>NC_139230.1:65446186-66886186 GCF_977018435.1 Lepisma saccharinum
TAATTTACGGGGCAATGCCCTTTGTATAAGTTTATACTCAAGTATTCTGTACAAAGAATCAAACTTCCACGTTTGTACACTGTGCTAAAAATAGTAAGCTTGAGAAAGCAAATGTAGAAGTCATTGTAATATGATTGTAACAATCAGCCACCATACACGAGTTATTATTTTGTTTCTCTCTTGTCAGAGACACGCCACACATTCAAAATTTCATTTCCCGTTCCCGCCGTTCCTATAACACACTGTATCAAATTATTAGGATAAATAATTACTTTTGTCACCTCAGGCATCATAGTATGTAGCAGAGGTGCAGATTTATTTTGATATTTGAGTGAGGGGACAAAGCAAACACTTGAGTAAGCAATATACAACCTTCATTCGTTACACCCTCACGATCTCCCCACAGAGGGTTCCGGGTTAGAATCTTGACATGGATGTAATTTTTCATTCATGTTGTGCTGCTAGTTTCGATTAGCCAAAAGTATCAGAAAATCGACATAAATAAGAGAAAACAGATTGAGTTACAAATACAGAGTCAAAATATAGATATGCAGTTCGAGCACTGCGAGACCCATGAATTACAAAAGTCACCACTTATCGATAGTCTCAGTAACCAAAAACTATGAATATACTAATTGATCGTAACATGAGATGATGTGATTGCTCTATCAGTCCAACAACCTGCAATCAATGAAAAATATATTTGACCTTTCCTAATTAGTAATCATGGGGTTAAATAATGGTGGCACAAAATAGCACTTCCATTAAAGAAGAACTTAATGTAATTCCGGGAAAGATGGACCAGAGGGTGAGATGGACCAGTTCCTTATTTCTGAAACTAACTGCTAAAACGCACTGGTGGGGATGTTGACTGGTAATGGCGGAGATTATTGACACGTTGTGTTGTTTTAGTGTTCATTGATCAATTATTTTAGCCAATATATCAATTTTTTTCACTATTTACCTGGAATGGTATTTCGTACATTATCTGATAATATTTTTGATCCAGCGTCTCATACAAAGTTAGTGTGATATCAGTCCATGGATATTATGTTCTTTGTGGTGCTGGCACCAACGGTGCCATCATAGCTGCGTGGTCCATCTCTCCCGGGCATTCGAGAGAGTTGGACCACGTCGCCTCAGGAGAGATGGATCATTTAGTACATGTGTAACAAGCAAATTATTGATAACTAGCTGATTGCCCGGGAATTTATATGTCCCAATCTTCTATTAGACAGGAAAATAATGAATTCTAACTATAGTGTAAAATGAACTTGGAGTTGAACGGCATTGGGAGTGTCACTATTCATCTTAGCGGCCCCGAAAACTATGGATTCCACACTAATATCGGTCGTTTTACATGTCACCCCCTTCCCACCCCCTACCCTAGGGGTGCCAGGGATGCTTGGAGTTGAACAGCATTGAGAGTGTCACTATTCATCTTAGTGACCCCGAAAACTATGGATTCCACACTAATATCGGTCGTTTTACATTTCACCCCTTCCCACCCCCACCCCTAGGGGTGCCAGGCTTTATTGATTGATTTGATTTTCTTTACTTCGTTTTTTGTGCCACTTTTGGCTAATTTGCGAAGATGGAGATGAGTGATGATATGATTAAACTGATGAATAGACAGCCGGACCCTGTGGCTGAGTGATTAGCACATCGCGCTGCGACGCCAGGGGTCCCGGGCTCGAATCCCGCTCGGGCATGGTTGTTTGTGAATGTCCATTCATCAATTTCATCACTCATCCCCATCTTCGCAAATTAGCCAAGAGGCACAAAACGCAAAGTAAAATAAAATAAATTAATCAAATCAATCAATGATGAATAGAATCTCGTAAACATCCATGCCCAGACCGGGATTCAAACCCGGGACCCCTGGCGTCGTAGCGTGATGTGCTAACCACTCCGCCACGTGGGCCGGCTGGGGTGCCAGGCTTGTCTTGCAGTTGAACGGCATTGGGAGTGTTACTATTCATCTTAGCGAGCCAAAAAACTGTGGATTCCACACTAATATCGGTTGTTTTACATGTCACTCTCTTCTCACCCCTACCCCGAGGGGTGCCAGGGGTGTCTTAGAGTTGAAAAGCATTGGGAGTGTCATTATTCATATTAGCGATCCCGAAAACTATGTATTTTACACTAATATCGGTCGCTTTCGATTATTTTTACATGTCACCCCTTCCCACCCCACCCCTAGGGGTGCCAATGTAAGTAATTTTATTTACAGGTAAATGTCATCGTGAATGTCACCACTTAGCTTAGCGACTCCGAAAAGTATAGATTCGACACTAATGTAGGTCATTTTTGACATTTTTTCATCCTCCTCTCACCCCCCATGCCGATATTTGATGAACTTGGAGTCGAACGGCATTGGGAGTGTCACTATTCATCTTAGCGACCCAGAAAACTATGGATTCCACACTAATATCGGTCGATTTCGATTATTTTTATACGTAACCTTCTTTCCACCCCCACTCCTAAAGGTGCCAGGGGTGTGTTGGAGTTGAATGGCATTGGGAGTGTCACTACTCATCTTAGTAACCCCGAAAACTATGGATTCTACACTAATATCGGTCATTTTTGATAATTTTTACATGTCACCCCTTCCTACCTCCACTCCTAGGGGTGCCAGGGGTGTATTACCTCCACAGTATTTCTTTCCAGATTGCAAGTCATGTGTATCAAGTTTGGTCATGATAATTGTCACCAATTAGCTTAGCGACTCCGAAAACTATGGATTCGACACTAATCCAGGTCATTTTTAACATTTTCATTTTCACCCCTCTCTCAAAAAATTTCTTTGCTCGCTTCGCTCGCAATATATTTGTTTTCTGTAATGCATTTAAATAATATGTTGTATATATGTATGTACTTCATAGTAACGCCTTGCACATTACTCGATAAAACAGGAAAATAAATAGTGTCAAATTCGCATTTCTAAGTTATTGTAATTTTGCTTTAGCAAGTGAAATTTGCACTCAAGATGAAATCCATGTAATTATTGCTATTGATTACTAAATAAAATGTAATTACCCCAAGCAGAAAGGGTGAGTTCTTTGAAGGAGGCACCTTATTATATTCTCGTCCCGGCCTTAGGAATTTCTAGCTAGGGTTCTGTAATTTTCGATCTTAAGTTGTGCAAGACTTTGTGTTAAATACCCAAATTGTGGATTATAAAAATTTTGTTCTCCAATCACAAACACTGTTTAAATACATATTTATATTATTATGACACTTGAGATTGCTAGTTTTCCGTTATTTCTAAAATTTGAACCATTAAAAAATATGGACAGTTTAACAGGCTTTGTATTCAAATAAAATAAATTATCACGATTCACGTATTCACCAAAAATATTTTGAGGGGTAATGCATCCACGGTCTAGCCGGGGGTTGGAAACCTATGTTTAAGGAGGACGGGCAGATTAAGTATCGTGTTCAATAAAGCTTAAAAAAAAACAAAAAAAAAACGTTACGTTCAGTAGACACGCTATCGTAATTAAATAATTCATGTGGATTACCACATCATTTGGGGGGGACGCATGACGAGATCTGGGGGGATTGCGCCATTGGCCTTGGGGGGGGGGATGGGCACCCCTGATTAAGTGAGTTCGTGCAAGATCGGAACGTAAAACATTACGGAAGGTACTTATCCTTCTCCTCCATATCGTGGTTCCTCGGACACCTTCACAAAGTGTCTACCTTGAGGAAAACAACTTCCTCTCCTTGTGTCAGAATTCAAAATGCGCTGCCTGAAGGGCTGCCAGGTTGCACCTATGCTACATACTATGATGCCTGTGTAACCGATTTTATTGACTTCTGGTGGCACAAATGAAAGCGAGATATGACAAAATGACGGATCCGCGCGCACTACGGTCCATAGTGTGCGTCTGTGTATGCAATGTGCGTGTTTGTGTGTATGTGCCTCTGTATGTCTGTGTGTGTTTGTGTACGTGTATTTATACAACTACTGGCACTGAAGATTGGATTCCATGTACTACGTGTTCCTGTTTGGTACATGATAAAAGCACAATGTATGAAAATGAAATGACTTGTGTGGGAAGAACGAATCTAAAAATATAAACCAAAATATGTTTGTTCTTATTGGCTACATGAGAACTGCAAAAGCATATTATCTCAATTGTGACTTGTGTGCAGAGAAGGGATCTTAAACTTACAAACTAAAATAATTAAAAATTAAAGAAAAATGTTATCCGATGTTTAATTTGTCACAAAAATTTATTTTATATGGAAGAAACACCTCAAATATACTAAACTGATAATATAGTGTTTAAAACTAATGTATTGTTCCATTCCTTCTTTCACTTTTTGGAGGTACATCTCTCCCATACAGTATGGTCCATCTAACACAGGGTTATATGGAATAGATGGACGGCTGGCATATTTTTTTTCCTTATTTTTTAAAAAAATATATGTTTCTGTTCATTTCACATTTATAATATTATTTATCGTTAGCATATGTCGCCAAAATACTATGGTTAACTTTTCACACCAGTGTTACCATAAATAACAAAATTATAGCTATTTTTAAAAAAGCGGTTCATCTCTCCCGATCTTACTCTATTAAGTTCTTCCCGACCAAGACCACAAAACTGACGAACTGCATTAGCAGGCGACGAAGCCTTCCAAGCCTCTATTCTACTTGGCTGTCTTGCCATTTGGACGCATTTGGTAGCAGGTGGCGTTCTTAGTGTAGGGTAGGTAGGCTTGCACCACCCGCAGTCACACAGCACCAGGAGTCTTATTTTTTACTAGAAAGAATCTCATAAGTTTCTCTCAGGCTTTGTCAAAAATACATTTCAGTATTTCTGTATCATGAAAATATCAAACACTTGCACCTACTATATTTCTCACTATAAACTTAGAGAACCTGGTTTAGAATCCTTCGTAAGGCATAAAGGTTTCATTTGCTGCACATATTTATCACAACTCCACAATTCAATTTGAGGTGTTGAGTTTATTTGCAAGTTCACTTATGCATAGAGAGGCTAATCGGGACGGGACTGTAAAGTGATCCAAACCACTACACTACGTTCCTTCACTAGGTACCAAACCCGGGGCAATTACATCTGAGAGACAGAGAGACAGAAACATATTCCGTAAATGCATGTGTATTCACCATGATTTCTTCATAGCGGAATAGGGCTTGTTAGAATCTCGCCTATTGTGAAATAGGTCGATGCACTTGTTGCAGTGTTAAGCATTTAATGGTAGCCGTTAGTTTAATTTTCACGGACGATTAATGAAACATTATTTCTCTTTAAAGTATCATAATCTATGGAGATGCTGCTTGTAAAATTTTTACCTATAAAATTGGAAGGATAAGTTGAATTACGAGATTCGAAATGGTACAAAAGGATCTGAAGTTTATTTTACAAGATCAAAGTTCTGATATTCAACGCAGTATGCATTTGATTTTAAATTCCACAAATGTCTAACAAGATACAGTGTAGATTTTTTTCATTACACCAAATTATCAGAGATTCCCAAAAGCCATAATGTCCAATTAAACCACAAAACCAGTGCTTCAGTTGCTGCGATGATTTGTTTTTTAATGTGTGTTACCGAAGTATTTGAATGCTATAAAATGGTCTTTGTCTTCGTGTCTGCGCGAGACCGTTTGAAAACTGCAAGAATTGGGTAGTCCAAAAATGAGTATTCTTGACATTATAAGATTAATGGGATAGCAAGTGAAAAGGTTTTCCACGGTTTGATCAAACGTGGGAGATAAGAAAGTGTCTACAGCGACCGTGTCACAGGCAACCCACCTGTCATAAGAAGTTGAAGGGTTGCATAACGCTCAGGCACAATCACATGGTTCCGTGATAACACAAGGTATCGGCAATACGAGCGGCTAGCGACAGCTACAGCAACTTGGAGCTAACTAAAAGAACCAAACCTGACCTGCCTAACCTACTATTGTATGCATTTAATAAGAGAAATAAACATGTGAATAAGTTAGGTAGGTTAGATTTAGTGTTGTTAGCGTACTTTGCACAGCAGGCAGTAAACGCCTGACGTCATAAGTCACTGCTGACAGTATATTTCCAAAGTTGATAAAGCTGTCGCTAGCTGCTCATATCTCATTCTATGGAATAATATTCCTATCTTCTCGACATTCTCTTCCATGCTATACATATCGAAATTTATCTTGCCAAAATGCCTGAAATAGACCACAACATGATAAACAAAGTAATAACAGAGGTGGGGAGTATTAATTCCCATTAAAAATATAAAAGCTGACAATATTGTATTAAGTAATAAACTACACATGATCTGTTTTAAAGTGACCTTAAATAATGAGATATACTATATAATTACTATGTATTTCACACATTCCTCAGCTGTAGATGATTATATGTATTTATATAACTTATTCGAAAACATTGAAGAGTTACAAGGTAACAATATTATTATTTTTGGTGATTTCAATTTACCATATATTGTAGATTCACGCTATAATCTACAGACAGGAGGACCTTCATACAGAGCTTTAGGTACGTGTTTGAGTGTGTATGACTTGCATTGTATTAATAACAAAAAAATTAAAACAATAGAACACTTGATCTGATTTTAACTAATATATGGGATTGCGTTACAGTCAATACGGACGAATTGCCTCTTGTAAAAGAATATATGCATTATACGGCATTAATTGCAATTGTGAATCCAGTTGTAATGTTAAATTTTGAAAAAGCAAATTTCCACCGAATGTATGAATTGTTTCGAGACACAAATTGGGAACCTATTAGTAGTATGAATAATGTAATTGACGCTGTAGAATATTTTAATGTTAATGTTAAATCGGGTTTTAATTCTACAGTATAAACAACGATAATCCACTCAAACAGTAAACATCCTCCATATCCTCCCTGGTTTACACGAGAAAAATGGATATATTAAGACTTAAATAATGTTAAAGGAACCGAATGGAATATGATAATGATACCAGAATAAAATATAAAGATACTCGTAAAAGAGAAAGAAAAACTTATAAATATAGCATAAAGCGTGTATGTAAAGGAAACCGAGGAGAGTATCAAGAATAACAGTAGACTGTTTTGGAATTATGTAAAAAATAAAAATGGTCGAAATATGATTTCAAACCAAGGTATGATGTACGGTAATACAATATTACAAACGAATCAAGAAATAGTAAATAGCTTTGCTTCTTACTTTAAGTCTGTTTATACTGATTATCAAAGTGCATATGAAATGACTGAGGAAGTTAACTATAAGTATCTAATTCACTTTCAAATAATAGAATTACCAAAATAGAATATTGAGATGCAATAGAAAAATTAAAACAAAAAAGACCAGTGGGCCAGACGGAATTCCTTCCTATATAATCAAAGCTTGTGCGGAGGTATTCAAAATATATTTATGTCTGATATATAATTAATAATAAAGACGCAGAATTTTCCTATGATATGGAAATTGACAAGAGTCTGTCCTATTTTAAAAACAATTAAAATACAAAAATAGAAAATTATAGGCCAATAGCTTTAATACGTATGTGCACCAGCCAAAGTTTTGGAACAAATCTTGTATTCAAAAATATTTAAACATGTTAAAAGTTACATACACAATAGTCAACATGGTTTCTATCCATGTAGGTCTACCACAAAAAATTTGGTAAATTTTGTGCAAAATGTTTTCGATGCACTTTACTGTAGATCAATGGTGCATACAATTTATATCGAATTTGCAAAACCTTTGACAAAATTAACCACGACATTCTTTTAAGTAAATTGTCAGGTTTTGGTTTAACTACTAATTTCTTAAATCTAATGAAATCATATCTACAAGGAAGGAAGCAATATGTATCATACAAACAATCTACATCTGCTGAGTATATTGTGAATTCAGGTGTTCCCCAAGGTTCAAATCTTGGACCCCTGTTATTCAGCTTGTTTGTAAATGATTTACCGTCTCATGTTAAGAACTTATGTACGCAGACGATATAAAACTATACAAACACTTTGACAGCAGAGAGGATTCGTTAAAACTTCAAACAGACCTAGATGCCTTATATGAATGGAGTTGTGTGAACGACCTTAATTTAATATAAACAAATGTTGCTTCATGTAGTTGACTAATAAGAGGTTTACTTATCAACATACGTTCTGTATTAATAGTCAAGTACTTCCACAGGTAGATATAGTTAAATACCTTGGTGTCCATTTAGATTCTGATCTGACTTTTAAACAACATATCTCACATGTGACTAACAACGCGTATAAAGCGGCAGGTTTTATTATAAGAAGTACGAAGAACTTTAGAGATATTGACTGTATTAAAACTTATATGAAAGTATAGTGAGAGGTAAACTTGAGTATGCGTCTATTATATGGTTAACTCTTTATAAATCTTATAACAATAGTCTGGAAATAATTCAAAAAATGTTTGTGAGATATTTATATTTTAAAAAATATAATAGACCACCCTACCAAGACCTACTTCAGAAATTCAATTTCGAAACTCTTAGTAATAGAAGAAATTGTTAGATCAATTGTTCTTGTACAAAACAGTAAACTGCATATTAGATAATAGTTTATTTCTTGGACAACTTCAGTTTAATATAAGGAAGAATAATTTACGTTGTAGAAATATTTTCATCGACAAAATTCCAAAAACCCAAAATTTAAGAGCTGCCCGATTAATGGAATTTGTGATATGTATAATGAAATTATGATTAATAATCATTCCATAGATCTTTCAATGCCATTTTTGACTTACAAGAAGAAATTAGTCAATACTGAAAGTACGAATATGTGATAGTTAATACAAAATAACTGTATTTATAATCAAGATTATATGATTATTATTTTTTAAAATTTAATGGTAAACTGTTCTGTATGTCTATACTTATGTAATAAATACAATTTGTGACTGGATTGCATATGTACCTATTGTAATTGTAGTTGTATTGTAATTCTGTAATTTTGTAATTACAATTCATTATTATTATTATCATTATTATTATTATTATTATTATTATTATGTACGCCTTCTGTCATTGGAGGATATACCTCTATTGAAGGTAATAATAAATAAATAAATAAATAAACATATCATATAAGAGATATTATATGAAGAGATGTAAAATTAAAACTTAGAACACCCTTCTTTAGTTGACAGAAATACTTAATACACAAGTCACTTCACATATTCCCCCTTGTGACAATAGAGTAGATGTTGCAGAGAGTGCATTACCAAAATGAGTGGTTAATACAAATGAAAGTTGTTGCATTAGCATAAATGGATTATGAATCTTTTATAGTTTGTCTTAGAGAATTCTTGTAATATGTAAGCTGTTTCCAGTCAACAATTTCCCTTTGCTTACAGTATATGGAACGCAAACGCTTCGCTGCAATTGATCACAGCACCCATGGCTTATAATTATATTTCACTAATATAAGTCAACACTATTTCAGTTGCATTTTAGGTTGGGATTTATTTTCATTTAGTATCGTCATATTTATTTCCTAAGGCGCTTCGCCACGTTATTAACCCCAATAGAAAAGCCATATCAGAACTACGCCATGTTTTATTAATAGAGAAAGGGTTTTAAATAACGTCTCTATTTTATCTTATAATTTATGTAATTGCATTTACTTAGTACGTTGTTTTGAACATTTTCTCCAGTTTCTCATTTCTTAGCAGTTTTAGTTTTTGCTATTTGTTGTAAATAAGAAATGATGCACTTGTGAACATATGTGAAAATTGCATTAACATTTCCACCTCAAAACATAGCTACTATTTCTCTATACGTGTCAGGTACACGAACACAATAACTTACAATTGGCATTGTTTTGTTTCAAATCATACTACTCTCCCGACATTTCTAGACGCTTTGCTACACTAGCAATATTTTATGCAATCTTTCCTAGGCCAAACCACTTTTGCATGTTATCTTCCCTCAGGGAATAACAATGCCGAATGCTGCTGTTCCATGTTCTTCGACCGATTTAACTTCCAGGCTGGCTTTCGTAAAACTCTATTCCACCCCAAGTGAATTCCTTTGATTGTCGATGTGGGTCGCATGTACGCACTACTGTCATTTCCGCAAGGTTTCATCTGACTGCGACCTCTGCAAGGTGAATTGAAGAGTCATGACGAGTTGTGGCGTGTGTTATAAAAGTCGTGCTCACACGGAAAGAAGTAAGATTCAGGGCACCACGTTGTGTGGCACGCACACAAAAATATACATTGTGAATATATGTGTGTGTTTGAGAGGGGGGAGGAGAAGAGATATGGAAACAAGAACGACTCCCCTCTTGTAGATAGTGAGTGAAGGAGTTTGAAGATAAAGACAGGTCAACTTCAAACAAGGACATTTATGTCGAAACACAGCCCGAGGTAACCCCAAAGGTACTTAGTGGGTTTCCATTTATCTACTCTGCAAGCAAGTTTATTATGCAAACGTAGTGTTATTGAAGAGTTGTATTATGAAACAACACACACTAAACTTTCAAAATATATGTAGTATTACTGTGAGTTAAGTAGTCGACTACGGATTCAAGAGAGTCCTTGATAAAAACATTCAAAAATATAATATTAAGAATAAAATATGAACCATTTGAGAATTGAAGATTTGTACGTAATGTGCACTGTGTTTCACAATTTCCCCCCGGGATTTCGAAAGTCGGTTGCTCAGAGGCCAACTCACCCACTAGAATGAGAGCATGTTAGTGAAGAGAATGAATATCCAAGTTTTTAACCCACCTTACAAATGTTCGCATGTGGACCGCATACGAGCAAGATTACAGATTTGACTTCTGTAGAGTCACCAAGGGAGGACATATCAAACATTTGTTAGGTGGGTTAAAAACATAGATATTTACTGTCTTTACTGACATGTTTTCTTCCCCGTGGGTGAGTTTACCTCTGAGAAACCGACTTAAGAAATTCCTGAGAGAATTATGAAACCCCCTATATAATATACAATTAGAGGAAACCATTAAAGGAGAGTATATAGTTATTTACATTAAATAATAATGAATAATTGGGTTAAGACGTAAGATAATATGTGATAGTCTAAGATTATATGAGGAGAAGAGCTTTATTTATTCAAGATTTGTTATACTTATACTTATACTTATATATTCTTTAACTTGCTGACTCCAATTCTTTGTGCTTTTATGGGACTTTTTTTGTCTGTATGAGATGAAGGATGCAAGTAGTCCCAGCGTTATGATGACAATAATTGTTTTAAAAATCGAGTTTAAATCAAGAGAAAGTTTGTAGGAATTTTGAACATTATAAATATATTTTGCGAATATCACTTGCTCTGAATGTATTTTTCCAAATTTGATTACTGAATGAAGAGGAAGTTTTGTTCCTCTTAAATTGATTACACCATACATACAAATTCCACTCCACATCATCAACCGGGGATTTTCCATTAACTGATTCGAAGTTGAGAACTAAATGATTGCCACCGACATGTGTAACTTAGGAGTGAAAATTAGACTTTCTGTTGTTCAAATTGTCATGATGCTTGCTTGGAAAAGCATTAAAGTCGTTGAAAGCATTAATCAGTGATGATTATTGCCTATTTAAGACACACCTACAGCAGGTTATAAATGGAAGTCAGTCATGTTGAAACCTTTGACCAGTTGCGCTCAAATGAAAAGATGGATCATTGCTACAATGGTTTGCTGCTACAGAGACTTCAGTTGTGTATTTATCATTTGTGGCTAGAATAGATTATAGGTGTGCAGACAACCAGGTGGGAGGTTATAAAATTCTGTACTAAAATATTCAATAATATTTATTTTTTGTACCAATAACACACAGTCATAACTGGAAGGGGGTGTTAATTGTGGTCCGTGAGACCAAACTGCACTAAATGAGCAAAACTAGAAAACTTCGGAAACTAATAAAGAATGCAGCAGCATCACTTGAAAAAATATATATTAATGTTGTAGATTTACGATATATTCAGTAAAATATTTCTTCCTCATTCCGTTGGTAATAGTGCAGTTTTCTTAAGAGTTACATCAAATTTACACTCATTATTCACAACAGTTGGTTGAATTGGTGTTTTAAGTCCACTTTATGCATAGTATGGCTAATCGGGACTGGACCTACAGTTTAAAGTGGGATCCGAACCACTTGTGCCTCCACCGGGTATCGAACCCGGGACCCCTTGATTACAAGGCGGCGACGCTACCACTGCGCCATCGGGGAGGCCCCTATTCACAACAGTTCTTACATATGATTTGTTAACGATCATGCACCCAGTAATGACTAAGTTAATATCCAGTGAAGGGGCATTTTGAAAATTGGAAATAACAATAATCGGAATAATGTGTTCGACATGTTGATGAAACGATTAATAAAATATGAACCATATCGTATTTATAAGACATGAAAGAATATTCTCAGTATTAATTCATAATGCCATTAAAAATTATATTTCGTCGTGGGAGTTTCATGTTTAAAGCTCAAACATAATTCTTTCAGTATTGTTCTAGCAAAAATATAACGGTATATGTTTGAAGCAATAGTTGTACTCAATATACGACAAAGTAACACAATTCAATAGAACACAGAGAACGAAGGCCAAATACAGAACTCGAATGGAGAATTGAGAGAGTTGTTGTAGAGAAGAGTGAGTAACCTATTCTGGAAAAAAAAACGTAGCCTACACTTTTGGCTACAGATTCCGGCGAGTAAGTTACTGTTTGTTTGTTTACACGTGAACATAAAAAAAAGAGAGTAAACAAGGAGAATAATAATATTTGAGTACACCAAGCAAAACAGCAGGAGGGTGGTCTCTTCGGTAAGGCGTCAAACTACCGCATGTAGAAAAAACAGTTCGAAGCTACCACGCAGTTGTTTATTTCTCATTACCGACTGACCGAACAAACAAACTAAAGTAAGCAAAATCAAGAGAATAATTTATATAAAAAATGAACAGTATTGAGTGGCGAGAAAAGTCCACACAACTCTCACAAAAGTCCACCTGCATTGAAAATGGAATGTATATAGCGCGCTAACGCCCATTTGCACATATATACTTCCGAGAGCGCATTCCTTTGCAGTATAATGCGAATTTTGTAATATGTTTTCTACATATATCTCTCGCAGCCATGTTATATTTGTTCATTTCATCAGGTCATCCAATGATCAATCTGTATATAATTTACTCACACGAACATACGTTGAATAATATGAAGTAAAAAAAAATGTAACGCTATCCCCAGGACATTGAACTGTGCCATTAAGACCCATTCTTGATCTCGGACTTGGTGGGGGTGTAGACATCAGCACCGAATTCCGGACGCCTTTAATCCCAGGATTACCGCCTGGTATCCATTAATTTGAGCCGCGTTATGCAGGGACATTGTCGGAAAATCTCCCACATGAAATCACCCATCCCCTGAATCGAACCCGGTTCCTCCTCGGGGTAATGTGACGTCCTCATGACTGGACCACCGTGGCTCACTGAATAATACGAGGGACGTCCAAAACGAAGCCGGACAACTTAACCGGTAGATATTTGGTCGCTAACAAGTGCTCTTTAGTAGCTGTTAGTTTCTTGGTCACAAAGAAAACTTCTCTTATTTACCATATAAGAATAACTCTTTACATTCAGACCTCCCAACAAAATCTTTCAGAAGCTAGAAGAAAATCACACACGCAGACACTGGCAAGATCGGAAATTTGATTCGGATGTAAACAGTCAACTTTTTCTACAATTGGCGTTTTTAGTGGAATTTGATCCAAATAAATCTATGAGCCCTTTCACCTCTCCCAGAACATACACAGTCACTTGCTCACTCTCAGATCCCCACATACACGTTTCGTACACAAGTATTTTCTCCCTTCCTCCCACATAGAGAGACTCGAACACTATTTCCAGTGTCTAGATACAATTGTCATACATATTACCCCTTTTGATATCGCAAATGCCCGTCTGCAAACTTAAGTTGCCTTTGCAATATATGCTATATATGAGACAAAATTGTATAGTCCCGAAAATTACTTTTACATTAAACACCTAGATACGTTTTCGAAGGTAAACGAAAATAGAATTGGAAAATTTAGAACATCTTTTGCATTTAAAGCTTTATACGCAGAAATGATTGAACACGCCGCTGTAGAGAAATTACTGGCTAGGTGGTTTGGAACAAAGGGACACTATCATTTATGACTAGTTTGTTATTCAGGAGACTCACACGAATGTATGATGAATAATGCATGTACAAGAGAAAAATGTAAAACTATCCGCTGTGAATTGCGTCGTTTTCATTAAGGCATATTCTTGATCTCAGCCGTAGTAGAGGTGATGTCGGCAGCACCACACTCTGGCTGCCTTAAGTTTCAGTCACTTTTAAGCTGTACAAGAGTAACTCAGTTTTGCAAATTTGTTCTTATTAACACTACTCATAAAATTACTGATTTGAAATTTGAGTGAAATTTGATCCAACGAGGAGTCTATGACCCTTTCACGTATCCCTGGACACATACAGTCAATCAATTTTACTCCATAAAAACTGATGTATTTTTAAGAATATATATGTGGGGATCTGAGAGTAGCTGATTCACTTCATCTAGATACCACTTCCTACGTGAAGTTTTATTTTTTTTTAAAATAGAAAAGTCTTTATGGAGTAAAATTAACAAAGTATCGAAATTTATCCTTGAAAAATCATGGAATGTAAAGAACAAACATGAGATTTACTTTAAATATGCAGAGGGTTTTGTCCGTAAATTGGAAATTAAGTGGTTTTCTAATATGACTGCATAACAATTCACGCCAAACAATGAAACTTCCATTATCACTCGGAAAAACACAAGGCGTCTTGCTGGAAAACTGTGCAAATCATGTTAGATGTCAGAATTTGTCACGATTTTGTTTTTCTGCTGAGAACTATCGTGCAGGTGCAGGTCTCAGGAAAGAAGGGGATGCTGGAAGTAAAGTAGGATTAGAGAGCCTAGCGACTCAGAGAGCTTGGATAAATCCTCCAAACTTGTCTTCTCGCTTTGATCCTCAGGGAGGCAGGCACAAGTCTGAGATGCCAGAGCTACGTGGGAAGACGAAGGCGAACCAGGAAAAAAAACCAAAAAAAAAAACAACAAACCGGGAAAAGTTGAATATTAAAATAAGCCATTGTTACCACGTAATGTAATCCTTCATTCGATTTGTACCGTTCGAAACTATAGCTCAAAGGATGGTTTGAAGCTCTGTAGGAAATTGACTGTTCCGCGCAAGGATGCTTTTGTACTTAAGGCACCTAGGAATTTGAGGTTCCTCTGTAGTTATGTTGGTTCGAAGAACTAATTCCGGTAACTTTCTTAATGCGTTGGATACAACGTACAAAAAAGTACTCACTTGTTTGGTGGTTACAAGCCTCTTATAGAATTAATATGAGCTTGCTCACCTTTGCGTTGGAAGTATGGAACAACTTGATTTTGTTACCACGTATAATAATACTTGCAAAGTTATGTTACCAAGAAAATATCGACACGCATAAGTGTGTGCTCTTTTTAGATTCCCTAACACGGTTGAAATAGCATTGCTACACTTGAGGGAGATGCAATTTTGATTCAGTTACTTTTATTAGTATACTTGATGAGTGAATTATGAATACAATTGGAATTTACCACAACAGTCCCTTCTTTCCAGCAGGTTTTTTTGCAGCATGGAATCTGAAAATTAATCTTCCTTGTTTCTTATTAATTTTTATGCAACTTTAAATGTTATTTATTGTAAATATTTCAGAATTAATTGTAAGTAGATGGTATTGCATATAACCTGAATCATGTACCATGGGTTTAAATTTCAACCCCTGGTTAAAGATTGTCAGGAGTTTTTTTTTTTTTTTTTTGGGATGTGGACAATGTTTTGAGATTTCTCCCTCATTTTCTGAAACTTTTGGTGTTTGTATAACCCTCTTTTATAATTATTAGCCTTTACTAAAATCAGTTTGATTTGAGACGATTTTTGGAAAGGATAACTGTTAACTTTACTTGAATCAACAATACATTTACCTTTACTGTGATAAAAATTATCATTGTGAATTCATATCAGTGGTACATGCATTATTAACAGAAAAACTGTTTCGACTAAAAAAAAAACTTGATATATTTAATTTTTTCAAATGTTGTCTGTCGAAATGAAAGTTCACTTTAAGCTCAGATTGAGTAATTGTAACTAGACATGCCATTTAAGGGTATTCGTACAGCTGTACAATGAGCCTCCTCAACAAATCGAATCGGGAACCATTTGGATACGAGGCCATTATGCTATTGAGGTGATTCAAGTTTAAATTATAAATAAAATAGTTAAGCCTAACATACAGTTATAGAGGTTTTCGTCAATCCGCCGCTGTTCTTTCCACTTATCACTGACCAAGAAAGATTAGATATAAATTTGGAAGGTGTAATGTGGCTACAATATTTACTTGGTTGTAATCCAAACGGAAATAGCAGGAAGAGATTCTTATAACGAGATATGACTTTATCAAATACGGTTGCACGAGACATTAATAGGGAGGAAGTATCGATATGAAAGAAACTATCTACATTGCTGACTTAAAGGTCCCACAAGGAATATAGTCTATTGTTGTACACATGTTTGCGATAACACGGAAATGAATTGATAGCAAGGGCGTCGCGATTGGGCCTGGTCAGATCCCCATGGGCTAAAGTACTGCGTATATTTTGTGTCCGTCCACCTTCTACATTCAAGAGGTATCGCTGTCATCTTGTAATTAAGTGGTCCTGGCATCGATTCTCTGCACGGATATACATCAGTTGTGAAGATTCCATAGCCTCTCTGTACGTAAGATTGATAAAACTTTATTAAACTTTAATTTTAGCTTTCTCTGAAGTAACATAAAGCATGGTGTTTTCCAGTGAAGAGTATATATTTAGTTCACTTTTATACCAGTGTGTCACTCCAATTCATCATCGTGTCTTTGTCATCTTTGCCATTAGTTTAGTAACGCTATGGCCATCTGAGGAATTAATTGCAACAGAAATGAAACCAACCTCATTTATAGTAACGACGAATCCGATTTCTAATAGTCTACCATTCTCAGACCCGTAAGTTAGCCGCAATAGTGGAAGAAATGAAGCCAACAATTCACCTTAAAAATAAAAGTATATTTCGAAAACTGTGGATTGTACAATGAAAGTGAAGATAAACAGAATGAAAGAACAGAACATTTGCTAAACTATGGTTCTTGTTTGCTGGAGCTACCAAAAATATTAATTGAATTAGAAAGCTTACATTATTATCACTCTAATTTTTAGATTTTGCGAAAAAGTTTGTTTCTGAAGCAGATAACAGGAAATATGTAAGAAAAACTATGTAATTAAGTCCAAAAGACAGGATCAAATTTATAGCTTATGATTTCCTCTAGAGAATGTTTTTTGTTTAGTGTTTTGTTTAGTTTTGTAGAGTCTGGAGTTGAGGAGATATATAAATTTTATCTATTGGGCAGGCTATAGTCCAAGCTGTTCGTCCAATTTATTAGTGCTAGATTTAAGTTTGTTGATGCACTTTAATTCTCGTTCAAGATTTCTACTCGATACTCTGCATAATATGGATTTCTGCTGTTCCTACTCAGGAGTGCTGACACTTTCAAGATGTGTTGCAAAAGTAACAGGTAAAATTCTGTTGATCGCAACACTGGAAGGATATGGAACATTTCGTGGAATGGGAATCATGGCCATGATGACCCGTGGTGAAAGTGCATCTCCAAAGGTACAGCCAGCGGCAAAATAATTAGTAGGCGAATTGTCCATCGCCATTTTGATTCAGTCTGGTCTCCACACTGTGACGGTGATGAAATGTGAATGAGCAGAGTACAATGCCTACTTCGAATTAACAGGATTCCATTTCTTAAAACAACACAGGATGTAGAATAACAAACAAGGAGAATACCTATGCGCAATTTGCCTACTATTATCTTTACCGTTGGCTGTAGCACGAAACCCACATTTCTACTTGAAATCACACAATTAGCTCGAATAAACATTACATTTTGTTCATATAATCTCTGTGGATTACGACGAACACACCACTCTAAACAATTAGAAATTGTACTAATAATGAAACAAAGTATATCGATCTACTGTGGAGTTTAGCAGATCATCTAAAGTTATCAGACCCTCTGTGTCACGGACTGTGCCAAGTGATCCGCAAAGGTAATCATCCAGGAAAATCAGCGATATTTTTTCTGCCTGTGATAGATATGGATCCAACTAATCAAACATGTATTAACTCCACATTACACTATATATGTGAGCAATGAGAGGTATAATCACACGCCTATTATCACATTTGATCAACCATTGTTTCTGAAAGCACTTGGTATGGCAGCCAATGAGAACTCTGATAAACCTCTGAAGGAAGTCACGCTAAGGCTGGGTGGTTTTCATAGCATGATGAGTTACCTGGGATGTAGTGATTACGTAATGGAAGATTTAGGTCTTCAGGAATTGCTTGAGATCATCTATGCAGGTAATGCTGTTAAGCCTATGACCACCGGAAAGCCATACATATTAAGGGGCATTTTAAAATTTATATAGCAGTCTTGACGCTACTAATTGAAGAAGTAAAGTTCATTACGGATGAAGATATTTCTGAGACACGTTCACTAATCAATGATGTAGATGCTAATGTAATTTCAAGCGCCGAGCCGCTGAAAAATCTGGAAAAGTCTTTATCTGCATTTGCTTCTACTCTGAAAGATAACAGGACAACTGCTCTGTGGTTGCAATAAATTATGATGTTCGGTATTCTTCGAAATGTCATTAAATCCTATCGTATTGGGAAGTGAGTTTGTTTACATCTGGAATCAGTTGCGGATATGATCCCTTTTTTTCATCAGAACGCAGCGCGTATACTACAAATATATACACGTCTCTATGTACAGGAAATTATGAAGCTGAACAAGTCACCACCTATGAACATTTTTGCAATGAACTACATGTTGTTTAGCAAAGTGATCGGTTTGGGGCTGGTCTGTCATATAATCTTGTTACAGAACCCTATATTATGATGGTATCATATTAGTTAAACATATAGTGCCAACATTTTAAATCAACATGAATCTAACGCAAGTCAACGGAACACTGCAAACAAAATACGTATTTACGTTCTCCCCAACATCGCAAGAAATGGAACACGTTAAAAATGGGGAAGCACATGTCTGTGTTATAAATTACATATCTATTCAACACCTGACACTACAGGTACGAAACAAAAGCATTCTCTAGAGGAAGTCAAGAGTTACAAATTTGGTCCTGTGAGTAGAACGAAAAGCACATAGTCCCCCCCCCCAATATTTCCTGTTATTTGTGTCGGAAACAAACTTTGACGCAACTGAAGCTTTCTAATTCAATTAAAATTCATGGTAGATATATAAAACAAAAATCATAATTTTGCAAATTTTCTTTTTCGTATTTCATATTGTCTATCTTTTTTATGTGCAATGCACCGTTCTTGGGATGATATAATTTTTGCTTTCAAGGTGAATTTTTTGGCGCCATATGTTTAAGAACCTTGGACCCTTGGCATCGTAGCGCACTGTGCTAACCATTTCGTCACGAAGGTCGGCAAAATTTGCACTGGGATAAGTCCGTTGATTCCCTGGACGAGAGCGTGGAGCTGATGTCTTCCTATTTTGCCACCAAAGGTTTCAGGTTCGAGTCCTGAGCTGTGCATGAGTGTCCCTTCAAGAATTTCACACAACTACCATTCTTCATTGTCGCAATTAGCTGAAAGTGTCTGAGAAGTGACGTAATACAAGACGAGCCCAAATGAACCACAAGGTAAAGTTTGTAAATTAACCCGCATAACCTTGTCTAATAAACACAATATAGATTTGAAGTTTCGCCTGGTAAATTCTCACTGTAAACAATAAAATATTTTAGTTATTAAGTAGCTATATGATTCGTCGTGTATACCTTAAAACGTTTCTTTATTTAAGTCTTGAAGAAATGTTCATCATGCGGCACTCGTGTCTCTGGAAAGAAACTTAAAACTTCAGATAATTAGTAGAAAGGACAGCTTTCATTTGAAGTACATAAGAAAGAAACCTGCTGCTCTTAATTTGGGAATTATATTCCGAGCTGTCATGGAGATAGAAACGGGAGAAGGGAAGAGAGTGCTCTGTGTTCGTTTGAGAATACAGATACTCGAGGAAAGGGATCCCGGAATGATTCCGTAAAGGTGAGAGCGGAGAAAAGACGACGACGTAAGGTAATGGAAGAACGGAAGAAAGCAGGAAAAATAAATAAAAGAGGTCGCATATTACATGGCATGTACAAATTAAATTTCGTCTCATAACTCACGGGAACTGGGGATATTTGAATTACTTGGGTCGTTTTCCTCGCCGGTTGGGACTCTTCAGAGGAAGGTTTATGCGGCTACCAGCCTTGGAAGGAAACGGGTAGAGTTTTGTCGTCTGAGGAACACAACTATCACAGGAAGAAGAACTGAACTCAAATTCACAACTTGAAAGTTTCCCATAATTCATTTTTCTGGTGTTCAGAAGATGAAGGTGTCGCTTGAGTTTCTGACGGAGCAGTGCCCATACTTTTCTTTATATCTTTTCTTGTTTTCTGGGCTCCTCTAAATCAGAGAACTTCCTTCACTTAGTCTGTAGTGATGTAGTTCAGTATAATCTTGTAAATTATCAGCCAGTATACTAGTGTCAATATTCCACACCCGCCCTCATCCTTCAGGTTAGCCTCAAATTATCTCTTCGGATTCTCATCGGCAGGTCAACATGAAGACAAATAAGTACATTTGGTGACCATTAGAAATTATATGATTTTCATTAATCAAGATGCAAGAATTCCAGTAATAGAAATAATAATTGTTAATTGTTAATGTTCCCTTACGATTTAGGAATACCATATTCATTATGTGGTGGTTCGGATTCAACTTAAAACTATAGATTCAACCCCTATTAGCCAACTGTGTACAAAATAGCCTTAAACTTGACCAATGTAACCCTTTGTATTTTTGTTATTCAGTGTCACATTTCTGCCACATTTGGCTAATAGCGACTATAAGGATGAGTTATGATAAGATTAAATTAATGGACGCTCGCAAAGAACATGAATGCCCAGACCGGGACTCAATTTAGGGAACTTCGTAGCGAGATTGAAAGTCGACCATTAAAATAACCGTGGTAACAGAGCCGACCTAATCTTGTGTGTGTGTGTTCTTTAATGTTTGGTATGTTAGTATAATATTTCCTAAAAATATATTCGTAGTTTACATACAATATCTTCAAAACTTAGTATTCGATTAAAGCAAAACATATCTAAATCCCTTATATAAGATTTGTATTTTATTTTATGGCACTGTTGTGCATTTTCAAGCTAATGGCGACGTTGAGGGTGCAAGCTGATTCTATCAAATTGATGAACGAACACTCACAAAAGAAAGCCCACGTCAGGATTTAAATCTGGGGCTGTTAGTGGCCAGTCGATGAGTCTAGTACTCAACCCACGCGGCCACAGACTTGTAAAAAATCCTTAATATGATTATCCATTCATCTCAGTCTTAGTGTTGCTTTCTGTATTCTTTAATTTAACTTTTATGCTAATATTACTTTGAGCGTAAGAAACTTTGCCCTGTTTCTGACACATCCTAACTATCGTAATCTTTGATTGCCTGCAACTAATCATATATTGCCTTTGAATTCCCTCTAATTCCATATTGTATTGTATTCTTCAATTATAGTCTACTCTAAAGTATCTTTCAATCCCAATTCAGACCCGGATAGACCAATTAGATCTGTATCTACAGTGAAAATGGGTTCCAAACCACTATAAAATGTGCATCCATTAAGAATCGAACGATTGAAGAGCATTAGCCATTAGGGGGGGTGGATCTCTCACCTTCCCTAATTGGTCCACATATTTTTGTTTATATTTTTTGTTTAAAGGATTTAAGATCCAATGTCTCTAAATTCGAAAGACTATGTTTCTGATAAGTAACACAGAAATAATTGAGAAACTTGAAAACTTGTTCCAATAAAATAGTTTACACGAAAAATCTTTAGCTTGAAGTATTCTTTGAACAAAGACAGACTGGGGCTGATCCTTCACTGTGGAAGATGATTCAAACCAGTGTTTGGAAGTAACTACTAATTTGTAACGCGGTTACAAATGACAGTTACGTTTTGAGGAATTGTAACTGAAACTAGTTATTTTTAAAAGTAAGTTGCTGTAACTGAGTGACTTTTTTGCAGTAGAAGTAACGTTAACGTAATTTTACAGTTACTTTACAAAACTTAAATTGTTAACTTGAATATGCGTAACGTCGAGAGCTAAATTTGGCAACTCTGTTCCCAACTATTTGTTTTTTTCTGGATTTTCGTGTGTTGGCCGACTTCATTTCAGAGGACTAAAAGTGGTAAACGTTGTAAGTGCCAAAAGCGAAAGTGTTGGGAAATTACATCGCTCCGCACATTAGCCCGTAAGAACGTGCACACTAGTGACCTCTTTACACGCCCTTTGAACTACTTAGAGGGCTACCAGCCACATTTCACGTTTACCACATTATAAAGCATGGCACATTTCACAGTTTAATGTGAAAAACTATGTTTGAATTATTGTGGCACTTACAGTGTTTAACAATTTTAGTCTTTCGTTCACGATTTATTGTAACTCGTCATTTTCTGAATTTAAATAAACTCTTTATCAAGTACAATATTGGCATGGCTACTAGTGTTGCAGTCGAATGGGTGTTTAGTTCAGGCAAAAAAATGTGCTGTCACCACATAGGACCACCGATCACTTTCTACAGCATCTATAAGAACCAAATTAAAGTATGACTAGTGTAATGTACGTAATAAGCTTGAGGTGCAAGTTTGTTGGGTTATTTTTGTACGTGCACCGATGTCCCGACCCGCGTTTCCACCCTAGCTTAGCATAGTGGGGAAACGTGACATAATTACTGCAGACGTGCGCCTATAAGGAAACAACCAGATGTCACTACAATCTGCCTGCAGTGGGCCAGTCTAACGAAAAGATAAGGCAGGGAAATCCATTAACTGCCCCGGCTGCCCCACTCTAGTTACGCCCCTGTTCGTACGTGCATTTTAATTATCCATACATGGCTGAGACAGTAAAATATCGAGATCGACCTTGGAAGATACTCGCTTTGTTTGCTTGCATATCGTGTTTTCATTTCTAAGAACAATGAGAGGAAGACATTGAACTATGCTGCTATGATTCAACGCAGTCTTTATCATTCCTGCCTGACAAAATGGTGTTTGTTACACAATAACATAATAGCCATTGCAATAGCTATGTATCAGAACAACGGAAATGATTCGAACATTACGTAATTGCACTGCTTGCATTCACATTGAGTGTATACTGACCAAGCATTACACGCATTTCCTTCATTATTCTGTACAAGAATTGAGCATAAAGTAACAAAATAATCCTGGAAAGGAGGTATTGATTTCACGGTAAAAAATATCATGCAAAACATTACTAGAGTGCGCGTCAAATCTCCTGCATACGGCGATAGCCAATAGCAGATCATTGCAGCGGTGCCATGTCGAAATCTCACACGGAAAAGAGACAGCGTGGTTGAGCGAAACGCCTTGTCACTGAACTAGGCAACGCCGCACGTCTGTGATTCGCTGGTGCTGTTCAGCCGTTCAAGGCCATATGCACGAGATTTGACGCGCACTGTAAATGATAACATTCAAGATTGCTATTTTTATGGCTTTGCAAAAGCGAGATCATGGGACAACATATAGTAGTAACAGGGTGGCTACTCACCGGGAATTATGCGTGAATTCTGCTTGAATTTTTCTCCATAGACGTGAAAAATTGTAAGTTTTATTAATCAGAATTCAATTCAATTTATACACATTTATTAATGCCCTGAGGCAAGATTTTCGCAGTTCAGTTCTTATTTTTATCCAGAAAAAAAACCTGCGTGGAAAATGTAACATAATTTTCTCAATCCGTTTCCTTTGTTAGTGTCCTTTGCAGAACATTCTATCTGACAGACTGAAGATTATTGCAAGATAATCTGAGGTTGATTAGGTAAACTTGAAATACTTATACAATTAACAATTTTTCGTAAATTACTATATCCCGTAACCTTTGGACTTGTGTTTGTATATGTATTTCTAGTCTGAGTATGCGAAATGGCAAATGTAAACACCGCACCATAAATTAAATATGTATATACTGTTCAATTGAAATGAATTAGAATTTTTGGATACATTGGAATCGCACAGACCCTTTATTATTGTAAATATATGTGTGCTTCCGTACATCCTGAGCAAAGTTGTTTAGGATCAGGATGAATGCCGGGATAGGACCTCATAACGAAGGCCGCGACTGCTTCTTCCCACTTCGTCTCATGCCTCCGTCCTCTCATCTCGACACAATTAATCTAATACTAGACATCCAAACTAAAAAACACCTTCCAAGATTTGCAAATATATATTTTTGTCTATTGATTAAAGTTTATCTATATTATGCGAGAGTGAACATTAACGATCAGGGCAAAAACTCCTTTGTATTGTCTATACAATGCAATAAACGTTTTGTTGCAGTTGACCTCCTCTTGCAAATTTTCGACGACTTTCATCGCCGCCCGTGCTTGAAGTGTTTAACGAATCGAATAATATGCAATTGTTCTCTTGTCTAGTTCACGTTCACTGTCGTAAAATTAATATACAGAAAGAGATAGAAACGTGAAGCAAGTTTAAAAAAAAGTTATTTTGGTGCAGTAATCAGTGTTACTTTTAGAGAAAGTAAGCCCCACGTTGTATTTCCATTTTGCCGATCTCCGTGTTAGAGTGGTTATCACTGTGCGCTACGATGACAGGGGTGATCAATTCATCATATCATGGGTCATCCTCATGTCCGCGAATAGCCAAAAGTTTCAGAAAAGCGAAATATAATTAATCATTCAATCAATCCAAATATTTCCATTTCTTCGATCTTGTGTTCTTCTGTCCTCTAGCCTTTCGCGGCATTTTTCCGGTTAACCAATCGATAAAACATACCGTCGTCATTGAAATCCGAGTATGTATGGTCAGCTTTATTGTTCTGAAAATATCCCATGTAATTTGAATGCTTGTTTTAAGCACTTGATGTACAGATAGGTTAATCGGGCCTGTACCTAAAGTTTAAAGTGTATCTACCTCTACCGGGAATCGAACCTTGATTGCAATGCGTCGACGTTAATACTACGCCATCGGAGAGGCCCTTCTAAAAATATCCCCATTCATTGGTTGCCAACAGAGCAAATGTTTCGGAGAATATACTCTTTTGTATCCTGGGTTTTGTTTGTTTTAATAGAATTTTATTTCTCAAGAGATATTCCCTGAAGACTACATACTTTTTATAGGGAAATCTTTTGTGTAAATTGTACCAATTTCATGTTGCATAAAACATTATTACTGATAGATATTCACTTTTATACAGGTGTGAAGCTCTTTGCCACTTAGGTATACAAATATCAAAAGTTCGTTTCAACCTGACAAAGCAACTTGAGGTGTGCTATCATCTCTCTATCTATATATGTATATATATTAAGTATATATATTTAGATTCAATCCCTCTTGCCCATAGTGTGAAAATATAGTAGTCTATATCTGGCATGGCTACTATAAAGTTCTAAAACACATTTTCTGAAAGGAAGGAAAGTGAAACTAATTAATGTTAGTCATTAAGATGATATCAAAATATGATGAGACGTACGTACAATGATGAGTTGTTTTATATGCGAAGGAGCATATGCACTTGATAGTAAATTTTCTCTTTTCCAGTAGTATAAGCTATATAATAATGAAAAGCGAATACTTCTAAAATGAAGAATATATCGAAAATATTGCAAGTTACTAAAAAATGAAAATAAAATGACTGAATTGGTCTCCGAAGTTATTTTTTTACCTTTGTGTATCGTTGTATCATGAGAGATGTTATAGCTACAGAGCATTCGCTACGAGACTCGGCGGCAAGTGACCCGGCATCAGCGCTTGTCTTCCCCGGTGAACGGGTCCGCGACAGTCGGTAGAGTTGGCTATTAAAATCACAGTTTTCATATTGTGTACTCACCTTGACTACAGAAGGTGTTGAAAATTATGTCCCTCTGCTGCAACACATTCCTGGCATCTCCGAAGGAAATTGGCATTTGCACGAACAAGTTCGTCTACTGTAATTCTCCCGATTAAGAATTTTAGCGGCTCTAAATGCTGTGGTTTTTGAAACACTCGTTTCTTCTGAGAGACTGCGGATAAATTTCCGAGGAGACTGTTCTAACCTTTGTCCTATCTCATCGAGTTTTTCCTCAGTAAGTACAGTCTTAGAAAAAAATACCTGGGCCACGGGACGTAGAATTTCGTAACGTCTTAAAGCCTGTTGTTTATGCAACCCAAATAACAGAATATTCGCTTAAGTTTGCCTGGTGATTCTGAGTTCTCGGGAAGGATTGAGCTTTGATAGCATGAGTCACATGACTCGTGCCCCAGCCACAACAAACAGCTGGGTGCTACGATGCCTCCAGAAGAAAGTTTCAGGAACTGGTTTCTTGACAAGAGCTACTCGTAAGGAAATACTATTCTTTCAAGTGATATTAGAGTCATTGTCAAGAAGGTTCGCTGAAATGATGGTTCTCAGTAGTGTAATTGAGGGTATTATAAACCCGAGAAATGATGACTCCCCCTCAGGCAGATTTGGCTACACTTAAAACTTGCTCAACATGCTCATATGAGCTTTTTGCTCAAGTGTGGAACCCTGTCTAATCCAAGATTTTTGTAAAAATGCCCTCGGGAAGTTCCTACAAAATGATGAGCCCCCTCAGATTGATTTGTCCACACTTACAAAAGGCACTTCTGTCAGATTGTTGTCCATAAATTTGTTAAAAATATGCCCCTCTTGATATTTTTTTTGGATACACTTAAAACTAAGCCAAGATACACACACACACCTACACACACACACACCTACACACACACACACCCACACACACATACACACACACACACACACACATACACAAAGCACATTGTTGAACCCAACTGATATTTTTTATTAAGTATAGAGTTTTGATTTGAACCCCAAGAAATTTTATATAAATACCAAAGCCAAAAATATTCACACACATACACACACACACACACTAAATATACAAAACACACTGCTGAACCCAACTGATATTTTTTTATTAAGCATAGAATTTTGATTTGAACCCCAAGAAATTTTATATAATAAACATAACAAAATTCTAATATTTATTTTTGTTTAACAGGAACAACAAGTTCTGAGCACATAAGCAGTTTCTGAGGAATACAAGGCAGCAGCAGCAGCAAGCGAATAACTTATAGAAGGCAGTGTGTATCATATCTAATTGCATGGATAATCTTGACACAGGATTTTTTGAGAGAAGATGTATTTCAAAATACATAAAATCTAAGTCACTTGTTGATGATTTAAAGCTTAGATTCTTTGGCCTGTCCGAGTATGACCTGTTTGCTGTGCAGAATGAAACTGAAATGCAGTGGGTGCTTGCCAGTGACAGGCCATTCCAATGCCTGTATCTCAACTTTATCAGTGAGTTTGAAAAATTTATGTACAGCAGGTTCAGGAGAATTGTTGAATCTTTTGTTAATTTTTATACAGACAGGTGCCATTATAATTTAAGGTTGAAATTGTTTGACAATTATTGGTTCAACAATTGCTATGAGCATTGTTTTGAGTATAGGATGCCCATGATTGCATCTCAGAGTTTAAATTGGAGACATTATAAATATTCAAATAAAATTATTAACAAGATATCTAAATATAAGAAGATTGAATTTGTTACAACTGATAATGGGAATTTGTACAGTGGTGAAGATTTCAATCCAGAGTTTGTATCAAATTCCAACTATATATATTTGCATGAGCTTGTCATGTATTTTATAAGGCAAAAATTTAGAGATTGCACTTATGATTGTATTGTTGAGGCACTGGGGCAGAATAATTTGCATGACATATGCAACTGTGGGAGAGTTTTGTCCAGCCTCTCAGTGTGATTTCAGGCACAGGAATCTGGCAGTTGGGAATCAATCCGCAGCAGGCAGCCCTGATTATTTCAGCAGAGACAGCAATCAAGGTAAATAAATATTTGCTGCAAGTGTAATTTAATTCTCTTCTCATCAGTGTAACACATTTCCTGTCTTATGCAGTTCCAAATCCCTGCCCCATCAGTGCTGTAGAAATATCAGCCAGGCTCGGGTCTGTATGCAGGAAGAGGCAAGACATTTGTTTGAAATCTGTTTTGAAGCCTGTACCTAATCACAGCACAGCTCTGTCAGAGATAGGGACAATGAGTAATATCTGTAATTAATAATTCAGTAATCATTTCTAACAAGTTTAATTTTCAATAGGCTCTTCTCATCAGTGTAACACATTTCCTGTCTTATGCAGTTCCAAATCCCTGCATAGCAGTGCTGTAGCCAGGCTCGGGTCTGTATGTAGGAAGAGGCATAGTTGAAATCTGCTTGGGTATAATTTTTTGAAGCCTGTACCTCATCACAGCATAGCTCTGTCAGAGGATAGGGACATTGAGTATAAAATCTGTAATCAATAAGTCAGTAATCAATTCTAACAAGTTTAATTTTTAATAGGATCTTCTCATCAGTGTAACAAATTTCCTGTCTTGTTTCACATGCAGTTCCAAATCCCTGCCCCATCAGTGCTGTAGAAATATGAGCCAGGCTCGGGTCTGTATGTAGGAAGAGGCAAGACATTTGTTTGAAATCTGATTGGGTATAATTTAATGAAGCCTGTACCTAATCACAGCACAGCTCTGTCAGAGATAGGGACATTGAGTATAAAATTTGTAATCAATATTGTCAGTAATCAATTCTAACAAGTTTAATTCTCTTCTCATCAGTCTAACAAATTTCCTGTCTTGTTTCACATGCAAATCCCTGCTCATCAGTGCTGCAGCCAGGCTTGGGTCTGTATGCAGGAAGAGGCAAGATATTTGTTTGAAATCTGCTTGGGTATAATTTTCTGAAGCCTTTACCCATCACAGCATAGCTGTGTCAGAGATAGGGACATTGAGTAATAATTAATAATTATTCTTGTCAGTAATCAATTCTAACAAGTTTAATTTTTAATAGGCCGCTCTCCTGTCTTGTTTCACATGCAGTTCCAAATCTCTGCCCATCAGTGCTGTAGAAATATCTTCCAGGCTCGGGTCTGTGTGTAGGAACAGGCAAGATATCTGCTTGGGCAAAATTTTTTGAAGCCTGTACCCATCACAGCATAGCTCTGTCAGAGATAGGGACATTGAGTATGTATTATTACTGCACCTGCCCCATCTAACATGTTGCTGTGTTTCTTCAATACATTAGTCATAATCAATAAAATATTCAGAACAAACCTCTATAAGATATGACAACCTGCAACAATCTGGATGTATGAGATGTTTTATTTTCTGTATTTTTCAGGCTCTCTTGTTACAATCTTGTTTCTCTCTCCAACATTGCCATCACTATAATTCCACATGTTCTATGCTAACAACTTCAAACCTGAAAACATATCTGTAATCAATAATTAATAATTATTCTTGTCAGTAATCAATTCTAATATTTAATTTTTAATAGGTTCTTCTCATCAGTGTCCTGTCTTGTTTCACATGCAGTTCTAAATCCCTGCCCATCAGTGCTGCAGCCAGGCTCTGGGTCTGTGTGCAGGAAGTTTGTAGTTGAAATCTGCTTGGGTATAATTTTTTGAAGCCTGTACCTCATCACAGCATAGCTCTGTCAGAGATAGGGACATTGAGTATAAAATTATTACTGCACTATATTTTAAAACCTGCCCCATCTAACATTGCTGTGTTTCTTCATAATCAATAAAATATTCAGAACAAACCTCTATAAGATATGACAACCTGCAACAATCTGGATGTATGAGATGTTTTATTTTCTGTATTTTTCAGGCTCTCTTGTTACAATCTTGTTTCTCTCTTCAACATTGCCATCACTATAATAATATCTGCCACATGTTCTATGTTAACAACTTCATAATCGATGCAAAAAAAATAAACCTGAAAACATATCTGTAATCTAATCAATTCTAACATTTAATTTTCAATAGGCTCTTCTCCTGTCTTGTTTTATATACAGTTCCATCCTTGCTCATCAGTGCTGTAGAAATATCAGCCAGGCTCGGGGGTCTGTGTGTAGGAACAGGCAAGATATTTGTTTGAAATCTGCTTGGGTATAATTTTCTGAAGCCTGTACCTAATAACAGAATCACAGCATAGCTCTGTCAGAGATAAGAACATTGAGTAATATCTGTAATCAACAATTAATAATTATTCTTGTTAGTAATCAATTCTAACAAGTTTAATTTTTAATAGGCTCTTCCTGTCTTGTTTCACATGCAGTTCCAAATGCCCATCAGTGCTGCAGCCAGGCTCGGGTCTGTGTGCAGGAAGAGGCATGATACCTGCAGTGGTACATAAAATTTTCAAATCTGCTTGGGTATAATTTTCTGAAGCCAGTACCTCATCACAGCACAGCTCTGTCAGAGATAGGGACAATGAGTATAAACTTAATTGAAAACATATCTGTAATCAATAAGTCACTAACAAGTTTAATTCTTAATAGGCTCTTCTCTGTGTTGTTTCACATGCAGTTCCATTCCTGCCTATCAGTGCTGCAGCCAGGCTCGGGGGGTCTGTATGCAGGAACAGGCATAGTTGAAATCTGCTTGGGTATAAGTTTCTGAAGCCTGTACCTAATAATAACATCACAGCACAGCTCTGTCAGAGACAGGGACATTGAGTATAAACTTTATTGTGAAAACATATCTGTAATCAATAATTATTATTCTTGTCAGTAATCAATTCCTTCTCATCAGTGTAACAAATTTCCTGTCTTGTTTCACATGCAGTTCCATCCCTGCCCATCAGTGCTGTAGAAATATCAGCCAGGCTCGGGGGGTCTGTATGCAGGAACAGTCATAGTTGAAATCTGGCAAGACAGTGACCCTGGAGGTAAATCCAGAAGACACTGTTGCTGCTTTATAGCTGCTGCTGATAATCTGATTCTGATATTTTCCACCATTGTTCTTATATAAACGTCTTGCCTGTCACTGTCGCCTGTCAATGTTTTCACAAATATCTGCATTATATGTATATTTATAATGGCTGCTTCTCTATCAGAGCTATGCTGTGATGCTATTATTAGGTACAGGCTTCAGAAAATTATACCCAAGCAGATTTCAAACAAATATCTTGCCTCTTCCTGCACACAGACCCGAGCCTGGCTGATATTTCTACAGCACTGATGGGCAGGGATTTGGAAATGTGAAACATGACAGGAAATTTGTTACACTGATGAGTTAGAATTAATTACTGACAAGATTATTATTGATTACAGATATGTTTTCAGGTTTATTTTTTTGCATCGATTATGAAGTTGTTAGATAGAACATGTGGGAGATATTATTATAGTGATGGCAATGTTGCAGAGAGAAACAAGATTGTAACAAGAGAGCCTGAAAAATACAGAAACAAAACATCTCATACATCCAGATTGATGCAGGTTGTCATATCTTATAGAGGTTTGTTCTGAATATAATTAAATTTATACTCAATGTCCCTATCTCTGACAGAGCTGTGCTGTGATGAGGTACAGGCTTCAGAGCAGATTTCAAACAAATATCTTGCCTCTTCCTGCATACAGACCCGAGCCTGGCTTAGCACTGATGTGAAGAGATTTGGAAAAGTTAAACAAGACAGGAAATTTGTTACACTGATGAGAAGAAAATTAAACTTGTTAGAATTGATTACTGACTTATTGATTACAGATATGTTTTCAATTAAATTTATACTCAATGTCCCTATCTCTGACAGAGTTATGCTGTGATGAGGTACAGGCTTCAGAAAATTATACCCAAGCAGATTTGAAAATTTTATGTACCACTGCAGGTATCATGCCTCTTCCTGCACACAGACCCGAGCCTGGCTGCAGCACTGATGGGCATTTGGAACTGCATGTGAAACAAGACAGGAAGAGCCTATTAAAAATTAAACTTGTTAGAATTGATTACTAACAAGAATAATTATTAATTGTTGATTACAGATATTACTCAATGTTCTTATCTCTGACAGAGCTATGCTGTGATTCTGTTATTAGGTACAGGCTTCAGAAAATTATACCCAAGCAGATTTCAAACAAATATCTTGCCTGTTCCTACACACAGACCCCCGAGCCTGGCTGATATTTCTACAGCACTGATGAGCAAGGATGGAACTGTATATAAAACAAGACAGGAGAAGAGCCTATTGAAAATTAAATGTTAGAATTGATTAGATTACAGATATGTTTTCAGGTTTATTTTTTTTGCATCGATTATGAAGTTGTTAACATAGAACATGTGGCAGATATTATTATAGTGATGGCAATGTTGAAGAGAGAAACAAGATTGTAACAAGAGAGCCTGAAAAATACAGAAAATAAAACATCTCATACATCCAGATTGTTGCAGGTTGTCATATCTTATAGAGGTTTGTTCTGAATATTTTATTGATTATGAAGAAACACAGCAATGTTAGATGGGGCAGGTTTTAAAATATAGTGCAGTAATAATTTTATACTCAATGTCCCTATCTCTGACAGAGCTATGCTGTGATGAGTTACAGGCTTCAAAAAATTATACCCAAGCAGATTTCAACTACAAACTTCCTGCACACAGACCCAGAGCCTGGCTGCAGCACTGATGGGCAGGGATTTAGAACTGCATGTGAAACAAGACAGGACACTGATGAGAAGAACCTATTAAAAATTAAATATTAGAATTGATTACTGACAAGAATAATTATTAATTATTGATTACAGATATGTTTTCAGGTTTGAAGTTGTTAGCATAGAACATGTGGAATTATAGTGATGGCAATGTTGGAGAGAGAAACAAGATTGTAACAAGAGAGCCTGAAAAATACAGAAAATAAAACATCCCATACATCCAGATTGTTGCAGGTTGTCATATCTTATAGAGGTTTGTTCTGAATATTTTATTGATTATGACTAATGTATTGAAGAAACACAGCAACATGTTAGATGGGGCAGGTGCAGTAATAATACATACTCAATGTCCCTATCTCTGACAGAGCTATGCTGTGATGGGTACAGGCTTCAAAAAATTATGCCCAAGCAGATATCTTGCCTGTTCCTACACACAGACCCGAGCCTGGAAGATATTTCTACAGCACTGATGGGCAGGGATTTGGAACTGCATGTGAAACAAGACAGGAGAAGAGCCTATTAAAAATTAAACTTGTTAGAATTGATTACTGACAAGAATAATTATTAATTATTGATTACAGATATTACTCAATGTCCCTATCTCTGACAGAGCTGTGCTGTGATGGGTAAAGGCTTCAGAAAATTATACCCAAGCAGATTTCACAAATATTATGCCTGTTCCTGCATACAGACCCGAGCCTGGCTGCAGCACTGCTGGGCAGGGATTTGGAACTGCATGTGAAACAAGACAGGAAATTTGTTACACTCTTACAGAACTGTGCTGTGATTAGGTACAGGCTTCAGAAAATTATACCCAAGCAGATTTCAAACAAATGTCTTGCCTCTTCCTGCATACAGACCCGAGCCTGGCTCATATTTCTACAGCACTGATGATGGGTAGGGATTTGGAACTGCATGAGACAGGAAATTTGTTACACTGATGAGAAGAACCTATTAAAAATTAAACTTGTTAGAATTGATTACTGACTTATTGATTACAGATTTTATACTCAATGTCCCTATCCTCTGACAGAGCTATGCTGTGATGAGGTACAGGCTTCAAAAAATTATACCCAAGCAGATTTCAACTATGCCTCTTCCTACATACAGACCCGAGCCTGGCTACAGCACTGCTATGCAGGGATTTGGAACTGCATAAGACAGGAAATGTGTTACACTGATGAGAAGAGCCTATTGAAAATTAAACTTGTTAGAAATGATTACTGAATTATTAATTACAGATATTACTCATTGTCCCTATCTCTGACAGAGCTGTGCTGTGATTAGGTACAGGCTTCAAAACAGATTTCAAACAAATGTCTTGCCTCTTCCTGCATACAGACCCGAGCCTGGCTGATATTTCTACAGCACTGATGGGGCAGGGATTTGGAACTGCATAAGACAGGAAATGTGTTACACTGATGAGAAGAGAATTAAATTACACTTGCAGCAAATATTTATTTACCTTGATTGCTGTCTCTGCTGAAATAATCAGGGCTGCCTGCTGCGGATTGATTCCCAACTGCCAGATTCCTGTGCCTGAAATCACACTGAGAGGCTGGACAAAACTCTCCCACAGTTGCATATGTCATGCAAATTATTCTGCCCCAGTGCCTCAACAATACAATCATAAGTGCAATCTCTAAATTTTTGCCTTATAAAATACATGACAAGCTCATGCAAATATATATAGTTGGAATTTGATACAAACTCTGGATTGAAATCTTCACCACTGTACAAATTCCCATTATCAGTTGTAACAAATTCAATCTTCTTATATTTAGATATCTTGTTAATAATTTTATTTGAATATTTATAATGTCTCCAATTTAAACTCTGAGATGCAATCATGGGCATCCTATACTCAAAACAATGCTCATAGCAATTGTTGAACCAATAATTGTCAAACAATTTCAACCTTAAATTATAATGGCACCTGTCTGTATAAAAATTAACAAAAGATCCAACAATTCTCCTGAACCTGCTGTACATAAATTTTTCAAACTCACTGATAAAGTTGAGATACAGGCATTGGAATGGCCTGTCACTGGCAAGCACCCACTGCATTTCAGTTTCATTCTGCACAGCAAACAGGTCATACTCGGACAGGCCAAAGAATCTAAGCTTTAAATCATCAACAAGTGACTTAGATTTTATGTATTTTGAAATACATCTTCTCTCAAAAAATCCTGTGTCAAGATTATCCATGCAATTAGATATGATACACACTGCCTTCTATAAGTTATTCGCTTGCTGCTGCTGCTGCCTTGTATTCCTCAGAAACTGCTTATGTGCTCAGAACTTGTTGTTCCTGTTAAACAAAAATAAATATTAGAATTTTGTTATGTTTATTATATAAAATTTCTTGGGGTTCAAATCAAAATTCTATGCTTAATAAAAAAATATCAGTTGGGTTCAGCAGTGTGTTTTGTATATTTAGTGTGTGTGTGTGTGTATGTGTGTGAATATTTTTGGCTTTGGTATTTATATAAAATTTCTTGGGGTTCAAATCAAAACTCTATACTTAATAAAAAATATCAGTTGGGTTCAACAATGTGCTTTGTGTGTGTGTGTGTGTGTGTGTGTATCTTGGCTTAGTTTTAAGTGTATCCAAAAAAAATATCAAGAGGGGCATATTTTTAACAAATTTATGGACAACAATCTGACAGAAGTGCCTTTTGTAAGTGTGGACAAATCAATCTGAGGGGGCTCATCATTTTGTAGGAACTTCCCGAGGGCATTTTTACAAAAATCTTGGATTAGACAGGGTTCCACACTTGAGCAAAAAGCCCATATGAGCATGTTGAGCAAGTTTTAAGTGTAGCCAAATCTGCCTGAGGGGGGGTCATCATTTCTCGGGTTTATAATACCCTCAATTACACTACTGTTCTCATCACAGACCACATGCCACACGTTAATTGTTTAAGTCCAGTTCATGCACTGGACCTACAGATTAAAATGGGATCCGAACCAAATGCTTCTCTATTTGGTATTGAATTCGGAAGCCTTTCATTACATGGCGAAGACGTTACCACTACGACATCAGAGAGGCAATGGAACCCCTTGAGAAAGAGATAAGCGAAAATTGCTACGTGACAAATCATATTTGCCGTAAATTTTAAAAATAAGACAATATTTTGTACTGACAGTTTCGAACCGTGGGAGAGGCATATATTTTTTTGTACCATCGTCCATTTCACGAGTTTATAATTCTTCCTCACCGACACGAGTAACGCGAGTGGTAGAAGAAAAGCGAAGTAAAATAACTGAAACAGAAATAAAAGGAAAAAGCGAAATAAATTTTATTCATACTATTCTGCAGTTACTTGAGTTGTATTCACGGGATGCTATCTTTAAAGAAAGCCGTGGTCTCTTCCTTGTCTTTTTCGCTTTCTTTGTGCTCTTGCTTCCCCCGTCACGATTGGTCTAAAACTAATTAATGCGACGTTAATTAAACAATCCAAACAACGAAATAATGCACAATCAACTGCACAAAACAACATTCCAAATGTTTTCGAATCGGAAAACAATTGAGATGCTGTAAAATGACTTAAGATGCAGTAATAAAGTGGGAATTCGGTACCGTATAGAATTAAATCGGTAGAGATGTTCGATTTGATTGGATGTTTGTTATTTAGATTTGCTATTCTTTCACTTTTGGCAAATAGCGACGATGAAGATGAGTGATGCTATGATGAAATTGTTGAAGGGACACTTACCAAGGACACCCACGCCCAAGTCGAGATTCTAACCAGGGACCCATGGCATCGTAGCGCGCTGTGCTAACCACTCCTCCATGGAGTGGACATTATACCATATTTTGTGTGCTCAATTGGGATCAATCAATGGAATGAATAGGCATATTATATGATTAATAAATTCATATCATAATACCACGTCATATTATTCGGCACGAAGTAACATCAGAGACATTCAATCTTGCATTTTTGCCTTTCAACTAATTCTTTGAATTCAGGTTAATCACAACAATGAGATAAATTATGAAGCAAATGATAGTGAATGTGGGATATTATTACGAATTACCTGACAGAAACAACATTAAGCAGGCTCGGTGGTCAAGCTCATTAAGTGATTGACATTCGATATCGTCGCCAAAGTTCCCGGGTTTGAGTACCGTCCTTGTCGGGGGTGTTTGACTATTTCGTCATCAATTTCATGTAATGGTCACTCGTCCTTATCGTCGCGATCATCGAACAGGGAATAAAAATTATAAAAATAAATACGATGGAAGAGTACTTATTTCATCTCTCACGAAATCTCCTACAAAACCGGAATATATAAAATACATGTATATTCATTCACATACATTTTCGATTTATATATTTAACTAATCGAGACCGAGAACGGGAGAGCAATTTTCAATTCGTCAAACCGAGAGACGAAGAAACTGTCAAGTCTCGTTTCTTCTTGGCACCTCCGTAATCGAGTTGTTCTGTTTGTCATTGGCTTTGTATTGGTAATTATTGTCATTATTCTTCCCCTGCAGGTAAACCATAACGATGAATTATGATGAAATGAAGCAGATAAAAGGGCAAGAACAAGAAAGTCATGCCTGTTCGGGACTCCAACCCAGAACCTTATGTAACGAGTTTTGAAATTCTGGAGAAGGCGTCCGTGTTTCGCTTGGTTTTCTCTTTCCTCTACTTCTCTTATATTATCATACATGTATAATAAAAATGGATCTGATACGATATGTTGCGATTCATAATTGTGCTGGTTAGATGCTACAGATGTGAACTCCAACCTGCAATATATTATTCCCTTTTGTTTCGTATCTGGTTGAACATGAAATTTTCTTACACTGTGACAATTTCTTTCTTAGTTTTGGTTTGGTGCACAGATATGCTAATCTGGACTCGACCTTCAGTTTAAAGTGGGATACTAACCACTATGTGCATCCACCGTGTATCAAACCCGGGATCCACTGATTACAAGGCGACGACGTTATCACTACGCCATCGAGGAGGCCCCATGGCAAAATGTTATTCACTCGATCTCTACCATAATTTATTTCAGCATTTACATTTTCGTTTTCTTCTTCTTTTTTCCTTTTGTTAACTACTCTTATACAACTCTTTTTTGCGTCTTCGAATTTCTTCTTGTTTCAGGAAAAAATAATACATGCAGGCTGTATAAAAATCCCCCGTTCAAATAGATAAAACGTTCACTCTCGAGAACTAATTTACATGTTTATCACTAACGTAACCATTAGAAAGCTATTGAAATGTTAACTGATATAACTGCAGATGAAACAATACTTACAGCCACTAACGAAATATCTATTCTTTTGTAGCCTCACAGACAACAAGTATATGGTGAGTCATTCACTCTTGCTGACTACGGGCGAAGGTCACTGAACTAAAGGGTGGTGGCAACAAGCAGGCTTCTGCTCTACCAAAGACGAGGTCACGTGTTCCAGTTATCAATGGCGTACGAAATAAGGAGGAACACAGCTATCTGACGTATGTTTTGGTCCCGTCATTGCACCTAGAACACTTTATCGTCGTGGCCTTGAAGTTCCCTCAGGGCACTCCTACGTAAAGGCTTCTCAGCTAGAAGGATATATTCCCCATTGAGTGGAGGAAAAGTGGGTGCGTATAGAGGTCCTTCAACTTTCGTATTCTTTTTCATTTCAGAACCCGTGCTGTATCGTCGACTTAATCCAATCTATCCGATGTAGGTTTTAGGTTCTGTTTCTGTTCGGTTATTTCACGTTGTCTTCCTGCTTATGTTATTTCCCGACGAAGGTTCTGGATTCGATAATCTGTACAATAACGGGATTGTGTTGGTTGGTTGATTGGTGTCTTAAGTCCACTTTATGTCCTGTTAGGCTAATCGTGAATGGACCTATAGTTTAAAGGGGGATCCGAACCACTATGTTCCTCCACCGAGTATCGAACCCGGGATCTATTAATTACAAGGCGCCCACGATCCCACTGCGCCATCGGGGATTGTGTTCGAAACGAATGAATCAAATTTTAGTGATATGATATGCAACCATTGGAAGACTATTGAAAGAAAAGCTATGGGAACCTGCCAGTTTTTCTACTGCAGACAGGAAACCATAAACATGGAAGAGAAGCTTATATTCTATGAAACCTGACGCTATGTGCTCGAATACTGGCTAAATATAATCCATAGAGGCATAGCAACGTTAAACAACCTCTTATATGATACATATAGGTTTAAAAAGGTCGAAATACAAAGATTGTGTGCGCCTCACTGATGGCGTAGTGGTAAGGCCTTGTAACCAAGGGGTCTGGGGTACGATACCAGGTGATCGCACATAGTGGTTCGGATCCCACTTTAAACTGTATGCACTTCAGATTAGTCTATCTGTGCCGGTGACTCAGTCGGTAACGCGTCTGACTACCATGCTATAGGTCCCGGGTTCGATTCCCGGCCGGTTCAAGCCCGGGAACTTTTCTAACGTTGGAAGCGGCCCCAGCGCCCACCCAGCGTCGAATGACATGGGTACCTGGGGGAAACCCTGGTGGTAAAGGCGGTCAGGGGCGTGATGCTGATCACATCACCCCCACTCACGAACGAATCAAGAAAGTGTAAGGCGGCGTGATGCTGATCACATCACCCCCACTCACGAACGAATCAAGAAAGTGTGGGGCGTTACCCCCACACCCCCTATACGCCTTCATGGCGTAGCGCCAAGCACAGGTGAGAACTTTACCTTTTTTTTTGTTGCATAAAGTGGACTTACAACAAAATTTAAACTTGCGATAAAGATTATGATAAGGTATTAAAGAATTGGGTCTAACACATGTTTTTATTGTTTACCAATGACATTGTTAACTAATATTCTTAATTTCAGTTTCAAGATGAAATCGGCTACGAAATAAAAGGAGTGGGTTCATATTTCTGTTACGAAATTCCACTTTTGTAGTAGACCTGTGCCACACTAAGTTGTGACAATAAACAAATCTGAGACACTTTCAAAGTATTAAATTGCTATCTACGTATTTGGGAAAAATCTTTCAATATAATACTTTTTTTGGACGCGTAAAATCATAGTATTTAATTCCTGTTTTAGCAGCTTTAAGAAACCTGATTTTTTTTGGGGGGGGGGTTACAAATGCTCTTTCTGCTCCCGTCAAGTTACGCCTATGACAAACAGGAATTCAAAGTAAAAGACTGTCCCGACTAAATCGGGAGACACGTCTGATAGATTTACAATTGGGAAAATCATAATTAAGCGTGTAGTTGAAAACAACCTCTTTTCATATATTGCATGCAGCTCTACTTTTTCTGCAATGTGGATCAAGAACTGGGGACGTGGAGAAGCACAACACTCCACGTAACCAATAGTCACGTGACCCTCTTTGCTTTCCTGTCATGTTGACCTTCGCGTGGAACACATTTCTCGGTGTTAAGACAGGCAAAATCACCCGATCATCGAAGGGTGCAATATGTGTTGCCTACCCTCCTGCATTACTTGCTCCTATTAAAGCCTTATGGGGAAGAACTTTTTTCCATGACTGTACACGTAGGTTTTTCTTTCCACTTTTATTCAGAACTGACCCTGCTACTCTAAACTTTTTACAAGGTTTAATATAGTGCTCCTATGTGGAACGGGAATACCAGTAAATTTCGTTGCAAAACGTCGTCGCACTTCTTCACAATTCCTCTTTCCGCAGTAACACTCGGCAAGATATATCCTTTGTTGTAATGTAAAGTTTTGTGGTGCCATATTAAGCCACAATCTTCAACACGCGGACACGACACAACACAACTTCCCAGGGAGGATTATACTGCCTTCAGCCTACAACGTGAACAGAAAGGGAAAGAGAGCGAAGGCAGGGATGGCGATAGAAACAAACTGTAGCGTGCGACTGTTCACCGTTCACCGGGAAAGACAAGCGCTGATGCCGGGCCGCTTGCCACCGAGTCTCGTAGCGAATGTCAGGGAATGCTCTGTAGATAAATTTGACAAATATTTGCCGGAAGAGGAATTTCAAAGTCGATTCCTTGTATCATGTGTCTATATTGTATACAACATTCATAAATGAGATAACAATTTTGTGGTTCGGGTAAACCTAAGAGGGGAAGGCCATTTTATTTATGTAAAACCCGGAAAATACATTTTTCTCCATGTAGTGCACGTGAAGAATTTCCCTAATGAAATGGCATCATTCTTCCACACTGTAACGTATGTGTACATTGAAGTTTCGACTTAACACTAGCTCAGATATTCACAACCTGTTGTTTGCAAGCACTTTTAAGGAGAAAACTTCTTGTCTAATGGTGGAAAAATACGCATTCATTTACCAAATTTTGTGTGGAAAATGAGATAAAGTATCGACCAAAGAAAGAAGAATAAATATAAAAAATCACCAGGTTTTATACATTATTTTCATAAAAGGAGTAGTCAATGAGTTCCTAAGAATGTTTTAGAGCTTATTGTCACTTTAAATTTGTTTTTCATTTCCGTAAAGTCAATGAAATAATTGTTTCTTAATATTATTTATGTTCAAGAAGATGAATATTTTTTTAAAAAGGATGTGCATTAAAAAATTAAACATTCTGGTGTGCAATCATTAATTCTTATCTCACCTAACATGCTTGTTGTTCTGATCCATCTCTTTGTAACGACATTCGCTTATGAAGTGATGAGAGCTAAATGCTGCGCGACTTTGTTGATTAAATGCCTGATATCCAGTGCTTGAAGTGGAAATTGTTAAGTGGGGTTGTTGCTGATTATGCAGTGGAAAGTGCTCTTCCAAAGCAATATGCACCGGGTTCCACGCCGAGCAAATCTGCCACTACGTGTACATGTATTTGTTTTCAGTTTACTGCTGCAGAAAGACTGCATTTGATTTTCAGCTGAATAATTTAAGTGTTAGCTTAGCACTATGCTTCGTGAATGCCACAACCGTTATTTCACAAGAAACATTTTTCAACTTTGTATTTCAATAAATTTTCAAGTTGCTGCTCGAAGATTGAAATTTGAAAAGCCCGTTGTTCTCTAGTTACATGCAGGCAAACACATGCATCTAATATACCATAGAAGCAAGACAAAGGGGACTCGGGCAGTTCTATTATTGGTATCGAGGGAGAATATATAGATTTTGCAGCACTGCTGCTTGTCGTCACACACTAAGCTCTGCCTTGATTTCATGTACAGTTTGATCCCACTAAATCACCAAATCCTTTCCCGAATAACGTGTGCTTCCGAGCGCTCTTCCGTTTATATACTACACTCCACTGTAGAGAGCGAGTGTTGTTTGTTTTGTGTTCCTTGTGGCTCTTCATTTTGATTGATTCTGGTCGTTAGGGGCGTGCGTTGTTTGTTGCAACTAGACCATTGTAATGCTTATGCTACTACATCTCATTGTCTTAGGATTTACATGTACGATGTTTATTTACAATGGTTGCACAATGGTAATGTCATGGGGTGGGGATTTGATCATGTCAAGGGGTAGGATGGGTCCTTGAACACAGTTGCATTGCTGAATTTATCTACTAGATCAATGTTTATTCGATACTTGTTTTCCACCTGAAAATGTTTGTTGTACACTTTGGAGGATGCTATCTATTATCTCAGCGTGTTCTATGCAATGGCAAGATTTTAAAAGTCTGCTGTACCAATTGGGACTGGAGTGATTTATTTTATCAGTGGTGCAAACGTTGAAATCTGTATCCATCTAAAATCAAAGCTCGTTAACTCTTTATTAAAAAATATATCATTTATACATCTAGCCACCACTTGTTGAAAAGACATTCTTAGATATATAGATATATATTGGATTGAAATAATTTTACCACGAAATGTGGATTCTGAAGTGCTAAATGTTAAGATAACAGCTGATGTTAATTTGCCGACTGCATACTTTGGAAACTAAAAATATACAAAAAAAAAAGTAATTTTAAATGTAGTTCTGTCTAGGTGTGAAATGTGGTCCCTTACTCTAATAACGAAACGTAACTTAGAAGAGTTTTTGGAAATAAAACTAAACGAATGATATTTGGACCTAAATGAGACCAATGCAAACAACACGTTAGCACAGGGTACATATTACTGACCTGCATAATCTCTATCCATGCTCTGATATTACCAGAATAATGAAATCAAGAAAACTTCAGTCGACAGGCAATGAAGAACATATGAGGGGAGGATAGACAAGTTTAGAGAATCATTGCCGGGAAACTGTAGTAAGAGACCTGTAGGATGCCAAGCCGAAGACCTAATGGAAATATTAGGATGTACCTGAAGAAAATTGGTAATGGTCAAGAGAGGTTTGATCTTGGCCAGGCTAGGGAAAATGTAAGATAATTGCTGCAACAGCAACAGAAAATCTTCGGATTTATAATTACCAGATAGAGTTAGTCAGTGTCCGAGCGCAATAATTGGTCAACTTTCGAACTCGCCGCCGAAGTTTGAGTTCCGATCTTGGAGTGAATGTTCTTTGAGAATATCCTTTCATCAGTTTCATCTTATCAGTCATCCTCATAGTTGCATTTACCAAAAGTGGAAGAAATGCAACTCTGAATAACAAAGATATGAATACAAATTTACTTTAGAAGGTTAGAAAGGCCTGTATACATGTTGTAATGGTTTTAGTACAATATCGCAATGCTATATTCCATTACTTGAATGGGGCCTTACCAATGGCGCAGCGCTAGCATCGCCGCCTTGTAATCAAGGGGTCCCGGGTTCGATACCCGATGGAGGCACATAGTGGTTCGGATCCCACTTTAAACTGTAGGTTCAGTCCCGATTAGCCTTACTGTGCATAAAGTGGACTTAAAGCAACAACTCAACGACAACAACATTACTTGAATGATACAAGATTTTGCTTATGCTTGAATTGAATTCTATTTGGATATCTGACCACCTGCTATATGCACGTCATAACTATAGTTTTATAGTTTTCCTCTCTCTTTGTGTGTGTGTACCAAGTTAACTGTAACAGTTGTTCTTGGCCATTGACCGCGATTTATTCTTAAGTAAAATATTTGATCAAGTCAAAATTGTGGTATGAAGGAATATTATATAAGTAGGCTGACTTGATTTTCATTTGATTTTTGTTGTTTAGCGCCACTTTTCTGTTATTTAGCTAATCGCAACGATGAAAATGAGTGATGATGAGATGAGACTTTCACAAGGAACATCCATGCCCAGGCCAGGATTCGAATTCGGGACACCTGGAGTCGTAGCGCGCTGCAGATATTTCATTCCTTCAATACTACGTATGAAATAAACTAAACTGCATATTGATTAATGTGCAATTTGTAAAAGTGCACATTTGGCTTCCTTTAATGTTAGTTTCATCAACTGCCATTATGTATGGTAATAGTCTACTAGAGCTGTGATATTGAAACCACTTACTTATTCTTACTAATAACATAAGCTGGAAATGGCTCTCGGGACATCTTCATCTTTCACTTAATAAATCGCGATCTATCTTTAAGTTCTATGTGATCAACATCAGACATGCAGGAATACGCCCAGTGAGGACAAATGAAAAGGAGGCCACTTTTTTGATTAAGTTTCTGATCTCGTGCAATGTCTTAAGGAGTGACATTTCTTCCAGCCTGTGACACTGGAACCTCAATGCAAATGTTTTGCAGTCCTCTATTTCGAACAAAATTAGCTCGACCCACTACCTTCTGTGGCTATTAATATGAAAGAAGACATTAGACATGATGCGATCGGGAGCGACCAGACAACCAGTACCATTATGACTCTTTTGTCGACGAAGCAAGACGGTGCATTTGTTATTCTGTCGTGACCATTTGTTACAGGTCTCTTTCCATCTTCTTTGAATTGATTATTACCGTTATTACTGTTCAAAATAATTAACAACCAGTATTAATGATTTAATTTTGTAAGTGTGATAGTTATTTAATTGGATATACATTATGACTATCTTCGTATTGTTGTACGTTGAGGCATGAATCTTACTTTTGCTTAAGCCGCTCTAGTTCAACAACAAGAGATGTGTTCAAAAATTGTAGATAAATATTCTCCCTAAATCTATATGTACTCTGTGGTATTGTGACCATTGGGGATGATCTTTGGTCAAGTGCATTGCTTAGTTGCTGCACGGCGATTACCTATTAAGTGTCAAGCAGGAGAGGTTGACAATCCGTGTTTATTTTGAGCATATACGAGGGTTACAGCAAAAGTCATGGCAACCATTTTTCCCCACGATAATGTGGGTCAAACAAGCAATTTTAAAATATACTGTGGGGGCCCCGTCACATGCAATGTATTGTGATGTCACTAGATGGCAGTGTCTGCCAAGACATTGAACTGAGGGAAGTGGGAAGTCAGTGCGTGTTTAACTGTCGTGCAGGATGAATGTGACCCGGTGTGAACAGCGTACTTATGTGAAAATAGCAGTTCTCCGTAGAAGGAATGCGAGAGAATGTTACACTGAGCTTGTGGAAGCTTTAGGAAATGATGCTCTACCATACCGAACTGTTGCGAGGTGGGCAGCAGCATTCGAGCGTGGAACAGAAGTAGCTGCCGACATGCAACGTTCAGGATGACCTGTGACTGCCCGTATTTTGTCTTTTTCTCTATCCTGATACAGATCTCTATGCTGTTCAAAATTCGTACGTTAAACGTTAGCATATATCGTGACCTTCCAGTTGTATATTTTACAATTTCTTGCCTGACCCGCATTATCGTGGAAAAAAATAGTTGCCTTTTGCTGTAACCCTCGTATATACGAGTACATACTTTTCTCGGTTTTTGTCACTTATCTTCCAATTTTGACTAATATGGACGCTGAGGATAGACGATCATGGGATGAACTTCATGAAGGGAAGGGAATTTCATCTCACTCCACCTTTCGTGCAAGACACTTATTTATAAAATAATGTCAAGGAGTACAAAAATCATGAATTTCCATGCCGAGATTCGAACCCAGAAGCTTCAGTGGTTAAATCGTGAGCCGAGGATCTTTCACCACGAATAAAGCAATGAATGTATGGGGAGATAATGTGTGATAAGTGTTTCATTCTGTTCAACCCCAAATATTTCCAAAAACGTAAGAAAAGAGAAGTTGCATTTTAAACTCGGTTAGTAATGGCTAAAATTAACTTCCATAAGAAGAACAAAACATTCATTTGATTAAATATAATCTATAGTGACGAAAATTTATTCTGACCATGCCGTAAGACTGACATAAATACAAACTGAAAAAGTGTGAATTGTTTATCTTATTATTACTGAAATTCTGCCATAGTAATAGATTCAACTACAATAGAGTGGGATTGTGCATGACACTTATCAATAAATTTATTGAACCTTAATATGAGAAGGCATGATAACATTCTAATTACAATCGAGTTGACAGTTGCTTACTTGGATGAAGAAACCTTACTATCCCCAAAGATTAATCAAGGGATAATAGAGCAACTCTTAATGCGAGTTTCAGTTTTCGTTTTTTGGTAGAAATTTTGGATTGTTCTGTGCGTGCAGTCATAGCATAACAGTTCATCGTCCACCGTAATATATGTCCAGATTAAACTTCTAATTAGTACCATGGACATTGATTCGAAGTTTCTGTGCGCGATCCCTGTTGTGCCCAACTTTTCCACCCAGCAGTACCCCCGCATTCTATTCACAGACTGAGTTATCGCTTTATTCCATGTTGGGAGCTAAAGAGCTGGTGCTTTATGATTTCCGTACTCTTTGACGTTCTTTTATAAATGCGGGTCTTGCACGAAAGGTACAAGGAGATGGAATTCCTTTTCCTTTCATCGCTGCCACGTATAATATCGGGAAACACCTGCAGAGCCGGTGGATCAGATGTTACATTTTCAGAAAGATTTTCTTTTAAGTGTTTAACCACATACTTAATAACTGAAGGGGTCGGGGGTAAAACATGGTAAGTTACATTCCGGTCATTATTGAGTTAGACAGTAAAAAAGCCATCCTTCAATTTTCGCTTTTAATTAATTGATATGTCATGCAATTTGCATTGGACTCATTGAAAGCTTCTGAAACTGGTATACATAACACGAAAAAATTATATCTACAGTATAGCTTCTAATAACCTTTCTTCTTAACCCTTAACCACTCTTGGCTGTCTCTCATACCGCTCTGAAATTATATTTTCCTATATTACTCGCACCCTTCCAATTACAAGTGATCCCTTCTTCATAACTTTCAGTTTGGGTGATGGTTACACGCTCTCAAGGTCATGAGGTATTTCCATTGTTTGTTGAAATCAAATTGAATTATATTTTCGGCGATTTGTCTGACAGACATACCGTAGTAGGTAAGTTTGTGTTTCAAATGGTTCATTACTCATTTTCAATTTCAGGAAAATATTTCATATTACTCTAAACTCCTGTTCTTCTGGCAACATAAAAATGTAGCAATTTCAAGAATTTGCAATTTTAAAAATATATAGTAGCCATTGTTCAGACTTTCGTTACATTTTCTTCCTCTTTGCATAAATTAAGTCACGTTTGCTTAATTAAACAATAATAATTCAAAACTGCTTCTCAATAGTCTTCTCTAATCATGTCAAGTCGCCAGAAAAGCGTCAGAAATTGAAAATAGTAAAGCAGCTAGTTCAAAATCCAAAATCAAAACTGTGGTCTGGCAGGCCCTTCCGTAGCAGTTGCGTTATTATCTACGTTCATAGTAGATAAGGGTTAATAAACTCAGTAATGACCAAAATGTTACCATGTCTTACACCAGACCTCTTTAATGAATCTCTTCCTTCCTTTTTAGAAATTCCACGACCTTACATCATGGTCGGTAAGACTTCTAAATGGATGTAGAGGAAGCATTCTTTGCTACAAAGAATGAGGTTATCTGGATGAATGACTACAGACCAGAAGGTTAATCCAGATACTGTCGTCTAGTCTGTGGGCCGTTTTATTGCAAGTAATGGAGGTTATGGTAATGAAATACTTGAACATTCAGAAATAGGGGTTCTGTACCAATCTTCTGAAAGAGTCACACGTGTTAGGAGTGCACCAGGGTCTCTCTTGACCAGAACAGTTTTGCAGCAAGGATAATCTGGAGTGGAGGACGTTACGTTTTTTGAGGCAATCATTTAATTTATGAACTAACTAACTAACTCTCTAGCCTTCTTGAACCCGAAGGTTCATCGCTGCAGCAACACAGCCATCTGTCCCTATCCTGAGTAAGATCTATATACTCTTTCCATCCCTACCAATTTCCTTTAGGTCCATCTCAACATTATCCCCTCACCTTCGTCTTGGTCTTCCTACTGGTCTCTTATCATCAGGTTTTCCAACAAGAATCCTGTAAACTCTTCTTTCCTGTCACATTCGTCCCACAGGGCCTGCCCACCTAAGTCTTCTTGATATAATCATTCTAATAATAACTGGACATGAATACAAATTATGTACATCTAAATTATGTAACTTTCTCCCATATTTTCAAATACTTGCAATTTATGTTCCTCTTTCAATGTAAGGGACCACGTTTCATATCCATATAATATTACAGGCAAAATTACTGTTTTGTATATTTTAACTTTTAGTTTCTTAGATATTAAACGAGAAGACAAACGTTTATGAAGAGAAAAGTAACATGCATTTCCTAAATTAAGCCTGCTTATTATTTCCTCTTTAATATCATTTTCATTTGTTAGTATTACTCCTAAGTACTTGAATTTGGAAACTGGTTCAAACGAGTTGTTATCAATAATTAGATTTTGATTGTTACCTAACACTTGGTTTCGGCCTGTAAGCATATATTTAGTTTCCTCTTTGCTAACTTCCAAAGTTTGGCTGCTTTGATAAATATTTTAACATTATTCTTAATTGTATTTACATAAGTCTACATCATCTGCATATGCTAACAGCTGAGTCGCACAGTTTAATTTTAGTCCTTCGTTGTTTCTTTTACCTTCCTAACAGCGTATTCTAAGGCAACATTAAAGAGCAATGGAGATAATGCATCTCCTTGTTTTAACCCATCATGAATTGTAAATTTGTTAGACATATTAAATTGTATGTACATAAAATTAATATGCTACCAGTATTTGGAGACTAAGGGCAACAGTTAGATAAGGACGGCGTAGTGGTTTCGCACATTTGTTATTATTATTATCATCAATGCCAACAAAATCACGAACCTCACCACAACCACGACTACAATCATTAAAATCATTATCAGGTTAAAACATGTCTGGAGAAATATATGTAGAGCACCAAGGCTCATTCATGGCTTGTCCATAGTTCCCTAAACATTTGGTACTTGCGCTTCCAGGCCGGGCGCAATCAGGAACAAACAAATGTTCAACAAATGTTTTCAAAACATCCCTAAATCATTTCACAAATTCCCAAGGTATGACAATTTTTGGTGCAAAAAATACTTATTCATTCCCCTAGAAACGTACTTTTATCCTATTCCAATTTGAAAATTCTAAATGTACCTTTTATCCGAAACGTCTGCTCCTCCGTGACAGTTAACTTCTCAGTGCTGCGGATGTCGCAGAACTTCTCAGCAGCCTCATGTATTGGTTGGGCTCAAAATTTTGCACCACGTGAAAAACAAAACTAATCGCATTTTATCTTCATTTTTTTGTGTTTAAGAAATGAACTTCTTCAAATTTGATGCCCGGTGGAGGCACATAATGATTCGAACATGTTGGATTTAATGGTGTTACCGAAAACGTTTAGCATATGTAGAGCAGATAGGTGGTTTTAGCGAACAAATATACACTCTCTCGAAGCTTTTGATGTGTCCTAATTTTAATCAAACCTTTGCATGCTAACAACATCGTGAGGCCCCAGAGAGGTTAATTTCAAAATTTGGCCAAGTTATGTCAGATGTTACTTATATTTGACATTTACCACACTTCAAACCCACATTTTCTTTCATCTTGTGGCTATTTTCGAAGCAAATTTCCCGAGCGGATGTCCCTTTGAAGGTCGAGGCCCAGGAAACACCTCCAAAATCCTTGCATGTCATACCTGATTTCGGCGATGTTTTTATCCTTCTGTCCTTTGCCCTGTAAATATTTCATTTTTCTTCTTGCAACTCTAATTTTGACTTTCCTGATTCTGAACATAGAAAGGATATCTTCTTTCTTCAACATCACCGTACTTTCTCATAACAAATTAGATTTCACTCATCACATCAGCATATGGAGGTGCCACGCCAGGTGTCCCGGGTTCGAATCCTGGCCTGGACATGTGTTTTCTTTGTGAGTGTCCCTTCATCAATTTAATCATATCTCATCATCAATGCGATTAGCCAAAAAGTAGTAGAAAACTAAGTAAAACAAACCAAATTTGTCAATCAATTCACTCATCACATCTGTTTGATGAGTTGAATAATAGTCATTAGGTGCGTTTATATCACTCACCTTGCTGGTTTGATTTTCTGAGGAATGACCGTTAACGTAGCAACATATCGCGAGGCCCTGGGCGAGATAAGAATGTGAGACCAGCCCCCCCCCCCCAATCTGTTCTTTGGTCAAACGTCTCGATGTATTGGGTGAGCGCATCAAACCTGTCTTCTAAATTTGATTTGATGTTATTTTTAATAACATGAAAATATTATATTCTCAATTTTACCATAACATTAAAATATTCTATTCCGAATTTATGATAACATTAAAATATTCTATTCTGAATAGGTCTTCAGCATTTATTAAAGGCGTAAAGCACTTTCATTTCGGCGAAACATTTATTTTCTGCAAGCAATGTCAATTGAATGCCATAGTTACTTTTACTTGCACATTCTCGATCTTCTGTTAACGCAGATTGAAATGCAGTTGAATAGTATCCTTAAATCCAAGCGCATAATTCCTGAACACGAGTTTAGCGTTATGTAATTAATTTCAACACCTTGCCAAAACTTATTCAGCGAGAATTTATTTTATTCATAGTAGCATATCTTCTAAAATTAGACTGGTACCGCCCGGTTTATTTAAACTATTAAATATTTGACCAATTCATTAAAATTGAAATGTTTAGGCTTTAAAGCAGAAAACAGAATGTTGTAGTTTTATTTCTCGCATAAATTTTTACTTTATTTGATTCTATGGGATGCGAAGCCTCGGGCGGCGCCCACTTTGCCCACTCTTTACCACGCCTATGAGAATGACCATTAGGTTTGTTTTTAAATGGGTGAGAATGCATATCAAGACAACATTCGAGGATTTAACGGCAAGTGTTTCAAGGTCATGGTCTCGGACAATTCGTGAGTTCAGGAGAGGATTCGAACCTTTAAGGAAGTAGCCTCATTTAGTCTATTGCACATTAGACTCTTAAATTCACTTACGTCAGCTCTCCAAAGATTGGACTTTTATCAAGAACTCACCTTGTCGTTAACCCGAGTGAATACCCTCACTTCAGACACTGAAGATTCGAGTGCTGTTAGCTCTCGAAACCTTAGGATCTTCTCCAAAAACCACTCGGTTGTTAACCTGAGAAACCTGCTAAAAATGAAATGTCAAATAACTAAAAGAGTACAAGTACACTTGGCAAATGCTATTAATTAATGTATAAATTACAACGCTTTTTGATGTTGATGCAGAGCAACAAAGTTGAGGGTCAAATAACTATAACTAGGAGACCAGCTACTCACAAATTACCATATTTCTTATTTTGCGCGTAATAGCACCGCTGTACCCTAATCAAGAACACGAATCATGTACCTATTTGTTGCACTTACATCGTACCATATTTTCTTCTATAATGTGTTTGCATGTGTCATTTTAAGCTGTAGTTTTACGTTGATCGCAACAGTTTCTTACAATAGAACTTAGGTTTCTGAAATATACAAACCGTAATTCGAATTCCAGCTTGGCAGCGAGTGCTTCTTTGTAATTTTCCAATGTTCATACACGTATATCAATTCCATCTCACCATCACCCATCTTAAATATTCCCCAAATACATGCAGTATGGTGTTTGTAGATAAAAATTGCCGATGCAACAGTTGCCCGGCAAATAACTCTTCGTTTGGTGACACAAGGTGAGCTCATCGACTCCGATGGTAGCTTTCATTTGACTCGTAGACCGGAGCCTGCTACTTGTTTTCAAATAGATTCCGATTGGTTTCTCGATCCGGGTCTACATCACCAATCTTGTCCCTGACGGAGATGGGATTGCAAGAACAAGGAGCGAAAGAACAGAACCCTCTACACCACAATTTTAATATTGTAATAGACCAGTATAAATGTAAAAAATATTGAATTACAAACATTAATTACATTAGAACCTTAAAAGACCATACATTTTTAAACTTTTTATGTACAGGGTGTTTTATAAGTCGGCAACCCACACTCTTAAGTGATTAAACTGGCAGACATATTAACACCGGATTTTCAGCATTATAAAACTCTCTCAAATGAGAGATTCTAATGGTTATTTTGTGGGAGAAAATTGGATATGGAACATCTGATAATTTGAAAGTAATATTTTAGTGGCATGTAAGATCGGTTAGCAATAATGACAGTACAGAAGTTTGTCAACAGACGCAGGCAACATGTGCTCAAGAACTGACCAAGCAATGCATGAAAAATTGTAAATCACAATTTGGCGTGAAGTTGTTTTAGGCCTAACAAATTTCTCCGATATAAATTGAATTATCGAGGATCACAGAGAACCAGAACTGAACCAGAAATGATCGTTTGGTCAGAGTATAACATATTCAGTTAAGTGTCAAGCTAGATTAATATGTCTGAATATTAAAGTATAATAACATAAGTTCTGGCTTTAAAAGTGTATTTTCAAGAAATATTCTAAAAAATAGTGGGAAGAAATGGTCACAGCTATTTATTATTGATAAATTATACATACAACCAATATTCTCACATAGAAGTTTCCATCAAGATATTTTTTCAGAGAAATATCTATTGACTATTACTATTCTAAAAGTTAATTTACTTGCCATTAAATTTGAGAATATATTAACTGTTGGAAAATCTCCAACTTTACTGAATTTTCATCTTGGACAGGATGGTCACATGGTAACAAAACTGTAGCATATTTGACACAGCTGGCCTAGGTATATGGCTCTTATTGCTCTCTTGCGAGAGGAGGAAATGACTCTCCTTCACAAAGAATTTGATGGACATGTATGACTAGTTCACTGAACATGCCGCGGGGCGACGGTGCGAAGGTGGTACACAGAATATAACTTGAAAAGATTCCACGTCGATTCGTTCATTTTCCTCATTCCCCATTGTGCACCACGAGCTTCCTCCCCTGCAGGTTAACGAAGCTGCTGAATCTGTTTAGGTTCCGCGCCCAAAGCGTTTAGCATGCATGGCACGTTCATGACTTTGTGCCAAACGTGACGCTATTGACAGCAAATACCTGGAGGCCTTGTTTCCAGAATTATAGTTATTTACCATGTGATTGCTCTCCGAATGAAGCAGCAAATTTCCGCGTCGCTGTTGCTGCGTTAAAAACAGAATGAGTTGTGCGAGCGAATGGCATGGAAATTGACTGAATAATAAGTAAATTAATTTCACTTGAGCCTCTTTTCAAAGGTTCTACCAAAATTACTGTCTTTAATGGGAACAATGGTGGGATCCTGAACTTTACGGGCTCTTTCCATACCAAATTTCACGTGCATTAAAGATGCGACTACAGAGAAACATGTAAGCAATCGACCTTACTAATTAAGTCTTCGATTCATTAAAGAATCAAATCAATGTTTATCATAGACCATTACAAAAACCGACAACTAAAGCATGTTTTCATGCCAAATTAAAACAGATATCTCGTTAATTGTGAACGGACTACTAGAATAATGTATTTAATAACTGGTAAGCTGTGTTCTTTCACAAAATCAGTTGCGACCAGCGTCTAGAAATTTGGAACGATTAAAGAAATGGCAGCACTTTCTCTTTCTTCCTTTTCATTTTCCATTGTATTTCTTTCTTCGTGTGTTTCTCTTTCTTCCTACCTTTGTCACTCTCTCTCTTTCTTTCTTTCTTTCTCTCTCTCTCTCTCTCTCACACACACACGCACACACACACACACACACACACACTTTCTTCGTATGTAAGGAAAAGTACCCAAATAAGACACATTTTTTGTTAACTGTCTATAGATGAGGGTGGAAATGGATATTTTAATTTGAACGAGTAGAATACATGTAACATCTTGTCTGTTTTTAGAATTTACAATAAAATTTTCAACCAATTATACAATTTTCATACAATTTTAATTTTAAGTAAACAAGCAATTTGGAAAGAATGGTAATTTGAAAGAAGTTTGGAATAAGAGATACGTGCGTTTTTATATATTTATATTTATATACATAGACGAGAATTATCTTTACTGACCTGAAAATTGAAGAAATACATAACACTATACACATTAATAAATTTAGAAATACTTTTAAACTGAAAGAGTCTGTAAAGTTATGATTTAACTCCTACGAGGAGCAAATAATTATTGTTTAATATTTTCCGGGTGAAATTGAAATATTTTTCTTCAAAATGTTTCAATGTTAAGCTGATTAACTTATACAATTATTTTGCTGACCCTTCATTTAATATTTCCGTTGTTTGGAGCAAGTGGAATAAATGAAAAGTTCTTCGTTAGCGCCGCAGTCATCTTGTGGCCAGCGACGACATTTCGAGCACCGCACCCATTTCTTCCTCCTTGTGTCCTCTGAAGAAAAGTCCTGTTCAAAATAAACACCCTGCATCATCATCATTTCCTCCATATTCCAAGTCAATATAATCAGTTAATTCTATTTCAACATCGGATTCTTCATCGCTGGAGTACTTGTTTATTATACATTTAATTTATTGATTGATTGATTTGCTTTGTTTTACATCGCTTTTTGTTCCACTTTTGACTAATTTGCGATGAGTGATGACATGATGAAACTGATGAATGGACACTCACAAACATCCATGCCAAGGCCGGGATTCGAACCCGGGACTCCTGGCGTCGTAGCGCGATGTGATAACCACTCCGTCACGGGGGCCGGCTATACATTTAACATCAGGAGGAAATTAATAATTACATTGATGGAACTTTAATTGAAAGACGTATTGAACTAAAACTTCTAGCAATTGCTATCTTAGTTTTTGTTTGAAATATTTATTTAACAAAAATAAATGTTCTAAGTAAGAGATGTTATCTCTTAATAGGACCTCTAGCTATATCTAGCTATAGGGACCTCAATGAATAAAAATAAAATGCCTGCTTCAGGACAAAACAATAATGTTCTATATTTAGTCCAAGGGTTAAGTTAACCTTAATTCGGTGCAATTTGTCCTATGATAGACTATGTAATATTTGTCAGCAATTTGATAAAATAAATATATATATATATATATATATATATATATATATATATATATATTGCAGTGTACTTTCACTGCTGTTCTTTTTGTCAATAGAAGAAAAACTGCAAAAGTTCAATGTGTGACACATAAGTCGACGTGCTCTCAGCGTCATTGCTCACTTTCAACTGACATCAGACAAAGACCACGACGCCTTCGAAGCACAAGTATTCAGTTCCCGTAGTTGCCGACAAATAGCAGACTATACTGGAGACGTTAACCAGGTGTCTCTTATTAGGAACCTGTCTCGTATTTGGGGACTTTACCTTATCGTTCTTCACTCTCTTTCTTTCTGCCTCGCTCTTTCTTTCTTTCGCCCTTTGTCACTTTTTATCTTTATATCTGTGACTAATTCTTAGTATCTTATTTTCTCCCTCGCTCTTTATTACATTGTGTGAATGAGATTCTTGCACTACTATCAATTGTTTTAAAACAAATCTCATGTACGCTATTTTAGTGAGCAGGAGAGTAGGCCAATACAATTTCACTGTGGACTAGAGACAACTGGTTTGGTGCGTGCTTCAAGTAAAAATTATGATAATAACGAAACTTATTTAAGAAGGAATGTATTTTAGAGTCCTCTTCCAAACCATTCAAATTCTTTGATTTTTGTTATCAACTTTCTTATACACATTATTTCCTTTTCTTGCTAATGTCTGGTACTGAACTCATCCTTCAATCTATCCAATTGAGTCACGAGCATGGGAGCACTTTCACATTCCTACTGGGAAAGGTTTGGGGAAAATTAGGATATCTGAATAAGTAATGGAAAATTTTTCAATATTTCTTTGAGAAAGGAACTCAACAAATTGGGGAATCCTTAGCATAGTTTTATGAATGATTATTACATAACTTGAAAATATAATGCATAACTAAATATATTAATAACAAATTGCTACTACGAGTCATGGAATATGACTCAACTGCAGCCTCGTTGGCTGAAAACGTTGAGTTGTTGACTCAAATTTGTGAATCTAATCAACAGCGAATGGATGTATATGTAAATACATATCTTCACACAATGCTAAAATCAATGATTTTGTGTATTATCTTTGCGAATCGTGGTATGTAAGCTCCAAAAACGCTGTTTTTATAATCCATATTTTTCATGTATTGGCTCTTAGCACATATTTTAGATATGTTAGTTATTTTTACAAATAATGTCCATATTTTCAAACATTCTCCTGCATATATTCCATGTCCATTCTAATACTTTATTTTCTTTCTTGTGTTAAGTACCAGAGGTTTAAAATTCATCTGCACTTTCTTGGCTTTGCACTCTGTTTATTTTAAATCTTGACAATGAGTTTGTCGTAACATTCTTGTCAATAACAGAACCCTTCTCCGATGATCTATGACGAACTGGACATAACTTGGCAGAGCACCCCATGCCCTTCACGGAACACAAAGAATGCAAGCTCAAGCTTACGCGTGAAGTTCATTGCATATTTTAAATATACTCACATTATTTCATGCGACGTTGAACGTAGTTTCAGTCAATATAAATCTGTCGTAAGGGAATATAGGAGATTCACGATTTAGCACTTAAAAATAAAGTTTGGTTATCCATTTCTTGTGTTTGCATTTTGCATTACAGTTAATGTCATGTAAGGGTAATGAATTCTATTCATATAGGTGTTCAGTTTGTCCAATGAAAATTGCCATTTTTGACAAATGTAAATCTATATTTAATTCCATATTTTGATTAAAATAACTAAATATATATTTACATATCTTACACTTTTTTAATAAATATAAATCCGTTCCCTGCTAATCACCATCCAATCTCTTCGTCGCTAGGTTAGATGGTGGCTGAAAAGCGACGATAAATTGGAAAAATACAGTAGCCTGTGTGTCACTCGAACGTAACCCCGATTATCTCCGTATAATTACGGTAAAATTTGGAGGATTGCGTTGACATTTTATAATTATTCTCTGTAGTCCAAGTGAAGGGAAATACTGAAACATCGTTGGAATAAAATATGTGGGGAGACAACAGTGAGGTTACTGCTCACACGAATTGAGACAGTTCGAGAGAAACGTATGGTGTGGCACCGTTAGTTCAACAAATTTATAACTGATAATCCAGGGATGCTAAACTACACACGGTTCAGCATCGAAATGATGTGCGGGTAGCGAAAACCCCCCCACACAGGAAGTCGACGTGTTTTGTGCTGTATCCCAGCGGCGCATAATCAGGTCCATACAGGTGCGTACATACATTGAAATGTTTCATGCTTTATAAGACGAGTCTCGACTTATCCAACAGAATGTGGTTAACTCCAAAGTCCCATACTCTGCCGCTATTATGGCTCAGATTGAACCATTCTTTCCCGCAGAGTCATTTCAAAAGGGAAATGGCCTCCAAGGTCACCTGATTTGTAACCGCCAGACTTTTTCCTGTGGGTTCATCTCATAGGGCGTGTGCACATAAGGAGGGAACATATGGTGGAGGATTTACGGGAGAAGATTCGGCTGTGTCCTTCATGCTTTTAACTGTCCCTTTCAAGAATCTGGAGCGCCCTGTTCAGTTGTGTTTGGACGTTCAAGGATGACATTTCCAGCACACACTGCATTCGCCCCGCATTTCTCATACTCACAGGTAGGACATATCAATGTTTCGTTTAATTTCCAACTGCCTTTTCAATTTAAACTCACACTTTTCAGATCTACCTTTGAGTGGGACACCCTGAAGAGCATTCTTTGATTTTGTTTCACCCCATAATCATTTCACCTGACGTGGCACTTGTCTCATACAGACACTTTATCCAGTCAAAATATAACACCGGTCAACAAATTTTGAATAATTGAATGTTATGGTGAGCAAAATATAATATCTTTATGTTTGCTTTCTGGTTGCTGAACGTGAAAATGATACTTAAATATACAGATTGGCACTTGTTTTAGAGATAATAGATCTTTCACATTTATATTTACAAACTATAAGCAGTAATAAAATACCTTCATGGCAAAACTTTACTCGTGTACAACATTTTTAATTCCATGTGTTAATGAATGTCTTTGGGTCGAATTTGTGTAGTCTAGTGGGTGTCTCCCACTCACAAATGAAATATCAAAACTTCTTGTAGCCTACTTGTAGTCCTAACAAAATGACTAATACCTTAAAATCCTCACAAACTAGCCACTGGCACTTCCTGTACTCTATACCCTGTCCCATTATCTCTGGAGCAAGGCTGCGCATAGCGGCGAAGAAGGGGGGCAATCGAGTGGACAGAGCGAAGCAGTACACGCTGCTGGGAAGGCTGGTAACTGCAGTCGCTTTCCCCGTCACGCAATCCCATTCCTCTCACGTGTTCATTGGTGGAGCTGTCTCGCGTCACTACTTGCGCAGAGACTTGTTTTCGTTCGCCTCCTCCAGAGACATGTGGAACAGAGTGTAGTCTGCATCACTTGATTGTGATGGCTTCTCTTCTTCGATACTTGAAGAAATACGCCCGACCCTGTGGCCGAGTGGTTAGCACATCGCGCTGCGACGCCAAGGGTCTCGGGTTCGAATCCCGGTCGGGCTTGGTTGTTTGTGAATGTCCATTCATCAATTTCATCATTTCATCACTCATCCCCATCTTCGCAAATTAGCCAAGAGGCACAAAACGCGAAGTAAAATAAACTAAATCAATCAATCAATCAATCAAAACTTGAAGAAATACAGATATCCTGTTCAGAATCAACAGAAAGATTGCCCGGAGGTTCAAGACCTTCGCCATGAGGCCTAATTACAGATGGTACGAGGTCATTCAAATATGACCGGGACTATTTTTTTTTCAAGCAACCTGCCATGCGCAGCAGTTGTGCGTCCTTGGAAGAATAGAGCCACAAACCCCACCCTCCCTCCCGCGCAGGTTTGAACCTACTCAGTCATGTCTGTGTTTTCCTCGAGTGATGAGCGAACAGAAGGTGCCGCGGAGCCTGGAACAACACATTCTGATCAAATTTCTCGTTGGAGAAAACGTCCAGCCATTTGAAAATTTGCAAACACTCAAACAACAGTATGGGGGAAGAGTGTCTCTCACGAACTCGTGTGTTTGAGTGGTGTAAGTACTTCAGAGAGGGAAGAGAGCGCGTGGAGAATTAACCGCATGATCGTCGGCCGCGAACATCCGTCACCCAGACCCACGAAAACGCGGAGGAACCGTTCGGTAGGAAAAGTTATGGCAGTATTTTTGTGGGGGGGGGGGGGGACTGGCAGGGAGTTATCCATGTAGACTTTCTTACAGATGGCAGAACAGTCACTGCAACTTATTACTCAGAACTCCGTACAACAGAAGTGAAGGAAAATATCCGATCGAAGCGAAAGAGAAGTGGAAAGCGGGTAGCCCTTTTTCATGACAATGCACGGCCTCATACAGCCAAAACAGCTATGGCAACCCTCAGCAAATTGAAATGGGACCTTCTACCACACCCGCCATACAGTCTCAATTTGGCCCAAAGTTATTTCTACCTGTTTGGAAGGCTTAAATCAGTCATGCAAGGCATGCGGTTTACGGATAACGACGGCGACATCGGCAGTGTTCGGGAGTGGATACGCAGCCAAGATACTTCCAGAACGTTGGAACTAATGTATGGACTCTGAAGGAAAGTACTTTCAAGGGTGAGATGTGTAAATAAATATTTGACAATAAAGGGTTTGGTAAAAAAAAAAAAAAAAAAAAAGTCCCGGTCATATTTGAATGACCTAGTACCGTGCGTCCATTTCGATCTGCAGCCGAGAGATCGGGAGAAGCGTGGCGGGCGGCGCTGACGGAGATGCCGACATTTGCGGCCTGTAATGCCCGCTTATTTTTATAGACATATGCAGACATTTATATAAATATTGCAAAACGAGCACTAACCTGTGTTATAACACGCAAAAGTTCTTCTGTAATTCATCCAAGTTCTGCTCTTATATACACAAATAAATACGCTATAGAAACGATGTTAAGAGCCACAGATAATAAAGCATTTTAATCATAGTTTTGACCAGTAACGTCCTGTTTAAGTTTATATCCTTGAAAGAGTTTTGTGGCCATGGGAAACGTTTGGAGGTTTCGAATGTGCAACACTGTATCAGGATTACACTGCAGACGAAACCGATAAAAGTGAATGGTTTTTGTGAGCTTCCTTGCAATCCGAAATATCCGAGCTCGAGTTTTTTGTTCCTTCGCGACTAGATGAAGACAGAGTTGTAAATATAGTGGCGAGCAATGTAAACCAAGAGCGTGTTAATTTCGTACTGTGCGCAAGAGTGTTATTCTTGGTTACTTGCAGTTACTTGTTTGTGTTATTGTAGTGTGTATGTGTGACGTGTCAGTGAGACGATTGGAATGCCAGCCGCAAGATTCACGTTAGAACAAAGATTTTTTATGTATGACACGTACGTGAATACAAACTCGTGTCGAGACTCGTGTAGGTAATTTGTACAGAAATTCCCATGCGTTTCAACTCCACACAGAGATACGGTTATACATCTTGTCCTTAAATTACGAGAAACTGTATCGTTAAATTTTAAAACACCTAAGCAAAAACGACGGATTCTAACAGAAGCAAAACTCGATGATATTGGTGCAGCGTTAGAACGTTCTCCAAACAAACCTCTACGCCGTGTTTCACAAGAGGTGGGCGTGTCAAAATCATCGGCACATACAGTCACTAAGCTACTAAAATTAAAACCATACTCTTATAACACAGGTTAGTGCTCGTTTTGCAATATTTATATAAATGTCTGCATATGTCTATAAAAATTAGCGGGCATTTCAGGCCGCAAATGTTGGCATCTCCGTCAGCGCCGCCCGCCACGCTTCTCCCGATCTCTCGGCTGCAGATCGCAATGGACGCACGGTATATCAGGGTAAAGAAATATTTATTTTTTCCTCATTGATATACTGTTTTTAATACAAAGTGCAATAGAGAGACAATCATTACTGTGATTTATAGGCCCCTCCAAATCATAGTCATTCCAAACAGCATAAAAAGTAATTTTCCATTAACCCATGGATTGAGGTTGGATAAACACACAGTACAGCTCACATGTGGTGGCCACTTTTTTTTTATTCTGGTCCCCTAGTTTACAGCCGAAATACAAAATATATGCTTCATTTAAAATTCAACACTTCCTCGAGGCTAATGCAACTTCTCCACAAATATAACAGAAGTGGTCCGGGCTATTTACACACTTCCGGGATATTTTTATGCATATTCTACACAATACGTGGCAGTAGAACTGATCATCAGACGGACCATGATGTAGATACAAAACCTGCTTGCGTGATAAAATTGTACTAGGAGAAATATGTTGCCCATTTGCAGTGTTGCCATCTGTAATAGGTGCGAAACCTGAGGGGGGGGAATCATAATTTCAGGTATTGGCTGTAATAGAAAAACTAGAGCTAAGCTGACAATTTCAAAGTAATTTTCGAATTCTGTAACCCTGATTTCGCAAAGGTTACCTAGTCTTGTTTCCATAACATATTTTGTGTCGAACAGTGTAACTTGGGAAAGTATATAATATAATCACTCATCCTCATCTTCGCGATTAGCTAAAAGTGGCAGAAATGCAAGTAAAATACACCAAATCAATCAATCAATCAAAGTATTCTAGGAATTTTTTCCCGGTTTTTATAAGTGCATGCATTTTTTCTCTCTTCTATCTTGTTTTCCATTTTGATTCTTCCTTACTTTATCCTACACTAGAAGTTTAATACTTTCTTTTCCTTCTCTTCTATGAAACACGTGTCTAGCCCATTCCTTTACAGGACCACCCCGATGGCGTAGTGGAAACGTCGTTGCCTTGTAATCAATAGGTCTAGGGTTTGATACCCGCTGGAGGCACATAGTGGTTCGGGTCCCACGTTGAACTGTGCCGGTTAATTTTTATGTGCATATAATGGATTTAAACAAACTCCATTTCTCTCTATTATACAATGGTCTACTGTATCCATACTATTAATATTATAATATTATGTTTGAACAAATATTTCACACTGTAATTTGCAGATTTCGATAACAGTGAAAGAGACTGTTTCCTGACAATGTCACAATAATTTATTTCAATATTATGCACATGTGCGTCTGGGCATACACATTTCCCTCAAAAATTTCGTTCGTATTTGCATTTTAATAGGTAGGAAACAAAGTAGTGCAGAATTTGAACGTGTCCAGTTTTCAAATAGGTAAATTATTTTAAGCTTGGCAGGCTATACATCCATTTTATTCAGGTAGAAAAACTTTTTGATAAGAGTTAAAACAATGTGTCACAAAGGCCGCATTCGACATTCACAACCTTTTCCACAATGTCTGACTTTGTGTTTCAATCAATACCAATCTAATTATTGTTGATATACATTATTACATTATAATTTGTGAAGGTATTCAGTTGCATTACATGTTATAAACAACCTCAATCACCTTCCACTTTCTTCTAAATTTATTATCCTTGGAAACACATCGTTGTAATCTTCAGATAGCGCCTTCTCCATATGTACCCGTTCATAGACACCAATATTCTAACCTGTTAGAGCAGTACACAATAACTAATGGTGCATTTAATCCGGTAGAAGTGCTACCCCTACTTAACCCTATTTTTGATGACTGTAGTTAATCACAATTAAATATTTTATGAAACGTTGAATTAATAAAACGAATCATCTAATTTAAAAAATAAAGCCCTTGTCGACCCAAAACACTTACTTACGTATTTTACATAGTTGTTTCCTACATACTACAGGGGGCCAAAAATCCATCCCATAATAGGGATTCGAACTTGAGACCATGGCAGAATGTGCTAAGCAGCATACCAGAAAAGTTGGCCAACGCTGTAGTAATTCACAAAACATATAGAAACTTTGATAAGTAATTACATAATTTTAATCATACCAAATAATGTATGTAGCTGTATCCTAATATACACAGTCAAAGTAGAATGTTGCAAATATTGACACAAGAATAATAATTTTATGTTTCTTTTTGTTGAGAATACATACACTCTTTCAGAAGTTTTAGTGCATCAAATGCTACTTTTTCGACGGAAAATATGCACAAACTCGCACAAAAAGAATTCCTACTTTCTACTTTCCTTTCATAGTCCAGTCACAGTTCTTGATTCAAAGATGCTATTTAACACAGATAAATTGTTGTGCACATAAATAACCTAGTTTGATATTTTCACAGTCAACGAGACTTCTGGTTTAAAAGTCTTATGAGTTTCTTGTCACAATCCTGAACTATCATCGACTCTGCTAATAATATTTGAAGTGCCAGTCTTTTACTGTAAAAGTCTGGAAAACAAGAGATCCGTTGATTACTAGTAATTTTGAATTCGGTCTCCGTAGGATTCTAGTAAATCCATAATCGAGATACCATTATCCTCGAGACATGCCGTGTTACGTTATAATTCACTAATGAACTATCAAATTGAACACTGAGATGTATGAACATGGATCGGATACACTTCTGAAAATTTTTGAGTGCATTCTGAATATTGCAACACTCGTTTTTCTACTACAGGAAAACATAAGAATTACGAGAATCAGGTGCCAGAAATTGTCAGAATCGCTCAGTATTTACATTATATCCAAATTTATTGCAGTTATCAAATTTAAGACGAATTTAAGATTGTGGATGTAAAGATAATGCATGCTTGTTGGTGTCATGCATAAACAATACAATACATCATTGGATTTTGTACATTACTCAAAACAAAAATAATACTAATAATACTAACACTCATTTTAATTAAACACAACGAAGCAAACTGTTAAGTTCTCCTCCTGTTTGAACATAATTCATTACACGGGCACAGAAAAATTATAGTCTCCTCTGTGACAGAGTGCGTTCAGCTGTTGTCTCATTATCTCACTACCTAGAGTTTCAGGTTCGACTCCTGGTCTACGCTCAGGTTGTTATTTTGTGAGTGCCACCTTATTAATATCATTCAATCACCATTTAATTCTCATCGTCGCGATTATCCAAAATGGCAGAAAAGAGATGTAAAATAAAAATACAATGAGGGTAATTAAAATTACAAATAATATTAGTCCGATAACTTTTTATTTCATCGATTCATCTTTTGATATTCTATAAATTTCAGGTTTTTTCTTTGGATTTCATTTTTTGTGAAAAATTGGTATGATGTATTTTGTTTCGCTTTTCTGCTACGTTTGCTTGATGGCAACATTTGTTTGTAGATAACACTTTTACATGATACACACAAAAACATATGTTTTCAGTATTCAAATCATAATTTGATTATCTATCATCGACAGTATGTATTTGACATAATTACAAGTTATGGAATTATGAACATATACTCACTTTTACTTATTCAGTATAGACTTGGCAATGTTCAAGCATGAAATCCAATACGTTTCGGTGTTTCAGTGGCGAAATAATAAGATGTTTAAAATTATGTTACGATGCGATGTGAAACCTGAACTGCATAATTATTTTACTTTGTCCAAAGCCTAATCTTCTTCATTTTAAAAGAGCATCATGTTTCGCTTCACGTAATTTAAATTTAAGACATCTTCTTTGAAGCACAAATAATAATATTGAGAACTTTCTGTCTGCGGTCTTGTTAACGTTGAGCAGAAAAATAAAATCGATATTTTTGTTGGAAACATTCAACAACAGCTAACCCTTCAACAATGTTGAAATTTACCATAATGTAATTTATACTGAGCGCCTTACCAGCATTCGTAAAAAAATCCCATGTTATTGAGAGTGGAATCGGCTATACCCTGGATAGATAAAAATCATGATTTTTATATAAAGAATCATTCTTGATGATTACTTATTTAAATAGATTATTTTGATTTTTTTTTAAAAAAAACACGCCTAAAATTGCAGGTATGAATTTTGGCACCACACATATACATGTTTCTTTGTTAGAGAAAGTATTTTTCTTTTTAGCGGCTCTGTAAAATATCTGAGCAGTTTGATTAGAGCAAATATAGTTTTTTCCAGTGAAAACAAAATATTCTGGATGTACTCGATAATTGTAACTTCAAACAATTTTTAGTATTTGTAACTTAAATTTTTTTTTAGTTTTGTAACGGAATTTTCCTATTTTTTTTAATGATAGTTTGCAAAATATCAGCTACAATGTATATTTACAGTTTAATGCTAATGACACGATTTATGGTTTAACAAGATTAGTATTTTGTATAAGATAATGCACAAAATGTTTGCTTTTTTGTCTATAAAAAATATTGACTTTTAAATCAAGATAAATTTAGTGGTGTTTACAGTTTACATGTTATATTTCCTTTAATATGAGCTTCTCCCCATCAGTACATATGCTTTGTTTCCTTTCTTTTCCATTCTTAGAGCCTAATATACACTATTAAATGATTAATGCACTTTCACCAAAAGTGATTCTGATTTCTACGAAATCCTTACGTACATTCTTCTACATATTAATTATGCAAAGTGATTTTAATCAATCCACAATTGGTATACCTGAAACTTGAATACTAGACGAGAAATCTCTTCTAGTTAGGGTTGCAGTTTCATTGTCATACAAATTAATCATATATTGATTCAATTGTTTTCACAATATAATATTCTGTGTATCTTAGCTGGTAATAAGTTACATATTGTGAACTGAAATTTCTGAGATGATATGGAAAATTGGGCGAAATAAATATTACAATCGGTACATTTATCTCATTTATTTGTACTATCGAGACTTGCATACATCGACTTTTCATTATTTTGTAACTTTAAAATGACGCATAAAGAGATAAACAGGAGCAGAGTAGACAGAAAGAAGGTACATAAGACTGCAGAAATAAATAAATATTTAATCACAAATGCTTTTCCATTTTGATGCGATGCAGGTTCTTTTCACAAATTTTGGCCGAAAAAAATAGTCATGCTATAACTACATTGATTGGCAACGAATTCTGTTTCATCTATGACAAGCACATCAATTTTAAAAGTAACTCACATGTGTGCATTCTTGGAATATAAATTATAAAACTACTTTAAACTGTAAAAATACTTCAATATTGCACGAGATTTTAAGCAAGCCAATTAATTAATATTTTCTATACATTTCAATTTTTTTAAAAAAATCATACCTTTTAAGCAGTAATTACACCTATGTTTAACAAGTTTCAGACAAAACGTTTTTATAACACTCCATGAATCCACACTTACGAAAATACAACAAGAGGACTAAAAGTCGTTTCGCAAATTGAAATTCACTTTAAAATAATAAACAGAGTTTGTGTTCTAAAATAGGTAATATAATGTTCGTCAAACATAAAGCAAAGCTTGTAAGTCTTCCTGTATTTGCTTTATATTCCCTGTCACAACTATCTCTTGAGCAAGGGCACGTATTGCGGCAAGGAAGGGGGGAGGGTTATCGACCGGGCACAGCGAAGCAGTACACGCTACTGTGAATGCTGGTAGCTGCAGTCGCTATCCTCCCCTTCACGCAATGCCGTTCCCTCTCGCTTTCGTTCGCTTGCTACAGAGATAACCGAGACGGGGTGTTGCGTTGAAAACTATACATAATTAAATAAACAGAAGCAGAGTAGACAGAGAACAAAGTACTTAAAGCTGGACAAATAAACACTTGTTTTTACAAAATCAAATCCACTTAAAAAATAAAGTTTTTGTTCTTACGTAGGAAAGGTAATGTTCGTTAAACGTAATGCAAGTCTTTTTTACATTTGCTTTGTAGTGTAGAAATTAAGTTCATTTTCTTATATATATATATATATATATATATATATATATATAATGACTTAGTGATAGTACAATTACCTATAGTTATTCTAAATTAATTTCGGTTTCATACTACATAGTGTGAAAATGTTCTGCTGTTTTTTAAATGGAAATCGAAATATATTATTTTGGACCCGTATTCATTTCACCTTTTACTACACAATATTGTATAAAAAACACCCAATATATTTTACACGCAAACTGTTACTTATAACTCAAATGGCGTGTAAGAATGAATTTTCAGTATACCAAGTCGAGCAGTGTACATAAACTTCCGGGAATGGGACAAACACGACTGACAAGGTAACAAAAGCTGTCTTTGATGGTGTTTTTCAATCTTATAATTACCAAATATCAATTTTCTTTAGCGGGCAGTCGGCATTAATTAGTAGGAACTCAAAACGTATAATAATATTTGTATATGGAAAGAGATCAGTTTCCATGGCCAGATATTACTCTCTGGTATTTTGCGTACAAGAGGAGGAAATTTCTAAACACAAACTCGTTGTGCGTGGCCAGTCGTGTATAAGCTGATCGCAAATTCATGTTTTCTACAGACACATATGCAAATCTGTTTGCCAGGTCTTGCTGGAAGACATTTCTGGTTGCGGTTGTTTCTGAAACCGTTGATTTCAAATTTGTGTTCTCATCAGACAACTGTTTCACCTGTTCATCATGTTTCTGTTGCATGGATGTTTTGTCTGCAGTCAGCTGTGAAATTGTTGATTTCAAATTTGCGTTCTCCTCACACCACTGTTTAACCTCTTCATCACACTTCTTCTGCACGGATTCTTTGTCTGCCGTCAGTTGTGCAGTTGCTGATTTCAAATTTGCGTTCTCCTCAGACAACTGTTTCACCTCTTCATCACATTTCTTCTGCACGGATTTTATGTCTGCCATCAGTTGTTCATTTGTTGATTTCAAATTTGCGTTCTCCTCAGACAACTGTTTCACCTCTTCATCATGTTTCTGTTGCATGGATGTTTTGTCTGCAATCAGCTGTGAAATTGTTAATTTCAAATTTGCGTTCTCTTCAGAAAATTGTTTCTCCTGTTCATCACGCTTCTTCTGCACGGATTTTTTGTCTGCCATCAGTTGTGCAGTTGTTGGTTTCAAATTTTCGTTCCCTTCAGACAACTGTTTCACCTCTTCATCACTCTTCTCCTGCTCGGACAGTTGTGAAATTGTTGATTTCAAATTATCGATCTCCTCGGACAGTTGTTGAGATTTTATCGCCCCTTTTTTATTCTGCTCCTGCAAAAATTTTGTTTCTGTGGCCATTTTTAAGAACTGCGATTTCATGTGTGTGACACTCGCAAACAGCAGTTGATATTTTTCTGTCGCTTTATCATAAGACTTCTTCAAGGATTTGTTATCTTTCTTCAGCTTCTTACAAGTTTTATCTGACTTTGCTAACTTCTTCTGTAGCTGATTCACTTCATCTGTTAGTTCGTTGTTAGAAGCACGCACACGAGTAAGTTGATCCTTCATTCCCATTACCTGGCAATCTGATGCAGCATTTCGAGCAATTAGTGCATGCTTTTCTTCCAACAGTGACTTCATCATTGACTCGGAAGTCCCTTTCTTGATCTTGTCCTTTCGTTTAAAGCAGGTCTTGCCACGGATTCCAGCGATGATAGATACTTTCTTAGCTGATTTCCTGGACTGACTTTTAGTTTCCCTGCTTGGTCCAGGAACTCCCGGCAATTCTCCTTGTTCTGTGAAAGTAATAATTCTTATTAGTACAAAAATAGATTACGGATAATGTATTGTATTACATGTAATACAACAATATACGTATATAATATACACATTATATATATATATATATATATATATATATATATATATATATATATATGGGCTTTCCATGTCAAAGTGACCCTGGATCTAAATTTTTAAAATTAAATGCAATACTGTATAAAATTGTCATTTAGATACAATTTGAAGTATTTGGTTAGAATATAGAAGGAATTTTACATATTGTTCGTATATTTGAGCCACAATAACAATTAATTTATCCTTTTAACTGTTATATTCCCCCAACTCCACTAGAATATTCAAAGGTTAATTACCTTTTCTCTCTTTATCTTAAACAATTTGTTTACCATAATTTGATAGTTTAGAGAAATTCAAATAAATTTCTTATTAAGTAAATAGGCAGTGTTTAGCTTATCCGTCCCATGACACATATCACTCAGTTATAGCTATAAAACTGGGAAAGTATTTTAAGGGTAGTTATGTTTAATCAACAGTGTTAAGTTTCATATTTCATTGCACAAAACCGTAAGAAAAATGTTGCTCAACTATCAGTAAAATAGTTACTTTAATATCAAAAATGTTATCCGCGTGTCCCACCTTTGACAATGGAATGCCCCATACATACATAGTTACACTCTGTCCTGGGAATTTGTGGAGCAAGGCCGCACATTTCGGTAGAGAAGGGAAGACTGCGAGTTGGCGAAGCGAAGCAGTGAGTGCTTCTGCAAATGAATGGTAGCCGAACTCAATTTCTCTCTCACGAGTTCATTGGCCGAGCCCTCTCGAGTCACTACTTGCAAAGAGCCTTGTTTTCGTTCGCTCTCTTCAGAGATTCCCGGGATAGAGTGTACGTTGCGATGATTATCTTCGCTGCTAAATGAGATTCAGATCTCGGAAACCTCCTTGCACACAGGCTAAATTTTAAATATTTCAAAAACTATAAACATTCCTATTTTTTTAAATTTTTCAAAAAGTTCTCCATCATAGATTATGTTTAACTATATACATATGTCATGCTTATATACCTATTCAATATATTTGCAGATTTTGATGACTGTAATTCTCCTTGTAAGAGAAATCAAGCACAGGGCAGTGTTATGGGGACGTCCATTGATTTAGGCAAAGCCAATCAGCCTTGCCGATTGGCATAGTGGGGATGCCGCTTGATATAAGGTTAACTGGGTCAATCCTGTGGAGTGGGAGGTGGTAAAGGGGACTGGAGCGTGCTGCTGATCACATCAAGTCAAGAATCGAGAATGTATGGAGACCTGCATATGCAGAGTTCAATGTACAGTGCATAACTATATAATTAATCCCCCCGCACAAGTAAAATATATGAGTAGTATGTAATTATGTAACTCAAATATTCACATTGAATTTTTAATAGTAAACTTTTTCAAGATGCAAGCGTGGTTTCATTTTTCACATGTCATCAGTGCAATCGATGGCATCACATCTGACTATTTTGAAAAATGTACCCGCCCATATTTTTTATTATGATTTACGGTTCACTAAAAAATAATAATATGTGCAAAATAAAGTTCATATGAAGGGACAATTTAGACACTGCAAACCTCGTTTCGTTATTCTGACATTCATGCACAAGAAGATGGGGGTGATTGACTGTTTCTATGTATATTATATTCTAGAAACATTAATTTATTTGAATGAGTTGTACAAAAATTAATTTCCTCTACAATGAGAACGTTTCCAATGCGTGTTACAAAATGCTATAATAATTCACGAAAAATAAGAATTGCACAGCAAGTAGTATACTTGGGTATTTGAAGCACACGTTTGTGTGAGGAAATGAATATATGTGTTTATCTTCTTCTATATATACAGGGTGTCATTTTAATGGCGCCCACGGACCACGGAAACGTATAAAGGACATCAAAACAAACAACTTTTTTCAGTAACATTTTTCTCGTTGGAGCGTCGTTTCGGCGTTACAGTCGTTCAAAAAAGCCCGTTTTGCCGCCTGAATGCTGGCAACCACACACAACATTTGATTGCATTTGTGACGTCATATCCCGTCGTGAAGCGATGCGTTACAGGGTTGCCAGGAACACACATATTCTGTGAAAAATGACATAGCTACAATCAGTCACATTATGTACCGTGAAAGAAAACGAGAAAACACGTTCTGTAACCTTACAGGAAGTAAACAAATGATACGAAAAATGGTATAAAGAAAATAGAATTCAAGTGGAAGTGGTCATATCGAATTTTGTATCAGCTTGCATGTCAAATATTTGCAAATCTAGTTACCAAGTTGGCATCTACAATTTAGTCTATCCACTTCGTCCTTCTGATACTAGTTGTCTGTGACACACCACTGAACAGATGACAAAATAGAAATGAAAGAACTAAAAAGTCCAAAGGTAAGCAACACATAATACTGTATAATGTATATTCAGGGCATTATGAGGCAAGTGACATAAATGGTTGAAAATACAGGGATATAAATAGTAGTAAAACAAACTCTCCGACGACTGTGTTTATCTACGCACCGGATACTCATGTAATAGTTTGCAACTCTGAACAGGGCAGTATATTCGCTAATCATTCATCATTAGATTGTTACTGTGGTTGTACGTGTGTTAGCCGTAATGTAACAACGTGAACCTCAGATACTTCCGTTATCAGCACAAAGTACCACAAGGCATCTGGACACAAACCTGTAGATATCAACCTTGCAACGAGATTTGCAAATATAATTGACATGTAGCTGGGCGTAAACAGCCACATGTAAGTTGTAAGTACAATAAAAGTTATTGTTGTTGATATTTGACATGTAGGCTGAGACAAAATCCGATACTGACTCTTCATTTTGAATACGTTTTTACCATTTCTCATATCGTTGGTTCACTCCCCCCTTACCCTGAGATGATTGCTGATCTTCTGGCTGGTAGGCTATGATGTTCGCTTTACTGGACGCGTTTCTCGCTTCGTTTTACAGCTAATAATGTGGTTGGTAGTTTGTCATTTTTCACAAAATTTGTGTGTTCCTTGCAACCCTACCGTGCGCCGTTTTGCTGCAGGAAATGACGTCACAGATACGATCAAATGTTGTGTTGGGTTGCCAGCATCCAGGCGGCAAAACGGTCTTTTTTGAACGGCTGTAGCGTCGAATTGACGCACCAACGTGGAAAATGTTACTGAGAAAAGTTGTTTGTTTTGATGTCCTCTACACGAATCTGTGGTCCGTGGGCGCCATTAAAATGACACCCTGTATAAAAATGGATGTATGTGTGTGGGTGTGCATGCATGTTTGTTCCGGCTTAACTCGCGAACGCCTGGAGGAATTTCAACCAAACTTGGTACACGTATCACTTGCAATCTGGAAAGAATACTTTGGGGGCAAGACACCCGTGGGGTGGGGTGAGAAGAGATGACATGCAAAAATAATCGAAAACGACCGATATTAAATTCCACACAAACAGACATCCATGACTCTATGAAATCCTGCACAACGATAGTGTTTCTCGGGTTGTCTAACATTCAGGCTGATATGACTTTGTGTTGCGAAAACGCCCGATATTAGTGTGGAATCCATAGTTTTTGGAGTCGCTCCCAATGCCGTTCAACTTCAAGTTCCTCACCTATCGGCATGGGGGGTGAGAGGGGGTGAAAAATAAAATGCCAGAAATGACCTAGATTAGTGTCGTATCCATAGTTTTCGGAGTCACTAAGCTAATTGGTGATAGTCACGATCACATTTAAAATTGGTTACATTTTACAGTATAGTGAGAATTCATTGTTTTCTTGTTTAATACAAGATTGGGATAAATAAATACCCGGGCAATGCCGGGTAATCAGTTAGTGCTAATATAAAGTTTGCTTCTCGTAATTGTTTATAATTATTATTCCTGTGCACAAACTTCTAGACGAAGTAGTGTATAATATTCTGTCATTTTCCCCAAAAGCTAAAGTTTAATTCTTATCCTGCAAGCAAGAATGAGGTTGGATAAGTTCCAGGGACTCGTGTCTGTTAACATAGATGACTTATAAAGAACACCGTTAGAGTGTTAATGAAACATCGTTCGAAAGAACAAGAGGTCAGACATTTGAAAAGAGACCGCACACGTACAAACTGAAGAAAATCAAAAGTCTAGGAACTTATCCAACTGATTATTCTGAAAAATGTTGAATTCTTTTCCCTTTTATTTCCAATAACTGCCGGACCCTGTGGCCGAGTGGTTAGCACATCGCGCTGCGACGCCAAGGGTCCCGGGTTCGAATACCGCTCGGGCTTGGTTGTTTGTGAATGTCCATTCATCAATTTCATCATTTCATCACTCATCCCCATCTTCGCAAATTAGCCAAGAGACACAAAACGCGAAGTAAAATAAACTAAATCAATCAATCAATCAATTTCCAATAACTACCGTGTTAACAGTGTAAAAAAGGTTAGTGCAAGTTCTGTCTTCCATATTGTCAACACTTCTGACATAAGCTAAAGTGATCGTCTTTAATGCAAAAGCATCAAATATGATATCCAACTTATATATGCATGCATGTTAGAGGGGATGTGATAATTCGATATCAACGGAAAATGGAATATCATAACCGGTATTAGAATAAGTAAAAAAGATACTGATATAGTTTTCCTATGTTTAATACATGAAAAATTGTATCGTTCTCCTGCAAGGAAAACTCTAAGAAATATGCTCTTAAAGCTTTGTTTTCTTGTAATGTAGTTTCAAGTTCCATAAATTTATCCCTTCACAATGACGTGTAAGAAATATTTCTACACGATTATAAAATATCGAAGGATACTTATTATACACGCATAGGTGGCGAAAATATCTTATCGATCTCAACATCAAAGGTTTCTTATCGCTGTAATTAGCCTAAAGTATAAGAAATACAAGATATAGGCCAAGATAGCCCTAACAAACAAACACAATGTTTACAGTATTTTAATTTTGCCATGTATTATCTGTCTATGTTTGTGAATATGTGTGTGTGTAAAGGAGGAAGGTGGGAGAATGTGTACGTGCGTACATACAAGTTGTAAATGAAAATGTAATATTTTGATATTACCTTTCTGTAATTGGAGACTTGTCTCTGTTGAAGGGAAATAAATAAATAAATATTGCAAAATAGTGCTGGTTTCTCTTAAATAATCTGTAAAATACCTTAACTTAAATCGTCAGAATGAATAATGATTGCGTATATCAGAAACGGTATCTTTTTGTTTGCTTCATCGCATTAGTAGTAGACAATGCAAGAGTTTTATGAGTGGGAAATGTTAAACTCAGTCTCTTCACTCCTGACAGGTTTTCTACTGACACGATATTGTTTCACGTTGAGTAACACGTCTTGTGTTTGGTATATACTACACATTGCAGAAAACACACAGAGTGTTACCCCAAATGACATCAAAACACATGCAGACGCCTACCCACAAATTAGAATTATCATTGTGGAATTTATGAAGAAGTGACACAATCAACATGAGGAAATCAATTCTCTACCATTTCGCGAATGTCAGACTGAAGCAATCTCACCTTCTGTGAATCTGTGCATCTAATTTCTGTTTCTTTCCGCAAATGTCAAAGAGTGGGACACCATCATAGGTGACATTTATAGTTCAAGAACCTTTTGTTGAATTTCATCTGTTCCAGTTTCATAAATTAACTTGTTATTTCATATCGCTACAGAAATGTGTTATAGATTCATTCAGCAGCAAATTATCATGAAAACTTTGAAAATTATGTAAATGGTGCACAGTCACCCACAATAAAACTGAATCAACTATATCCGACTTTACATTTGGAAACCCGCTACTGTACAAAACGTGATTTTCTTTAGTTATTTCACCGGCCTCCGTGGCGAAGTGGTACGCATAGCGCGCTGCGATGGCAGGAGTCCCCAGTTCGAATCCCGGCCTGGGCATGGGTGTTCTTTGTGAGTGTTCCTTCATCAATTTGATCATGTCATCACTCATCTTCATCTTCGCGATTAGCCAAAAGTTGCAGAAATGCGAAGTAAAGTAAACCAAAGCAATCTATCAATCAATTCTTTAGTATTTTCATTCAATCCTGGAGTAATTGGGCTACATGTAAGATAATTAGTGCTATCACTTACTTTTAAGGTTTTTGCTCAATTTCTTTCACAGGAAAATATTATTAGATGATCACATTCTGTTATGCCTTTATCTTCTAACCAAGATATGTTTTTTTGTCTCAGATATAAATTCGAAAATTTATAATCTCTGTTAACTTTTTCCACGCATTTATTCGAAGTTTTGTTTTTAAGATGTGATTTTATAGAGGGAAAACACGTAGAAAATAATATTTTTATTCATAAATTAGAAAAGCCAAACATATTGATATGGATTTCGGAGGAAATAAAAAATATTCCAAAACACATTTCTACTGTTTGAGAAATTTACCTTTTAACCGAAACTTGAGCTCACGAGCATTACATACTTAATAACATGGAGTGCAGATGATGTCGACTGCTATTTCCACCTAACGACTTCCAAATTCCACTAGCAGTGCTTGTTCCATGCCATGCAGCATTAACTCAATCGAGGTAACAACAAAAACAGCAACAATAAAAGCAGCTGAAATCTAGTAATTTCACCCACTGTGTCCATGACAAAAAATAAAATTGATCAGTTGTTTGTTTGTGTGTGTGTGCGTGTGTGTTTGTGTGCACATAGTTGAAAGTATGTCCTTGGAATTACCTTGGAAAAATTATCGAATTTTTAATTAATAAAAATTAAAAATGAACCTTCTCGCAGGAAATTCATATAAGGGAGAAGAAACGGTGAGAATGTAAGCTTAGGATGATTCATTGATTGATTGATTTAGTTTATTTTACTTCGCGTTTTGTGCCTCTTGGCTAATTTGCGAAGATGGGGATGAGTGATGAAATTATGAAATGGATGAATGGACATTCACAAACAACCAAGCTCGACCGGGATTCGAACCCGGGACCCTTGGCGTCGCAGCGCGATGTGCTAACCACTCGGCCACAGGGTTGGGCTAAGCTTAGGATGAAATGGCACTTTTAAATCGATAGAGAAAAAAGAGGAATGTCAAAAAGACAATAACAAAATAATGTTAAAATAGAAACTAAAGTGGTTCAGTGGTTTTCATCCCAGTGTGCGCGCGCATACACACAGGGTAAGTTCGTAACTTCGTAACATGATAAAATAACAATTCTCAGAAACGATCCAGAACTGATGTTGTAAAAAATAATATATTCAACTCGCCAAGTAATGGTCAATATACATTTTGTCTCTGTAATCTGTGGAGCAAAGCAGCACATAACGGTAGAGAATAGAAGAAAGCGAGTGGGCGGAGAAAATCAGTGCAAACTGCTGAAAATTTCTGGTAGTTGTAGCCTCGTTTGTCGAGCCCTCTATAGAGTCACCACTTGTGCAGAGGGCTTGTTTTCTTTCACTTGCACCAGAGATTCCCGAGACAGAATGACTGTACTCCACTCCGCTATCTATACACAGCTGCCAACGATTCTGGAAGTCTCAGAAACAAGCAGAGAAAGCCTATTCCGAGATGCTGTTCAGCCCATCTGTCACAGCTTTTTGGATTGCAGGAATATCGCTTCCCTTTCAGCGGTATTTTCACGCGGGAAAACTGAAATCGCACAGCGACAGATCTGGCGAATGTGGAGGATGTGGATGGATATTCATGTTCCGATACTGCAGTATGGGGCCTTGCATTATCATGCAAGAGAAACCATTGCCCAGATGCCAACAACTCAAGTCCACGGTTCACGAAAACGTTTCACTATATCAATGTAAGATTTCTGGTTCACAGTCTCTGTCCTTGAGGCAGAAATTGATGATGAACCAATGTAATCAACATTGGCTTTCTTTATTACGTGGCCGCTTCATTTTCTTCGAGCTGAATTCTGGCTCTAGATAATACCTGGTCACTACAGGCTTATTGTATCGTGTTCCATATTTCCGTTGATGTTTCTCGTAGCTTAACACAGATAGTAATGTTAACACTCTGCTTTAATTCCGCGTCCACCACGTTATTTGAGTCACTCGAAATAAATGAGCCAACACGACAAACAGTGTGTCGTAGGAGTAGTCTTTGCTCCTGAACCACGAGGAACCACTTCCAAGGACATACATATTCACTACACGTATCAGGTGACTAAATATAAAGGGACCTTACAAATTTGTAAGTAAACACAAATTTATTCGGAAAAGTTACGTAACTGGTTGCGGTGTCATCACCTTTTAGCTAAAAGAGATAGTTCTGTTCAATATGGCTCCCATCTGAAGACAGTTTCTTTCCAAACCCGCACCAGCATATCAGATGTAACTTCTTCGACTGCGGCGTAGATTCGTGCTCTAAGCTCAGCTAGATTAATAAGTGAGGGTGGATCTTACATTAGATCTTTAACTAAACAACAAAAGTAAGCACCGAGTGGCGACACATCAGGAGAACGAGGTGGCCATGTAATTGACGGACCTTGATCTAACCATCGATTATTAAGGAAATCCATGACCTCGACACGGTAGTGAGCTAGTGCACCATCTTGCTGGAAATGGATGCCAAAACATACACTCTTGACCTGTGAAAGCAGCCATTTTTAATGGAAATACCGCTGGCATTTGCGGTGGCTAAATTCGGTACTATTACAATGCTAGTGAAACTTGATGTATTTCCTTACAAAATGACATCACAACCAGTCCGGCAACTTTTCCAAATACATTGTTATGCAATTACAAAGTTGTAAAGTAATTTTTGTCCACCCTTTTATAAAACCTCCAATTCGCGTGTTTCAATATCACAGTTTGAGAATTAAAAATCATGCCCGGAACTTTTTCTGACAAAGGTTAGATATTCAAAATTGAAATGAGTCAATCCTCATCAATAGGTCAATTTTTTACATTTTAATACATTTTACACTTCATTTGTAGGAATACGAGGGGTATCACAGAAATATTTTCGTTTCTGAATACGCCCTCTGGGACAATTCGCACATTGCGGAGAAATGAGATAGATCGCAAACGCTTGGCAACATTGTTAATATTTAGTTGCCATGGAGCACTTTACGAGACAGCAACGTGTTTTTTTGTGTTTGTGCGTTTTATAAAATTAATGATTCTTATGTTGTGCTTTGTTTGTACCAGCATCATTATAACCTTGCAGGAATGAGAGGCTATTACACCTGCCTCATTATTACATAAGAAGAGTGAAGATTCGTATCGGTAATTGACATACTGATGCGTTGTAAATGGATGAAACGAAAATGACATGTTGACTTCAGTTGTCATATTAATGGTGATCTCGTACATTCATAGAAATTTGGGGGCTGATGGAAGAACTTAGGCTTCCTCATCTGTGCATTTTGAACCTTGGAGAATATTCAACACTTCATCAAAGTTTGGCTCAATGGCGCTTAAATTTCATAATAGGATAAACGAGCCTTCGACGCATGTTGCCCTTGGAAGTTGACATTCAAGAAACGAGTTTACAAATTCAAGATTTGACACACAATCCATGCTGTGAAGACCGTCAGTAGAGCAAGACGTTGGTGACTGGTTGTAGGGAGGCTATACCAATTGTACAGGATGTCCAAAAAGTCAAGCTATCGAGATTTTTAATTTACGTAACTTTTGCACAAAAAGCGATAGTGATATGAAACTTACACAGGGCATTAACTTTGTCTATGTTGATATATTTTAAAAATTAAAAAGGAAATCATGATCTGCATTAACGTTCAGTATGCGGAAAAAGTTACTAAGGTGCAAAAAAGTCTTGTTCGAAGTAAAAATAAACATGGATACACATAGCTGTGAAGTCGCTTGCAAAGGTTTCAATGTTTATCGATGGTTTATGCGGTTATTTATCAATTTCATAAAATATCGATAAAATTTTAATGCCTTTTATGCGTTACAGACGATATATGGGGTTAATTGTGACATAAAAATTCAAAATTGAAAAATATTTTTTTCGAAAACAAAAAAAGGAAGTACGATTTTTTTTTGAAAATACAAAATTTCTTGAAGAGAAACTAAAAACGGTATTTTTTCTGAAAAAACAAAAAAACGAACAATTTTTGGAGATACGAAAAACGATTTTTTTCTAGAAATTGGAAACTAATTTCTCATAAAAAAACTGAAAATCGAAAATTTCAGTTTTGAAGTTTCCCTTTATAAGGTCATGTTTACCCACACAGTATCTGCAGGTAAATACTGCATTTCGCTGCCATATGCTGGAGTATCGTGAGGTAAATTGTATCGTACAGTCATACACTCTTATTCGGCCGCACTCCTCAGTAGGCATGGGCCTCTTTTTCGAAACATTCGAAATCGAAAATACCTTTTTCGAAAACAAGGAAGAAAGCACGAAAAGTTTTTCGCAAGCGAAATATTTTTCGAGAAACGAAAATCGGAAAACGGATTTTTTTTCGAAAAAATGAAAAACGGACAATTTTACGGGAGACGAAAAACTACAAATGTTTCGAGAAACTAATTTTTCTTCTCAAAAACTTCAGTTTCTACGTTTCTCTTTATAGGGTCGAGTTTTCGAAGCCTGCTATCTTCAGATATATGCTGCATTTCCCTGCCATATCGCGGAATATCGTGAGGTAAATTGCAATATATAGCCATACAGGCCCGTAGCCAGAATTTTATTTCGGGGAGGGCTCATCCCTTATCAGCGGCCTCCGCCATCTAAAGGCGAAATAGTGGGGGAGATAGAACCCCTGAAGATGAATTTCTCAGTATATTATGTTATTATACAAGATGTTTAATCCTGCTAAGGAAGTAAAATCAATTACCACTATACAATATTTAAATTAGATATTTGTAGGATTTCGGGGGGCGCTTCAGCCTCCTGAGCCCTCACCCTGGCTACGTGTCTTATTCGGCCGCACTAACCAGTTGATATTTTAGTCGAATAAATGAATGTATGATCTGGCGGAATTTTTCTTTTGATACGATTTGTGCTCAATGGTGAATACGCCAAGTAAGCGGTTTGAAATGTGTGTAGTACTTGTGTACTTCTAAATACCGGAAATATGCAATAATTTGTATGTAATAAAAGAAAAGGAATATCCCTGGACAGCTCAGGTCAACAAGGAAATTAGTATTTTCAAAATAGTAAGGTCAGGTCAACAAGACTAGAATTTCAAACAAGACAACGAAAATTTCAAACTTCAAAATATTCCGACAATGTAGGAGCTCATGCATACACGTTGTCAACATCTTTGTAGGGATGGTGACACGGTTATATAAGCGATTGGCTCCGCCAACAATACTGTGTTCTTCAGGCCCGTACCCAGGAATTTTTTGAGGGGAAGTCCACATCCGAAAATTTGGAACAAAGAGAAGATCCGAAATGCTCTTGAATTGATCGAATTAGGTTGTCTTACATCGCTTCTCTGCAACATTTAGCTAATTGCAACGATGAGGATGAGTGATGATATGATGAAATTGATGAAGGGACACTCACATAGATCGCCCTTGCCCATTCCGGAATTCGAACCAAGGACCCTTGGGGTCATAGCGTGCTGTGATAAGCACTCCAGCACGGTGGTGAGCGAAATGTTGGAGTATTAGATGTGACCACCAAAGCTATGGTAATATTCTAGTTAGAGCTAAATGAACTATTGTAGAGTTGCAATATTATGGTATAAAGTTACGGAAAAAAATAAATTCGTCGGTAGCCTCTCTCCCGACAAAAACACTTTCGCTTAAAGTCGAAGGCTGTCACACAGCTTGGAGCATTTTTACATTTACTTCTCAGAACGATTCACAGAATGTTCTCAAATTAACAATGTTATCAAATTTCCTTTAATTTTCTTATACCAGTACTATTGAACAGTCATGATTTTTCTATATGTGAAAATAATATATTAATTAATTAAATAATACGTATTAGTAATGATCATTAAAATAAAGAAAATGTCTAAATTTGAGTAAAACAAAAACTAGACCTTTTGGCATCGCGATTGCTGTTCGCAAAAAGTCGGGACAGGATATAAATAGGGACGTCTTGTAGCCTTGCATCAACGGTAATAAAACTAAACTTGAATATTAGCTGACTGCAGTCTTCTGTATCCTGCCTCTCTCCACATTAAACACATTAATTTTTGCTAGGACGAAATCGAAATTCTTGCAAAAATCTCAAGGAAAAAATTATCAATATTATTATCGTAGGTTTTTATAGATTCACGTTAAAATATGTCATAGTTCGAGGGGGCATGGCCCTCATGGCCCCCTCCCCTGGGTGATGGTGAAAAGTAATGTATTTTGTCAAAATAAATTACTTTTGAATACTAGAATTTTGAAAACAAGTTCATGGACCCAAAAAACGTTGTGCGCGAAAAACTATTTTTTTCGATAACTGAAAAATCGAACAACAAAAGAAGATAAACTTGGAAAAGGAAAGGAAACAGAGAGAAATGAAAAAAACTTTTCTGAAACAAAAAGGGTGGAATCGAAAAACTGAAAACTTGTCGAAAATGAAAAACGAAACACAAAAAATAATAACCAAATAACGAAAAAAAATCAAAGAACGAAACATGAAAAAACGATAAAAGAATTTGAACCACGAAAAAAAAGAAAAATTGAAAAACGAAAATTCAAAATATTTTACTTTCGAAAATCGAATAATATTTTTTTCGAAAAAGGCCATGCCTACTATGTATCCCTGTCGGCATTTCAGCACATAAAAATATAAACAAAACTTTCTAAAACGCGTATGTAACATGGGATCCAGTATCAAATTACCATCGCCATGGGGGTCCTCAATACCTTGGAAAACATTGCATCTTACCATTAAAACGAACACTAGACACGTAAAGTTGTCACAAAATAACATGTAGGTAAAGTGTGTTGTTCTAAACATCATCTGTAAATCATCACCTGCAGAAAAACGAGGTTTTGTATACTTTTCCTGAGGTTTGAAATTCGACGAAAGTGTTTCTCGAACGAGGTCCTGTGACCTTTAGGACAAACTAATAAACAAGTGAGAAGCGTAATAACTAGAGTTCAGTAGGGTTCCATATTACCACCTTCTCCTCTAATATTTGTTTTAAAAGGCTAATATAAGTGGCATTTTGCAAATTTCTGATGCCCAAAATTCTAACCCTTTAAGACCTTTCACACAAAAATGCTCGATAATTGAGCAATAGATGCCCAGTCTTCGATACAGCGTTGCCAAATATTAATGGGTCACCAATAACTTTTCACAGTGGAATTTGGTATGTGCTTGACATACACAAAAAATATTTTTAGAAAATAAGCTATCCTCTGTGCATTTCACCGTGGCATGAAGGCCCATAGGGGGTAGAACCACTAACATTCTCTATCTACGCTCTCTCTACTAGGGTTGTTAGTCAGCACCACGCTCCGGCCATGCTGGTAGTAATAATCAGCACCACGCTCCAGCCGCCTTCACTCAGGTGTGCACTAGGGTACTCCATTGATTAGAGGCTTGGTGATCCAAACACCTGCAGGGAAATTTTCAGAAAAATTCCCATCTGAGATCACCCATCCCTGGAAATCGAACGAGGATCTCCCTACTAGCTGAACCACTGCGTCTTCAAAGTAAGAGAAAAGCAAAAAATAATGGAACTGGTAATTGCTTTTTGTAAATGGCAATATTTGAAAATATTACTTGTAGTATCGCTGACATTTTTTAAAGCTGTACATCCTACGCATCCGCAATGAAATTGGTAATTAGCAGTAAGGTCTCACCGATGGTGCAGTGGTAGCGTCGTCGCCTTGTAATCAAGGGGTCCCGGGTTCGATACCCGGTGGAGGCACAAGTGGTTCGGATCCTACTTTAAACTGTAGGTCCAGGCCCGATTAGCCTTGCTGTGCATAAAGTGGACTTAAAACAAAAATCAATCCAATGGTAATTATTAGCAATATAAGTTTCTTGCCCATACAACCAACTTCTCGAAATATAATAATAATTTATAATGTAGAATTGATGACTGATTCCATGTCAAATCACCCAGTCCATGACACCCATAGTGGTAACGTCACTGCCTTATAATCTAGGGTTCCCAAGTTCGATACTCGGAGGAGGCACATAGTCGATTGGATCAGACTTAAAACTGTAGCCCCTGTCTAGGTAAGCCTATCTCTGTATGAATAGGACTGAAAGCAAAACTAAACTTTTCCAGAATTCCAAGTTGGCAATGTTAATCGAAGTAATCGCATCTATATTTCTGCAGACACTTTCTCAGTTGTTATTTCGTTGAAAAATGTAGATGGAGTTTTATGAACGAATGTATCGGACGTCATGCTTTCTCGATAATTTTGCATAAGATCTATGACATGCTAACTCCTGCTTCAAGAGGTAAACCTATTACTTACCAACATGTCAAACATCTGTCATTTGTATTTAATAAATAAATGTTAACAAAATCTATTCTTTGAACGCGATTCACCATAACAAATGCATGCTTGGAGCAAAACGAAAGCTACATTGTAACTGAACTGGAGTAAAGTGACGAGTTAAGTCTCATTTAATCATCGGTGGTTTGCTAAGATGTCTAGAATAAAAATATTTTGTAGAGTTTACTTAAATTCTGCAACTCAAATCAAAATGTTCAATGCTCCAAAGCAATCATCAGTCATGAAGTTCTCGTTATGAATAGCAAAGTCTTTAAAATTTGCTAAAAGTTGCTTACCACTTTCATCACGTCGAGCAGTTGGGACAGCTTTGGTCCTCCTTCGTGGCTGGACTTTCACCCTCATCTTGGATGGTCTCACTGTAAGTTCTATCGCGAAACACACGCACTCACGACTTAACGCGTTAAGCACTAGACTAGTACTGATTGACGACCTGCGCAATACCTACCAACGCAGTAAGAAAGAAAGAAGAAAGAAGCTGAAGGGTACAAGAGTACAATGAGTCATATCCTTACTGCAATAGACAATAGACATACGCAGTTCTTTCACTGCAGACTGTCTTTGCCGGAACACAATGGGTAAATACATTCCATTGATTGCTCGTCATTTTTCTTACTGCATAACTCTTACTCTTCTTCGCTCAGATGGGGCGCAATGGTATGGCTTCCTATCTAAACAACGCTATGTCTGTTTACAGCAGAGTTTGTTGTGAATTCCAGTTCATGCAATGGTCACGTCCCCAGGACGGAACTTGGAGATTTAACTACCCCAAACGAAATGTGCGCTAACCAAGAACTGAACGAGAGAAGAAATTCAGACTGTTGTCTGTTCACACGGTATTTCAGATCTGATGAACTTTGTTCAAACTTCAAAATTTTAAGGAGATTGCTCTCCGTAATTTTAGACTAATATAGTAATATAAAAACTAAGAGTTGTGTTGCCTACTTCCATGGCGGAGTGGTTAGCACAGCGCTTCCACGCCAGGGGTCTCGGGTTCGAATCCCGGGCTAAAGGCATGGGTGTTCTTTGTGAGTGTGTCTTCATCACACCATCACTCATCCTCGCGATTAGATAAAATCAGTAGAAAAGTTACGCTAAATAACAAAATAGCTGCTAATCAAATCAAAGAGCCGTGTTAATCCTGTTGGTTGGGCGTTGGGCTGCTACGTGGGAGAATGAAGTTTGATTCCCAGTGTTAGTCATCTCTGGTAGGAATTTTTTGTCATCAGTGGTCGTGTATAATCGGTTTTGAAGGGGGGGATGAATTGCTGAGGACTCCACTACAGTTACAATCGAGAATTCATGGAACCTATCCCCCAAAATCCCTACATGTGAACTCATGGCACGTGAGAAATGCATTTCCTTATGCAACTACAAGAATCATGGAAACGTACCTGTTGTAACACTTTATTTAATTTCCTGTGTTAAGTTCGTCGACTTCCTTCACTGTTTGCACCTGAAGGGAAGTTTCATTTTAGACTGAGTTATGATTGTCAAACTATTGGGTGTGTCAAACACCCGGAATTGCCAACTTGTATTCCGTAACTGCAACTTGTGAATATTTGGATAGTTAAGAAATGCAGTTTTCATTTATTTCTGTCACGTCTCCCTTCTACCACTGGTGGCTAATCGTAGCGATGAGCATGAGCGTTGATGAGGTGGAATTAATTAAGGGACACTTAAAAACAAGGTCACGACAGGATTCGAACCCAGAATCATCGGTGGCAAGACAACACCCCGATGACCTTGTTTTAACGCTTTCTCTTTCTAATAAATGGGTCCCGGATTCGATATGCGGTGGAGACATTTTCCCCAATAGTTCGAATGCCTGTCTAAAATGTAGGTCATGCCTCGATTATCCTATTAGAGCATAAGTAGGCCTAAAGAAAAGGTTCACCCAACACCCTCTGCCATCGATGCGGCCACACTCGGTGACGAAGGAAGTTGTCTCCAAAATGCCAGTCTCGGCGTGGAGCGAAACTCTTTTTACATGCACAGTAGTCATAGCCACCATCTGAAACTATACTTTTAGTTATGGACATTACAAGTCGATCTCGAGAGTTTTACAGCACATTCTCAATGTGTCCAATTCTGCTGAATGCTCATATGCAGTCGTTTTTCAGGTTGAATTGCACCTTGGGAAACGCCTCGGATTAAATCACCTCACACGTAAGCATTATGGCCTCGGAAGATGATGAATATTGTCGAATTTTATATTTATAACAAATGACCTTGAGGAGAATTCAGGTCTGGGTATCGTGAAGGCCATTACACATGGTGTTTGCGTCCAATCTAATTGTACCTTAACTCCTCACTTAACCCTCCAAGACACCTCTGGCGAATTGGCCGATGTTCTATCATGTTGTCTTCTTAGAAAACTGCCATCTTGAGTCAATAATGAGTGGAAAACAATTATCAAGCAGGACAACATATTCTTCACCATTTTGTGTACCGTTAATGAAATGCCACAACACGCATTGCTTTCCCAAGTGCGCAATATCTGCATGTTATGCCACATCACGTGAGCAGCTATCCAGGATGCATGACAACTTGACATATGTTCATTTGGAAAAATGTTGCGCATTCACTTGAATTTGGTTGCCTTAACAGGAAGTATTGCTTTCTTGAAAATGGTATATCTAGTACTGAAATGGTAATATATGTGGTGTGCATGAATATACCTCAAGTGAGGTTCATTGTTTTGTATATCAATTACTCTTTTAAATTTCAGTTTGAAATATCTCTGAAAGGCAATGGGCATTTCTAATTATCAAGACGCTACTGTGTAGGAAAATATTTCGCTTTCATGAAAAATACTACCATTTGCTTTGTCAAGCACATTACCAGGCTTTAAGAGGTTCAACTGTTCAAGCGTGCCACAACTCGAAATGTCAATTTGACTAATTTTTCGGTGACATGACTTCATTTGAGACTGCACTATATACATAGCACATATACAGTACCTATTTACATAGATATATTATGCAGATCTCTACACGTGACAGTTAAGAAACGATATATTATTTTTCTTAATATGGTAAAAGAAGAGAAGTTCCCAAGGACATTTAAATGCCAACTTCTACATGAGGTTAACACGTTTCTGGCGGTTGAATTTCTTGGCCTGTCAGAAAAAGCAGTAGCCAACACTGTCGGCTTGTAATCAAGGTTTTTTTATTCGATTCCCGGTTAAAGCGAGTTACAAAGCGTCTTTGAGTGGTGTACATACTGACAGACCAACACATTTTAATCACAGATCAATCTTACCTTACTGCCACAAACGTTACAGTTTACACCACAGACACCCATACCTAAGAAATTAACCAATGAATGGTTAATGGTAGATTGTTGCTAGTTTACATGGAACTAGCTAGAGCTTTTTTTCTGCATAGTTCCCAATCTGAACTCTAGAGAATAGAGAGAATTTATGCTTGCTACGAACGGAGTTGAGCAAATTATCGTAGTCGTTTTTAACGTCCGTGCCTGTGTCAGGGCGTATAATTCATTCGTGGCTATTAAATGGGTATAAATCACAAAGCTCGCGGCATCAGTTTTGTACCATTGAAAAAGTGATTATGGTTTGGAAGGGAGGTTCCGTGAATAATGGTGTAAAATATTTGTCAACTCTTCCGTAATGAACATCACAGATGGTTACTTTGACTCACATTAAACAGCGGAGAAAATAATTATCTTCATCTAACTTAATACTGGCACAGCATACATTTATAATCGGATTAGATTTTTTTTGTAAAGAGGGTATATTGGATTAAATATTCTTCTCAGCTTCAAGAATATTGCCTTTTGTATATTTTCACCAATCAAGTCATTCATATATTCAGTAATAAAAAAATTCTGACGTTTAGAAATAATTCAAGAACAGATTATAACTTTCAATGTGTGGTCGTTTATTTACGCTAGTATATATATTCTGTGTTTCAAGAGGTGAACAAACATTTTCATTCGAGACAGTCCTGCTTTAATATATGTACACACAATATATATATATATATATATATATATATATATATATATATATATATATATATATATATATATTGTATATTTGTGTGGGCGGGCGGGTGTGATGTGCGGGAAGACTTATTATACTATGAAATATCGTTGACATTTTTAAACTTGAAAATGTACATATTTAGCAATTATTATTGAAATTAAAATTAGTCAATACTAGCCAAAAGAGATGTAAAATGACCAAAGACACGTGTAAGTCTCGGTGTTCCGATTCTTTAAGTACCGTCGTCTAATCTTGATTCATCCTCATCTTGCAATTAACCTAAAGCGATATAAAAGCTGCTTCAATGACACACAGAGTTATATTCCACATTTTTTTTTATCGAAACGATATTATCTATAAATAATGATGATCCATATCATACATCGCTGCTGACTCGTCAAATTATCCTTTCGGATTGCAATTACTAGTTTCCCATACACATACAGTATACACTATACTAACAATACAATCACATGAAAAAATATAAATTATATTTTTTTCCACAAAATTATACTTTCGACTTTAAATTGTGTTCCATCTGGCAACACAACCGGATTATGACTCTGAGCAAACCGTCTTCATCGATACCAGTACAGTTGGAGAGTGAAACGCTCGCTGTAGGGTAGCCAGGTGCAACTAAGAATCCTTATAAAGGCAAATGAAGGTATGTTTAGAATTTGTAAACATTTTGAGAATGTATAGTGGGTTGATATAAGTAAGTTAGACAGAAGATATCATACAAAACAAGGTTTACATTTATATTCATTGGGTAAAAAGTATTTGAGTGAAAAAATATCAGAAATTGTAAATATCATTACTGTAAGTAATCAAGATATTGAACCATTTCCAATACCTGTAAACTTAAACAGATCTTTTTTAGAAAAGTAATAAATAAGCATAACAATAGCAAAACTATATCAGCATATGTTAAGACTGATAATAAGGATGTTGACATAACTATTGTTAAAAAAAACTTTGTAATTTAAATTCTAATAACAAATATTGTAACAAGGCTAATAGCTATAGGCCTAGACCCAATGTCAAATATGATTAAAAAAAAGTTAAGGATTGTTATAATACATGTACTTAATGTATTGGAATGTGCAAGGTTCGAATACAAAAATTGATTACATTAGTTTTATATGTGAGATAAATAATGTAAAATTAATAAATCTAGTAAAGCACTGGATAAAACATGATGCAAGTAACTTTATATCAATACCAGTATATAAATTATCATCAATATATTGCAGATCAAACGGAAATCATGGCGGTACAGCTATATTTGTTAAAAGTAACCTTGATTTTAGAAAGTTAGGTAATATTAGAGAAATGGCAAGTGATATGATTTGTGAGACTGCAGCTATTGTATTAAGTAAAGAAAAAAAGTAATTCTACCTGTTTATAGACCATATAATAATAATGTAGTTGAATATAAATATTTTTAGATACATTATATAAAATGTTAAACTATACAGGGTGTTACTAAAGTTCGTTTCCAACACGTAGGAGGTGATTCCACTACTAAAAATAAACACAAAAGTTCATGTGACGAAATGCCGAAAACTCCACCCATTCGGAGTTATTGTAGTGGTAAAAAGTGTGAAAATTATGTTTACAAGGAAATAGTGGCACAACGGCCAAACATATGACCGCGGCGAAGGGCGTTCCACAAAGAAATGCTGCATGCTCTATTCAAAAAAAGCACATGGCAGATGTGTGAAGTTGATGCGCAAGGGATTCCCCAAAGGAAGCGAATGGGTCTGTTGAAGTCATGGGGGTAGGGAAGGGTTTAGCGAGATGTGTTATACACGGAAAGTGATATGAGGAGGCTGACAACTAAGAAGAAAGCGAATATCCGTAGTGGACATACCATTACGTAGAAAAACAAAGATGGTGGTGGTGCTGCGCTAGGTTGCATACGTGTCGACATGTTCAAAATTCCAAAATTTCTGAAGAAAAATGCCCCTCCACCCCTGGACAACAAAGTACAGGATATTGTCAAAATACACATGGAAATGATCGCAGGCATATTTGGAACAAGAAAATAATTGCATTATTATCATACGAGTAATAGAACACAACTTGTACCCCCAAAAAGACATGTCTATGCGCCACTGACTCAGTTTCAAAAAAAGCTGCCATCTTTCCGGCATTTTCCTTCCCTTTGTATAAGAGATAGAGTCTTTACGGTGCAGTATATGTGTTAACAATAATATAAAAGAAGAAAATTGCAATTCCAGCGAAAAATAGCGACAGTATGACGTAAAAACTACGACCTTGTCGAGGTATCTATTTATAGATAGCTGGTAAACAAAAAGGTTAATGACCTACCTGCTAATATAGATAATGACCAAAGTGAATGATATTTATTCGCTGATGATTTTGCACTCGAAGTGAATCCTCTGAATAAAATAGATACCTAACAAAGAAGTACTAGATAATCGAACAAATATTCTTGAAGATTGGTGTGCAGCCAATAACTTAGCTCTGAACCTAGAGAAAACTAGTGAAATAAATGTTACTTATAATAATAGGGTAGCAATAGAAGACACGAAGCAATTAAAATTCTTAGGTCTATATATTGATACACACCTAACATGGAATGATCATATTAATTACACAACTAAAAAAATATCAATATATATATATATATATGTTACGTAGACTAAATGGGTGTATAGATAGTGATGTACGTACTATTGAAAGTATATTATGCTCAAATTCATAGCATATTGAATTATGGTGTGCTAGTATGGGGTAATAACACGCAAATAAATAAAATATTCAAACTTAAAAAAAGAAGCAGTGAGAATAATCTTCAAGGAGTCCCCTAAATCACACTGTCGCCCTTTATTTGTTAAGTTGGGAGTACTCAGTCTACCTTCACTGTACATCTATAGGATCTTATATTTAGTACATAATAGTTTACAAAAGTTTCTCACAAACAGTATAAATCACCAATACAACAAGAAATCGAGACAATCTAATTATAAGAAGATACCAACACAGTAAATCTAAAAAAATTATGGCTTATATGGCGGTAAAAATTTACAATGAACTACCACAATACTTAAAATCTCTACAATTGAATAAGTTTAAAAAGTTTATTTTAAAAATTTTGAAAAATGTGTATTTCTATGAAGTTAATGAATACTACTCAATAGATTTTGAGAAATATTTGTTCAAAGAAATTTATACTAGAAATCTTGATACATAAAATGTGTCTTTACAATGCGAATCACCAATACAAAACAAGACATCTAGTAACCTAGTTATTTATTTTATTTATTGTATAAATTAATAATAATATAAGTTGACAATGTCGATACATTCTTGTAATGTCTTATGGCAATAAAGATCTTATCTTACCTTATCTTTCCTAGAGCCATTTCACGACAAAACTGTTTCGATACCCGGTGGAGGCACATTGCACAGTGGTTCGGATCCCACTTTAAACTGTAGGTTCAGTCCCGATTAACCTATCTGTGCAGAAAGTGGACATAACAATTCAAACGACAAAACTGCGATTTACAATTTTTCATGCATTTGAATGATCAGATCTTGGGTTCATGTTGGCTTCGTCTGTTGACAATATTCCCGACTGCCAGTGTTGTTAACAAAGATGCCTAAAAAAATGTCACTCTTTCATTTTTCCCATAAAACCTTAAATCAAAATCCATTATGTGTTGATCATGGCCCTTACCGATCGAATTGTAGATTAGCATGTCACCAGGGACAAAGTTTTCAATTAGAACCTAGCGATAAATCCCTATCCCTCTTTCTCTCCCGAAATAGCCACTCTGGAATTATATTTTCTGACTTGAGTAATTAATTCCCAAAAAATATCCTGTATGGAATAGAATAGCAATTGGTATGATTTAAAATATCTCAATGGACGAAATTCAGAAAATTCTGTATGAATATCTCTGTTTTCATAATATAATCACAGAAGTTTGTGTGCGACTTTTGAAACACGTTGTAGCATTTACAGTTTATTACGGTATGTAAAATCGGGTTCGAACTTTTTCAATGAATCCACATCAGCTATGTGAATATTTTGTGATCTAATTTAGTATTCTTGGAAAAAATGAGTTATGTGAAAGGTATGACCGTATGCTCTCCAAACTCTTTTTACAGAAAAGCCACTATTACAGGAATAACTACTTCTCATTAAACGATTTCGTTTTTAATAAACACTTTATACTTTACTCTATAAATTAAATGCATCTATGTAAAGCATTGGAGTTAGATTAAAATCATTTTTCACGGATATAGTTACAAATATATATGTGTATGACTCAGGTTTTGTACAAAACATTACTACTTTCATATAAATTTTCTTTGAAACGTCTATTATGATCACGAACTTTAACCATTTAACTTTATTATATATTTATTGTCCTCTTTTCATATCTGTTGGTGATATACGGAACACCGGTAGAAAGCATGCTTGATTTCAGGGTTAACTTAGAATTTCTTTGCTCAGTTTAGGTGAACTGGCAAATGCATATGTACATACAAATGTCTGGAATACGATCCAAAGCTGGAGTTAACATCTTTCGGTTTCCACAAGGCAATTCTTTAGGCTTGCAGATTAAGTGGCACTCCAACACGCAAGACGGAATTTCTCCTGCAAGATGGTCTCCCAGTTGACTCGTAACAAAGCGAGAAACCCATTTATGTGCTTATGCTCTTCAAGAACGCTTTATCTTTCATTTTCGCTTCAAAAAGTACGAAAAAACATGCGAAGTATTTTTCTGCATTTATTACAGATGTATTAAGTTCTTTAACTGTAATTTTTGTAACACGAAGAAAAATATTTGTCTGTATGATACGGAGTCATGCTTTTAATATTGTACAGTTGACATTTTAAAGCTCAACCATAACTTACTTCATTCACCTCAAGCTAATCTCGAATCTCTATCGATCGAATTGTTGTGTCTCTTTATAAACTCTCACACCCAGAAATAAATTCAAATGATGGAAATATGAAATTAAATGTCAGAACATTAAAGAACAAAAGGGATATTCAAAAGTGGACCAGAGGATGACAATTACTATATCGGCGGTTGATTCAAGAAGTGACCATTATTGCACTCTTAGTTGCCAGGAATAAATGGCAGAAATCTGAAAACGCGGACGATATCTAAAAATAATGTTCCGTAGTGGTAACGACAGGCACACCCACTGTATTTTGATTCTAGGTTGATGGTTTTTGTTTTAGCAGTGCCATCTTGAAACGTTAAGATTCTTTTTTTTCTTCTACAAAGAATTGAACAGAATATTGTTTCTACTTCCGATGAAAAATCATGGCAAAAAGATACATGTTGGTAAATCGTGTTAGAGGTAATTTACCTCCAGGTTAATTACTTTTTTAATTATTTAACCTGTGTGGCTGCTTTGAAACTTTCCACAGTTCAAGCTTCAATATTTGATTTCTGCAAGCTGGAACAACTTTCTACTCACCACAAAGTGACCATTCTCACTGTGCAACTTTGACATCTCGACTGTGAAAGGAATTGTATGTTTCCGGTCAACGTGCCTTTAATTGAAAGAATAATGACGAGTTTCATTTAAGAACATTTCAAACTTTCTAATTAATTTAAATTTGCAGGTGTCAATAATGAAAATTGATATTAGCTAAGCAGTTGAGCAATTTCAAAACTGCTGTCTTATACTTCATTTAAGAAATAATTCATCTTCTGGGCCAGCGCAGATATGCGATGTGCAATGTATATGCGATTATAAATTGTAACGGTAGGGGCTTGAATCCCCATATCTACCGTTAGAGAACGTAACTCAGATGGCTGGGGTTTGAGCTGTAAGAGAATACACTTGATTAATTAGATAGAGCCTTAATACTTTGTAGGAGAACCTTTAGGATGTAGCCACAATTAGACACATAAGTAAAATTTTAACAATGACAAGATTCAGTATAAAAAGAGTAGTAGTTGTAGATATATGAATATATTCTCAGCCCTAAGTGTTAAGGTAAGGGACCTGCTTGGAAAGAAAGGTATATGATTGGCGATACTTAGTGAGCTGTAAACGTAGGTTTTTGTCCATATTCTAAGTGCCTGGAGATAGCCTGAACTTTGGCTGGGTGGATAGCCATCTTAGATTGGAGACTGAACAGCGCCTCCGGCTGCAATTCAGATCTTGCAGTTGACTTTCACACTTTTACTAAGTATATAACTTAGGTGATGGCCTTCGATAGGGTTATTTTTGTTGCCTCACGTCAAACGCATATTTGGGGATGCTTCTTATGGTCATGGCAAAGAAGTAAACCATCCACACTTCCTTAATCGTGAAGACATCGCTTCGAGTGTTCTCCGTCGAAAATCGAACTCACAAGCCAATGTAGAAATAAAATCAGGAAAATGCAAAACTTGCACGTTACAAAATGAAATGTGAATGTAGGAAATTGCTTAAGTTATGAAGTTGAATGTCCTGAAAAAATTAGTGGCAAACACTCGAATCCAAAACTCAGTGAACACTCGAATTCAAAATTCCTGTAAAACACTACACCTATGAAACTTAATTACTGCATTAGAATCCACGATCTGAAAGGAAAATTCGTTTTTATCACATCACAATTCCTTTCTATACTATTTAGTTAAAAAAAGGTAAAGTGTTCCCCTGTGCATAGCACCACGCCATGAAGGCGTATAGGGGGTGTGGGGGTAACATCTTTTTAACCTTTTTATCTTTTTTTTATTTCTATTCTAGGCTGTTCTGGAAGAATCACTTAAGTAAAACAGATGCAATATTATGGCAGACTGTTATTTATGTTTATTCTTTTAATAGCAAATAGAACATGCATGAATCATCACTTTTTAGAATCTTCACACATGCCAAATATAAAAATGTACTTACGATATGTTCTTCAATTGATTTAGTGTGACTTAAATAGAAGCAACAGTAAGTCGCAGTTTGTGATTTATGTACTTTTCCCCCGAACACCCTCAACTTCTTTCCTAGAATTTCGAGTCCAATCGGACTTTAAAGCGGCTCATGTTAATCCTTCAGTCGGGATGACTGTTGAACTTTTTGAATATTTCATCTTTGCAGTTAAATATTACATCCGTTCTAGCGCTTCTCAGAGCTCTCCTTTGATATTGATTCTAACTAAATTGGTGGACTCTTTGCAGCAATCTAAGGCGTTTAAATAAACGGAAGGAGAAATTGTTCCGCACATGCTCATTTTGGGCTGGAGGAAGTTGCTTCTGAAGAACCGTAGTCGTATGGCAGGGATAAGGAATGTGCTGCATTTAGTCCGAGAGGTTATAATATATTTGCTATAAATAGGTGGGAGGGACATCAAGAGCCGCCAGAAGCTAAATATTATATATATTTTTTTGCACATTTTAATTATTTTCACGCCACACAAGTTTACTTTTGGATTTAAGTGCTACCTGACATCACGCTCTACACATCTAAAAATAACTTTTAGAAACTTTTGAAACACAGTACGTGTCGCGGTGTATGTTACGTGCCGCATCGGTAATGCATGCAGTAAATGCATTGTAGACATATTTTTGATGCCCGTTTCCTACATATCAGAAATTTTACCCTACATTTTTTGGGGTGTAAAAATCTTTCATGGTCTTAATTCCCAACGCAATTTACGCATATTGACGAAAATTTTAAAATTTGAAACAAAAAGTATTGAAATAAAAAGTATTGGAATATGGGAAAGAGAGTAATGTAAAAGTTGTGAATAATTATGGGGTATAATTAGGTTTTCCATAGTGAAGTGAATAATTATGCGGCATATTAAATTGAGCCATATTTTAGACTTTATAGCCACAGGTCTTTTGTCACTTTTCTCCCGGTGTGGAGCCGTCTAAATTTTGCAGTTAGAAAGAGCAGAAGAATTATCCCTATTAAAAAAATCTCAAGATATGTAATTTTTCCCTCCACATTCTCCAAACCTTAATTTTTATCTTTCTATTATCGATTCAAAGGTTAATAGTAACCGAAAAAATACGATGAGTTACAATATTACCCATAACTACGTGCATATTATAAATATACACTCTGTCTCTGGGAAAAGTGGAGCAAGACCGCATAACGGCAGAGAAGAGGAGGAAGGGAGTTGGCGGAACAAAGCAGTAAGCGCTGCTGCAAACTGTTGGTAGCTGCAGTCGTGTTTTGCCTCCACGAAATCCCTTTCTCTCTCATTCGTACATTGGATGAGCCTTCTCGAGTCAATACTTGCGCAGGGAAATTGTTTTGTTCCTCTTGCTCCAGAGATTCCCGATACAGTGTACTTGCATGGGCACAAATGCATCATTAAATCTTCTTGAAAACCAGTCTCTGATTCCGTTCCTATGCGGAAGATGTTGTGTCTTGAAGAACGTGTCAGATGAAGCAGACAGGAATGGGTCGATGAGAAGAAGAAGCGAACTGCTGAACCTAAGGAAGTACGCGCACAATTCACAACCTTGGAAGACAGGGGGCATCACTAAAGAGAAGCCGCAAGTGTCCGACCTCTTAATCGGCTTTCACAACTTCACGGAGAGTAAAAGGAATCGCTTTGCAAATTCGTGTAGGATTTTTGTAATTTCTTCACAGTGCATCCCCCACCCCCGCTCCAACTTAACTTACCAACCCCGCACTCGCATCTTCATGTTGGCCGCTCCATTTCGTCTCGGTTATGATATCCACGCCTCGATCGATGTTGTCTCTTTTTACTCTTTCTTTTCTCTGTTGAAAGAATAAGTGGAAAAGTCTGTCCGGACGGTGAAGTTTCGCAAAGTATTACGCTTCTTCCGTTGGGTTCTAAAGGCTGACAAACTATAGGTCAAAGTTCATTTTCGGTCTTGCGGTATAAATCTCGGAAGGAGATAAAGGCCTGGAAATTAACTCCCCAACAGCAATAATGTTGCACTCTATATATGCCAGTCGAGACGGAAACCCTGCTCTGAACGAGATGAAAAAGATATTAAGTTGATGGGCTGAGGATTCTTATGTCATACATGGAAAATCATATTTTGTTGTCCATAAGTGCATCGATTGTTGAAGCCTCTTGTGTAAATAGTATATGGACGTTGTGTTTGGATTTTTGTTATTTTACCTCACTTTTCTGCCACTTTTGGCTAATCGCGACGATGAGTGATAATTATAATTAGATGTTGATGAAATGGCATTGACATAGAACATACCCATTTCAAAGCAAGGACTTAAATCCGGGAACTTTGGTGGCGAAATTGATAGTCGAGAAATTAACGTGGTCTGCCACCTAGCCGCCACGGACGTTGTTTGAGTTAAAGTTTTATTTGAAGTCCTCTTTCATGCACAAATCGACTAACTGGAACTGGACCTACAGTTTAAAGTGAAATCCGAACCACTATGCGCCTCCACCGGGTATCGAACCCGGAACCCCTTGATTACAAGTCGACGATGTCACCACTACGCTCGAGGAGGCCAACAGACGTTGTTAATTGCAGTAGGGCTTTAATTGAAACACCTAATTCGATGCACTTTTTTAAGCACATCAAATTAAACTTAAGGACGTAATTGAACGAAAGCTTCAATATCAATTCCTAATGCAATTACACGATATATATATATATATATATATATATATATATATGCATTTTTACATAGAGTATAGGCATTTTGTTGAACATTTTGGTACATCGAGGAAAATCGGGTTAATTTTTGAAAACAATTGTTTTTCTTGGCGAAAGTTATATGTTCTTGTACAAAGTACATAGTCAGCACAAAAAGCAGACTTTCAAGTATCTAAACAACATATAACACACAACTTTAATTTTTAGCCCATTCTAACTGACGTTAAACAAAGGTTTGTTGTAACTCGATTTTGTCCAGTGAAACTGCGTAAACCGGATCAGTGCTGAGATAAACAGAGATGCATTTGTATTTTATTGTTTGCACACACATATTGCACACAAACTGTTTGCGTCCAAAGGCATTAAAGCAACGTTCATAATATGGCAATCTGCGTTCCTTCACATTGACTCCAGTCTCCTTCCTTTTGATTCCATTTATCACTGTATCAAGTTTTGCAGAAGTTACAAAGTGGTTCATCTTCTTGCTTCTCTTCTTCGGTCTCCTCTTCTTCTGCTTGACAGAAATTTATTTCTCACTTTTCCTCATAACGATTTTCTCGTGTTGGCAACATTACAGGTAGGTACCTACATTAACCAGAACGACGAGGTGTTGAAGTTAATGCAAACATTCCAGGTATTAAAAAAGTCATCATATATATATTTCGAGTAAAACTGGACTGACAAGAAATCTTTTAAAAAATCTTGCGTGACCACCTACCCTCTTGCCATGGATGAACACAAACACATCTCTACAGTATGTAGGACGAAAAATATGGAAAAACTAATTCTGTAGTGAAAAAAATGAATGACCATAACGTGATTGAAGTTGCTTCGTTTCAAACATTTTTATTTTAACGGCTGTTTGACCACAATCAAAGTATAACATATCGTATTTGTATGTGAACACATACCAATATACTGAATTCAGAGTTCAATAAGTAGCAGCAGCTTCACACTTGGAAAATGAATACTCTACGACTCCGGTGTAAATAGGAGGAAGCTGGGCACGTGCAACTTTTTTCATATGGTCTACATTAAATGAGTGTTCGGCCCAGCCAAGATTAAAAACCACAAGCATAGCAGTTGCTGACAGAAGTTGAATCTATGCTAGTTTTTTTAGTTGAAAATAATAACGGTGACCTAGTGCATGAGGTCGACTGTCAAGTTCTTGGGTTCAAATCCCAGCATGGACATGTTTCTTCTTTATGCCTCTTCATCAGTGTTATAATGTCGCTGATTCTCATCGTCGCAATTAACCAAAATGGCCGAAGAGCCACACTAAGTACATAACAATACACGAATTGAAAATAATAGGGTAGTAAGCAAGGAATTCTTCACGATCTTTCAGAATTCTGATCAATTACGATAGTTCTTTGAAAAACTTGACACTCATACACACCCAGAATCCCAAGAGGTCTTAACTGTATAACGTTTCATTTTGGATACTTATCATTCGAATATCCTGATTGTATAGACATCTATTGTAAATAATAAATGTTCCCCAACAAACAGTATCAGAGTAGTTAGCGTAGATTGCTATGAAGTCAGAGATCGTAGGTTCGAATAATATGTAAGGCATCAATTTGTTGATAGATCATCGTCCACTACCAATATATCCATTATACAAGATTGTGAACTACGGAGGAAATATTAATATCTACGAGAAGCTTGGGGCGTTGTCTATGGCGTAGTGATTAAAATAACGTTCTGTACAGCCAGAGATCATGTATTCTACCTGTCCTGGGGTTTTCTGGAGCAAGCGAACGAAATCAAGTCTCTGCACAAGTAGTAAAGCGAGACGGCTCTACCAATGAACACGTGAGAGGAAATGGGATTGCGTGGAGGAGGAAAGGTAACTGCAGTTACCAGCCTTCCCAGCAGCATGTATTGCTTTGCTCTGCCCGCTCGATTTCCTCGCCTTCTCGGATGCTATGCGAGGCCATGCTCGAGAGATAATCATGACAGGGTATAATTACAGGTAAAATAAAGAAATGTCTTCATATTTTTTTCATGTTTTACATTAATTTATTGCTTTTCATGTACTCGCAATGAACCCAAAGAGGCAGAGAAGTCAACATTTAATAACTAAAATACGATAGGAAATTTAATAATTATTTTTATAATTTAATAACTATTAGCATTTACAACATTAGGAAGATATTGATGTCTAGAATACTAGAACATTAACACACATTAACCTCGGATAAATATGTTACTGTTAACAGCTGGATTATTTCAAATGAATTACGTAATATGGAAATAGTATTTTCTCATGCAGGTGGAAGGTAATATTTAACTTGCCTCTATTTTATGAAAAATTGCATAGCTTTGTTCACACGAACGGTTATAACTTGGTCCATTAATTTGGTTGAGTATGCGATCTCAGTAATGCATGTTTCCTGGATTAAGGGTGCCTGAAGTGTCATCACCTTTGGACGAACACCGAAGCAAACATGCATTAATTTTAATGAATCATAATCACAAGCGTGTTGATGCGCGAGCGTTAGCTCCACGTATGGATTGTGTATGTGAGTGTGTATGTGTGTATGTGTAGATGTAGGTGGATTTAGTTGGTGTATGATTTTCTTCATTATTACCAGTTACACCATAGAACCAATGCTGACTGACATAGTAAATACAGGACCAGCGAGTTTTGGTCTGTCATGTTTGGCAAAGAGAAATGAAGGGAAGGGATTTGCATTTAACGCAGGACTTTCGTCCAAGCGTGCAACATGAAGTGGATGCTGTGTGATGACGCAAGTGGTTTTTGCTCCATAGAAAGGTCTTTCCGCCGCGAAATGTGATTACCTGGGTCCAAATACGTGGATTACTATGCATAGAGTAAGGGAGATTATTTTTTTCAAAAGTTTATTTTCCTGCACATTCTAGCCTATCCATATACATATTCTGGCATTGACGTGATATACAGGATCATGAAAATAGCTTTCCCGGATATCGTAATCTAATATCATGAAAAATAACAGAAGAAACGAAATATTTGTTTTTTTATATAATGTGTATTATCTACAAATATTGTGATATACGACAATTGACTTTGAATGTACAATAGTTACTAAGCGGATTCCCATCACCCTGGACATATGTCAGTTCTGATGTAAATACATGGTCTTCAACTTAAATGAATTATATGATGTATAACGTTAAACTCTTAAGTAACTATGAGATACAGTAGTGTTTTAAAGAGCGCGTAGAACTGTGAGAGTGCAATTTAAATGAAGCACAGTAAAATGTGAGCATTTCCCAAATGTATGGAGAATCCAACAGGAAGACGGGACACTATCGATACGCAAGAAGAAGTCAAGAAAATGTAAAAGTAAAAATTCTTAAATGTTAACGAGTTATCAATAATTTCGAACTACCTGGGTTACTAGGAAAAATATTTGGATTGCAAGAAGTATTGGGATATGGCACTGAAAGATAAACGGATCGTTTCCATTGAATGCACAGTGCTAGTGAAACTATCGAAAACATGAACATCGATCACAGCCATCAGGAACCTATGGGTCGTAAAATCATCTACTCAAGCAGCATCATAGCGTACATTGGCCTAATTTCTTATAGCCTGCGATTGGTAGGAGTAGTAGCATTGATTATTCTTTCATCGTTATCATCATCGTTAAAAATTCAAATTTACATTGTCTGATATTGCTATCCTTCTGTAGCTCACACATCATGGCCAGAATACTTTTCTTTTGCCATTTCCAGAAAATTATTTCATGTATTCATGAGATGGTTAAGATTCAAGATTTCTTCGTAGCAATAATGTTGTGTTTGTATGCTTTTTGTACATTTCTTTATTTTCTGTCTCTTTAGGCAATCGCGACAATGAATGATGATTAAATTAAATTGATGCCTGGATTTGAACTTGGAACCTTCGAGTACGAGATCTTGAGACTAGCACTCGACCTGCTCGTGTCGATTGGTACGAATCGTTTCATACCCGTGGAATTTCTGTCACCAGCTTGTCAGTCATTCACGAGCATTTTCTACTTTTGTGGACGCAGTTGACAACGATTTTGTGCTGGATGAAAAAAGAAACACACGCATAACCCGTACATGAGATGTCACGTGATAGTACAACGTCCGTCCTGTCGAAACTCCCCAAATCAGAACCAGAATTTCAAATTTGCAGGAAAGCAATATACTTACATGAGCACAAATGTAAGAATATGCACAAATAGCGTTATGCTTTCCCCTGCATATTCATGTAACTTTCGAATCGAAACTGTTGCTCTTGTACCAAAACATGGTTATCCAGAACAAAAAAATAATATCGCGTCCAATTTACAGTCATCTACACACTACAAAATTCACGATTCGGTAAAACTACGTAAGCCTTGCTTTCGTTGTGTTATGAACAGAATTGCAATATTTTGAATCTAGAAATTCTCAGTGTCGTGAATTCTAAAAATTACTGTAATATGTGCGTACCAAGTGCATATTCTTGCCCACGCATAGACCTCCTATTACACTGGTCTACGTCCATTTTGCTGACTGGAGTCTGATGGTTGTTCTTTAGTAATTCGAGGGTGGTAAATCCAAAACCGAAATCCGTTTTTTTCTATCACGTCAGGTTTCGGAGGAAAATAGAAAATTATCTAATATTAGGGATGTATATTTAGAGCAATGAAACAACGTAGTCCGTAAAGAGGTCACAAGATGGCAGCACATGGAACATTATAGTGATTATTATTTAAATCAGTTATTCGAACATTGTTAACCTCAAAACAAAGGACAAATATTACTAACTTAGTAAGGAAAGCGTATAGTGCATATTTCGGGATTAAATTGGGTGACCAAGATAAATCCTGGGCACCTCATAAAGTATGCAGGACCTGTGTAGAAAAGAAGGAAAGAAATATGTTAGCGTCTGGAACAACCTTCATGTATCTGGACAGAGATAGGCATGTATTAAGATATTTTCAAAGGGACGAAGAATATGTGTATTGTACAGATGTGAAGGGACTAATTGAAGCTATGGGATGTACGTATAATGCAGAAGAATGGAGGCTTTTTATTGATAGCAAGAGGAGTTTGAAGTGTGTGTTGATACATAATGGCAATAAGTTAGCATCCATTCCTGTTGGCCACTCCGTACATTTGAAGGAAAGCTACGAAACAATGAAAGAACTGCTTCGAAAGAAAAAAAGTATGCAAATGACAGTTGGCTTGTGTGTGAAGATCTCAAGGTCATTTCAATGTTACTTGGTCAACAAGCAGGTTTCACGAAATATCCATGCTTTTTGTATTTATGGGACAGTCGAGCAAGGAACGAACATCGGGTACGAAGACTGTGGCCTGCCAGGAAAAGCTTTGAAGTCGGTGCGAAAAACATCCAGAACAAGCCGCTTGTTGATCCTAAGGAAGTGTTACTTGCTCCACTGCACATTAAGTTGGAATTAATGAAGCAGTATGTAGAAGCTCTGGATAAGAATGGGGCTTGCTTTAAATACATTTGCTCAAAATGTCCTGCATTGACGCATGAGAAAGTAAAAGCAGGTATTTTGATGGTCCTCAGATAAGGATGCTAATGGAAGATGAAGAATTCTTACAAACAATTAACCACACAAAGTAAGATGTATGCTGTGCATTTTCTGATGTCAATACAAACTTTCTTGGAAACTTCAGGGCGCACAACTACGAGGTTCTAGTTGAAAATTTGTTGGTGACGTTTCAAAAGTTAGGAGTAAATATGAGTGTCAGGCTTCACTTCCTGCACAGCCGCTTAGATGTATTTCCGTCCAATCTTGGTGCCGTAAGTGAAGAACAGGGCGAACGCTTCCACCAAGACATAAAAGCCACGGAGCACCGATATCAGAGGAGATGGAATGAAAACATGATGGCCGACTATTGCTGGTGCTTGCAGCGTGACGTTCCTGAGGCCACGTACTCCAGAAAATCAAAGAAACGAATAATTTTGCCTAAGTAGGTATGCATGTTGTGCTATTCTGTGGTGTATGTTAAGTTTAGCATAAGTACAGGCATCAGGTGCTGACTGTATGTGCTCGTGAAACAAATTGATCAATTTGCCGGAATTACCTAAACTTTTTGTTCATTAAGAACTCCCTATTGAGAAAATAGAAACGTATGTTTGTTAAACAACGTGACGTGATACTCTGATTGAACATCTGACTACTTCGCATTCTCTTTGCAAGTGCTGTTGGAATGTAGCCGGATATAATTTTCTGAAAATTTTGAAATGTGACTTGTCAAACAATGCAACTTAATACCTGTTATCAGCTCCGCCACCTTATGTATAGTCCTATAATTTCATTATGTGCAGATATCTATATGGAAAATTGTTGGAGTTTAGCCCAGTATTATAATATTGTGAAAATTTTCAAATGTGATTTGTGAAAAATTGTGACGTGATACACTTTTTCTGACTACATATTTGGAATCAGCGACCTCAAATTATATAGAATCAGTTATAATATGTAAGTCAGCAGAAAAATAAATTTCATTATGTGCAGATATCTATATGGAAAATTGTTGGAGTTTAGCCCAGTATTATAATATTGTGAAAATTTTCAAATGTGATTTGTGAAAAATTGTGACGTGATACACATTTTCCGACTACATATTTGGAATCAGCGACATCAAATTATATAGAATCAGTTAAAATATCTAAGTCAACAGAAAAAGAAATTTCATTATGTGCAGATATCTATATGAAAAATTGTTGGAGTTTAGCCCAGTATTATAATATTGTGAAAATTTTCAAATGTGATTTGTGAAAAATTGTGACGTGATACACATTTTCTGACTACATATTTGGAATCAGCGACCTCAAATTATATAGAATCAGTTAAAATATCTAAGTCAGCAGAAATCTTTTTTTCATATGTAGACCAGTGTTATCCATTATCTAACCAGACACCAGTCATCAGTTAAAATGAAACTCCCAACCGATAGTTGTGTGTTATGGTATGCAGATACACAACAAGTATTGTGGCGACGACGTACTTAAGAAACAGATGCACTTACAGATATAAGTAGTCGAGGGATTAATCAATTTTACGTAACATTTACTGTTAAAATATTGATGGTTCTAGGCAGCCTATTTAGAGACGAATGATCAATTATCAGGTAATATTGTACACGAAGCTTTTGCCATACTTCCGCTCATACAATTCCCAAAGTAACTTATAGTCCTACAGAATTCGATACATCAACGACCGTAGTATTGAAAGTACAGAACCAAATCGAAACATTAAGCATAAGTTAAAAATAAATTTAATAATTTATCATTCCTACGGACAAAGATACTTTTTATATCAATGGCTTTTCTAATCGGCACAATTACAGAAACCAATCATAATTCGAGACTACATGCATGCATGTCTGCCGTGGTGCATCAATAGATGGCCATAAAGCTCGTGTTTCCACGCATTCCACCCACATAGTTTTGCATATTCGCTAGATACATCAAACAAGACGCGAAAAGTTTCTACACATTAATACAACGGCAAGTATTCACTTTGCTCCATCATTTTGAATGATAGTTGAGTTTGAAATTCCTGACATATATTTAGGTAATCCTCTCCAGACAACAAGTTACTAGGGTACTGCTAGGCTAGAACATGAGTGTTTCATTGTGTTTTTGCATTTATTTGTTTAAAACAGTATTTATTGTATTATGCACGAAAAGTTCCCAATTTCACGACTTTTACCATTGTACGTATTTATTAAATATCACAAAACAAAATAATGAAAGGTATAAACAAAGTGAACATGATAATAAAATACAAAATGGTTGACCAGGATAAGAAACATATAAAAGTCTGAAGGGTGCTGTGAAATAATAATGTTAAATCCTATGTTAAGGAATAGAACATCCAAAAAATACTACTTTATATGTAAAGTGACTAGATTATGTAAAAATGATTTCTTCACTTTAAATTTATACAATACTGATACTGTTTCTACTGAACAGTCAATGGTGCTGTGGACAAGAGCTACAAGATAAAGCTCATGAAAAACAGAAATAAATAAATCACATTTTAATGAATTCTACATATTTTGTACTATGTGCATGTGTGTGCATATATTAAAGATGCGTTACATTAGATACATACGCAATCGGAGTCTCTAACGCTTTACAGGTCTAATGTTGATATTTTCTAGAAGAGAATATTGGTAGCACTTTACTCTCAGCAGAGTTCTAGATGAAAATGTATTCCGTCTGCACATTGAATCCTGCAACGAATTTTAGTGGCTGGCCCTTGGAGGACACCACGAATCAGCCTTTTCAATAAGGTAGATCTTCAAAATACCAATCTGATGGATTGCACGGCCGAACGACTGAGATTCCTGTTGATGCCCAGTGAAGCACAGGAACCTTGCATTGATCAGCCATGGATAACGAATAAGGCTCTCCGTCGACATTGTGGACAGGATCGAATGTAATTCCACCCTGAAAGGATAAGTAGACAACCTCGCAGAAAAATGCACATTCCACAGACGGGATACACATATGCTTGAAAATATTGTAAGGTATTCTGCAGACAACATGAAGAATTCTCATTTGCAGCAATGTAAATTTATTTCAATACTAAGAAATTCCATATAATACATATTTGTGCGTGTAACTTTAAACTGCATGCATGTGTAGGGGAGGCGAGTGCAATGATGGGCAATGTACAGTATATGTTTTTTAGTTTTATACATTCGCCTGACCAATGTATAATATATACCCTGTCCCATGCATCTCTGGAGCAAGTGAACGAAAAGAAGTATCTGCGCAAGTAATGACGCGACACGGTTCAACCAGTGAACACGTGAGAGGAAATGCAATTGTGTGGAAGGGGGAAGCGACTACAGTTACCAGCCTTCGCAGCAGCTTCTACTCATTCGCTCTGCCCACTCGATTTCCTCCCCTTCTCTGACGATATGCACGGCCTTGCTCCAGACAGCGACAGGTATACATAGATTGTTATAGTTACATTAGCGCAAGCTGTGATTTCACATCATGCATTTTCTGTTATGTAGTGAAAATGCCTAAAGGCATCGCAAACCGCCAGCACAATGCCTATACGGGATAATGTGGAATATTACTTGGGGCAATACCGGGTACGTAGTCTGCAAGTAATACATTTCCTTTGCAGAGTAAATATAATGAAATGGGTATGAATCCATGTGTTATGAAGGGAGGCCTTATACGCTGAAATAGCAAGTAGCATGTAACTACTACACCGTAATAGAAAAACTAACGGCAGCAGTTTTTTAAGGAAATCAAAATTTGCGTCATCTGAGAAATAATTTTCATAATCAATTTATACTGCTAGTAATGTCTTGAGGAATTCTTAAATTCTATTATAGGGTAAAGTGCCTGAATATGAGACACATTTTGTTTTTCTCTCTTGGCAGGCTGAGAAAGTAAGGAAGGTTTGTGTTAATGGTATAGACGTATTCTTCATTATTTTATTAATGAATGCAAAACTGTCATACATTTGAACTAAGAACCACCAGTCTCACAAAACATAAGCAAATGAAAATGTGCATTTTTTCCTTGTTGAAAAAGTGGTTCCAAATATGAGACCATAAACGAAACAGTAGAAAGACAATATTGTAAACACAACTGTTTGCTAAAAAAGGAAGAAATGTATATATAAAGACACATCTACAAATGTAGTACATACATACCTGATAATAGAACAAAATATGGCTGGTTAAGATATGTATCATGACACTAGTTTAATGTCTCTCAGAACACATACGACAACAAAATAAGGATCGGTAGCACCACAGTCCTCGTGAGCCCATCAGTGATGTTCACCAGTACATTTCGCCTATTTTTCTCTATGCTAGACCTCATTAAGAAAACATCCACAAAATAAACACTGTGCATCAGCATTGTCCCGAGGAAGATCATCATCAACAGAGGAAGTGCAGAGATATTGACTTGCGTCTGATTCATCAGAACTGTATGTATTCTGTTTCTTCCTTTTCGGTGCACATTTCGCCGTTGGTACTTTCCTCGCCATTCCTTTCTGTGGCTGTCTTTCCCCTTCTTTCCAGTAGGCCTATTGTTGACGTTCCCCATTAACTGATTTCTGTAAGGGGATGAAGTGACTCCACTGGCTGATCCCCTCCTTCCCTCTCGACGACCTGAGCTGCAATGAAGGGAATGGTCGAATGTCTGTGACTGAGACATTAGTCCGCATGTCTCCATTCCTCGCAGATGAACAAGGTGTGGAAGCGGACCCCCTGGATGGTCCAGCGATAGTTGAGGGTTCGCCATGAAGCTCGCTTGCAGGTTGCGATGGTGAGCCAGACGTAGAAGCAAGAGGCAGGTTATCTACGTCGTCGTAGTCGTTCGTCACGTGGATGGAGAAATCATGGCCTCTGAAGATATGCCTATTGCAGGGATATAATCCGGTTTCTCCCATTACTACTTCCAAACGTGGACAGTGTATCCCAATATGAGATGCGTATCTCATAAAAGGGCACCACTCGGATCTGATATTAGGGCACGACCGCCATTACAACAAATCGTGTCGTGTTCGATGATAATATCACACTACTCTCGTTGAAAAGATCTACTCTTTCGTCTCTAACGTATCCACACAGGAAAATATTGCACATTGCACATTGCACTTCATTGCTGGAAGTTTTAAACTGGTACTCCATAAACTTCGGAACGTTCACAAAACAAACGTAGAACACTACAGACGACACGTTTACAGCTCCTGAACCAAACCTGCTCTGGTGTTTCAACGTATCGCAAAGGACACGTTCCGATTCTTTCCGCTTGGCAGAAGCACCTGCTTCACGCCATACCCATAGGGTCTCATATTAGGGTACTTTACCCTACTATTTACCAAAAGTAAACATAACCTAAGAAAATTTCGAAATACAGGGTGTCCTGGGGAAAACAAACTAGTGAAGGAGAAAACATCACATCTTGCGAAGTACTGCTTGCATTTATTATCAAGAAATTTGCATTATCGTAAAGTTTTATTTGCCGCTTAGTGACTTAATACAGGATGTATTTCGAAATGGCGGGTTCCAGTGCAGTATGCTATCACTGTTAGGGCGAGATCTGTATCGTCCCGTCTGAAAATGACATTCCACTTTCTTCACCGACTGAATTTCAGCCAGTCACGAAACATACTGTACCTTCTCTTGTGGGTTGCACTATCTCACTCCCCACCTTCACCAGTCTGGACTTCACCCGATAGCTACACACTAGTTCAGAAATGAGATATTTTTCTAGTATTTACCTCAGATAGGCTAATCGGGATTAGACACAAGGTTAGATCTGTATCACCTTGCATATGCATCCATCGGTGACCGAATCCGGGACTCCTGGATTATACGGTGATAGGGGACCATCCGTCAATATACAGTAGTATATGCGATTGGACATTTAGTAATGTGTGTTTGTGTGTTAATTTAAAAATGTATTTTGCGTGCATGGTGACTGGAAGGCAAGCAGGCTGATTGACACAATATATGCAGGAAGAGATAATGTACAGTGTGTACAGATAATGTGCAATGTACCATACATCATAATTGATATTATATATTTTTAAAATGAGTCAACTGATCGCCGAAAGTTTTCTTTAGGTGGTGCTTTATTTGAAGCATTCATACGTGACCTCCAGTTGTTATGATTGGAAACGGTCGCCAACTCGAAGAACCTATCGCTCCAACTCTCAGTACCTCAACTTCATCTGAATTCCTATATTATTTGCCAGCATTCTTTCTTTCTATCTTGTTTGGGAAATCTCTAGCAACAATTATGAGAATTCTTATAATAGTATGGCAGATTTCTACAATTATCTATATGTGTGACTCCAGCTACCTCGATGGCAGAGTTCGTCGAGTGGTCAACCAATCATTCCAGGTTCGAGTATTGTCCTGGAAATTGGGGTTGTTAAGTTATTTGTAAAAATAATATACGGATCCTTAGATTCTTGCATTACTGTATTTTATGACAGCAATGTTTGCAAGAATATCTGTTGACATTTTATTTTGTTACTGGGCATTAAAAATGAAGTCAGTGCACTTTAACCTAATCTATCCTAAAACCGACTTTTGCCTTCTATGTTTCAGCACGCTTCATGAGCGTCGTCAATTTTGCAGGGGTGGTCGGGCAAGTGATAAAAGTTGAATTGTAGAAAAATAATAAGTATTATTACCACGGTTATAAATGTTATTATATAATAATAAAAAATATTACAAACTAACAAAAATAAATTTTATTCGAATTAATAATAATAATTATTATTTATTATTGTTATTATTATTATTATGTAAATTGGAAGACTCGATCCGCCAAACGAGTGAATACCAGCACAACTATTTTCCATTATTTATTTTGTATTTTATCCAGTTAGTATCTGAAATGCATTTTGATATTAAATTTTACACGTCTCGTTCAAGAAAAGGCTTCAAATATTATTTTTTTTCGTTAAGTTTGTTGTGTGATCTCTCACCTCAACTGTAATTATTAGAATTTTGAAAACTGTGGAACCATTTGTTCTTTGGATGAAATGGTAGAATATAACCTTGTTGCTGTATTTTTCACTCGATGTTTTCCATCAGATACATTTTTACTTTGATTATTCTGTTCGAATACTAAATAAATTGACTTTATTTCTGTTCTTAACAATAAGATTGATTGATTGATTTATTGAGTTGGTGTTTTAAGTCCACTTTATGCACAGTAAGGCTAATTGGGACTGGGCCTACAGTTTAAGTGGGATCCGAACCACTATGTGCTTCCACCAGGAATCGAACCCGGGACCCCTTGATTACAAGGCGACCGACGCTAACACTGCGCCATCGGCGAGGCCTTAACAATAAGAGTAACAAACTTTCGGCTCTCTTGTATCTTTAAATGAACGATGTCAATTTCCAGGGGGGTTCCACCGACCCTTTCGACTCCCCCTCCCGACGCCCATGGCACTCTTCTACAGCTTCATTCTCGAATGTACACACACACACGTGCAATTTTCCCAGTGTTGTAAGGTTACAAGATTGAACATCAATTGTCATGGGATCGCAAATTCTTCCATGTGGATTTAAAACTGAAATTAAAAGGAGACTTAAAAATATATGCAAATTCAAGTATGAAAGCCGTGTGACTTTAAATCAACCGTTCTAATATTTTACTAGCATATCAAAAGATGCCTGCACTGCATTAATATAAACTAATTAACATACAGAGAAAATTTCAGAAAATATGTAAGATGACTCAACTTTACAGCATATCAAAATAGTATTTTCAAAGAATTATGCTTTATTTGAAGATCATCGAATGAACAATATTAGAAATTAACATAAACTAATGTTGTAACGCAATGTTAACGTGTCAACACAAAATTGTGTCAATATGACTACTATATTATCTAATTCACGTTGTGGAATAAGAGTCGCGGTGGTCTACTCGGCCAGGTCTATTGTAGACTAGATCGAGAATGTGTGGTGCCCTACCCCCACACCCCCTAAATGTGCCTATATGGCATGATGATGTTATATGCATGGGTAATATAATGAACAAATATGGAGAATAGGTGGGGAAGTGAGTGAATGGAGGAGAAATTACTCAGAGAAAATTCAAAATTAATTCTAGGATACTCCTAATATAACACATCCTTATGCCATTCACATATTTCTCCGTATATTGAAAACTATAAAATCTAACTGTCGATTATGTCTATGTACGTGACACAGATGGGAAGGAAAATGAGGTTATATGTGCGTTGATCCCTGTCTTGAAGACCGGGATAAAGGTGGATTTTATCGGATCAAAAATCAATCATGAATAAAGTAGCCTTGTTATTTTGCTTAAGCGTAACGTGATACTTGGCGGTTAGCGTCAAATGTATCGTGCATCCACATGCATTGTTATTGCACTGCCGTGCCACTATCAATGTGCGCTAATCGGCAGCCTTGGCGGCCGAGCACGTTTAGTGGTCGACTCACAATCTGGCTATCGAAGGTTCTAGCTTCGAGGTCCGACTTGTGCACTTGTACACAAGCTGTGCAATTTTTTTAAAAAAATCATTAATAACCCCCATCGTTGCGTTTGCCTACATTTGCAGAACAGGCACAATTACGAAAAAAGAAAATCATAATAATATATTTGTACAGTTGCTACTTCTCTAATTTAAATGAATTATATATCATTACTGCTAACTTATATTTGTAATTTGGCAGCTTAGTAGAGTTCCTACGGAGCATAAAGGACAATACTACTCTCTTGTAGTGTGCGCGGTCAAGGGTTTTTTGATTTCTGAATCGCACATATACATGCATACATATATGTACAGTTACCCGGTCCCTGTTGTTTAACCCAGCGGCGATAGCCGAACTTTTTATTGAAAAGTAGCTATTGTAGTTGGCTTATTGCCTTTCAGTTAGGCAACACACACGATGCATTGCAAGGAAGCTGGTATGTCAGGATCTAGGTATTACATTGTTATTGCCGGTCACTGTACGTACATATAATTAATAAAAATATAATTAACCACCTTTACGCCAGAAGTATCTTCGAAACAAAAGGACATTGAACCTATACTTCATTTACATTCCAATTATTCTAAGAGGAAACTGCATTTCAAAATTTCGGCAATACAAAATCGTGTTTGTTTTTAATTTATTTGTTTGTTGTGTTGATATTGTTTAGCGTAAAAATATCAACTGTCACTTTTGGATAATCGCGATGATGAGGTTTAATGATGATTGAATGAAATTATTGAAGAAACACTCACAAAGAACACTCATTCCCAGGCCGATACTCGAAGCCGGGAACTTCGGTGACAAGTTGCAAAGTCGAACACTCAACGCTCTGGTACATCAAGTCGGCTTAATATTTTCATCTAATTAATATCGATTTTCATCATCGCTGCTTACTTAACATATTAAATAATTCTACACAAACGTACAGGCTTAATGATGATATACAGTTAAAGAACTACACATTAATGCCAAACATTAATGTATACACTATTAACGAATTTCCACCGATTCCAACAGAATATCGTGTGAGTGATTTATATTTTAAGTTCAAATGCAGATATAACAGTTTTACGTTCAATTACTGTTATACTCTAACTCGGGACTCTGTGGAGCAAGGTCGCGCATATGATAGAGAAGGAAGATTGATTTATTGATTTGGTTTATTATACTTAGCTTTTCTGCCACTATTGGCTAATCGCCAAGATGGTCATTAAATGGACACTCACAAAGAACACCGATGTCCAAGCCTGGATTCGAACCTGGGACCTCTGGTGTCGTAGTGCGCTATGCTAACCACTTTGCCACAGAGGTCGGCAGAATGGTAAAAAGCCAGTTGGCGGATCAAAACAGTGCGAGCTGCTGCAAACGGCTGGTAGCCATAGGCGAATTTTACCCTCCATGCACTCACTTTCTCTATCAGTCGATCATTGGTCGAGCCCTTTTGAGTCACAACTTGCGCAAGGACTTGTATTCTTTCGTTTGCTCCAGAGATTCCCGGGATAGGGTGTAGAAGCGGTAGGATAAAGCGGCTTTTTAATTAACGATACGCGAGGTTTTTCCCGCGGCTCTTTTGTGTGCATTTTTTTTATTTGTTTCCAAACTGTTTCAAATCAATAAATATACATTATCTGCTATCTGGCAGCATTTTTCTTCTTCCGGCTTTTCTGAATGGACGTTTGTGATTTGAGAGAAAGAAAGAAACACTCCGTCGATATGAAGTTCTCATATTGCTGTAATATCCTTCTAATAATAATAAACACAAACAACTGAGACTGAAATAAAATTATATATATGAAATATATACTTTTAGGTTGACATTCATTTTCCAGTTGCCGACCCCCGTGGCGGAGTGGTTAGCACACCACGCATCGACGCCAGGGGTCCCAGGTTTGAATCCCGGGCATGGATGATTGTGAGTGTCCATTCATCAATTTTATCATTTCGTCACTCATCCTCATCTTCGCAATAAGCCAAAAGTGGCAGATAAGCGATGTAAAATAGACCAAATCAAACAATCAATATTTTTTGTGGGAAGGAGACATTCTTCTCCTTACCCAACCTTCAGCACATCTATGAAAACATTATATAATTTATAAAGGTTTAAAAGAATAAGTTGTCATATTTTCAGAAGGAATATATTTTTCGGTAAGGAAAATTTGTGTTGACGTTGAACCATTTCCTATCAATGATAATTTAAATTTTAGTAAACCATGTTTTCTGTCCAAAAAATCAGATAATAATATTTTAATTCTTGAAGCTTTCCTGGCGGCGAATATTGAAAAGGTTTTATCGGGCAATCAGCCATGTGGTTTCCGGAAAGGCTTCCGAGCTTTCGAGAGCTAACGTCACTCTCATCTTCAGGGATTGCCCGAGAAAACCTTTTCAATAATATTTTATTAATTTATTAGCATACTAAAATATAAATGTGATTTGTTGAATTTTTTTTCTGGAATCCATATTGTTTGATTGATATTGTGAAGTTTCAAAAAGGTTGAATAATTTATAAGGGAGAATTATTTCTCTAAGACAGTGCAGCTAACACTTGGAGACTCTGCAAATTATAGAAAAGATGAATTACTGAAACTTTGAATTGAAGGGCAATAAAAATGAAACCAGACAAGGTAGAGACAAAACAATGTATGTGGTTTCTCACCACTATGGAAGGATTAAATGTGCCAAGTTTCATCAAAATCTGAGAGAATGGGTTCCAAAACCCTCTTTTTTTTGATTGAATTGACATGGAATGACCCAAGTGTAAAACTTATATCCGTTCAGTGATTATAAAGTTTTATGTTCTACAAGTTTCGTCTAAAATACTTGGTTCGATACTCGGTGGAGGCACATTGCACAGTACTTCAGATTCCACTTTAAACTGTAGGTCTACTCCCGATTAGCCTATCCGTGCATAAAATACTTATTGGGGTATATTTATTGTATTGCACTTTAAACTGTAGGTCTACTCCCGATTAGCCTATCCGTGCATAAAATACTTATTGGGGTATATTTATTGTATTTTATTTATATACAACTTTCAGACACAATTTGTCTCATTGTTTAAAAATACGAGTATTTGGACCTTAAGGGAACTAAAATTGAAATGCTTGAATTTGTTCCATGTAATCTACATATTTTGATTTCAATTTTTTTTAGTAATCTTAATACCGCTGGCAAGGAAAATTAAGCGATAGCAACACAAAGAAAAATCCATTGCTCAATTTGATATCGTGTCGTGTCATACTTTTCTTTCATTATTTCCATTCCGGTTATTTTACCCCGCTTTTCTACCCTTTCGATTAATTCAGACGATGAGGATGAATGGTGAATCGATGAAATGAGTGATTGGACAAACACGATGATACATTCGTGCCTTAATACAGGTCCGAATCTAAGACCTCTGGCTTTAGCTTGTTACATTGACCACTCCGCCACCGAGGCTGCCTCATACCATATTTTGTTCATTGTGTCACTTCTCTAGTGCTCTAGTTAAATACCAACCGTGAGTGTTACTGATCAAGTAAATGATAAAACAAATGAACCCTCATAATTTACCGAGAACTATCTTCCAGCAACGCGATATGCTGGTCACTACGTACGTCAAGAATGCAGGCGCTCAGTGCAGTAGCTTTGTCCATTGTGCAAAATATCGTAAAGCAAACAATATTCGCTAGTGTGTTATAACAATAATCGCAAAAGGAAAACATGTGTACTTCTAGGAACTGTGACTGTGGACCTCGGAACTAATTGTATTCACAAGGGTATTGTAACAGCATTCAAAGAAAGAAAAGTATAGGCATATTCCTAGAAAGTGTACCTTCTTTTCCTACGACTCGTTGTATTCAGGAAAAGTATTTGACGAACTTAAATCAACACTTTCAAAGATGTAAATACAGAACAACTTGCATGCTTCACTTACATTTCTACCTACACTTCCCTACTACATAAATATTCAATGGCACAATAAACTTCTTAGTAATGATAGGTTTCCCTTTTGTTTCATTGTGTGTTTCGTTATTACACGTCATTTTCCAACCTCTGTGCATTAATCGCAACGATGAAGATAGAAGATGAAATAAATGATGGGGAAAAACTTAGTGACACATACACACCTTACCCGGGATTCGAAACTAGATCCCTGGCTTCGTAGTGCCTTACGCTAACCACTGCATCACAGAGGATTGGCAGTAATGCCGAGTGTATTTTAGAGAAAAATCTAAACTAAATTCCTTCCAAATATATTTTCAAACAGTACGTATTGTATCAAATTCACTTCTTTATGCCTGAAGTCTCCCTGCAACCCGTAAAATAACTTTGTTTTTGTTTTCCAACAGAAGACTTATGGCGTTTCCTAACCACCGATTTAGCAGTGTCAGGTCTTGGCTGTCAGTGCATCTCTTTACACTTAAACAGCGACAAATGTTTCTTAGAGAATTCGGAAGCCTCGCGTTTGTCAAATTCACCATCCTGTCACTCTTGGTTTATACGGCCTTGTTACCGCTAAAGAAGGTATTTGCAGTGCTGGAATGGAGAACATTTTTCATTGTTAAAGGGGAATTATTGGAAGCACATGTAGCTAGCCTTTTCACTCTAACATTAGATTATATTTAAGCACATCTGATGCTACGTTTCTTCGCATACAAAAACAAGAAGATTATGAAAATCTTTCATGCTATACACGTAATATTATGGTGGGACATTACATCATTCGAAAATCTGAACACCAAGTTCGGCTGTGTAATCTAAAACCAACATAAAAAATACAAATTATTTAATTTTAACAATAGTTTAAAAACTAATGTAAAAGTCATTTCCAGTTAAACACAAACAGCATGATCTAATTCTATATTGAAGCTATTATTATGAGAATAAAAACATTAATAAAGTGGGGAGGCGGGACATAAATAAGTCCTCCTGGGTGTGTATATATATATATATATATATATATATATATATATATATATATATATATAAACTTCTATTTTAAGTGGGTAATTCAAACCTTTTAAAAAATTCATTTTCCTGATTTTCGAACACTTACTTTTTCCTATTGAAAATTCAAATCCACTCTACTTTTTTTCCAAATTTAAGACCAGTTCTTCAGATATTATGAATCTAACTTTAAATGATAGTTTTTTTACTAAAGTTTAACAATTTCTATTTTTTTTATTCGGCCATCTTTCTTCTTTAATCTCAGTGTCGCAAGAGCCTTTTCTGAGTACAAACGTCTGATAAGCGTCTATTCATCTACCTAGGTAGTGATGCGTGGTTCACGCATTGAGCCCAATCGGTGAAGTTAAGTGTCTAAACCTCAGTCCGCTTGTTATTTCTGTCAAGAAGCTCCTGAATTGGCCTCACAATGCCACCAGAGTTTTGTAATTTACACTGGAACCTCTCGCACCCAAAACAATATCTATAAGCATTCAGCGAAGCGAAACTCATATTTCTATCCTCACCATTAAGGAGTCGGAAATGTATTTTCTATAAAAGAAGCAAGGAATTAACAGATGACTGTTAGAAACTTTCATTTGAATGTGGGAGGAACTGCTTAATTATTCACATAGTATCGTATCAAAGAAGGCTTTCTCAAGTTGAAACTAGAAGTTTGTATGAAGTAGAAGGAAATTCTTCGGCGCCAATAAATTCTTTATTGACGGCCCACCGTCTCAACTCTTTTCTTTTTCTCGTGTTTCTAGAAAATTCCTCGGCAATCACGCAAAGAAAGCAATAAAGTTGGCATGAGCTTCCCATCGGATACTGGACGGTGAATTATTGACACATATCACACCAGCTTGAGATATTTTCCGCAAAAGACTTTGCTGCACTTACCGAGAGAAAGGGTGTCGTGCTTAAGGAACGTTAATAACGATCCTTGTCTGGAACGGTACTGAAGTATAATGCCAGCTTGTCTCCTACGGTAGAAATCAGTTTAAAAAATCTAATTCTATCGGAAGACTAAAATTGAAAGCACAACTCGCTGATTATAGAGTAACGGCATTGTTCTGCACCAGAGAGGGCATTACCGGCAATGCCAATATCATGCAAATGAAAGAATGACTGCGCTCGCTTTCAGTGATATATTTTCCACTTATCTCCTATCAGTGAATCGTCTATCTGTACGCGAATTACATAAATGCCTTTGAAAATAGAAAGTAGTATTCTTTTTAGTAAAATAGATCATTTCGTGTTTTAAGCAATTTCGCCTTAATGATTTTAACCAATCAAATCAAGTAGTATTTCTCTGTAAATTTTCTTTCTTTCTAAGCATATTAATAGGAGTTTCCAATATTTAAAGAATTATCTTAATTTTCCAACACTTTTCAAAAGATGTAAAATATTCTAATTTTAGCACGTATGTTAAGTTTGGGTTCTTTAGATTCTTCGATATTCCGGAGTATGGAGCAAATAATACGACTAGAGTTTAGACACAAGGAAAAGTGTATAATTCACGAACAATATAACACAATTTGTATAAAGAACTTACATTATGGTACAGACGCTAGGCATCTCGTCACGAAGGACGGTATAGATTTTGCGGCATACATATTTAAAACTAGATAACAGACTGACCTTAAACAACACACAATAATAAGGTCTGGTGCACACAGATGATGCAGATTAGGTCTGGCGTAGTTAGCGTAGATGTTCAATTGGTACACGACACTCTCCCCCCCTTTGGCAGAAGAGACTCCTGTTTCACGGAGTTTGTTCATAGCGGTCAGGCGGTCATCTTGGTCTCTGGGATCTTCTAATCGGCTGATTGTCGTTTGTCGCATTTCGAGGCTCTACTTTATCTTCAGCAGCAGATATCTCTCAGTACCTGCTGCTGAACCAACTGTAACGAACCATCTTTTTGAAGAGATCCTCTATTTTAGGTAATGGATATCCCATCTTCCTAAGTTTCGGATTTACAGTGTTCTTGTACGACACACACAACCTTAATTCACAGGTTTTCTTACGAACAACAACAAGAGGAGAAGCCCACGATGAGGATTTGATCAGTGCAATGACTCCGTCACTAACCAACTTCTGCAATTCATCTTTGACTGGTTCCTTTAGCGAGTATGGGACATCATAATATCTCTTGAATACTGGTGTAGCATCGTCTTTCAATGGCAAGTCTATCTGAAACGCTTGATCGACTTGGACATGTAACCATCAAACGGTATAGGGAAATATTTCCTTACATTCTCAACCAGTTCCTTTATCGCTCAACAGGCCTCCCCGATGGCGCAGTGGTAGCGTCGTCGCCTTGTAATCAAGGGGTCTTGGGTTCGATACCCAGTGGAGGCACTTTAAACTGTAGGTCCAGTCCCAGTTAGCCTTACTGTGCATAAAATAGACTTAAAACATCAAATCAATCAATCAATTGATTGCTCAACAGTAGTTGCAACGATATGAGAAACAAAAATGTTTCGCCATTCAGGCATGAAAATGTCAATCCAAGACAAACCCATAATAGCACGATTCAATTTTGTCTTTACAACAGTCAGATTAAAGTTATGTTTCATTCCTTGAAATACAACTTCAACGTTAACTTCTCCTAAAAACACCAAGATTATTACCATTTGCTTTTTTCAAAATGATAAAAAAATTGTGTATAGTGCAACCTCGCAATGAAGACTCAAATTGTCTTCTGTCACGCAAAGTATAAATGGAACATGTATCCACTAGGAATGGAATCTTAGAATTGTTGACTTCTAAGTCGATTAATAACTATCCCTCTGATTGCCAAACACACTCACTTTCTTTAGTAACGAAAGTAGTGAAAATTTCAGGACACTGAGCATTAAGAGGATACCAGCGGCTCTGCAATCAACAAGTTTGCTCTCAGATTTTTCTTCTTTAATATCTGCAAATTTGCGATCTGTGGGAATTAAAATCTGAATAATCAATGGATGATTCTCGGGACATATGGTTGAAATTGCTGTAATTGTTAGGTACAATCGTAGGTTTGGAATGAGCTGGAACATTGATAGGTCTTTCATTAACACGTGTGTTAAACACAATGTTTGTGCTAGAAACCAATTTGTTTTTGCTAGAATTGTTATATTTTCTCTTTTTGCAGGCTGTTAAGAAAGGAATTAATTTTCTTTTTGCAGTATCTGCAAGTATCCTTGGAAGCAGGTCATATTCCGTTAGGATGAAAGGAATTACAATTATGACACGGTTTACCAGAATCATTGTTTGATTTGTTACCAATATTCCTTGAATCAATTCTATTTTGTCTGATGTTCATTCGAAGATTGCCCCTGCACCTGTTTTGGACTAGCGAAGTGAATTCAGTCGGAGTTTCAGAATGTTCCACAGCATTCTTTGAGTGAGTTTAGTTAACAATTCCTTCATTCAATTTTAGCTCGCTAACAGTGGCGTCTCGTCCCTTGGGGCTTCCGGGGCTTAGCCCCTAAAGAAAAACGGACGTATTCACGTAATTATCAATCACCATAACGCATAACTATCACACAGTCTTTTAAAAGGCGATTTTTACCCACGTAAATTCATCGTCTGTTGCAATGGATACGACAGCGCTCCTAGCGGCATTGATGTCAATCATCGTTTTCCGGGGCACGTCGCAAAGGAAGGCGTGGCCTACACCCACCTACGCTACAGTGAAGGTCACATGCTAGCAGAGAGAGGAGGGAAGAGTGCAATGGATTTGGGTGCTGTTTCGGGGCTAGTTCCGTTGCGTCGCGTTCGATCTCGCGTGTTGTTCTGTAGTGTTTTGGTGGCTTTCATTCGCTATGTTTGAGTGAGTTTGGCAGGGTTGATGTTCGAACACAAATTGATGAAGGACATAGGCTGTCAATTACAAGACACAATGAATTTGTCCGAAAAAAAAGGCATATATTAAATAGAATTATCGATTGCTTAAAATTCTGTGGTCGACATGAACTTGCTCTACGAGGACATAATGAAAGAGAACAATCTTTAAACAGAGACATCTTCCCAGATTTATTATCCCTTCATAGAAGAGGGAAAACTAAAGAGGGAACTTCGTGTTCTTTATTGTAGTGAAGAGTTGAAAAACATAAACTCTATCAGTAGATTGCATTCATTTTTTATTTAAAATTATTTAGAGGATACCTTTTCAGAAACAGTAAAAAATTTCAAACATAGTTTTAATAAGTCCAGTGACAACAGCTGAATCTGAACGATGTTTCAGCACATTGAAGCGTATTAAAACCTGCTTAAGAAATTCAATGGGACAATACAGACCAAATGCCTTGGCACTTGCTTACAATAGAGACAGAATACATTTCAAACATAGGGGGCTTCAACGAAAAAGTAATAACAAAATTTGCTGAGCAGAAGAACAGGAGTCAACATTCATAGAAAGGTATGTTTCACAACAATACCTGTTTCTTTTGTAATCATGTGAATTGTCATTATATTTTAAATTCTTTAAAAAAATAAGTCCAGTTTTGTAGTTTAGAAGAAGATAATTTGAGGCCACGAGACGCCACTGCTCGCTAAGATACGTGGCCGTATCAATTCAGGATCTGTGTATATTTCTAACGCGCATACTTCTCATACCAAGAATAAATTCTTCGCGGCACATGGAATCAATAAGATCACCAAAATCACATTTTGAGGCTTGTTCTTTGATTTGCACAATGAAGTCAGGAATGTTTTGACTACATTTCTGTTTAATGAGGAAGAACTTATGCCTTTCAAGTACGAGATTCTTCTTCGGCTCATAGTGGTGGATCAGTGTTTGTTTAATCTGAGCGAGACTGAGCTCCGATATTGATTTAGGTTGTATAAGATTAAACAAATCAGCATTACGTTCTGTGCCCAATTGCTGCTTAAAATACATGTTTAGTCTTATCCTCGGGAATGTCTAAAGCTTTGCAGAAATGTTCGAATCTATCGAAGTATTGTTTAATACTTTCCTGCTCTCTGCAGAATTCGGAAAATTGTAACAAATTTTGCATTTTGTACAGAATTTCTTACCTCCAACAGACAGCTTGAAGATCAATCACAAGAAATATGTAGTATTACGAGAAATAAGTATAAAATTAAGTTGCCAATGTCCTTGTCGCCATTGTTAAGTTTGGGTTCTTTAGATTCTTCGATTTTCCACAGTATGGAGTAAATAATACGCATAATTCACGAACAATATAACACAATTTGTATAAAGAACTTTCATTATGGTACCGAGGCTAGACATCTCGGCACGAAGGACGGTATAGATTTTGCGGCATACATATTGGAAACTAGATAACAGACAGACCTTAAACAACACATAATAATAAGTTCTGTCGCGCACAGATAATGCAGATCAGGTCTGGCGTAGATGAGCGTAGATGTTCAGTCGGAACACGACAAGGTACTTGGTAGTATGTAGAGAATATCACTGTTTAAGTAATATCGCGGATGTACAGTCATGGAAAGTAGTTCTTGGGCCACGAGACCTACGATATCGTAACATCATAAAGCCTGTTGTCTATGCAACCCAAATAACAAAATTGTCGCTTGGGTTTGCCTGGCGGACCTGGATTCTCGGGAATGATTGAGTATTGACAGGAGGGTGAGTCATACCCCCAGGCCCAGCCATAACAAACGACAACTGTGTGCCGTGAGACTACCAGAAAAAGTTTCAGGAATTGGTTTCTTAACAACAGCTATTCGTAAGAAAATGTTCTCTTTATTGATATTAGAGTCATTGTCAAGAAAGTTCACTGAAATGGTGGTTTTCGTCGAATCATCATCGCGCAACACACATGCTGTCAACCCAGAAGTCCTTGAAAAAGATTGGAGTTAAAAACAACTACTTCACTAATGATAAGACGAATCGATATTCATTAGTCCCAACTTAGAATTTTGTGTAAGACATGGATCATCATGTCCTATCATCCATTTCATAACTTCATTAATCATCGTCATCGCCTTTGTTGACGCCAAGTGCTAGAAAAGCAATATAAAATAAGCAAAATTAATAAATTAATAAATGACATTTTCAGCGATTTCACGCAGCGACTCAGTTGCTTGTAGACAAAGTTTCATTAATTGGGAACCAAGGGCCTCGTTGTGTTTCATTGTCATTTTCCCTCCACTTTGCCTGCCGCGATTAACCTGATGTTGATTAATGCACAATACACAAAGTGCACCAAAGGTATGAATAGGTAAAGTATATTAAATTATGCTAATTTAGAATTTAGTAATAAAATGTGAATTTTGGAGGGTTCAGTTAAGTGGCTGCACATCCATTACGTAATCGCGATATCATCAAATTGTACGAAGCGTGTCAACACCTACGTAAAGTGTCAGTCCCCGTCATAGGCGTGCGCAGACCGTCTGATTAGGGGGGATAGCCTTAATGATAGTTCAGGCCGGAAAAGAATAACGTAATTTCATCTCACTTGTTTAAATTTTATTGCATTGATGGGTGTGTTTATATATACACTCCTCCCCCCGCCCCACACACACATATAAATACATACATATATATATATACACAACACACACACACACATACACACACACACACACACACACACACACACACACACACATAGTATATACTTATATACCAACAGTAAAAATCATATAAATTGTCTCTCAAATCTGCGCGTTCTTTTTCCTCCAAACAATTGTTCATGCACTTAAGAGAAAACCTTTTAGCAGCAGTACTTCTCTCCTCGGTAATATAAAATGCATTACAGAAAACAAATTGCGAGCGAAGCGACCAATAAATTTTCAGATCCAAATTTTTGCAAAATGAAAACAATGTCGATTTAATATGGGGAAAAAAAATCATGGAGCGCCATATTATTCTCTTTTTACAATTTTTTTCATTTAGATCGTTTGGCGTCCAGGGTTAACTCCCGTCGACCCCTAGCTACGACTCTGAACTTGACTAGACTGCAAGAAAAGCAGACATTGCGAGCGAAGCGAGCAAGAACATTTTACAAAAGGTATTTATATTTGTATAAAATTTGAAATCAAGGGGGCAATTGCAGCTCTGTCCCTCCCCCCCCCGCAGGTGCTTTTGGCAGTCTGGAAGAAATAATGCAAGAAAGACGTGAAAACAAAATCCATCTTGAGTATCCTTTTGTCCTGCTACTCTTAGATTCTGCTACTCTTGCTTTCCTTTACTTCCATGTTTGCCCCTAAAATTGATTTCCGTTCAAGGTTGTGGGGGGCTGTGGTTTCGCCACTGCACCCCCTTCCCCCGTAATTGCTTTGAACTTTCATCGGCTTGAAAATACTTAATTTTCTTTAAGAGTATAATATAGTTTAATAACGGCGATAGGATTCATCTATCCTAAATTTCTAGGTGAAAATATAATAATATAGGGGCATAGATGTCTGAAAGGGAGGCAAGGATTGCCACATCTTCCCCTTAGAAAACGAATGTCAACCAAAAAGTACGTTTTCACATGTATAATTTGATTTCAGTCATAATAATTTACATTAATTATTATAATGAGGATGCAGGAATGCGATAATGCAACACTATTATCGGGGTAATATGCCCATGGAAAAATACCTTGCTTGTCTCTTCGTGGAAAAAATCTGCAGACGTCCATGATTAGGGAGGCATTTGCCCTCCCCCTGCCCCCCTGGGCGCACGTATATGATCCCCGTGATGGAAGATGTAGCGCAAAGCCAGGGCTTTAAGATCAAATTTGTTTTGTTATTGTTTTTATTAGTAATTACCTCAGTTTTCTTCCTCTGAAGTTAAATTATTCATGACGATGATTTATGATTACATTAAAGACAAGAATGAACATACACAATGAACCCATTTTGGTCGGAACTCGAACTCGGAACCTTGTTCGGCAAGAAATACAAATATCCATAAGACATGAGTTTTTCATTGGAGATGTTCCTCTACTTCCGTAATTTTATCACTAATATATTTCTTTAATATACAATAATAAATCACAACTACCTAAAAATAAATATTATTTTGCATTTTCACGTGCATATGTTTTTTTTACGGTTAGAGTGTGAACTGGCACCTGTTTATTTAGATTGTTCTTTATGTTTCGTGTGTAGTTAAAGATAGGAAAAATGCTTGAGGAACGATTAGGGCTATAAGAATTCCGCCCGTGACAGAGTGGTTAGCACAGTGCGCTACGATGTCTGATGTCCTGGGTTCTAATGCCATCGTACGTATGGGTGTTCTTTGTAAGTGCCCCTTCATCAATTTCATCATATCACTCATCCTCATCGTCGCGATTAGCAAGAGGTGAAAGAAAAACGACGCTAAATAAGAAAATAAAAAGACTTATAAGAATCATTCTTATTTCCGGACGTGTCCTACATTTTATAGTTGTGTCTGGCCTCCGGAAGGAATTTGAAAGTAATCTCAAATGCCTTATACGTATTTTGGGCATCTCGTAACTTCAAATTAGATGGAGAAACAGAAAAACTGAGGGGAATCTAAGATAACGTGGTTCCTTGGAGAAGTATGCTTAAATCAAAGAGTGTGCATGGTTGCTACTGGATGTTCGGAAAAGCTCAGAAATTACTTCACGATTTTCTAGATCCGGAAAAGTCCGGATATATGTATAAAAATGCTTACTTTGTGAAGTTTTATCGATATGAGTGTCGGTAATTTGTTCGAAGTAACAAGTAATTATTCTCCTTATTGGAGAAATAAGGCACACAATTCTGTTTTTTTCCCAGTGTATAGTAGTTTTTTTACATATTAATAAACAAGAACTTCCAGACTTTGTTTACGAAATTGTGTTTTTTTTCCTTCCCGAATTCATGGATTGTTTTCTCTTCCTGGCCCCACATCGACGAAAAACGTTCTGTCTTACATACACAAGTTGAAATCACATACAGCCGTGCTATTAATTAGCAGTTGAGGAATTTTGAACTCAACCGTTCACTTCAACATTAATTTTTGAGCTGAAGATGTCATACTCTTGTTATATGCTAAGATGTCCTAGTAAATACGTTCGTGTCCAACATTTTGAGACAATTTGTCTTACTCTCCGCTGAAGAGCGATCTGATAGCCCTATGCGTGATGAGAACAGTTTTTACTCAATTTCTGATATAATTCATTCCAGCATTTCCTTCAACTTCTATTACCTTGTTATTGCCTCCAATGCTTACACAACTTTTCCTTCGTGCTCGACCTTTGGGTTCAGAAATGTTTACAACACCCCATCTCCTGCGTGTAAATAGCAGGAGGCAACAACACACTGGAAGACCATAATGTATACAACTTGTTTACTACATATTTTACGAAAATATTAGAATGTTAGCTTGATATAACTGTGGATTGGAACGAACGAAATAAAATACCTGTTTTATACGCACACTGGAACGAGGGAAGGCCAGCTGTGAGTCACTCTGGCAGTGAAGGTCACTGATCGAAGCAGTTAGTGCTTGCTTCCTACAAGCAGACGCCTTATCTTTCCTCAAGGAAACACGGAAATCTTCGTTACTTTTTTTCGCCAGACTAATGGTGAACATTTACAGGAACGTAAGGAGTAGTATCGTATTCTATTGGAATTAGATTTCGTGGTGTTTAAAAGATATCATAACAATATGTAAATCTCTTTTGTGACCTACACTGAACTTATTTTAAAGTTTCATTGTCATGTGAAAGCGGAAATTTAGAGATCCTTCTTCCTTACGATTTCTAAACAACGAAGAGTGTGGTGAACATGAAACTACTTATTGTTCGCAACAACGATATGTATTATACAAATGGTCTCTAATCAAAAACCCTATTACATCACAGGAAGTGATATTTAAAACAATTCTACCACGTATCCAACGTAACCAATATTCAGATTGATTCCAAGCTTCTGTTTGGGTTATTTTGTGTCGCATTTTTACCTCTTGCGATAATCGCGACGATGAAGATGATGGGTAATGATACGAATGCAATGCTACATCTAAGCCTCAACAGGTTTCAAAAATGGATCCTCTGGCTTAGAGTTACGGTGAATTTGATTTTTATTTTCATTTGGTATTTTAAGTCCACTTTATGCACCCAGAGGCTAATCGAGACTGCATCTACAGTTTAAAGTGGGATCCTAACCACTGTGTCTCCACCGGGTATCGAACCGGGGACTCCTTGATTAGAAGGCGACTCCTCTACTACAGCGCCATCGGGAAGGATGAGAGAGAGAGAGAGAGAGAGAGAGAGAGTTACGGTGACTACGATAATGAAGAATTGAAAGTAGCAGAACGACTAAGCTATTCTTTTGTCAATATTGGGATTGTTAATGAATGCTATGAATGTCAGTTCAAATTGAAAAAAATAAAATAAAAAATTTCCAGAGTGCCGTTACAAATCGTTAATTTTTCTCTTTCCACACATTACTTTGCTACTATGTAGATATTTGCATGCTAAGATGTAGAAAGTGCTGCATATTCAGTGGGTGGAATTGATATTTATTTCTGAGAATGGAGTGAGTAGTGGGAAAAGGATCACCTCACATGTTTGGATTATAACCCCCCCCCCCCTACACACACGCACACAAAATATATCGGCTGTTGTTCTTATAAGGAAATATAACATGTATGAATTGTGTCAAGAAATATTGGAGCCTATTCACATCCCTACGGAACTTGGAAGAAAGCCCACGTAGAGATTGGGAAGTTCTGTTCTTACAAAATCGGGATGTATAGTAAATTAATAAGCAAAGTCCTACCTTGTGCTTTGCACCAAGCCATGAAGGCGTATAGGGGGTGCGGAGTTAGTGGAGTTGGGGCTCAACGCTTTCTTCATCAGGCCGAAGGTGGGAATGATGTGATCAGCACCACGCTCCTGGCCGCCTTACCCCCCCCTTCCCCAGAATTTCCTCCAGGTACCCACTTTATACGACGCTGGGTGGGCACCGAAGCAGCTTGAACAGGTGGACAAAATCCCGATTATCCCCCGTCGGGGATCGAACCCAGATCTCTAGCATGGTAATAAAACGCCCTAACGACTGTGCTACTGCGGCACATACAGTAATTAAGGCAAGAATTGTTTTAGCGTCTCGTTCAACGTTTTTAGGGGAAACATTTTCGGAGATATAACGTGTAGCTCTTGTCGGTTCTGCAACCTGTCTTGAGAAAAGGCGATTTTCTGACGAACAACATTCCACCCGACAAGTCACGTGACTTTCCTACATTTCCTGTGCCTGTTGGCTTTTGCATGAAAGGCGAGTTGCTCTTGAGACAGACAGAATCACCCGATCACCTAATGGTGCAATGTGTGTTGCCTACCCTTCCGGCATTATTTACTGCCATTAAAGTCTTATGGGGAAGAACTTTTTTCCACCACTGTACCTGGGTTTGATAAAATAGGCTTTAATATCACAATGATTTTCTTGAACGTATGTTTCAATATATTTCAGTAACAAACAGCACTGTAGTTGTTATAATTCACTTTAGTTACAGGTTCCTAGTACGTGGTTAAGTGATTAATTAGTATTCCAACTGTTAATTACTATACTGTTAGATTTGATTCATTGATTTGCTTTATTTTACTTCGCTTTTTGTGCCACTTTTGACTAATTTGCGAAGATGGGGATGAGTTATGATATGATGAAATTGATGAATGGACACTCACAAAGACCCATGCCCAGGCCAGGATTTGAACCATGCGCCGTAGCGCGCTGTGCTAAGCACTCCGCCACGGGGGCTGGTGCTGTTAGATTTGCATGAAATAATTGTGTGTGTGTGTGTGTGTGTGTGTATATATATATATATATATATAAATTACTTCTCAGCCTTTATTTAGACAAGACAGATACACATAATTTTACCTCTTGATTCTTATTAGTTTTAGGAGTAATGCGTGCATTCATTAGAGCAATCTCATATGTATGTATATGTGTGTGTGTGTGTGTGTGTGTGTATACACGAACAGACAATGGTGTGTCAAAGGGAAGATCGCTTACCGAGTTATTACAGTTCTCACAATGCACAACGGAAGTTGATAGCTACTGCCAGATAAGGGGACTCTAGTTACTTGAAGAGCAATATGATTGTTTTATTCTTTTCGCCTTTCGTTATCAGCTACAGCCGATTAGCTCGATTGCATATTTACGATATCCTATATTCCTGTGTAACTGTAGTCTCTAGTTTGCCTTATCACAGAATGAGTAGTTCGACTCTTCCGGCCTCATTGTTGTGTTGTAATTGGAAACCGTGCAGCAGCTGAATCATTATTCACGCAATAATAGTGATAGCCTAATGGTTCATGCAAACTTTCGATTCTCTGCAGTTTCAACTTAAAATTGTCACAAGTGTACAAAATATAGTCTAATCCTATGTGCATACCTATACCCACACACGTTAGATTTTCTTTAAATGCAAGTAAAATTGAAAGCGGATATTAATATTAAACGGTAAAATACAGAGAGTTAAATTTCCCGTTTGGGCATACACATAGTGATTCGGTTCCACTTAAAGCTGTATGTCCAGTTCCGATATTAGCATATCTGAAAATAAATTGGATTCAAATGAATTTGTCTCCCCCTCCCTAACACACACACACACACAAACACTTGTACTTGTAGATGTGGTGCACCCAGTGCCGGCGGTTTGGTTCCAAAACGGGGGGGGGGGGGGCAAGTAAAGATTACAGATTACCCTACTTTCTCTTGGTATATTATGTTTAGCATAGTGAGGTGGCATGCGACATGTGTCGCTCAATGCACGATAAGATGCACGTGTCGCTCAATACACGATAAGATGCACGTGTCGCTCGGACTGTGTAGTTTTTTCAATTTCGTGAATCATGTCGCCTCGGTCTGTTGTTCGGGCACGTGCGGTGAATGCTTGCTTATGTACTGAAGAGTCCTGCACCACCTGTCGCTTCCTTCTCATCGCTTCGGTCTGAAATATCTTCAAGGAACAATTCACACCGAAGCGACAGGCGACACTTGCAGCTTAACAATTTCACCAGTCGGACGAAGGCTTGTGCGACCTGTCATGCCATTTCGGTGAAAGTTTGCTATTGAATTGCTCGTCACGTGTCGCCTGTCGCTTTTCTCGTCGGTCTGAAATCCCTTAAGACCAGCAAGAATTGTTAAGTCCACTTTATGTTGAGATAGGTTTTAAACCTGGTTCGACCACTGTGGAATGTGCCTCCACCGGAGATCAAACCCCTGACTCTTTTTTTGCAAGGTGACAAGAGATACAGCTATGGTATCGAGGAGCCCTTAGACCAGCACCTATCCTTGTTGTCAATAATAAGTTGCTGAGACTACGGTATTCAAATTAACGGAATTTACAGCAAGTACCAAATATCTCTCTAGCGACATTTTCACACTTGGTTATGGATAACTGATGTTGACAGTAACGCGAGACGCTAGGCTGATCTATGCCAAGCCATGTTATCGAATATTTCAATGGCAATTACACCAATCATTATGAATGAGTTGAATATTCATGAGGGTTGAACCAACTTCTGGTGAAAAATGTTCCTTCCTTCAAGATTAATTACCAATCATATGCATATCTAAGATCACATTTCCCTTGTGTGGCACTTTTTCCCCTTTAGTATCTCAGAGGGAGAATTTTTGCAGCTAAGCTAAATTTGGCCACCAGGGACTGCAGTTGAAACCTACTTTCAGTTTCAGTTTCAGTTCGGCTCGGAATGAAACATTGCGGTTCACTTTCAGTTCTCGAACTGAAACTGGAATGAAACCGGAGTATATATGTCCGAACCAGAACTGGAATGATCTGATGTTTTACATCCAGTTCAGCACGGAATGAAACCATTCGGTTCATTTTCAGTTCTCGAACTGAAACTGGAATGGAACCGGAATATACAGGGTGTTGCAAAATACCTGTTACAACGCTTGGGAGGTGATTCGACAAGTAAAAACAAGGAAAAAATGCCATGTGAAAAAATGTCGAAATCGGCACAGTTTGCGAGTGACAGGCGTGCGAAAATCGCCTCACACCATGTTTAAAGCACAATAACTCAAGAAGGAAGAAAGATATCAATGTCGGATTAAAAGAATACAAAGAAAGTCGTGCCTGACGAATACAATGGTGCATCAATTGAGGCCCAGTGTAAATTGCGCAAGGGGACTCTCAAAGAAAGTGGGGAATCCCCTGATGGAAAATACAAGAAATTTACTACTATTTTCTACATAATGTTGAGATCGGAATGTAGGCAGTAAAAAATGACGACGTATGTCCACATGTCCCACTACTGCTGGGACACCGTCCCACACTCCTGGAAATAGGAAATTCACTCGAAAATGACGCTATGCCGTCAAATTACGCTCAGATTGATTTCAGCTAATTGATACAGAAAGCCCCACTAGAGGCGCTGTGACTGTAGGTCACCTGTTACGTATTAGTGTTGGTGGATACTACGTAGAGAGTGTAGTCGACCGTTGTTTTTCCTGTCTTGTTCTGCGTCTCGCAGCGTGGAGTTTAGTCTGGCGTGTATGTATGGTTGAATTGCGCCAAGGAATATTGTACGTACTAGAGTACGTATTCCCGTGTTCTTTCTCGGTTTGAAACAACTGCGTGGACACTTGTGTGACATTACGTGGGTGCTAATCACGGTAGTTGTGATCCGTCACTCGGAGGGAAAGTGCCCCTGTTGCTGGGCAGTTCTCGAACAGGACAATGGTGGAGTACTCTACCCACGAGCTTGCTGATATGCATCTTGTTTATGGAGAGGCAAACCGAAACAGCCGTGAAGCACGGCGTTCGTATCACGAACGTTTTCTCAATAGGCGGTTACCAGCACATGCACTCTTTCAAAGACTTGATGCTTGACTCTGTGAAACTGGAACTCTACTACCCCGTAGGTGGGATTGTGGAAGACCTCACACTGTGCGCACTGTGCAATTTGAAGAGGACGTGTTGGACGCGATACGAGACCGTCCTGACACCAGCACACGTGTCATTGCTCGTACTCAACAAACCCACCATAGCAATGTGTTCCGCGTTCTTCAGGAGGAGAGATTGCACCCATACAAATTGCATAAGGTGCACCACATACTGCCCACGGACTTTCCCCTACGCATGGATTTCTGCCAATGGTACGTGCAACAAACTCTTGCAATTGCAGATTTCCCAGCAAGAGTTTTGTGGATCGATGAGGCAATATTCACCAGGGGCGGCATGTTCAATAGCCACAACAGCCACGTCTGGGATATGGACAATCCGCATGCAATCATTGTGCGTCATCATCAACATAGGTTCGCAGTGAATGTGTGGTGTGGCGTAGTAGGTGACCACTTGATAGGCCCGTACATTTTGCCCTCTACTTTGTGTGCTGGGAATTATCGGGTGTTTCTACATGACGTATTACCTGAAATTTTGGAAAACGTGCCACTGGCAGGTAGACAACGTATCTGGTTTCAACACGACGGCGCCCCCGCACATTTCGACCGGGGAGCCAGGGCCTTACTCAAGGATATTTTCGGCGATCGTTGGATTGGCAGGGGTGGACCTTTACCGTGGCCACCTCGTTCCCCCGACCTCACAACACTGGATTTCTTTGTGTGGGGAGAAATGAAAAGGATCATGTATGAAACCGCTGTGGAAAGTGCTGAGGATCTCGTAGCTCGTGTTAATGCCGCGGGTGGGACAATTGGTGACATGCCAGAGGTATTTGCGCGTACCAGACAATCAGTGCTTCGCCAATGCCAACTTTGTCTTGAAGTCAATGGCGGACATTTTCAACAAAGTCTCTGAGTATACCGGTGTTTGTGAGCCCCTATCAGCACCGCATAGTGTCTTTTAGTGAAAGGTGCGAGTGAAGATGCTGGATATCGCTGTACTTCATACCGTCGATCTGCATGTGCGGAGGTTGTGCGCTTCTCAGTGGAATCCCTTCCAGATGTGCTGTGCCTGGAAATGTTACATGCCATTATGTGCGTTTTCTCGCCATTCTCCCTCTTCATTTCTTCGAGGATTACCCACTTTCTTTTGGGAGCTCTCTTGTAGTATACGTATGTACAGCCTGACGACATGTGGCCATTGTTTAACTTTCGTTTTTCGTACTGCAAAGTAGTGTGTTAACATTAACGGATTGAAAACGTTTTTTTTTTTTTTACGATTTTCCCGTATTTTTTTCCATTTGGGATGGTGTCCCAGCAGTAGTGAGACATGCGACAAATTGGTTTCTTTTCTTCTTCGAACCGCAATGTGAACCTTGTACAACAGGAGATTTGCGAGTTTTTTTCCTATTTCCTGGGTGTGGGACGGTGTCCCAGCAATAGTGGGACATGTGGATATACGTCACCATTTTTTACTGGCTACATTCCGATCTCAACATTATGTAGAAGATAGTAGTAAATTTCTTGTATTTTCCATCAGGGGATTCCCCACTTTCTTTGAGAGTCCCCTTGCGCAATTTACACTGGGCCTCAATTGATGCACCATTGTATTCGTCAGGCACGACTTTCTTTGTATTCTTTTAATCCGACATTGATATCTTTCTTCCTTCTTGAGTTATTGTGCTTTAAACATGGTGTGAGGCGATTTTCGCACGCCTGTCACTCGCAAACGGTGCCGATTTCGACATTTTTTCACATGGCATTTTTTCCTTGTTTTTACATGTCGAATCACCTCCCAAGCGTTGTAACAGGTATTTTGCAACACCCTGTATATGTCCGAACCGTAACTGGAATGATCTGAGGTTATAGTTTCAGTTTGGCCCGGAATAAAACCTTTCGATTCACTTTCAGTTCTTGAACTGAAACTGGAATGAAACCAGAATATATCTATCCGAACCGTAACTGAAATGATCTGGGGTTTTAGTTTCAGTTCGGCCCAGAATGAAACCTTTCGGTTCACTTTCAGTTCTCGAACTGAAACTGGAGTGAAACCGGAGTATATATGTCCGAACCACAACTGGAATGATCTGGGGTTTTAGTTTCAGTTCGGCCCGGAATGAAACCTTTTGTTTCACTTTCAGTTCTCGAACTGAAACTGGAATGAAACCGGAGCATATCTATCCGAACCGTAACTAGAATGATCTGAGGTTGGACTTCTAGTTCGGTCCGGAATGAAACCCTTCTGTTCATTTTTAGTTCTCGAACTAAAATTGGAACGAAACCGGAGTATATCTACCCGAACTGTAAATGGATGGTCTGAACTTTCACTTCCAGTTTGGCCCGGAATGAAAGTTTTCAGTTTTCAACATATTTGTTCACACATAAACACATGTGCAGATGTAACAAACAAGTTCTTATGGGTTGGCAACCATGGCAGGTTCCAGCTTTGTTGTTATTTGTTTTTTTACAATAGAGGATAAGAAAACTCTTGTTCTTTTTTAATTTCTGAAAGTAGCGTATGACATCACAGTACAGTAACCAAATTGTAGTTAAACAAATACATTTATGAAAGTAACGTATGTCATCACAGTACAGCAACCAAATTGTAGTTAATAAAACAGATACAATTCTATGTGAGCTGTGGCTAGCTTCATAAGTGTGTCCATTTTCGCGCAAAACTACATCAATAAGATTAATACACATTAGATTTTCCTATGGCAGCAAATTTTCCAATTCATGGAAAATGGCATTTACTCTTTTGTATTACTCTTTTGTATGTAATTACATAATTTTGTTTGGTTTTCTGAATTCCTGAAAATAGAAAATTAAAATAAAATAGTATATGAACTGTTAATTTATGAAAAACGCAATAAGCATCTATCCTCGATGGATATTTTCACACCTACAAATAATCATGGATTATCATGGATTAAAGAAAAATCACTTAAAAATATGCTTCACAAACTTTGGTTGATTGTAAATGATACATATAATTTTGTAGTACGAGTTCCTCCTCCTCGTATTTGCACTTTAACAGCTATTATTTAAATTTTGAATAAAGAAGGAAATTAGGTCATACATATATCTTACAATGTTAATCTTTTAAATGTCTTTCCAAACGAGAATTATGAAAAACGACAGCAAACATGTGAGAATTAAAAACAATGACTATTGACCTTCCTCCTCGACGAACTCGTAAACACTACTGGAGCTAATAGAGGAACTGAAAGAATTTTCATCTTGGTTTAAAGCTGGCAAGTGCTGATCAGAACGCTTTTGGAATAAAGCATTCGTCCGCAAGACCATGAGATCATCAAGTGTTGGAGAGGAAAGGTTGTACTACCTCAAATCTGACATTAAAAACTTCACACTTGAGAACAACCGCTCCACGCTTACCTGGGTGGCTGGTGCAGCCAAAACCACCGGTGTCGGGTAAAATGCGTCCGGGAAAAGTGCGCTCTCGCAATAAAAGTGGGAAAAATGCGCCCTCTCAAGAGTAACCACAATGAAAAGTGGGGAAAATGCGCATTGCACTTGCCTTCCCCAGTTACCCATTGAAAGAAAATGTATTGTGGTTTAAGCCGACAGTGTGTCGATCAAACTTCTTTCGTGACCGCAGAACCAATGACCACCAACCTTGGACAATGCCGATATGAGAATTGTTTCTTGAATTGCGCTGCAGCTGTGGTGAAAAACACGATTCCAATGTGGATTTGATTAATATCTTGTATGAACAGGGTTATTTATAGTACCTGGATTTAAACAGTTTGATGGCATGGCAGTCGGGTAGGAGGCCAAGTGATTGGTTGGGAACGGGAATGCAATGCGATGTAAGGCACTGTTGGGAAATACATACTTCCTGTTCCCTTCCTGCAGGTGGTGACGCAATAGAAACTGGACCGGACGGACGTAGTGACTAGTGAGTAACCTACTGGCTATTTGAATCAACAATGTTATTTTTTTATGTTGTAACAATATTACATTTATTTTGCTATAATTGAAATCTGGGCTATAAAATATAAAAAATAACACCAAACACGACCAAGATATACGAATTAAAAACATATTGCCACTCAGAAGTAATAACTACGTATCCATATTATTATGTAGCGTATTGGAAGCAATGAGTTCGTGTTTGGTGTCATTTTTCACACTTATTTCATACAATTTTTAGGTATATAAAATATTGAGAATTCAGGGTGTACACAGAAATATTCAATTATGTCAAGGGGGACTCTCAGGCAAAAAATTGAGAAACACTGCCTTAATGGCATTTCGGATCTTTTCTATTTCCAAATATTCGGATCTGGCAGCCCCCAAAACACCAAATTGTTCACTACGAAGTTTTATTCCGAAACAAAACTTAAACTGAAAGTACACGGAGGGTTATGGCGCACCAGAATGTAGCGAAACATTTCAGTTCAGGTGCGCACCGGAAATGTTCACAACGAGGTTTCATTTCGGAACTGAACTGAAGCTGAAAGTACACGGAGGGTTATGGTGTACCAGAATGTAGTGAAACATTTCAGTTCAGGTTCGGGTGCGAACCGAAAGTGTTCACAGTGAGGTTTCATTCCGGAACTGAACTGAAACTGAAAGTACACGGAGGGTTATGGTGTACCGGAATATAGCGAAACATTTCAGTTCAGGTTCGGGTGCGAACTATAAGTCGAACTGGAGCATGTTTCAGTTCGAGTTCAAATTCGGTTCGCAGTCCCTGCTGGCCACAAAGACAACACTGCTCTGTGATAAATTGAAGCAAGGTTGTGCGGTTTTCCACGCGCTATTTTCACCAACTCGCGGTTCAGCTTAGTCCTGTGGACATCAGTTTTCTGGTGCTCTAAATTTCAGCGGGTCACCTTACACCCTATATTCTATTGTTAAGGATTACGAATTCATTACACAACAGGAAGGGAAATTCTCAACTGGTTAGAATGGAAATTATATATATATATATATATATATATATATATATATATATATTTTAAATAATGTTATACCAATACAAAAGTAACGTAATTTAACGATAACCTCTGAGGTCAATGATGAATAGTCTTTCAATTTTTCTTCCAAGTTGCCAAGTTTAAGATAAAAATACATGCAGAATTTTGCTATTTATGTTTTACATTGAATTTTATATTGAAAGGCCATAATATCAAACACATTTTTAAATGTGTTATCATTCCACAAGAAATCGACAAATGCCGAATATTGTTAAAGGATACTATTTTAAGCATTCGGTTCAATTTAATCATATTATTATACAAATTCAAAATCTTATTAGTAGTATTTGAGAATAGCCAAATCAGAAAATACTACAAATATAACATGAAAACAAATCAAAGGGTGACGTAAAATATCAAAATAGCAGAAATAGAAAAACACTAGAAAATATTATGAGGTCGAATTCATGTAACATAGAGGGGAAAGAGAGAATTATATTATGTATATGGGTATTCGGTATTGTCCGTCTGTGCATAAAAAGGACTTGCAACAAAAACTCAAAACTTACATCGAAATAATATTTGTGTTACTTTAGTCCCCATACTTATGGTTTAGGCTGCCTATCTGACTGGCTTTCACTGCTTATAAGCAAAATTGGAATTTGACTCTAACATAGTTTCACATTAAGTACACCAAGAATGCTAAATAAATCTTTAGCTTTCTTCTTGGTGAAGTATCAGACTGAAAGAATAGAAACTGATATGTACACTAGAACGTCAAAACGAGAAAGTCAACTCTATACGGTTTCGAGATTACCCTTGGTTGCAGCCATTTCACAGTAATCGCTGAAGCAAATTATTTTGTATTAGTTCCAAGAACTTATTCATGAAATAACATTTGAAACAACTCCAGGGAACCAAATCGAAAGTGCAAGCTTTAAGTTAACCTTTCAATTCGGTGATATTAACCAATGCACTTATTCCTGGTGCATGCCGCTACCAGGAATGAAATCCGGGGCAGCCCGATTATACGACGAGAGCATTGACAAGATTGTTTACAATAAAAAATAATGTATTCATTATTTCACCTTAAGTTATGTGCTTCATTATTTGGTTATGTAGTCATCACAGTCACCATTCAAAATTTTCAGTAATTAATGGATCTATGTGGAATACGGTATTGTTCTGAAATTATTGATCAGATTCCAACAAAACCACATTCAAAATATTATTCCAAATAGTTTGAAGTACCAAGATGGACTTGTAAAGTTCATATAATTACAAAATGGTCCAGGGATCATCAATAGCTAAAGGTTAATGAGACTTAACGGAAATTGTCACATTGGATGTGTTGTTGCCAAAAATTAACAAATTAATGTGCCATTTATCAAGTGAAGGGCTCTGGTGTAAAGCATGGTAAGTGACATTTTGGTCATTTTTTAGTTACAAAGTAAAATCTGCCATCCTTCAATTCTCGAGTGAAATTGCCATGTCATATAACTTGCATTGGACTCAGTGAAGCCTTCTGAAATTGGTAAACACAAAACGAAAACAATTTTTCCACAGTATAGGTTCTAATAACCTTTATTTCTTAATGAACTCAGAAATGACCAAAATTTCACTTAGCATGGTTTACACCCGAGCCCTTCAAATAGTAGTTATTTACTTTGCAAATTACATTATAATTGGTTCCAAGTTCACACTTGCAAGATAATGTTGTGCTAAAAATCAGGAACCGTTATTTTTTGTTATTAAACCAAGGAGTAGGAAATAAATAATAAATGTGCAATATTCTAGCTTGGCTTAACTTTGGACATGGCTGAACTGGTGCGAAAGAAATGAAAGGCTTATTTCAATCTTGACCTCAATTTTAAACGAGTACATACGCGAGCGCACTCGAAAGGGAGTTCTGTTTCTATACAGAGGATTTAGTTTGCATTTTGGAGGACCTATACAGCAGCTGTGCTACTTGGCTAATTAGTTCCTTTACTGGGTTACCCCCTTATTTTCTGCAGTCGCTACATGTGTTAATGTAAAGTCGTTTGGATCTGTCTTCCAATAATTTACCTATTGCAGTAGCTAGATTGTGAAACATCTATGATGTTATTATATCTTTGAATATAGATGTTCAATTGTTTTGTTGATTGGGTTGTCAAGCATGGAGTTAGCCATGTTGCATTATTTTTAGTTATGGATTCAATTATTATTTTGTATAAAACGAATCCACATGATTTATTATATTACCGTGGTTGGTAACGCAGCACCTATGTATTTTGTAAATGTCGTTTGTCATTACAGTTTCGCCGCTACGAAGGAAGGCTAGTTAGAAACAATGTAACTGCAAACTCTTAGCAGGCGAATTGATTTAATTAGTGGAAGAATAAAATGTTGAAAGAAAAACATTTAGGATTACTATACCCTGTCCCAGGTCTCTCTGGAGCAAGGCCGCACATAGCGGCATAGAAGGGGAGGAAATCGAGTGGACAGATCGAAGCAGTACACGCTGCTGCGAAGGCTGGTAACTGCAGGCGACCCTCTCGCCCCCCTTTCACGTAATACTGTACCCCCTCGCGTGTCCATTGGTGGAGCGGTCTCGCGTCAGTACTTGCGCGAAGATACTTGTTCTCGTTTGCTTGTTCCAGAGCTACCCGAGACAGAGTATAGTGCTGGTTTCGAATATCGCCCCCAAAGTAAGTACTTATTATTCTCTTTCACAGCGGAATCATTTTACTTGAGACGTAAAAAGAAGTTGTGGGGGGTAAAAATTTAAAGAATCGTTTTAAGTGTATCAAATGTTATTGACTTTCATTATGTGAATTATTAGAAAGAGAAGCAAGTTTATTTAAACGTAACTTTTACGTGTGAGAGGAATACAACAAGAGGCGACGATAGCAAGGAAACTTCATTTCAATTCAATTTCCCTATCAGTCTTGAATCGCTGTCACTGCGAGTTTATCCATCCTACTCGTAGCAGAACCTATAATTTAGGCCTGTGTAATGCAGTTCAAACAAGTCCTCTCATTGTGTTTCCTTCCAGTCGCCTGCTTGTGTTCGATCCTTGCTCCTGAAGCTCATTATTTTCTCCCCCTTATTAACATAATCGACCCGCACAATCCAATTTCATGCGATAACCGCTCGTGAATTACATACTGCATCCCTCGTTCCCTACAAGCATGTCTAAAATGATGTTTTATCTGCTAACTGTACCTAGGAGGTGCGTTTGTGTGCGTTATAAATGTCCTCCATTATCCTTATTTTAAATTCAATGGCTGTCTTAACGTCCGATGCACATGCTACTTGCACTTGTATTGCGAAGAGTTGGAAATAATTTATTTAGTATGATCAAGCGTTAGTGTGAGTAAATCGAAACAAGAGTTCATCCGATAAGAGTTAAAAATAGTAAGGCACATTATAATGGCAAAGTGGATAATTTCTTCAATGTTGGCCTTACAATCAAGGCGTTGGCTTTTGGACTCTAGTAATACATGTAAATTGCAGTAGATTCTGGTATTATAGAATTTACGGTGAGATAAATTTCATTGTTGCACGTCTCTCGCTGTAAAGGTATTCTATAGTTTACAAAATGGCAATAGGAAGAAGAGTCCCGCACCGTGACGTGCGGTCTAGGGCTCCATGCTTTGGGCTCCAGCTACGGGACGTGCGCAGGTTCGAGTCTCCTGGGGGAAGTGTGACAACTTTCCTCCTGAGATTTCTGCCTGTGTGTGAAACCGGTGGCCACCCACCATCGTGAGGAAATTTGGGAGCTACGAATTTTTAGCGTAACCCTGACATGGGAACCTTCAACAACAACTGGGGGTTCGTCGTGCTGGCCACACGTCCCCCCGAAGACTAGTTGGATGATCTCCCACAGATGGAAGGGAGGCCGACAGTCGGTAGGTAGGCCCTGGCCCTCACGGGCTGTTGCGTCGCGGGTTACTTTATTATAATAGGGACAAAAGTGCAATAGTGAGATGAATTGTTCAATGCCCGGGAGAGGTGTTCAACGGGATTTTAGGGAGGATATTTGAATTCAAAGCTTGAACGATTTGCAAAGTGTTGGCATAAAGGCATCGACCGTTGACCTCGGTAGCTCAGTTTACGTGAAACACGAAGATTTTGGTTTGGTTTGATTTGGTGTTTTAAGTCCACTTTGTGCACAGTAAAGCTAATCGGGACTGGACGTGAAACACGAAGAATCGACTTCTTATTGCCGCGTTTCTGAGCAGGTTACTGGTTCCTTGTGACACTTGTGCATCCTCTTCGAGGCAGGTCATCCCACTATCTATCCCTCTAGATGTCTTCACTTATCCTATCATGCTTGGTTTGGAAGGAGAATCCTTCATATACTGACAAAAATATTTTTTTGAATAGCAATCGGTGACGTGAACTCAGCATACAAGAGAAGCATTTGGTCTTCTCTTGCCGTGAAGTACTTACAAATCCTGCATATCGAAAGACAATCTTTCCGACTGACAGAAAACATTGAAAAGTCAGGATTGCTCCGTCTCTCATGGTCGCAACGTAATGCTGTTTTACTCTTTTAAAACGTTAACGGCACTTTTGCGTCCCCTCTGTATTGCAAGTGCCAATTCCATTCATAACGTACTGTCTCATAGGCTCCTCTCGCATACTGTTTATGTACTTCTCAGTATTAGTGTTACTTTATTTCGTTCCTAGGATAAGTACGTTTCGAACATTGAATATACATTTAAATGCAACTACATCGAGAAAATCAATATTTTTGTTAAGGGTAAAACGAACCAGGCAGACATCGTGTGAAAGTAATGTTTACGTAATATTAGTTCTTGGATGTCAATGAAAGTGCCACAACACATGCGGATCATGCGGATCACAGATTCACTTGAACGAGACGATCAGCATAAACAAGGTAACACAAGATTGAACGTAAACGCCCAACAGTGAAATTTATCTCACTGTAAATTCTGAATCTATTGTAATATACAGGAGAACTTTTCCTCCATTATTCGAGGATCGAACCGTGGTTATTCTTGTTACAGACATGAATGTACCCGCCTTTCAACAGTGATTCTCGATTACTATAACTTTATAAATTATATAGTTGCTGTTTAATGTGTTACTGTAAAAGTACAGAGTGTTATTATTATTATTTTTCGCCCCCCGTGGCGGAATGGCTATCACATTGCGCTATGACGCCACGGGTCCCGGGTTCGAATCCCGGTCTGGGAATGGATGTTTGTGAGTGTCCATTCATCAATTTCATCATATCATCACTCATCCTCATCTTTGCAATTAGCCAAAAGTAACACAAAAGCGAAGTAAAATAAAGCAAATCAATCAATCAATCTAACGCCCTGTCTAAAGACATCATTAGTAGAAAGTATCTTGGGTTCACACATAGTGTGTTAGAAAATAAAGTTTGGGGAAGTTGGCGTGATTGCATTGCTTTTTTCTGTCACCAGTATATGTAAATTCTGTTTTGTTTTTTTGTTGTTGTTTTTTTTTAATTGTCGTTGTTTCTTTTTCTGCGAACATTATCTTATATTATACCTAAAAGCAAATGTTCTGTTCTGCATATTTTTTAGATTTCGTGAAATAGCAAGAAAGTTTAACGCTTCACTTAATCCATGAAAATCGACAAACCCTCGTGGAGTGAGTTTTGTAATCTGTTTTCTAGGTGGAACGTTACAAGATTCATACCAGGGTTGTTAAAGGTTCAGGAACTCATAAATTCTAATGGGTTCTATTGGGTTCCGCTGCAGGAGCAGAACCTTTTTTTTCGCACAATTTAAATTCGGTCCAAGTTGCGTATTGTTACATTGAAAACAAGGTTGAAATTATCCTGTAAAAAATGTTCCTGAACCGAATTGAAATTCATTCTGAAGAAAAGGTTCCTGGACCAAATTTAAATTCATCCGGAAAGAAGGTTTCTGGACCGTATTTAAATTGATCCAAAAAAAAAGGATCCTGGACCGTATTGAAATGATTTAAATATGAATAGATTATACTCTGTCTAGAACTCATTTACGTTTGCTGATTTTCTCTCCCAGTCCGGGATTGAATTTGTTTACAATTCCTGGACCAGGGTTGACCGATTAAAAGTTGCCTTCTAAAAATGTCCGCAAGTACGTTTTACATTGGAATGTCACGCTCCTGTTGTAGAAAGCGTAGCACAGGGAATAAATCAAAACGCTGTTGTTCTCTCGTGGCCCAGGTTCAAAAATTCCAAGACTTACTGTACATAACGCAATGGACTCTATTAGTGTGGCGTCACATTGATTGAGTTCAAACAAACCCGTCACGTGTTGCTCCGGCATCCGACCCAGGAACCGCAGCCAATAGGAGCCGTCGATGAGGTAAGGTGAGGCTGCTGTGTTTCCAGAAGATATTACAACGGGGAACGGCAGTGCTGCTACAACCAAGTGAAGGAACGCGCGCGAGAGAATGGGGCTATATGGAGAGTGGTAACGTGACTGCAGCGTTTGAGTTTCGCCTATTTCTAGCTTGTACCTTAGATTCTCGAGACAGCCAGCACCTGGATTAGTCTTTCATGCGCACAAGTGGATAATTGTTTATCGTCAGGTCCGTATTCGATCCAACTTGCGTAATGTTTCATTTCAATACGGAACTTGGACCCTATTTAAACTGATTCGGAAAAAAAGGTTTCTGGACCGTATTTAAATTGATCCTGGGATAAAAGTTCCTGGACCGAATTTAAATTGCTTTGGAAAAAACGTTCCCGGACCGTATTTAAATTCATTCAGAAAAAAAGGTTCCTGGACCGTATTTAAATTGATCGGTAAAAAATATTCCTGGACCGAATTGAAATACTTTAGAGATAAAAAGGTTCTTTACGGTCCAGAACCCATTTACGCTTGCTGATTTTCTCTCCTGGACCGGAATTCAATTTATTTAAAATTTCTGGACCTTTAACAACCCTGATCCATACCCTACTGTGCTCTTGGGTGAGTGTTACTTATGACATTCTAAGCAGCACTGGCAGGAGCAAATCATGAATTGCTTATCCTAGTGCGCTCCCATCAAAATTGTCCACTCATTCTATGAGGAAACTTGCCTTATGTTAAACTTTGACAAACTTCTGGAACCAGTTCATCAGTATTCATTTAGCTCTGGCGGTCATTTGCTTTCTTGCGTTCCTTCAAATCCCTTTCCATCGTCTCGCGCTTAACATATGTATGAAATGGATCTATTTGTGGCTATTGAACGTTGCTTCTCTACATTTTAAAATTAATTGTGACTATTATAAACTGCGATTAGATTAAAGAGTGCCTAAAAGCTAGACTAAATGTGAAACTGGAAATAGGTGGTGATGATATTTACATAGGTCAAGCCGTAAACACATTGGTTAATTTCCTGAATTTAAACTCCAGACACACTATTTTGCAGCGTATAATTTCAACCAGTACACCTCCTTCACCAACTACTCTCCACATGTGAATCAATAGCTCAGTATGATCAAGTTTCTTTCTGCTTTTCCGGTGTGTTAGGTAGATCAGAGAGAAACAAACGGTGGCAAACAGTAATGTGTATAATTTTTCGTGACTACCATTTCAGTCCATATATTATCCAAGGATATTTTGGATATTTTCCATGAAGTAAATAAATAATTCGAAAATATATTCTTCTATGACTACCCTTGGCTTAATTAATCACATCATAAATAAAGCAATAAAGCAATGTACCTTTATTATAAAATATTGAGTTTTTCAAATAACTTACAATATCTAATTTTAATGTTTACAACTTTTGTTAGACCTATAGTTTAATACAATATTCCAATTTCTTATTACGCATGTAGTGCTAAGATGAAACAATCAATAGAAAAAATTCAAAACAGACTTATCAAATTTATATATTACAAATTCAAGCTATTCAAATACTATTATGAGTATGATAACCTCCTGAATCACCTAGAAATAGACAGACTTGATGTCAGAGCTGAAAAGCGAATTATATCTTATATGGAAGGAATCTTGGAGGGAAATTACATGGTACAAAACTCCTTCGTATGATATGGCTTAAGGTGAAATCATACAATTTTAGAGGAAATAGCGAATTGTTATGTCTTCATAAGAACTACAAAAATAACAAGTATGTTCTGTATCTCATAAACAGTTATAATTCGAATACCGTGAGATAGATATCGATAATGTTGTTAAATAATTATCCTTATATATGAAGTTGAAATTCTATAGTTGAAATGTGACAGTTGTATATCCTTTAATGCATTTTTAAAATTCTTGTAGTTTTAGATTATGTTTGCTAAATATTTTGAAATGCTCTCTTGTCCAATACTGTGGTTTTGCATACCTTGGTAATATGTAACGTTGTAACCTTGTAACATGTAATACTGCTGTATTCAGGCTGAAAAGCTGTTCTCGGCAGTTTAAAAACACTTTTAAATAAATAAGTAAATAAATATGACGCCTTAAACCCAACAGCATTGCACTCAAGTTTAATATCCAGCAGTCACGTAAACTGAGAAATTTCAAATCAACAATTTCATAAGCAGTTTCAAATGTTATGAAACACATCACATACTTGAAATTTTAAGGAATGTATCATTTAGAAACTTTAGAGACTTCTGTTACAGTTTCAAATAGCACCACATTTATACAAAAGTTGCCAAAGCTTATTTGAAACCAACTTTTTACTCAAATAGGATACTCCGGACTGTATGTGGAGTTTAAAGTGGGATACAAACCACTGTACTACACTAACTTCCACTGGGAATCAAATGAATAACCTGCCTGTTTGGTGGTCGACAGAGTATTAAATGATCGACTTCCGATGTCGCGAACGAAGTTCCCAGGTTCAAATCAAGACGTGGGTATGGGTCTCCTTTGTGAATATACCTTCATCAAGTTAATCATATCATCATCCATTCTCATCTTCGCTATTAGGTATAATTAGAAGAAAAGCAACACTAAATAACAAAAATCGGATTCAAATGCAGATAATATGAGGCGTTGCGGATACGAAGGGCGAACTAAACAACAGTACATTTTGACGAAAATGTGTTTCAAGTTGTGAGGCACGGAGCAGACTCAACAAAAAACTTTGGAAATCACGCAGGAAACTTTTCGATCTACTCTTACCACGTTTCTGTTGAGTTCACACTGTGCCTGACAACTTGAAACGCATTTTCCTTGCCCTTCGTATCCGTAAAGCCTCATATTTAGGGCACAACAATCAAATAATGCTAAAAATATGTAAAAAAAAAGTAAAGTAAAAGAAAGTTCTCCCCTGTGCTTTCCACCACGCCTTGAAGGCATATAGGGGGTGTGGAGTTAGGGCTCCACATTTTCTTGATCACGGCCGAAGGGGGAGGGGTGCCACTCCCCTGGCCGCCTTTACCCCCCAGAGTTTCCTCCAGGTAAACACTTTATACGACGGAGCCGTTTGAACAGGTGGGAAAAAATCCTGGTTCTCCCCCTCTACGGATATAACCCGTGTCTCTCGCATGATAGTCAGACCCCCTAACAACTTTTTTTTTAAAGGAATACCCCTAATCTTTAATATCTCAATTTTCTCCTTTATTAACTTTCTATAAATTCTCTGTAATATCATTGGGATAAACACACACACATCCATGTCCGAACAGGGGTTCGAATCCAGGACCCTGGCATTGTAGCGCACTGTGCTAACCACTCCGCCACGGAGGTCGACAACGACTGAGCTACCGCGGCCCTTTCATATGAATGGAATTGGCACTTTAATTACAGAGTGAACATAAAAGTCTCGTTAACATTTTAAAATAGAAAAAACAGCATTAAGTTTCGACAATAGGAGATGGGGCAATCCTGACTTTTGCAAAGTTTTCTGTTGCTCTGAAAATCATCCAGCCTGTGAAATGAGAATACAACATGCAAAATGGATTGTGAAGAATTTGTGCTTATTTAAAACCAATGCTGCACAGGTTAGATGACTAAGATGGTTTCTGTTTCACTGTTTAAAAGAATGATTAATTCGTGTTCTAAGCGATCACTTCCAATTTATTCATTTCAGTGTTTCGTCGACTGAGTGCGTTGAGTATTCGACTTACCATATTACCAAAGAAGTTTGTGGGTTCGAGCCTCTGCCTGCCTGCATGTTGCTTCTTTAAGTTTATCAAATCAGCATTCGTCATTGTCACAATTTAACTATAATTTTGTAACTCCTGTTACATTAGTTCGCTGGTTTCCGTGGCGAATTGGTGATCATACCGTGCTACGAAACCAGGTCACAAGTGTGAACCCTGGTTTATATTTGGATGTGTGACTGTGTGCAGCCCATCATGCATAGTCCAAATTCATCATTCAACATCGCTATGATTAATTCCAAGCTACGTAAAAAAATACAAAATAGAAATATTATTATTAAGAAAGAGAGCACAGAGACAATGCAGTTTATCTGTTAAATTAACAATAATTACAAATGTTATTTTGGGATAAATCGATACAGTTGTGTGTGTGTTATATACTTTGCTTTAGTGTTAACATTTTTTCTTGAATGCTTATTTATGTAGCAATTGGATTGATGTATTGTGTTTTAAATTTAAAGTATACCAATTTTTTAAATTCTATTTTCTTTTCCAGGTATGTATCCATGTTTGCTTGATGATGACCTACGTTTCGAAGTTGGCAAGGTAGTGTATGGATAATTTGATGCATGTGAAATCCTGTGTACTAAGATGTGTGCGACTTGAAACAAATTACAATATTAAATAATCTCACTTACTATAGTACACATAATCTATAGGTGAGTAACTGGGATGTCTTTCTCGTAAGTTTATATTCTGACACATATTTTCAAAAATTTTCCAGGTTCGCACACGTTGCCTATTTGTTTCCCCAAACACGTACGTTTGTAGTTAAAAAATGAAGATTACATAAGTTGGTACGACATCCCATGAGACATTTCAGAGTTCGTGTCGCATATAAATTAAACGTCCTTTAGCTAGTACGACACAATGAATATGAGGGGAATGTTTCTCAAAAGTGTTTGCGGATGCCCAAAAGAATAACATATTCCGAAGCTTACATGCTGAATGAAAAGTAACATTGGCCTTATAAAGTTGGCATGTACTTCAGTTATTATTATTCCTCAATGTCTAGCACTTTGTTCTGGAACTAAATATTTCTCTTTAAGTTGTATTTTATACTTGTCTGTTTCTGAACTAACAATTTTTCCATACAATAATAATAATAAAAAAACTTACGATGATCAAATACTGATTGGTCGTGAGTACAAAATAGAAATTTTCTCTTCCGTAATGTTTGTAATGACTTGTAAAAAAATCTTTGTTATTTTTTATCCTGATTAGGAGAATCCATTAAACGAATTATTATTTGCTTCATATTGTGAAATCGTTGACTTTCACACCAGATTTTTCAGTTTTTTTTTTATTTTCTGTGTGTGTGTTTAGCTGGCTCGGTCGCCGAGCGCGTAGTAGTCGACTTTCGCTCTCGTCACCGAAACTCCTGGGTTCCAGTCCCGGCCTGGACATGGGTGTTTATTGTGTGAGTGTCTCTTCATTTATTCCATCATAAATGTATCTTCATTAATCAACACTCATCCACATCGTCGCGTTTATCCAAAAGTGGTAAAAAAGCGACACTAAATAACAGAAATACAAAAATTGTGCATGTGTGTGTGTCATGGCTTTTAAAATACGCGTAAAAATGTAAATTATGAAAATACGTAATAAATTTTGAAAAATTGTCAAAAACTTTAAAATATGCTGTTCTTAAAGCACTGGCTTGAAAACTACAACAATCCAGGTGCTATACATTCCTCATAATATATTATTCTATTTAGTGTTATCTGTCATTAAAAGAACAAGGGAAATAGGTTGCAGTTTGCAGATAGAATGCAAATGATGCTTACTTTTGAAAGCAAGTCTACTTACTATTCTCCCAAGTCTTTCCAGCATTTATGTGTGACATAGAAATCATTCCATATGTAGATATATGAATGATCAGTTTTCATTGTCATCTTGGTACTTTAAGTCAATCGTGTTACAATTGTATACTTAATAATAATCTTCGTAAATCTATTGTCAGTTAGAAAAATGTGATATATTTTTAATGTGTTCAAAATTTGGAATATTTGCGCCAGCTCAAAATGAGTGCTCTTCAATACAAAGTATATGCCATCATGAAAGGAGTAACTAGTTTTCCACAAACCTGAAACTTTCAAAATACCTCAATTCGGAAACCGTTTAACCTGAGAGTATGAATGCTACACATTTGGTCAAAATAGGGAGGTGGTTGCAAATTTGAAATTTACCTGGTGTTTTGACAAGGAATATCCCTACAGAATCATTTAAGAAAAGGAGGAAAGAACGCGCTTGGGCATTTGCCTTTTAACTTTATCTACAAGCATTTTGTATTTTACTCATAAGCAATGCTCTAAGACCTTACCTTGCATGTTCCCATACATGCATGTATGTATGTGTGTGTATTTGTGTGTAACGAATTCATTAGAAGCATTTACAATGAGAACCATGTAAACATTTCTTGCATCCTCAGTCTCCTTTTAAAAAAGATATTCCATACGTATGCAAAAATAAAGGTTTTTGCTTTTCTGTAATTATGGCCTAGGACAAGGAGCGTTGTAAATTTCAATTATATGAAGAGCAGAAGAGCTTTTCCTTTCGTCTGCTTTGTTCTCTGCTTTCACTCCCCCATCTACCTCATCTCCCCCAACCCCTTCGCCCCACTCTGTTTCTCTTTGCTTTCAGATATACCCCGGGGGTATTACAATTTACCTACGCCAAGTTGACTTTCATTTCTGGCTTAGAAGCACAGTTCGTTTTGGTTTTACCTCATCCTAAACACACGAGCTTTATATTCTACTTACATAAATAATCCATATACACTCCCTAAATCAAAATGTAGATCCTCGGTGACTCTTGGCGCTCTAATTAAGATCCACGATTCATTGCTGGTGTTGAGTTACTGTGGTTCGACCGTAAACCTCAGCCTACTTTGAGATGTAACTGTACTCTCTTTATTACGGTGAGCTTCTTGGATCTGAAATATGATCAAAATATCCATTTGAGCCTCTTTTTTTAGATTTCACAATGCGAAGATATGTCATGGCTACAAAATAAATTATAGATCTGAGCTGAGTTATGAAATAATGCCTGTTAATTTTTACCCTGGTAGTTTCATCCCGTTCGACCTGTTTACGGAGAGGAATATTGTTTAACTTTCCTGCTCGCCTGTCCATATGTATATTATTGCACTATTCTTCCATGTCCATTAATTTTTATTTTGAAATTATCCTAAATGTATGTAGTAGGGCTGAGCCGATACCGATGCCGATGTATCTGTCGATACCAGTGGTATCGGTATCAGAAAGTATTGGTTGGAATTCATCTACCAATACCAGCCAATTCTTACACGGAGTCCGCGACACTTTTGCCGAGTCTAATTATCCAGGATATGATGCAAAATCGAAACTTTATTTTTATTTTTCAAAACTTTTCCACGTAAAACTGTACTTTTTTATTACATAACATCTATTTTTTTTATTCTGATGTAATTCTTGAATATTCTAAAGCAAATTCCTTGGTAAATTCATGCATATAATTGGAAGAATATTTACACAGTATTTTGAACAAATTTAATTATTGCAAATTTTCAAGTATCGGAATCGGTAAGAGTATCGGTATCGGTTCAAAGTGGTATCGGCTTAGCCATAGTGTTACTGAAATCTTACTGTAACCACCAAATACTCGAGCATAATTCTAGTAAAATACTGAATGGTATTACGGTGTAATTATGTTATTAATTAAGTATACTAACCAGAAATTTGTGTCATTTTTAGATTGGCAGTTTGAAGTCTGCAAAAATCTACTGAGGCTTTTGGGTCATTCTTCCTTTCCCGCAAGGAAAATAAATAAATCAAACGCCACTAGCCTGTGTTTTAAGAGGGTTCTGTAGAAGTAAGAATTGAAATTTACTTATTTATGTTAGTTTTCTTCTGCCAGCTATAAATCGGCCTACCTAGTTTAATGTGAGGACTGCTGTTTTGGGAATACAAGCTGGAGGGCAGTAAAGGCCGAGTGCTTTGAAATTAAGGCGAATGACAGTTTCTTCCGATAGGTTTCGATAAAGTACGCTAAATATTCTCGTATTGCGTCACCATGAAGTTTACTATTCCAAGAACTCGTGTTGTTCTTGATATGATAGAGAGGTTTGTCCTTGCTTATTAGTGGGAAAATGGTGATGATTTTCATCTTTTAACTTGGATGTACAGTCACGGACACTTCTCGGTTGTTGTTGTTGTTATCCCATTGACTTTCAATGTACTCGTTACACCCCAGAAGTGTCCGTGACTGTACGACTTGTTTACTTATTCTAATAACGTTGTAACTGGCGTACTTCCGTAAGTTATTGCCAGCATAAAGTACTTCAACTTTAAATCTTGCTAACGTTCATTGTACTGGATATGAACGAAATATTCTAATTGCATAATCATGTTGCTTGGAATCAATTTAAATTCACTGCTATAAAGGGCCGTACGACTATCAGGTAAAAATTGTTTTCAGCGACTGGGACTACAATTTAAAGTGGTATCGGAAATTCTTCACTGTGCCTCACAGGGAAGCGAATCCAGAACTCCTTGATTACAAACAAACACTGTAAGAATCTTGCTTTAAAAGCGTTATCAGCATACGTGATTGACAGTAGCTCTCGAAAGTTTAGCTTGTTTTAGAAATTAGCTGCCATAACCAGGAAGAAATAGCTTATTTATTTGTTACTAGGCAAACTTAAAATAAGAGTCTACTGATTGCTAATACTTTGCACAATCGTTTTATTTGTATTATAACATTTCTGAAGGAACAATGAACATTATTTTCTACAGAAATATTACAATTTTGTGAGGGCAGACACAGAAATTGCAAATTAATCCGGAAAGAAGAGTGTGAAATTATTATTTTTATTGCCATCACCATCATCACTGTGTAATGAGACTAGCTTGTTAAAAAAGTTCCTTTGTGACCTCAATTGCGAGTCACGCTTCGTACATACCAGATATTACTCATGTCCTTCAGATTCTGCATGTTGATCAGTGGTTAGCGAGTCAGAAGTAAAGAAATTACAATGACAAGATGACAAGAATACTAAGTGAACGAGTACCACTTACCTTCGAGACCCTCAAGGCTGCTGTACAGATGTAACTTCTCGAACCACGATGCTGATTAGACGACATTGATGGAGGGTCACCCCTAAAAAGACTAAATTCCCAGATGGGAACACGAACCAAAATTTTTGGTTCAACTTGCTCTCAATGTTACTATGAAAATTATGTAAAAAAAAAATTAATAGCATTTTTTCTCCAAATTACACTAATTTAATAGTGGTGACGTATCAAAAGGGGCGCTATGGAGTGTTTTGAGTAGTCAGCCCAGAATAAGGTTTTATTGCTTAATATAAGTAATGCGATCTTAAAAGTATTTTTCCAAGTTTTTCATTTTTAATGCTATTAGCAATGGTATTACTGTTATTAACAGTATACAAACTGATAATTAAAAAAAAAGAAACAATGCCAACAAGAAAATAAAACACAATAACATGTTGTACTGTATAATACTACTTGTAGCATCTACTTTTAAATGGAATAATTAAAATACACGTTTTAAAAATGCCATCTCTATTGTAATATGACTGTTTTATGCCAGTTGCGAGTGTATCATCATTAGCTTTCTACCATCAATCAGGAAACTTAGTGTATGCCCTCTGAAAAATTTGGAACTTCAGTACTTTGTATATCGTAGTAACTGACAGTAGATGTGGACAGTAGAAAATCCAAGCAGCACACATGATTCTACAAGCACTCTGCATGTTATGAAAACTAGTTATATTGGATCATAAATGTCGTTGTTTGGACGAGATGAAGGTGGTCGAAGTTAAATAAGCATGTTAATTGATTTCGGATTTACATTTTTTTACTGTTTTTCTTGTTTAACATTCGATGGCAGATAATTCTAAGCCAAGGACCTCGCTTGTACTCTGTTTTTAATCTACTATTTCCGCCTCTTATTACCGAAGTACAGCTTATCAGAAGCTATACACGAAGAACGCGTGTCGTGACCGTATTGCTTTCGAAAGTGAAAAGGAAAACTGAAAAAAGTGAATGCGGGCAAATTCACACGTTGTTGTATTCATGCAAAGAGGAGTTGTTATTGATACATCCGAACCATTTTACCACAACTTCTTTCCACTAATTTATACCTTCCTCAAATTAAAAAATGCGACGTTTTATGAATTTTCCAGTCAGGGTATCTTTTCGGAATAAATTGAATTTCTGGAATTGTTCGAGTTAACATTTACAATTATTCTGAGATGTCGTTGCCATAGACGCTTAATGCTTGTTGACTACGATGTGAGATGAAATCGTTAATTCATCATGTTCCTGCTTGCTTGTGTTTGGAGATTGCCTAAAGTTTTTCGACTTTACAGACGCAGAAAACAAACGAATGACTCTAAACTTAACGTGCAAACTAAATTCTTAAAATGCAATATTTATTGTGCATGTATTGCTACAGAAATTTGACAACGTTCATCTAAAATTCCAGTGTTTTAATGGCTAGAACTTACATGTGAGTTCACATTTGTAGCAAATTATGGAAAATTTAACTTTATAAACCTTCGTACGCAATACGTTTCCCCTCTAAAGCGTGAAAAATATTACCAGGAGAAACTCGCACATGTATACTTTCATTTAATCTTTATTTACAAATGTTTTCTGCAGTTCATGTAAGTATTGCCACAATCGGTACATAAAAGAAATGTGTGTTAAATCTGGTCTTCTAAGATGATAATATCCATCGACTTCATTGAATTTAATTTTCACACACAATGGAATTAAATGTCACAAAAAAAGTTGGGAAATGCTCATTCAAAAGAACAGCCTGAAGATTGGCAACACTTCCTGAGAAGTTCACACTGCTCAGTTCAGTCCTTCTAGCGAAGGAATTCCTTGCTACCATGTCACCCGCTAAGCGCCTGCATTGCTTTTGTTCTTCGTAAAGATGCTTCTTTTGTCATCTTGGTCTGGCGACAACCTGGGAAAAAGGAAAATCTAATTACAATTCTTCCTGTCCCCACGCCTAGAAGCAGCTACTGTCATTCAACTTTTCCATTTCCCTCCCAATTACCCTGGTGAGCAAACACGCAAGACAGCCTGGAGCTAATTATTCCGTCCCCAGCATTTTCCTTCTTCTTCTCGTGGACTTGGTCGAATTGGTTAGTTAAGTGTTCCTCGATAGTCTGAAGACGGTGACGTTGAAAATTTTATCCATTTTTGACGTTATTATTTTTCGGTGACAAACTCACGACGGGTAGTTTGATTTAGTATTTCGAAAATAAATTAATGTTGCATTTTATTTCCTAAAGATTGATTAGTGACTTTTTAAAATCTATGCATCCCTCTTGACTTCAGTTTTTCACATCAATCCTTCCTTCGTTCGCCGGTCAATGGTATAGATATTCTAGAAAACAGCGATAAAATAAATAAAATAAACAAAATAAAAAATATAAGAAAACAATTTTAATTGTGAATTAAGGTGATCCGAATTTGCATTAGGCTCAGTTAGGAACAATTAAGAAGATGCGATCTTACTACTCCTTCTACTGCCGCTACGACGCCATGGGTCTCTGGTTTGAATCCCGGCCTGAACATGTGTGTTCTTTGTGAGTGTCCCTCCATGAAACAGCCGACTTCCGTGGTGGAGTGGTTAGCACAGAGCCCTATGACGCCATGATTCCAGGGTCTAATCTCGGCATGGGAATGTGTGTTTTAGTGAGTGTCGTCTCTTCATCAGTTCCATCGTATCATCACTCATCCTCATCGTCGCGATTAGCCCAAAGGGGAAGAAAAGTGACGCTAAATAACAAAATAGAAAAAACCTCCCTTCATCAATTTAATCATCACTCAGCCTCATCGTCGCGATTAGTCAAAAGTATCAGAAGGCCAAATGAGTGTGTATCAAGTTTTGTATACGTCTCATATGTACAGATAAGAGTTTTTACATTCACTGGCCAACATTTACTGCACACTGATATTAGCTATCACCTGACAAAAACACCACGTGTTTATCCTGACTGTGGACTCTGTGGTTTTCTCAGTTAGTCAAAATAAATAATTTCACCCACCTACCTCTCCATGCTTGCGATTAATTTATCAGTGCGATTGTCAGTTATCAAACATGAAATGAAGCGTTCGCAGTTGACGCATTGTTTGTCGCACACATAGACAAAAACACACATGTAAAACTAATGTTTAGGAGATAATTTAAAAGTTGGAAATAGAATTTAACTGCTGTATGTAAAAATCACATTTTGCCACTTGAACTAATTAGTTCTATATACTTTCTTACCTTTCCTTAACTTATAAGGGAGGTTATCTAAGTTTCCCCCTCCGATTTCCATGAAACTTGGCAGGTGTATAGAGGGGCCCAAAGGAAGAAATACGTGTTTGTGTGTTTCAGCTAAAAAAAACTGTTTCAGGGGGCAAAACCTCCCTCAAATGTCAGGATGAGGAGACATTGAAGTGGGAATCTGACCCCGAAACCACATAAATATGGCATAGGAAGAACACGCACATATAATTGGAACACACACAGCACAGAGCTGTGTTTGCCAGTGATATGCACTTCATATCGCAAGTGTCCTACTTATGTATCTGCCAGTACTATTAGCACAGACCTTCAACGGCCATCGTCCTTCACGATAGCACTTGCGTTTGGTACCGGCAATCCTACAGTTCTGTGCTGTGTGCGTTCCAATTATACTATGTGTGTGTTCTTCCTATGCCATATTTACGTGGTTTCCGGGTCAGATCCCCACTTCAATTTCTCATCATCTTGACATTTGAGTGGGGGTTTTGCCCCCTAAAATCTTTTTTAGCCGAAACAAAAAAACACGTATTTCTTAATTTTGGCCCCTCTATATACCTGCAAGGTTTCATGGAAATCGGAGGGGGACACTTAGTTAGTGTCTCATTTTTAGCAAACGAAATTCCCAATTTAGTTGATTCGATAAAAGTTCCTACATCAAACCTAACCGACTGTTAGTTGGAAATAATGTTTTATCCCAATTCGGTCATCACCTATAGCTTACCTGAGATCATTACACACTAATTTACTTTGTTGCGAATGTATATTTTTACATGATTAATTATGTGTCTACCTTCCGTTGCGTTTAAGTTAAATTTGACCACAACAATGCTTTATGATATTAGTGAGTAAAAAACTGCGACAAAGGATAACAGCTAATGTAAGTATGAAAAGAATACTTGAGAGTGAAAGAAGATCTATTAATTTCAGGAAGTGAAAAGCACTTTCGGGATTGGCGAAATATAATTTGGAGATATGATCTCCCGAATTCAAGATTTCCACAAATAATAACCTGTGACTCAAGCATTCCTTTGACGATCAATACCTACGTGGTACTTTCGAGACCGAGGTTCCCTATACTATTGCTTTCGAAGACCGAGGTTCCCTATACTATTGCTTTCCAAGACCGAGGTTCCCTATACTATTGCTTTCAAGACCAAGGTTCCCTATACTATTGCTTTCAAGACCGAGGTTCCCTATACTATTGCTTTCAAGACCGAGGTTCCCTATACTATTGCTTTCAAGACCGAGGTTCCCTATACTATTGCTTTCAAGACCGAGGTTCCCTATACTATTGCTTTCAAGACCGAGGTTTCCTATACTATTGCTTTCAAGATCGAGGTTCCCTATACTATTGCTTTCAAGTATTGCCAACTTATCCTCGCGATGTTGGGTCAACACCGAAATATTGGAGCTCCCAATCGAACTCGGGACCGCTTGCAACAAAGGCAAGAGCTATAACCACTAGGCAACGCGGGGGCTAAAGACTCTCAGAAGTGCTGACTTATTTGACGTGACATAATGAAAATTTAAATCGCGTTCAGTATTGAAGCAGCATCTCCACTTGAATAGTTACTTATGATTCCTTGCTTTGAGGCGATTTTTTAGCACACACTGTGTAGTTGTTCCATTCAAATTTATATAAACGTTTCTGCATTAAACATTGATACCATTCTTCTGCCTACGCATCTTCCAATCGATACAGACTGTTTGTGAATGTGTGTGCGTGTGTGTGTCAACCATAAACTTCTGAGAAGTACATGTGTGCAGGTTTGCAATTTCTTCTATCATTAATCACCACTCAGAAATGATATTGTAGCTGTTATATTTATCAAGTGAATGCGTGGGATTTAACGATTTGCGTTGGTTTGGAAACCCACTCCTATGAAAGGTAGTTCTTAAATTTCATTTCGAATGTAGTCTGCAGCAAAACCTCTCACACAACGTCAACCAACTATTTTCAAGAATGCAGTCATTATCAGAAGAGTTTCGAAGGGTTTGATGTACCGTGAATATGTTTACTTGTGACATACAAATATCGATTTCTGTGTCAAAGAAACAGCTTCGTCGTTTCAAAGAAATGGACGTATAGGCTTGATTACCTTTAATTGTCGATTATGGTAAGTGCTAGAGGTAGATGGATGACTAGAAATTGTGCGGTAGTTTCGATATAGATGCCATTTATATCAGTCGCTGAAGGCCAGAAATAGAAAATAGAGCCATAAATACCTTGAGCCATCTTGTCAGTTTTTGCTGAATGTGATTAACTAGAATTGAGGACGTAATTTTGTCAGTCACCACACTCATTATGCTACTTGATTGTTTATTGAACTCTTAATGTCTTTCATTTACATGTATGCATTGGTTCGATAATTTTAAATTTGGGTTTCTCTTAATATGTTAGGGCAATCTCCTTCACATTTCTACCCCTTGTATTATTCGCGACAGTATAGATAAACAAGAATATGGTAAAACATAGATGATGAAATAAACACAGTGATACATACACGCTTTAACTAGGGTTCGAACCTTGGATCACTGGCTTCATAGAGCATTAAATTGCCCACCCGATCACGTATGCATAATTGCATATAAAGTATACATAGCATTTTGAAGTATGTTTTGTGGATTACAACTTTGGTTTTAATAATATTTATATTTCAATTATTTTACATCGTATTTTTACGATTCCAGGTTAGTTGCAATAAATAAATATTGAATATTGTAGTAAATAAATGTGCTGTTTAATATTCCAATATTAGGAGTGCATTACATGGAAATTCTCGGTACAATAATATCATCATTATATTTATCTGTGTAGGGTTCTCGAACGAATAAGATTGACACCTAGTTTATTATAATTATTATTATTAGGTTTGTTTTTCTGTGTTGTAGTTACTTTGAGAACATGATTTTGTAGCATAAAATAACATATACCATCATACTTGGATATAAAATTTTACGGCCCAAATTGAATTCGTACCAGCCAGATAAAAGTTCGTTATTCATCATATGTGTATTTGACTAGGCCACACTAACATTTTGTTTTTATTAAGAATTGAGAATAAAGTAAATAATTGTATATTCATTTGACAACATCAAATTTCTTTGTAACACATTAACAAGATAATTATTAATCAAGTTTGATTGATTGATTTGCTTTATTTTACTTCGCCTTCGCCACTTTTGGATAATTTGCAAAGATGGGGATGAGTGAGGATATGATGAAATTGATGAATGGACCCTCGCAAACATCCATGCCCAGACCGGGATTTGTTGTAGCGCGATGTGTTAACCACTCCGCCACGGGGGCCGGCGATAATTATTAACTGTTCGTTGGAACAATTGACATCTCTATACATGCTTAATAGCAAGTAAATTTCCATGAATTATAAGTGTCCTAATATATATATATAATATATATATATATATATATATATATATATATATATATATATATATATATATATATACTGTTGACTTTCATCGTAAGGTAATATCTAACGGTATTTTGCTTGAATTTGATAACACTGAATGTGTCGATACTCAAGATATATAACAAACATAGAATGAACCACATTCTGCTTTAAGTGGTAATGTAACTAAATATTGAGAATGAATAAGCAGACTACAATAAGGATACGGGAACCAAAGAACCATGTGCAAGTCATTTGTCTATCACACTAGACACATCTCATCTCATATCAAAATAATCGACTTTCATTGAAGAGTAAGAGGTACATGTTAGGAATCAGACATCCAAATCATGACGTTCAGGATATGTAACCCTGCCTGTTTCAATGACGTCAACCTTCGCAACTCCTTCTGCAGGTAATAAATGAAACTAATATTTGAAATTAGCACGCACAGAGGCAAACACCCCATGATATTTTATGTTCGTTTCAACTTCATATTTTGGAGGAGCATGCCAGATAGCATAGTTGTTAACGCTATCTCCTATGTTCGATTTCGGTGGTGCGGACCACGCTTATAATTGTGTGTCCAGCTCAGATTACTCGATCTGTTTGCAAAGTGGGCTTAAAATAAACCCACTATGTCAGTGCAGCTACAGTTTCTTATTTTCGTTCTCCAATGCACGGACCGAAAGGGTCTTTTGGGTTACGAACGGTAATGCTCAAGGTTTGCGTGATGGGAAGACAGCCAGAAATAGTTCCCGCTCCGAAAATAATGGGCGGGGCTGGTGCTGTGACCGTCATTAGGGATAGAAATACGAACATTGAGACACGAGGACACGAGATTACAGTCTAGCACCTATACATTCTGTAAAAAATTCGGATAGCGTTTAACTGACCTTGTAATTCTTAATAGATATATTATGTTGAAAATACTGCTCTAAAGCATCTATTTCAAGATGCTATCTTTCTGGATTTACTAGACTAACCGCAAAAGTATTATTTTTCAGTTCTTAAGTGTAAACAGTACAAACTCGTCTACGTTAAGGGGATATCTAATAGTGTCTAGGTAAGTATGCGAATTTGCTGGAAAGAAGAATAGCATTGAGGTGGACCTGAAGGAAATCAGCGTTACCTCTTGCGGACGAGCAAATCCTAATTATTACCCAAATCAAAATAGGTGAACAATATGAATCGGGAGTTTTAACGCCAGGAAGGAGTGTCGAGAGTTATCATCCTAGAAACTTATTGCAAATCAGGTTTACTAGGAGTTGTGGCGCCAAAGCTAGGGTCCATTTTCCAGAGTAATGACATTTCTGGTCAGCCAATGGGATCGACGCTCTGTTGCCGCTCCGACCCAACACCGAGGTTCGACCCACGAACCGCAGCTTCACCGTGGAACTCGTCTGGCGAAGTAGCTCAGAGTTCATACGTTCATACGTTGACATTTTTCGTAGGAGATTGCATATCCTCTCTGAACAAGACAATTAATGCAACAAAATTAATTAATTATTTTGGATAAAATACTTAACTTATACCCTAATCGGGTTGCACGGGACTAGAATCTAATACCCAAACTTAAAGACCAAATCCAAATCATTTACACACAATACTCGAGTTTTACCCCACTCCACCCCATCCATCAACTTCATGTAGAAATATTACTACACTACGGAACCATGTGTTCCAAGACAAATAAATATATTTAGTTCGAATTTTAAACTACACTCTGTCCCAACTTTCTCTGGAGCAGGCGAACGAAAACAAGTCTCTACGCAAGAAGTGACGCGAGACGGCTCCACCAGTGAACACGCGAGAAGAACAAGATTGCGTGGAGGGAGGGGGAAGCGACTGTAGTTACCTGCCTTTCCAGCAGCGTGTACTGCTTCGCTCTGCCCATTCGATTTCAACCAGTTCTCTGCCGCTATGCGCGACCTTCCATGATTAAGCTGATCACCCACCCCCAATACCTGGAACACCAAATCTACGTGTGGAGTACTAGCAGAGGGCGATGTGCAGTTATCGGCAGCCAGAGTAAATTCCCAAATGCGGTTCGAGGTCCCTAACCACTTAATCACAGGACGAGTTGCGTCATTCCTACCTGAGCAACTGCCTGTGCAATCTGATTTAACTTTGGGAGTGATGTGGAAGGTCACACTAAAGCTAAGCAATAAACGATACAGGCTCTCCAGGAGAAACTGCGAAATTCGGTTCTTGCTAAGGTAAAACACTCCCATTGAGATTATTAGGGAAAAATACAATTGGTCCGGAATATTAGGAGCGATGGTGAAAATTAGTTTCATCTTGCTCAAGCGACAAATCAAAACTTGCGTTTCTGCAACTATAAACATTCAGATCTAAGAATACCACAGAGGTAGATTATAACAGCTACACACACATTCTGTGTTTAAATTCTTAAAGGTACACTATGTTTAGTGATCTTGCTATTCTTAATGAAATTAATAGTTTGAAGTCTGGTGTTTTAGATGACTCAACATCGTTGTGGAACTTCGTGCGTGAGTGGCGGGGTGGGTAAGTCTAGAATTTTTGGGTACTTTAGTATTATACGGACTACCTCCAAATCGCATTACTCCAAATAAAATTCCCACTGATGGAACCTAACCTAACCTAACCTAACCGAATGACTCATGTTGACGAGGGGAATATAATTGAACGTAACCAAATGAGATAGTCCGTATAATACTAAAGTATTTTTTTTTGTTAAGGAAAAGTATACTCTGTCCCAGAAGTCTATAGAGCAAGTGAACGAAAGTAAGTCCTCTGCGCAAGTAGGACTCGAAAGGGCTTGCGTGAGAGGGGATAACGCGGCTGCAGATACCAGAAGTTTACAGTATCAGATTCAATTGACGAATATGTATTTGCTACGCATTGGTGGTTGAAAGTTCCTTCGTGACACCCTCCTCCTGTAGCGAATGAAATAACAAAATAGAAGTATGTAAATTAGTATGAATATTTGTTTTGATTTTTGTTATTGGCGTCTCTTTTCTGCCACTTTTTACTAATCTCGATGATGAGGATGAGTGATATAATGATGAAATTGAAGAAGAAATACTCACAAAGGACAATCACTCCGCCACGATGGTCGATCATGATGAATACGTAACAGATGAATATGACAAGAGAAACGGAATAAAACCGACATGCCTTTGTCTAGTCTCGAATCTGTGATTTTTTCCTTCCGTTTCATCTGCGAAGAAATAAATTTATATATTGTAGAATATGTCTCGAAGTCTCAACAATTCTTTCTTTGCCTACCTCCATTATGTTCGTAAGTGACTATGGTGCATTAAGTCAGTATGAGCATTTGCCCTACAATTGATCGGGAAATGGCCGCTTTCCTTTTTCTGCCGTAAATGAAGAATAAGAAATATAAATTTTTGGGAAGAGGACATATGTAAACGTTAGACGTCATGGGATTTTTTCAGGCATAAAGGCACAAGCTAAAATGGAAAGTAGCTGGCTGACGCTTTATGTAGCCCCTTTGGGGAGCAACATTAACGTAAGTGAGGAAAGGAAAATGTTGTTTCGTCAGAGTCCTGTGAGCCTATTGAAAGGGATGCGTCGCGAAACGTTCCATTTTCCAAAGCCTATCCTCGTCTTCGCTCTATCTCCTTCCTCAGTGGAAGTGTAGGAATTAGATTATAGGGTATCAAAGCCGAAATGGAATCAGTTTAAGTCCCTGTTAGTCATCTCACTCGCCAGTCTTGAAAGAGATCAAAGTACTCACGTTGGTACTATTTGCTGCAACGCAACTCAAGTTAGCTCTGGAAGAAAGCCGAAAGCACTGTGATCTAAATTCTTAAAATTTCATAAGAACATATCAATTTAAATACATTGTGTAAATTCTAAATGCCGTGTTTTCAAATGTGCTTATTTTTGAGATTAGGAAAACTTAAACTACTAACCCTTTCCACTTACACATGCCCAGAAATATATTTGTCCTGTTTCTTAGAGTTCCTAACATTTAAGGACGTTCAAAATAATTTTAATTTTTCACAACGTTACCCAAATCAATTACATTCGTTTGTTGTTGTTGTTGCATCTTTGTATATTATGTTCCTTTATTACCTCTTTACTCCTGAAAAGTTCACAAATAATTCTGAGTTCGTGTGAAACAACCATACCTTTTCAGGATTCGTACTTTGGACTCTTGCATCGTGATTCTCTCACACTTATTATTATTTAGGAGTCGACGTCTTCCAAGTCTGAAGAAATCCATGCTTTCAACCAAAATCTATCGACGGAATGGTAGTACTGTACGTTTTAGAATAGTCTGTCTCTACATAGATAAGCATCTACTGACAGTTCAGGGTCAAGATTTTCTTCGGCTTCTTCGAAGATCCTTAATAACTACACTTTATTCAAGAATTCATGGACGTTTCTCACCAATGCCAAATGTAAAGAGTAAGAGGTTGTTTTGCTTGACCTCGCGAGATATTTCTTGCTTCTTACTCTATTTTAAAAAGAAACTTCATCGCATAGCAAGAACCATTAATAAATATGTAGAATTATTTTCTGAAAGTGATCCAATCTAACTTTCCAGAAAAATCGTTTAATTATCTATCCTATCTGTAAAATATTCCTTTGGTCGGTTCGAAACTGTAGAAAACAGTGAAAAATTAGGGATTGCTTTCGAGATAAGCAGGCTAGTTAACACTTCCTATTGAATTTTTAATTTATTTAAAACCCAATTAGCATCCATTAATTTTCTGTTCTACCTGAAAAATTTTACTTTGCCATGAACACGGAAATTAACGCTATGACGATATTTTTTCAAAGCGACTGCCACTTAGAACAGGTAATTTTCTTTTCAAATAATAGCGTTCAAGGCGCATTAGAAATATATATACATTTAAAAAGTAAAAATAGCCAATATAATATTAATTCAAAATCACATCGTCAAAACTGCATTACTTCTGTTCGCAACATTTAATAGTCGTAAGGTTTTCCAAGGAGTAATCTCTCGAAAGTGGTTAAAGGTTTAATATGTCAAGCCTTCTATTAAGTGTTCAATTTCTTTTCTGTTTGTTCGTCGGATAGACTTGGATTCGAGTCGCAAGATGTCCCTGAACCCCTGCAGTGAAATCATCATAATCCACACTTGCTTACACAGTCAACTTGACCTTACGTCTTTCTACAATGATTCTACCTATCTCTCCCTTGTATATATATTTCCCTTCATGAATTTTCCATTAAGGTATCTTGTTTTCGTTGTATTATTTCTTTTGGTACTTTTAGTAGTTCTTTGTCACAGACAGAATAGTCTAGGATGACGGAGGAGCATGATAGACTACCTTGTTTTGTTCCTTTGATTAAAGTATTTATCATCCCTTATTCTCAACGATGGGAATGAAGAAAAAATAAGATGAAAGAACCAATACAGTGAGCATACCAACCCCGGCCGGGACTACACCCTGTCCCGTGTATCTCTGGAGCAAGCGAAAAAAACTCTCTACGCAAGTAGTGACTCTAGAGGGCTCGACCAATGAACGCGTGAGAGAAGAAGTGAGTGCATTGAAGGGGAAAAAGTAGCAGCAACTACCAGTCGTTTGCAACAGCGCGCACTGCTTTGCTTCGCCCACTCACTCTTCTCTGCCGTTATGCGCGGCCTTGCTACACGGCCTAGACTAGAGGTAGACTCGCTGATATGTCATTGGATCAATAATAGAAGAACGACAAAGTTTTAAATCTGATAATAGCTCAATACAAGAGGGAGAAGGTAGGGATTTTGATTGGTTTAATTTATTTTATTTCACTTCGCTTTTCTGTCACTTTGGCTAACCGCGAAAATGAGGATGAGTGATGATGTGGTGAAATTTATGAACCACTCCACCACAAAGGTCGGCTAAGGGAGAGAGACAGAATAGTTGTTCTGAAAGGAAGAAGGGTTCTTCAGACAGTGTTGTTGTTCTTGTTGAGTTTGTTTATAAGTCCACTTATGCACAAATAGGCTAATCGGGACAGGGCCTGCAGTTCCAAGTGGGATCCGAACCACTGTGCAACGGGCCTCCACCGGGAATCGAACCCGGGACCCCTTGTACTACGTCGTCGTGGAGGCCCAGATACACTATACATTAAGAGAGTAAAGAGGAAGGAAGTCAGGTCGATTAACTTCTCCCAGTTTCGAGAAAACATCAAAGTTATACGCTTCCTCGTACCTTCCACGGAAACCACTATCTGGCATTGTGCTGGATGTTGTTTTATATTTCAAGCACCAGAGACGTGTACAGATCATGGTTTAGAGATCGACGTTGAGGACGTAGAGAAAGAATGCGAGACGCGCGCGGCGGAAGACGAGAAATGCATAAATAAAGCGGCCGTTGCAAACCGGAATAGAAACCTTAAGTACGAACCGGCATGAGGCAGCCGGGTAATGGAGCAACTCGTCCGAATTTTCCGTCAGAATCGTCCTGCACCTGAGCCCGCAAATTAGAGCGATCCACGTGTCAGGGAAGAGATGAGAGGGCGGAGAACATCCTTCTCTCCAGGGAATCGATGGAGCATGTAGTAAGTCCAGTTGGTGGATGGTCGTCCACTATCTTTCCTCCCTTAGGTATCGCCCCCCCCCCCCCACGGTTTTGTTTAGAGATTCAAGTGGCAGTGCCTGCCGAGACTAACGCCTCTTTTGAATTTTGCATGGCAATATCCATGCTGCCTTCTGAGCTGCAGAAGATCTACTAAAGCGCATATACAGAAACTGAAGGCCAGGAAATGGATCAGCCTACCTTTTGGATGCAGAAGAGCACGGCAGGCAAAAACCAAGGATCATTCCGCTGCCCTACCCTGAGCCGTGTTGTGTATATATTTCACAAGAATACGAATGGGAGTCGTGGGGCTAGATAGACGTAGCTTCCTTAAATTTAGTCGGAACAAAAACCGTGGAATGTTGTAAATTCATCGCCGAACACTAACACATATTGCAAGAAAGCACAATCAGTTTATGCGAGTTAATTTTCGAATGTACTTACAGGGTTACTGATAAGTCAATACCTATTATTCAGTTGGTAATATATAATGTAGAAACCATTGTTTAATGGTAATTATTACAAGGAGCCGGCCCCCGTGGCGGAGTGGTTAGCACATCGCGCTACGAAGCCTGGGGTACCTGGTTTGAATCCCGACCTGGGTTTGGATGTTTGTGAGTGTTCATTCATAAATTTCATCATATCATAACTCATCCCATCTTCGCAAATTAGCCAAAAGTGGCACAAAAGCGAAGTACAATAAGTAAATAAATCAATCAATCACAGGGAGTGAAAACTAATTCTGTACCATTTATGTTGCAGGTAACTGAACATGCCACCAACACTTAGCACAGAAGAGCGAGTAAGAATTATCTTATCAGACACCCTGTTTATTCTCTTCCGCATTCCGATTTGATTTTGATTTGATTTGATTTGATTTTTTGTATTTAGCGTTGCTTCTGTGTCACTTTTGGCTAATCGGGACGATGAGGATAAGTGATGATGTGATGAAATTGATGAAGGGAAACTCTCGCCTGGTTTCGAACTCGCACCTCAGTCATTGTACCGCGCTGTGCTAACCACTCCGCCATCCCTATTGTCGACCTCATATGGGCAAATTGACTTAAATCATTATTGAATCAAGGAGAAAGTGTTATAACTGCTGACAAATGTGGTTTCGCATAAATTAAACCTAGTTCTGAATAGGTACCTGTGGAGACAAAAGTTAAGTTCAGATCGAAATTTTCAGCCAAATATATCAAGGTTTATTATTTTCCGTGGTTTTCCTCAATTTGTTCAGACACGAGCTGGGGTGATGTGACCTTTACCAAATGATACGGAATCTCGTCCCGCTGTTTTGCTACTAACTTTCTAATGTTACCTTATTTTTCTCGTTACTATCAACGTAATAATGTACAAAAATATCAAATTATTGTGTTGTACGATAACTTCACGTGCATCAAAGAGATCACTTTATGTGTTTATCCAGTAACCTATCCTCGTATCTAGTAATTATTATACCAGTTAGAAATATATGCGAGTTAAAAATCGTTCCACAACCGTTAGTTAAATAATGCTAATTAAATATCTTTGCTTCACATAGTGGCGCTAAAAAACAATATTATTAATATGGGAGTCGGTCATTTTGGTGCCAGGACATTTTGGCACTAGGACTTTTTGGTGCCTGGCACTTAGGCGCCAGGACATTTTGGTTCAAGCAACATATAACTTTTTGTACAGAAACAAATCAATGTTCATTTGAATTGGTTTCCCATTGCAGTCATTACAACAAACTGTAACAAAAGAAATATTTACATTTTCCAGTAATTCTACGTATGTTTGTTGCTTTATGTTTGTCATCAAGACGTACAACGCTGGTAGTATAGAGCTCTCTATCTGCACATATATTGTAAACAGCTGATAAAATAAAGTAGGTGAACCTTAAATGTCCCATCTTCAAACCATCTTGAATAATTCTTGATTAGTTCCAGGCTGGTTTAGTCCCAAATAGAATAGCATGCCAGAGGCAAAAGGGTGCGTAAGAGAAAGACACCAAAATGCTCAGGCACCAAAGTTTGTGGCACCAAAATTTGTGGCACCAAAATGTCCTGGCACCAAAATTACCTAGCACCAAAATATTCTGGCACCAAAATGGCCGCACTAAAGTATCCGGCACCAAAATGTCCTAGACCCGATTAATATGAATATATTGATTGATTGATTGAGTTGTTGTTTTAAGTCCACTTTATGCACAGTAAGGCTAATCGGGACTGTACCTACAGCTTAAAGTGGGATCTGAACCACTATGCGCCTCCTAATATGAATGTATAAGCATAATTATCACTTTAACAAAGAGGATGGAATTATAATTGATTTCGCAACTTCAAGAAATAGTTTTACAATACTTAAATACACAAAACTTATATTTATATATTTCATGTTACTTTGTTTCTTTTATTCATTTCATTACATACGTATACAGATTGTGAATCGCCGAACAATTCTCACATACATTACAATTTGTATTGGGAAAGTAATTACAATTCATAGGCTTAATTTAAATTTCTGTATGATATGCACTAACATATCTAAAAGTTGTACAGGATAGGTAGGCTTTTGAAAAGTTTCGAGCAGTTCGCTTACTCCTCTTTCGGCATCAAAGTTTGTGTTTACGGTTGTGTCGAGGCAACTGTGGGCTCTGGTGTATATAAGTACGAAGTTTCGTGGTTGAGTGTATGTGGAACCTCTTGAGATTAAAAACTACGGAAGTTTCTGGCAAGCTTAGTTTTTCTTCATTAGAACAGTAAACTTCGGACTATCTGAGCATTTATGACCCGCAGTGTATACTTGCTTCAATATATTTTTTCTCTAAGTTCCGTACCTCGTTCGTAATTTAATTAAAGTGCAGGTCACGATTATGCAAACATACCGTGTGGAACCTGAAAGTCAAAGACTAGCCCTTGGAATCAGTGGTGGTGGAAGATATGAGACTATTACGTTGAGCGTTCTCCATGCTTCTCATTCAAATTGCGGAACGTATGCTTGTGTAAAGCTAATATTTCTGCTTACATATTTTGTATGAGCACCTGTCAACAAAGGGTGTCACATTTCTTCATATTTCTTATTAAAACCATTATTAGTGTTTTAGTTTATTTTGACTGAAGTCGTAGACGTTTCATAAAAGAAATTAGCAAGCTTATGCTATGGAGTTCCATAACAGTTTTAATTACCCGCTCACGCCCATGTCTCTGAAGTTTCTTCATGGCAGTACGATAATTTATATCCTGCTGACATGCACGTTTAATGTTAGTGTCAGACCAAATGGTTGATTGATTGATTGATTGATTTGGTGTTTTAAGTCCACTTTATACACACTAAGGCTAATCGGGACTGGACCTACACTTTAAGGTGGGATCCGAACCACTTGTGCCTCCACCGGGTATCGAACCCGGGACTCCTTGATTACAAAGCGATGACGCTACCACTGCGCCATCGGGAAGGTTATTGCAGTATTACAGTAAATCATCTATGTAGTCCGGATTTTATTCCCGTGAATAGATTCGTAACCTTTGAGTACCAAAGATCGTTTTAGCGTCCAACATTTCCATCGTGCTTAAAATTTCGTTTTACGAATTTTAGTCTCTATTTCGATTAATTCTGCTTAGAGGTGTCTAAAATACCTTAAAATAAAATCAAATGGGAAAATATATTTTGCTGCTCTTCTATTTAGGTTTTAATACCTGGTTGGTTTACTTGGTACGGAGAGTGAATGTTTTCAAGATATATTTGAGAATAGCTTAGATTTTTAAAGATGAACTAACTTTTAAACTCTTTAAAAATTACTAGTTGAAATAGGTGCTCATATCTTCTTGATAACTTTAGAGGATTCTATCTCAATACATTTTTTTGTGGAAAATGGAACGAAAAAGAAAAAAAAAGACTCCATTAACGCTAATTAACTTGGAGCAATTGTTGATGTATACTTCAACCCTTGCATCATTTCAGAATTTTATAGAATAAATAACTTTTAACGCTTGCAGTTTTTGAAAACCAATAAATAATGCATAAATGCGAACATAAAATACTTTTAATGTTACTGAAATAACAAATTTGTGGTGTTTCGTTCACAGAGAAGAGAAGACAGAGAATTTTCTGTTTATATAAAATATTCATTATGTTGTGTGTATACGACGGAAGCCACATAGCAAAGAATTGTTTAGTTTTACCTCCGTGGTGAAATGATTTGTACACCTGGCTGTTAAACCAAGGTCTTGGGTTCAAATCGAGGTTAAGGTTTGAACTGATTATTCATCCGTATCTTTTCGATTAACTAACCTACAGGGATAGAAAATCGGCGTAATTAACTAAAAAGAAAAGAAGAAAAGAAAATGCCGATACTGAATATAACCCCTCTAAAATGGGTGAATAAAATTCCTCACTTGACGTTTGAATTGTAAAATTCCATACGAACCTATAAATTAAATCACCTTATCAGAGGAGCATACTAGAAACACACGATCAAATATTTCCTGCCAATAGCTATATTTGACAAAGTAAATGTACCAATGTTTTTAATGCAAAATAATACCAGGTGCACATAGTACCTTTCAGATGCAGATGCTGAAATTTAGATCTTTATGGCCTTGTTGTGCAAAGGTCAAAATATGATACATCGTTTGTTTTCACTTTGTTTCGGGTGTTCGGAAGGATTTTATACGGCCGCTGCCACAATGTAAAATATCGATCTTGCCGACATAAACTTCGTAGAGAGAATCCACGTCAAGAGCAAATGCCGTGCTGATCCATGAGGATCTCCCGACATGTATGAACAGTATCATGGTTGCTTTGAAACACCGAGCGAAGCAACGTGATATTCCAGTTCCAATAAAGGAGATAAACATTTAAGCTCTTGCGACCTACGCGTTGTCATGGAACATTGTATTTACTTTTACTTGTATCTTAGTGATGTCACGATGTAAGTTACACTCTGTTAAGTTTTCCGTCGACTTCGTGTTATCTCATGATAAGACTTTATTTTTTAAAAAACATTGACTTTAAAACGATTTAAAACTCCGAATATAACTAAATGGAAGTCGTCAAAGGTAACTGAAATACTTTAACCTGTAGGCCTATCCCGATTAAAATATTTGTAAATAATGTGGGCTTAAATTTAAAACGTCGTCAATCTTAATTTTCAACACGAACTCACTCGTGCCTCCCCGATGGCGTAGTACTATCGTCGTCGCCTTGTAAATAAGTAATCCCGGGTTCGATACCTAATGGAGGCACATAGTGGTTCGGATTTGAGTGTTATTTTGCGTAGCATAAAGTATGTGAAGGTCATACATCTAAATACAACAACATTATGTTTTTAAAATTATTTTGTCGTTTTGAACTTTAATTTAATTTCAAATAACATTTTGTTTAGTATTTTTTTCTATTTTTTTACTCGTTTATTAATTTCCTCTTTCGCAACAACATTTCCCTTTCCTACAAGTTCACACACTACATATAATTAAATAAATATACGCATAAAATCATTTGTGGCAATAATATATATTATTTGCACACAATTTACTTTAAATGTAAAATGTAATAGGCACATAGTCTATTCTATTACATTTTCGGTGTGTGCAATTACTAATATCTACAGTATTGATTCAGAATTTTTATGTGTCAAATGCAGTGAGAAATCGAGGGATTGGCAATCAGTAGGAAGTATATTTTTAATGTCACATAGCCTACTTACTGGATAATTTCTGTATTTCTTAGTTTATGAAATACTCTAGGACAGTATATTTTAACCGTTATATTTCTCGTTGAAATATTTATTAACTGTTAGAGATATAATTACTACCTCCTTGAAAAATGGAATTAAATAAATCATAATTGCTCGCTGTATTTCTTACTTCAGTTTTTAATTCACATTGTGACTTAATCGAAATTGGCCTCTGTGTTAGCAGTGCAGTTTGTGAAACTAGACAGATATCTGAGTACTTTAATACCCATTTTAACCATACTCAATGTATTCATGGCCACGATCTTTAATTTTTAACATCTAGTCACTACACGTTCCATTAATGATAAACATTCTCTTATTTTGTATATAAATGTTCTTCAAATATCGCTATTATAATAGGATTCTCTTCACAAAGATAGAAAATCTAACTTGCATGATATTGAATTCGAACGAGAATAGATATAATAATTGATTTCAAATAAATTTTCAGCATATTTGTAGGAAACCTGGTCCGTAAAAGGAGATTGAGAATTAGGTCAACGTAATTCGTAGGAAATAAAGTACGGAAAAATTGGTTGAGGAGTTCGATTATATATAAAATGGTATATTTAGTTTTAAAAAAAGAAAAAAAAAACTCAGTCGAACGATAGAACCTTCTCAGGGTCAAGGTCTAACAGGCATCTTTTCATGGGTGAGGCGTGGTCAGCGAGTCGATTCCCATCGAGCTTTTTCTGGCTACCGAAACCGGCTACTTTTTTCGTGTTCAGGTAGCTCTCCAATTGCTCTCTAGATGTGTCCCCATTGGGAATTGAAACCGTGACTGTTCACACTAAAAAGACAGGGCTAAGTAATAGACTGGACGAGGACCCATATTTACTCTCTGGGTTCGATAAAATTAATGGATATCGTAGTCCGGGTAGTGTATTAGGCTTCTCTTGAAGGAAATGCAATTTTGCAATCAGATGAGGACCTTCATTTTGATTCCCATTATAGGCACGTTTCAGTGTTTCGGATTATATTACTATTATGTATTTGTTCAGCACAAGATACATTTCTAAATTATATTCAAGAGACTATAATATCCATCTAGCCAAGAAATTTCCCGGGTTCGAGTCCCAGTCTGGACATGTGTAATTCTTTTTACTGTCTCTTCAGTAACTTCATATAATAATTACTCATTCTCATCGTCACGATTAGCAAAAATTGTGAGCAATACGACGCTAAATAACAGAAATTCAAGTACAAGATAGTTACTACACTTTATCTCTGGAATCTGTGGAACAGTAAAAAGTAAGAAAGGGGGAACCCCCAAAGTAAGCCCGCCTCCACCCGCATACATTCGAGGGTATGCGCTTACTATCCTGGTGCCTTTAAATAAACCAGGACGTCAGTTTCTCTAAATTAAAACGGTTCCCCAGCCTTTTTCTCTCTTCTTTTATGTTTATTATTCAAAATATACAATATACAATACAATAATAATAAATATAATAATAAAAACATTGTAGTACAATATTGTTTTCGAGATTTTACACATTTGGTTTTATGTTTACCCATTCTGCGAGCCAGAACGGTAATTAATATTGTTAATATATATAGAATGTAATTAATTAGAAGTTGATTAATAGAGTTGATTGTGAAATCTGAAGGTTGAACCCGTGGAAAGAAATACAAGATGAAGAAAGAGGGATATTATTGGAACTTGAAATAGAAGAAGAAGACAAGTTAAGCTTTCTAGATATATTGATGAAAAGGAAGGGGGGACAAGAAATTGAAACCGCTTGGCATCAGAAGAAGTGTGCAGCAGGGGTATTCTGCCACAAAAGAAGTGATGTAAGTGAGGTGACAAAAATAAATTTTATAAAGAATATGGAGGACAGAATCAAGAAAATATGCATGCAAGAATGTGAAAACGAAGGCAAAATAAATAGCCTATGGAAACAGCTGGAAAAGAATGGCTATGAGAAGCAGGATAGACTGGACATAAACAGAAGAAGGAAGAAAACGGGCAGGGAAGAATTGAAAGAGAAAGAAAAAGAGGAAGAGAAAGAAAAAGAGAGAAGGTTTGGAATAAGGAGTATGGGGAAGACCAAAGAAAAGATATGCAAAGTGCTTAAGAAAGCGGGAATTAAAACTTACAGGAAGGGAGGGAGAAGCATCTTAGGAATAGCGAGGAATGCAAACAAGAAAAAGGAAAACAGACAAGAGGAAGAGGAAGGGATTATCTACGAAGTAAAGTGTAAAGAATATCAGAGTGTGTACATAGGAGAAACAAAAAAGAGGCTGAAAGACAGGTTGAAACAACATAGGGATGATGTACGACTTAAGAGAGAGAGAAATGCAATATTTAAACACACGAGAGAAACAAGACATGACATAGAGTGGGATGAGGCTAAGCAGATAGGAAGGGAGAAGAGAATGCTAGTGAGAAAATGGAAGGAAGCCAAGGAAATAGAGAAGAAAGGTGAAGAAGACACAATGAACTGGAATGGGGGACTGAAGTTAAACAAATAATGGAAGAAGATGTTAGAAAGAGTGGAAAGGACAAGAGAGAAAGAGGAGAGGAGAAAGAAGAAAAATGAAGGGAAAAGAGCGTGAGATTAAAAGTCCAACCACATTCTATATGGAAGTAATTGTGTTTAGCCTTTTAGGTGAAAGTAAAGTTGGCAAATGAAAGTCACCTGCTAGAAAGTTCCAAACAACTTTCTAAATAGTCTGGAGGGAGTAATGTTTGTGTATATATAATGCTCTGTTTTTGTATCCTGTTACTTTTGTACTTGATACAGAGTCTGAAGAAGACCTTGCTAGAAGGTTGAAACGTTACGTTTAGTTTATGTTTTTAATAAAATAAATTACTGCCTTGGTCAGCATATTTAGTTTTTCATAATCATGGAAACAAGGCTTAATGGTGTTATACCGTGGAACAAGTCCGCAAGTAATGGTAGAGAAGTGGAGAAATCGAGTGAACGGAGCAAGCCGTGCACGCTGCTGCAAACGACTGGCAGCCTCAGCCGCGTTTTCCCTTCCATGCACTGACTTCCCCTTTCACGCGTTCATTGGTCGAGCCCTACTTGCGCAGAGGACTTGTTTTTGTTCACTTGCCCCAGAGATTCCCGGGACAGAGTGCAGCTGAACATTTACATACACTTAAAAGAAATTGCTTACATATGCAATACATTATTTTTCCAAACTTAAAAGTGGACTAAGTTGAAACTAAATATTTAAGAACTCTTCTTTCATAATTTTCCCGAAAAAAAGTAGTGAAACCTAGGTTTATTTAAGAAGAAAATTATAAATGCCCTAGAAGTAGTAATTACTAGCCACCTGAACGTAAAGTTCTTGAAATATAAATGACGAATTTGACGAGAGTTTTAATATTGTATTGAATATTAATGTGTTTCTCAATTCTTTCTTCTGTGCCCTTCACTACACCAATGTGGATTTCGCTTATTTCTATCCTGAGGCCTTGCCTCTAGCCTTAATATTTAACTCCTTTTCTCCCATTGCGATTCAGCATCTGACTGCTGCTTTGCTATCTTGATGGTAAATATTTTCCATTCCTGCCACGTATACAGCCGCTCCCCCACACGATCTGTGCAGTTAGTCTGGTTTACTACATGACTGCCTGAGCGTGTAATCTCAGAATTCCACCCGAGCCAGAAGCACGTGTTCGCAGCCTGTTATCTGAACTGAAAAGTTCTGATTCAACATTATTTCGATCTTTATTGCGCAGATGATGGCGCAAGGGAAGAGAGGGGGTAGAGCAAGAAATCAGAAATCTCCGCAAGGGACGGCTTCTTTGTATACGTGTGTTCAATGAAATGAAATGTGATTTTTCGTCCTGTATTGTGCACTTTCAACTGACAGTGGTAGCAAATGGATGACGGATAGATCTTCAAGAAAATCTTCAGGGAGATATAATGATTTGTTTCTCAGCCACGTCGGTGGCCGATCGCGTGGAATGGTCGAATCACAATCTCGCCACCGTAGGTTCCAGGTTCGAGCTTTTGAATTCTCTATATCCATTACTCTCCGTCTCTCTTCTATCTCTTAGGTTATCACTATGAGGATGAATGATGAACTAGATGATGCAACAAATACAATGATACATCCATGCCATAAACAGATTTCTAAGTTGAGACCTTTGTTTTGTAGCACGTACGCAGACTACTCCTAGGGCCTCCCGATGGCGCAGTGGTAGCGTCGTCGCCTTGTAATCAAGGGTCTCGGGTTCGATACCCGGTGGAGGCACACACATGTTCGGATCGCACTTTAATCTGTAGGCACAGTCCCGATTAGCCGTACTGTGAATAAAGTGGACTTAAAACACCAACAATAAATCAATCAATCGACAGACCTCTCCCATCACGGAGGCTAGAATCCCATAATGCATAGAGCGTTATGTACTAAGGAAGCTGGCTGTATATATTAATTTGCTGCAGTTAGATCACATACGAATATTGTTAGAGGAAATTAGTTTCATTCTCGGTCTCTTTTCGATATTGGCATTATATTTCGTGGGGTGTAAGGAGTGATCCTTTCTACGGACACTTAAATGCCAACCTCCCTTCCATGTAGTACATTTTCAGACTAGCGAGGCTCTGGCGTCTCGACTCTCGGCCAGTATAATCCTCCTTGGGGCTCGTATTGTGTGCTGTCCTTGTGTATTTGTGATTTTCCTTTCATACATTTCATCGTATCACCATTCATCCTTATCTTCGCGATTATTCAAAAGTGGCAGAAAAGCGAAGTAAAATTAAACAAATCGCTCAATCAATTATCCTTCTTTCCCAGGCTCTGTTTCGTTATTTTGTCAAGTACTAACGTAGTACAGTGCAGTACTTGCAAGTTCTTTCTCATTAGTTCTTCGTACATAAGAATGAGTATATGCGTTCGTGCGTTTATTCAAAATAGTTTTAGTTGACTTTATAATCGTAATTCATCACAGGGATGATGACATGCAAATGTCACTCTCTCTTGCACCCTGCACTGCATTTGGCAGACTAACGGGGCTCTGGTGTCTAGACTATCAGCCAGTATAATCTTCTCTAAAGCTTGCGTTGAGTCTTGTTCATATGTGTTTGTGAGCGTCCTTTCACCAGTTTTATCTTATCTTTCAGCTCTTTCTCGCGCGGATGATGACTCGATTACTGTTGGTCACATACGATTTTCTTCTTTTGTGCTGAATACGTATATTGTACCGTATCGTACCCAAGGTATTGGGTAGAAGGGACAAGTGTTCTGTCATTCTTAGCATAGCAGGAAACAGAGAAAGGAATGCGGAATAAACAATTAGGCAAACGTTAGGTTATTGACTTGAGAGCCGAGTATGGAATGAGCGTTGGAATCGTGAGGGAGCGAGGACAGTTGGCGAGGATACGAGACAGAGTAAATATCGCGGATGGTGAGAGAGAATAGAAGGGGGACGATTATTGGACAATGGTGCGTGAACAGAGTGAATTCTGACAGGGAGGTCAGACATGTAACAATTGAGAGGACAAGTGTGGAAATAACCTTCATCTAATTGTGAGGCAAATAATATCCTTTTCTATACAAATCCATATCGGTTCAGTCATGGAGAGTACAGAAATCCAATTATTGTACATGTGAATTATTTTGACATTCCTTTAAATGCAACCTCTCGCATATATCATATTTAGGCCAAGCGAGTGATTATCATCTGAAAAGTGAATGATGAATAACTACACGACCAAATACAATCTAAAGGTCTCTAGTTTGATCCCAACGCAGTATTAGCATTGCGTTAGTGTATGTCGTACACAACTAGAAGAAACGCTAACTGTCGTTTGATTCCGTCTTCAAACCCTTATAGTCAGGCAACCCAAAATACATGACGGATGACAAAATTGCGCTCCAAGCAAAGATTTCCATTCAGACATATAGGAGCAAAAGGCTTAGGGAAACTAAGGTATTGATATTCAGTGCTGAGTTACAATATGTTGTATTCAATTGGATCACTTCAGCGTTCGGTTCCTCTTCGAATGTTACTGGAAAGTCATAATAAAATCTGAAGTATGTGCAAGTGTGCTTGCTTATATTAACTGAGCGTGTGATTCAAAGTTCACAATTAATTTATCTTCGTTGTTCACGTGTGAACACTTCAATTATGATTGGGACTATACTAGATTCTTCGGAATCTCCATTTCCTAATAATGAATAAATAAATTATTTACCCACGCGATAATCAATTTTGACAATTCGAGACTGCACAAAACATTACAATCCAAACCACAAGAATATGTGGGTGATTTCAACTAAGATCATACAGGTGCTGTCAATTTACCATCACGGAGTTTGCTGAAAAAATATATGTTAAAGGACCAACAATCAATTATCCCATCAAAACTCATATTTTACAGTAAGAGCCAAAAAAATATGGAGGACATTTAAAAGAAAAATCTCCCCGATTCCACACTAAAATATTGCCCAGTCTGATTGCACCTCCTGCAAGTACAGTAACCAAAGACTATATTGTACAATTTTCAGAAATTTTGAGACGTGTTTTTGAGAAAATGGTTTCTAAAAATAGGTCAAAATGGATTTTTTCATTTTTTGCAAAGAATTTTCTACCTAACATTAGAAGATAGTGCAGAAATGACATTGTAAATAGTTAGTCCAATTCTCATATTCTATTATCTCATCAAAACTCATGTCTTATTGTTCTTCACTTTTTCAAAAAGAAAAAATAGAGGGTTTCATAAATATGTTCCTTAATAAGGATTTGGAAGTACTTTTAACATGCTTTCAAATAAAGGAAACCTTAAGTCTCTACCATTTTTGGTTTTCTATTTATAGTGGTTTGACTATTGCATTATTTTCCTTGCGTATTTTTTTTTATCAAATACTGTCTTTCTTCGTCAGCTTGTAACACTGTGAGAAATCAACAGAAAATAAGAATATTTTATTTTTGGACATGTATCATATTGTCCTTTGACATATATTTTTTCAGCTGACTATGAAATTCGAAGGTGACACATTTATTACTTACTGTGTGATTTGAGATGAAATGGCCCATGTCATCATCAGGAATCCAACCCAGGCTTCTTTGAAAACTTTAACAGTATAGTTACTAAGCTCTCGGAAGTTTCCTATACTGAAGGCAAGGTGAGCTTCTCATCAGTATAATATCTTGATTCAAAGATTCGAAGCGTGGGAACTTTACATCCCCTATGTGCCTGTCGCATTCGTAGCCCTACATGGTTAATTGCTTGCAATGTCTAATGTTGCTTATTGCAAGGCAAAAGGGCTGGTTATCTCTACAGAAGTTACCAAATTACGTTCCAGATAATAATATTTCATTTTAACGAGAAAAGAAAATTCCTATCCATAGAACTACACACTGATTATGAAAACCATTCTATATTTTCTTCAACTACGTAAATCAGGAAAAGCCGTGCGTGAGGTTGGTGGTTTCGTCATAAATAGCTTATAACGTCTTATTTGATACTTTCTGTTCACTGAATGAAGATAATAAAACAGTTACACACTATCTTTTTTGCATTATATTCGGGTTCTTTGCGCTTTTTGAGTTTTTGTGTTATTGTCAGTTGATTGCTGAAAATTTTTAAATTACTTAAAAAGGTGGAGTTATAATTGTTAGTTTAACTTAACATATTAAACATTAAATCTTACATTCTAAATATTCAGGAACCATTAGGATGAATATATTCATGTCTGGTTTATTTCAATGAGTGATGTAATTATAGGGTAAAGTACCCTAATATGAGACCCTATGGGTATGGCGTGAATGAGGTGCTTCTGCCAAGCGGAAAGAATTGGATCGTGTCCTTTGCGATACGTGGAAACATCAGAGCGAGTTTGGTTCGTGAGCTGTAAACGTGTCGTCTGTAGTGTTCTACGTTTGTTTTGTCAGCGTTCCTAAGTTTATGGAGGTACCTGTTTAAAACTTCCACCAATGAAGTAAGGTATGTGCAAAATTTTCCTGTGTGAATACGATCGAGACGAAAAAGTAGATCTTTTCAACGAGAGTAGTGTGATATTATCATCGAACACGACACGATTTGCTGTAATGGCGATCGTGCCCTAATATGAGACCCGAGTGGTGCACTTTTATCAAATACGTATCTCATATTGGGATACACTGTCCACGTTTGGAAATAGTAATGTAAGAAACCGGATTATATCCCTGCAACAGGCATATCTTCAGAGGCCATGATTTCTCCATCCACGTGACGAACGACTACGACGACGCAGAGCGCCTGCCTCTTGCTTCTACGTCTGGCTCACCATCGCAACCTGCAAGCGAGCTTCATGGCGAACCCTCAACTATCGCTGGACCATCCAGGGGGTCCGCTTCCACACCTTCTTCATCTGCGAGGAATGGAGACATGCGGACTAATGTCTCACCCACAGATATTCGACCATTCCCTTCATTGCAGTCCAGGCCGTCGAGAGGAAAGAGAGGATCAGCCAGTGCAGTCACTTCATCCCCTTACAGAAATCAGTTAATGGGGAACGTCAACAATAGGCCTACTGGAAAGAAAGATAAAGACAGCCACAGAAAGGAATGGCGAGCAAAGTTCCAACGGCGAAATGTGCACCGAAAAAGAAGAACCAGAAGACACCCAGTTCTGATGAATCAGACGCAAGTCAATATCTCTACACTTCCTATGATGATGATCTTCATCGGGACAATTCTGATGCAGAGTGTTTATTTTGTGGTTGTTTCTTTAGTGAGGACAAGCATGAAGAAAAATGGGCGAAATGCACTGGTGGATGTCACTGATGGGCTCACGAGGACTGTGGTGCCACCGATCCTTATTTTGTGTGTCGTATGTGTTCTCAGAGACGTTAAACTAGTGTCATGATACATATCTTAATCAGCCATATTTTGTTCTATTATCAGGTGTGTATGTACTACATTTGTAGATGTGTTTTCATATATTCATTTCTTACTTTTTTAGCATATAGTTGTCTTTACGATATTGTCTTTCTACTGTTTCGTTTAGGGTCTCCTATTGGGAACCACTTTTTCAACAAGGGAAAAATGCACATTTACATTTGCTTATGTTTTGTGAGACTGGTGGTTCTTAGTTCACATGTATACGGTTTTGCATTTATTAATAAAATATTGAAGAATACGTCTATATCATTAACACAAACCTTCCTGGCTTTCTCAGCCTGCCAAGAGAGAAAAACAAAATGGGTCTCATATTCCGGCACTTTACCCTATAATCGTATTGATATTAGATTTTTGTTTGCATCTATTGTGATTTTTTGTCAATTAGCTAAAATCTTCTTGTGTAGTAGTGCCTCACAAAACTTATAAAATATTGGATAATTTTGTTGTAATACTTTGAGCTGTTTAGACTAATTGAAGCTCTTGTGAGAAAAATGCATTTATTATTATGCGAGCAGATAATACTATTAATTTTATTCAAACTGAAGCACACCTCTGACTGAAAATCACCATTATTATCCAATATTATTTTAAATCTGTTAAGCCGGGTAAATTATTATACTATACTAATATTATATACTGTTTTAGTGGCGGAGCACATTCGGCGATCGTCACTATCTCGCTAGGGAAGGTTCCATGTTCGAGTCCTGACCTGTGCATGATGATTTCTTCATGAATGCCTCCTTCGTCACCTTCATTTATCATTCATACTCATCGCCATGATTAGCTAAATGTGGCAGAAGACGAAGCAAAATAAGAAAAACATTGCAGTTTAAGTAAGTGGCGGCGGGTTTTTGAAGATAAAGATAGAAATATGTTATCTGTCTCGGAATGCGTAAGATGTGGACAATTAAACCTACAGGAAGCCTGCAACAACCCGATTTTCTCTCCCTTGAGAACATTTCTAAAGCATCTAAACATCCTATATTTTGAAAGAAAGCTTCGTGTGTGTGTGTGTGTGTTTGTGTGTTGAACCGCAGAGCACAAATATCGTAAGAAGTATTAGTTGCAAACATACACACACACACATACACATATAAACACACACACGTACAGACTAAGATATCGATCAACAAATCTTAGGAAGAAACCTGTGCCAGAGAGGATTTGTGAAGCAGCCTCGTGAAAGTAAACAACTTCAATGCGGGAAAGAAGTCTGTTTTTGCAAGGACATAAAGTAAAGAGCTTTCTGAAGAAAGATCCGACAATTATCAAAACAAATGAACGATACCACTACCCATAGTTGTGCTTCGAAATTTTTCAACTGGAACTGTCTGTGTTCATGGCGTATCGAATAGTGTACTTTGACACACACTTGTGTGGTAAAATTTTAGAGAACGTTGCTTCTCCTCCTTTCTCTGCTCATCACGATGATGAGGCGGCTTGATTCGATCCTCGAACCTCTGCCTTAGTAGCGTGCTACATCGAAGAAAATGTCACGGCTGGTTTATTTTTTAAATTTATTTATATATTGTGTTTGCACAATGGAAGTGTTCACGCGCCATGTATATATCACACACACGTATATGCACACATACAGGGTGCGAATAATCAAAAGGAGACAGACAGGTTTACCACCGACTAGAACCAATCATCATCCCTGGCAACAAAGGTAAATTTTCATCCCTGCCACGGATGATTTTATCAGCCTCATATAAAGAGGATAATCGCATATGTAACTTCTTATGTAATTGTCTTTTTTCGCCGCAAATTAATAAATGTCGAGAATTTTATGAAAGGCTTTTCGTTTCATTGTTTACATAATAAACGTTTGCATAAGAAGAGGTGATGAACTATTTTCGGAAATTCACATGTGGGACTCAAGTAAATATCCATTTAATTTGAAAACTGTTTCGGCTCCTTGGTCACGTTCTACGCCCTCGATTTCGCGCACAAGTCAAATATTTTCGATAAAAAAATAGTTTTTTATAACAAAGGGTGTTTCAAAATAGCGCGGAAGGTAATTTTTTATATCTACGTGCTACGAAACTTACGTTTTCTTAATATTAAAATTCCTTACGTATGTAACGTCAATACTGTTTTTGAGGGCGTCCATCATGGATTCATGTCACAGGCGCACGTCTGCAGATTTTCTTTTTCTTCTTATGATTGACTTGTGCAATGGGATAATTTGCGATTTCAATGGGATAATTTGCGATTGCTATATGTTAATTGTGTGATGTATTGGCGGGGTGTGTAAATACGTTATCTTGTCGAACATCGTGCAACTGCAGGCCGTAAAGGGGAGGGTTGTATTTTCTGAATGACTTGTGGGATGGGATAATTTGCGAGTTCTTATTTTTATGATGGAACGGAAGGAGAGGGTAGTATTCTGTGGAAAGGACAAAAGACTTTTGACATACAACTTACTTCTCTTTTGGACTTCCAAATTCAACTTGGACCCGCAATTCAGTGCCTGGCCTTGGGAAAAAGAGGTAAGTTACCTTCTGAGGTTAAATTTTAGCCTTCATTTTTTGGAACCTTCATGTGTCAGTGTGGAAAATAGTGTTGGGGGCAGGTGGCTCGGCCAGTTTCTAACATGCTTTCCACAGAGACAATATAGAGAAAGGCGGGTAGCCGGAGCGGAGCGGAATGAAGCGGAAGAGGGGCCGCGATAGCGGTAGCAGGCGGTAGGTTAATTACCCCAGGAGCGAAGCCCGGAATCGGCGGGAAATTTAGACACCAATTTTCATGACATTTCTTGAAAAACCGACATTTACATACATCCATCGGTACGTGTGCAACGAAACTAACATAGCGGCAAGAAGAGTACGGGTCCTACGAAACTAACATGGCAGCAAGTAGACTTCCACCTCGCAACTTGAAACGGCTACATCGCAACTTCAAACGGCTGTACAGTCGTAAATACTTGTTTCCGCGCTCCAGAATTTTGTTCTTCATAATTGTAAACATACAATGTTCATAAAAAGAAATCCTTGCGAAATAGAGGGTGTAGAATGCGACCACGGACCCACTGTTTCCATAAAAACTAAAGAAGACTTTGTTGAGTAATAAGTTTTTCAAAATGGAATATTAACGATTGGAATATATGAATTTAGTACAACCAACAGAGGAAGTAAAATATTGCCTTCATATTTGCATCTAGCTATTATTGCACTAATGTGCATATATTTGCTTCAACTTCCCCACGGTAGGAAGTTTAATTTATACATACACATACAAATGCAGGATGAAGCAATTTCAACTACCTGTTTCGTAGTTTTAGATTTGCATTCTGAAGACGTTGATTTATTGATTGACTTAGTTTATTTTACTTCGTTTTTCTGTCACCTTTGGCTAATCGCGAAGGTGAATGATGATATGTTAAAATTGATGAATGGAAACTCGCAAAGAACACCCATGCCGGGACATTGTAATGACGTGAGTTAGGCTATGATGTTCGCAATTTCTTGTCAGATTCCTGTCTTCATTTCTTCAACACGCCCCACGTCGTATGGAAACACTCATTTCCAAGTAGTCCTCGAGAAAAAAATGATTCTTGACAAGTCATGAGTTTGGAAACCACTAAAACCGCGAAATGATGTGATGTTAGAACTCCCACAGAGGCCATGTTGAAGATGCAGGTATGTGCTCTGGCTTCATCCTGTTGTTACGAAATGCTTTCAAGATAACATTGGCGGTTGATCAGCTCAGGAATCTGTCACTTCTACACATAATACATGTTATTGCAAATGCCAGCGCTCCATGACTATTGAAATCATAGGCTACACATCAAAACCACCGTCCTGCTTTGCTCCTACACTCCTCGGGTTTGCACTGTTGCCAATCTCAGATTAGGCACCTAAAATTTCTCGAAAACCTGTGTGTATATGCACGCTTGCATGCAGCCATGATTAAATTTTTGAGTGAAATTATTACATTCATAAGAACCTTACTTCCATACACCAATCCACATACTCAAACACAGAAATATTTAAATTAAAGCAGAAGAGGAAATGTAAGATAGATCACATGAAACAAAAGGTGGTTTTCATGGATTATAGAGTTCCTCTTTAACGACATTTGATCAAAGTGCACCTCTCCCTCCGCTCTCCGAAATGCACGAGTTGAGTCAAGAAACATGTTAGGGGTTTTAGATTATTTGGGTTGAAACTTTGTTTCAACTTTTCTACTTCCGACTCGGACTGAGAAAGCTTTGCATTTGCCGGTGCACTAAATGGGTGTGTAAAGCTGAGAGCTTTTTCAGCGACAAAACCGAAAGGAAGAAGTTTAGTCCCCCCTGTGTTAGGACGCGAGAAGACTCTACGCCTTCAACAACTGGCACGCCATTAACATAGATTTCCAGACCATAAATGAAACGAAGAAAATGAGAATTCAGCTGGGAATTTAAAGACATACATCACATTTATCTGCAAATTATGACTTTTGTAGCCACATTAACAATAGTTCCACTGAAAATTTTACGACCCCCATTTTTTTGACGAAGTTGAATTAGACTTATTCTCTCTCTCTCTCTCTCTCTCTCTCTCTCTCTCTCTCTCTCTCTCTCTCTCTCTCTCTCTCTCTCTCCATCCATTCCTATCCTTACTTCCCTTCCTCCCTCCACAACACAGGAATAAAAAACGCACATGCAGTCGTACACTCTCACGACGTTCATATCATCTTCTTTAAAGTTATAAGGAACAAATTAAGTAAATGAATTATGAATAAGTAAATGCATTTTGGTTCGTAAATAGAAATTAAAATACTTTCCTCTACATTGTCGATGGTATGGATCTAACCTATAAAGGATCTGTAATATTTTTTTACTACAAATCCTGCGCACTAACAAACTCCACCGGGCTGAACAGATACTTCTGCATATGTAGTGGACTATGTCTTCTTTGTGCTCAGCTCAAGTCCGAAAACACTCGAACAAGATTGTCGTAGGTTGAGTTTCCACCATCCAAAAAAGTAGAAGAAGAACGTCCACCTTAAGATTCTCTCTCTCTCTGCAATACTAGAATAGATAGAGTGTTCAACGCACTAGAGAATGGATGACACCCATTTGCCATTTTATGCAAGTAAAGATCCATTGTCACTAACAGTGCCAATTATAATTGCAACGAAATTTCGCAATTAAGGCAACGTCATAAATTTTAACTGTCCCAAACCGTAACTTATGTAGTGATAATAAATACAAGTTTACATTATTTCTCGGCTATTTATATAGCCATTTTCATGTACAAAGAAACTGTACCATAAAACGTAAAATGATAGGATTATCTTTATAAACACGTAAGCACTAGTTAGAAGAACAAGTTGCAAGACAACTAAATAAATTATAGTTAAATACATTTTTTTTGTGTTGAATGAATAATTAAAATTTATCTTGTTATATGGTACATTCAGATTTACTCCATTGGCTACGTCGATTTTCAGAAATGCATGCAACCTAGAAAATTGAATTTAACCTCTTGTGGTACAAAATGACTTATGTTCTACCAATATCGGCGTAAACAACTTGTACTCAGTATTACCTAATGTTCAAAAGAGAAACTAAACTGTCATGTGCTTTAAATTTTTTTAAACATTTTGACCGTTAGAACATGTTGGCTCTCTCCGAAAGCAAGAATCTAATGAAAACGTAACGTTACAAATAATGCAATGTGTTGATCCAGCATCATACACTTTATTTAGTAGCCCGTTACATGGAAACTTCAATTACTCTTTAAGTCTCTCCAGATTACATTGACTTCTTACCTAGTTTCAAATATTGGCAATCAGTTTAGTGTTAAATATCATAAGATTTCAACGTCATATGTAAACAAAAAGCCTGTTTCATGGTTAATAAAGCAAATATAATGTTAAGGAAATAGTAGCAAAACTATTAGGAAAAAAACATAAACACTTAAGGCTCCTAATGACGTAACATACGGTCGTGAACTTCAAACGAGATTTCAGAATTCTGTTGTACGTACATCTCCATGCGTTGCCTATCAACAAAGATGCACTGTGGTTCTCCACATTTGGATTTTCTCTCTGTATCCGGCGCAGGAGCATAATATAAAGTGCGTGTATACTATCTTAGTAGATCTAATTTACATATAAACAGTTCAATGATCTTCACGTGGTTGAAATTACGTTAGCTATTTTTGAAAGTTCCCCCTCCAATTATTCTTATCTCCATTCCACCAAGGAAATAAATATGTTGTTTAAACGCTGGAAAGCAACTATATCTTGTAAACTACATCTCGTCTTAAACGAATCAAAATAATTTTGAGAAATATTGTAGATTTGTCCATTGTCACTCTCTACAAAAATGTTTTTAGAAATTTGTAATGATCATATATTGGTAAGTAGGCTGTCCCCAATTTTTAAAATCTCCTTTCAAATTTATTCCTATAAACGTAATCAGGTTTCATGCTTCATGAAAATTGTAGACGATTCGGTTTCAATCAGAGTTCGAAATTTTTTTGTATCAAATTACCGATGTATTCGAACTCCAAATGAGAATGATTTCTGGCGTAATAAGAACATTTTAATCATAGAATTTCGATATTTATTCGAGAGAAGAAAACAGGAAATTATGAGTATATCAATATATTATTAAATCTTTGTTTTTTTTAAAAAAATAGACGTTAAATGAGCATGCTTAAGGAACATTATATTGGTTTGTATTCTTGCGCAGTGTAAGAATTCAAGACACTTTTAAAAAATCTCGGATTATTTGGAAACTGAGTATGAGACTCGAATATGGGATCAGCTCGTAACTTTCTGTTTCCTGTGAATCGGAGTTCAAAGCTGTTGCTGCTGCACGGGAGGAATACCAAACGCAAATAAGCGTGAAATGTGATCGGAGCTCTCCGCTGAAAGTTGTTAGCAGACCCCAATACAATTCTCCGTTCTAAGGAAAATATACCGTAGAAAAATCATCAAAATTATGGTTAGGTATCCTAATTAGATTAATCTAATCGTATTAACAACTGTTTCAATAACGGTAGAGCCAAATTTGGAACATTAATCAATTATCATAAAGAAAGCGATGTTCATTTGTTGTAAATAAAATGTACGACGAAATTTGGAGTGCGTAATTTACATGAATTAAATGAATTATCATTATCAAACCGTACGTATTAAAGTATTTTTAAGGCTACGAATTGTTCAAAACCTGTGCGAGTTCCTTGTGTTTAGCAGAGATTATATATGAAAGGTTTTGTTTTATATTGTAGTTTGTTTTGTCACGTAGGGGAAGCGGGGGCTAGTTGCAACACTTTTAAGATTTTCAACTTCAAAAAATTTTGCTTTTCAACATACGTTCACGAAACTTTGTAGTTCAAAGGCGGGATACATTCCACTTGCACAGAAAATTTGAGAACCTCGGCACTCATGTACTTTTATTGGAAATTTAAAATTTTCAAACACCTAACTTTTGTTGCAACACTTGGAAACATAAATGAAAGAACGAATAATCTTAATTTATTTAACAAATGATACAAAAAACGATATGAATATTATGTTAGAAACTGTTCAACATATGCTGACATTGTAACAATATTTTAAACTTCAAGTAGGCCTAGACCTAAATTTAGCATATTTGTGGTTTATAAATGTACGCTAGATAAAGGAGTATACAACAAAAGAAACACTTTCTTTAATCTGAGAAAGAATGATGACAGACATAAAAAGCATCTTCTTTCGCATATTTCTTGAAATGTACCCAGCCGTCACACTCTATACACTGTACCCACTCCCTTCCATCATCTTCATATGCCTGTTGCAACTTACCCCTCACCCACTTTACTTAACAAAAGGACGAAAATGTCTTCAACATGAATCTCATTGTAAACATGGCTGTTGTTCTTTTACAGGTGAAAGTACATGTGTATCATGAATAGCAACATAGTCAACTAAAGTTACTTGTCCTAGTCGCCAGTCACTTCAAAATAAATTATTCAAATTTTACTCACCTAGTCTGAAAACAACAATTCTTATTTCCTGTAACTGTTATCAGCTCGCTTGCACCAACAATTAGAACGTTTCTTCCTCCACAAAATGCGCATGAGCGAAGGGCAAGTTCGTTCTCGTAACTCTTCACGTTGAGAAGATATTAACAGTGTTGCAACCTACCCCTGTTGCAACTAGCCCCCGCTTCCCCTTCATGTTGGGTATAAATAATAAACGCTTGCCATCTCTTGGGGGGGGGGGGGTGTACGTATTTGTAGACACTGCCAGGATATCTCCGAATCATGCTACAGTGTAGGAACATTTTTCCAGCTCGCACTGTTGTCTAGGATTACTACTGTAGGAGTTTGAGTCCTGTCCAATGCTGGTCATGTTCCACATTTGATTTCACGCCATTGTCAATTGGAGCTACGTAGAGACCCCGGATTTGCTGTATTATTGTTGTTATGAGCTTTGAGACGGAAGAGATAAGTGGCGCCAGGAAACCAACCTTTAGAAGTAAATGCAAAATTTCGAACCGAGGCAACATAAACTGCAAGTGTCGCCTGTCACTTGGCCTGTGCCGTTTTCTCAGGGTACTTTCAGACCGAAGCAACATGTGACATGTGTCATTTGGAAGCAGGCACTCGGTAATCCATTCAACCTCTTGAACCGAAGTGCGATAACGAGCTAAACACGTCACTTGTATGTTGATCGGACTACACTGTTCTCTCAATGTCGTGTATCGTGCCGCTTCGGTCTGGTGTTCTTACATGCACGGCGAATGTTTTGCTTTATACGAAAGGAGATTGTGTCGCTTGTCATCCGTGACTTCAGTCTGAGAGCTCCTTCAATGGCGCACATCATGTCACGTCGGGCTTGTTTGTGCATGTGTGGTAGATGCTTAATTGCAGACTGAAGGGGCCCATGACACTTGTCACTTCATTGTGGACCCTCCCCCCCCCCCACTGCCGTGTGTTGCTTCGGTCTGAATATTCCCTATACTTAACAAGATTGTTAGCTACTTCATCAGATATTAAGATTTAATTTAGCCTGTAAATCACGGAGAACAAATTGCAAGTACTGTTGTTGGAAAAAGGCCGGCTTTTTGATGGATGGTTCCTTTTATAATCAGGAATGGGCCTCTAGAGTGGAATAAGGTAATGGTGTTGTCTTGTAATAAGATGGGGTCTGAGGTTCAATCCTCAGTGGAGGCAGAGTGCTTCGGATCTCATTTCAAACTGTAGGTCTAGTCGAGATTTCTTAAATAGATTTTTTTTATTGCCATTTGTGGCCAGTCTTTATTTGTTTCTGCTTCAGTTTTAGTGCCAGTGTTTTTCAACAGCCAGCCCTGAAAAAAGGTTCGTTGCACCTAGGGGTTGCAAGTCTATACGTAATTGATCTATGATAATACCGTAGTATATTGATATTAATTAATGGTGCATATTAATTTTCATATAAACTTTAAAGATCAGAAATGTATTTATGAGTGATATTGTTGGGATCAGGGAATCAACTTGTAAGAAATAAATTTACTGGGCTGTGGTCTCGCAAAGGTTGAGAATTTTGCAACAAGCAGCCAAAATACATCACTAGTTGCTCTGAGACCAGGTTTAGCAGCCATTTAACCATATACTGGAAAGCCAGAATTCGAATATATTTTACTGAACACAAAATTTAATATAAAGAGATTTGATACTAGATTTTCGAAAGGTAGAGCAGTATTTTCCTTTTTGCTTCATGTACATGTTCGTATAAGAAATTCAAACATCGAGAACCGTATCACACTAATAGGTTCTTTAAAAACACATATAAAACTACTCTAGTTACGTGAATGTGTTTATACTACATAGATATATTTAATGAATATACCGAAATATGAAGTAACACTCTGAAAGAACTGCCCATTAAAAAATACAGCTTTTTTATACACTGTTTGTCTAGCTACGAATTTCATATTGTAAATTATATTTTATATTTTGAAATGAGTGTCTATTTTACAGTTGGGAGATAAACGAAAACCATGGAACAGGAAAAGTACTGCCAACTCCTATATTGTCATTGATTTGAGACACTTTTGTGAAAAAAGCCGAAAAAAGCCCAACCAAAAAGCCGTGTAATATAACTGTTTTTTTTTCCAAAAAGCCGTGTTTTTTTTTACCACTTCAAACTCTAGCTATGCGTCATGCTAAATGAAAGAAATCCAATACAGGTTGTCCTTAAAGTCACCATCTATTTCAATAAATGAAGATTGTAAATGTTTTAAAAGAAGCATCTTAGCCTTACTGTGCATAAAGTGGACTTAAAACACCAAATCAATCAAAAAATCAATCAAGCATTTATTGTTTAATTCGACACATGCATCCTTGAAAGAATGCCAGGGAGTCCACGGAAAAAGCAATGCAGCTCCAGTATCTAATGTAACTCCACATGGCCTCCAATTGTGGAAAAACACATTCCATCGTTTGGTGGTAACTTGAAATGTAGACTGTTGAGATACTACAACGTAACTCCATTTGGTCATTGATTCTGGTTGGTTAATCTTGGATTTCATGAAGTCTGAAGGAGTTTGAGTCTGGAGAAAGGTTTTTCATCCTTGGAAACCTTACTGCCTGCCACCTATCTATTTTCCAGAAAAGGTGTTCACGTAATCACGAACATAGAATTAAATCCAACGTTTTCAATTAAACTTGTGACTCCTAAGGACACAATATAGTTGCAAATGAACATATAAAAAATATATTCGAGGAGGACAGAATTCACATGGCTCGAAACAATAACTGAAGCTTTATTTTAAGTATTTTGTATAACATTTATAATGAAACAAGTGCTGCTAATGCTTTTAAATAGTTAAAAATGAAAGAGAGAAATTCTTGTTTCCAGGAAAAGAAACTGAAATATGAGTGAATATGTAATGTAATATATCGAGGAGTAGAAATAAAGAGAGGTCTTGTTCATCAAAATATGTGTTGGAAGAAGGAGAATCACGAATGTAAGGAAGTTGATGACTGAAGTGGCTAATAGAGATAGATGTCTGACATGTTACTACAGAATATGGAAGTGATTATTATGATCATGTAGTGCAGTAAATATGATAGAAGAAACAATTTTCCAAAGCTGTTAAATGTTCCTTCAGCCAGACGTTGCGTGGAACTTCTGGTGTAGAACAAATTGTAGGTTCAACTGAACTAATTTTCTCTGGGAGGAAATTCCATTCTCTATAAACTGGATGCCAACTGCTTGCGTGGCACTGGGCATGGACGCTGGCTGCTTGAGTTCCCAAGTACCGGGAATTATTGTGGATTCCAATTTTGTGTCGCTCTAGTTAATTGAGGGAAGTTGGAACCGGATTGAAACGCTGCTGACGACTGCAGGAATACACGTTGTGAATTTACGTTAGGCAACTTGGGATGAAGTACGGTGTGTTTATGTGCCTTAAGAACATTTAGTGAAATGGTGTTGGAAATACATTTTATTGCATAAATCAAATTTATAATTTTTGCTACAAAACTATGTAAGACAACACGATTTTAAAAAGTGATGTTCCATCTAGATTATTTTCTATTTCTATTTGCACTTGAATCACTTGAGTAATATTTTGCGAATGTAATTTTGCAATTATTCTAATCTTGAGTTTAGTGCCTTAACTAGGAACACAGCCCGACGAGAAAGATAAACTCGGTTTAGTAGCTTCGGGGCACTTTACCGGATTATATTTGAATATTATACTTAATATACAGTATTTAGTGTTAAAATTAAAAATATCAGCTTTTTCCGTTTCAATTTAAAGGGAATTTACATGCATTTATTTTTTACATAAAATACTCTTAGCTGACGGAATGTCGTTTCCAAATCTTCATCTCTTGACAGATAAAACTACACTTAATCCCTTTATTTAAAATAAAATTTGAAAGAAAACTGGGTGTCTTAACCTCAACCATATCTCTTTTGAGTTTGTCAATGTATCTTTGTTACATTACGTTGAGTTGGTACCCATGAGAATGAATAATGAACTGTATAACAAATGAAACAACGAACACACAATTGCACATGCAACACTGACTTTATATAGCGCGATACTCTACCCGCTACATCTTTTAGTTTGTCATTTCTTTTTTGTTAATGTTTTTTTTTCTCTTCCCGTTGGACATATTTTCGCAAAGACATGTGAAGTGTGTCATTGATTTATGTAATAAATAAAATTCAAAGTAGCCGACACGGATATGAGATCAAGTGGTTCGTACTCAAGAATGAGAGCCAAGTTCAACTTCAACGTTAGTGTAAAATTTAGTTCTGTTGTCTAGTTTCCAGTTCCAGCTTAAATATGGCACTGAGGTTCCAGGACGCTTCGTGCCCAGTGCTGCACATATTCAAATGTGGGGTCTAAATTTTTATTTTTCATTGTAATCAGCCACTAGGACAAAATAGTCATTCACTACATTATGGTCTTCTTAAAATCTATAACAACATTCTGTGGATTCCAACCAGCCACGTTTTCAGAACTTTTTTATATTTAACTTCCTTGCAGCGGTGACTAATTTGGGGCTTCCAAGGTCACTGGCATTTTCGTGCTAAAGTCATTAAAATCCTTCCCCGGGAAAATGTCTTACGGGCAAGTGTTACAAACTCGGTTTAGTGGCTAACATATGATTTAAATATGGGGTGAAATATCTAGTAAAATAATTACCATAGGATCATTTCCCTATAGATAAAAGAAGGAACGACCGTATCAGAAATATGCTAACATTTAAACATATTGTCCAAGGAATTTCTGTTTTATATGTATATTTTTCATTCTAGAGAGTTCTTCTAAAAACGAACCTGATAGTTAAAGAAATACAATTAAATATAGCACATGTAATATTAAAATTGTATTGTATTGTATGCATACAGCAGAGGTCCCTGTATTTTTTTATTGCACGAGAATGGAAACGTATTGGAACATATTTGTGTTATAATTCTTATCCGCAAGATATAGCTTAACCTTTTGGTCGTCCATTTATTGCATACGATATTCATAAATTCTAGGGTGTAAGACTTTCTCCAGACACCAAAATGTCAACCTCACGTCCTCACTCTGGGCTGCATTTGCAGACTAACGAGGCTCTGGCGTCTGGACTCATTGTCAGTATAATCCTCCTCGGGACTTTGTTGAGTCATCCATATGTGTTTGTGATTCTCTCATCATCTCTTTCATCTTATCACCATTCATCCTCATCTTAGCGATTAGCCAAAATTGACAGAAGCAAAATAAACTAAACCAATCAATCAATCAATCGATATTCATAAATTATATTGTCTGCGTGAAAACAAACAACTTCTCTCCACTTTCACGCATGTTTCTTTCGTGCGTTTTGGTACCAGATGACAAATCATTTTTGTATTGACTGCTTCTGTTAAAGTAAACCGTATGCGTAACTGCTCCGGAGTATGGTTTGGTAAAAATAAACTTCTGCACGTCTAGAGGTGCCGAATGATACCCAATGTCGAAGGCCATGCTCTCCACTGCAAGTTTTGCTTCACGTATTCTGTTACGCTCGAAAAAGCATGTTACTCTGAATGTAATTCGATCTTCCATACCCGCGTGAAGTCGCTGTCTCTGCGCGCGTGAGTGTGTGTGTGAAACTGAGAGAAATAGGAGGAAAAAGTGTTCTTTATAGAAGCCGCCACTCCTCGTAACTGATGTCACAAGAAGTTCAAATCCCGTCCAGGGAGAAGGGAGAAACAGCGTAGAGAAAAAGAACAGTATCGATACTTGATCTCTCAGATTTACCAAGGGGAGATGAGGCTTCCTCTGGATCGTTCCTTCGTAACTTGTTCCGTGAGAGAAATCAATGAAGTGGCAAAGGAACGGGATGTTAACTTGCTTTTCGTACTTCTTCAAAAAAGGCTCTGGTGGCTGATTTTTTTTTGCTCAAGTAGTTGATTTTGGCGATCTTGGAGCCTGAAACAGGGCCAGAATATTAACTCTTGCGCAGTTTTTCATACTTGTTAGTGCAGTTGAGTCAGTTGTGAAACTTGGATTCTTTTATTCAACCCTACTCATGTATGAAATAGTAAAAATTCGTACAAAGATAATAATTTAACTCAAATGAATTCAATATTTATCAGGAGAACGCCATATTCTTTCCGTATTTTTATATTATTAAAATGTTCTAAGAACTATTTTAATACAGCCCAGTCTATATTCTGTACTATCTCACAATTTGCTATTAAATGACTTCCCTAAGTTGTTACGCCTAAAGTATTTGTAGAAGACCACTTAAGGATATGATGTAAGACAGAAAGTACATTAATAATGATTACATGGGCCTCAAATTCTGGACACACCATTGAAGTTTTTCTCTTCTGTTCTCATAATTTCATCTATTCAAAATAAGTGGAATAAAAATAATGCATATTATTTCACTTTATAAATGAATAATAAGACTAAAGCATAAGTTACCAACATTTAAATAATTTCATTCTGCAGTGTGATATGATCACAAGTTGAGATTCTGTGTATGCACGAAGATTGAACACAATGGTAATCAGTGCTTTTTTTTGGGAAGAATGGTCGTGGTACTCCTCAAGTTGGTGGGTCTCGGGTTCGAATCCCGACCTGTGTTCCTTGTGGGTGTCCATCAATTTTATTATATCATCACTCATCTTCACATTCGCGACTGGCTAGAGTGACAGAAAACCAAAGTAAAGTAAACTAAATCAACCAGTCTTGAAGTTGGTTTGTAAGGGAGCTTTCACACCGATGCGATAAGCGACACGAGGATTTCACGCCGAAGTAACAAGAGATGAGACATGTGCCCCATGCAGTCTGTAGAAAAGCATTCACTGAGCATGTGCTATCAACAGATTGTGGAGACATGATGTACGCTATTGAGAATTGAGCCCAGAACGAGCCTTTCCTACATATTGTCGTGCCGTTTAGGTACGAAATGTTGAATTTATATCTGAAGGTTCGTTTCCAAGTGACGCTTGTCGCCTGTTGCGTCTCGCTTCAGTCTGAAAGCTCCCCTGCTTTGTTCATCGTGAACAACTGTGTTGTGATTGAGCATTATAGTATGTATAATCATGTAACTACGAAGAAGAAGAACAAATATGTTCAATAGTCTGTTGTTGATTACGATAGAGTTAGTTTCAGATTCCTCGGGCGCCATGTTGTACGCATGTTGAAAGTTATTAAACCTCGTTTGTGTTTTTTATGTACAGGACGTATTTTATTTCGTCTATCCGTGTTTTCACGTGTACCTAAGCATTCTACAATCACTCGGGAACGTTTCAAACTGAAAATATTGTGATCTATTCATACATCATCTTGCATCCATACACATACACACACACACACACACACACACACACACACACACACACCCACACACACAAACACTTCTATCGTTAAAATGTAATGTATTAGTTTTATTCCCATGCATAATAAGGTGTAGGTAGGTACTGCGTACCGTTGCGTATCAATAGAAAAAATATACTGATGATAATCATTTTCTAGTTACCATACTACAAGTATGTATCCTGTTAAATTTGCTCTCAATTTCAAAATGAAAACGTACTTTCAGTAATGCTGCAATAGAGCTGTCATATTAGAACATCACCTAAAAATTCAGTAAACCACATGAATTTCCATGTAGTGCATTCTTTACCAAGTGCCCTGAAATTTGAATGCGTAAATCTCTTGTTCATCAACGCAAAGGAGGTAAACACGTTTACATTCAAGGTACCTGACGTTCCAGTAAATCAGAGAGGAGAAAAGAGGAAAGCAGTAACTGGCTTCCTCTTGAGAGGCAGAAGAAGAAGAGAAAAAGCACATCATTCCGTATGAATTAGCCTCTTTGAAGTCCAGCGCAGAACCAGGTAATATCCAACTGCCTTTTTCTTCGCTGCGTCACTGAAGACCGCGTCTAAAGTGAATATATGCGAAGAAGAGTGACATAGAGCCCACAGTTCAGCGAACATTCTTGCATCCACTTGTAAACAAAACCTCGTCTTCCCGCCGAGCACATCTTTTGAAGTAGCTTCTCAGTTAGCATCTAGAGTGGAAGTTACCTACTTCCGGGAGAAGAAGAGAGAGGCATGCAGCTAAAAATCTACCTGGTCATGAGTTGAACTACTGATGTTACTCCAATATCTTAACGACTTGGTCCACTTAGTGAAAAGAAAATATGTTCTACTGAATGAACTTGTGGAATTACTAAGTCTATTCAACGCTGCAGTGTTCATTCCTTTCTAAGGTTGTTTTCAGTGCGTTGCTTTATTGCCTGTGCCTCTTTTTATATTTTTGCATTTAAGTTATTTAACGTATATTTTCTAGCTCTTGAGGTTAGTTTCGACTGAGGATGAATAGTGGTTTACATGAAAAATATGAAAAAAATATTGAAATATTGAAAATACTGGAGACTCGCCATAGGCGTGCGCAGACCCTCTGATTAGGGTAACAAAAGCCTTGATAAAAGTTCAGTCGGGAAAGAAAAAAACCTCGCTTTATCTGTTTTTAGTTTCATTGCATTGATGGGTGAATATACTAGTAAGAATGCAGAAACATAGGTTCACCATAACGAATAAATAAATAAATAGTATCTGAAATGTGCCGCGCTCCTTTTCCTCCAAACAATTGTGTTCATGCATTTAAGACAAAATGGTTTAGCAGCAAGAGTCTGAAGTACTTAGTAGTTATACCCTCTCTCTCTGGTAATATGCAATGCATTACCGGAAACAATAAAATTGCGAGCGAAGCGAGCAAGAAAATTTTTAGATCCAAATTTTTACAAACTGAAAACAATATTGATTTCATAGGGCACTACAAATTCCATGGGGCGCCATGGCATTCTCTTTTATTATTTTTCCCCCCATTTCGCTCGGCGCCCAGTGCCAACTTCCGCCACTCTCTATCTACAGCTCTGAACTTGACAAAACTGTAAGAAAATCAGATATTGCGAACGAAGCGAGCAAGAAAATGTTACAAAATGTATTTTTATTTATATGACATTTGATATCGAAGGGGACAATTGCCCCTCTGTACACCCTGCAGGTGCTATTGGCCGTCTAGAAGAAACAATGCAAGAACGACATGAAAAATAATTTCATCTTCAGTATCCTTTTGTCCAGGTACTATGAGATTCTACTAGTCTATCTTTCTTTTATCTCAATGTTTTCTCCTTTTGCTTCCTAGAATTGATTTCCGTCCAAGGTTAGGGTGGGACAATGCCCATTGCCCCGCTGTGCTTAAGAGTATAATATCGTTTAATAACGGCGATAAGATTCCTCTACACTAAATTTCTAGGTGAAAGTATAATAATGTAGGAACATGGACGTCTGGAAGGGGGAAGGATGGCCAAACCACCCCGTTAGAAATCGAATGTCCCTGTGGCTGAGTGGTTAGCACATCGCGCTGCGACGCCAAAGGTCCCGGGTTCGAATCCCGCTCGGGCATGGTTGTCTGTGAATGTCCATTCATCAATTTCATCACTCATCCCCATCTTAGCAAATTAGCCAAGAGGTTCAAAACGCGAAGTAAAATAAAATAAATCAAATAAAAATAAAAAATCGACCTAAATATATATATTTCACGCATATAATTTGATTTCAGCCACAGTAATTTACATTAAAGCGATAGTTTCAAATTCAAGTGGTATTTGTGGGGCTACAACACTATTATCGAGGTAATATGCCCCATGAAAAAATTACGTTGCTTGCCCCACTGTAGAAAAAGTTTGCGGATGTTCATGATTAGGGGGGCAATTGCCCCCCACCCTGTACGCACGCCTATGAGACTCGCACCCAGAATCTTCAGATACGAGGTCACGAGACAAGCGTAGCGTAGCGGATATGCTACGCAAGCACTCGGCCTGTTTTTCAGCTTAGTCAAAATCTGAAGGTACTTATTACACAGCCAACATTGCTTATAGAGTGTGCCAATTTTGGAATGGAAAGTCATCTTTTTGGAAAAAAAAAAATGTAAGAAAATCTATTTCTACTCGTTGAACCATTCTATGTGCATCTTCCGAGTTTCAAATCCATTATAAATATTTACTCAAGATATTGCAATGAGGAAAAATAAGCACTGAGGCTCCTAATTTGTACCATCGATTTCCTAAATATTAACTTTTCAGGAACTTTGGAACACAATTCAATAGTATTGGAAAATAAAGGTAAAATGTTTATGAAATTTTGTCTATCAAATCTTCAGCCGTCTTGTAATCATAACATTGTGCACATTACTCAAATTTAAGTTTAATAGTTTGAGGGAAGTGTAACGTTAGAGCTTTCTTACCGTCGGGCAACCAGTTATATACAGCGTCTATCATAATAGAGTAAAATCTTATCATGTCTATTTTTTTAAAAAATATCTTGAACACAACAATGAGAAAATCTACAAGTTTCGTTTTCATGCGCGTGACTTTTGTAAACACGGTCATTGTGGCGCTGGCGTAGTGTTAAAAAAATTACAACTTTCACAGGTTACACCTTACACCCCTATATTATGTCTTCATTTGGGGTTTTGCTTATTGATTGATTGATTTGCTTTATTTTACTTCGCTTTTTATCTAAGGTTTCTTAAGGTTTCACTTTTTTCTGTGTCACGTTTTCCCTTATCTGAGGGAAGCTAGTGAGTCACCACTAGTATTGTAGTGTTCAATGATCAATAATGATCAATACAGCAAATTTATCACCACCTGGGATCAGCCCTGCCTTATCTCTACTACTGCATTTCTAAAACTATAAGTGTTCTTGTCCATTCTGCTGACAAGGTGCAGGCATCCTTTTCTTCTTCAGATAACTGGTACTCTCTGGTATTGAAAGAATGGTATCACTTGTTTCAAGATTTTCATCTTGTGTGCAAAGGAAAATTTGCTGAGCTTCAAGTGTCTAACCTAGAAAGATATGTGGGTGCAATTGGTCCCTCAAAAGCGAAATCACACTGTCATATTGGTATCGTTAGATAACTTGGTGATTTAGTTGTGTTCTTAGTTAATTGTGATGTGTACATATGCTTCAATGCACGTTGAACGTTTTCACTGAAAATGTGGTCAAACGTTTCAAATTGATCTTAAATCAAAATTCCTTTTGTAAATATGACTTCCAAATTTTTAACAAAACATTGTCTCAACAAAGTGGATAATATTAATGAAAATTAGTATGTGCTTATTAGTACGTCAACAGAGAAAGTGCTAAATAAATGAGCACATGCCCCTTTTGTGTATGTATAAAGACCACCTTCACATACTTTCCAACCTAGCGGTTTCTCATCTATATTTGAATATTCTTAGTAACCTGGCAAATGAAGTAACTGCTCTAATTGGGAGCAGGCTGTTATTATTTTTATTAGCACGAAATGGAGTTCATGCTCCAAAAAATTGAGAAATGAATATGTATCGGATTCATAGCAGATTCATTCATTCATTGGCTTGACAGAAAACAGGAAAATGTCTAGGTTCGCTGAATGAGTATAATTTCAGTAATGATTATCATCTTACACTGATGAGAAAATACTCCTTACCTTTAAATTTAAAATATTTTGGGCCTGTTTTTATATTTTCATTTCATGCTACACCACATCAAGTAACAAGAATTTGCTTTTATTTATATCAAGTATTGTTTCTGTAAGTGAGTAACGTTATTCTTTGGTGAAAAAAGTAAATGTGGCAATTCATCATCAAAAAGGTATAACGTACAAACTGTAACAAGGATATTTTAAGTATAAAATCAGCACTTTCTAGTAACACACACGCACACACACAAATAGTTTGAATATCGTTGAGTCCGAAAATAATATTTTTATGTAAATTAACTACAGATCGCAGCTGAAATCGCTGTGGAATAAACTTAAAATGTTCGGCGTTGTGAAAAAAATATGATAGTAATGAAATTGTTGGCATCTCCACAGAAGAACTAAATGGGCACTTCCAAAACGTATCAGGTATAAATCCTGAAATTAAAAACGTTCAATCGACTCCATAAGTGTTCATAAAAGCAACAACAACAATAGTTTCAATTTCTATTTTATAACGCATGCAAAGGTCCAAACTACAATTAATAAAATGAAATCCAATGCAACCGGAACAGACGAAATTTCTATTAACATGTTAAAATATATCGCTACCCACATCTCACCCACAATTGCAGATATTTTCAACACATCCCTGTACACTGGCACATTCCCAAGCATTTGGAAACTCAAGATTTTCGACCGATCAGTATTCTCTCAACTTTGTCAAAAGTATTTGAAAACATCGTTCACGAGCAAATTTTTAACTATGTGCAATCGAAAAAAATGTTAAACCCCTTCCATTCCGGTTTCCGCCCACAACACAGCACCAGCACAGCGCTCATTAAAGTTGTGGATGATGTAAGGTCGGCGATGGATAAGAGATATCTGACAATGCTAGTTCTCCTCGATTACTGCAAAGCCTTCCAAACCGTAGACCACGATATCCTTCTGGCGAAATTGTCATCTTATTTCAACTTTTCCCAAACCGTTGTTGACTGGACTCGCTCATATTAGCAGCCAGACAGCAACGCACATTCGTTTCTGACAATAAGTCGTCGTGGCTGCCGACGAATTGCGGTGTACCCCAAGGTAGCGTCCTGTCTCCGCTGCTGTTCTCCATGTACGTAAATGATATATCTGGAAACTTTCAATCGACAAATTACCATCTGTACGCTGATGACGTCCAATGTTATTTGTCGTTCCCTAAAACAAGCATCAATATGGCCATCAAAGCCCTAAACGATGATATTATGAACGTCTGCAAGTGGTCTCAGGCAAACGGTCTGCGAGTAAATACTGAGAAAACGAAATGTATTTTAATTGGCTCACGTCAGCTAATTTCCACAACAGAGAAGTCCTCCATCCCTGACATTCTTGTCGAAGGAAACCCCATTTCATTGTCGGTTTCGGTCAAAGACCTGGGAGTCGTTGTGGACAAAAACCTCACTTGTGAAGGCCATATGCAAAAAATCCTACGCAGCATTACACTCGCTGTACCGCCTTAAAAATATTTTACCACAAGAAGTAAAAAAAAACACTCGTGGAGTCCTTAGTTCTGTCTCATATAGACTACTGTGAATTGACATATATTGACCTCAACGGTGAACTAGCAAGACGTCTACAGCGAATACAAAATGCATGTGCGCGCTACATTTATAATATCAAATATTTTGACCACCTGACCCCGACTTTCAAGGACCTAGGCTGGTTCGATCTTTCCACTCGCCACCGCTTCCACGCTCTTACAGCGCTCTACAAAATAGTAAACTCACGAGAGTCCTCCTACCTACTTTCTCGATTTCAACCCCTAAGTGCAGCACACACCTTTGCCACCCGTTTGAGAGACAACTCTCTGCTGGCCATCCCCTCCCACAAGACAACGTTTTATGGAAATTCCTTAACGGTCACTGCTACCAGAGCGTGGAATGACCTCCCCAACGACATAAGAAACTCTTCTTCTCTCGGCCAATTCAAATCAAAATTAACAAATCATCTTCTGGAGTCAACTTACCAGTACTGAAAACAGAGAAATAAAATTAAACCTTCGTGTAAACTTGTAAGACCAACACCCACCGACTTTTTCTGTAATTTGACTATGTTTGTTGTGTGTGTGTTTATGTTTGACGTGTATTTTTTTTACTTAGTGTGTATATATTTTTAATTTTATTTTTTTTATGTTTTTTGCGTCCTTTTCTTTTCTTTTTTCTTGTGTTTTTCTTTTTTTAGTATCTTAATGTTCTTAGTTTTTATATATTTCATTTCTGGGTATCTTAATGTTTTTAGTTATTATATATTTAACATACAGTTATAAAAATCAATTTATAAAATGTAGAGATGGTTAAGTGGAAGAAAAGGCTTGTGCCTTACCTTCGCCATCCAAAACAAGGAATAAATAAATAAATAAATAAATAACACCGTTGTCAGACATAGAACTCAGGCGCGCCGTTGGAATACAGCACCTGGCTTCCATCTGAAATGGGGTGTTTCTACTGGCTGAAAATATTCCCAAAAGGACCACAAAATGAAAAACGAGATGTGAAAATGAATTTATTTTCACATTTTTATTGAAATGTGGTAAAAGTGTTGAAGATATAACTAACTACCTGATCTAATTTGGTTGAACAGTAATAACTGAAACTGCATACAGGAAGGCCTCGCGATGCTGTTAGTCTCGGGGGTCTACACAAATTAAAAAAAACAGACAACAGCGACGACTGTAGACAACACCCTGAAGAAACGTGATTAATCAAATTTCTCGAAAGTCTGCTGCGCCAATGAATAAGTAGTTTAGTTTTTGTTGTATTATTTATTATATTAAAAATCAACAACGCTTTATTGTAGTTAGTTCAAATTATATGTTATAAGATACCATTTTCATTACGAGACTAAGCCGGTCGCCGAGGCGGAGTAGTTATCACATCGCGCTACGACGTCAGGGATCCCGGGTTCGAATCCCGGCCTGGGCATGGATGTTAGTGAGTGTCCATTCATCAATTTCATCATGTCATCACTTATCCCCATCTTCGCAAATTAGCCAAAAGTGGCACAAAAAGCGAAGTAAAATGAAACAAATCAATCACTTAATCAATCAATCATTACAAGACTAAGTTAATTGCTGAATATTTTATTAATCAAATTGCAACTGAATGTATGATAATGGCACTAATTTGTTACATGTATTTTGTCCTTTTTTTACTGCGTATTCAGGCTGTCCAAGGAGTGCAAAGCAATCCAAAACGTGCAATGCACTGATGATCTCCAAATTTGTTTTCGCTTTAATTTTACTCAACCTTCCGAGTTTTAGGAGTTTGATTCGATCCTTTGAGTGTTACACTGTGGCATTAGGCATTCCATTGAGAGAAGAGTTTGAATGCGTCCAAAACTAGAAGTTCATCGTTAGCGTGTATCTCTTTGGATTCGCCTGCAGAGCGCCGAATCTGCGTCGCCATTCCCATACGTGACAACCTAACGCGAAAGCAGATGATCAATCGTGTGACGATTCGCGATTTGACTATATGGGAGGCGCAACGATCAAGATTCCAAACTTGTCTTTAACTTTTCTTTGTTCAGAGTGCAGGGAACAAACTGCTGACCTGACTTCTCAGTCTTTCGGTTGATTGCCGACAACAGGCGAGCAGAGGGGAGCCAATTCGGGCGAATTACCCCCACCCATGGCAGCTGGTGCTCTTTGTCACGGCCCTCCAGTCCTCCAGTTCGACCATCAACAACTCACCGCCGCGCTCGTCGTTCCTTTGCTCTGTCTAGCTCTAAAGAGAACGAAGGACGAAGAGGCCACGAGAGTGAAAAGGAAAACAAAAGAACCGGATGTCCTCAAAGTCTAAAGTGAACTTACAGGAAGAGCGGATTTCCAGTCTACCAAAGTCCACTGAGAACTTCTACGTAGCTTCCCTTTTTTTCTGGTTTACGTTGCATTTGCCCTTTGTATTTGTCGTCTTTGTGCAATACAAAGTTCCCTACAGCTTAAGATAATTTGGGAAATAAGCTCTTAAACACTTTATGGTTTTGACGTTCTGAACACGTTAGTTCAGCGTCAAATACGTTTTCTTAGAAAATAAATCGTTTTGATGGCTTATGTGCGTGAATAGTCAACTCATGATATCCACACCAAATGTTCCGGGTTCGAGTTGTGAACTGGGTATAGATTTTGCTTAGTGAGTTTCCCTTATGAAACTATCTAATCACAATCCATACTCGTCGTCGCAATTATCCTAGGGAAACAGAGAAGCGACGTACAACAACATCACTTACGGAACTGTTTGTGTACCGACACAATTTGCATTATGGTTTCATATTAACCCATTGATAGTCATAGTTATAATGTAACATATTTTTTAAATTTATTGCAATACATCACGAAATAAATTTTACCCTCTGTATTCTCCACATGGGATAAGCTGACAATGTTTTTCAAGACAGATGTAATTTTTTTATATAGAATGTAAAATCGGGAAAGTGGAAATGATACATATTGGACGTTTAAGGCAACTCGCTACTGAGGATTCGTTAATGTTGGTTACATCCTATGTAAAACTTTGGGAGGGAGATTTCCACAGATTAATTTGTAAATATTTATTATTAAGTATTAACTAAATAATTTGTCCACGGTAATCATAGTGAATATTTAACTAAACGTAAGTTTTTATAAACTATTAGTTACACACACACACACACACACACACACACACACACACACACACGGCGATATGTCGCCATGCAGATGAGATTCATATCAAGTGCATTTTTTAGACAGTATCAAAATATACAAATCATAATAGTTATAGCTGATGATAACCATACCCACAGGAGATTCAGAGTTTCAAATGTTAAATAACGAAGGAAAATAATCACATGGACATTCACAATACAAGAATATTAATTCGAATGATAGCAAAAGTAACATTTCTGTTAGATAATTTTAAGTTAATAACATGAAGCGTTGCACTCAACTATGAGATCATTTGAACATTTCTACTACATTGAACATTTTTTTCAGTATCGCGATGTATCGTCTAGGCGATATATCGCCCAACTCTAGTGGCAACCTTAGAATCCCTCCTCCACGAAGCGGCCAGCGGGGAAACAGAATTTTGTAAAAGTAACCGTGCTGTGCCGTGTGTGCGGGCCGGGAGTTAGCAAATGATAAATGTGATAGTTGAATATCATATCGTTGATCAAGTATATGGTAAGACATTGTAAAAACTCCATACTTTGGACCAGTGTTATAAACCCTTCACTCATACAAAAATGTAATGTCTAGTGCAGCTGATGATGGCAAAATGTAGGAATGGCTGCTACAAAATGAAACTCATAATTCCTTGATGCAATTCCTGACCGCACCACTGGATTTCACAGTGCAAGTCACGGACGCAATCACTATTCTTTCCTTCACTAGCAAGAGAAATCACAATCTCGTATGTTGCGTTACTTCTGTTTCGTCAGTTCGGACTGCCTTTCACGATGGAAGCGGAAGAAGGAAGGGTATTTCATGGTAAATTCTCGTCGCGACGACAGACAAGCTCTTTGTCACACCTCCTTTTCGGCCGCCCACTTTACGGCTCCCAGCGGGTAAGAATCTGTTTACTGGGACTCCCAAGACTCATGACCCTCCCAGTGGTGTGGTCAATCCCGAACGTCTCCCAGATTTTAGTACAACTGTGCGAACGCTGTCTGTAGCCAGTTTGCAGGTTTCATTTTTGTTTGTTCAAAATTTACGTTACTTTACATATTTTACGCCTTTTGTATAAAGATAATACTTTTATCAGCGATCTTACATAGAAAATAAATATGCCCTAAAGAAAACCATAATTTTTTTAGAATAAAATGATATGTCATCACTAAACAGAGGGAAGAGTAAGCACTAGAAGCTTTTGACAAAAAGTGAAGTAGCGGAAGTTGAATTCCCGAGAGTTTTGATTTATTTTTTTAAAAAAATATTATGCCAAATCCTGATTTTTCTGATCATTTTTTTAATATACATTGTTGTATTCTGTTATTTTTTTTGTAAAATGAACGGGCATGTAACGCTAGTCTCAAATTATGTCGTTTTTTTAGAAAATACAAAATATTTTTTATGTTATGTTAAACTGACTTTACTGTGATGATATATAATTCCTAAAATAGGTATTAAAAGTTAAGAAATAAAGAAAATAAACTTATAGTAGAACTGCTAAAAACTCAGGTACGCAGAACTCTTCATCGATAATATAACATTAGTTCTACGAAATTATTTAAATATAATTATCTTATTACTTGATTATAACTCAAATGAAAAAAAAACAGTTTCTAAAACGAAATAATATCCGAATTTGTACAAGAAATGAAGGAATTGTTCCACTAATAAAAATATCTTCATGATATGTACTATTTTTCAGTATAGTGGTTAAAGATAAGAGATAATCTTTAATAGCCTGATTCGATTACCGGTAGGGACATTCAGGAATCAACTTCAAACTGCTGGCCTAGTCCCGACTAGCCTGGGTCTGTGCATAAAGTTGACATTGTAATTCAATTTTACAATAAATAAATTTTGTCCACCGTACAGAATCCTGTGGACGTTAAATAACTCCAGCTATTTCGTCTGACTCCGTGGTGGAGTGGTTAGTATAACGTGCTGCGACACCAGGGGATTCCGAGTTCGAGTCCAGGCTTCGGCATGGGTGTTCTTTGTGGTCCTTTAATTTATTTTATGTAACCATCGTTCATTTTCATCTTTGTGATTAGCCAAAAAATGGAAGAAGAATGAAGTACAATAAACCAAATGAATCAATTAAGGCAATCGCATTGTTCGATATCCTGTTGAGTCACATCGTGGTTCTACTTTAAACTGTAGGTCCAGTTCCGATAAGCCTATCTGTGCAGAAAGTGAACTTAAAACAAGAACTCGAACGAGGACTCTAGGCAATCACCAAGTCCACTCTTCTGGGAAGAATTTCAAGGATTCAAATTGCTCGCCCTCTTGTTGGCTTCTGTGGTGGTTGCCTGGCTGTTAAGATTTGCTCTTTCATGAGGCACGCTGAAGAATTTGCCGCAAAATTCCACCTTCCAGTCATGCACGCGAGTTCATTCACAGTTCCTTTTCTTCATCAAACAACTCGGTCCTCTCTGGCAAGGTTGTCTTCCCTTTGTGTGCTTTGTGCGTTTCCTCAAAGGACGTCCTCAGAAAAGAAGTAAAGAGAAACACACGAAACGCAGTGGAAACAGTTACCCAACAGTTTAAAATAGCTGAGTAAGCATGAAGCAAGATACGCAAAATACAATGGAAAACGTAACCAGCTTTCACCCAAAGCAAACGGAGACTTGGAGAGGAGCGTATATGACCAATTAACGACCTGAACATAGAGCATAAATGAATAACATCAGCTTCGTTTGAGGGACGAAGCTCCGGTGACCATTCAAAGGATTAAAAGAATAAATCATAAATTGTGCCATACGCGAAGGTGGAATAATACGGTACTTAGTACGAAATTGCTCGCTAGAGTATTCCTGAGCAGCAGAATTGTGTTCCAAGCAAATTTTGTTCGCATTCAGTTTGCATTCAGTGCCCTTTATCCGTTTCTCCATTCTACGTCGTTTTATTGTGTTTCTAAGTTAGCCGATGAGATGATTATGAATGGTGAAATACAGAAAATTATGAAAAAACAACAAAGACTCTTGGCGCCGTTCTGTTATGCTAACCTCCACGTGGAAAGTATGGTTCCAGGGACAATATTTAGTAGAAAACTCAAAATGATGATTCCGAGATATGTCTCGGTCTGGTCTCAACATTCGAGACAAGGCTAACATGGTCTTGGAAAATATCGAGCCGAAAACGAGACCAGTCCCTTTGTGGATTTTCAAGACAAGATCGATGACGAGAGAAACCTCTGTAAAATCTCGGTGAGACTGAAACGACCTCGAATAAAATGAAGCGAACACGAGACCAGACCCTTCGAGACTTGGCGAGACGGGACCGAGAAAATCGATCGAGACCGAAACTATCGGTCTCGAAGGAGACCGATATTGAACAATGTACCTAAATCAAATTTATTTTACTTGGCGACTTCTTCAGACGTACCAACCTGATTTCTACTTCAATATTTATACATGATCATATGTATTGTTTACAGCAATTACAAAATTAATCTGTTTGTTGCAAGTGAGAGTCTGTGTTGCATGGTCGCACATATATTCAGGATAAAAATGTGCTTTTCGGATGCACGTAGCGTCGAAATGAACAGAAACAAAAGTCATTAAGAAACGTTATTTGTGTTAATGGCATATGTACACTGAATGGCATATGTACACTGGGAAAGTGTGTGTGGTTTCTACAGCACATTTTGAGACCCGAGGCGCGACCGAGACTTGCCATGACACAATTAGGTATATACAAAATCGAGACGAGACCGATCCATTGCAAAATTTCGTCTCGTCTCTTTAGCATCTCTACTTCAAATACATATTCCCAACTGGATGAATGAGAATCCTATCATGCTTACCGAAGGCATGATTTTTAATAATAATTCTAACGAAAGATAGGAAAATTATCCATTTCGTAAGATTTTCTCTGATAATTTTTCACCTCCAGCTAATTTGATAATACATTTCCTCCAGCATATCCCAAACACGCCACTAAAAGTGTTGTTTGATTGATAAAAGGAAATTATATATTTTTTTGTGTCAGTGCTTTAGCTATTTACCTAGTCGCATAACACATGTCATTATGAAACTTACTTGAAACTAATACAGAGCTTAACGTGTTATCGAAAAGTAAAACTGAAGCATACACCATAAAAACAGATATGTATGATAAACACATAGACACACACATTCTGCGCTAATAGAACCATATGTAGGACAACATAGTAGACTAAAACTATCATCCTGACTGATGGTATAGCCGCCATAGCCTCGTTAGTCTGCAAGAATGCAGTTTTTATGGTATATTACGCTCAAAGGAGGTTGGTACATACCTTAACGCCTTCCGAAAGCCTTGGGCACCTCACTACTTTACGACCTTACTAAATGTTTTTATATATATATTTTGTTGTTTGTGAATTGTAATATTTCACACATTTGTGTCCGAGTTCAATAGCCCCCTATATTTTTAGTGAAGGTTCCATGTCTCTCATTCAGTCTTTACCCCTATTTTGTCTCACAAACATAAATATAAAGAAACACCTGTGTTTCTGTGTGTGTGTGTGTGTGTGCAGAAGCGTGGGAGGGTGACGTTGAAACGCTTTAGTAACAAAAACATTTGTACATTATCCAGAATCGATTTTGTACAACTGGAACAAATTTCGTAAGAAAGCTAATATAAAATTACAGCTCAAAATCAATACGTTTCCTTGCCAGAAATTGATACAAGAGAAACGAGTGGATTATTGAACAAGGAATACAGTAAATTTTCTAGAAACATGTGTTATGTTGCTTCGTACTTAATTTGTTATGCATGTAAATCACAATGTCCATTTGTTGGGTTTGTGATTGCAAAGAGGGGAAAGTGTACTTTTGCTGTGTTTTATATTAAGCAAGGCTATAATATCTCCTTTCAGCTAGTAAAACTTTTATACGTTGCAGTCCATTTCTTGTTTCGTAGTTCATTTACAAGATCTTCTTGTTTCATTGCTACCATCAATTATCACCTTTACGTCACTACATCATATTCAGTTATTTGACGAGCCTCTCTAATACCTTTCTCGCTCTTTTTTCTGGCGTACTAAGTAGAGTTTTGTACATTAACGGTAATCAACAAAATAGAACCCATAAAAGCATTTCAGGGTGGCTGCATTTACTATGTGCTCACGTGACTCCGTATAGTACTGTAAATTACGGCAACACCTAATTATGACATTAATTAACTACTAATCAAATCCTAGTTTATAGTTTTTATGATCCTCGAGGAATGATACAATTTTAATGTCAGTCTCATAATATTTGTTCTTAGTAATTGATTAATGCGTCATTTTTTCTTCCTTTCGTTAGTAATGTAATTGATGTTTATGATTTCCTGGAGTCATAATCTAATTTCTGATTTGACAAGATTACAATTAAGTTGCTAATGCAATTGTGTTATAAGTAGAAATCATTGCAATTACTGCGTTTTGTTGAAACATAATGTGGAAAATTGAGGATGACGTATAAAAATTAGATGCAAGTCTAATCATCAAATTACCTACGCACTTCATACTTTTTTACTTTGATAAACCTGGAATACTCAGTATGATTCTTTTAAGGACGAGTTATAGAAACTTTAATTATAACCAGTACATTTGCTTTTTAAGTGTTATATTTTAGACATTAATTTTGTAGGATTGTATTCAGAACGTCATGGAACAAAATTCTATCATACCTTACTGAGTTGTTTCCTGTTTTGCCCTCTCAGCCAATATGCATACATATCAAGAAAACACCGCAACGAAGGCCAGGAACATTGTATTGCTTCTCATAATTCAAATTCTATCCTTTTCCTAATCAAAACTAAAATTTAATATATAAAATACAATAATAGAAGCAAGAAAATTAAGAAATTATAACTTAGAAATCAACATAATCATTCTCTATTACAGCCTCCCTGATGACCCAGCGGTAACGTTGTTGCCTGGTAATCAAAAGGTCCCGGGTTGGATACCCGGTGGAGGCACATAGTGGTTCGGAACCTACTTTAAACTGTAGGTCCCGTCCCGATTAGCCTAACTGTGCATATAGTGGGCTTACAACACAAACTCAATCAATCAATCATTTCCTATTACAGAAGTTCCAAGTTTCATAATGAAAAGTCTGTATCTTTATGACCTGAACAAACAAACAAAAAAATTCAATGTTTCCCCACCTCGCTGTAACTTCTTACACGGCACCTGGTGCTACGGTGCTACAAACAATATCCACTTGATATAATGTACATTGTACAGTCACTGAACAACACTATGAACTTCCAATCATTACAACCCAGAACTCTCCGTGAGTGTACATCTTAATTGAAAATGTAAGGTGTTCAATTTTTACCAGCCTTATGATTCTTTTTAATGTAGCATAAAAAAAAGCAAATTGAGTTGTTGCATAATCTGGCAGCGGCTTTCTCTTGGTCAACTTTCACACCAAGTTCACAAACCAAGAGCGGCATGCTATTACTTGTTTTAAGACTTGTTCTAACATAATAATACTAATCGCACTGTAGCATTCTCTACCGCAATGTGAATACTCTTATTTAATTGAACACCCTTCCCCAAAATATAGCACTACGCGCTTCCTAGAAGTACAAATCTCGGTGTATGCCATTTCGATGTGTCAGCTCCCAAGTACAGTCATGGAAAAAAATACTTCCCCTATAGAGCATTTATACCAGTAGTCGGGATAAGTATGTCTTTCCACTACTGTCCATATCGTAGATTTCGGTGAGAAGGCTGCCTTGAAGAGTAGGATATAATTATGCTTTGGTAAGCTATAAACGGCTACGGGGAGTGAATTGGAAAGCCTGCCTCAATAGTATTGTTGGGCACCTATCAATACGATCAACGCAATTTAGTGATATCATTGCAAACAACAACACTGAAATAACATATGTGCACATAGAAATAAATAGGCCCTACAAATATTTTTTACAAACTAATTTGAAGTATCAACTAGTAGTAATGGCTCAATAGTATAGGTCTGCACGGGCGGGTTCGAATGTGGCGTTCATCGGGACCAAGTTTCCCCAGCACCAGCAGATGGACTGACGCCATCCTGTGAAACTAGCGAGTATTCGTGGTTCATACTGGTACTTGAGCGCGAAATTCATCGGGGTTTTTTGAGATGTGTCATTTTATGCACCCAAAGTACTTTTCCTCGTTCGCAACATTGTAACTTTGCACGGGTTATGAACGCTTCCTAAACACGTCATGGCTCTATAAGAGGGTAGACAAAGAATCAATGTGGCTAGAAAAAACTAGCGTATTATTTTAATTGGGTAGGAAATTACGCAGTGAGTCTCCTCTGGGGCAAAGTGTTCAACTCACATTCTCACCACCAAAGGTTATACGTAGTTTCTAGTATCTGCCTAGGTATGTGTGTTCACTTGTGAGTGCCCATCAATTTCAGCCTTCGTCTTTATCACCGTAATTAGCCAAAAGTAGTAGCAAAGTACACACAATAACAGTATATTGGAAAACAGGCACACAGTGTAAACTGGAAATAAGTTTTTGCCAAACATTTATGCATAGCTGCCCGTACCAGAAATGCTTAAACAAACAAGGTGTCACTCGATACTCATTTTTAGACCCTTCCTTGAAGGCCATCATAAAAGTCTAAAATACCATATGTGGAATGTGGTTTCGTTTATTTTCGAACAGTGACGTTGAAAGTGCATACATTTCGACTGACAATTATACTAATGGACCGTTACAAATATTCATACTCAGTAAAAACATAAAACAGTTTCTAGGGGTCCAATTCGAAATTAATTACACAAATCCAAACAAAAAATATATTCTAGTTTTCTACAATATTTGTCTGTTGCTGGCTCTGTAAGGGTTTCTGGATGTCCTGTTGCACCCGATTCCTACGCCCATACTAGCAGGTGCGAAAGCACAGTAGATGCTGACGGTGATCAGCTGTCCACCTGTGCTAAGCAATGCCGGGCAATGATGGACGGACGAAAGTTCTTCCTTCCGAAGGGCGGGTCCTAATTGCTCAAGACAACAGCTGCTTAAGGCAGGAGTGGGCGAGTACTTGTCCCCCATTACATCAAACAGGCAACGGGCATACCTCTCTATTAAAGGCAAATACAAAATGTATGTAAAATCGATGTTTGAAGAATAAAATATTAAGAGTTTGAGTGAAATTTTTAAAGAAAATAAGATATTCAGGTGCGCTGCTTAAACTATTTCATCATCCTAGCAATTGTTTGCCATCTTTTTATTTATATGTTTACATGCAAGCGCGTTTATGCGTTCTCAAAGATAAAATTGCAACCCTTGCAATGTGTGATGTGAGTGGTATTGTTGGATAATTTCTGTCTCTATGTTCCTCTACTTTGGAGGAATAGCACATTCTCAGTTCGTCCTTGTCTCTTTAAGAATGGATGTTGAAGGTGGTATAAAGATGATTTTATAGTTCAGGAGTTGACTTTATGCCCTACAGTTCCTTCATTAGAGGAACCGGAACGCACTATAAAAGTTGCTCTATTAAGTCTAAATTGCATGCGTTGGTTTTACCTCGAGTCCTCTTGCTTCCGAGTGATCATTTTCTCGTGTACTCGTAAAATTTTACACTTTATGCCGCTTCGTTCATTCCGGAACATTATTTAAGCAGCTGAAAGATGAGTAACAGTAGATACCGTTTGCCTTTCTACAATGACTTTACTTCAAGACCTCAAGAATGAGCTTATAGAGTGCTCACATGCAAACCAGACGGAAGTGCCTCATCTCTTTCGTGAAGCGAGATGGTTCTGCACATTATTTAAGTATTATTTGGCAGAGCAAGATTATTAGAATATTTTTTTTCCATAGGTGCTGATTTCTCACTCAATACAATAAGTACATTCATTTGGTATGTGGCTCAGTCGGTAACGCGTCTGACTACCATGCTAAAGGTCCCGGGTTCGATCCCCGACCAGTTCAAAATGTTTATAACGTTGGAAGCGGCCCGGGCGCCCACCCAGCGTCGAATGGCATGGGTGCCTGGGGGAAGGTAGAGAAGGTGAGAAAGAGATCATTGGTTGAGCCCTCTCGAGTCGCTACTTGCGCAGAGGACTTGTAATCGTTCACTTTATTTATTTATTTATTTATTTATTTCAGAAATTGAACGCAACAGGTATATTACCCATTAATGGCGTTCATTATACAATAATTTTGTGATAACATTATTGAAATATTGCACAGATGAATGTAGTATATAGACAGAAAACATTTAACAAACATATAAATCTTAGGTTCTATCGTAATTTATGTAATTTTAGTATATTCCTTTTCAAAATTGCGTTCGGGCAAAATAAGTCCACACTGTTTTCACTTTTGATGGTATCATTAAATGTTTTACACATATTCCAAATTGGGGATATTGTCAGAGTGTTGGTTCTATTACGACGGAGGCTAAAAAGTTGCCTTCTTGGTCGTAATTTGCTTGAGGGGACGTAGAAGTCGAGCTGTGACAGGGCGAAAGGAGCTTCAATGAGATTATTTAAAATTTTGTAGAGGAAAATGAGCTGATGCATGATGCGTCTGTTGTTGAGAGTTGTTAGGTTAAAATAACTGAGAAGGTTCTCACGGGATTCCATTTGAGGGTATATACCATCTAGTTTGTACTTTAAGTGTCTTAAGAATTTACTTTGAATTTCTTCTATTTTGTTTATATCTTGCTGGGTTTGAGGGTGCCACACTATGCTTGCGTATTCAATTTTCACTCTAAGGTAAGCATTCTAAAGCATCATTAAGCTTCCGACATTTTTGAACTCTTTCATTTACGCATTATAAATCCCAGAAGTCTGTAAGCCTCGTTTGTTACAAAGTTAACGTGCGCGTGAAATGTAAGTTTAGAATCAAACAGAACTCCTAGATCTTTGATTGTTTCTAGCCGTTTTAATTTTTGTTTATTTATGCAATAGTCGTATTTTATTGATGTAGTGTTTCGAGTATATGACATTTGGTAACATTTTTCGCTATTTAAGATTAGTTTGTTGCTTTCGCACCATTCCACAAGACTGTTTATGTCCGCTTGTAACTCGGTACAGTCACTGTAACTGCAAATTCTTTTGTATATTTTTAAATCGTCCGCAAAAAGTAGTTTACCCGATTGATTCAGATGTTCGTGAAGATCATTTTTGTACATGAGAAAGAATAAGGGACCAAGGTTAGAGCCTTGGGGTACTCCGTATGTAGCTTCAAATTCATCGGAAGTATTTCCCTGAAACGTTACGTACTGTTTGCGGTTTGTTAAGTAGGATTGACACAATTGTAACATCGGATTCGATAGATTGTATGATTTTAATTTTTCTATTAAGATTCTATGGTTTACGGTATCAAACGCTTTAGAAAAATCTGTATATATTACATCTACTTGAGCTCCGCTATCCATCGCGGTTGCGATAAAATGAGTTATTTCTGATAGGTTGGTGCAGACAGACTTTTTACATAAGAAACCATGTTGATAAGGAGAGATCACTGATCGTATGTGAAAAGAAATGTGCTTGTAAAGAATTTGCTCTAAGAGCTTGGCAGGTGCTGCCAGGACTGCTATCGGCCTGTAATTCTCTACATCATTTTGCTTATTTGTTTTTGGTATCGGGGTAATTTTTGCTAATTTCCAAATATCTGGAAATGTTGAGGTGGAAAGTACAAGATTCAACAGCGTATGCAGGGGGTATTTGAGTATCTCACCGCATCCTTTAAGCAGAGCGTATAGAAGGAATAGTGTGTGCACTCCCTGAGTTGCCGTGGTCCACCGCCTAGATGGCAGTGGTGACGTTTGAGACTGCGCGGAAGATGCTCGCGTTGCTTACATAGCTAACTACATAAGAAACAAAAATGCATGTTACTTACGTTTGGAGAAGAGCTCAGCAGCTGGATAGTTTGGAGAATTTCGGAGGTGATTTTGCTGTCTTCGAGGCACTTAATTCCTTTCTTATCTCCTTGGTGCGGAAGAAAAATCGACATTTCAGCAGTGGCGAAGCGTCCTATGAGGCCAGGAGGCCGGGCCTACCCACGCCATCACTCTTTTAAAGGTGTATTTACTTATTTCGTCAAAACACATGTGATGCAATGGAAAAGTTTGGAATTTTCATTTATGATAATTACAAAAAAATTCTAACCCTGTCCAGTATACGAACTTTCCACGGAGTGAGGCACATTTGCTGGGGCCTCTTCTCTTGACATTCTGTCGTACGGTCGTATATGCGGGAAGCCTAATCTTACGAGTACTGTACGTATGCTTATAACGTGCTCCTGAGGCCGGCCTCGCGGTGTTACCTACTAGAACGAACAGAATATCAGCAACACTGCATTTCCGCCAGGGTTGGAAATTTGTGGTGTGCCGGCATTTTTTATAAACATTAGCTTGTGTTCGTGCAGAGATATTTCTATTTCATTGTACATTCTCCATATTTTGTACGAAACTTAGGTTTTCCTTCCTTTCATCGACAAGTGTAAGTGAAATTGAAAATTACGGAGTAGGTGTAGTTCTGACTTCGTTTTCTGGTCAGAGTGCTGATGGTCTTGTCGATTCACCCAACACCGTAGCGTAAACAGAAAGTCCAAAGAACTTATATTTGTAAAGTAAGTCTTCATACCAAATTATGTAAATTAATATACTAGTTACGCCTTATATTACAAAGTAGTTTTACTTTCACTGGAAATAGAATAATTTACTTTTATCGTGAACGGGGATTTCCCCGCTCGTTCCCTCTCTGTGAAAACTTGCCTCCTGCTCAGGACGCTACAAGGGAGCGTGGCTCGGAGCGCGAGTTTCGTGATGGTAGAGCTTTGTTTGTGATTCGTGTCTTGTGCAGCGATCAGATTTATGCAAGAAGTGCCGGACTGAAATGCAAGAACAATCGAGTTCTTAATTGAGTGAAGATGTAATCATCGGTAAGGTAGGACCCACTTTTGGTCTTTCATGTTTCCTTCTTATATTAATCATTTCTAAAATGTTTTCAACTATATTTTCCTTTCCAAGTAGCAGTGGCAAGTGACAGCAAAATATTTAAAAAAATTCAAAGTTGTTGAAACGTTATTTAATGCGTTAACACTGTCGTTGAATAAATATTACAAGCAGACATTTTTTTTATGCAGCCGACACAAGCGAAGAGGTAGGCAGTTTCGTTTACCCTGAAGGGATAACAAGAGAAGAGGGCGTTCAATGAGAGTACAATGCAAGGGAAGACTTTTTTTGGGTTTAGGACAAAGGGTGTTGTGTTATGCAGGCACGTATCCAGAGGGGGGGCTTAGGGAGCTCGAGCCCCCCCCCCGAAAGTTTTAGGTTTACACTGGATAAAATGAGGTTTTTGGTTTCTTGTGGTGTGAAATAAAATAATGTGACAATAATTTAAGGAGAGAAATAATTATCGAGGCAAGACGGAGAATGTTCCGTAACCCTGTTATTGATAATAGCACGTATCCAAGGTGGGGCAACGGGGGTTCGACCCTCTCCCCAGGAAATTTTTCAGTTTACGTTAGATAAAATTAGGTTTTTGGCTTCTTGAATAATGTGAATAATGTAAGAAGAGAAATAATTATCGAGGCAAGATGAAGCATGTTTTATACCCCTGATATTGTTAATAGCACGTATCCAAGGTGGGGATGAGGTGGCTCGAGCCCCCTCCCCAGGAAATTTTTCAATTTACACTAGGTAAAATGAGATTTTTGGCGTCTTGAATAATGTGAAGATAATAAATTTATAAATCTGAGAGAAATAATTATCGAAACAAAACGGAGAGTGTTCTATAACCTTATTATTGTCAATAGCACGTATCCAAGGTGGGAATCAGGAGGCTCGAGCCCCCCTTCAGGAATTTTTTCTGTTTACACTAGATAAAATTAGGTTTTTGGCTTTTTTAATAATGTGACGTGATTTAAGGAGATAGACAATTATCGAGGCAAGACGGAGAATGTTCTATAACCCTGTTGTTGATAATATTGCACGTAAACTTTTCTTACGTTTTCGGTGTTGTCGCAGCGCACTTGAGCACTATGTAGAGACTTGTCAGCATTTGGAAGCTGCACAACAAAGGTAGCGCCACACGTAGGGTGATTCGTTGTAATTTCTAATCTCTGGAAGGCGGGAGAGGGAACGTTCTTGAATGAGAGAATGAGTCAACTACTGGCAATATTAACGAATCGTTTTATTTGCGGAACGTTCTAGAATATAATGAGGATATAAATACACGGATTTAATTTTTCTGTTGATCTGTACAAAGAATCGGTTAATGAGATTTCAGAGGTAAGTGTGACAATTCATACAGTCGATTGGTGATCAGATCAGTTAACGTCCTCTGGTTGCTTTATAAGATATAGTGATTCGAAAATGAAGACATTGACGACAGCAGAACTTCCGGGGCCTCAGCGTAGTGCTAGTTCGGTTCGAGGGCCGAAGAGATCAAGGCCTCTCTCTCTCTCTCTTTCCTTCTCTCTCTCTCTCTCTCTCGTGTGAATATTTCAGCAGTAGCGGATATTGGAGTGGTTTATTAAAACAGAAATAAGCTGCATAGATCAACGGAAAATCAAAGTTTTGAGTGTTGATTTAGTTTTGCCAGAAATACATTTCGTATATGCAGTCCGAAAATTTTATGAATGTCGAGAAGAGAAAGTAAGATGTTCCATATGTAGACATTTTAGGTGGAAATTGCAGGCTCTACCAGGACCCAAATCAGGGCTCTACCAACTGAGCCACCTAGCCATCCTTGACTTCAATCGATTATTCGTTAAAATGTCTACATAGTACATGTCCTGTGTATATCAAATCGTAAGGTGTTGCCTGTATAGTGAACAAGCACAGAAAATATAGGAGAGAGAAGAAAACTGAGGAGCATTCCCACCGGTTGAGAAGAATTTTTTTTCTGTGGTCACAAGAGCTACTACTTCGAGGTGACAATGACAGTGGCCTAATAAGGGAGATTTCACACCATGTCGCCTGAAGATTAAGTTTGTGTCGTTTGTGCGGCCTTTTGTGTCGCTACGGTGTGAAACGTTGCTGTTGATTGGCCCATTCCAATCGACATGTATCGCGTGTCCCTTCGGTCTGAAACCTTCCTAAGTCTTGAAAATCCAAGTCACAAGGATGGAAAATTAGGGCCTTGTTAAGGTTAGGTGTGAAGGCAGGCAGACGACACCACCCTAAAGGATCATATCCAAACCTGCAGGAAGAACGCATCTTACTTCAATCTCCAATGCGGAATGATAAGAACTTCTGGTGAGTTGATTTTAAAAAATGTGTCCGAGATAGAGAGAAGCGTGCCCAGGATTTTCGGAAGGGAGAGGGGTTACGCATACTACTTTTGGTGGTCAGTTCTGATTTTGCCATTTTTTTTCCTGTCTTTGACGTTCCTCTTTTTTTTAAAAAAAAAAAAAAAGAAAGGAATATTGGGTCAAATGGGGTTATGACCTCACCAACCCTCCCTTGGGCACGTCACTGGAGGTAAATGAGTAAGCATTTGATCATACTGGGAGACGAAACATTAGATGTGTTGGGAACGGAAGGGTTTTCACTGTGCATTAATTGTTTCGTGATCCACCTGTATTCGAGAAGACTTCCTTTATTTCGTGCTTGTGAGTGCTAAGGCCTGAATCTGAACAATTTGGTGGGTTTCGGCTTTTATAAGAGCTGCAAACATGGGAGGACAAGACACGTTAGTCGTGTTCAGGCTGCGTCCAGTTCGCAGCCCGCAATTTGAATCTCGCGTTGTCGAGTGGATTGTCCATCCCGTGCATGTGTAACAGCTTCGTAAAAACACTCAAAGACACCATAGATGTTTTTATGCCTGATGAGAAGAAATGGACAAACACACATACTGAGATGGTTCCGGCACACAATGATAATGCATGGAAACAGAGGAGTCGAGTGGTAAAAATGTTCCGATTTCACGTTCTGATTAAAATGACAGCCTTACAGTGGCGACGATTTAAGGGATATTTGCTCCACATTTTTTATTTTCTTGCCTCAACATAATGGCCTCTTAATGTTAAGCCTTGGCTACCAAGAGAAAGTAAACTTTCCTTGCAACGCCCTCCGCCCCCCTCCCCCCCCCGTTTTGGAACCCAATTGCCACCACTGGTCTTGAACATTTGTGAGGTTCTTACTATGCCCCTTAAAAAAAATGGTGTTGAGCCCCCCCCCCCCGAAAGGAATTCCTGGATACGTTCCTGGTGTTATGGGATTATTGCGCGGGCCATGTCTGTTTCAGGTCTGGCGGAACAGGCCAGTGTTGTCACATTGGATTGGCAGAAAAGAGCTGAATTGCGCCTAAAAATTGTGATTCTATTATCTCAAGCAACTACATTTATTATAACCTGTTTATATGTTACATCGTAACCTGTCGTGTTGCCGGGTCCCAAACAAGGATCCTGTGTTCTATTATCGCGTAAAGGTGTCTACTAACACAAGGGGTAGAACAAATTAGGATGCGAAGTATACACACTGAATGAGAGAGGTCACCTTTACTTATGTGTTTTCCTTGAAAGCCCCGTGGTGGTCTTCCTAACACGTTACGAAGCCAGGTGACCTAATTGTGGTCATGCCAATGTTTCCTGATCATCTTTAATTCATTCTCCATACATTCTCGTCGTCACGATTAACATAGAGCAGAACAAATGAGACGAAAATATTCAAAACTTAAATTATGTTTACTTGCACATACAGGTGTCAGAAATTCATTTATCTAGAAAGCCAAGACCGGAATTAACTACAACCATTCCATTAGTTAGACAACAGATAACAATAGTGTTTTCCTCGGTGCGAGGAAGTCTTGCTAAAAAAACTAAGTTGGCAGCAGTAGAACGTACCAAACTGACAGTCGCTGAAAGTGCGGAATTCTGTCGTCTGCTCACGGCACAAACGTCAGACTGACCCGAAAATTATGGGGGCGGGGTTTCTACCCCTTTTCACCTCAATTGCAAAATAAATTTAGAAAAAAAGTGATGAAGAATTCACAACAGGGCTCGAGCACTATTCGTTGGATTTTCGCGATGTCCCATGATTGGTAGTTCTTTCTGGAGGTGTGTGCATAAATCAGGGGTTGAAAGAATACAAACAAATAAAAAAAACTAAATTAACAAAATCTATCGATGGCATCTGGTGGGCGGGAGGAGAACGTCTAAGACATAATTATCGTATTGATGGCCGGTAACAACACTTTTGAAAACGTGACGCCACTGGCAAGTAAAGAAGCGGCCTGGAGAGACATTGAACCACTCTCCATGACATAGCCCCCCTCCCTTTCTTTTTACATATTTAAGCAACTAATGGAAATTATCATACTTTTGTGCCTACCCTGCTAGGAAATCTACGCTTCGCCACTGCATTTCAGATAGTGAAATACGAGTTTAGGTAGCGTATGCAGCACATGATCTTCACAGCATCCTAATTGCGAAGTTTTTACAGCAATTATATTTAAATTGTCCAAACACTCAAAAAATATATCACCCCATAAACTATTAGCACATGATAATTTCTCTGCAACAACATCTTCCACTCGTAACAGCACATCATAAACACTTTTCGATGCATAGGTAAGGTATTTACAGCCGTCACCCGAACCATAGTCTTGGACAGGGGCGCCGACTTGTCAAAATTATTGGGGGGGGGGCTCTGATCACTGAAATAAATTAATGAATGACTCACTCTCCCTTTTTTAGGTTTTGGCCTCAGTGTTCGGAATCTCATAAAAGCCCATGAATTCCTCGAAAATATCAATTGTAACAATACTCATAATTATATACTTAGTATATAATAATAAGTCATGTGTTTTGGTGTCTCTGGTCATAGCCCCCCCCCCCCAAAGTTGATGGTTTAGCGGTCTCAGCCCCCAAAAGTTGATGGTCTAGAACATTTCAAATGTGAATTTAAAGTTAAGTTGATGTGGCACAATTCAGCCCATGGAGTCGGCGCCTATGGTCTTGGAGTAGCGTAAGTGAGGCAGGTACGTTAGTTGGTTCCCCGTGCAGAAAAGTTGTACACAGTTAACAATGCGTCACTTTTGAAATATACCGCACTGTGTATCCTGCCAAATGATACACCAAGTATTCTTTACCAACACTTTGCGGTATTTGAATTTCATCTTCAACAATGGAATTTTTTTCCCTTATTTTATTTTCAGGTTGCTTCTTCACCGAAAGATTTTTATTTTCGGTTGCTCTTGCCAGAGTTCGCATTTCATTAACAAAAGACGTCAGAGGAGATTCAGTCCTGTATTCACAGTTTCCGCCCGAAAATAAAGCAAGTTTTGCTGGTACGTAAATTGATTGCACATATGTAAGAGCAGAAAATCCACAGTGGAGGGATGATCATCACAAGTGAACGACCGCAATATACCACAATGGCGTTCTAGAGGATCTTGATTAAATTTTCCTGTCAAAACGTACTTGTAATTGTTCTTCCACAAATATTCGGACACTTCTAAAGTACTTTCTAAAGTCACTCTTAAGGACTCTAGCGTTTTTTTTCTGAAGCGAAGGAATTTCGATTATCTCTAAGGACAGCATTCCATTTTATTAAAGTTGTATGTGCTTCTGATCCTTTATATATTGCCTGTGCAGGAGTCATATCCAGATCTACAGCCGGGTACGAAACACGTAGGCATCTTGTAGTTTTCGCTCGCTGCTGTCTCAAACACAATACAAACTAGTCACAACGGATCAATCACAAATACTAAACTCAATAACGTAACAACGTTGTCATTAATAAAAGTACACAATGTTATTCTAGCACAACAAAACACAACGCTCTACATAATGCGCGGCCGCACTGCAAGCAAAAGACGCTCGTCGCAAGCGAAGGTGCTGCCAGTGTTTCGGTGGGGCACCGCTCTATTCACTTGGCTTACGGGAAGAAACCGAAGTGCGCACACTTCCTCTTCTATACGCTCTGCTTTAAGTATGTAAGGCGGAATTTTATCGGAACCAATAGATTTTTTCGGTTTAAGATTTTTAATGGCATCTTCGATTTCTTTAAGACTAATATCTGATAGGTTTAGTTTATCGATTTCACTGTAAGTTTGAATATTCAAAGTCTTATTTTTTCCATCATCCTGCCGGTACACCGATTGAAAATATTTAGCAAACGCTGTTGTTACTTCTAGAGTGTCAGAAAGTACTTTACCTTGATATTGAAAAGGTTCAGCTCTTTTTTGTTTTTTCATATTTTTGGCAAAGCTGAAGATGAGATTAGGGGTATGAAGTATGTTATATTCTGTGCTTGAAATATAATAAGTTCTTTAAATTTCTCATAATGACGTTCAGCGTGGGGAGCGTTATTTTTCCATTTTTGTCTATGATATGCTTTTTTCCTGATATTCTTTATAATTTCCCGTGAGAACCAGCTCGGAAATTTCTTCGGTTGAGTTTTCGTTGAAGGTACGCATTTGTTAAATATGTCATACACCATTTCATAGAACTTATCAATAGCGGCATTAATATTAGTGTATTTCTTCAGATCATTCCAATTTACAGCTCTCATAAGATTATACATTTTTAAAAAATCTGCATTCCTAAAGTTATAGTTATATTCTGCTTGAATTGAATTTTTCGTGATAGATTTAAATTTAGTCATGGAAATGTCAATATTTAAAGCTGGGTGATGAATGTCTTCTGGTACGAGAGGATCGGATTCCCTTGTGACTGATATGCTATTAACGTTACTTAAAATCAAATCTAACGTTCGTTCGTTATCATTTTTTATGTCATTGAAGCTGTTTAGTAGGTGGAGTGACATGAAATAACTCAATTCTACGCAAGCTTCGTTTGAAAATAAGAGATTGTGATCCGCCCCCTTTATCTCAGGGAAATTAAAATCCCCTGCAATAATAAGGGAAGACCCCTGCTCGTAAAGTGATTCTAAAGTTTGATAGAAGTAACTGTATACAGATCGATTCGTATTTGGGGGGAAATAGGCTACACAAATATGCATATTTATTTCGCTAATTTTTACTAACAAGTAATTTATCAGAGGGTCAATTACCGGAGTTTCAATTTCGATAGCTCGAAAAGCCCTGTTTACAGCCAGAAGTACCCCTCCCCCCAAGCCCTTCACATACTCCTGACACAGAGTATAGGAAGCAAGATGCACAATTAAGCAGTGCACCCTAAGATTTTTAAGTAAAATGTCTCTGCTCTTTATCTCTGTTCTTTGTTTGTACAAAATGACAATGTTACAAACAACTTCAAATACCCACATTTTTTCATGTAGTCTGAAGTATTTAAATTTTAGTAAACTGACACGGTTATGTTTAAGTTCATAACTGCAAAAATGATCATGTATTTTTTTAAAAATTAGAAGCCAATCTTATATAAATTGCCATTCAGTTTGTCGAAGCAGAATCATTATAAAACTAGACACAAAAACGTACTAAATTTTCAACGATATTTAGCCACAAAATACATTTATTTTTTTAGAAGTGGAATTTTTTACATGTAAGTACCAAAGTACATTGTCCAATTTTTATGTTGTACTAAGTTTGAAGTTGCATTTCTTAAAATGACACTACTCTTTTTGGTGTTAGTATTTTCGTGAATTTTGTTGTTTTAACGAACACCAACAACTGGATCTCATTCGATCTTAGTGAAGGCAGATCGAATATTATTTCGTTCGCTTTAAAGATTTAATATATAATTAACAATTTTTTGACATTTTTATCCCGTTCATTTTGCTTACGAGTTATTTTGTTCTCTTTTTAATTGGACTGTTGAAGGAAATTTATCATGGACATTGCAACGAGTAGCGTTAACACGAAATTCTCGAGCAAGATAGAAACAATAATTCCTTTCCGCGGCATCCACCATCTCGGCAAATGATCCAATTAAAGTTTACTTAATGGGATTGGAAGTTCTTACGAAGGTTTTAAGTTGTGGCAGTAAGTTATGTTCTGCACGCCGTTCTATGCCATGTATTGGTGTCTTTGTTGAGATTCGATCTGTCCCAAGTACGAAAGCTTTCATCTTTCTCATCTCTCCGCAATATATCTTGGCTATTGACAGGAGCTTCGTTCCATTTTTCCGTATCTGAGTAGAACACTTGGTATGCACCGAGCGACGTAATGCTTCTGAACACTTCTTAGATCTTGTAAGCTCCCGCTCTCTCACTTAGTTATCTTGTAATAGGACATGCTTTATGCTTTGTAGCCAATACTAGAGGAGCTCAATGCCATAATATAGTTTTCCAACAGTATTGGTTCAAGAGTAGTTGCTACCGATGAAATCTCACATTCGGGATACCATTAAACATTTAAGACCAAGGGCGCAGTTTAAATATATTCATGAATTGTTGTTGTTTTGAGTCCACTTTGTGCACAGATAGGCTAATAGGGACTGGACTTACAGTATAAAGTGGGATCCAAACCACCGTGCAATGTGCCTCCGCCGGGTATGGAACCCAGGACCACATGAATACAAGGCGACGACGTTACCACTGGCACATAGTGGTTCGGATCCTACTTTAAATTGTAGGTCCAGTCCCGATTAGCCTTACTGTATATAAATTGGACTTAAAACACCAAATAACGTAATCACTCAAACCTGAAATTTATTTGAACTATGAGTACCGGAAATTTCTCGGAAATATTGGAATTTACATTCCAGAAATTCGGAAACAATTAGTTCAGAGAGACATACCGTACAGAATTTGAGATTTTCATGTACATATATACGTATAGGGGAACCCGGGACAGAACAGGGTACCCTGCTCAAGACCTCTGGTAGATGCTGAATCCTGAGATGATGATGAGACTGTGTGGTTTTCCTTATTTTGTTTTGTTGCGTCATGGGAAGTCGTGAATCACATTGTAGACTCGTTCGTTTACGATGATCCTGTTTCTCACATCCATTTTTTTAATTTTGAAGAATACCTGCTTACAAGTAAGCCGAATTGTGTTAATACTATATATCTAAGAATTGCAGGAGGTAAATCTAAATAGTTTTAGCTCTATATTGTGATCAATAGTTATTATTAAACGTTAGTTAATACTGACTTTTAGTTAACATAGCCTAACAACACCCGGAGCAAAATGCGTGGGGCAGTACGGGGTAGGAAAGTAAGAATATGAAATATGGGAAAAAGAAAAATCAAATTCCAAGAACCAAAATATGGAAAAATTGGAAAGAAGTTTGATGAAGAAGTCTCTATTAGAAGAGTTAGAGTCAAGTGAAGAATGATACGGAGACTTGTACTCTACTTCGACGGAAGGTTGGGGGAGGGGGGGAGGGTGTTGTGTGTTCTATTTAAGAAGTGGTCACACAATGCGTGTGCTGGTATAGACAGTGATGACGATGAAGTGGTACTAACTTGTGAATTGTATGCATCATAAAACTGACTTTTTACAGGGTACCTCATTCTACCCCGCCGAAAAAGCAGAGAGACAATTTGCATCGTTTCTTATTTAAATGAAATAATAATATGCATTTAATATTTGTAACTTTTTTCAATCTATTGTGTTTATTAATGGTTTGTACCAGAAATATACTAGTTCTTATAGTTTTAAATTTAATAGTGTAATTTTTATTAACATTGAAAGTTACGTACCCCGTTCTGCCCCGAGTTCCCCTACATGTTAGGAATTATCTATTCTGGAAAAAAGTGCACAATGTGTGGGTGCTAGGTAAAGTAACATAACCCTTTACTTTATCGTATATACGTACCAATAATATGCATCTGCATTCCTTTAAACTTTCGTAATACCGTATATGTGTCAAGTCAGGAATATCTTTTTTTGCTAACCCTGTAATTATCAATTAACACAAAATTGCTTTTATTATGGTTGCAAGAAATAATGTTTTGTTGATCTTTGTGTTTCTCGAGTCAACGTCGTAAAATTATCGTTTGTTTACCATCAGAAAGTTAGTACTAGTGCATAGTATTCATGGTCACGTTAAGAAGCAAAGTGGTCGTAAACCAAATCTGATGACTCTTTGAGATGATCTACACTGGTGCATTCCTTTGATATTAACATTATTTCATCTTGTTTCTACCTTTTATCCCTCTTCTTGCGCTATGCAAGTACATCTCATTTTCTTAATGTGTGCGTATTCATTCCCCAAATTTCTCCCTTGAGAAACGTTGATTTAATAAGTGAACTGAACCCTATGTGCACGAACCCACACAACACTCCAGGGCACCTCTTGGGAACAAGAAGGGGAATACGCATTCACATTCTAAATGCCTGGGATCTGCGTTCAACTCTCAGAGTGCTTTCCTTGGTGCCCGAAGAATCCGGGCAAAGGGAGGTTAGTTTGTTTAAACATGTCGAGAAAATCCGAATTGTACACTGTTGGTTATCTTTATCATTATCAGCGATGATACAGAAGAGGACGCTAAAATAGTGGAAACTTCAAAATAAGATCTAAACTTTGCATACCTGTTCACTAGAACAAATATAGTATTTTCCTTATTATATATAACTTTTCTGATATTTTTTACTTATGGGCACGACAATATTAGGTGAACTTCATGTAGGAACTCTAAAGAAAGAAAGAACAATATTCTCCATTCTCGTACTGAGGTCGAAATTGAAACCTTCGGTGGTGTCAAAACTTTCAAGATCAAACTAATAGTCGTCTAACGTCTTGAATCCGAGGATCTCGTGGTCGAATCTCGTATCTTTCAATAGTCCATAAACTATTCGTTTGTCACGATGTACTGTCCTTGCCTCTACTCTGGGTAAGGCATGTTGGGCGATCGAAAACTTTGTAAGAAAATTTTGTGAATATCTGTTGCCATCACTACTACAATTTGTTAAATTCAATGAATTCGTGTTGATGTTGTGTGAATCGGATCCTTAATATCTACAAGGAAAGCATCATTCCAAATTAGAGATCCAGACAGATACGAAAAGTTGTACACCGAATTATTCCGACAGTAAAAAAAATGTTTAGTTCATAAGGATTTCATTGAAAATTATAAAGATGCAGCACATGTAACAGAGACTCAGTGTTCCGTTCACCGGCTTCTAGGCTTACTACTACCTTTTGTCATCTATCATCGAAAACTTTTATTAGATACGAATCACCGGGGACAATCATACAGGCCTTTGTGTGTCAAGAATATTTGATGTGGTATCAAGTAAAATGCAAAGAAAATTGCAGGGAACCATATTTTCATTTTCAAAATTACCAGAGTTAAAACAACGATTAAACATGTAAGCCTAGTTGTCATTTTCTCTATTAGGTGGGGGCAAACAAACATCATGTCACGTAATATTAAAATCTGTTGAACTGCATACAAGACATTTAAGAATGTGTTTCAGATTTCATAAATAGAGAGGTAGAGATTGTTCTAATACATATTATTATTTTTCCAGTAAATGTGTGAATCATTGCAAAATATTACCTTAGGGTACCGGTTTGCTTCACATTTACCTTGTGTGTTTGTCCCATCGTCAATTTATCAACTCATCCTTATCATCAGAGCATCTCTACATTTGAGTTATTGCGGAGACATGGTGTATACAAATATCTTATATATTACGTTTATATTGATTATTGAAAGGTCATTATGCGATTAACAAGCGTAAAATATAAAAATAGAAAGACTTAAAATAAACAGTAACAAATCTTATCTTTCGCAGAGACATTTTGTATTGCTTTATATTATTTTTAACCGTTTGCTGACAATGCTCATTCACGGTTTAAAAATTCAGCTGCTTTGTTATCACGCGGAGCTCACGTATTTAGTCTCTATTACTGCGTTTAAAAACATTGTTTGCACCTGTAAAATGCATGGAAACGAATCCATAGTTTTAACCACACATAATAGCGTCACGACTGGACATGAACCTTAGAAACTGAACAAAAAGCTTTCCTGCGGTTACGTCCAGTAATATCTTCTCCGAAGCTCACATTATTCGATTTTAACCCCGGCTACTTCTAAAAATAAATGCTGTAATTACCGTCATTGACTTCAAAGAGAAATGGTGCTTTCTGCAACGTGATCGATGGGAGTTAGTGTCAGCTTCAACTTTAAGGGAAGTTCTTCAGGTAGCCGAAACGAGACATCCTCTTTAATCTGCCTGTTACTTCGTACGCACTCACGTAAGCACCAACGCGTGTGATCCATAAGCTTGATACGTGCATTCTTTTTCATGTTGAAGCATTTGTTTTTAGAGCCCAGCCTTGAAGGGAGTGAGGGCGAGTACAATATTTTTAAATAAATGAACGCTTTCTCGCACAATGAGAGACATCGGAAGAATACTTTCCAATAGAATCCATTAACCTGGCCAGTCCTCTACTATATTCTTTTTTAGCTATAAATAAACTGTAGAGCATTGAAGCTGAGCTGCTATAATAACAGAATATAAACTACTTTATATAAGAAAAATAACAGTTACAGGTAGGATCATTTTTCAATAATTATCAGTAAAAAATCTGCACTGTTTGTTCCTGTAATAACATGACAAAAAACGGTAGTAGAAATGTGCACTATGAAGTATGACATGTTATTTTTACCTTGGGAATTTAAAACATTCATAATTGCAATTTAGAATTCTCTCGAGAATTAACTATTTAGTTTACTTTACGTCGCTTTTCTGCCACTTTTGGCCAATCACGATTATATGGATGATGTTGACGATACAACACAAACCTTCACAGAGGATTGTCCTGGTTGTGACTCCAGGCGCCATAGCCTCGTTCGCCTGAAAAGAAAATGAAGTACAGGGTGTACTTCGCGAAAGAGAGGTTGCCAATTTAGTGAAAGCGAAGGTCACCCATTACACCCTAAAGTGTAATTAGCAAATTACTTTCGAGATCAAGTACAAGTTGCTGTAGTTTTACCTAGTAAGTAAATAATAAATAATCCTTTGCGCAACAGCCCATGAAGGGCCTTGGCGTACCTACCGAAATATATATCGAATTATAACATTTTCGCACTTCAGAACAACCTCCTAAATTGTTAGCACTGAAAACCCTGTTGTAGATATTACATATTTCCAAATGAGATATTACATAAACATAGTGATTCAAGTTTCTCCCGGCTGAAGCAAATTGAAATTCCGTCCGTCAACATCATCTTTAAACAACCGAAGGCGATTGCGGATAAACTTGTGCAGCAGTGATGAAAAGCTGAGCTTCTAAAGTTTATTTCTTATGCTTTATAATATTTCAATCGGACTTGATATGTGACATTGTGAATACTTACATTTTCTAAATATTTTGTTTCATTTCTAAGTCGTAAGAACATCCAGAATTTTGGGAAAATGTCACTCACCGCTTCCGATTTTGATTAAGTTTGGTGTCCTTATAGATCTTTTGATGCTGATTCCAAAAATGTAATTTTATTGAGATTGGTCAAGTGGTCCAGAAGTTATGCGCTTTTCAAAATCTCCGTATACGCCTCACGTGACCCCACTTTGAATGACAGGTATTATGTTATAAATTATTGCATGTTACTTCAGGTTTGGCATACAACTTTCAAGTTCTTTTGTTTAGTTCAGAATGGTGTAAACTTTAATTTAAATGAGCTTTCAGGTGAGTGAAACATTAACCATGTCTTTTTATATATTTATACTCTATCTCAGGAATCTCTGGAGCAAGGCCGCGCATGAGACTTAAACGGAGATTTTGAAAAGCACGTAACTTATGGACCCCTTGACCAATCTCAAAAAGGAATGCTATTTTTGGAATCAGCATCAAAAGTTCTATAAGTATACAAAATTTCACCAAACTCTAAGATGGTGATGTGGTCTGTATGATTTGTCATGGAATAACCCTAAGCTGAATATCGGCCGAAATTGACACATCGGAATCTGTAAAATTCCTCTATTTAAATGATTCCAATTCTTACCTGTACATATTTTGATTGCGGGGACACAATATTGTATTTATTCGGAAGAAAATAGTGGTTTTGAAGCTCAATTTTTTTGTAATGATTTCAAATATCATAACTGAATACCCTTGCATAAACACATGAAATTTACTTCCCTGCCAGTTACAAATATACTGTATAAAGATATACAATGATAATATTTTAAACAGCGTTTTTTTTCTATTAAATAATAATTATATTCGGAATCAATTAAATGGCAACATGGAAATCGTTCAAAAAAAAAAAAAGAAATCAGCGAGACCATGGAATTGCTAAATGCTCTGCTTCCACACGTCACTCAAATAACTTGTATGAGAATTTTTCATGATTATTATTAGTAAAGCAAGAATATCATACCAGAATAATTTAATAAAATAAACAAAGATTGAGAGAGGATGATAGTTTGGAAGAAAGAAAGAGAACAGAGTAAGAATGAAAGAGAGAGAGAAATAAAAGAATTAGAGAGAAATAAAAGAATTAGAGAGAAGTAATTGTGTGTGTGTGAGAGAGAGAGGGAGAGAGAGGTGTGAGTGAGTGTGTGTCTTCATAGCCAATGACTGCTGCATCCGAGCCCACTTGAAAGTATTTCTACCACCTTAAACCAAACGAACAAAATCTCCCGTCCGCATGGATTTATTTAAAAATAGAAACTCGCGTAGAGTGAGATTATCTTTGGCTGTTCTACATTTGCACCTTGGCAACAGTAAATGAGCCTCTGACGTCATCACTCAACACATATCGCGAAATCCCTTACTCACGCTTTACACTATTGAGCAGAGGTGTTCATTTTGAATCAACCTCCCCTCACACTCACCCTCCGAGGTCGAAGTCGCCATCGCCCTCCACCGCCCTCACCCTCCGAGATCGCTCTCGCTCTCGCCCTCGCCCTTCACCGCCCTCACCCTCCGAGATCGCAGTCGCCCTCGCCCTCCACCGCCCTCACCCTCCGAGATCGCTCTCGCCCTCGCCCTCCACCGCCCTCACCCTCCGAGATCGCAGTCGCCCTCGCCCTCCACAGCCCTCACCCTCACAAGTCTTCCGGAGGGTGAGGGTGAGGTCTGCCCTCATGAGGGTCGCCCTCCGGAGGGTGAACACCTCTGCTATTGAGAGGTTCGCTATACCTTGTCCCATGTCTCTGGAGCAATGCCGCGCATAGCGGCAGAGAAGAGGTGGTGGGAATCGAGTGGGCAGAGCGAAGCAGTACTAGCTGCTCGAAAGCTGGTAACCGCAGTCGCTTTCCCCCTCCACGCAATCCCATTCTATCTCACGTGTTCATTGGTGGAGCCGTCTCGCGTCAATACTTGCGCAGAGACTTGTTTTCGTTCGCTTGCTCCAGAGATATCCTAGACAGACTATAGATTCGTGCAGTAAGCTAGAGATGCTTACCCAGTCTCTAATAAAATTTGTGTCTGGTGTCAACAGCGCGGGGTAAAGGCGACTAGAACATGATGCTGATCACATCACCACCTCCACAGTGGCAGAGATCGTGAATGTGTCGGGTCTCTACCTCTCACTCCACCCCACCCCCTCCTCCCCCAGAGTAAACCTCCGTGTTTTCTTATAATGTGTAAGGCTTTCTTCTTATTATTATTCAATTTGAATAGAGAATGAAAAGTCACTTTGTACGCTTGCATATTATTTTTCTACAATCATCAAAGAAGCTAATTAAATTGAAGCGGTACGAAAAGTGTTATTGATTTTCCAAAATGAATAATTTTCTAGCCCTTACATTTGCATTAGTGCGACCCCATTCATTAGCAATCCAGTATAAAATATTTACGATCTTCTCTTTCATGGTTAACCGACCCCCGTGGCAGAGTGGTTAGCACATCGCGCTACGACGCCAGGGGGCCCGGGTTCGAATCCTGGCCTGGTCGTGGATGTTTGTGAGAGTGTATTCATCAATTTCATAATATCATCACTCATCCTCATCCTGGCAAATTAGCCAAAAGTGGCACAAGAAGCGAAGTAAAATAAAGCAATTCAATCAATCAATATTTCATGGTTACAGTTACGAGACTCGCTATTGCTGATCGATTCACATTTAAGGCATTTTACACTTTGAGCTATTAGTTGTCAACAACTGACTGCGAGCAAAATTATTCTGTTGTGGTATTTTAGTTAACAAGCCCACATCAATACATAAAAAACGGAAAAGTTTTTTGGGGGGAAGGAAGGGGAGAGTAAGTGTAATGACAAACAAAAAGCGGACTTTCCTCAATCCTTCTCTATCATGGTCTGACTTTAATGCTAATTCAGTTAAAGAAAATGTGCATGTCTTCTCTTCACAAGTTCAGTGTCGGTTTGATGACTTTTGGAGAAGGGTCTGTCTGGGTCTCTGTCTGAGTCTCTGTCTCCGAGCAAACTTGAAGTTGTCAATTGTAATTATGGATAACCAAATACTTCACAACTCTCATATAATTCACATCTTATGCAAGCCGTCTTTATTACAACTGAAAATAGTTTGAGTGGAACATTCATACATGATGTTTAACTCTATGTTATTTATTGATGGGAGATCACCCCATGCATCTTATACATTGTGTAAATTGTATTTTAGAATTACCAAAGGTCTAAGAAATTAACCTAAACATCTCTATCGATTCAGCTCTCGATTCTAAGCATAGTGTTTAGAGATCGGCAGAGATGAAAGTGGTACACAAAAGTAACGAAAGCTTCACACTACTTCTACTAATAATAAGAATAGGCGATGTATGACAGACTGTGTCTAGCATTTATACTCTAACCCGGGAATCTCTGGAGCAAGGCCGCGCACTAGGGCAGAAACGAGGAGAAAGCGAATGGGCGGAGCTGAAGAAGTACACGCTGCTGCAAGGCTGGTAACTGCAGTCGTCGTCCCCCCCCCACACACACACCCTGCAATGCCGTTCTTTCACAAGTGTTCACTTGTCGAGCCGTCTCGGGTCACTACTAGCGCAATAAAGAGGGCTTGGGCCCCCAGCTTTCTCCAGTCTTTATACAAGTTTCAAGCGGTCTCCCCACTGAAATGGACGGCCTGCGCCCGAGGGGCCCTGGTTGACAGTCAGTGCTGTAAGAGACAGCAGTGGTAATGTGCGACACTACATTACCCAAAATGTTTTTGAAAGTAAATCATTTATGAGCAGCGTGTAGGTGAAATACACAGCAATTGGCGCTTCTGCATTACACATAAATTTATGTGCCCGTTTGGTCCAAGGCCGGCTCATTTTTCCTGTATACGTAGTACTAGACTTAATGTCATTTGTCAGTCCGGCCATGGTAATTTTCTATTGTCATTGTTCAGGTTAGATTTCGATACGTCTCCCTGCTCCATTTTTTTCTTCCATCTGAAAACGAATGAATATCTTTCAATCACATCTTGGCACTTTCGTGGAATCACGTTCCGTTTTCTGGAGGCACGCTGGCTTGGATCTCACTTTAAACTGTAGGTCCAATCCGAATTAGCCTATTTGTCCTTGTGGGTGTCCAAGATAATAACAGTAGATATGACCGTTAAAGAAAAGATCCGAAGCCTTTGTTTGATTTTGTCTGTGGCACCTATCTTATTACGTATCCATGTTCTCGTACCTTATCTTACCCAACTTCAGGTAAGCCAAGACGTATGTTAGAAGTCCCTGCTATTCTCAGATAAACCACTATGCAATTTGTTTTAACCAGGGATGGAATCCGGTAACACTTAATTTCAAGGCGACATCGTTACCAACGTATCATAGAATCCCCCTCTTTCCCATACACCACTGTCTGTTCTGATTCTTGTGTAAAATTGGGACTTGAATGCGGACTCACTATCTGCTCACTTGATACCGATTATTTCAAATGGAAATTTCTACTTTCGGCTCAAATATGATGTTTTATCATGTCATATATAAAACACAATTTTTGCTATCCTCGCACTTCTTCAATATTTTTCAATACACTAAGCATGGAATTATATGTAACGTCTTCGTGACGATTAAATGAATGAGCAAAACAATGAAAAATTCTGTTTCCTTTATATTTTGGGGATGGAATTATGCCCAGGTAGGAAGATAATTAGAATGCTCAATTTATTGACACCAAAATTTACGCAATTACCCAACTCTTTAGCCGCATATGTTGTTTTCTTTAATTCGAAAAAAAATCTGCTCTTGTTGGAGTTGGGTCACAACATATTAGCTTAGGTTAAGTACGGAAATTGAACATTCCTTCGTGCATTATCGGCATTAGCATCAAAAGCAGTCTACATGAAACCGTTTACATTTTTATGGGTGTAATTAGAACTTCCCCTGAACATGAAATGTTTCCATGCAGCCAGAGGGGACTAAGTGGTAGGAGAAATCAATGACATGTTCCATGTTTCCAGTCATGTGATCAGTGATATTCTCATGCTACATGAAGAGTCTCTCAGTTTCAGTGAGTGTGTTTCGGTGTGATCCTGAAGTTTATAGTTATGATAATCTCAGGGAGTGTTCTCTTAGATAGCTTGTTCTTCATCCCTAGTTCTCCATACATTAGATTATGAGTTAGGTACATGTGAATGGTATGCAAGTATAAGATGAAGAAAATACTCCGGATTCTAGCTTGGGCCTATGGATACTCAGTGTGATACACAATCGCGTGCTGACTGAACGGGAACTTAGCCGGTTTTACCTTTTACGAAGACAATGAACACTTTATTGTTCCCTGCGTCGGTTATTGTCTTAATTGCTTTTAACTTGCCCCTGGCATGTCCATTTGAACATAAAAAAACAATAAGGTAATAAATGTTTGATTACTAAACTTACGATTTGTGACAATGGCAGGAATGTACGCACACTTGCCTACACAAAAAAGTGACATATAATAAGTTGTTAGTCTTGCATTTGTGCTGTTGTGTTAACTTTGATAACGACGATGTATGTTTAGTGATTGATAAACGAATAAAAGTTAACCATTGCAGCTTACCACGAAAAGATAAGTCACTATTACTTGGATTGTTGTTTTAAGTTCACTTTATGCACTAAAAGGCTAATAGACACTGGACCTACAGTTTAAAGTGGCATCCGACGCACTGTGTAATGTGCCTCGAACCTGGGACTCTTTGATTACAAGGTGACGACGATACCACTACGCCATCGAGGAAGCGCATCACTATTGATTTGGATTATTACTTCGCTTTTCTGCCACTTTTGGCTAATCGCAAGGATGAATTATGATGTAATGAAACTGATGAAGGGACACTCGCAAAGGACATCCATGCCGAGGCCGGGATTCGAACCCTGAACACCTGGTATTGTAGCGCGCTCTGCTAACCACTCCACCACGGAGGTCGGCTCACTGAAAATCGAAACAAGAGTTGTATTGATCAGCCACTTGACCAATGTATGCATTATTCTAAAGTGTACTATTTCAGGCATGCCCAATGGGCTCGCGCGCACGCACACACACACACACACAGAGAAAGGGAGAGAGAGAGAGAGAAAGAGAGAGACCATACGTAGGAAACTTGAACTTCCACTTCCATTTACCTTTCTTGTAATGAGCAGGTCTTGGTCCTCTATCTCGAACAGAACAGCTCCTAAACGCTATAATATTTATCTGTGTTTGTTCACTGCAAGTTGTTTCCGGTATCAGACGGTGTAATATATTATATCGTATAAATCACGTGAATATCTCTGCTCACTTAAAAAGAAATGAAAGTGGCAGGGAGTATCTCGCACAGTTTTGAAAAATCTATAGAATTCTTGCATGCGCTTGGACAATGGTTTGTTCTTTACCGCTGCTTTCGGTGTATCGATTTTCCTTTTTTTGTGGTCTGGGAAAGAGGATGCTTCGGTGACTGCACTTCTCTTTATTACCCAATTATAGAGCTATGCAAGGCTATTCTGAGATTTGAGGTGGTTCCAGAGAACGAGATTCGGGTAAATTTGTTTTTCAGATGTTAATATCTGAGAGAAACTAGAGAAGAAAATCTATAAAATTATTATCGCGAAATGTGTATGTGCTGCAGTCTAATATTCACACCTGTCTCTACCATATGAAGTTTCTTGCTAAGTATGTACGTATTAACGTAAATTGACTGATCAGTTTCCTTTTTAAAAAAACATCTCTCTTCCTGTTGGTTTTGAGCATTGTATCATTATGCTGTATGCGTGTTTGAATTGCGGATTTTACTATAGGTCTTTTCCACTCTTACGGCGGCCGGTCCTAGTTTTTGCAAGGGAAATGGGGAGCGGGGATTACGCCGCAGACCAACCAGACAACAGCAGTGGCGCCGAGAGACACGACACGGCGGGAAGATGTACTACGTGAACCTCGTTCTACTGGCTGCTGCGTATCTTATCGTGCTGGATTGGTCGCTTCCCCGCTCCCCACTTCCCTTGTCAGCATTGGGATGGGCCGCCGTAACAGTAGAACAAACCTTTGAGGAAACTTGCTTTAATATAAGTTCAAGCATAAATAGTTGCTTATTGAAGATAAGCACCCAAATGGACAAAAATACAGCCGACAGAGGCTGGCTGTGGGCCCAGGCGCCGGAACCTCGTTAGCCTGCATGAGTGGAGTGATTTGAAGTAGACATTTGTGTATCTTCTCAGGTCAGCCCTTACAGCCGGAAAATATATTTTAATTGGACGTATACGGCTCTGATTTGACTTCGATGTGTGTAATATATGTTTGCAGTTGAATAGTTAACTTTATCTCAGACTACATATTTTTGGCTGCATGTTTCTGAAAACAAACTTCTTGTTTATGTTAAACTTAACTCAGCGCAATTACTTCAAGGAAAGGAGTGTACAATATCGTCCCATCTTTGAGCAACCATTTGTGAACCCACCGCGAAGAAGAGCACGAAAGCTTATTGTAGTTCCATTTGTGCACTCGTATTTCATGTTTCAGTGATTTTATATATTTCGCCATCGTTCTTTTATTCTCATCGTCACGATTAACAGGGATACAGGGCCTACGGACGTACGAACTACGTTCAGAGAAATTAATGCAGTCAAGATGCTTAATTTAACTTGTATTTTCGCTTCGGAAATTTTGTTTATACTTACCATCTATTTGTACATAGCATATGCGTTATACCCTACTTCGACTCTGATGGAAAACAGAGGAGAAGTTGCACGCTCTGTAACCACAACATAACTAATATTGAACTAGAAATGCCTCCTGCAAATTTTTGGTTAATAAATAAGACATGTGCATTGCTTGCTACTCAATATCCTCGCCGTTGTCTCGATGAAAACAAGGTTCGTTATTTTTATGGTACAGAAATATCGAGGTACGTGTGTTTTCAAATGATTTAAATACTTGACATACTTTATGTCCTACTAGTAGGACATTTATTGTAGATTAGGCACATAAAGGAAACGTACTATGTAGGAAATTTGTTTTTATTTCCACCAAAAAAAAAAAAAGGTTCCATCTTTTGAAAGCATGATACATATCGTTCATTTTTCTGAAGACTATCCTGGCGATGATTCTGTGCTCCCGTCTTTCAGAAGCACACAATCCATTGCATGTCATGGCCATTTTATTCACCCGACCTCAACTGCATCGAAAATGCATGGGCACTCTCCAAGACAGCTATTCCTAATCGTCCCAACCCTCCACAGACCCCCCAACAGCTCACAGAGGTCGTCATGTCATACAGCAGTTGGAAAGTATTCCTCAGGATACACTTGACAACCTCGTGCGAAGCATGGCTCATCATGTAGAGACGTGCGTACTTTCTAGGGAAGAGCCCATAGGCATCTGAAGACCAGGAACGACTGCATCAGCGATGGCCGTTGGGATTGCTGGCACACATTGGCCTCGTCTAGTTTGACACTCGGTGTAGTGTAGGTGTATCCCAGTGTCAGGCTGGTGCAAGGAAATTACCTTCAACCAAGTAGACGCTGTACTCAAGGTTAGTGGTGTTCAAGTTCAGAAAATTCAACAAATGCATGTCTGCTGCTATAAACGTTCATTTGATTGGTTAGTACGCACCACGTGACAATACACCACACTGTACACCGCTAGACACGTAAGTGAAAAGAGAGTCAAAAGGTGCAGCGAATTAGACAGGGCTATTGTGCAACTTGGTTATTTTAGTTCGCTTGGTAACTGTGCTCCTGTGTAGTATTTCCCTCTTGTTTCGTGTGAAACACATCCCTTTGATTTCAAGGAAAGGTTTCTGCTTTCGGCCTCATTTTCTGGCATATCTCATATCCTTCAAGACCTATATCATATTCCATTCTTAAAATATTAAATTATGCACAATTTTTTAGTACTGTATATTACGTAAACGTGGCAACAGAAAATAATTATTAAATAGTTTTACCAAATAAGTATTATGAGAAGCTAATCTGAATGGTTAGTGCATAACTGGTGAGATTCAATAAGAAAAAATATACCAGAGCATTGAGAAACTAATGGCCAGTTTTAGAGGTGCCCTTCTTTGTTAGATACCTATTGATTGATTGATTGATTGATTTGGTGTTTTTAAGTCCACGTTATGCACATTAAGCTAATTGGAACTGGACCTACACTTTAAACTGGGATACGAACCACTATGTGCCTCCACCGGATATCGAACCCGGGAACCCATGATTACAACACGACGACGCTACTACTGCGCCATTTTTTAAAAGGAATGCCCCTAAGTCCACCGTTTTTCACCTTTTTTCTCAAGTTTCACATTTCTCGGTTTTTCTCAATTTTCAGTTATTCTCATTTGGACAAACACAAATATCCATGTCTTATCCGGGATTCGAATCCGAAACCCCCATGTCATCACAGCACGCTGTGCTAACCAATCCGCCACGGAGGTCGACGCCATCGGGGAGGTCCCAGGTACCTATTGAATAATGCTTTTAACACTTACAACTTACACCCTACTCTGAAAAACAACATCGTGAAATGCCTATTGATTTTTACCATTACCTGGTTTGTCTACCATAACAGTGTCAACTTTCTTCTGACTATAGAAATAAAACAAATATAAATAAATAAATACAATATTAATATTTTAAATGGAATTTAGGTTAATTCAATTGCACTGTTTTAACCACATCAGAGCCTTGGGTCTTCCAGATTCTTCTTTCTGCAAGCTACTGTGGACATTGACGGTAAAGTGGGACTTCCCTGCTTGTCAATCTTGAAGCCACATTATCTCTCATGAGGGAGGGTTTGTTTGTTTTTCTTTGAGAATTAGTTCCCTTGCTTAGCTTCCAGAGTTTGATAAAGGATTTCGGGTGTCATTTATTGATTGATCAGCTTGCGTGGGACAGGAATACTTCGTGAGCGAGTCTTCCGAAGAAACCCCCGTGTGCCGGGAAAGGCGACTTCGAGATAAAAGAATGGATGCCGCTTCGTGTATATGTTACAACCCGATAGTCGACGTGCTGCGGCTCCCACATTCTCCTGTCGTGACCTCCAAGTATGCACCATGTCACGTGATTTCCTCTGGCTTGGCCGCGGATGCACGTGACACCGGAATTTGCATGCTGATGCTATACAACGCAAAGAGACCTTACCAGTTTGAACTTTATCGCCCTCGTGTGCGTTCTTTTTTCTTTATTATTCCATGGCATTGTTGTTTGTCCTACTGTTCCAGTTTAAGAGATTCTTCAACAATGTTTCGCTGATGTTACCCACGTAACCCTACACTCTGTCCCATTATCTCTGGAGCCGGCGAACGAAAACAAGTCCGTGCGCAAGTAGTGACGCGAGATGTATCCACCAATGAACACGTTAGAGAGAATGGAATTGCGTGAAAGGAGGAAAGCGACTGCAGTTACCAGCTTACGCAGCAGCGTATACTGCTTTGCTCTGTCCACTCGATTTCCCCCTTCTCTGCCGCTCTGCGCGGCCTTGCTCCAGAGATATCTGAGACAGGGTATAACATCTAACTGTTGTACAGGGTCAACGAAGTTAGTAATAAGTTGTGTTTTGTACAACGTATATGGAAAGACTTGTATGTTGAATTGTATCTTCTGCAAATATTCTGTATAAAGAAACAAACCGCCGGAGTACTAATTGAGGCGAGTGTACACTTCTGTTCAGATAAACTGGCACACTCTTTTAACTTCAAGTGCATCTTTGGAGGCAGCACACCCGAAGTAAAAGTGTTGTTAGCTAAAATCTTTTTCATTGTATGCAGGGAATTTCGTGACTTGCCGTGTCAATAGAAACTGCCTTTACAGAAAGGCTTGGTACTCAAAAGTCAATGCGCTAGAGGCTAGTGTGTCCACTTTCACAGTCCAAGTAAAGGAAAGAAAAGCGAAAAAATCTATTTGAAAAAAGTAATATGCAGTAATTGAGTCAAAAATAATTACTATCATATTCCGTTCACCTGTTGTAAAGCCCCTCTTACCTTGTTCGTAAATATTGTTTTTCCCCTCAGTGGATAATTGTATTACTCCCTCCTCAACCTGTGAGACTGACGTAACTGGAAATTCGAAATTGAATATGGGAAATGGAAGCAATAAAGAATCTAAACCTAAAATAATAACTCTTTTCGTGTGATGTCCCCTTCCTTCGTGTCCTGGAACTCATCAGTCATCCTAATTTAAAAATACCTGGTAATTTCAAAATTCAAAACAGCCGGACCCGTGGCGGAGTGGCTGGCACATCGCGCTACGATGCCAGGGGTCCTGGGTTCGAATTTTAGCTTGGGCATGGATGTTTGTGAGTGTCCATTCATCAATTTCATCATATCATCACTCATCCCCATCTTCGCAAATTAGTCAAAAGTTGCACAAAAAGCGAAGTAAAATAAAGCAAATCAATCAATGAATCAACATTCAAAACAGTAAGAATTTTATTCCCAATTTTTACTTCGAGTGTACTGCCAGAAACTATCCATTTCAAAGCTGGTCCTTCAACACAAACAAATATGCTAGTTTATCTGAACAGAAGTGTAGGGGAGACCGGGGAGAGTTGAGCATGTTTTTATGTTTAAATTTCTGCAGCTCTTAAAAATTACTATCTACTATTGATGAAATGCTACGAGCAATACCTGTAGTTTCCTTGATTACTTTGAATTTCTATTACATCATGATGCTAAAACTTGTCAAGTTATTGCTTGTCTTTTCGAAGCGTGTCAGTATTGTTAATTCACCCCGTATATGGGGTGAGTTGACTATATGTGCGGTGTCAGTCGACAATATGTGTAATTCTACCTCATACATGGTTTGGAATATTTTATTTCAAACATAATACTGCCTTAAAAATTACGGATTACAAAAATGTTTTCAAATGAACAGTATAACATGACACATAAATTTTCCAAACTTTTAAAAAAAAGTTTAGAAAATTGTTTACTTAATTTTTTACCCTGTGCTTATTCTAATTGTTATATCACAAATAGAAATGTAATATACTGTCCTAAAATCCTAATCTAATATAGGGTTATTCAAAAAGAATGGTACAAAAGTAAAGTTAATTTAATTTTAAGTGAAAAGAGATACAAAAGCAATTCTGGTGGGAAAGAAGAAAGGACTGGACGTCATTTGATTCACTGACCGTGCCCGGACCGGAAATGCAGTTGTCACACTTTTCCAGACCATTGAACTCTCTTTTTAGATATTTTCGAGACATTTTTCAGCCTGGAAACAATTATAACAATTTTCATAATAACAGATTAATGAAAACATTACACCCCACACAGGATTAGGATTACTACATTCCAGTCTCGAAATACTGCAACGCATTAATTGTATTAAACGAATAAGTAAGTAGAATAAATGTTACATTAAACTTGAAAACGTTTATTTATAACCAGTTGGCCGCGGTGGCTCAGTTATTTAACGCAGACTATAAAATACTGACTAGATGTGTAGCAAATCGATTAAAGTTGATTTTGACAAAACTGGCTACACCATATCAATATGGAGTAGTTGGAGGAAAAAAAATATACCATTTATTGACACTATTACGAGATGAAATAATAAAATCTCAAGACTCCCAACAAAATAAATACCTCGTAGCGATTGATTATTCACAGGCATTTGATAGAGTGGGACATAGTTTTTTATTAAAAACAATACAAAAGATGGGTATTCATGGACAAATGTATGAAAATATTAAAACATTAGTGACAAATATAAGCTTAAAGGCAAAAATCAATGGGTTTTTAACTAATAAATGCATAGTCAAAAGAGGACTTCCGCAAGGAAGCCCATTAAGCTTACCCCTTTTTGTAATGGCCTTGGCACCTTTCCTTCAACACTGTCGCACGACCGTAAATAATAACATTACAGGAACAGAATTTACGATTGGAGCTTATATCGACGATGTCACAGTCATATGTCAAAATCAGGCAGCGATTAAGAACTTAATGGAATGTATACGACAATATGAAATAGAATCTGGGGCCTTAGTGAATAAGATTAAAACGTGTTACTTAACATTAGGAAAACAACACGAATAGCCACCTGACGTGACGTTTAAAAAAGTGGATCAAGTTAAAATCCTAGGAGTGTATTTTACAAATGACACTACAAAAAGCATAAAACTTAGTTATGATAATATATATCAGAATATTAATTATACCATACACAAATTTATACAACGACCCTTCACTTTATGTACGCGAGTCAAAATAGCAAATGTATATATCTTATCAAAACTGTGGTATGGAGCCCAAATTTGGCCATGTGATAATCGTAACTTAGCACGAATAAAGAAAAGTTTAAACCGGTTCCTTTGGGCAGGAAAAGTTTTCCGAGTGAATCAGCAGACACTTAGCTTACAAAAACAGCAAGGAGGAATGAGTTTGGTGGACGTTGGTAAAAAAACAAAAGCTTTGTTTAATCATCGATATTTTTCAATGATTCAATCTAAAGAAAATGTCGAGGACATTCCAGGGTATACATATATAAGAGATATTCCATTAGAAGCACCAGTGAATGAGATCAAAATTCCCACTTCCCAAAAAGTATATCGAGAAGCTATAATGGAATATTTATATGGACTTATAAAGAAAATAGGCTATAATCAGCTAACAGTGAAAGATTTGTATAATCAATACCTTACTCAAAATATGGATACGCCGCACATAGTGAAGAAACACCCACAATACAATTGGAACAGAATTTTTACCAATATCTCGGCAAAACACTTATCCAATAGACAATGCAGTCAATGGTACCAAGTTGTTCACGAACTAATTGATAATAAAGCAAAACGACATCGGTTGGGGTTTAGTTCAGACCCTAATTGTGAGCAGTGTTTATTAGAAGATACAATAGCACACAGGATGACGTACTGTGGAAAGGCAAAACAAGACTGGCCGGTACTCCAAAAAATGATAGCACATATAAGTCGATCATCAGTTCAGTGTATTACTCCGAAAGTAATAATTTTTCCGGAATTTAATTTTTTCCCTGCTACAAAGCATCGAGCGATACAGTGGATTATAGGTACGTACATGATATATATTTTTTTCAATGGACAAACAGGAAACAATATGAGGGACTATTACCGAAGTGAATATGGGAAAATTTTACCTAGTAAAAAAAAAATGTTATATGCAAACTATATTCAACACACACTGTATGACTCAACAGTAATGTAACATTTATGAATGTAAAAAAAAAAAAAAAAAAAAAATCGGTAAAGCGTCTGACTACCATGCTAAAGGTCCCGGGTTCGATCCCCGGCCGGTTAAAATCCGGGAACTTTTCTAACGTTGGAAGCGGCCCCGGCGCCCACCCAGCGTCGAATAACATGGGTACCTGGGGGAAACGCTGGGGGGTAAAGGCGGTCAGGGGCTTGATGCTGATCACATCACCCCCACTCACGACCGGATCAAGAAAGTGTGGGGCGTTACCCCCACACCCGCTATACGCCTTCATGGCGTGGTGCTAAGCACAGGGGAGCCCTTTACCTTTTAAGATGGAGTCCTTTCTGCCCCAGAACTGCCATAGAGTTGGGGCCGGGCCCAGGGAAATAGAACCATGACTGCTTTCGCCCTTCTGGAGACGAGGCTTGGGCACGCCCCTGACACGTGACTGTGACGTGCACACAATATCATTCACTTCTGTCGTAATAACTGTGAACTGGGTGACTACCGCCACTCAAACAACACCCTTGAACCCCTGAACCCAACCCCTGTGGTCCAACATTTGGGGACAGGGTTCATGAGCATCGCCAGAAACTTTTGTAGGGGTGGTCAAGCAATGGATGAAACTTGAATTGAAGAAATAGTAACACAAAAAATATTATTCTGATTATGTTTATTATTATGAAATAACAATTATAAACTAATTAAACAAATGGTATTACAAATTAGTATTATTACATCCCTTTGGGGAGACTTTTCTACGCGATCCACCAAACTAGTGAATAACCAGCACAATTGTTGTTTTTTTTTGTTATTTGTTTTTTACATTTCACACAGTTGAATAGTTATTCTGTTATTAACTTTTACACACCTCGCTAAGAAAAAGCCTTAAAATTCAGGAGGAAAATTTAGCCATGGTATGTTTGTTGTTTGCCGTCTCACATAAAAGTACATTTTTTTTTTAATTTGATAACTCTTAAACCACTATTCTTTGGTTTAAATGGCAGAAGATAAAAAAAGATACTGGTCTCTGTATTTTTAACTTAATTTTTTCGATTTAATGCATTTTTCTTCGTTATTTTTTAGCAACAAGAAAGCTTACTAACTTTCTGTGTTTCTTTAACTTGAAATGAACAATGCCTAATTCCAGGGTGGTTGACGGACATGTTCGACCCACTCCCCTCTCCCGGCGCCTCTGACAGGATTAGATAGTAATGTATGTACAACCACGTGACCTACTATTATGGTTACGTAATTTATAAGGAAACTGGAAAGATGATAGAAGATAGGAAAGTGCCCTACTTTTCAGACCTTTGAGCAGAAAGACAGTCATATGCAATTGGGACTTGCTAGCATGCGTCGTACAGATTCCAATGAAGAGGCGTATCTCCAGTGAAATAAAAGAACAAAAAGACGATATACGGCACCAGACATTCTATTCTATCTCTGTCTCATTCACAATAGGAAAATAGACGTTTGAAGGCTTTACAGATTTAGTTAAACAATCCGGACTCGACTGCTTCGATGCGTGATGTTTCTGCAAATCTAGAAAAAATAATAATGGATATAAATGAATTAATATTCCAGTTTTTTTGATTTCTTTCTATTGAAAGTGTCTACACTCTTGCGTGACTAAAATGTTCAATATTGCACTGTGGCAAGCCGTCTCTAGGCTTCTGTCTGCCACAGATAATTTGCTTGAAATCTATCGGTTCGCTGAATAATTTATTCACTACCGTTGCCTTCAATCAGATGTGCTCTGTACTTACATGAAGAGTCGCGTTTCATAAGTACACACAACCATCATGCAACGTCTCAAAGACTTTTCTTAATTTTTCATGTTTGCCTGCACTGATTGTCTTAAAATAACTGGTCAGTCCATCCAATGGCTATGTACTCAAGGTTAAACCTGGAAAGTAAATTATACAGTTTTGTGCTTTATTCAAACACAGCCATGGCCTGAATGCCTTCAGCTGTAAGCTATGTCCAAGTGTCCATTAAAAAAGTTGATTCTATTATTGTGGTTCCAGACATTACTTCCGACCATTACTGCTTTTTTCCCAACGCATCAATATGGTCTACAAGAACATATACATTTGATTGTACAATCACGGACACTTCTGGGTTGTAACGATGGGGTTGTTAAATACCGATCTATCCGTGACTGTACATGCAATACATTCCATGACTTAGTGAAAGAATTTAACGTGATTTTCGTAACTGAACTTTTGAAAATGTGCTGTTTTATATGTTAATAACGGAATTTGAAAATAAGACCATGTTTTGTTTGTAAGTATGCTACCGTTTCATAATTGCAGGAGATATGAAATAAACGTTTTGCCTTTTGGGTTTTGGGATTAAACTGTTATTTATTTATTTATTTAAGTATTTGATTTCACTGCTGAAAAACAACGTACATGCCTAATACAGCAGTTTAAGGTGATATATATGCACAATATTACAATAAAAAAATAAAAGTGTACTACATGATAAAAATATAGTGAGAAGACCAATTTCGTTAAAGTAAAGAATTACAAATTTAAAGAGTACAATGCAATCACTTATACTAAAAAACACGTTACATGTAAAATTACACACGTTATTTTCATAATAAAAATTTACTAGGCTCCAGTGGATTATGACCGTATTGGGATATAATACATTTAAAGTACCTATTATGTCTAAAATAAGAAATGACAGAAATTGCAGAGCAGTTACTTCGGAATACATAATGACTAGTCTTTAGTGTAATTTTAGATAATAAATATGGTACATCAAGTTTTCCATTAATTCATTTTAAAATATAATTGTAATCGTTAATATATCTTCTTTCCAAGAGACACGAAATATAAGTTTGTCTAACAAATTATAATATTCATAATAAAACCTAAAAAAGTCTGCATTTAAAATACAAAAATGAGACAAATCCTTTCTGTTCATTTTCAAGCATGTCTTTCATATTATTGTTACATGCAAAATTCCATATTGTTGTACTGTATTGCCCGACCCTGTGGCCGAGTGGTTAGCACATCGCGCTGCGACGCCAAGGGTCCCGGGTTCGAATCCCGGTCGGGCTTGGTTGTTTGTGAATGTCCATTCATCAATTTCATCATTTCATCACTCATCCCCATCTTCGCAAATTAGCCAAGAGGCACAAAACGCGAAGTAAAATAAACTAAATCAATCAATCAATCAATGTTGTACTGTATCCAAAATCTGCCTTACATGTACAGTGAATAACTGAATTAACAATAATAGATTTTTGAAGTTGCCCATTTGTTGATTAAGTGGCCGCTTTTTTCCAATTTCATATACATGATCTTTAAAATCCAGCCTCATGTCTAAAACGACATCAAAATCTTTAATAAGTTGAACTCTTTATACTGCACATGAGCCTAATTTATAATTATAACTGCGCCACTGAATTTTTCTTGTAAAAGTAATAATAAATAATTTCTCTGTACTCATTACAAGTTGGTTATTAGCCACTCAGTTACTGACTGCAATAAAATAAGATTGCAACTGAACATGTCTGTCATCAGTGTCTATTTCAGTGTATATCTTGATATCATCAGCATAAAATATATATTTAGCATGCTTGATTACTTTAGTAACATCATTCAAATAGATAGCAAAGAGAGGAGGTCCCAATGGAGATCTCTGGGGCACTCCTTTGTGTATTTTACCTGGAGTTGAAAATGTTGATTTAATCCTTACACAGAAGGATCTATTACAAAGATAACTCATGAACCAAGCACAATTTCTGGGGAACACATCCATAATTGTTGAGTTTATGCACTAATAAATTATGATTAACACTATCAAAAGCTTTGGATAAATCAAGGTATATAACATCTAGTTGATTGTTGATACAGAAGGATCAGTTATAAGAACTGATAGATTTGTGCTTGTAGATCTTTCTGGTATAAAAAATATGTTGACAATCATTAATTATACTCTTGGTATTAAAATATAAAGATTTGTGTATAAGAGATTCGAAGATCTTACTAAACATATTTACAATAGTAATCGGTCTGTAATTAGAAATGTTGCTGTTCCCAGTCATCTTCTGAATTGGCACCACAGTTACTTCCTTCCATAAATTGGGTAAGATGACAGTTTTTAATGATTTGTTGAAAATTAAACACAAGACAGGTGCAAGTATATCACTACATCCTTTGAAAATATAATTCAGTATATTAGATATCAGAATTACTTCTAGCCTTAATTTTCTTGAAGACCAAAATTATATCTTTCTCACAGATTACAGGAGGAAATATAGGATTAAAATACCAATCAGATTCCTGAAGATCAGTGTCTTGCGATTTAGAAAAATTCCCCTCGAAATTACTCATAAATGCGTCAGCATTTTCCTTCTCATCATGCAATATTTTATTATCGGATGTGACAAAAGTAGATACCATTAATTAGTCTCCAAAAACTAGTTTCGTCACTAGTGAAACAGGAATTTAAATAACTATAATATCTACACTTAGCATATTTGATCTTTCTCTTAATTTCTTTCCTTAATAAATCAAATTTAGCATACCAAGTAAGTTTATTGGTTTTAATGTACTTACAATAAAACCTTTTCTTCTTGTTAAACATACGTTTTATACTACGTATTATACAAGGAGAACAATTTTCTTTATTATGATACGCCATCTTAGGAACATTTCTGTTTACAGCTATTAGTACAGAAGAGAGTAAGGACTCGACAATAGTATCCAGATCATTAGAAAAATCAATAATTGCAAGATTACTATTTAATTCATGGTAAAGGTGTAAAACGTCGCCCTTGCTAAATTTATATCTCGTAGAGGACTGATGAAGTGACTAATTTTCAGTTTTAGTACAAGTAAAAGAGGTGGGTGGTAAACGTCCACCTTGGATATAGGAGGAATCTTCGTGTCAACTTAAATTACTGGCAGATTGCTGAGCACAAGATCAAGTGTAGATAAAGGATTATGGAGGTTGTATGGAGCATTATATTGTTTACAATGCAGAATGTCACATAATTCCATGATTTTGAATGCTTTGTGCGAACGATTGGCCTGAGGAATGTGATTATCATAATATCTCCAGTTTACACTTTCATTAAAATAACCTAAAATGATTAACTTGTCCCTACAACACAAGAAATTATTAATATCTAGATCAATATAACCAGTATACCTTGACGTATTTATGTCAGGCGGTAGATAATGCAAACCAATAATAATGTTTGTACATAAATTAATGGTAAGTTTGACATATAGACATTCGATAACATCAGAATTAAAATCCAAGAATTCACACGGAATTCTAGACGATATTATTAAAGCGCATCCACCACCTTTCCTTGTAGAACTAGTAGAGGGAGACCTGTCCCTTCTTATAACTCTGTACTCATTGGTTAAATTATCAAAATAACTCCTATCTTCATACATCCACTTCTCGTTGAAGGAGCCACAGACAAGACCGGCGGCTCCAGTCGCCATCAATCTTAGTTCAGAATCACTACTCCCAGTTCCTGATGAAAGTCCCTCCGTTTCACTGTCGATCGACGTGACTTTTGCAACGTATAACGTTCCCAGTTCAGTTCAGAATCACTGTCAATCACTGTCACTTTTCGGAACGTAAACAAATCACCATTACAAAACGACGTTCATGGATAACGTTTTAGCAGTTCATGGACATATTACTTAATATTCAGTCAATTGTAAATGATATATCGTATCTATATATATTCAAAATTAAGCGCAAACACTTACCAACATTTCAAGAATAAAACAACACGTAAAGAAAAAGAAATTTTCAGAGCACCATACAGTTCAGCAGCTCGGCACCATCGGAACCGGAACCGGAAAATATATATACTTATATTCAGTATGATTCATCATTTCTTGAGGGGTAGATGGAGTAGGTATTTTCTAACCGGACCAGTAATCCAAAGAACGTAGTATCGATCTTCACCGTAAGGGTAGAGAGTAACAGGAATGGCTTAACCCGAAGACGACAGAATGGCGATCTCTCAAATGTGTCATGTTAGTATAATATAAAATGTATAACTAAGACTGCATGGTGATAGTACAATAAATAGTTCTTTAAAAACGTGCGTTTTGGAGTTCGAAAATGAAATACATTTTCCAATAAGTATTGGCTATATAATGTGTTCAAATAACGGTTGTAAGAATAATATTGTTGTCATAATTTGAACTGATTAATAATGAAAAATTTGATGCTGGGTGAACTCAGGTGGGAATTTTTCCGACAGAGACCCTACATTAGCAGCTCTAGGTCTCACCAAGCCTCTCATGAATAAGTTGTGCCGGAACACCCGGCGACGGGGGTTGAGGGTTAAAGGCTATCGGAACTCTGATCACATTACCTGCACTATGGCCGAAATCGAAAAAGTATAGGACACCAAATCCACACCCGCTGTAAGCCTTCATGGCATGGTGCAATATACATTGGAGAATTTTTATATACTACATATTATTTTTGTAGTATCATTATTTAGTCTGGCTTTCCTACTTTTAATTAATAGCGAAAATGAGGATTAACATTGATTTAAGTGAATGAAAGAACAAGCACAATGAAGCTCACCCATCTTGCTCAGGATTTTCGACCAAGAACCGTCTGCTGCCAGATTACTATTTGAAGCCCTTAGCTTCCAAAGCGGAAGTATTTATTCGTAAATTCACTAAAGTTAGGAACTTTCTAAAGTGTTATTCTTGAAATATGTATCATCCATATGATTCTGGGACTCTCCAGTGGCGTAGTGGTAGCGCCGTTGCCTTGTAATCAAGGGTTCCCTGGTTCAATACCTGGTGGAAGTGCATAGCGGTTCGGATTCCACTTAAACTTTAGGTCCAGACCCGAGTAGCTTTACTGTGCATAAAGTAGACTTAAATCACAAACTCAATCAATCAATCTATATGATTCTACATTTACTACAGAATGTAGTAACTGGCATGTACAATTCAAATTGTCTGGCTCACTTTTGTTATTTACACCAAACAAATATTTGTAAAGTAATCGTATCAACTATAATTTTCTACTGCAACTGTATAAATATATTTCCAGACTTGTTGAGGCCTCAGTTGATGAGGGTTTAGTATTTCCTTGTCTGAATTGTATAAGGTGCTTTCTTTCTTTGCTTGATATTCCACATGTTGTCCATGAAGTGAGACTAAATAGTCCTCAGAAACGTTTGAACAAGGTAACCTTTTCAATAATTTCATACATTCACCCAGGAAACTCGAACCTGGGACCCCTTGTGATAGGAATGCCCGTTACTGCTTAGACCATCGCAGCGGAAAATTTCAGTTCTTAAAGGACACATAAAATCAGTTCAGGTTCCTGTTTTTTCTCCCCTTCTTGAAGAATTTACTTGGCACCGAAAACTGAAACTCGCTTCTGAGTATCGAAGCTGCAAGCAGTTTGCGAAACTCAAGCTGTCCCTTAGCGTCAACCTGGTCAGATAAAAGAAGCTGACACAATAGCATTGTCCTTACTATGGCGCTAGCGATCCGAGCCCATTCTTCCCCCATTCAGTAGAACTTGACAAGTACGTGCCGTATCTCTAAAAGTGCGGAGGTCGCAAGTAAAAAGTGTCCTAAGGAGAAGCTTTGTGTTCAGAGCCGACGGTCTTCTAGACCAAGAAGTGAATCACCCGGGTAGAGGACATGCTATACATGGCAAGCAGGCTGTTGGAGGAGTGGAAATTATGAGCAATCCATTGAAGCTCACTTCACAGATAAACAGGTGACACGCAAAATGGGACAAGTGAAATATGACGAACAGTCTATTGTTCCGTACCGGAGCGTAATATTGGTGTCATCAATATAAATCAAGCGAAAGCATAGAGCAGCCTTTCGATGTTAGGGATGACGTAGAAAAATGTACCACACAAATGATTTCTAAGTACTTAATGCAGTGCACCGATCATACCTCGTCACGTGCAATTACAACTCTACCATGTGTGCTCTACTGATAAATCGATTACAATAATTTTACTATCGTGTACTCGAGCGAACACATGGGGTTTTCTGCCGATTTTCGTGGCGGAGTGGTTAGCACAACGCGCTACGACACTAGGGGTCCCGGGCTCGAACCCCAACCTGGGCATGGGTGTTCTTTGTTAATTGATTGATTTGGTGTTTTAAGTCCACTTTATGCACAGTAAGGCTAATCGATACTAGACCTACAGTTTAAATTGGGATCCGAACCACTATGTGCCTCCACCGGGTATCGAACACTGGACCTCTTGATTACAAGGTGACAACGCTACTATAACGCCATCGCGGAGGCCCTTCATCAATTTCAATATATCGTCATTCATCCTTATCGTAGCGATTAGCCAAAAGTGGCAGAAAAGTGACGTAAAATAACCTAATTCAATGAATCAAACATAGAAGATTCTCTGAATCTGAGTAGATTTATAATTCAAATTCAACCAAACTTTGAACGGTTTATTTGTATAAAAGTGAAATTGAATCTGCTTACTTTAACAATGATGGAAGTGATTTTAGACAGGTTTATGTAAAGGAGGGTCGTAATTTACCAATTCAAAACGTGAATAATAAAAAAGAATACAATTTTATTTCTTCCACTTATTATGTATGTAGAAGTGTTCATTAAATACATACAATCCCTTTTTTGTACTACAAACTACAGTTAGTTTTACAGCCTAAACAAATACTATACGCTGCTAGTATGCTCAAAGAATGTATCGGTAGGTAGAAGATGAAGAAAGTATTAACTTACAAAACAATTGCAGACAGTAGTGTTATTTTATGTGTTGTTGTTCTTAAGGCAAATTTTACTTGCATTTCTATGTCTTCGTAACACCTGATTTGGGACTTAATGCAACAAAATTACTTACTATGTACAATACTAACATTCAGGAAAGTCTATGTACGTACAAGCACAGGGAGAGAAATGAGAATTCGAAGTTTGAAAGAAAAGTATGAGAGATGAAGAAGATCTGTAGCCTTTTCCATTTCTTCCACAATACCGCCTGAACAGTCCCGAGCGTGGTGTAAATCACAGTCTTAGTGTCATTTTTGAAAAATGAGAAGTTCGAATGTAAGAAGAAACGGCAAAGTAAAAGATCACATCAAAGGAAGAAAGATTTATTGTTCTTCCCAAATGTAATGTAACATTAACGGTTACCAATAATTCGCTCAGCACGTCAATAAAACTCGCAAAAATCCATTATGAGATAGGTGTCACTTTCTTTCAATTTACCTGTTCATAGACTTATGTAATATTATATAATTTTGTAAACTTTGAAAATTGTAAATTTATTGCATTACTTAGACAATATTGCCAAACAACCTGATGATAATACGTAATTCGTTTGATCAAATCCCACCACATCACAGATGAACTGTGTAACATTAGTTATACTACTTAAATTATTTTATGATTCTAGTGTGAGATATAATATTGGATCAATTGTTAGAAAACTATGAATGTAATGTAATTATTTGACTTTTCAAGATATGTATTTAAAAAAATGAAAAAATAGCCCAACATCTATATTTTAATCCAGACACTTAGATTAAAGTTAGAGATCAATTCCTGACGATTTTCCTTTCATAAATATAATCGTTTACTTAAATGATAAATGTATATTTCGTAATAAATACCTGATTGATCGAAACTATCCACCTGTGTGGGTTTGTAGACAAATACAACTGCCGTTACTCGTGTGATACAAACTCATGTGAATTGTAGGATAAATCACTCCTCGGTGAAAAAGATACAGTTTGAATGTCAATGGTGTATTTTAAGGTGATCGGATGTTTTCTTCTTCGAGGATGACGACAGAACGTTTGCACAGTGAACGTTACAGGATTTCTTTATTCCTAAAGTTGCAGACAAAAACACCTTCTTTAAACAAGACGGGACTACATGCCATACTGCACGCGTGTATATTTAAATTTTGCGTCCATTGGTTCCTCCCCATCATATCTCCAGGTTTGGAGTTATCTGCTGGCCACAGAGGTCACCAGACATCAACCGATTATGATTGTTTCCTAAGAGGATACCTTAAGCCTAAGTGTTTGGTGATGAAATATTTCCTGTAAACATGCTCCAGAAAACAATAAGCAGTGTCCACAGCAGGCTTACGGTTAGCATGCAGCAAAATGATATCTTCAACACGTAATATTTTGAAAGTTGAGTTTTGTTCCTGTGCTTACATTTGATTCACTTCTGCATATGCTGTTGTATGTACTCCTCCATAAGTGTATAACATACAATTTCTTTGTATTACAATTGAGTTTAATTCGTCATTCAAAATGGCCTGAATCACTGGCAGACTCTGTACATATATTGAGAATATGATGTATTTCAAATGTAAATATTCTTTACCAATACTAATTTATGCTTTAATGGGCTAATTTATTCTCCAATGCTGAATTTGAGGCCTCTATTGTACATGACATAAAGTACATAATGTTAGGCACATATTAAAATATAAAACTATGTTGTCAAATTCAAAAACCATTGTTGTTAAAGGTCCAGAAGAGAAAATCAGTGAGCGTAAATGGGTTTTAGACCGTAAAGAACCTTTTTATCTGTAAAGTAAACTGCTCGCCATTAAAAATGCAACACCCAGAAGGAGTAATCGGAATCGGACGAAATGTGCACAGTGTGTAGGGAGAGGTGCAGAAGGAAACGATTAGGTTTTCAAGGCCGTCATGCGTCATGTGCGCCTGCCACGCCATCTGGTAAGTGGTACCTGTAGCAGGTCAGATAGGTGCAGACGAGCAGTGAAAGTGCATGGTCGTGAGTGTAGTGTGTTAAAATCGGTCAGCAATGCCACGTCGTCGAATACGGCAGCGATTCCAGCAGGTTTCCCAGCTCGATCGCGGTCGAATTGTTGCATACCGTGAATGCGGATTATCCTACCATGAGATCGGTGCCCGTGTAGGACGGAATGCATCCACAGTGATCCGTGTATGGAACCAGTGGGTCCAGGAAGGCACTGTAGAGCGACGTAGAGGTTCACAACGTCCGCATCGGACGACGGAACGAGAGAACAGGCGTCTGATACGCATGGCCCTTACAGACAGAACGGGCACGTCAACGAGGATTGCGCATGAAGTACGGGATGTTTTACAAGTCCAGTGTCCCCACGAACCGTGCTTCGTCGTTTGGCGAACCGGGGATTTTTTCCCGGCGCCCACTGTTGCGGATTCCTCTGACGCTAGAGCATAGGCGTTTGCGTCTGAGATGGTGCCAAGACCGTCGTGCATGGATGGCGGAGTGGAATGCTGTAGTGTTCTCTGATGAATCCCGCTTCTGTATACAACATCATGATGGACGTACACGCGTGTGGCGGCACCGTGGCACTAGGCTTCATGACGCCTGCATCATGCATCATCACACAGGGCCTTCATTGGGTATCATGGTATGGGGTGCCATCGCCATAGATGTTCGTTCGCGTCTCGTACGCATTCAAGGGACATTGAACAGCCAACGGTACATCACACAGGTTCTCACCCCTGTTGCTGTCCCATTAATCCATGCACTGCATAATGCCACTTTTCAACAGGATAACGCTCGCCCCCATGTTGCAAGGAATGTCCTCGCATTTATGGAAGCTAACCACGTGCCCCTGCTTCCTTGGCCAGCACGTTCGCCGGATATGTCGCCAATTGAACATGTCTGGTCCATGGTGGGTCGCCGGCTGGCCCAATTCAGGTTTCCGGCACGTAATGTTGAAGACCTCTGGCACCGTGTGGAAGTTGCTTGGGACGCCATACCGCAGGCAGACATCGATAGATTCATTCTGTCCATGCCTCGCCGTGTTGCAGCAGTTATTGCCGCCCGTGGAGGCTGTACACGCTACTAGCTCCTTGGGGTTTTGCAACCATGTTCTACGTGTCACATGTCACACCACCGAGCTCTAACTGTAATCATTTTCTTATCTTATTATGAACTACATATTTGCCAAGTTTCGTGTTTCTATCTCATTTCCTTCTGGGTGTTGCAATTTTAATGACGAGCAGTTTATTTCAATTCGGTCCAGGAACCTTTTTACAAGATCAACTTAAATACGGTCCAGGAACCTTTTTTCCGTCTGAATTTAAATATGGTCCAGGAACCTTTTTCCGGCTCAATTTAAATACGGTCCAGGAATCTTATTCAAATTGAATTTAAATACGGTCAAGGAACCTTTTTTCAAATTGAATTTAAATTCGTTCCAGGAACCTTTTTCAAATTGAATTTAAATTCGGTCCGGGAACCTTTTTTCCGGCTCAATTTAAATACGGTCCAGGAACCTTTTTTCAATTAAACAAAACGCAATTTGAATCGAATTTAAATTGTGCGAGAAAAAAGATACCCGTCCTGTTACGGAACCAAATAGTACCCATTATAATGTATGGATTTCTGGATCCTTAACAATCCCAGGGTTGTTAATTTTCGGGAATTATAAATAAATTCAATTCCCGCCCGGAAGAGAAAATCAGCAAGTGTAAATGGGTTCTAGGCCGTAAAGAACCTTTTTATGTATAAAGTATTTCAATTCTATCCGGGAACCTTTTTTCAGGATGAATTTAAATACGGTCCAGGAATCCTTTTCTGGATGAATTTAATTACGGTCCAGGAATCCTTTTCCGGATGAATTTAATTACGGTCCAGGAACCTTTTTTCCGACTCAATTTAAATGCAGTCCAGGAACATTTTTCCCAGATGAATACGGTCCAGGAATATTTTTTTCTGGATCAATTTAAATACGTTCCAGGAACCTTTTTTCAATGAAACAATACGCAACTTGGACCGAATTTAAATTGTGCAAGAGAAAAAGTTTCGGTCCAGCAGCGGAACCCAATAGAACCCATTAGAATGTATGGGTTCCTTAGCCTTTAACAACCCTGATTGAAACTACTAAATTCTGTGGTTCAACCGCCCTATTTGTGACAAGACTTGCCCAGCGGCTTATTATTGGGTGTTCCATGGGCTTTTGAGACCGGAGCCCGCTGATATTTCTTTCAGGTAGCTCCCAAATCGTCTTTTCGATGTTGGTACAGTGGGCTGAAAGTTTGGAGCCCCAACTTGGGATCGAATGCAAGACAGCCCTCACCAAAGGAGAGAAAGCTAACCGTTCGGTCTAAGCAAGTGCTCGGCATTGCCATCAACAAAGTTTTTTGTACAAGACAAATCAAACACACATTTATATTGTCTTCGTTAAAGTTTAAATCTTTGTGAAGATGAACTCGCTCTAACACAGTACAAGTACCTTCTCTTGCAGCTTCTCTGCTCATAATAATGTGGAGAATTAGTTACATAGCATAGATATTATCATCTGAGTGTGGATGGAATGATAGTGGTAGCAAGACGAGTCTGTGTAATCAGGTCCAAGCCTTTTTCTTGCACAGTCAATTGTTCCTTTATATCAGAACGTACGCCAGGACCTTAGTATTTTAAAACATACGTACAAAGAGATTTGAATAGTAATTCTCTTTTAGAATACGATATGCTTCATTAAAATTAAAATTATTGTGTTCAGTGAAAGAGAAGAACCATCAGATGAAACTCCTCCTCCTGGCAAGGCATTAATGAAAGAACATATGTTTAGCCAGTTGGGCAAAGCGCGATCAGCTTCATTGCTCGAGTACACACGACGACCAGGGCACCTCTTAAATTATTCAACTAATTGCAGTTATTCTGCTTTTCAAAACGTGCCCTTTCTCTCCCTTCCATCATTTTCAAGCATTTGTTCCCATTTTATGGTTATCTTTTGTTTCACTGGGAAGACAGAGCCGAGTGTAATGTTCTGGAGAAACAAGAATTATCGTCTTTGTTCATTGTCATGGATATTTTATCAAAGTATGATATATCACGAAGCTGTTGCCTGTTTCCGAGATTACAGGTTGTTCAAGACAAGTTTTACCTTGCACTTGAAAATTAAATTATTGTTTCTGAATGTAAAAATAGCGGAATATTGATATAATGTAATTGTATAGCTTTTCTATCATAGAGCACATGAGTACAGTTTTTTAAACTTCACTGTAAGCTATTGATTGATTTGCTTTATTTTACTTAACTTGTTGTGACACTTTTGGCTAAATTGCGAAGATGGAGATGAGTGATGACATGATGAAACTGATGAATGGACGCTCACAAACATCCATGTCCAGGCCGGGATTCGAACCCGAGACCTGTGGCGTCCAATGTAAGCTATTGTCAATTACTTTATGTTTTAAATATATTCGTCGATAGTCATACTTTATCGTCATTTACCACATAAATTAAAATGCCAAGCCCCCAGTGATCTACTGGATTGGATTTGTTTTACTTTACTTCGCTTTCCTGCCAGTTTTGGCTAATCGCGAAGATGAGTATGAATGACGATAATATGAAATGAGTGAAGGGAAAATTACAAACACATATGGACGACACAGCATGAACTCTATAGATAATTTTACTGGCTGTGAGTGAGTCCAGACTCCAGAGCCTCTTTGTCCTGCAACATTGCAGTTTCACAATAGCATTACTCATGCACGCTTTTCGCAGTTTCTTGATAAAAGATGAATAAGAGCTGAAGATATCTATTTGGTTTGAGATGTAGGTAAACTGTACCGTAGCTTACGGAGTCTGGGAGTAGCTGTGTGGAATGTTTCCTTGTTCAGTGTTCTTTGAGTGGCGGTGGTTACCTGTGCTAACCACGGGATTCAAATTGTAACGGTTCTTTTTTTGTGGGGTGGTTATCAACTCTGACAACATATGTATTTCCTCAATTCACCACTAGATGGTAGGTTATTACACTTGGCTGTTTCGTTTAAGCTTAGAGATACATGAATCATTTCTTACTCACTTCAGTGCTACAAATAAGGTGTGTGGTCACGTTATTCGATTCTCCTTAGCTATTCGTGAAAGTAGGTGTCACCTCGAAGTGATCGTGGATATTTTATAAGTAATTGAGCTGTACTTCTCACATGTAAGTGTTTGTGATTTGACTTATGTATGTGTGTCCTGACTCTAATTACTTATAAAATTTGTGGTTAGCGTCACTAACCACCGCGTACAGGTGACAGCGTATTCTTGCCAACTTGTCTTCGTGAACTCCGTGTAAAGAATTCGTAGAAAATCTTGCTTATGGGTAACTTCCATCTGGCTCAGATTGCGAATTGAGTATTAGTGAGGGTTCTAGCGATGATCCCCTGACAAACAAGGATAAGCGTAGAAGACTGTACGAGAGAATGTTGTCAAAGCAGGTTATTGTAAAGAATGCCAATGGAGTCAGTTAGTTTGAGAGGTTTGCAGGGAAAACTGTGTTGCAATAAGTTATCACAAACCAAAAGTAGATAAACAAATAAGATTGGAGGCAAATACACAGCAACCAGTGCTTCAAGAAAATGTGTAAAAGTGCATACAGTACACGTGCAACACCAATCAGGACAATTTGGACATGCAGAGCCTGCAATGTAGCATTCTGCCTAAGGAAGGGAAAAAGTTGTTTTCTGATGTTTCACTCAAATTAAAGTATTGCAGAAAATTCAATAAAGCAAGTGACTAAGTATAAGATTTTTGATAAAATCATTTTTATAAACATTATATACTACTCTTTACCAAAAATGTAAATATGTGTGATAAGTGGGCGGTGGTTAGCATAGGTAACAACATTGTAATTGTTAATAACTATGAAAATAATAAAAATTAAGAGAAAGTTCAAAGGCAAAATTTAATTATCTCCCCAATATCTTACATATAATCAATGTTGCAAATGAATATCTTGAAAAAACATTTCCTGCCCTTTAAAGGGTTAATGCAAAGGCATTGAGAGAAAGTTCGTGGAGTGAGATGCTACATCTTAACTTCCCATTAGTGTTGTCCACGGGACGAGACGGGACAGGCTTTTAAAAATTCGAGACGAGACGAGATTGACCATGTGTCATGAGACAAACGAATATTTTCGAGACGAGACAGCATTTCCACGAGACTTCCACGAGACGAGACAGGCCAAAGTCTCGTCTCGTGGGCAACACTACTTCCCATTAATGATCTTATGTAGTAATTTCATATATCAAGTGTAACTATGAGATTCTGGGTTATTAATGGTTATGGATTAGTGATGTGTAAGGTTTGAAGCAAATCTCTCTTGTGTAGGTGTCTCAGGGCTGATAATAAACAATTTTGGATAGGTGAAGGCGACGAATCTGGACACACCTAATAATTAATATCTTATCGCCTTTTGATTAAACCTTCCTCTGTTACATAGGAAATTTGTTAGTTTCTCTTTAAACCCCACTTTGGCGAACCAAGTTATCTTATCACATTCTAGTTTGGACCTTCACTGTTGATCTTTCGGGCTTTGTGAAGCAGTAAGGTAAAATGCCCAAATAAGAGACACTTTTCTTAACTGCCTATAGATGAGGGTTGAAATGTATATTTTTAATCTGAATGGGTATAATACATACCTGTATACTATCTTGTCTTTGTTGAGAATTGACAATAAAATTTTCAGACAATTATTATTATCATTATTTAAAATTGTTAAAGAAAAAACAAAAAATTAAAGGAGTTGTGTTTTGAAAAGGTGTTCTAAATAAAAGAGAAGTTTTTGTACATTTATTTGTAAACATAGAAAAAAGTATCATTACTTTGCTAAAAATTGAAAAAAATCCATGACACTGTTAAATAATATATGCACTTTAATAAATTTAGAAACATTTTAAAATTGAAGAGACCAGTGCAACCGTTTACTCCTACCAACAGAAAATTCTTATTGTTTATTTGACATTTTACAGGTACCGTTATAATTTTTTTTTTTCTAAATATATTAATGTGAAGTTGATTAACTTACAGAATTATTTTGCTAACCACTTCATTTGATATTTGCGTTGTTTGGAGCAAGTACGAAAAATGAAAGTTTCTTCGTCAGCGCCGCAGTCTTCGACGATATTTAAACAGTGAGCCGATTTCTTCCCACTGGTGTCCTTCGAAAAGAGTCCAGTACAAAATAAACACTCTGCATCATCATCATTTCCTCCATATTTCGAGTCACTAGAATCAATTAATTCCATTTTAACATTGGATTCTTCATCGCTGGAATCGTTGTTTAAATTTCATTTAACATCAGGAGGAGACTAACAATTGTCAAAATTTTAATCGTAGTCTATCCTGTTATATGTAATACCGGATGATCCGTTTGAGATGTCAGAAAATTAAACCGTTGTTTACAATAGGTTATTGCACGTATCTCTGAGCAGTTTTGTTGTAATATATGCAGGAAGGATGTAAGTTTTGAGTGAATGCAGGTTTACAGACTTCAGCCATGTGGCTGTACTAGTCTGCATATAACACTCTAAAATTTCATATCCCATACGATGCATTGTGCGCTGTTGTGGCGTGACCACTATCTTTATCTGCCATGAACGCTAGCGCCACGCGGCTGAAGTCTGTAAAGCTGCACTCATTCAAAACTTACATCCTTTCTACATATATTTCAACAAACTGCTCAGAGATACGTACATTAACCTATTGTACACAATAGTTTACTTTTCTGACATCTCAAACGGATCACCCTATATATTGTCAGCAATTTGATACAACTAATAGTAAATTTGTTTGTCACGGGCTGCTAATTTAATAAATAATCTAATTAACTCAACTGACTCAACTGAGCTGAGCTTAGCAACGCAACATCGAAGAATCTCTCGCCTCACCTGCTGGGCGAATTAAACATTACATGAAATATAATACGGTCAGGATAAGTGCCTAACAGTCGGTGTTACCAAGAATAAACCTAGGAGGATTTGATTTTAAATACCTGAAATGACGTTACATAATACTACGGTGTTTCTGAATATACACATATATTAAAGCACAGATAAATACACATTACATCTTGCCCTCTTTCACTCGATCTCACATTCATACTCTCATTCCATGGCATATGGCGACAATATGACAATTACAAAGGTTAGATTAATTACTACTTTGACCATACTCTTGCTATGTCTTGGCTACATTGCCTTTTACAATTTATCGTTTAGGATTTTAAGCATAAAGTGAATAATTGTTCCTTGTGCGAACCCCTTCTATCTTTTCTGAAGGTATAAATATATTCAATGAACTATTGTTTGCTGTTAACATAAACTCTCATCTTTAAATTGATTATTCCGCCGGAATACCGATGCCTAGGGATGCCATAGCACTGATTTAAGTTAAGCAATGATTTGATTCACGCAGATTCGCGGTAGATAGTCGTCATCTCTCTCACACACGCACATGGTTGGATCTTACCTTCGCTGCATTCCCTCTGACCTGGGTTGGGTGAAAGTGGTCCTACAGTTCTGGAAGGCCTCCACACTCCCGTGTTGCACTTCACGGTTATCCTGGTTTCACTCGTTCACTTCGCAGGGACGTCCAGGACGGTACACGTACACTGTCGACTCCATACGACAACTTGCACAATAATAGGTCAGTTCTTCGCGGTCACTCGTAAGTACCGATACGCGACTTGGGCGATGAGACGAACATACGCGATGAGCCATTCGCGGTTTCACATGAATATCAAATGTTATTAACTTTCACTACTTTGGACGTTGTTTCGGACGATTGACACAGGTGGACGTGTCTGGCGTTATTCTCACATAACCACACGTATGTGCACGGATGCGTTGACGGCGAGGGGGAGAAGGATCCCCTGGTTCTATTCTGCTCTACTCCATGGCTCTGAAACACTCACTCGAGGAAAACAAATCCAGACCTCGAGTCTGCTTGCAACTCGCAGCTCGGTTGCGCGTAGCTCACACTCCGGTGGCGATTGTAGGCAAAACTGTGTAAAACTGTTCCAAATCATCCCTTTTATTCCAGATTTGAACGTAGTGACGCGCTACCCTCTATGATCAGGTGCTTGTTTATTGTTTCTGGTGCTTTGACCGTTGTCCTCCTATCCTGGTCAATGCTCACTCCGGTCCTTAACCTTTGGTAGCAGCCCCTCGCGCAGAGATTAGGCTAACTCTTCCTCCATTGTAGTCAGTCACGAAAAGCAAAGGCATCTCAGTAGGGTAGCTTCTCCCTTTCAATTCAGCGATGAATCTTTAATAATTCATAACTCCCGTAGTTCTGTTCTGATTAGGCTCAAATCTTGGAATCAGTACTTTCATGATGTGGTCTTCCGCTGGTTAAAATCTCATCAAATTCGGTCCATTGGTTTAGAAGTTGCATTTTTCTTGTTATTCCCATAAGAATGCATGTAAATCCGAATTCGGGCGAAAAACGGTGGTTGAGCAAGCTAGTGTTGGCTAAGGCAGTTCGCTAGACACCTGTATTCGCGACGGATATTAATAATACCAATTGCAATTAATTCCTACTAACGGGCAATTAGATTAATTACTTGTCACTCAATATTTGACCGTTATATGTTGTAGCTTACCTTCAATACTGTTCTGTTCCTCAATAAAAACCACTACAAAAGTTCAAATTTTGACAAATAACTTGGCGTGCTCTCAGCTTCGTTACTCACTTTCAACTGACATCAGACAAAAAAGACCACAATGTCTTCGAAGCACAAGCATTTTGTTCCCGTAGATGCCGACTAATGTCAGACTATACTGGACATTTTAACCTGGTGTCTCTTATTAGGGACCTGACTCTTCTTTGGGTACTTTACCGTATTAAATACTACGGCTAACATGTAGTTCTCCCCTTTATCTGAATCTCAGATTGAGTGTCTTCTTCAAGATTCAGATACTATCGACTAGGCATTGTTAGCTTAACGTCATCCAAAATAAGGGATTCCTGAACTCAATTTGAATCAAGTCATGTTGATGCTTGTTTTTTCTGATCATCAGCAACTTCATAATCCGAATGATTATTATGGTTTAGAATTTCCTCGTCACCTCTAGTTGCCAATTTTACGCAATGTATATGATAATGAAAGCAATGATTAAAGACCCGCATTGCAGGTCCTTTATTAGCTTGTTCCCCTTTCATTGAAAGAATCGATTCCTTAAAGAAAATTGTTTAATATATGTGTCGATGTTAGTTGAGACAACCGTGGAAGGCTTCGAATCACATGGCTGCATATCCGTAGTAATTAAGGAATGATTAAGCACGGTTCAGTCGAGTCTTGACCATGGGAAATATTTCTCTGGGATTGTAGTTGGACTCACACACGCAATATTCAGATTAAGTGGGCTTTTGAGGCACGTAGATTCTTGGGAAAAAATTCTCCTTTCCCCCCCTCTTTCAGTCAGCGTTTTCCCCTCTTTCTGACACACACACACACACACACACACACACACACACAGAGGGAGAGAGAGAGGGAGGGAGAAAGAAAGGAACGATTAGTGAGTTTTCAATGAACTGATTTCAATCACAATCGAGTCACCAGTATTGATCTATTTAGGACATTTCTTTTTAAATAAAATCAAGAAGAAACGAAAAGAAGCATAATGTTTCTAGATAATGATTGTTTCTTTGCGAAACACCAATTCGTTATTTTTCTTAAAAAAAATTGAGTCATCGGGTAATGTATAAGATTGATTGATTGATTTGCTTTATTTTACTTCGCTTTTCAGCCAATATTGGCTAATCGCGAATATGAGGATGAGTGATGATGTGATGAGATTGATGTAAGTACACTTACAAAGAACACCCATTGCCAGGCCAGGATTCGAACTCACGACCCCTGGCGTCGTAGCGTTCGGTGCTAACCACTAACCATGAATTTTCCTTTTGTACCTCACGTTGTGTGTGTTTCTGTGGGGACAATCCTGCATCCGAAGACAAATGTTTGTACTCACTAAAACACATCGTATCAATAGTGATGTTTTTCAACCAGATTGCATTGCAAATGATACTTTGGATTATTACTTATTGATTAATTTGATTTATTTTACTTCGCTTTTCTGCCACTTTTGGCTAATTGCAAAGATAAGGATGAATAGTGATAAGATGAAGTGGATCATTGGACAATGACAAACATACAGGGACTGCACGCAACACGAGCCCCACGGATGATTATCCTGGCCGTGAGTCCAGAAACCAGAGCCTTGCTAGCCTACAAAATGAGGTCCCGGGTGTACTTCGAGATATTTTCCCAATGGGTCACCCCTTCCACTCCGGATTATCGTTTTTGCCCTTTTGGTTACTTTTCATCGAAACAAGGACCTCCAGTTTTGTAGTGTTTTATAAAGAACTCTCTGCCACGGATGCCAATTTAACGCATAATTACGTAGTTACGAGCAACGAATTGATAAAATTATGAATTCATGATAAAAACCGGCCTTATTGCAACTAAAAATAGCTTTTTCAAACAATATTTTTGAAATTAATTTTCGTTACTGATATTATAACTCTAATTTATTCTTCAGCTTTCAATAGGAATGCACTCGTGTATAGAAATTCAAGGAGAACAGATTTTAATACCTTGAGAGAATAAAACTCACTCGTGGCTACGAATGGAAGTGAACACGCGGATGCAAGCGATAAAAAATTAACCCAGTGTCCTCCCATTAAATACAGTTTCTGTCGCCATATCATTGTTCTTTCATCCCAAACATCATGAAAAACTATTTTTATTTACCGGATGGTCTAAATTCTTGAAGTATGTTTAGTAATGTTTTGTAATACTAGCAACATCCAGTAGTGAGATAATGCCTATTGTAAATAACACTCAATCTATTTAGGAGATACCATTCATGTCTATATTGGGAGGGAGCTCTCCATGCGGACATTCTTTGAAAGTAGGGATGGCCAGATCCGGATTTTTTAAAATCCGGAATCCGGATAGTAAAAGCGGAGAATCCGGATTTCGGAGGGATGGCCCTCAGCCGTGGCTCGTTGTAACATATATACAAAGATACAACGTTTTGAGCCTCCAAGGTATAGTAATGCAAAGTTTTGCAGATTCCAAAATAGATTCCTAGTGCGGTACAAATCACATCGTTGCAATTAGATTAAATCAAATTAAATCAAACTAGGAACTAATGTTGGGTCAAAATCTCAACATTTCCAGCCAGTACAGCGGCTCTATTGACTTCTGAACAAGGTGCTTTTTATGGGGTAACGCTGTTAACCCTATTTCGGAATAGACGACTATGGAGGGCTTTAAAACTGAAGAGTGTATGAGACCATGATCCGACCAACAATACAATACGGAAGTGAAACCTGGACACTCACGGAGAGAACATCATTAATGCTGATGACTTTGGAAAGGGAAATACTACGAAAAATATATTGACAAAAATATGATGGTGTAGGATAGATCATACTTTATAATCATGAATGAAAAGAAGTATATAAATCTCCTGATATTATAGCTGAAATCAAGGCAAATAAATCGAGATGGGCAGAACATCTTATTACAATGAATGACGACAGAGTTGTAAAGAAAGTTTTCTCCGTAAAACCTGAAGAAAGACAAAGAATAGGACGACCCAGGGTAGATTATGTGGAGAAAGACATCAGAACACTGGGGATAAGAAGGTGGAGAAAAAAAGCACAACACAGACAGGAATGGACCGATATTGTTGAGAAGGCTAAGGCTATATACTACAAGGGTCGTAACGCCAAAGGAAGGAAACGGATCTGGCAATTGGCACGTGCAATTGTTAAAATCTGTGGTATGACAAGAAATTAAGATACATCTCGAGTTGGTATGATCGATTGAACAAGGGTCTTTCTTAGTTTTTATCCGTTTTGAAAGTGTATATATAATTACACATCGTCCCAGTTATCTCTGGAGAAGGCAAACGATAACAAGTCTCTGCGCAAGTAGTGACGCGAGACGGCTGCAAGAAAACATGAAAGGGAAAAAAGCGCTGTAGGGGGGAAAGCAACTGTAATTACCAACCCTTGCAGAAACGTGTACTGCTTTGCTCTGCCCACTAGATTTCCTCCCCTTCTCTGACGCTCTGCACGACTTTGCTCCAGAGATGTATGAGACAGGGTATACATGTTCGTGAGCAACTAGTAAGAAAATAATAATTTTTAATGGTGCGATTTTGTGCAAATTTGAAACGAAAATGCATCAGTAGTTAGTATAATTTCCAAAATGGATGATTGCCTTACCTCAGTGTAGTGTCATTTGTACAAACTTTCAAACTTTGTACAAACATTATTAATGAGGAGAATGCAGATGGTGATTAATGTGGAATGAAAACTTAGTGGCAGTATAATAACATTGTGTGAAAAAGAAGTCAGAAAAGGCTTACTGCTCTCTTTGTACTTTAAATGACACTCAAATCCCTTTAACATTTTAAGGTGATACAATCTTTTGAGGTCACGCACGAGGCAATGGACTGGCCATTCTTTATAATGTGATGGTCTGAAATCACGCATTGAAGTGAAAAACCAAGGGTAACAACTCCCAACTACCACTGCATTCCTGTACACCTTAAAATTCTGGTCCTTTGCTGCTGTTACTTACTTTGAGTGTGCGTGCATGTATGGGTGCATGTATGTCAGTATGCGTGAGAGAAAAGCAGATACGTAGTTATAGGTAGGATACGGTGGTTATAGAGAGAACGAACAAGGCTGTGAAATATGACTTAAAACCGTGCACGTACGAGAGAGATTTTTGATTTGATTTGATTTAGTTTATTTTACTTCGCGTTTTGTGCCTCTTGGCTAATTTGTGAAGATGGGGATGAGTGATGAAATGATGAAATTGATGATGCTATGTGCGATGTGCGATGTGCGATGTGCTAACCACTCGGCCACAGGGTCCGGCACGTACGAGGGAGAGTTCAATGAAAAACTTAATTTGATTTTGTTTTTTATCTGGTTGAATTCTGCATGTAGGGTTGCATACGTTTGCTGCATTTCAGCATAGATCCACGCTGGTCTACATGTATTTTCAACTCTGAGTTAGTACCTGTATACCTTAACAGTCTTGAGGATGAATGTACAATCACAGTCACTGCGGAGATCTTTCCACCCATCTGTCTGCGAACTGAAGTCTTTGTTAAACTTCCTCCTCTATTCGTAAATTTCCTGGTATGGTAAGCGTGCATAGATATGTTGAATTTTCATTAGCCGGAGAATTGCGATAATTCTTATGCTTTCAGAGGGCATGATACCACTATTCTTCACTGGTACATGTGTGTGGAAAAGGCGATATCTTTCAAATAACAAATGTGGCATTTTGAAGTTCATTTATTCAGTGTTGCAGCCTTCAAGTAATTTTCTAAGTAACAGTTGATACCTCATGTAAATTTAAGCTGTATATAGTCTGTCATATAATGTTTGTCGGAAGTTCTTTAACTTTCTGTCGAATGTGTTTATCATATTTGTTTGTGGGATAATTAGTCGAAAATACATTGCTTGCTTTCTAGTTACCTAACATTTGTTTCTAAAATGATGTTATAAAGTACATTTATGTTCTTAAAATTATGCCACCTGTATGTAATTTCCTTAGCAAGTAAGGGCACTGGAATAAGCTATAAAGACTAAATCCAGTGTTATAAATGCACAATACGAATCACTGAAATAATGCTCCACCTGAGAATCATACACGGAACATTTTGATTAGAAATAATATAGAGTTATCCATTGGTTGAATTAGATGTCTGCTTGAATATTAGTTCTTCAGATTGCCAGATGCTTGAAAACTAATGTTATGATGAAATTCAAAATGATATTGTTGTGATGTCTTTCCGAATCCAAATTTTATATGATTAACATCTGCAGTGTTTGATAAAAGGCTGCTTGTGGCTTTCAATACTTTCCGGACCTGTCTTATATTATTTAATTTGTTTATCATGTAAATGTGCATATAAACTAGACTACATCAAATTTTGTAACAGTCAATTGCACAAAGTTGAAGTAGCAAATCCGAAGAAATCTGGGTATTTTAAGTATGTTAGATAATTTCTCTCTCTCGCGGGTACCTTTAGTATAAATTGATTCACATCCAGCCGATAATAATGCTGCTCCATATATAAAATTGTCAGATATCAACACAAGGTATAAAATGTCCCAATTTGCTGGGAAATGCCAACAATATAAATGGGAGAAATTAGATTAATTTTAATTTCCTATGTTGTATGTGTAAACATTACACTGTAATAGTCTAGTCAGCATCTTGAAGATTAGTGTTAGAATCCCAACCTGGGCATTATCATTCCGTTACATTTGTTCTTCTATATCATTCAGGCAATCATCATTCGTGCTCATCATCACAATTAAGCTAAGGAAATAAATAGTAAAAGCGAAGATAAATAACCAATAAATAAAAATTGTATTGTGTATTTTTCAGTTACTACCAGTGTATGATAACTACTGTAATGTAATATTGTGCATCATAATTTAAACATAAATATATTTTAAATTATTACATTGTGATCAGATATTTAATTATGATATTTACTTCAAAGAATAAACAAACTCAGCACACTCCAACGGCCCTTCTGGCATTTTCCCGAATTGGCAGAGTGCCAGTGTGGCACAAGGAGCCCGAGATATCGTGAAATTTGTTTCATGAGGCGACTGTAACATACTGCACCGATTATCATCCTTAATTTACAGGGGTTTCTGACAGTTTATTCCCTTAATCTACGGCTCCTTCCATCTCTTGTCATGAATAAATAATAACGGCACGTATTGTCCCTAAGGAACCAAATGCAGAAGGGTCTGACACAAGGGACATTATCTGTGTTCTATTTGAGAGAATTGTTCTCCTGTCGTTTGCAATTGCCACAATGTCTAGCAAAATTTCCTCCCTCCGCCCTTGCTGATATATTTCAGGAATGCATTCTAACTCAATTTCTGGTGTATTTTTAGTTCAGTGAAAGTTCATCAGCGTCCTTGCTTGTGCTGGGAAGATTACACAAAATTACTACTGTATTTTTAGAATCATGATGAATAAATCATCTTTTGTGCAAAGTCCCGTAATACTCTGTGCAGTTCTACGTCATCAACCAGTAAATAATTAAAAATAGAATATTGATATAGCTTCTCGGCGGCATGATAAATTAAACCATTAACAATTGGAAAAATGTTATTTATTTCAGACTATATGCAAGTTGAAATTCTTAACGGTGTCACAGTTAACCAATGCCTTACAATATATAATCCCGAAAGTCGAAAAGTTGCAAAACATGTCATTGTAATGCACACACAGATTAAATTATGATCATAACTATTAAACTTGCACCGAAACAATAATAGAAATATCCCTAAGCAATGTAATTGGATACTATGTTTGCTCTCTGCATTTTGTAATTCAAGAAGACACATTTACCTAGTGCAGCTGATTATAAAAATATAAAATTATGGAAAAAACATAGGGTTTAGGGAAAGGCTTTTTTTTTTGGAAATCAACAATATCGAGGACAATTTCGAATTTAAAGATTGGTTGGAAGGGGTAACCTTTTCGGATGACACTTAATTGTGAACTTTTGATTTGATTTGATTTATTTAACTTAGCGTCTTCTGCCACTTTTGGCTAATTTGCAAAGATGGGGATTAGTGATGATATGATGAAATTGATGAATAGACATCACAAACATCCAAGCCAGGATTCGAACCCGGGATCCCTTGCGTCGCAGCGCGATGTGCTAACCACTCCGCCACGGGGGGGGGGGGCAGATTTAATTGTCAACTAATCTTCTATGTAAATCCATCCTGGAAAGTGGAAAATAATATTTTAGACAGACTCCATTACATACATCCTCTTGGGGTTTCTTCTGCATGACATTTTTCTGATTTTCTTTATTTGTGATGAGTGATCAGTTAGAACTAAGTTTATATCTAGGGTATGATTATTTTTAGTCACAATAATGTACTTTGGTTTTAATTATTGATAAAGAGTTATCCCTGTATTAGTATTCGTATAATCGAACTGTACATGTTTATTTGCCAAAAAGAAGTACTGTACAGTAAATTTATTCATAAAAACAGGCATCTCTTTAAGTATTACAAAGTAACGTACAAAGGCAACTTTAGTAGGAATATATAGTATGTGGTACAGTTTATTAAACAAAAATATGTACATATTACATACGCATTTTGCATGAACAATACATACACCGACAGAAGTGTGCTGATTGTTGAAACACAGCGACTGGCGGCTTGGCCGGTCAGCAGCGCCTTATGAAGGCCCCATTAGAAGCAATGTTCCGCCAGCGGTGGCTCAGTGCGGCGACTACTGTGGGAAACTTGGTTTGGGAGTGAGGGGGATGATGGACGGTAGGGTGGGAGAGTAACAGGTGCGAGCGAGTACACAGTTCGGTTAAGCGGTCGTTCGGTTGACCGACGTTCGGATAATCGACGCTCTACTGTAGTTAGTTTATTGAAAGAGGCCTGTGTAACTTTAGCAATAGCCATGTGCTGACAATTTCATGAGTTTGTATTTAAAATACCGATCATTTCAAATGAAAGAAGAGACGGTATATGCACGTATATGTTACGAGATTATGAAATTTACAATTTGATCCAAGGAACTCCAATTCCAATTTCGAAAGTGTATATTTCATTTTTTTTTAATTGTATACCTGAAACTCGCCCACATCACACGTTAATTTGAAAAATTAAGCAGAGTTTTAAATTCTGCTAATTTGCGTTGTGATTTTCAGAAAACACGCTAAACGTTGTTTGGAGAAGGATTAGAACTTTTCTCCAACTCCTTATATTTGATTTAACTGCTTTACTTCTTGTTCCTTTTTTGGGGGAGGGCAACAATTCCAGAAATCTAAGACAGTGAAGAGATGTAAAATTACAAACAAGAATCTGTTATCAAAAGAAATGAAGTGCACCTATCAAATGGAATCTTTTTTTTAAAATAAAAAAAAGAGCAAAGTGCTTCTGTAAATATATGTGGTTTGCAGTTTCCTGACAGGAAGAGGCGGTTAGTTTGATTTGATTCATAAAAAATTCATAACATGTTCTTTTTTAAAAAAGAGAGAGCAGATTCGGTCTGTATAAAAAATATCCTTTCCATCGTCCTTGGTGCTGCTAGCTTTGCATGTCATCCTCTCCTGACATGAGGTGGCTTTGACATGTTTGCTGGGAGCAAACAGTTTTCACAGCAAGAGAGAGAGAGAGAGAGAGAGCGAGAGAGAGAGAGAGAGAGAGAGAGAGAGAGAGAGAGAGAAAGAAAAATATAAAGAATTTGGTCTTCGGGTGTTTTCATGGATATAATATTTGTTCAAATTGGGAGGCGGTTAAACGTTGTTTAGCTGGATAAATTCCCGCAGACCTGCATGTATTAGGAAGTTAGGTAAACTCGCATTTTTGCTATTGCTATTCATAGAGTGGCCTTGGCTAGTAACCATGTCGTGTACATAGTACTTCAATTTCGTTCTCTATCTCAAATTAACTATTACATAATTAAGTGAGATACGATTGTCAAAGTTATTCCACTCACATTTTAGTTCACTAGCCTCTTGTGGAAACTATATCCAAAATACCTCGAAAATAACAAGGATCACAGGCAGTTTCATTGTGTTACCTATCTCATTTTATTCTGGGAGCCTCCTCGCTGGGTTGTATTTACTCTTCTCTTTACTACTGTCAGCAATTTCCTTCAAGTTGACTCTAGAAATAAATTTTACATATAGGCATTCACTATGTGTATGTATCTGTTTATATTTTGCCTAAGAGAAAACTAATATATTCTTCTCTTGTCTTTTCTAGGTAAGTTATCAGCAGTGTTCTTCTGAGAGACTTAGAAGGTAATTAATTTTGATTAAGAACATACGCGTAGAAAAAAAATGTCATTTTCAGTATGCTGCATTTGTACATGGAGAGAGATCTTGAAATTATGCCTTGCAATACCGTTAATTTAATTGTCTAGATTCCTATAAAATATTTCATTTCTGCACTATTACACACACTTTATTAAATTTTGTCCTTAAGAGTTTTAATATTTACATTTATGAGCTCTGCTTCTACTTGTAAAGACGTTTTTTACTAGTATATCTAATGAGCTTAATTTTCACTATCTTGTAATACGTTGGTTTGGATATGGATGAATTATTTTATCCAGTCCGCACTTGTAAATTTTAGTTTAATCAGACATTTTCTCACAAAAATACTACAGTTTTGTATGGTCGAGTGCACATGGCATCCCTTTAATATCCAATACGTGCTGACGTTTCCGCCTGAGGTGTTAACTTCGGCAAAAGTTTCACTTCAAAGACAAGAACCGCAGTTAAAAATGGCGAAGTTTGATGCTGAGGCTTCACTCAGTTTAATTATGTCAGTGGGTGCAAACCACAGATGGATTATACTTGAAAATAGAACATTCTGATATCCCAGCAATGGGACAACATCGCAGAAATTCAGTACGAGCGATGGCTCTTTAAAATAACTGTCAACAAATAAATCTCTTTTCTCAATATAAAATATAATGTAACACTCAATCAAAGAAATTAGTTGGTGGGTGTAGTCATGAACAACGATCTAAGTAATAAGAGTAAGTTTGATTTATTATTAAAGTAATTTAAGTGATCATGTAAGAGACTGAACAAAAGTGGTGGAGAATAGTTCAGATTATTTTGCCATGTTCTAAGTGTTGTGGACTTTCACATAATGGCGACGTGTCGAAAATATACAACACCTGTAATTAAACAGGGATGGAAGGAGTATGGTTTCTTCATCAAATCTCACTACGATGAGATACATAGAGAAGATTTGCAATATACTAGAAAACGCTACGTTTCTCGCTCCTTGTGCGTAGATTATTGAGTGTGATTTTGTAATTTATTTAACATAGTATAACAGATATATTTGTGAATGTGTTAACTACAGAACATCACAGTAATCTTTCTGGACAGTCATCTTCAAGTTTGGTGTGTTTGTGGGTATGCATGACTTAGGCTTATAGCCTTCAGAAGAAGAGGCATTTCAGTCACACAGAAAATAAAGATAGCATTCACGCAGATGTGAATGCATTGGTCTCTTTCTGCATGTTTTAAAAATTAATACCATTCATAGTATTTTCACAAATAGCATAGCTATTATTAATATGAACTCCCTTACAAAAAATAAACCTCAAAACAATTCATCAATGTATATGCAATTAGTTAAATGGATATTTTCAGGTATTTGTAGTTAGCGTTGCCAAAAGATAGAGAAAAACATTTCTATCAACAAATTATCTATCTCTGGATACCCGTTCAAATAATACTATCAGCAAAAACTGAGCATATTGTAATTCAATGCAGTTAAAGATTTCGACAGTTTCGATTCCCAATATGGACATACATGAATTATCGCACATAAACCATTCTCATTGTTACGATTTATAGAAAAGAGCAAAAATTTGACGTAAAATAACAACATAAATATAAAAAAAGTAACATAATGTTTTTTTCATTTTCATTTCTACAGAAGGGAGTATTGCTTCTTAACTCATATCACTATCCACTAATTATGATGGCTTTTTCTTCTTAGCAACCGTTCTGGTAATTATCCGTAAACTTTTCTTTCTCGCTGTGTTAACTTGTTATATTTGATGTGTACAGAAATGTCACGTTGTGTGCAAAATATGTTTCCCCTACACGATGGAACATTGTGTTCACAATTGAAATTGCCAGCACAGAGAAAATGTGGTTTGAAGTAGGCTTTCTCACAAAGAACATAAACTACCGACATTTTAGACTGTGTTCCATATCTGAAAATCACAGAGGAAATACAGTACAAAGAAAGGTGGACAATACCAAGAGCATGCATTAGTACTTTCCCATAGAAGTAGAAAATTTCACAGAAGCATCACGTCTGCCTAGGTACAGGCACCTCGTAAAGTTTTAGATCTCGCCAGGTGGCAGATGGAAGAGACAGAAATTCTCAAGACAAAGAAACTCTTTCTTTTGCATTCGGTGTATCTTCAAGGCAACGTGCAGCTTGAAAACTCATTCCTTCACGGACAGCCAAACTCGTCTGTTGGAAAACGTAGAAGGGAATGTTACCTTGACTTGTACGGATGTCACAAAGGAAGACAGGGGACTTACAAGTTTGCATTTGTCCTGGAGCTTGTGAAAAATTCCTTTCTACAACCTCGGGTTGGAAGCTCGAGGCGGAGAAGAGGGCTTCCTTTGTTTACTTATTTATTTCCTGGTTGAGCGAATGAGTACACAGACAAAACGCCTATTTCTCCTCTTGCTACCCATCCGCCGAAGCAAGAGATGCAATGAGTGCACCAAGCTGCTGCATTCTGTTCTCACAGGGAGTTAATTATCCTGTCAAGGTGCGCATTATCATCGTATATGGTAATAAACTGTGAGAACTTGAAACCTGCATGAAGGCATCGTAAACTTTCTGAAATTATCAATAATGTTTCTTTCCATTGCGCATTGCAACATGCCGCCCATAATCTCTGTCTTGGGTTTTTGTTTTAGGCTCACTTTGTGCACAGATAGGCTAATTGGGATTGGACCTACAGTTTAGAGTGGGATCCGAACCCTTATGTGCCTTCACCGGGTATCGAACGCATGATGTCTGTCATTTGTGGAAGTCATCTGATCAGCACCACGCTCAGATCGCCTTTACCCTAAAGGAACCATTTGGTAGAAACTGGCTGAACTCCAGAGCCGCTTCCATGAAGGGATATTGCTTGAAAAAAAAAAAAATCCACCCCCTGGAATCAAACTCGGTTATATCGCATGGCAGTAAGACACCCTAACAACTGGACCACATCAGCTCTTATCAAGAATGCCATGTTTGCAATTAGTAGTATTCTTAATGAGATTTTATATATAAATTCTAGATCAGCAGGCAGCGCGTGTGCTTGAGGACCACTTTTATTTCCAATGTCATACTGAAAAAAAGCCAACTTTCAAATGAATTTCCATTAAAAGTCGTGCGCTGAGAAAAAAATATTTTGTTTGTATATACGAGTATTGTTTAACTTCGATTTTCTACCTCCCCAGACAATGAGGATGAATAATGACTAGATCAAATAGACGAAACAACAAACATAATGAACCAGTACTTTGGAACCTTTGGCTGCCAGTTTGTCAGTCGATCCACCACATCTCTTGGCAATCGAGACTGCAAGAATAGTTAGTATTCTACTTATTATAAAATAACCTTCGAACGGGCTTGGGAAATATGAATATGTTAAGGTATATTGAATTAATTACATTCATGTTTTTAGTGATATAATTGCAGGTAAAATCACAAATCTTATGTGAAAGATTTTATTTTGCTCTGATATCAGCCAAAAGGCATTTCGCACCGATCTAATACATTCTCCAATACATTTCAAAATGTTATTGAATGTTTCATGTCGATAATTTGATCAATGCATCTATTCTTGAGGCCGAATTGATATTTTCTGAAGATTTCGTTACGTATCTCAAAATTCTCTAGTCCTTCATTATTTATTATATATACATATATTTAATTGCATACTATTTAGGATATAATCATACTGCTGCATATGTTGTAGGAGCATTTAATTTTTATTATCTGAAGACAATGGACAAATGTTAAACGAGAAGGTAATCATGAACATAAACGGCCTTCTCAAGATTCAAGTTCAGGGTTCACGATTTTTATACATGTGCTGTAGGATCTTAGGATCTTTGATTCATTTATTGTTATTTATTGATTTGCTTTATTTTACTTCGCCTTTTGTGCAACTTTTGGCTAACTTGCGAAAATGGGGATGAGTGATGATATGATATAATTGATGAATGGACACTTACAAACATCCATGCCCAGGCCAGGATTCGAACCCGGCGGCCGGCTCTTAGGATCTTTTAAATTGGCTCTCTTCTTATCGACAGATCATAGGTTAGCAGGACTTTTGTTGGAGAAAATGTTTCTTTTACTGATTAGTTTAAAGCAATGAAATGAATAAATGATATTTATTCGTTGTAATATTTCAGCATAAAATTAATGCAAAAAATGTACCTACCACTAGTTGGGTATCTTACTCTTCTCTAGCAACCGTTCTGAGGATGATAATTGTAATAACATTTAAACAATAACAATGCCACTTTATTATACTACTTTGTTTTCTTCATCCGCTAAAGAAAACTTTTTTCGTATTGACTATGGCGAAATTCTGGGAGTGTAGAGCAATGTATATTTTTCTGGTTAATGCATACGTTATCTTCTCGTAAGCGTAAGTTCACCTTGTCTACTTTTCTGTTGTATTCTGTCGTCTACATTTAAATGAACGATCAACCTGGATATATTATTATTTTGTCAATGATTTTTCGCCTCATTCCATAGAAATTAATTATCTCGAATTAGCAATTTGACATGGATTTGACTGAGAATATCCTGAAAACAAGGGCATTCCGGCTCCTGAAACTCCAGTACCTGGATAAGAAAAACTTTCCAGTTCCATTCCTGACTTGGAAATATGTTTTCCGACTTTCGATAGTCCTGAATGAGCGTGGAATTTTAAACAATCGTAAAATAATAAATGAGGAAATGTATAATTCTCGAACGCTACAAGCACAGCTACAAGACATTCCTTGGGAAAAGGATCGATATTTTAATCACGTGTTGCAATATAAACCATATAAATCAACTTTCCAAGAAAATATTTCTCGGGATGAGAACATTCGTGGAGCTGAATGCAGATAGCCAATCTTTTGCCACTAAAAACATTTGTACGAAAAGTGTGTGTGACACGCTCCTACAAATATATATATATATATATATATATATATATATATATATATATATATATATATAAGTACGAAACGTTATCGCGAATATGTACCTGTATATCATGTACCAATATTATGTCTGTCCGCTAAATATTAGTATAAAAAAACTTAGCAATATTATAAACTGAACCACTGATAACAAATATTTGGGCTAAAATATTCGAGAGGATGAAATATTGAAACACATCAATAAAATAATGGAACTCAAACAAAAAAAAATAAAATTCGATTTCTATATTAGTTGGATATCAACGGACAACAGTTTTACGTTTTGACCATCAATAATACCACAACAACCAAGGTATTAATTCTGGAAGGAACATGTGTTCGATGAAGTCAATTACACATTATTTATTTCCTGCTGCAGTAAGTAACAGTATTACATCTACTTATCCAGGGTGGCGACAGACCTGGAAAACCGGGAAAAGTCAGGGAATTTGAGGTGTCAAAAAAAATTGGGGAAATGTCAGGGAATTTCGTCTTCATTGACTTTTTTTTAAATGTATTTATTTAAAGGGAACACGAAATCTCGTTCGTAAGTTTCGGCCTCAACCTTTAGGCCCCTTTTATGCGCAACACAACCACGGCGCCAGAAACCAGTGATGGCAGGAGAGAGAGAGAAAGAGAGAGAGAGAGAGAGAGAGAGAGAGAGAGAGAGACAGAGAGAGAGAGAGAGAGAGAGAGAGAGAGAGAGAGAGAGAGATTTCTCTCGCCCAGGCTTCTCGGCGGGTATTTTAAATTCGAACACTCTTTGGAGGAAAATTGTTATAACTCTGGCACTATGGGAGAAATCTACTTCGGGTAACTTTTGTTTTGCAGCTATAACATCAGTGCATGCAACCGCGTACAATTCAGAACACCCGACCGAGGAAGGGGGGTTTGGGGAGCACGTTCCCCTGAATTTCAATGGAAAAAACAAAAATCTGGAGTTTGCCCCTCTTCTCCCGCTATTTTGGGGATAAGGCGCAAACTTTAGTATTTGTTTTAAAGAATGGACATTTATCAAGAGAATGAAATATGTTTCATGTTCTTGGGTGCCATAGAAGTTGAATAATAAGCGAAAATGTGTTGTTTCTTTTTACGAAAAATAGGTAATTTGCATTTTTGGAGGAGAATTGTTATAATTCGGCCACTATGGGAGCAATCTACTTCGGATAAGTTTTGTTTTGCAGCTAAAACATCATAACATGCAACCGTGTACAATTCAGAACGCCGAACCGAGGAAGGGGGGGTTGGGGGCGCGACCACCGAATTTCAATGAAAAAACATAAAAATCTGCAGTTTGCCCCCTTTTCTCCCGCAAACCTTAGTATTTTCTTAAAAGAATGGACGTTTCCAAAGAGATTGAAACATGTTTCATGTTCCTGGGTACAATACAAGTTGAATAATGAGCCAAAATGTGAAACTGTTCGGAAATGTGTCATGGATATGTTGCGGAGAGTGGGGAGGTTGGTCATCACAATGAACTTCCCAGGCTTGCTCCAGACCTGTGTCAGAGTTTCCACCCAAACATAAGAGTATGTAGGTCCAAAAAGCACATTCATTTCATAATCAGTACGACCTTACTCTGAGTGAGTAAAGGTTAAGCATCTAAATATTACGTGGAAAATGCATTGAATTATCATTTTTTTCTTGTCCGTATGGGAGTAGTAAGGGGACTTGTGAACAGATGGAGGGGATAAAAGCGGGTGGCGCCGTCCGATAGTTGTCGGACGTCGTAGTAAGGCATTTTGTTGGGCAAACTGAAGGAACATGGGAAAAAAAAGGTTCCATTGATACATACGATTTTTGTCGAATATCGCAACCCGACAAAGTATCTCACTACAACATGCGACAGAAATTGCATGGACTGCAACATCCAACAAAAATCGCATGGATAAACAAGAAGAGCTTTAAACTGCAAATATGCTGCTGAAATTTTATTACTCTTCTGGCTCACTTCACCTTATTTAATGTAGCAGTGCTTACGAAGGTTTTCTTTCATCATCCTGACGTATTATTGGTTTCGCACAAGTTAACATACGTTTACAATGACATTGCACTATTCTTAGATATCATGAAGAATCCAACCAAACGGGATGTATATTGAATACTATCACGAAAAAGTGACACATAAATCTACATTGGCGAACGTTATAAAAATTGGCAAGTGCATTCTCCCAACCACAAATTTACTGCAGCACTACTATTGCAATGAAATTGACGCCACTTCCTGTCCTGTCTGTTTAAACTCGTGAGAGATGGTCATTAATATCTCACTGAGTGAAGGTAATGTCCAATATGAAATGAAATACTAATAATAAATATGTAAATATTTTAACATCATATTTACTCGAATCATTCAATCATAAAAGCAAATCACTTTCTTCAAGAATTGACTTTTCTCTGCCAGCCCTGCTAAATTTTCACTTTCCATCTACTGATTTATACGAGGGGTGCCCAGAAAGTAATTTCCGATTAGTAGGGACATTGATTTTTCGCAAACGCCAAAACCGTGAAAAATGGTAATTGCTGCGAAGTTATGTTTAGGAATGTGCAGTGATGTCTGGACACATTTTTCGCCCGTTCGAAATATCGAAATAATGCGAATTTGGCATAAAATGAGAATTGTTGGCGTTTTTAGCGATTGTTTTTAAAGAAATGTCCTAAAACAACGAAAATTTCCATGAAATCCAACATTCTTGTCTTTTCTAGGCCATGTTTGTGACATAGAACATGCAAGTTTTCCAACATTTTACTCAAGCGTAAACTATAGAGTTATGCGTACATGGAATAATTCCGACAGACACATTAAATCATATATTTCCCACGATTTTTTCAACTTCTGTCAAAACCATTTGCATCACAGAGCAAAGTGGCAGGGTTCTAACAGGAGATCGAGTGCGTATGTACCGTCACACGGGAGCCACGTATTTGTCGCCGAGATATGTTTTGAATTACCAAGCTAAGTGCGCATCATCGGCATTTGTCGAGCGAGTAATAATGGAGCTCAGTCGTTACGGCGTCTGACTACTATGTGAGAGACCCGGGATCGATCCCCTGCGGGGGAGAATCGGGATGTTTTCCACCTATTCAAACTGCTCCGGCACCAACCCAGCATCATATGAAGCTGGTACCTTGAGGAAACTTTGAGGGATAAAGGTAGCCAGGAGCATGGTGCTGATCACACCTTCAGCCGTGATTAAGAAAGTGTGGGGCCCTAACTCCACACTACTATACACCTTCATGGAAAAGTGCAGATGAGCACTTTACTTTTACTTCCTGAAAAATCTGTTCCAACATATCAAACTGTTACGAAAATACGTAGACCATGTGACCTACAATTTAAAACTCAGTCGGTAACGTGTCTGACTACCATGCTAAAGGTCCCGGGTTTGATCCCCGGCCGGCTTAAATCCGGGAACTTTTCTAACTTTGGAAGCGGCCCCGGCGCCCACCCAGCGTCGAAAAACATGGGTACCTGGGGGAAACCCTGGGGGGTAAAGGCGGTCAGGGGCTTGATGCTGATCACATCACCCCCACTCACGACCGGATCAAGAAAGTGTGGGGCGTTACCCCCACACCCCCTATACGCCTTCATGGCGTGGTGCTAAGCACAGGGGAACACTTTACCTTTTTTTTTTTTTACCTTTTTTTACAATGGAGTATTACGTTTCGGTATATTTGGCAGATTAATGTTCTAAAACAAAAACGCAAATTTTTGGAAACAACACTAATAAGTCAAAAAAAGATAATGCCAATTTTTGGTGCCATAACATATCGGTATCTTGTCACGTGAGCTTCATTGATTATAATTTTTTGGGTGCGTCGCCACTTATGGTCATTATGCACCATTCAGTATATACGGAGAAAATTCCATTATCTAAAATCCTTACCTTAAAATTAAGAAGGGAGTATGGAAAATAACTTTCTCAAAATAACTTTCAAGATATCAAACTCTCACGAAGAGGCGTAAGCCATGTGACTTACAATTTAAAACAGTAGTTTAAAAACACCATGAAGGTATAATTTCAGATATTTGCCAGAAAATGCGCTAAAATGAAAATGTGAATTTTCGTAAAAATAACACTGTATAGTAAAAAAATAAAAAATATGAAAATTTGAAGAAAAAAAAAATCAAGATCCCTACCGATTACGCATAAATAAAACAAGAATATCAGTTCTAATTTATTGCATGAGTAACAGTGAGTCCTAACCTAATTTTCGGCATAATCACCACCGTTGTTCATTTGTTGTAGCATGGCACTAAATTTTGTATGTCCATGGTATATGTGTCTGACAGCAAAGACTGGAACTATCTCTACCGCAGTGTAGCTGTCAAATCCTTGCCCTGCCAGAAACCTCTTCAATTAAACAATGAGATGAAAGTCGGTACATTCAAGTCCAAGTGGTCCACGATCTCTCACCTGAAAGTGATGCAAAGGGCCCGTGTGTACTCAGCTGTATCGGGTTGTGCACATTCGATTGGCCTTCCTTGAATTGTCTGCACTATCGTCTGACCACACTATCACTCACGACGTCCGGTCTGCACACCTCACACGATTGCTGGTGGCTCTGTACCAAATTCTGAGCGTGCAATGTAGGCTACATCGCAGTCAGTGGGAGACTGTATGAGAGCTGCAATCTTTAACCTAGAACTGTCCTAAAACGGCTGCATTGCAACTGTACCAAATTACAGCTACATGCCACTTCTTCCTTCCTGCATGTGTGTGTGTCTATCTCTGACCACTAGTGCTGCGTATAGGCACCATTGGAGCTTTTTTCAGGATGCCCCTCGTATATGAACTTTCAGAAGCTTTTATTATTAGTGTGTTGCTGTTTTAATGTGTGGTTAGCTAAATCAGGTACCTATACAATGCAATTCTATAAATTCCTAATACCTACATACCCTTTTCGTCAGCACTAATGGTACAACTGCATGTTGTCAGTTTCACAGTACTTCACTAGGAGATATACTGTACTGAAGCAGAAATCCCATTGATAATGTAAAGATATATGACACTTTATTTTGTTCGATTCAATTGTTTCACTTATATGCAAGAGTTAAGTTGTTTGCTTTACAGAGAAGAGAGAAGCAGCTTCATGCATTAAAAAATGAGTCCGTACTGATGGTTCTTGCAAGCAGAGGGTTCCAAACCTCAGTGGAAATATCAACATATAATACCGAGAATGTATAAGGAGACTGATAAATTACAAATTGTATTTCTTAATCAATCACTCTTCACTCTTATCTCATTTAGTAGTAACTTTAAGAATAATCAAGTATTTTATTTTAAACTTACTGCGTATGATAAAATTCCGTAATCCTTCCCTAGCTTGTAAATTGTAATAATTTTCCAAATTCTCTATTTTGCAGTTTGAATTCACATCATAGAGAATAGAGAAATTAAGTCAATTTCATAGAAGATAATATTGGTACTTGACAAAAGCATACGTGGATCTGTATGAGTTTTTTATTTCCATTTGCAAAAACATCGATTTAGTTTAGTTTGTAATTGTCAGGGAAAAATGTAAATTTTGTCCTGGAAAACCTGGAAAAGTCAGGGAATTTCATTTCTGCTTGTTTGTAGCCACCCTGTTATCTCTTGAACGTTGTAGATGTCTGCAGATCTGGTGCAATTGATCTACCGCGTTGAGTTTCTTCGATTAGATAGAGAAGTGACACATAACCCCATGTAACCAAAGTATCGCAGTTTCCAATGCTCGTTGGACCACATTTATTTCTATTGATTCAAGTATAAAATACACATCCAGATAAAATTTTTGGCAATGTTTGTTTTCCAAAGCTGGTAGGAAATTCACTCTTCCTGTAAGGAAATTGATAGGTTCGAAATTCATGCAGGAGACCTAAAAATAAGTTTTCAGTAAAGACAGGTTGATATTTTTTATAAAAAAATGAATCAACTTTTTTTCGTTTTTATTTGGAATATTTTACGTCTCTTTCCACATTTGGCTAATCGCGACGATGAGAATAAATCGCGATTAGATGTTATGAGTGAAGGGACAATAACAAACACATGCGGACAAAACAAATAATATAAACTTTACAGAGGATGATACTGGAAGTACAGTATTTCCAGGCAGCAGAGCTCCGTTTGCCCGCAAGAGCGCAGCTGCCAGACTGATTACTTCCAGCATGTTACATCATTCACTTCAAATGAAATAATGTAGTACAATTTCTGTAAAAATGTATTTTAAAAATCAGTTTTTGTTTTTCTTATCTTACGTCGCTTTTCTGCTTCTTGGTATAATAACGACGTTGGGGATGAACGATGAAGAGAGAAAGTGCATTATGGAAAGACAAAATGATACATCCATGGTTAGACCAGGGATCGAACCTGGAACTTTGACTTTGCAGCGCGTACTCTTGACCACTCCGCGAATGTATGAAAACCTCAAGATATTTACCAATTTTTCTTTCCCTCAGGGTAGCACCAATCCACATGAAGTTGACCATGCTAGTGAGATCCGAAATCATAAGTTATACGAGGAAGAAATAATTCAGATACATATGAATAAGCAAGATCGTAAACATTCAGAAGGCTTGCCGCTTGACATTTCCTTCCTGCAAAATTTTCCGTCTTCACCTCTTCCGAAAGCAAGTCGAGTCGGGGTGCCGTTAACATTTCCAGAGAATGTGCTTCCCGTCAACAATCGCCTGGAAAAAATATCGTTCCTCCAATCTTGTTCCTCAGGGACCTTGGAGTCGATGCAGTTGTTCCAGTTTTTGACTCTTCTGCCAAGAGAACGTGCTAAAATGTGGCGCAGTTGAGATTGCAGCTTTCTTTGCAATGTATTCTACCTTAGCTGCTTTCCCGCTTACAGTTAAGCCAACGTATACTCTGTCTCAGTTATCTGTGGAGCAAGGGTTTTAAAACAAGTCTCTGCGGAAGTAGTGGCGCGAGACGGTTCCCACCAATGAAAACGTGAGAGGGAACTGGATTGTGTGGAAGGGGGAGGAAGCGACCGCAGTTACCAGCCATCGCAGTAGCGTGCACTGCTTCGTTCTGTCCACTCGACCCCCTTCCCACTTCTACCGCTATGCGCGGCCTTGCTCCAGAGATATCTGAGACAGTGTATACATATAACCGGGCCGATCTTTAAACCTTAAGACGACAGTTAAACGCCTTAAATTATGAATGAAAATGAAAAATCGAGTCTGGCCATTTGTAGAAATATGATATCAATGAAGCCAGAAACTTTCTTTGATACTTTTAAAACCTTCAAAGACTGGTACTTATGTAACATTCATATCTCTGTGATGTACATCTGTATTCCGTGATATAGCGGGTGCATTTCTTCCACCTTTAATTAGTTTTGAAACAAAAACAACAAAATCTGTTCAAGCAACAGCCATTCCGAAAATACTCTTCCTGATCAGAAATGCTTTAACAAATCTTATGATAACTCATACTAAAAGGATAGAAACTTTATATCCACGAATATCATTTTCATGATAATAAACATTTATCTGAGGATAGAGCCAGGTTAATATATTGATACCATGGCAATGCTTGCGCTATTATAACGAACATTACATATTTAAGAACTCCCTATTACGATGTTTTCTTGTGTTGTATCAAATAGTCAAAGGCAATCGTTGATGTAATGATAAATTGCCGCATTATGTTATGCGCTGCTCACAACTGAAGGTTCCTAAATCGAGTCCTGTCTTAATAATAACCTGTAGCTAGACAGCCTTGTAAGGGCCGTGGCGTGGCCTACCTCCCGACTGCCAGTCTCCCTCCCACAATCCTAGCTAGAGTAAACAACAATCAATGGGGAGAGGTCGGGTCAGCACGTCGAACCCCCAGCCGTTATAGGAAATTTTTATGACCGGGTTACGCTACTCACTCGTAGCTCCCCAATTTTCTCACGATGGTGGGTTGCCACCGGTCCTATACACAGGCCGAGAACCTAGAGACTGAACCCAGGCAGACTGGAACCCATGCCGTCCCTCAGTCGGAGTCCAAAGCACAGCGCCATAGACCGCACGGTTACGGATGAGGACCGAGTCCTGTCTTGGATATGAGTTTTTCTTAGAGAGTGACTCCGTGAAGTAATAATAATACAAACCACAGCAATACGATACACTGAACTATTATTGGGATGGTCGCCGGTTCAAGCCATTTATTCTGACTAAGGTTTTCTTATTTTGTTGTCGGACAGTTCAGCAGAATGTATGTATGTTATATTTAACAAATACCAATGCTTCTCTTCCTTTATGTTTTCCTCATTTCCTTTCCTTCCTATCTCTTGTCCACTTGTCCTCGTCTTCCGTTACTCTAACAGTGTAAATTAAATAAGCAAATGTCAAGGTACGATGGTTATTTAATACCGATGACATTTTATATTTTATTTATAATCCAATTACACACATATAAACATATTTGTTTGTGTGTGTGTGTGTTAGAGAGAGAGAGAGAGAGAGAGAGATAGAGATAGAGAGAGATATTCAGAAGCTCCAAAACTACTCCTTGTTGTCAGTTGATACACAGCTATACAGTAACAATTCACAGTATAGAAACAGTACCGGCACATATGTAACTTGCTTGCATGTAATTCGATTCCTCCCTGCTGTCAATCATAAGAGCGTTGCGTCAACAACTACAGGGTGGATGGGCGTAGCCCATTTCTCCAGCTTGGAGTTTGTGTTTCATTGTGCATTAGCTGAAGTTTACCTGGACGACACAAGTAAATGATTATGATGATGATGAATGCGTAAACTCGAACACCCTCAAATCTCCACAACGACCTACGCTAACAGTTAGACCACCAAGGCCATCTCAGAATTTCTGAAATCGATTACCGGCGAGAAGTTCCCCCTAACCGAGGAGACGAGTTTAATCTCGTAAACAGCTTTGAATGACACCTCCATTTGCTGTGCTTATGTGAGTGTGGACGCCTGGGATTATTGTCGCATTCAAACAGAAGGAGGCGGATTGCTGTTTTGATGCAGATGTGACAACGTGCTTGTTTGGACAGTGTGCACTACACATTCTGGTTTTTGACATAAGTATGTAGCTATATGTGTATGAAATTTCCAATTTTACAGAAATGCAAGGGAGATTTGTGTAATTGTATGTCAAATTTTGTAATAGTTAATTAGTTTATGCAGAAAAGGTACTAAATACTAACTATCATTCACCTGCGAAATCAGGCAATATGCTTAAAATAGCCTAGCATGGACTGATTTAGGCCACTCCGATGGCGTAGTGGTTAAGTAGTCGCCTTGTAAACAAGGGGTACCGGGTTCGATACCCGATGGAGGCACATAGTGGTTCGGATCCCACTTTAAACTGTAGGCCCAGTCCCGATTAGCCTATCTGTGCATAAAGTGGACTAAGAAACAAAAATCAATCAATCAATGGACTGATTTAGTGTTTTGAAGATATGTCCAATATTCGTTGATCACAATGGAATTTTGCAGAAATTAACTAATATTAAGATGCTAAAGAAATGCTAGATTAAGTAGACGTGGAGAATTCAATGGTCTTTCTGAATAACCAGTAATTTCATGTTTGTTTATGATCATGCAACGGTGAATGTTTTGTAATAGGATATAAGCCTGACGGCAACTGACGTGTTTTCACCCCGACGTTTAACGTGTTTACTTTTGCATTATGCAAAGAGGCATCAGCTGGAGAGAGTAATAATTCAGGCAAACTTGTCAGCTGGTGATACATTCGCGAGCGGCCGAACGAAAGTCCATCTCTCATTAAGTGCAACCAATTGCCCCAGGAGAGGAGGACAGGTTGAATGTCTGCTCCACGTGGGACACGTTGCTGGATTCAATTCCCTTCCACCTGGGTCGTGTCAACTGCATTAGGAGAGAGGTGACTTAAAAGTAGCAAGATTCTTACGATTCCACTGGAAATTAGTTGACGTGCCTCTTTAATTAGCTGTTAGTTGGTGACATAAATTCCGAATCAAGAGCTTTTCACTCTCATTCAATCTTTGTCTTCACACATGGAATCATTTTAGTAATTGGTGTTAGTTTTCTAAACGTGTGTTTACGGAGATTACCTATTTCGCGACAATTTACATAGAGGCACAATCTTGGTTTTGCATATTTTATTTGAAATTACGTTTTATGTATTGATATAAATACCACCGGAGATAACTTGTACGTTTAAATATGAATTATTACTTCATGTCTTTGGAAGTTAATGTTGGATGTTGACTTCTTGTGCCAAAAAATATATTTACAAAGCCAAATCTGGTAATACTATATAATGAATTTGCCATTTATCTAAGCACTGAACCACTTTTGATATTCAGTAGTTAGATCTTCTGACTGCTAAGCGGGAACCCAGTGTGGATTCAATAATATGAACAACAAAACTTTCTGTTTTTTCTAGTATCAGTGTGTTAATTTCTTAGGAAATTTATTATGTAAGAAATGCTGCTTAATGTGTGTGTGTGTGTGTGTGTGTGTATATATATATATATATATATATATATATATATATATATATATATATATATTTGCCACTTAGGACAATACTGCTGCTTGCATAATTAAGAACTACATAAAATATTAAATTAAACCAGATTAAGGACATTTAAGGATGAGAAAATGAACACTTTTATTGTTCCTAGCATGATTATTTGCAATAGGAGTATCTATCTGCATTCCATAGTAGCGAAATAAATATAAGCGTTTTTCATTAAAGCGTTACTTGTGCATCTTACTTTCACAGAAAGGAGAAACATAGGGGAGAGTCGTACAGTACCGGCCACTTTAAGCTTACTGATTATAACTGATAAAGGATTAGGAGATAGTCGGATTGAACATAGTAATATGATACCTCAATACATACTTTTAAGAACACGGGTTTAATTTCTCTGAAATATTTTCAGAACTACAAGATATATATACAAAAAACGTAACGCTAAATTTTCAATGAGTGGAAAAATTGTCGTCCAGTATCAGCCAGTCAATATTTTAATTTTAGGTGGTGGTAACTATTGATAAATGATTCAGTTTTATGAAGAAACTGTGAAATATGTGTACAAGGGTGTGGTAGTTAACAAATGTGGAAATAAAGTTCTTTAAAGCGGAGTTGAAATCACATTCTTTCAATAGTCACAAAAATACAAAATATTTTCTTGGTCTACGCATTCAACATGTGCCAAACTCCACATTCGCTACACTGAACCCAATCTTCCTCAAAGGAATCTAGACAAATTATGCGTTGTGCAGTTTCTACAGTTGCCTTCTTTGTCTTCTTATTTACTGAGGGGCATAAACTTATTGTGCAAGTCTTTCATATACGAAAGAAATTGTTTTCCATTTCATCATCAAACGTCTTCTTAAATCAGTCCATCTGAGGTGTCAGGTCCACATCCATACCACGTTGAATTGCTCTCAATCTATCTCCTAACGTGCTTCTTGGTAAACAATATATACTAGCTGCTTGTCTTGCTGTAATTATGTTTGTCATTACCTCATTTACCGCCGCTTTCATTGTCTCTTCAGTCCATTTACCTCTTTTGTTGCCCTCCTCGTCTGCCATCTTACTCTGAAAACAAATGCAAGAAGGACTGTAGTAGGTGCGCACAAAATTCTGTGTGGCCGGTACTGGACGACACTTCACTAGCCGATACTGTAACAAAAGTTCCGACTACACGTTGTTTATAATCAATTTGCTAAAATATTTACAGGTTTTCGTATCCTTATAGAATACCGATAAACTGAATTCGACAATAAAATAAAACGCTTACCTCGAACTAGGGCCCCAGAAATAACTTCCCTCATGCAGCCACTTGACTCTTTACAGTAACACAGGCACAGCTCTCACAATACTGCGTGAAACCAGGTGACCCCGAACTATAGCGCACACGAATACATACCCTTCCCTCCTACTCCCTTGAACTACTGCTATGTAGCGTCAAATGTCAGAACTAGCAATTGGCCTATACTGTACGACGGCCGGTACTGTACGATTCTCCCCTAATGATGCGTGGCATTATCGGATATTGTTCTAATATCTCATTTTGCGGCAAAATGTTATCATGTGAACAATTTCTTGTTTCAAAAGAGAATCTTATTTAATTATTTCTTTCAATCTCTCTCTCTCTCTTTCTTTCTCTCGTTTTAGACAAATAACTAGCCAAAATGCATAGACAACAGTTGGTTTTAAGGAACTTTCTGCTGACGTAGGCTAATCGGGAATGAACCTACAGTTTAAAATGGGATCCAAAGCACTGTGTAATATTCCTGTTGGGGAATAGAACCCGGAATCCATTGGTTACAAGGCTACAACGTTGGCCGAATACGCTGTTGAAAGGGGTCCGAATCACAAAAATAATATTTTATATGTCGAGAACACAAGAAAACTTCTTGTATAGATTAATAATAGTGGGTCGTATTAATAAATCTAAGCATTTCTCAACTTTTTTGGAACACATACTGCAGTGCGTATGAATATAAAGGCGCGCACTATCTCTGATAGCGTCATCTCCTGCTCATATTTTGGTATGAATAAGAGAGATCCAGTTATCAGAAACGGAGCACAAACTTCTACATACACATGCACGAACGAGAGCGAGAGTTTGAATGTCACAAGGGCATTGAGAAGTTTACAACCTATCTATGCGAAGTCGCTAGAGTGGGAACTATGAGAAGGATTTTATTCATACCATAGGTAATCGAGTAAATCCTCACTGCTGAAGTGGGGCCTCCCCGATGGCGCAGTGGTAGCGTCGTCGCCTTGTAATGAAGGGATCCCGGGTTCGATACTCGGTGGAGGCACATAGTCGTTCGGATCCCACTTTAAACTGTAGGTCCAGTCCCTATTAGCCTTACTGTGCATAAAGTGGACTTAAAACACCAAATCAATCAATCAATCAATATCACTGCTGAAGCAGACCTTCGTGGCGGAGTGGTTAGGATAGCTCGCTACGACGCCAGAGGTCCCGGGATCGAATCCCGGCCTGGGCATTGTTGTTCTTTGTGAGTGTCCTTCGTCTATTTCATGATATCATTATTCATTCTCATCGTCGCTATTAACCAAAAGTGGATGAAAAACGACGCTAGAAATCAGACAAAATCAAAGCCACATTGCTGAAACATGTACAGTCACCGGCAAAAAATGCTACCTAGATCCTGAAATACTCTCTGCCCTGCAAGGCGTTATTTGTGTTGCCTAATTCTACGGCGAACCGTATGTTCAAATAGCAAATTTCCAATGGCAAGTTCTGTCATTGCCGGAGAGTTAGGTAAAACACATAACGCCTTGCACGGGGGCCTCCCCATGGCGCAGTGGTAGCGTCATTGCCTTGTAATCAAGGGGTCCCGGGTTCGATACCCGGTGGAGGCACAAGTGGTTCGGATCCCACTTTAAACTGTAGGTCCAGTCCCGATTAGCCTTACTGTGCATAAAGTGGACTTAAAACATCAAACCAATCAAACCAAAGCCTTGCACGGAAGCGAGTATTTCAGGATCCAAGTGTTACATTTTTTTTTGCCGCTGGCTGTACATACTCTGCTACCATTACGTCAAGTGTTCATGATAATCTGCTAATGTTTATTAACAAGACCCGTTGTTTAGGTCAGATGATGATAAAGAAATGAGTCCGTATTCGATAGGCCGGATTGAACACAAAATGAAATGTATATGCGTGGGTATATACACAGGGAAATGTAATTTTACGTGTAACTCCTAAGTTTAAATGTTATTTCTTCCACTTAAGAGTATCCTTATTTTCCTCCCCTGATTGTGCTACATCCCGATGGAATTCACACTTTCTTTAATCTCATTGGATGCTGCTTTGTAGAGCATAATGTGTTGATTTACAAATTCTCTAAGCCTTTTGTGCTTCCAGTAAGCCCTAAACGAACGATGCGGCTTGGAACAAGACTCACCTGAAGCCAATATAATGGGGGAACGGGGAGGGAGGGGGATGGGAATTTCGTTCCCCTCTCCCTAGGTCTGATACCGGGAAATACCAGGAAGTCATCACATTCCTTCGTGGGAAGTTCGAAGGCTAAGACAGAAGCAGCAAACTTCTGGGCGTGCTTTTCAGATACCGCACCACATTAACGTTACGGCGGATCGAACAGGCGTTCATATTTTACCTCTGTCCTCTGTGCACTGTGTTGCGTTTCTTTGTTGGTTGGTCCTCCTCGTTTCAAACCGATTCGTTTCAGTTAAAGAGGAAAGTAATTCGTTTCAGTTAAAGAGGAAAATTACTCGATTCAGTTAAACAGGAAAAGAATGACTCGACGATAACTCTTGGTTGCTTGACACATTTCGGAACGTTTACCGAACCTCACTACACACAGAGAAGTAAATGCATCATCTAAAACAAAAGGTGCATAAAGTGTCTGTAGCTCAGACCAATTGTTTGAGTACATAATCGAGAAAGATGTAGGAATGTGCATAAAAACGCATCAACTGATACATTAAAGTGCATCTCGACAGAAAGAAATACTCACTTGCATCATATGATGCATCTTTGTGTTACCTTTACGAAATACAAAAATGCATCAAACTCTGAACTTGCGTTTATGGTGCATCAATAGATTTGATGCGTTTAGTTTTCTGGGTGGCTTTGTGTGATATTACACATGGAATATGAAATGCATCAATTACGGTTCATGCACTTTTGGAACATCAATTAACACAGCGAAACGTGTAATTTTGATTTCTTCTAATGATCGTTTCTCATCTTATCAGTTGATATATTATAGTGCATCATAAGGAACAGGAGCTGATGCATCTTGTAATGATCGTTTCTCATCTTATCAGTTGATATATTATAGTGCATCATAAGGAACAGGAGCTGATGCATTTTCGTGCATATTTTGATGCACAAAAAGTGCATCATAGCAGTTTATACACTTTATTATGTTACTGGAGTCAACATATTGGAGTCAGTTTTTGGATTGTGTTCAGAGCTACTTATCTGCTATAGGAAATCAGTCCTAGAATCCATTTATTGCGAGACGAAAATATTAAATATAAAATAGTTTAGTATTAAAAATAACGAAATATAGTGGCTCAGTCGGTAACGCGTCTGACTACCATGCTAAAGGTCCCGGGTTCGATCCCCGGCCGGTTCAAATCCGGGAACTTTTCTAACGATGGAAGCGGCCCCGGCGCCCACCCAGCGTCGAATAACATGGGTACCTGGGGGAAACCCTGGGGGGTAAAGGCGGTCAGGGGCGTGATGCTGATCACATCACCCCCACTCACGACCGGATCAAGAAAGTGTGGGGCGTTACCCCCACACCACCTATACGCCTTCATGGCGTGGTGCTAGGCACAGGGGAGCACTTTACCTTTTTTAGTATTTATTAGAGTTCATGTGGTCACCTATTCGAAAGCCACCCATGTCAACGTCTACCACGTAATACGCCTTGGAAACTTGTTTTCTTGGAGGCAAACGAAGCTCTGATGCTGGACCCACTGTCAGGATGCCCATCTGTGTCCTTTTCATTTGTGTTTGTTATTGTCCCTTTGTCCAATTCACGTGATCCCAAGTCATGCTCATCGTTGTCATTAGTCAAAAGGTGGCAGAAAAGCAACGTAAAATATTTTTTCTCTTTCGTACCTTGTTTTATTTTACGAAGTGGTTCATTTGAGGCAAATATTTGAAATTAAGAAATAATAAATTGCAGCGTTTATCTAGAAATATGGCAAATCATGTAGAACATGTAACCTGGGGATGTTAATTTACGAGATTTAATTTTGCACCTTATTGTTGCTTGAAACACCTTATATGGTGTTTTGGGGAAAAAATGAATGCATCGCATATTGTTAATGTAAAGTGATGTTTTCCAAAATTGATCACTGGTGGAATCATGTAATGAAAGCAATACTTATATTTCCTCCTCGTTTTCATCACGGAACTTCAATCAAGCCCCTGTTAGCCTACGTGCATGAAGGTAATTTTGATAAGTTTCATTTGATACCCTTACGGGAAACAAAGGTAGATATCTATAAGGATGAAATCAGTAACCAGAAGATGGGCAAAGATATATTTTATTTATGGTTCTTTCTCTCATGAAAATCTCATGTGTGCAAATCCGACGTGATCTTATTTATTGAGAATGCTGTGTGAAAAATGTTGGTGTAAAATCAAACATGCAGAGTGGTTAAATGGATGGTTTTCAAACGACGTTGATTACAATCATTTATCTGTGTTTTTTTGGCACTGCTGTAGTTAAAACCGGGAGGGTTGCCACTCATTACAAAGCCAGGAAAAGGTGGATGTCTTAGAACCTCTGCCTGGTATCATTTGAATACCAATGTTATTTAGAGTGTAGAGATTCCGAAAAAGATATAAGCTCAATAAAGAGAGACGAAATCTTCTCGAAATGAAATAATAATAATAATATACTTCTGTAATCATGGTTACTTTAAAACATAAACACCTCATTGTCCACATTCCAAATTACCATGTTAATTTGGAACACCCCTTTGTCTCTGCGACTTCTCTTCCTTGTGTATCAATGATTGCAGGTTCGAAGCAGCCTCCCTGTTCACGATAACCGTACCGGAGAGGACAAATTCATCTGCAAACTTGCAGAGTCTGATTCGTTGTTCCCCTCCAGCAGCCTGCAACATCATTAGTCAGGCAAGGGTTGGAGCGAGTGCTCATAAATACGTTTGTTGAATGCCTGCGTCTCTACTACCATGAAATTACGTATACTTCTAGAAACGTACCCAATTTGAGTAAACAATTGAGTGCAGAAGGTTGACTAAAAATTTAGTAGACTACCATCTGTGGAAGGAATCTTACCACATGCATCACTTTGTACAGTCACTTCCTGATGTATTCCCAGGTATACCTGGACGGAGACGAGCCAAGAGGATTGCTTCTGCATAGAGTGTGATGCCACTTGGCTCGCACCCAATTAGACATGGCTAGGAACACAAATGTTTCTTTTTTTTTGTTAGCGCTTGCTAGTTACAGATCCATATTGTGGGAGTGTTTATTGGTTTTGTTATTGGATTGGGTTTCTTTAGTCAATAGTATGTACACGAATTATCTATTTCTTTACTTCTTGAAACATAAAACAGATGTAAGTTGCAATGCGAACACATTTCAGCGCCTTAAATTTAAATTTTGCAAACCACAGAGTGTGATATGCTAATTTCAACTTGAAGTTTCTTCAATTTCTAGTCACATGCAACATTGTTGATAACACGACAAAATAAATTTAGAATGGAATGTTAAATCATGTCACCTATACATTAATCGAAATGAAAAAGGACGAGAATGAAAATACATTTAATGTACTTAAAACTCAAGAACTGAACTTTAAAATTCCACGTAGCAAGTTTTGTTTACTTATAGATCTCAAGACCCTGACAGTCACTGAAAATTGCTGCATGCAAAATTTTCTGTTATGCATGTCCATATTCTAGCAAATGTTCACTAATTCTCAGGTAGTTCTTTGAAGCAGCACAATACAAAAATAATAATTGTTTATGCTACGAAATAGGAAACTAGTATTTTTAAAATTTTATTTCTCTCCTTTGCCACTTTTTTGCTAATTGCGACGACGAGAAGGAATGATAATTACATTAAATTGATGAAGGGACAGCTACAGTGAAACCTTCATGTGCAGGCTAGGAATTTTCGGTGATGGGACCGTAACGTAAGTCGATGAATTTATTATCTCGGCCACCGAGACGACTTGAGAGTAAAAAGAAGCCATTGTAACTTTTATCCCTATATATCCGATAAATGCCGTAAGCAATTGTGATGAAGGCAAAATTGGGGAGAATTGCCATCATTTTCCTTTTTAAAGTGTCACACATGGGGCAGTTGTTACTACGTAGTTTCCGACATGGAGAAACAGATTTCTCACTCCCACCCTTCAAGCTACAAAGCCAGAACAAGTAGAAGCATGACATTAAAATATCGACGAGGGATTGGAAATAAAATTCTGACAAAATATTAGTAATATTCTAAGTGTTGGTTGACTTAAATCTGCGTCTAGAAACTGGATTAACTGACCTCGGTAACAAAGTTTGACGAAGCACTGGAAGTAATTGTTGTAAATAGTAAATAATTTCAAAATAGGATAAAGAGCTCAGAAAAATAGAAAATTAATTTAAAAGATGTACCACACACCAATCTCGGTAAAAGGGTATTCCCGATGGCGCATCGGTAACGTTGTCGCCTTATATTCAAGAGGTCCCGGGTTCGATACCCGGTGGAGGCTCATAGTGGTTCGGATCCCACTTTAAACTGTAGGTCCAGTTTTAAGTGGACTTAAAACACCATATCAATCAACCAATCAATCATGCCTGGTAAAGTGTGCATTTCACATATTTGAGTTTTATAAGTTCAAAGGCGCTCCCGCGTAGGCCGATGTTTAGCGCTCTTGCCTTTGGTGCCAATATTTCCGGGTTCGATTTCAAGAATTTCGGTATCGACCCAGCATCGTGAGGAAAACCGAGGAGCTACTTTAATTGCAGAATAAACCCATCATCCATTCATTCCTCATCAATTATTTTCGGTTCAATAATATCTGGAAGTCCGCGTAGTCTCCGCAAGCACCAAGGATGATGTTTTTATTTACTTTTTTTTTTTTTTAAATCATGAAGTGTACATACTGGTACGGTCACCGGCAATAAAAATGGGACACCTAGATCCTGAAATAGTAGTTACCCTGCAAGGCGTTGTGTGGGTTGCCTAACTCTACGGCGATAAGTGGAATTGAATAGCAAGTATTCAATGGCAACTTCTACCACCGTCGTGGAGTTAGGCAACTCACGTAACGCCTTGCAGGCTAACTACCATTTCAGGATCTAGGTGTCCCATTTTTATTGCCTGTGACTGTACCATTACCTATCAAATCTGGGACCCGTTGATTACAAGGAGACAGCATGGGCGGAGTCCCTACAGCGGCGATGTGTACATGAAAGTCGCCTTGGTGAAGGTGACTTTTATGAAATATCGCTGCCATTAGTAGCACCTCAGTCCTTTTCCAACTGTTTTTAACAACAGAAGACTGTCATCTGTTGCTTAAGTCGCTCGTGGGCATCCTTGGCCCGGCCTGCTTTGACCACTTCCTGTTCGCTGCAATCGATTCCACCGACACTTCGTGGCACTAAAATTCCATCCGCCACCTTGAGCCGTATCTGACCCACTTCCGCCCGGGAAAGAAAGCAATCCAGTGCTCCCAGTAAATCATGCCTGTGAAAGGTCATTCTCACCATGAGCTTACCGACATGAACTAACATGATGCACGTGGGGAAACTAAGGTTCTAAGGGAGCTTCCGCCAAAGGCATCTTGAATTTTCCCAAACATGCTTTCTGACGTCACAAGCGCTACTCTACGAGACGGTATGGCTGTTTTTGCTGTGTAAGTCACCTTCAACTTGCTTTTCTCAACATGATGGCAAGTTGTACCACGGTAAGCTTGCATTTAGTAGGCACTGTCACATGGTTCCGTAATTAATTTGAGCAGTACACCGTTTCTGGATTAAAACGGTCTGATTATACTTTTATTTTTTTATGTTGTCTTTTCACCATTTTTCTTATCATTTTATACATGTAATATTTATTACAATTATTTGATCAATAGTAGTATTCTGTAGCCAAATAGTACATTTTGTTGTGCATTTATACTGTAACCAAATGTAAGAAGTGTAAATTTAAATGTAATCCATGGCACGGGTTAGGTGGCGGAACAGCCTCAGGCTGAACCTCGCCCACGCAAATAATGAATTTGAATTTGAACATACTTCCAGCATAAATATGGTAATCATTGTGTACGCTATTTCGCCTACGTAGCTTCAGTTTTGATATAGCGTGTCACTATGGGAGACGTTCCACAGAGCTTCGGATGAAATATATAGTTGAAATTGCAGATCTATCTCAGATATTATCAGGGTTAGAAAATTACATGTCAAAAAGGTTTAGCGTATAGAAAACGTGTAAAATAAGGAATATGCGTAAAAACTTGTAAAATACGTAAAGAACACACAAGCACACAGATTTAAAATTGTTACCTCAAAAACTATAACAATCCCGATGTTACATATTCATCATCATCTACGCATTATCTTATTTTGCATTATTTTACTTCCTAACATTAATAAACAAGAGCATTAGAGTGCAGTTTCCACATACACAAACATAAAAAAGTGAATGCATCAGACCAAATGTTAAAGTGCATCGTCGAGAATGATGCAGGAGTCATATTCAAAAATGCATCAATTGATGCATTAAAGCACAGCTCGACAAGTAAAGAAATACTCAATTTCATCATATGATGCACTTTGGCGGTAGCTTTACAAATGATATGCAAAAATGCATCAAACTGTAAACTTGGTTCTTGAAAAGAACAAGCAGACACATTTTAGTGCACCAGTCGTGAATTTCTGGTGCATCAAATAGATTTGATACGTTTAGTTTTCTGTGTGTAGAATGCGGATTATGTTTAAGATTCTCCTTTGCATGTTGCCACAGCTTCTTCCTTCCTTGAACGTATTTAGATTGTTCTTAGTAATTGCTGCAAAACATTTTTTTTATTTCTACGTCATGTTCATTTACTTAGTATGATTTCGCGTATGCAAATCGTCCGTCATGATGACGTAGTGGCATTTTTATGATTTTGTTTCGGAGTATGCTGAGGATTTTTAGCTGTGCACATTAGTGTTTATTTGTTGTCGTCAGTGCATTTTACGATAATTTGGAAAAGCTAATTTTAGACAATAAAAGCAATGCATACTGAATATATAAATGCCTAGGTAGTAGAAAAATATTTTCTATCGGCAAAGGATAAATAAGGAAAGGATTATTGCTAAAATGCATTTTTGTTTGTTTATCTGCATAACGTCCATACACTCGAAGCATATAAATCTAATTTAATGTATTTGAATCACTTTAATAAAGTGTTATAGAGTCCAATATGGTCGTTCTATGCATATAATTGCACATTTTTTGTAATATTTTTACACTAACACTTAGGTTTTCTAGACATCTAGAGAATATTATTTATCAACAAAGTATCGACCCCTGATACTATATACTTGGAATATTTAATCTCCGATCATTTATCTGAGAATATCCTTCAAAACAAAACAAAATAATTTTTACAGTCTCCTCCCCTCACACGTACCACCATCTCTCCAGGAATCTTCTTTACCACCCCAATAAACTTTTCTCAGGAAAGTAAAGAATACCAATACGAAGTTTGTAACCTCATAATTTTTTTTTTTTTTAATTTTGCTATTTTTAGTGCATGTGAATCCATCCTCTAAATACGTAAACATTGGTTTATCCGCAAAGTTCTGAGCATTTTCGTCGTAGGAAAGAAAACAAATGTTATGACATTGAGAAAATGTCTTTATTACGAAAAGCATTGTCAGCTTTTCTCAATGACCTTGGCCCATCTTTCTGGCAGCTTCAAAATATCGTCAGCGTAGAATTACTCTTGCTTGGAGGCGAAGAATTGCTAGGCCACTTGTTATTTTTTTTAAAAAGGCATTCAGATCCATCTAATGTTTTTTGTTGAAAGTCTAATTCTCACCTCCATAATTACATACGTAAAATTTATCTCATTATTATTTTGTGTATCTCTTTTCTTTGTGCACTTGCCTGTTTTTTCTTGTGTTCGTAGCAGATTCATGCGCTATTCCCCTCTTTGGTAATTACTGTAATTATATATTTCCATTGTTTTTTTCTAAATAATGAAAGTGTTCTTTCTTTTACGATTTCTATTCTATTCTTATGTATTTATATTACCATCTTAGTTCATTTACTCCAGTTTGTCATATTTGTATCACTATTTCAGCTTTGATTAGATTTATTTGCACTTGTACTGCTTTACATGCTATTTTTAAAGTATATCCTTCTTCAACTCCTGTTACTCTTCTTGTTATAATTATTATACTTTCATTATTCATCATTGTCTATGAGATACGTTACATTTCCATTCCTATCTATATAGAGGTGCCTGTGATATATGTAAACTATACTATTATGTAATAGATTCGTTTGCACTCAAATTCTGGAATGGTGAATATCCCCGAGAAGGAATAGAATTTTCTCCCTCCGATAAGCTTTCTTAATTTGAAAGTCAGGAACTTCGTAAATGGAATAGTTTCTGGGAATAAATCGTTAAATATGTCCTTTTCGAGAAGTGCTTCTGAGTTCTGAGATTAATTGTATCGATTTGTTTCCGTGAGAATTTATGCCATCCACAAATTCTGTGTGTACAGTGTAGAAAAGTACCTTAACATAACCCCTGGCTCTACAGCCCTCGAAGGGCCTAGTCCTATATCCCACAATCCTACCAAGAGGTGTGGAGATCTTCAAGCAGTAATTGGGTGACGTGGGGACAGCACGTCGAACCCCCAGCCGTTATAGGAGATTTCCCAGACTGGGTTACGCTACTCACTCGTAGCTCCCCAATTTCCTCACGATGATGGGTTGCCACCGGTCCTATACACAAGCCGAGAACCCAGAAACTGAACCCAGGCGGACTCGAACTCTTGCCGTTTCGCAATCGGAGCCCAATGCACAGCGCCTTAGACCGCAAGGCCACGGAAGAGGACCTTAAAAGTAAAGTACCTTAAACGTCTGAGATTTTCAAGAACTGCATCTTCCAATATCGTAATGTAAATACATATATGGGACGAAATGTTACAGAACATTGTCCAGAACTCAATCGCGATTTTGTTTCTGCTGCTGCATGGCGTTTAAAAGCTTGAGTCCCAATCTAATTATATTTTAAAAGTCATTTAAAGATAAACACATTGAATTTATCAACATACCGCTTGAAAACTTTCACTTGCTTTATCCACGAGAGGAAGATGTTGCAAAACTCATTAGAACGAGAAAATATTTTACAAATTTTCAAATCATTTTAAACAGTTTCCTAATATTTGTTTCTTTCCTGACAGGTTTTCGTAATAGTTTTTTTTTTGTTCACACCCGTTAGTAAAAATCAGTCAGAATCTAAGTGTTTTTGTTATTAATGCTGGTGACTGTACATATACTAGTGCACCCTCCATGTTTGTATGCGTGACTTGGTTGAAATATTCGTAATACAGTAAAGCTACGTTTTCCCTTTATAGTCCAGTTTCTTTTCTGTACAGACGTTTATGCATGAAGCCATGCAACGACAGCGGTTATGGAAGGTTTTGCCAAAGCAACCAGACATTGTCAGAATTCGCAGCACTTCTGATCAATGCATTGTTCCTCCCCCTCTCGCCCCTCCCCTCCTCCGCCTCGCCTCTCATCTTTCTCTCCGCGATCCTGGCGCCCGAGACACCCAATTTTTGTTCCTCTTTTCCCAGACATGGAGCCCGCCACGCCGGAGCCCCCGAATGGTCGCAATGCCAACGCACCGAGTGCCTCGTCCTGACATCAGCTCGAGAAAGAAACTTGGAGACATCCAGTCTTTTGGAACATGTGTTTACCTAAAGCAACACTTGGAGGAGAACAAAGTGACTAGGCAGAACCCTTTATCCTGGAGAGGTGTACATGGAGATTTTCCCCTGGATGAAGCACGGCATTTTTGTTGTCGAATCTTGTCTTCCTGCGGATTCCGTCTCCTGGTTTTGAATGCGGATAGACGCAATAGAGGAAGCATTCCGGCTTCTTTGTGTGCGTTCTAGCGACGAGAGCGGGAGAGAAAGATGTCATATGAATTCCTGTCTCTATAGACATACACCACACACACATACACACACACATATACAGAATTCATACATAGATTATGGATCTGCATATGAGTTGCAGATATACCTTCTTCTGTAAATTTAGTGTACAAATAATTGTATCGACATAAATGCTTATCTTTATATTTGTCTGATTTTGTATTTTTCTTATCTTTCTGCCACGACTAGATAATCGCGACGATGATAATGAGTGATGATTAGACGGAATTGATGAAAGGGCAATCAACAAATAAACCCATGTCCAGGCCGAGACTCGAACTCGCGATCTTTCTATCGACCATCGGAAACTCATAATTGAATTTATGGTGTGCATTTCAACGGTACGTTTAACGGTTATTAATTTAGAATTGAAAGTTCTTGTGTGCTTAGTCAGGTAACAAACATGTTATACAAGGTATTTCAAGATTATGTTCACATCCTTAACCCTTAATTTAATAGAAAAGGCAATCCGTCATAATTAGGAAGGCAATGCACTGTGACGCCTAATGTACAGTCATGTTCAAAAAATCAGTCGCATGGATTTTTTCTAAGTCCAACGTCTTACGAAATTATGTTGGTAGCTCTGAAACAAGGAAGTGTTGTGAAATATACGATCCTCCAATGAGAGTTAAGTTCGATTCGGAGGAGCAGGAGGCGTGACTCACGGTCTTGTCCACAGGAAGTTCAACCAATGCAGCATTTCCAAATATGAGATAACGTCCCCACTGGTTAAATATTGTTTCAATAATGCGAATCGGCAGAAAGATTGCGCAAAAGTTTACTTTGTCGTTTTAATTGCCTTTAATCGTTTCAAATTATTATTAAATTGTCCCAATTATAGTTCACGAGCTTAATATAATGTATTCATGTATGTGTTTGACAATCATATATCACTCATTAGAACAATTTTCGAATTGTTTTCACTACGTGAGATGATATTTCATTTACATTTACGATAAAATAGTGTTTTGGGTGTAATAACAGTTTTCATTAATTAATTTAGAGATGCATTTTTATTTGTTGAGTTAATGATTAGGTTAATTCGTTATTTCTCGCGAAAAGAGGGAACCACAGCTGAAAGAAAATACACAACTTGTATTATTGAGGTCAAGAGTTCGTTTTAACATCACTTTTTGCACACATAGGCTAATCACGACTCGGGATACGTTTAAATTGGAATCTGAAACATTATGCGACCTGACTGGAACTCGGAAAAGGACACACTGATTACAAGACGTCGATACATTACCACTTAGTCTGGCGAACGCCAATAATAATGAGGGGTTGTGGGAGTGGGAGATGGGTGACGGAAAGTAGAAAATAAATAGTATTTTTGGGGGTAGTTAATGTTATATTTATACACATACAAACCTAAGAAAATATTTATTTTGATACATGTGTGTGGGGTGTGGGGAAGGGGGAAAAGAGAGGGACAGAAAGATATTGGGAGAGATGGGACGAAGAGGTGATTGTGGAAAATGTTTTATTTGACGTTCAGTAATAAAAACAATCAAATCAATGATGATTATCTTATAAATACCATATTTAATGTAAATTTGTTTTAAAAATGGGGGCGGGGAGCTGTTTGTTTTACGTTCAGTGCAGGATAACAAGTGGAGACACATAGTGGTTCGTATCTCACTTTAAACTGTAGGTCCAGGCCCCATTAGCCTATTTGTGTATAACGAGGATTTAGAATTCAGTAGAAAATAACGTCGATCTAGTATTTTGGATTTTAGATGCGTTGAGACCACTAAAATTTCCAATTCTTATAATAAGAAACCTGTCCTGATATTACCATTTTGAAAGAGAGAGAGAGAGAGTTAATTGTATAATCTTTCGTTGTTAGTTTCAAAGAAGACTAATTCAAATAGTAACAATGGGTACGAATAAAGTTTACGAAAAGTTTTTGCCACAGTGGGGATTTGAACTTACGACCATTAGAGTGACAACCCAGTGCGATAACCACTACCCCACGAGTTCGTTCCTTCTTACGGCATGATTATGAGTTAAGACCAATTCGTTCAATATGCATTAGAAATATAATCCCCACCCGCCTCTTTATAAACAACACACCCAAACGCTCCTTTGTAGCAAATGAAATAAAGGTGGTATGAATGTCACAAAACATTTAAGCAAAATCTACTACATTTACGACGCAATCGTTTTACATGGAGAGGCTACAGCTTCGAGAATTGAGGTTGTGGTTTTACTGTAATTGTAGGATACCCCATAGGTATTGATAAGCCAAGGCTCTAGTGTGCACTAGATTGGTTCATTTGTAGTGACGTGCTCAGGAATTTGTAAAGAGGTATGTATATATAAAAATGTATTAATGCTTATTTTTTAAACAGTGAACTCATAATTTAATATCTCTCTGTCCATCTCATTATCTCACTTAGGAACTAATTAGTATTGCAGGAGTCATACTGAAAATAAATCTCACGTGACAATGACGAGAAATTAGATTTACGGTAGGAATAGTTTTCATATTTTAAAACCTCGAAGGGCCTTGGGCTATCTCCCGACTGCCAGTCTCCCTTCCACAATCCTACCTTGAGTTATCTTCAACTGGCAACTAGGTGACGTTGGTCAGCACGTCGAACCCTCAGCCGTTATAGAAGATATATGAAACCAGGTTACACCAGTCACTCGTAGCTCCCCAATTTCCTCACGATGGTGGGTTGCCACCGGTCCTATACAGATAACAGGCCGAGAACCCAGGACGACTCGAATCCATGCCGTCTCGCTGCAGTCGGAGTCCAAAGCACAGATTCTTAGACCGCACCGTTACGGAGGAGGAGAGTTTTCATATTTCGTTTCTTATAAATGTCGACAATACATTAAATGTATTATGCACCAAAAATTAGTGTAAAAAATTAGCCGGTTCTATAAGAGATTCGAACCTTCGATCTTCAATCAACTAGGCCGCTATTTTCCATCTCAATAACCTTCGTTGAACGTTTGTCTTAAGAGTCGTTAACAATCTTGTAAACCTTATGAACCTATCTGCTGTCTATCACAAATGTACTTTACAACCTGGATGTAGATTTTGATGTCTGCAATTTAGAACTTGACTTTCGTGGTAGGTAATTCTCTTCCGTCTACTATAATAAATAAATCAAAGTCTACATATCTCATATTTTGTAAATGCGAAATGTCATTGTTAAATGTTACAAACTATTTCTTATTCCACCGTTAGTTCCAGATTTAGCCACAGCAGTCTGGAAACCAGCGTGAAACGTGTTTCCCACACTTCCAAGATCAGGTGAACCCTTATCAGTTGTATTGTATGCCTGTGAACATGTTACTTCATACGTCATGGTACTGTGGTGGATTTCTTCCCCTTCCCCTTTTACCTTGAACGGTAGTAATCCCCGACTGGGCACGACAAATCAATCACAGAAAAGCAGACTGTCTAGTAAACCGCATGCCGTGTATTATTTCGAGCTCCTAGGTTTTGGAAAGTGAAATAAAAAAAGTATGTAACATTAATTCATAATGGTTGACTTCTTTGGGTATTATTTCATGACTCTTTTCTACTTACTCCAATGAAACTTTTGTCTACTGTTTTCAGTAGATCAATAGGTGTTTTGAAACATCTACTGTGTTCAGATTTTCAAAAAGATATAAATACAAAAAATGATAAGGGGGTATGAAATTAATATTTACAGCCAAAATATTAAACTTAACATATTATACACTATACTGAATCAATTATTTTCACTTGCAGTTTCTCTACTGTACTGGTTTCAGTAGATCAATAGGTGTTTTTAAACATCTATGTTAAGATTTTTTAAATTTGAATTACAATTTGCGTCCCTGAAAACTTAGGGTATTTTACACCCGTCACGCTATACGGGGTCCAGCCCCTTATCATGACAAAAATAAAAGCGTGTCTGAAAACTAAAATATCTTTACCTGGGTTAAAAGCTGAGCCTGTAAAGCGACAGACAGTCAGCACAAACAAGGACAACACACACACAGTCCTACAAAGATTATACTAACAGTAGGTTCAGTCACCAGAGCCTCGTTAGTCTCCAAAATGCAGTTCAGGGTGTACTACATGGAAGTGAGGTTGGTTTACATTTTAAATAGATATAAAAACAAATTGTTAGTGAGGAGGAATAAAAAGTTATATTTACAGCTATCATGCTGAGTTAAACACACTACAAGGGTGTAAGGGATGACCTTCCATGAAGTATGTACACCCAATTGTTGCTTCCACGTAATACACCATGGACTTCAGTTTGCAGACGAACGAGGTTCTGGCGACTGGCCCCATGGCCAGTATAATTTTCTGTGTTGTCCTGTGTTTGGTTCTTGTGTGTGCGGAGTGCCTCTTTACAGCCTCAGCTTTTAACCGAATTCAGAATATTTTAATATTTTAGTTACAACACGACATTACAGTTATGTTATTTTAGTTCTGGTAAGGGGCTGGACCCTTTATAAAGTGACAGGTGCAAAATAGCCTAAGTGCTGACGCACCCAAAATTTTGAATTCAAATTCAAATTCAAACACACTACATGCAATATTACATGTAGTACTCAAGAGAATATTTCACTTGTAGTTCCTCAACTGTAATTACACATTAGGCCTACTGAAACTGTTCAGTAGGAAATCATTGATTTTGAGTAGATTTCCGAGAGACACAGTAGAGTACTACAATTGATAACAGTAGATTCTGTCTACTGTAAACAGTAGAACTTACGTAGGTTTATAACGACGATGAGAATGAAACAGAGGTAAAAACAATGATAATGAAATGCAGAAGCGACCTGGAGCAAACAGGAACGTAGAATGTCTGGCAGCGAGACGCAAGAGTTGATCAAGCGATTGTAGCGTCAAATTTAGCTTAGAGCTCATAATTGATATTTCTACATGAGCTCAACATACAAGTTACATACAATGAGAGAATTGAATTGAGTTTACATCTCACGTGATATGAGTCGAAACTATTGTTGCACATTTAACTGTGAAGTGAATCAATATTCAATTCGATTAACTAGTGAATGGTGATGTGCTGAGATTTTGTAACGAGATGTGCCAAATGGCTGACAGTATAATAGCTTATGGACACACCGATTTAATATATTTGATCAATCTTATAACGTGCGATTTTGCATGAAATTTTATTACTTCAATCTACATCACTTCATTGCAAAGGCTACAAGGCATTTTATGGGTTGTAAAATTCTGTGTTCGATTCACATTTCGGTTAACTCTGCGATTTTTATTTCTTATTAAACCGAAAAATTATTTATTGCATTTTACTTATTACGAAAATTCGTATATTATTTGCTTTGCGAAATGTAGAGAATATATTGTTTTTCATGCTTTTTACAAGAATACAACTATGCATGGTGAACAAAAAATAATGTAAAATAAATACTATTCACAAAAGGATGTCAATAGTATTTATTTGTTGTGTTTCTTGATAATTTTCCCTAAAATAAAAATGTATAACTTTCGCTGTACATGACATTTCGTCGAATATGACACATGGATCATTTTTATGCAAATCCTAATAAAATGATGAGAAATTCAAGAACATATTCTGAAAAATTATTTTCAAAAATAACATTGAAAAATCATTAGAAAGGAGTGTTATTTTTTTAAAAAAATATATAACGTTTTTATTTCTTTAAATTATTAATTAAATACAATAGTTAGTTGCTATATATAATAATAATAGGGGTAATCGAACAGAAGTCAAACCTATAACCTTCGGCGTGTAATACTGATAGCCTATCACCGAACCACTTTACCATCATAAAAAAAATTGAAGTTTTTCTCTCGGAAATCACTGGCTAGTGCACGCTGGAACCTTGCCATACGAATATCTACCCTACCACTACAAGAAGCCACGTCACAACCCCAATTTTCGAAGCTGTAGCCTCTCCATGTAAAACGATTGCGTCGTAAATATAGTAGATTTTGCTTAAATGTTTTGTGACATTCATACCACCTTTACTTCATTTGCTACAAAGGAGCGTTTGGGTGTGTTGTTTATAAAGAGGTGGGTGGGGATTATATTTCTAATGCACATTGAACGAATTGGTCTTAACTCATAATCATGCCGTAACAAGGAACGAACTCGTGGGGTAGTGGTTATCGCACTGGGTTGTCACTCTAATGGTCGTAGGTTCAAATCCCCACTGTGGCAAAAACTTTTCGTAAACTTTATTCGTTCCCATTGTTACTATTTGAATTAGTCTTCTTTGAAACTAACAACAAAAGATTATACAATTAACTCTCTCTCTTTCAAAATGGTAATATCAGGACAGGTTTCTTATTATAAGAATTGGAAATTTTAGTGGTCTCAACGCATCTAAAATCCAAAATACTAGATCGACGTTATTTTCTACTGAATTCTAAATCCACGTTATACACAGATAGGCTAATGGGGCCTGGACCTACAGTTTAAAGTGAGATACGAACCACTATGTGTCTCCACTTGTTATCCTGCACTGAACGTAAAACAAACAGCTCCCCGCCCCCATTTTTAAAACAAATTTACATTAAATATGGTATTTATAAGATAATCATCATTGATTTGATTGTTTTTATTACTGAACGTCAAATAAAACATTTTCCACAATCACCTCTTCGTCCCATCTCTCCCAATATCTTTCTGTCCCTCTCTTTTCCCCCTTCCCCACACCCCACACACATGTATCAAAATAAATATTTTCTTAGGTTTGTATGTGTATAAATATAACATTAACTACCCCCAAAAATACTATTTATTTTCTACTTTCCGTCACCCATCTCCCACTCCCACAACCCCTCATTATTATTGGCGTTCGCCAGACTAAGTGGTAATGTATCGACGTCTTGTAATCAGTGTGTCCTTTTCCGAGTTCCAGTCAGGTCGCATAATGTTTCAGATTCCAAATGTAAATGAAATATCATCTCACGTAGTGAAAACAATGTGAAAATTGTTCTAATGAGTGATATATGATTGTCAAACACATACATGAATACATTATATTAAGCTCGTGAACTATAATTGGGACAATTTAATAATAATTTGAAACGATTAAAGGCAATTAAAACGACAAAGTAAACTTTTGCGCACTCTTTCTGCCGATTCGCATTATTGAAACAATATTTAACCAGTGGGGACGTTATCTCAAATGCTGCATTGGTTGAACTTCCTGTGGACAAGACCGTGAGTCACGCCTCCTGCTCCTCCGAATCGAACTTAACTCTGATTGGAGGATCGTATATTTCACAACACTTCCTTGTTTCAGAGCTACCATCATAATTTCGTAAGACGTTGGACTTAGAAAAAATCCATGCGACAGATTTTTTGAACATGACTGTACAATGGTCATTAGCAAGAATTATGACTCCACTCTCTGCAGTCTGTGCAAATCAATTAATGTCCACCTAGCTCAGAGAAATAAAGTTTCTTGCACAATTTCGTTCAATCTACATATATTCTGGGTACAATTTATAAAGATGGTTTTGGAACACACAGTTTATTTATATATAAAACAATTTTAGCCTACACTGCTGCTTATAAATAGTCACTTGAACTTTTATGTTATTCCACACAATATTGCGTTCACAAGACATATTTTGTGCTCCTTTTTCCTTTATCATGCTATTTGAATCAATTTCACAACACCTTCCTCTCGCTTTCGTTTGGCTTCTTCAACACTTTTAGGAAGTCTATATATACTTCTCACAGTGCACGTATCTGTTCGATATCACGATGTTGAAATTGGCACTTTTATATGATTTTTAATTTCTGTAATACTTCGAATTCTTCGGCAGTTCCTATTTTTAAAATATCGTGATAAACTTGTGTAGAACTTCCAAACCACAGAACCAGCATGTATTGATCGACGGAAGTTCATTGTCATGCAACAAACTTTACGTTCACGCTACTTTCCATTCCAAGTTTTTCCCCTTAATTGTCAAATACAGGACATGAAACAATCTACGTTGTAATGTGATAGATTCTCTCATATTTTATACGCCTTCTGTGCTTCCAGTGTCAAGAACATTATTTCCGGTTAGGTATAAATAATATTCTGAACTGTTAAAACTCGATTATTCCTAGCATATCCTACTCATAATGGTTGCATAAAAGTAGCAACGCATTTACACTGTAATATAATACCACGGTATTTTTTTCGTATTGTCAGACGTTTGTAATGAATTACAGAGTATAAAAGTTACAATACAAAAATTGGTTGCAGTTTAATATAGGTGCAAATATTTAAAGGCATATTACATATTGCATGTGTGGAAATAAAGGGAAATTTTTGTTCTAACCTAGAATTTTAACCACTTCATAAATGGTAACTACATACATACAGACACCTTATATTTGTACATAATAATTTTCTGCAAGGTTCTCTTATGTGAATGTGAGGGCACTGCAGTACAATTAATACAAGTACAGATTTGAAATATGCATGCAATACATACCCTCCGTGGATGATCATGTGCATTCGTTTATCAAAATATACTCAGTCACATATCTTAGCCTTATATCCTAATGTAAAATAGTGCTACTTTTTAATAATTTAGGAAGGTTATTAACGTGACCTTCCTAATGTAATGTTTACACTTTTATAGTAATTTAACTTCTCCTCTTTGTCAATATTTTATCACATCTCTCAGCACATGAAGGAATAATGAGTCTTGAGTAAGTATGTTTACTCATTTATTTAAATATTAAATAAATCCGACTTGTTTTAAATCTGTTACCTGATACATTTCAGAAAATAATTTTCAGTCAAAATATGGGTACTTCTCGCTTTGGACAATTACACACTATTTCGTTTCAACCCAAAAAAAAAGTATCAAAATTAGGACAACTCTGCCATTAGAATCTTTGAAAATTCTTAACTTTGTCAATTCGAAGACATCCTCTATAACAAATATTATCATTTATTTTCGAATAATGGGTACAGAATTCTGAGTGCTGAACCTTCACCATGGAAGGTTGAATATTTTACCATTTATTGTCAATTGAATTTCAAGATTTTATTGCCGCCTTGCACACTGTGCAAATATGCATGATATTGCACTTTTGAAGCCTGTAGCTACACAAAAATGCCCGCATATCTTTTGAAAATTGCAATGCAGTAAAAATGTGAATAGTACAGAAAAATCTGTTTTGTATTTTATCAACAGTATTTCATAATTCTAATACGCCGCTCATTGAAATAGATTTCCTACATGAAATACTTTTTTTTACCTATGCAAGAAAACACGTACATTCAATGTCCCATATTTTAGCAACGATAATTGCTCGTGATTTCCCATTGAAAACTCGGTCTATACTTCAACAACACATAACATGCGAAGCATGGACAACGGGATAAAATTAACGTTTCTCAGAAATTCGATGCGTGTGGAGACTGGCCAAATGAACGGAACGCCAACATTAAATACCCCTTTGCGGAGTTTGGTTAACAATGGAAGCATATTTCAAGTTTTTCGGATCACAATTTACGCTGTGGGTGAATGTTTGAATCAGCGCATAAAGGGAACTAAAAAAATGATTTTAACGCAGAACGCAATAATGCCTACAATAATGGTAGTGTATTCCTCGAATTTGACATGTTACTCTAATGTGTCGATATTCTTTGTCACACTAAAAATTACCTTTTTGATTGTCATACACTCTATTCATGTTTTGTGTAGTATAGTATTGGATAAGGGCATTGACATGTTTTGCAATTTACTTGGTGATTATTTTTATAATAGAATAGACGTTCACTGAAAAAAATTCTGTCACTTGCATAGTTCATTTGCAGTTGATGGTATGGCAAAATGATCATGCAAAACATTATTACTGTTTCTTAAATGGCGATCAAGTCATAATCAAAGGATTATTTTACAGCACAAGAAAAGAATCAAGATAGCCAAAAAGTTTAAAGGAAACTAGTTCATAATTACCGCTCCATGATTTAAACGTCATATTGCATCACGTTTATATCCGGGAGAGATAAAGTTGAGAGACTTTTTATTATAATAGTTTTATCAAAACTCAAACTTAAGAGTTCCTAAGTAAATTTACAATTCTTGAACTACGACACATTTGAGAATGACATTGTTTGATAAATTCATAATTTTTGACGTGACACCTTCACTAACTATAACATACATTATCACTAACCCGTAAATTCCGTTCAAATACTTACTGAAACTGAAATATCAAGTTCTGAAAGGACATTTTGTACGATCAAGTGGATAAATATCTTGTTATAAATAAATTTGTAATAATGCAAGTCTAAAACATGTCTGATTTGTTTAGCACTTAAATAAATGACGCAAGTTGTTTTAGCTTTTACGTTACATATTTTACAATCAAGCTTGTCCCTGAATATAATATCTCTTTACATGAACTTCAAAATATTCTACACGAAAATCGTTGTCTTTACAACCGTGATATATCACATTGACGTTTTTAGTAAAATCGGATTTTGTCTTTTGTACAGCACGAAAAATAATGCTGTTGAGCATAATCCCACACGTCATTCTCCCTTGAATGTTAAAAATTTGTGTAGTGAGAACTGATCCAACTTTTGCAACTTAATCAGTTGGCGACCAAGTAATGAGATTATGCATTCAAGGCAATGGCGATATTAATAACAGTCCTTCCTTTGCCTTTGAGATAATGATTTGCATTTGCCTAACTTGCATAAAAATGGATTCCCTTCAGAAACGTTGGGCGGTTTTCTTAAAGGAACATGACGATGTCTTTCCCTGTGGGAATTTCGTGCTGCTCTTGATGGTCCTTCGACCTACAACTTCATCTCTTGTCTGACTCTGCTACTGGGTTGTCTTATGATGAGTTGCCTCGGGGCACCGTAACCATGGCTCCGTCCTGTCTTTCAAAGTCTGCAAGAAGACTGGAACTATGCTTGAGAGAACCATTTTACGCTAAAGAAAGGAGTTCGTACCCTTTGAATAAGTTGTTCTAAGTGTGTATGTGTGTGGGCGGGGGTGTGCGTTTGTGTGTTTCCTGCAAGCAAGGAAAATTAATGTAGGCGGTGTGCGCACTGGAATAGTATTGCAGTGAAGGTTCTGAGCCGCACCGTACCGAACGAAGCCACGGTTAAGGTTTCAAGACAGCCAACGCTGATTTGGAGAAACAGTTATACTTGTTTATCGCACTACAAAAATGTGCACAACTTGAGACCAACACTTCTGATTATGTGAAACCAAATTAAAGAAGTTTTTTTCACATTCGATGACCTGTAACAAGGAGCAACGATTGCTTTATTTGAGAGCGAAATCGACACCCACGCCATGGTATGCATGTATCAAATGTGTGAATGTGCATGCGAGATGTGTGTGCGTGCGCTCACGGGGGCACACATGCGTTGGCCAAAGTGTAAAACATGCATGTCAAATTCGTGACACCCACCAACCCTTATATCAGCCGACTTCCTTCTTGCACAAATAATGTATCACGTGAGAAAACGTTTCGACATGAACCCGTTTTTAAATATAAATGAGGTCTTGTAATGGAATATAATAAATCTTAAAGAAAGTGATTGATTGATTTATTTTATTTTACCTTGCGTTTTTGTGCCTCTTGGCTAATTTGCCAAACGATATTTTCGTATTGGAATTAATTCATGGAACAGATTTCATGCGCGTGCTGGCGCAAACATAAACACACATTTGTCATCACCATCGTATAGAATTCCCCCACTCACACAAATAAACGTAGATTCGTGTTCGGTGTATCGTTCATAAAGCAAGCTTCGTTATCTAGTGTGGTGATATTACAGTGAAATGATCCTGTATTACACTGGAGATATGTTCCGATTAGTACATCTGCATGAAGTAGATTTCAGATAGAAAAAAGTTGGTGTAACATTTCATCTATTGTTAATGGTATTTTCTACTGTTACGGCGGTCGATCCTAATGCTGGCAAGGAAAGTGGGGAAGCGACCAATCCAGCACGATAAGAAACGCAGCAACCAGTAGAACGACGATCACGTAGTACTTCTTTCCGCAGCGTCGTGGGTCTCGGCGCCTCTGCTCTTGTCTGGTTGGTCTGCGGCGTAATCGCCTCTCCCCACTTCCCTTGCCAGAACTAGGATCGGCCGCCGTAAGAGTGGAAAAGACCTATAACATCGCTTGTGAAATAAAATTAGAATACATGCAAACCCGGGCAAGTGCAAAGTGAAGTCTATAAATGTGAGGGTATCTTCGACACCATCACAAATGTATTTCTACTTTTGTTATTTAGTCACTTTTCCGCCTTTTCTGGATAATTGCGACGACCAGGATGAGTGATAATTAGATGAAATTGATGAAGGAACACTCACAAAGACTATTTATGCTATGGCCGGGAATCGAACCTGGTTATTTCGGTGGCGAGTCGACCAGTTTGCACTTCCGGCCACCAAGCAGGCGCATCACTATCAAGGTAATATCAACGAGTCTGAACATTACTCTCTTGTTGGTTGTGTCGATCGTGAACATTCAGTGTCTTGTTTGCATCGTGTTCAAGAAGCGGGTGCTGGGTGTGAGGCCGCGGAAATGTTTTATTATTTTTTTTCTGGACAGGAAGTTGTACCGCACATCACGGTACGACACTATCAGATTAGACGCAGGTTTTGCATTTGATGTGAATGTACGTAGATGTCCTTGGTGTGTACACTGTGAGTTTGGTACCATCGTGAACATTTCAATCACACACATTACGTGCTAACTTAGGAAGTCTGTCCCAAATTTGCCTCTCGATCATGCAATGTTTAACGATACGCGAATGAATAAATCAGTGAACACTAATACAAGCTGGGAACATGCAGGGGTGACCTTTTCGTATGTCCTTCAAGTGTCAACCTCCCTTCCATGTAGTTCACATGAAACTTCATTCGTGAAGGATAACGGAACTAAGGCAACTGAACAAGGTACAGGGTGTGTCTTATCCTGTGATTTATCCTTATGTATGATGCTTGTCCTTTTACAGAATCAACTTTGTATTGATATTGTTGTATTGGTCTTCGAGTTAGAACGTTTATTACTTTTGTCCTTTGCAAGTAGTAATTCACCGAATAGGAAGCTATAATTGCGAGGCTGTTCTAAATTTACTTAACGGGCTTTTCCTCATATATCATGAGATGTTAAAATAGATTGATATGTAGGAGTAGTTAGGAAATCTATCATTTTTTTAAAAATATACTCCAAATTTTCTGAATAGATGAATGGTTATTATGCGCAATATCAGTTTTTGATTAGACTGTAATGTACCCACACAGATATCTACATTCCAATGCATACTGCTGAAAGTTCTGTAGTTTATGGGAAAATTTGGTTCGTTTAAGTTTCTCTTGTCGAGATAAACTGGCACGTTCTTTATCTCTTTAACCACACCAAATATGCTATTTTATCTAATCAGGATTGCAACATTTCGTTACGAGCGACACAAAAGTAAGAGAAAACCATTTTTGAGAAAATATCCTATTTCAAGTAATAGGAAATACAGTAATAAAATGCCGACCAACTGGAGAAATTGTTACACAAAAGCACTATGTTTTAACAGAAGCCTAAAAATGCAAGAATAAAATATGTTGGTTGGATATAAAAAATCGATAATGAGAAACAAAATGTCAGTTGTAATGAAGTTTTACGAAGTGAAATATGATCCACGTCCTATGATTGATTGATTGATTGATTTGTTGTTTTAAGTCCACTTTATGCACAGTAAGGCTAATCAGGAATGGACCTACAGTTTAATGTGGGATCCGAACCACTTGTGCCTCCACCGGGTATCAAACCCGGAACCCCTTTATTACAAGGCAAGACCGCCACGTCCTATGAGACGCCAGGTACATTAAAAGGGAAGATATACTTCTTCATCTCTTTTTGGAGTGAAATTAAAAGTTAAACAGACAGGAAAATGAACCGTTAACATAAGAAGGGCTAATGAAATAAAAAGAAAATCAGAAATATCTTCAAGAGTCACATGTGATCACTCCCAGCAACAATGTGATCTTTGCCTGGTTTAATAACAACCCCCAGTTAGTCATTATTTGTCTTTTCTTTTACTTCTCATAATCAGATATTAGTATACCCAAAATACAAGTGAGAGATAATATCTTGAAAGTATATCGAAGGAAAATTAACTCTAATCGGTTGATCAAAAGGAGTTGAAATAAAGATAAAAAAATAAATAAATAAAATAATAAATAAACAACTATGATACGCGCTTTTCGTTTTGCAGTTCAACAGTGTCTTATATTTTACTCTGTAAGATATCTCGAATTTTATCCAAATTTTGAAGCCATATAAGTTCAAAGGTCTTAGATATAATGGTAACCTTAAAGTATGTAGTTGTATTCCAAGTTATTTCTTCTATAATTATACTGTTAGTGCACTTGGAACATATTTAAGTAAAATTTTATAGCAAAGTTCCATGGTCATGCATATATTTTTAAACTGATAAAGCACACGTTTTAGTTGTGTTATATTATTAAAAAAAACTTACTTTCAAGTAAGTTTAAATCATTGGTAAAAGTAATATTTTAGCAAAACCTCTATTTTAAAAATTTTCCACTTGTGGGAGAGCTATATTTTTAGAGACTTAGAGATTTGAAAGTGTTCAATTTTACCCCATTTTTGAGTCTCATATTTATCCCGACTAACCATAATTAATAAAAACTAATGAGAAACCAATTATTAACTTCTCATTACCGGTAAAGTTATTATCTACTTAAAATCATATAGAGCATGCGCAAAGGCAGAGGTGATATTAAGATAGATACATTGCAAATAGAATACAAATTATTTATTTTGTATTTTGGTTATTTCATATGGGTTTTTGTATGTATTTGTCAAGAAAGTGAAGGATTTGTAAGTGGTAGAGTAAAACAAACATGAATCACTACTGGATTAGATCTCATAATGTCTAATGTTGCAGTGTGTATTTTCACTAGTCTCCAAGCCAGTTAAGTCCGTGTTATCCAGATTCCGAACAGGCAAAAAATCTTCCAGGTTCCGTACATACCAAGAATCTACCCCCCCCCCCCCCCCTCGATGTACGCGTCCCGATTCCGAACATGTTGGACTCAGCAGGTGAATCGCCAGAGATGCCCCCCGAAATCATAAAATAAATTAAATGAATTTAATATCACATTCTATTCCATCCATGGTATCAGGCGGCTTCGATAAGAGCCTTGTCACAAATTTATTCTCGGTTGAAAACACGTCGTCGCAAGTGAAAGTACAAAGTTCAAAGTCTATGTATAAGAAATAATTTACGGTACCTGGAGGAATTTTTGCCTGTTCGGAATCTGGATGTACGGAATATGGATACAACCGTTAAGTCATAATTAGTCAATTGCCAGATAAAAGGAAGAAAAATAACTCTTCCAAATATAATGTTTTTTTTAATGCCACTAGTTATGTAGGATTTTTGTGTACTAATAAAACATATGTAAAGTATCTAAATATCACAATAAAGTACAAATAAGTACTAGAAAAGAAATTTAAAAAATAAGTTTTCACTGGTTTTTAAGATTCTGTACTATCTCTTACCAAGTATGAAAGAGAGACAAATTGAACTTGATACTAAGATATATCTTTTAGCAAACGTGTTAGTATTATTCTTAACAATGTAATATTTTCTCCAAATAATATACTCCCATTTGTCCATAGAAACGACTGTTCATTTCACTGTACTGCAGTGGAGTTTAGTCTTTACAAGTAAGACGACGCCGCATAACTTCCTCACGCACTGAAATATTGATCGACTGTTGTTTCAGGAGCACGGCACTTCTACGATGCGTGGAAAGCAGGAAATGTACATTTATTATCCATGCATACGCAAAAGAATCCCTGCGCAACTCTAGCAGGGGGTGTGTTTGAAAAGGGAGCGTAGGAGAATATAAACATTTGATACAAATTACACGCATGAGACATTTATTCATACAGTTCATATTTTAAGCAAGAAAGATACATTTTGTTCAGTAAACAGCAGAATAAATTACAATCGTTGGATTAGAAATAGCCACGAAGTGTGACAACATGAAACACTGTCAAGTTGATTTATACATTTATTTAACGAGGTGCAGAAACAAGATGATAGAAATAGGAGGAACACTACAGATACAGGGATGCACTAAGTTCCTCAGAAGAAGTCCCCATAGGCACTCAGAAAGGCTTCTTATTCTGTGGGGATGAATCGGATACCGTCGACTAAATACCACGTCCACTGGTCCTTGGACTATTTGCGCACTGCGATCTTCACTTCATCATTTATGTGGAATCCGTGCCATATTAGAGCCTTCTTTATGGATCCGAACAACTGAACAGTCGGTGTCGTCCTAATTGCGAACAGTCCTAATTGCGAACACTTGCTGCCTAAACAGAATTAACCTCGAAGGGCAGTGTTCTAGTTGCGAACACAATTTCTGCCTTTTGATCTAAAACTTTCTCTTCCACTTCCAGTGTATTTTTAACGATTTTTTTAAGGGACTCTGAGGCTCATCAGTGCCTTGTTGGAACATAGATAATTCGACATGATTAAAGTTGCTGCCGAAGTATAAATAATTTAATAATAAAAGTGTGGCCTATTTTCTATATACGACTACATACTGCACACTTCTTAACTGAAAAGAGCTTCGTCATTTAATAATATCATTATTAATTTAAAATTCAAATTTCAAAACATATGACACTGTACTTACAAATTTATGTATACCATGAATCCCCTCATACTTGTTACTGCTCCTCGACACTATTTCGTAAACAAAGAAGAAAATCACCTTCCAGATGATTCCTAAGAATCGAATCATGTCATTAGACTTTTCTGCCTCAGTCTTTAAGCTTGGGTTGGATTTGATTGATTGAATTGTTGCCTTAAGTCCACGTTATGCACAGAAAGGCTAATCGGGACTGGATATACAGTTTAAAGTGGAATCCGAACCACTATGTGCCTCCGCCGGGTATCGAACCCTGGATCCCTTGATTACAAGGCGACGACGCTATCACTGCGCCATCAGGGAGGACCTTCTCTCTTGGATGTGGTCTACCTAGCTCACTGTTGATATTGTGGTTCTATACCTCCACTGCATCATACATCCGGTGCCTCCTGTTGAAGCAGTTCAACATCTCTCTTGGCACTGAGGCCTTTCCTAGAAATTAAAACACGGAAGTTCGATATACTGAAAGGGTGAATTGACTATGGAGGGGCTTTACAAATTAGAAGACCACGATAAGTCAATCAGATTGGCTATTGTTGTTAATCAAACCAGTTGTCTCTCTGGGTCACAACCTTTATTTGTTTTGGAAAACAGGTTTTTCTCTTACATGTGTTCGCAATTAGGACCCAAATCCACGTATTTACACACATCTAGAATGGTTTAAAATACACAGGAAACCGTAAAGGATGATGATATCAACTGAGGACTAAAAGTGGTAAACGGTGTAAGTGCCAAGAGCGAAAGTGTTGGGAAATCGCATCGTTCCGCACATCAGCCCGTAAGAACGTGCACACTAGTGACCTCTTTACACGCCCTTTGAATTACTTAGAGGGCTGCCATCCACATTTCACGTTTACCACATTATAAAGCATGGCACATTTCACAGTTTAACGTGGAAAACGGTGTTTGAATTATTGTGGCACTTACAGCGTTTACCAATTTTAGTCTTCAACTATGTAAGGTATAAGACGAAAACTCATAACTATTTCCAATGGTTGCCATATTAAAGTGGAATATGAAAAATGTCTTTATAGTATGAACAGTAAACGGTTAATGTTTGAAGGACATAATTCGGGCAAAGTCAACACAAAACAAGCTATCAACGTCATTCCATGGTTTGCCCCTCTGCACTGCCTGAAAGGCACATCAAAAGTGTGGAGGTAGCGCCCGTGCACATTCTGGATCTCAGCTACAGCAAAGGTCACGTGATCAGTACTACGCTTCGACTGCCTTTACCTCCCAGGTGCGCACTTTAAAGAGGCTGAGTGAGCACCAGAGTCGCTTTTTGAAGGAACACTGTCTAAAACTTTCCACCTGAGATCACTCACCTTGGTCGCCCCCTTGGCAGTCGGTCAGACACCCTATCGTCTGGACCAGTCGGCTCCGGTCAATATTTTGCTGATAGTAATTGAATAAAAACAACAAGGAAAACACAACGGACGTTTAAGAACAAAAATATAGGATTCTCCAGGCCAGGAAACTAAGAATCTGTTACATATTAACTTATAGACGACAGATGAAGCAAACATATGAAAGCGTACACAATTTACTGACACGCAATGAGCCACTTATGAAGTCCGACATGCCAGTAATGTTGAAGAAATCTACTTTGCAATTGGACCTCCATTAACGAGATCGGAACGAGCTTGAGCAGCTTTCCATAATTCTTCTTTCGTATTTCTGAGACAAGAGGTAGAAAATCCTTCTAGAATTTCCTCCAAGACGAAGAAAAGGCTGCCTTTGCTAGCTTGTTGTTGAATAGTTTATACCACCCATGGATTCCAGACAGGAAAACAAAGAAGTGACCTGGTTAATGTTGAAGGGAAAACGGAAGATGAAAGACACCTCTCTCTTTCATCTCGAAAACCCATAAAAGAACAAAGGGACGTTTAGTGAAAGAAAGATCAGTGCGACCATCTGCCTGAATTTGTTGCTTTTCTGTATTCTAGATTCTTTGTAATGCAATAAGAACAATAACCAAATAAACTGGGATATTGAGAAATAACGGAAATAATGCATATGTCATTTGTTCAGAAATGTCAATATTAGCAAGAATGCCATCGTGTTAAGAATGGCCATACAGTTATACCGGTAAGACCAACGCCCTGAGGTAAATCACAGTATCACTCTGGTTTTATCCATCTATGCTCATTAAACACGTTCAGCATGTAATTAATTTACTTGCATAGTATTGATTTAAAGTGTACTATTTTTCACGTGCCCTATGGTAGAATATGTGTTGCTAAGTTTGGTAATAAGTTATCTCTTGACAACAATAGATATTTATGAAATACGCGAAAGAAATTAGAACAAGTATTATTGTATAAAATTGTTAAAAATGACATTTTTTTTCTGAAAGAAAAAACTAGGTTTTCTAGTATTTCATCGCTGATGAGCCTACACAAAGGATAACAGGATAGAGGAAACGAAAGGTGACAAAAGAGAGGAGACAATGAAAGCAAGAGGAGAAAGACAAAGCGAGAGGAGAAGAGGAAAAGTAGAGGAGAGAAGAAAGAGAGGATAAACGAGGAGAGGAGAAGTAGTGAGAAGAAAGGAAAAGATTCGAGAAGGGATGAGGAAAATGGAGCATAGAAGAGAGAAGGAAACCGAGAGGAGAGGAGGGGAGGAGACAAGAAGAGGGAGTGGAGAGTAGAGTAAAAGAGAGAAAAAGGGAAGAACGGAAAGAAGAGGAGAAGGGTGCAGTGGAGTCGGAAATCTAAGACAGGAAAGGAGATAAGAGGAGTGGAGATGAGTGGGATGGAGACAAAATGCGAGAAAAGTAGAGAAGGTGATATGAGATAAAAGCAGAGGAGAAGGAGGGAAGATAAGAATAAGATTGAGAAGTGAATAATAGAAGAGAATGGAGACGAAAGGAGAGAAGAGGTAGTTGGAGAAAATATCGTCTCGGCGTCAAGAATTGATGCATAGATCAAATTATCGACATGAAACAGTCAATAACATTTTGAAATTTATTGGAGACTGTATTAGATCGGTGTCAAATACCTTTTGGCTTAGTTCAGAGCAAGATGAAATCTTTCACGTAAAATCTTTGATTTTACCTGCGATTATGCCACTAAAAACACGAATGTAATTTTAATATTTATAAGAATTATCCATTTTTCTCGACTTCTCCGTTCGTTGAAATGAAGATGATGTAATTTAATATTTCCCCTCCCCCATCGCTAATTCCAAACTGAATCATTCCGTTTCACACGGCGTGGACAATGAACACAATGGGATATGTCTAAAACTTACCAAAATTTTCTGTCACCTGAGGGGTTTGAACCTACGACCATCAGGTTGACAATCCTTAACGATAACCACTACCCTACAACCTTTAGCTCCTGAAAGCACGTAGAAGGAGCTGACCAATGTGAAATGTAGATGCAACTCTCCTCCTACATGTAATTTGCAAAGAATTCTTGTTTGTAACAAAGAAGACGAAGGTAGAACGAATTGGCGAAAACATTTAAGAGAGTTACACATGTTGAAAACTTTTCATTCGATATTTGCTGAGATATCCTTGCATGAACTCGAGTGGGAAAAGGGGTAAGATTAGTATATTCTGAATTGCCACAAATATAAAGAGTTATATCATTAATATTTGTCAATGTCTTTGAGGCAGTACACAATTGTCGTTAGAGTAGCATAATTCACGATCTTCTACATGAAAATATCCCTTTGAACGTCTGTCAATTCACTTTCTTCTTTTATATATATACATTCCAGATGCAGAACAATGTAGCCGCTTTACACTGCTATTAAAAATAATGTTACCATGCTCTTGTTTAATAGATGGGGAATATGTTTTTTTTGTTTTTTTTTAGAAGAAAAAGGAAAAACACCTTGTATGGTGGATCGAACCTGGGACCACAATCAATGATTTCAAGAAATCTAACCAATACAGAACGCCCTTCGTTTCCCTTGGAGTAAATTCTTAATCATTCTCACGCCTCAATATTGTAAACGTTATCCTGCAACGAAAAGTTCAATACTCTGAAATAGCTCCGTACTTCTAAAAGTACATTATACACATGCATTTGAAATTTAACTTTGAATTTCTTTCTTCGTATTAGTATATCTAAGCTTGTGAATAATTTATTTGTAATTTTATAACGGTTACACGAACATCTATGAGATAGTTCCTTATAACTTGGAATCTAGTAAATATATACTTTCAAGTCCTCAAATGAATTTTAGACTATTAGATTTTAATCCGTTTCCAGTCATTCTTTGCTGAAGGAAATGTTTTAAAATTCTGTGGAATTTTAATTCTGAAATCAGTTTCTTTACTTGCTACATGTATGCGAACTACACTCTGTCCCACTTATATCTGGAGCAGGTGAACGAAAACAAATATGTGAGCAGCGATGAACACGTAAGAGGAACGGGATTGCGTGGAGGGAGGAAAGCCACTGCAGTTACCAGCCTTCCCAGCAGCGTGCAATGTTTCGCTTTGTCCACTCTCCCCTTCTCTTCCGCTCTGCGTGCCCTTGCTCCAGAGATGCTGGGACAGGGCACAGTTAATTGTTTTTGCAAGAAGTATCTCTGTATGCCACACATTTAATTCTTACTCACATGAAAAAATGTCAATTTGCATTCAGAGGGAGTTTCACAGCTACAAACTATTTTGTCCTCTATGAGAAGTTTAGTGTAAATATGCATTTTGTTTATAATTTTGAAATTGAGGTCTAAGGTTGAAATCCTCATTTTTAGGGCTTGAACTCGTAATCTAAGATGTTTGAACATCCGTCCTCTTCTATGTGCGTGACCTTCTTTATTTTTTTATTCATTATTCATCCTCATCGTCGCAATTAGCCAAAAGTAAAATAAGAAAAGTCATCCTTTTTGATTGTGCGGTCTAAGGCGCTGTGCTTTGGACTCCGACTGCTGGACGTCATGGATTCGAGTCCGCCTGTGTTCAGTCTTTGGGTTCACGGCCTGGGTATAGAACCGGTAGCAACCCACCATCGTGAGGAAATTGAGGAGCTATGAATGAGTAGTGTAATCCGGTCTGGGAAATCTCCTATAACGGCTGCGGGTTCGACGTGCTGACCCCACGTCACCCCATTACCGGTTGAAGATCTCTACAGCTCAAGGTAGGATTGTGGGAGGGAGACTGGCAGTAGGGAGATAGGCCAAGGCCCTTCGACGACTGTCGAGCATTGGGTTATTATTATTAGTAAAAAAAGAAAAGGACAAGGAAATGAAGAAATATATATTTCTTAAATATGTATCTATAATAAAGCAAGCATTCAGTTTTTTTTTTGTTTTTCATGGATCTGTTGCCACTACTAGGCTATAATCTCAATAAGTATCTTACATGTTACAGGATAAAGCACTTATTACTATTCGAATACTTATTCATTGAGCTTTTTGTTTGCAAGGAATTGTGACTTAAACTATTGCATTTTATGCGCTAGTGCCCACCTAGCCGCCTCTGATGAAATCTATCATTCTTCAGATTCTCTTTCAAATTCGACTCTGGTCACTTATATCTTGCTGGGTACAGGCATTGTGCATCGATGCACAGTATTTTGCGATAAGAAGCGGCCTTGAATATAGCGTGAGTCACTTTGAACGCGAGCAAGCTACGTTACCAAACTTGTCTGACTTTGAAAACCAAGTCATTTTTTTCACCGTTTCCGAACGCAAATGGTTTTGTACAGTGTCTCTTAAAAGTTTTAATATAGCGACATTTTAAACTAGGCAACCCAATTTACACAAGGCGTTGGTGGGTTGCGTGCAGAGTTAGGTTCAATTTCAGGGTTGTCACATGCACAATAAATATTTAAAAAATACGAGAAAAAATAAAAACAAGTATTATTGTATAAAATTATTAAAAATATCACTATTATATCACAAGTGACAAAATTCATTCTAAAAGAAAATGAAATAGGTTTTCTGGTGTTTCTTCGCTGATGAGTCTACAGAAAGGAAAAGAGGTGAGAGAAAACGAGAGGTGACAAAGGAGAGGAGAAAGAGAAAGCGAAAGGAAAAGAGGAAAAGTAGAGGAGAAGAAAGAGAGGATAGACGAGGAGAGAAGATGTAGTGAGGAGAATTCAAGAAGATTCTAGAAGATATGGGGAAAATGGAGCAAAGAAGAGAAAAGAGGAGGAAAACGAGACGAGAGAAGAGGAGACGAGAAGAAGGGAGTGGAGAGTAGAGTATAGGAGAGAAAAAGAGAAGAACGAAAAGAAGATGAGAAGATTGCAGTGGAGTCGGAAATCTAAGACAGGAGAGGAGGTACGAGGAGTGGAGATGAGTGGGATGGAGATAAGATGCGAGAAAAATAGGGAATGCGATATGAGATAATAGCAGAGCGAGCAGAAGGAGGGGTGAGAGGAAGGAGAAGAGAAGAACAGAAGGGACTGAAGATAAAAGGTAGTTGCCGAAAATATCGTCTCAGCGTCAAGAATTAATGGAATGGTCAAATTATCGAAATGAAACATTCAATAACATTTTGAAATGTATTGGAGAATGTATTAGATCGGTTCGAAATGCTTTTTGGCTTAGTTCAGAGCAAGGCAAAATCTTCCATGTTAGATCTTTGATTTTACCTGCGATTATACCCCTACAAACATGAATGTAATTTGAATATTTATAAGAATTATCCAATTTTTGTCCACTTCTCGGTTCGTTGAAATGGAGATTTTGTAATTTAATATTTGCCCTCCCCCATCGTTAATTCCAAACTGAATCATTCCGTTTCACACGGCGTGGACAATGAACACAGTAGGATAAGTCTAAAACTTACTAAAATTTTCAGCCAGCGGAAGGGTTTGAACCTACGACCATCAGATTGAGAGTATTGAACGATAAACACTACCCTACAAGCTTTCGCTTCTGAAAGTAAGTAAAAGGAGCTGACCAATGTGAAATGTAGATGCAACTCTCCTCCTTCATATAATGTGCAAAGAATACTTGTTTGTAACAAAGAAAACGAAGGTAGTACGTCTCGGCGAAAACATTTAATGGAGAATTGCACATGATGAAAACTTTTCATTCGATATTTGCGGAGGTATCGTTGCATTGAACTCGAGTGGGAAAAGGGATAAAATTAGTATGTCTTGAATTGCCACAAATATAAGTAGTTATTTCATTAATATTTGTCAATGTCTTTGAAGCAGTACACAATTATCGTTAGAGTATCATAATTCACGATCTTATACATGAAATTATCCCTTTGATTGTGTGTCAATTCATTTATTTGTTTATTTCTTTATAAATTCCATATGCAGAACAATGTAGCCACTATACTTTGCTATTACAAATAATGTTACCATGCTCTTGTTTATAATAAAAGAAGAATTGAAAAAAAGAACACCTGGTATGGAGGATCGAACCTGGGACCGCAACCAATGCTTTCAAGAACTCTAACCAATACATTACGCCTTTTGTTTCCCTTGGAGCAACAGTTCTTAATTATTCTGTCGCGTGAATATTGTAAATGTTATCCTGCAAAAAGAAGTGCAATACTCTGATGTAGCTCTGTACTTCTGGAATTACTCTAAACACATGCTTTTGAAATTTAACTCTGAATTTATTTCTTCGTTGTTAGTATATCTAAGCTTGTGAATATTTATAATTTTATAACGTTTACACGAACATCTACGAAATAGTTCCTTATAATAACCTCCGGTTTACCAATTTGCCAATATAAACAAATTTAATACAGATTGTCTTCGAGCTTGCATTGTTAAAATTGAGCGAATACACGTATTAGTATCCCAATACTTATTCAATAAGATTTCTTGTTTGTCAGAAATTATGACTTAAACTATTCCATGTTGAGTTAGTGCCCACCTAGCCGCCTCTGATGAAATCTATCATTCTTCAGATTCTCTTTCAAATTCGACTCTGGTCACTTGTAACTTGCTGGGTGCAGACACTGTGCATCGACGCACAGTGTTTTGCGATAAGAAGCGGCCTTGAATAGCGTGAGTGAGTCACTTTGAACGTGAGCAAGCTACGCTACCTAGCTTGTCTGCCTTTCAAAACAGTCTCTTTTTTCACCGTTTCCTTACGCGATTGCTATTGTAGAAGTATATATTCTCTCAAAAGAGCACGAAAGGAAATTTGACCAATATTCTCCCGTCGTTTAAAACCAAATATTATCTATTAAACGAAAAGTTCACGATTGTAGAAAAAACCTATCTGAGCATAAGGTGGATGTAAAGAATAAATTTAATAGAAAGATTCTCCAAAATCTCTCTCCAACTGTCTACGTCAGGCCAGTACCCAAAGGGTGGGATGAGGGCCATGCCCCCTTCGAACCCTGAAAAAATATTTAAATGTGAACCTATTCATAACTACAAAAATAACATCGTCGATTTTAGAAATGTGTAAAAATTTAAATTTTGTTCTTACATAAATGAATCTGTTTCTTGCGCAAAAGTCTTTAGGCTGCAATATTGGGTAGTTTTAGTTTTATAATCATTGATGCAAGGCTACCAGATGTCCGATTCAGCGATTTAATCAGGACAGTGCGTTACTTTCAATCCCTGTCCTGACTTTTTCGAACTATGTCGTGATGCGAGATGTCTCTTTATTATTGCTTTTTCTTAACTCACAATTAGACATGTTCTTTATTGTAATAATAATTCCTTGTACGCAACATTTAATTTATAGATATATTATTTTCTAAACATAGAATTATCATGACTTTTCAATGGCGCTAGCACTATTTGAACTATTTTGTAATCTCTCTCTCTCTCTCTCTCTCTCTCTCTCTCTCTTATGTAATAATATTAATCCTTTGCGCAACAGCCCCTCTCTCTTATATATATTTGCGTCTGGCCCTTCCCTCAAAGAAATCCTGCGTATGTGCCTGGTCTACGTCAATGACAGAAATGCAAGCAATATTATTATTTATTTTTAACCCAATTAAAGGAATGTGGAAGAATTTAAAAGAAATAAGAAAGAGCAGAACGACTTTTACTCTACTTTAAAAATTGTTGTTCTTCGAGGAAGAAAAATAAGAAGTATTTACTCCAGCACCTTAACACAGTGTCGCATGAATCTCTATTGACTAATACTGTCAAATGTGAAGTGATTTTATGAATACCATTTTCCGCCTGTTTACGTCTAACGTTGCACAGATTTGGTAGTTCGCCAACGGTGTAATTATTTCGTGTTACCTTATGCAACAGCAAATACATTTCATAAGACTGTTCTGAACATGACACGTACGTCAGTAAATAAGCATTTCCTCTGTTGCAGTATCACAGGAAAAGAATATCGTCCTGCAATGTTCAAGCCTCTATATATTTTCCATTAATGATGTCTAATCACAATAGTAAGTTAGAATAAATAACTCGCATTTTCGCAACTACCAATATTCTCGTCTTTCTTCATCACTTCGAAAATTATTTCTCGAAGATATCTGTATACTACAAGAAGGCAATTCAAAATTAAAGTAGAAGTTCAACTACATGCACCCAACGACATTTACAATATTGGAGGGACAGAATACTTAAAAATTGTTGTTTCAATCGAAGGTAAGGGCGTGGTGTAGTGGTTAGAGTTCTCGATTGGGATGCTAGCGGTCCAGGTTCGATCCTCCATACTAGATGTGGAGAGCATGGTAACATTATTTGTAATAGCAGTGTATAGTGGCTACATTGTTCTGCATATGGAATGTATAAGGAAATAAACAAATAAATGAATTGACACACATTCAAAGGGATATTTTCATGTATAAGATCGTGAATTATGATACTCTAACGATAATTGTGTACTGCTTCAAAGACATTGACAAATATTAATGAAATAACTACTTATGTTTGTGGCAATTCAAGAAATACTAATTTTATCCCTTTTCCCACTCGAGTTCAATGCAACGATACCTCCGCAAATATCGAATGAAAAGTTTTCATCATGTGCAATTCTCCATTAAATGTTTTCGCCGAGACGTACTACCTTCGTTTTCTTTGTTACAAACAAGTATTCTTTGTACATTATATGTAGGAGAAGAGTTGCATCTACATTTCACATTGGTCAGCTCCTTCTACTTACTTTCAGGAGCGAAAGCTTGTAGGGTAGTGTTTATCGTTCAGTACTATCAATCTGATGGTAGTAGGTTCTAAGCCTTCCGGTGGCTGAAACTTTTCGTACGTTTTAGACCTATGTCATTGTGTTCATTGTCCACGCCGTGTGAAACGGAATGATTCAGTGTGGAATTAACGATGGGGGAGGGCAAATATTAAATTACAAAATCTCCATTTCAACGGACCGAGAAGTGGACAAAAATTGGATAATTCTTATAAATGTTCAAATTACATTCATGTTTGTAGGGGTATAATCGCAGGTAAAATCAAAGATCTAACATGGAAGATTTTGCCTTGCTCTGATCTAAGCCAAAAGGCATTTCGAACCGATCTAATACATTCTCCAATACATTTCAAAATGTTATTGAATGTTTCATGTCGATAATTTGACCACTGCATCAATTCTTGACGCTGAAACGATATTTTCGGCAACTACCTTTTATCTTCAGTCCCTTCTGTTATTCTCTTCTGCTTTTCCTCTCCCCTCCTTCTGCTCGCTCTGCTTTTATCTCATGTCGCCTTCCCTATTTTTCTCGCATCTTATCTCCATCCCACTCATCTCCACTCCTCGTACCTCCTCTCCTGTCTTAGATTTCCGACTCCACTGCAATCTTCTCATCTTCTTTTCGTTCTTCTCTTTTTCTCTCCTATACTCTACTCTCCACTCCCTTCTTCTCGTCTCCTCTTCTCTCGTCTCGTTTTCCTCCTCTTTTCTCTTCTTTTCTCCATTTTCCCCATCTCTCCTAGAATCTTCTTGAATTCTCCTCACTACATCTTCTCTCCTCGTCTATCCTCTCTTTCTTGTCTCCTCTACTTTTCCTCTTCTCCTTTCGCTTTCTCTTTCTCCTCTCCTTTGTCACCTCTCGTTTTCTCTCACCTCTTTTCTTTTCTGTAGACTCATCAGCGATGAAATACTAGAAAACCTATTTCATTTTCTTTGAGTAAGAATTTTGTCACTTGTGATATAATAGTGATATTTTTAATAATTTTATACAATAATACTTGTTTTTATTTTTTCTCGTATTTTATAAATGTTTATTGTGCATTTGGCAACCCTGAAATTGAGCTTAACTCTACACGCAACCCATCAACGCCTTGTGTAAATTGGGTTGCCTAGTTCAAAATGTCGTTGTCCTAATACTTTTGAGAGACACTGTACAAGTATATATTCTCTTAAAAGAGCAAGAATGGAAATGTGACCAATGTTCTCCCGTCGTTTATAACCAAATATTATCTATTAAACGAAAGGTTCACGATTGTCAATAAACGGTTTAACCTATCTGAGCATAAGGTGGATGTAAATAATAAAATTTAATATAAATATTATTCAGTATTTCTCTTCTACTGTCTATGTCATTCCCGTACCCAGGGGAGGCGCCATGCGGGCCATGCCCCTCCTCGAACCATGAAATATTTAAATGTGAACCTACAAAAAACTACGAAAATGATCGTCGATATTTTAAATGTATAAAAATTTCAATTTTGTTCTTTCATAAATGAATCTGTTTCTTGCGCAAAAGTCTCCAGGCTGCAATATGGGGTTGTTTTAGTTTTATAATCATTGATGGATGCAAGGCTATAAGATGTCCGATTCACCGATTTAGTCGAGACAGTGCGTTACTTTTAATCTCTTTTTTGCGATTCTCATTTTATTATTAAACAAGAGCACGGTGGCATTATTTGAAATAGCAGTGTAAAGTGGCTACATTGTTCTGCATCTGGAATTTATATATATATATATATATATAAAAGAAGAAAGTGAATTGACAAACGTTCAAAGGGATAGTTTCATGTATATGATCGTGAATTATGCTACTCTAACGACAATTGTGTACTGCCTCAAAGACATTGACAAATATTAATGATATAACTCTTTATATTTGTGGCAATTCAGGATATACTAATTTTACCCCTTTTCCCACTCGACATCATGCAAGGATACCACCTCAAATATCGAATGAAAAGTTTTCAACATGTGGAACTCTGTTAAATGTTTTCGCCAATTCGTTCTACCTTCGTCTTCTTTGTTACAAACAAGTATTCTTTGCACATTACATGTAGGAGAAGAGTTGCATCTACATTTCACATTGGTCAGCTCCTTCTACCTGCTTTCAGGAGCTAAAGCTTGTAGGGTAGTGGTTATCGTTAAGGATTGTCAACATGATGGTCGTAGGTCCAAACCCTTCAGGTGGCAGAAAATTTTGGTAAGTTTTAGACATATCCCATTGTGTTCATTGCCCACGCCGTGTGAAACGGAATGATTCAGTTTGGAATCTCCTTTCACTTTCTCTTTTTCCTCTCCTTGGAACCTTTCGTTTCCTCTAACCTGTTATCCTTTCTGTCGGCTCATTAGTGATGAAATACTAGAAAATCTAGTTTTTTTCTTTCAGAAAGAATTTTGTCATTTGCGATATGATATTGATATTTTTAATAATTGTACACAATAATATTTGTTTTCATTTCTTTCGCGTATTTCGTAAATATCTATTGTGCATGTGGCAACCCTGAAATTGAGCCTAACTCTACACGTAACCCACCAACACCTTGTGTAAATTGGGTTGCCTAGTTTAAAATGTCGTTGTCCTAAAACTTTTGAGAGACACTGTACAAACAATAGTTGCATTTACGAATGCAACCAAAACATGCAGCTGTACAGAATAAGAGAAAACCTCAAACAAAATAGCTAGAAGTACGAGTATATTGAAACTCGCTTATTATCTGTTAGCGTATTAGATTGATTGATTTGGTGTTTTAAGTCCACTTGATGCACAGTAAGGGTAATCGGGACTGGACCTACAGTTCCAAGTTGGATCCTAACCACTATGTGCCTCTACCGGGTATCGATCCAGGGTCCCCTTGATTACAAGGCGACGACGCTACCACTGCGCCATCGAGGAGGCCCTTAGCATATTATACGTTAAAACGAGTAAATAGATGAAAGTTTTGACACTAAATTGTCAACATGATATATTCACCTGAACACATTTTCTAAATCACCTATTGAGCGACGAATTTATAAAATTGTACTATTTATTAATTTTCTATCCATCGATTACATTCTAATTAGCCTTGTATCATTTTATCACTTATCATTTTATCACAAGAAATGAGATAACTGTCTACTTAAAATCAGTTATCAACATTTTCTTTATATTTCGCCAAATTTCATAGTATGTTTTGTTTTGGAGAATTTTCTACCAAGTAATCAATTCTGGAATATTCCAGTTTGTACTGTTTGTTCTGCTATACGTGTAATGCGAATTACAATTAACTTAAGGCTATTAGTATTTACGATGTTATACACGCCAACCTGGGCGTATTAGGATGAAAATAGGGTTGGCACTGTGGAGAATAGCGTGATTTCAGGTCATGCATGTCACGTGATAAGGTTTCAAGTTAATTGAAAAGCACAAATACATCACAATATTTCAATTAGGCATATTGCAAAGCACACTGTATATAAACAAAATGTTATTGCTGCACTTTTAATTTTATAGACCATGTTTTTCTAACGTATCGTAAGACTGTGAACGTAGTTTAATTATGTCGTATTGCTACTCAATCACAAGAAGGCGATGGCTACTCGATGTAAGGAAACGTAGCATGAATGTAAGAGAAAGCACCCTCAGGAGTAGAGCGAGAAAACTAAATGCATCAGACGAGACATTAAATCTGCAGCTCAGGCAAAAGTTTTAAGTGCATTCTCGAGACAGATACAGGAAGGTTCAACAAGAAACCTCTTCGTAAAGTTAAAAGTTTAATGCATCAATTGGTGCGTTTCTGGTGCATCAAATAGATTTCATGCATTTTGTTTTCTCTGTGTAGAATAATTCACGGGATACAAATTATGGATAAATACTTCATAGCAGGGACAAAATTACATGTGTACAGAATAGCAAATAGTTTTGAATTATGTCTAGACACATCAACATCATAGTGCTTGGTTTAGGATAAATTCCATATTCATATTTAAAAGAAACAGTGAAAGTTATATTAGCTTTTGCGCAAAATGTTACAAGCAGCCAATCTGACTTCAGTTTCAGAATGGGCAGCGTAACGCTGTATGAAGATAGAGGGGACGCTCGTCAAGGCTTGGATATGTCATCATGTTTGTTCCATCATTCTTATCATCGCTGCATCAAACTTCATCGTCGTGATTTACGTGATAAAGAGAAGCGACTGAGAATGACTTTACTTTTTTAATATTTATTTGTCTTAGTAATGCAAAGTTGAGACCTTGGCTTCTGTGATTGTCCATTTCTACTGGACAGTATCCTAAATACAATACAGTCATGGTTCTGTGTGTTGAGAAAGTAAGTACGTTTTCACTATGCTTAATTCGATAACTCATGCTCAGGAATGAGATACTGTAAAGTGCAGGTAATACTGAAACTTCACGTTTACAATATTGCACTGGACAGAGCACATTTCATTGTTGCTAGAAATGCTTTATTAAACATGTCTGTCTCATACTTATTAACTCTCCAGCATTCATCTACCCGAAAGCTCATTGGCGCAGTAACGTAAGTTTTCAATATCTCCCTAATCTAGGAGAGATCAATACCATCTAATTGGTCATCCTTACCAATATATTTCAAAGGGCCTCCCCCATGGCGCAGTGGTAGCGTCATTGCCTTGTAATCAAGGGGTCCCGGGTTCGATACCCGGTGGAGGCACAAGTGGTTCGGATCCCACTTTAAAACTGTAGGTCCAGTCCCGATTAGCCTTACTGTGCATAAAGTGGACTTAAAACACCAACTCAAACCCAATATATTTCAAGTCCATCTTAATATTGTTATTCCAGGTTCGTCTTGGCCTCCCTACAGGTCTCTTACCATCAAGTTTCCTAAATAGGATCCTGTAAATGATTATATGCTCTTCATGCGTGCTACATGGACTACACATCGAAGTCTTTGATTGAGTGATTCATTTATCCATTTGGTACATTTTACGTCGCTTTTCTGCCAATTTTGGCTAATCGCGAAGATTAGGATGAGTGATAAAATTGATGAAAGAACACTCACAAATAACACCATACCCAGGCCAGGATTCGTACCCGGGACCACTAGCGACATAGAACGCCGTGCTAACCACTCCGCCACGGAGACCGGCCCATCGAAGACTTCTATATTCTAATATTACCAGGGGATAATTTTATTAGCACATGATTATGATGCCTATCTTTAAGGTGCAAATTTTAATCCTTGTTGAATTAATATAAAAATTAAATCTGATTCGAAAATCCCTCAAATTATGCACTAGAATGTTTAGAGTTACATGGATTCTTGTAAACAAAATAGGCTTAATTTTAGCTCCAGAGCTAATAAACCATCACATATACATATGTAGATAACTGTTCCTTAAAACGATGTTAATATTGTTATTAACTTATATTAATTCAATACAAATTTAATTTAACTGTAGTCGATTGGTGGAAGGAAACCCATTGCTGAGACACTTTCACGCTACAGCTGATTTTTTTGACATGAGAGAAATGGCTTTGTGTTTTAACTCATTTCATCACAGATCATTTCGTGCCAGGCTTTCTCTTGTACTGGTGTGTATAACGAACTCTCAGTCCAGTTGTGATTTCATTGAAATTTTCTAATCAATTAATATCTTAAGCGTCACTATTTAACTACAGATAGTAAGAGAAGATACTCTGTGAAATAACGAAATATACCCACAACATAAAACTAGTTATACATAAAGGCTCTCAATATTAATCTCAAGCATAAATGATTAGTGAACGTATACCGTTTCCCAATTATATCTGGAGCAATACCTCGCATAACGGTACGGAAAGGCGGGATCGAGTGGGCAGAGCGAGAGCGAAGTAGTGCACGTTGCTAGGAAGGCTGTAACTGCTGTCGCTTCCCCCTTAACGCAATCCCGTTCCTCTCACGTGTTCATTGGTGGAGTCATCTCGCGTCACTACTTGCGCAGAGATTTGTTTTCATTCGCCTCCTCCAGAAAAAATTGGGACAGAGTGTAGACAATATGTTTCTGACTTTGTGGTATGCAACCCAAAAGACTTTGCTGTATTTCTGGTTGCATAACATACAGGCACTTTAACGGCTTTAAACTTATAAAAGTTCACTAATACGCGTACGTATATCAAAAGAAAAAGCATAGGATTTCATTACTAATTATTCTTATCAGTTCGTATCATAATGTTCTGATTTCTATGACAATTTAACGTTTTTCAATATTTTTTATATCACAATAATTATATTAATTAGAATAATACATGATTCAGCCTAACTTCGACTAATATCTACAATTTTGGTTACTCTCGATTCCTTTCGTCTTAAACATACTTACATTACATATTAAAATCATAATTTGTTGTTCCTTGTAGGTACTTAGCCTTAATAGCTTGCTGCAACAAACGTTGGATTGATAAAGTTTACAAAATTATGCGGGAAAGGAAATGTGGACAGTCTACTTATACACTAACTGACAAGAACGTTAAGCACCCAGAAGCAAAGGTCCAATTTGAACGTCATTTCGTACACGTGTGTACCTTCGATATGTATGTAAATGATTACATTTGCAATGATTTGTAACGTCTACAATGGCCACCAGAGTACATTAGTTGTGCCACCACGTGATAGTGTTAGCAGGCCTGATAGCGTTCATAAGGCGTGTGTGGAGCGTCAGACAGTCAGTCAACACCGTGAGAGAAGGTGATCAACACAGAGAATGCCTCGTAGATACATCAGACAGCGTTACCAGCACTTCGCAGAGTTCAAAAGGGGCCGTATTGGGAGTCTGCATGAGGCCGATTGGTCGAATCGTGCAATTGCCGAGCATCTCGGACATTCAGATGTCGCAGTGGTCAGATGTTGGCACCAATGGATACGTAAGGGCACCTACAGACGTAATGAAGGTTCCGTTCGGCCAAAACTGACCACATCAAGGGAGGATCGCAGTATTGTGCGCCAAGTATTTTACAACCCCATCACATCTGCATCTGCTATCCGGACACACGTACAGGAATCTCTACAACACCCTGTATCATCCCGCACCATTGGTCGTAGACTGGCAGTACACGGACTACGAGTTCACCGTTCCATGCGGAAGCTGCCGTTAACACCAGAACACAAACGCCTTCGTTTGGAATGTTGTTGTAATCGGGAGGCATGGACTGCTGACGACAGTGATGAATGGCATTGCATCATGTTCAGCGATGAATCTCAGTTCTGCATTACCGCGGATTACCACCGTGTGCGAGTATGGCGGCGCCAAGAGGAGAGGACGCATCCTGCAAATGTTGTGGAGAGACGCACCGGCATTACTCCTGCCATCATGGTGTGGGGAGCCATTGGGTATGACTTCAGATCACCTCTGGTAGTGGTTCTGGTAATTCTGGCGGCACAGCGCTACGTCATGGACATCCTGCATCCTCATGTGTTACCCCTCTTGAGACAGCATCCTGATACAGTCTTTCAACACGAGAACACTCGCCCGCACACGATACATGTGTCCAAGGACTGCCTGCATCATGTTGAGGTACTCCCGTGGCCAGCAAGATACCCTGATCTGTCCCCGATAGAACATGTAAGGGAACAGCTCGAACGCCAACTCCGATCCAGTGTCGATTTGCAGGATATCGAGGACCAGTTACAACGGCTGTGGGCCGACTTGCCTCGGGAGAGGATACAAAGGCTCTACGACTCCATTCCAAATCGAATCGGCGCATGTTTCAAAACCCGAGGGGGTGCCACATCCTACTGACATGGGGTCAGCAGTACGCCCGTAGTGCATACTCTGTTGTCCATTTGATATGATTTTGTAATCATTGCTTTACAGTCACATAACAAGTCAACAGGAGCAGTTTCATTTAATTTCCACCACTCCTTCTAGGTGCTTCATTTTATTGTCAATGCGTGTATATTTCTCTTATCTTTTTATCTTTCATCACATAATTAACTTTTCATCCCAACGTATTGGAAACACGACATTGGCACGATTTTCTCTAAACGTGGTTGTTACATACGCGTGGCTCTACGGTTTTCAACGTTTACTTGAATCCACCGTGTCTGCCGCTAATCCAATATTGTGTTATATATTTTGTTACATTATGTTTATACTCTGTCCCAGGAATCGGTGGAGCAATGCCGCACATAACGGTAGCGAAATGGAGAAAGCGAGTGGTCGAAGCGAGCCAGTGCGCTCTGCTTCAAAAGGTTGGTAGCTGCAGCCGCATTTTCCCCTCCATGCACTCACTTTCAGTCACACGTGTTCGTTGGTCAAGCCCTCTCGATCCACAACTTACGCAAAGGACTTCTTTTCGTTTGCTTCCTCCGCAGGTTCCTTTGACAGAGTATGGGGTATTTACGACGATGAGGATGGATAATTATGAGCAAGAAAGCTGAAAATACACAGACACAAAGCACATGCCCAGCAAGAACCCACCACACTCAGAGACGAGTCACTGGATAAAGCACTCATCGTGCTCGACCGAGCTGTCGTGTTAACCACGCCTATATGCGAATAAAAGTTAACGCATAAAATAAAATAAAAAGTTCACATAATTGTCAGGGTCTTTTAACACACAAGCATAGACTTTATACCGTAAACAGGGGTGCACACAGGATGGCGTGTTGGTAACGCTCTAACCTTGAAATCAAGGAGTCCTATGTTTGATCCCCAGAGGAGGCATATTGCACACTGATTGGAATCCTAATTAAAACTCTAGGATAATTTCCGTTTATCCTAGCTAAGCACAAAGTAGTGATAAAAAAGACATTGACTTTTGAAGATTGGATTGGATTGATTTGTTGTTTTAAGTCCACTTTATGCAAAGTAAGGCTAATCGGGACTGGACCTGCAGTTTACAGTGGGATCCTAACCACTATGTGCCTCCACCGGGAATCGAAACCGGGACCCTTTCATTACAAGGCGACGACGCTACTGCGCCATCGGGAGGCCCTTTAACAAAGAGAACGGCCAATTAAAAAAGTTTACATTAGAGGAAACACGTGCTAAACGTTTTGTACCAATACAGCAGCGATTCTAGAATTAACACGAACTCCATTTTTTCTCAAACGAAATTTCATCACCATTCTACATAATTAGGTTATTGTTTGTATTGGAGTTGTTATTCCTTCCCCGCTTCGCTGCGCGACAGCTTTCGAAGCGAAGAAACAAATTCTATTTGATAGTCCACGGATGGAGAAATATATCGCGCAGCGACCTTTCCAAGCCTCATTTGATCCATCTTTACGACTCCCCTGTGAGGGCTACCCGAATATTCACGACTTGCTCCCGCGTATATTTGTGCTGGTGTGGATTGGATGGTGTGTGCGTGTGTGCCATATTACTACCTCCGCATGTCCCCCAAAGGCTGCCTCCTATCGCATGTGCCCATCTACACGCGATGTGGGTTTTCTATCAGACACCATCAAGGTGCCCGCGTGCTTCTTAAGGAAACGGAACATTCTAGACAACTGCAATTAATTGGTGGTCTGATTGCAAACTTGAATCCACTTAGTTTGAAGATGTAAAATGTGCAGGCTCTAAAATGTTAATGACTTGACCACTTACTTCGACAAACGAAAGAGAAGAGATTTCGGTGCAGCTTTTGCAAAAACAATAATATTGTGAGTGTGATACATAAAAAGGCTATGAAGAAATCTCATACACACACACACACACACACACACTTGGAGCACCTGGTAGTTCGATTCCCGGGCTGGGTGATTTCTCGTGAGAATTTTCCACCAATGTAAACACTTTTAGCCAAACTTCTGTGGCAACCTGGCGGCAACTCTGGATGTAAAGGCGGACGGAGCGTGTTACTGATCACATTATCTCCATATTGTAAATGTACTGGTCTCTACTGCCCACATTCTCCCAAATGCTTTCAGGTATGTTGCAATGTGCAGGAGGTACCATTTCTCTCTTTCTCTCTCTCGCCTCCCCGATGACGCAGTGGTAGCGTCGTCACCTTGTAATCAAGGGGTCCTGGGTTCGATACCCAGTGGAGGCGCATAGTGGTTCAGATCCCACATTAAACTGTAGGTCGAGTCCCAATTAGCCTTACTGTGCATAAAGTGGACTTGAAACACCAACTAAATCAATCAATCAATCAAACTCTCTCTCTCTCAGCCACGCACCCCTCCCCCCACACACACGCTAAGAGAAAGGATGAATATCATTGACTCCAGAACCACTAAGATCTACTCCGAAAGCATGCAATATGTAGGAAATCTGTGCTAACACTAATGTTACCATACCAGTGGCAAGCAAATAACATGGCGTGGTGACGTAACCGAAAGTGGTTCAATCTCAGATGTACGTTCTGTATTAAAAATTGAGCATGTTTATTTTATTAAACATTTGTTTAGTACGAAACTTTGAAAATTGGAAATTCAAACTTCACGTTAACAAAATAGCATTGTTACATTAATTGCTGCAAGTCATTTTATTGTGCAGAACGTAAATACCACTTACCAATTCGCATTGTTAGTATCTATATCGCTGAAGCTAGTGTCTATTAAAGGCTCACAAAAGTGTAACACCTTGGTTATGATGGTAATGAGAATATTGGCAGTAAGTTAGTGTATTCAGCTTTTACACCGTTCGTTGCAGAAAAAATATTTCGACTTTTGGCTTACAAGGGATATGCGCATTTTTAGTTATTTTCGTACCAGAAGAAACGAAAGTATCAAGTCCAGAACAATAAATCCGCATGAATTTCAAATGAAGAGTTGACTAATCTAGAGGACGTGCCGTGCGTCTATAAGTGACACCCAAGAAAGTCAATATGAAAATTTATATTCATGACACAATATCTGCTACAATCGTGAAAACTTTCTTTCAGTCATTTGGAATTTGGGTTTTGTCCCTCTCCAGCATGGTTGACTTCTGCTAGGATGCCTTCGGAGCAGTTTAATGTTCCATAATTAGTTCTTTCTGTAAGACCATAGATGAACAATACCAATACTCTCTAATGTTGAAGTATCTATCTTCCAAAATAAAAGATTTCCATGCGGACTGCGAGAGAAAATAGCATAAACAAACAGGTAAAACTAGAACAAAACAATGTTCCTTGCATATATAACTACCATCTCTTTCACCGTTTCTTTAAACAACGACTGCAAAATTTCATTTGCATGTGACTACCTGTAGAAAACTACATATATTATTTCTATTGCTTCAAAATCTGAAAGCTTTTAAGATGGTTCAAGATTTTAAATTTAATCGATCAAGAGACAGTCTATTTGTACACCGTACACACTATTGACACTTTATATAAATATAAAGATCACAGCAAATTTTATCAAGTTCATCTTATGATCTAATACAGTAGGTTATTCGGAATTGTACGTATAGTAAAAATAGGATCCAAACCACTGTAATGTATTACAAAGTGATAGTGATTGCTACAGTGAAATATCTAACACTTCAGTCATCAATATTTCGGACAAATTCGATCTTCAACACTATAGTTGTCGCTCGGATGATTATAGCGATCCACTTGTTTATATTTGCATGCTACTCCCGTTTGGGAACACTGTTTACCTTTGCTCTCAGTGTACCGTCCTGGACCAGTTCAGGAACTATGTTCGTTCAGCATTTAATGAAAAAGATCCATTGTTGACTTGCTATGGAGCTCACATTTCAGTGAAGCACGATAGTGTTACGCATGACTATTGACGGGAGCATTTTAGGACATGTAGTGTATTCTTATGTATAAGTACATGTTTCAAAAAATCTGTTATAAATGTATGAAGTGGTTGTTCAGACCATAAGGATCATGTTTGAGAATATTGTGTGGAAAGAAAGTAATTAAAGTAAGAATTTGAGATACGCTGTTTATTTTTGTTTGGTTTCATCACATTCAAATGAAATAGAATTAGTATTTCCTTTCTCCTGCAAAGTGCTGAGTGAAATACGTTATACGGTTTTGTTAAGTGAACTAGAATACTTTAGAAAGAACATTTTCACTGTAAAACCAGAAACATTTTGACAAATAATGGGTACAAACTACTGTCTAATATTCAATGAATCACAATTCGCGCGACTATTGACGGGAGCATTTTCGGACACGTAGTATATTCTTATGTATAAGTACATGTTTCTAAAAATCTGTTATAAATGTTTGAAGCGACCAAGATGATTATTTTTTCCGCGTGACCACTGCAGTGTTAAGAATTTTGGTGAACCATTTTTTTTCTGAGACCAAATGCAGTATTTGTCTGAAATGAACACGCACACGAAATAAACTAACTCATAATATTTGTTTTAAAGTATAGGAAATATTAGATATTTAGTTAAAAATCCCTTCCTTTTTCTTTCGCTACAAATGCCTTTCAGAATAATATATGACTAGCATCTCCGACAATAACACATCCATAAATCAATAATTGGAATATAGTGTTGCCAATATTCATGCACGTAACAAAAATATCTTATCCTACTATACAATGCAATATTGTGTAACATTTGTTTGATATCTGGTTTCTATAATGTACAACAAAAATCATCATTGCGATAATCATTGTTAAACAAATAATTGAAAACTAACATTACCTTTAGTGTATCAATATGATATCATATTGTTGGATATATTTTGCTAAAAAATCGAACTAGTTAAAATACCATCCCCTACCCGCTGCGCTCGTGAAGAAATAGTGGACCTTTCAGATGGCATAGTGTTAAAGTTTTTGCCTTGCAATCAAGGGGTTCCAGGTTAAATCCCCACTGTAAGTACTTTGAACAATACTTCTGTAGGTTCAGTCAGGATCTGCTTATCTGAGCACAGAGAGGACATAAAACCGACGTTTTGAGGAAACTAAAAAGCGAAATGTTATAAGACTCATATGCATCGATAAAGTACAACCGAAAAGAAAACTATAAGAATAATCTATCTAAAAGTGCAAGTGAATCTGAATCTATTCGGTTAGAACGCAACGAAATTGTGTTATTTTTAATTCTACAACTTAACGGTTATAAACAATTACAACCAGAATAATTGGAACGAATATCAACAAAATGCAATTATGAAAGTATTTCAAGGTTGGAGGTTGCAAGTTCTCTGCGAATGTCAAAAGTAGGTGGGTGGTCTCTTTTTTCTCGTTTCGCATTCCCACCCGATTGTCTAGCGTGGGGTACGGCTTGCATGAAAGATTAACGGTGGCGATAATAACCGGCCTGGATCACGTACACGAGATCCACCTACACTTTTCGGTGTTAATTTAAAAATGGGAATGTAACTCCACAATATTGATTTATACACCGTAAAAGCAGTAACAATCCAGAAGGTTACGCATTCAGGAAAACGTTTTTTCCAAGGATAATTTTACGCCAATATGTGCTAATCCTGAGTGAACGTATTTGCTCGTATGACTAAGGTGCAGTGTGCCTCTACCCGGAACCTTACCAGTGGTGCTTGGATTACAAGGCGTCAGCATTAGCCACTTTGTTATTTAGGAGGTCCCAATGCAAATGTTGATTCGAATCACGTACACTGAACTTGGTATACTACTTAGTTAAAAATTAACACAAATGTTAAACTGTACATATCGATAAGAACAGAGAAACAAATAACATAACAAAAATCACTGCTTTATAAACTTCTCTTTCATTCACCATAGATTTCCACAATCGAAAATGTTTCGCAATTACATATACGTTCATGTGCTTTGTAGGGATAGGCTCCAAATTACAAGGACCAGTTGTTATACCTGATGTGTGTATTAATTTTTGCAGTGAGCACAGTATCTTCATGTGTCTATCCCAGAGCTTAACAAAGTGCTTCTCGAATATTTTTTAAATGTACAGGGTGTGGCAGAAGTCATTAGACAGTTTGAAATTAGCGCCATTCACGTCTGCAGATAGATAGCGTGCTTGTTCACTCGTTATTTAGTGAAGCAACTAAAAGCCTTCAGTCGACATGGAGGTCTGGTCAAGTGAGCACCGCGCGTATGCTGTGGAGCAGTTTTTCAAGAACATTGACTCAGCTACTGCAACGCAACGTGGCTTGAGACGTAAGTTTAATATCGGAAGAAATGGGAAGGTTCCAACACGCCAGACAATTTTAAATTGGGTGAAGACCTTCAGAACCACCCCATTTGCTAACAAGTAAGACGCCGTCCACGGCCTCTGGAGATGCTGCGCAAGACGATGGAATCTGTTGTGCAGCGCGCAGAGATATGTTGGCAGAACAATGGAGCTCATCTCACTAACATTATTTTCAAATCGTAAACACCAAATGAAATGCTTTTGTATGTACCTTGCAGTAGTCATCAGTTTATATTATAATACATAGTTTTGGAATTTCAAACTGTCTAATGAATTCTGCCGCACCATTTAGTCCCCATTTTATTTTAATTTTATTCTTATATTTTATCAGCTTTCTAATTTAATACGTTCTATTGCACATGAATTATTGGTAAATTAATAATACCTGAAAGAATCCTTTATGGTAACAGAGTGCGGTATACAGCTTCCTAATGCGGTCAGTGTGTTTCAAAGTTCTTATTTCTCCTGTTATTGTCTAGAAATGTTCAAAAGCAGTTAGCCTTTTTAGGTGTGCATTCTATCCAGTAACCTCATGGAGCATATTTTGTATTTTACTTTATATGATAAACATTTGTGATTAAAGATCACAAAACTATGCCATTTATTTTGGTTTATGATTTATCACATGCCTAACAAATATTGCAAGGTTGAAAAATCTATTGTTGGTCCGGTCCATCTCGATGGTGTATTACTTTTTGCATAAAGTTTGTTATTTGATTTATTGAATTGCTGTTTCAAGTCCACTTTATGCACAGTAAGGCTCATCGGAACTGGACCTACAGTTTAAAGTGGGATCCGAACCACTATTAAGTTTGTTATTAGATCATAAACCTGTTTCATATCCTTCTATTTGTGTTTTTTTATTATTATAGATCCTGAATTAAACAATGTTTGTTGCTTTGAATAACATTAATGATAATCAGATGTAATCCCTTGTTTTTTACTAATTTTTTAATTTTTGGCAAAACTTGTGTTCTAAAATCAGAGCTTAAACTATTTCATATATTTTCATTTGAGGCTTATAATAGGATATAGGCAATATATTGCTGTTTCTTACATACCGAGTTTACATAAGATTCAAATATTCACTAAAATGCATACTGGTTCATATACTGTATATGTCTCTTATTACTCACGTACAGGTAACGTATTTATACATTTGTGAGTTCCAAACAAGATAAAGGAATAAGAATCACACAAAAATTAATCTAAATAGGAAGCTTGAAAATAAAAATGTTTTAGTGTTCATAATTTGGGAATCATTGAAAGTAGGAATTTTTTATAAAACTCTGTGATAATTTTCTGTTTCATAATTACATATGTATTTCTGATTCGACAGTGTATTTTTTGTGATGCAGAATCTTCTAATGCAATATTTCAAGTACGGATACATTCTTCCTGTAACATTTTTAATAAAGAACTAATGTTCCCTTCAGGTTACATAACAAGTGAGAAAATTGTCTCAAATTTACAATTTGACCTACATTTAGAAAAACTCAATATGCTGACCAAGGCAGAAATTTATTTTATTATAAAACACAAACTAAACGTAACGTTTCAACCTTCTAGCAAGGTCTTCTTCAGACTCTGCACCAAGTACAAATGTAACAAGGTACAAAACAGGATGATATATACACACAAAAGTTACTCCCCTCCAGACTATTAGAAAGTTGTTTTCCTGGAACATTCTAGCAGGTGGCCTTCCTTTGTCAACTGTACTTTCACCTGACAGGCGATTTAGCTAAACATTTTCTTTCATCTGGAATGTGGTTGGACTCTTTATCTCATGCTATTTTTCCTTCATACTTCTTCCTTCTTCTCTCCTCTTTCTCTCTTGTCCTTTCCACTCTTTCCAACACCTTCTTCCATTTTTTTATTATTTTCAGTCGCCCATTCCAGTTCATGGTGTCTTCTTCATATTTCTTCTCTATTCCCTTGGCCTCCTTCCATTTTCTCACTAGTATTCTCTTCTCCCTTCCTATCTGCTTACCCTCATCCCACTCTATGTCATGTCCTGTTTCTCTCGTGTGTTTAAATATCACATTTCTCTCTCTCTTAAGTCGTATATCATCCCTATGTTGTTTCAACCTGTCTTTCAGCCTCTTTTCGTTTCTCCTATGTACACACTCTGACATTTTTTACATTTCACTTCGTAGATAATCCTTTCCTCTTCCTCTTCTCTGTTTTCCTTTTTCTTGTTTGCATTCTTCAGTATTCTTAAGATCATTCTCCCTCCCTTCCTGTAAGTTTTAATGCCCGCTTTCCTAAGCACTTTGCATGTCTTTTCTGTGGTCTTCCCCATAAATCTTATTCCAAACCTTCTCTATTTTTCTTTCTTTTCCAATTCTCCCCTGCCACTTTTCTTCCTTCTTCTGTTTATGTCCACTCTATCATCCTTCTCGTAGCCATTATTTTCCAACTGTTTCCATAGACTATTTACTTTGCCTTCTTTTTCACATTCTTTCGTGCATATTTTCTTCATTCTGTCCTCCATATTCTTTATAAAATTTATTTTTGTCACCTCACTTACATCACTTCTTTTGTGGCAGAATACCCCTTCTGCACACTTCATCTGATACCAAGCGGTTTTAATTTCTTCTCCTCTCTTCATTTTCAATAATATATCTAGGTAGCTTATATTGTCGTCTTCTTCTATTTCGATTGAATTGGTTGAATTGGTGTTTTAAGTCCACTTTATCACAGTAAGGCTAATCGGCACTGGACCTACAGTATAAAGTGGGATCCAAACCAGTATGTGTCTCCATCAGTTTCGAACCCGGGACCCCTTGATTACAAGTCAACGACGCTACCACTGCACCATCATAGAGGCCCCCACTCTTCTATTTCGAGTTCCAGTATTTTAAGATTTGTGAAGAATGCAAACAAGAAAATGGAAAACAGAGAATAGGAAGAGGAAGGGATTATCTACGAAGTAAAATGTAAAAATTGTCAGAGTGTGTACATAGGAGAAACGGAAAAGAGGCTGAAAGACAGGTTGAAACAACATTAAGATGATGTACAACTTAAGAGAGAGAGAAATGCGATATTTAAACACACGAGAGAAACAGGATATGACATAGAGTGGGATGAGGGTAAGCAGATAGGAAGGGAGAAGAGAATACTAGTGAGAAAATGGAAGGAGGCCAAGGGAATAGAGAAGAAATATGAAGAAGACACCATGAACTGGAATGGGGGACTGAAAATAATAAAAAAATGGAAGAAGGTGTTAGAAAGAGTGGAAAGGACAAGAGAGAAAGAGGAGAGAAGAAGGAAGAAGTATGAAGGAAAACTAGCATGAGATAAAGAGTCCAATCACATTCCAGATGAAAGAAAATGTTTAGCTAAATCGCCTGTCAGGTGAAAGTACAATTGACAAGGGAAAGCCAGCTGCTAGAATGTTCCAGGAAAACAACTTTCTAATAGTCTGGAGGGGAGTAATTTTTGTGTATATATATCATCCTGTTTTGTACCTTGTTACATTTTTACTTGGTGCAGAGTCTGAAGAAGACCTTGCTAGAAGGTTGAAACGTTACGTTTAGTTTGTTTTATAATAAAATAAATTTCTGCCTTGGTCAGCATATTGAGTTTTTCATATTCATGGAAACAAGGCTTAATGGTGTTAAAACTACATTTAGTTTACAAATTTTTATAACAAAAGCATTCGAAGAGAGTCCTTAACAGTATTATTAATTTATTTGAGATAGGTAGCTTTCCACGTTTTTCATAGTATAGGCCAAATTATAATTTTTGAGAGGTTTTTATCGTAGAGGATCGGCAGCAGATAATGAACATCCAAGCCACACCATTTAATCTCTTAACTGGTATCGTTTTTTTTTTATTTTCTTTTGCAATTGTCATACGTAGTACGCGATATGAAACTAATACGTTGCTCCGAAGCTCATTTGAACTACCATTTAAGTATCGTAACGAACTGTGAAGTTCGTGGGATCCTACCAAGAATGTTAACCAATTAATCAATGGGTGATGTAGCTTATTCATCATTCATCCTCGATGATGAGAGCATTCGTCATTAACATGACTAGTTAACGCTTGGCAGTGCTAAAGGCACAACTAAAACTAAACCCCTAACTAGCAAAACTAACAACTAGAAAAGACAATGGTCACTCATTGGGTTTTATGAACCTTTGAACCTGAATCATGGCTGGTTTAGGATAAACTAAGTCCTCTGTAGGCTTCGTTGCAGGTTGACCAGCGCGTCGCCTCACTTTTGCCCCACTCCTTTCCTAAGCTCTTCTCTCTCCTCAATCCCAATCAAAAGTAAGTCCCTTCTCAGTCTGTCTCACCTCTATATTACCCAGGCCATGGAGACTCCCTTCTCAGTCTGTCTCACCTCTATATTACCCAGGCCATGGAGACTGACTTTTGATTGGGATTGAGGAGAGAGAAGAGCTTAGGAAAGGAGTGAGCAAAAGTGAGGCGACGCGCTGGTCAACCTGCAACGAAGCCTAAAGAGGACTTAGTTTATCCTAACCCAGCCATGATTCAGGTTCAAAGGTTCATAAAACCCAATGAGTGACCATTGTATTTTCTAGTTGTTAGTTTTGCTAGTTAGGGGTTTAGTTTTAGTTGTGCCTTTCGCACTGCCAAGCGTTAACTCGTCATGTTAATGACGAATGCTCTCATCATCGAGGATGAATGATGATTGATTGATTGATTGATTTAGTTTATTTTACTTCGCGTTTTGTGCCTCTTGGCTAATTTGCGAAGATGGGGATGAGTGATGAAATAATGAAATTGATGAATGGACATTTACAAACAACCAAGCCCGACCGGGATTCGAACCCGGGACCCTTGGCGTCGCAGCGCGATGTGCTAACCACTCGGCCACAGGGTCGGGCGGATGAATGATGATTGATTGATTGATTGATTTGTTGTTTTAAGTCCACTTTATGCACAGTAAGGCTAATCGGGACTGGACCTACAGTTTAAAGTGGGATCCGAACCACTTGTGCCTCCACCGGGTATCGAACCCGGGACCCCTTGAAAACAAGGCAACAACGCTACCACTGCGCCATCGGGGAGGCCCCTAGGATGAATGATGAATAAGCTACATCACCCATTGATTAATTGGTTAACATTCTTGGTAGGATCCCACGAACTTCACAGTTCGTTACGGTATAATGAAACTTTACTTAATCGGGTCAGATATGTCATTAGTTTGTCAAAAATCCCGATATGAGTTAAAGGCTATAGGAAATTACTAGCATTAAAATTTTAAAAAATAACGATTAAATTAATCACAAATATACTGCCGGACAAAAAAAAACCGGACACCTTAATATTTTACATCTGAATTGCAATTACTTATGAATTACGCTCTCAGTTAAGTATTGAACAATTGAACATTCATTATTGAACATTTTCCACAGTTTTCCGTTTATTATTTATCTATTTATTTATTTATTTACTCGTATTTACTTATTTGGAACACTTAGTAGGCTCAAAATTAATTTCATGCAATTTTGTTTTAATTTATTGATTTTCAATTCCTGTTGATGTTATTTTGTTTAATGTCTAGAGAGGCATGAATTTTGGTTCATAGTAACCATAGTAACATATATTATTGACATTGTCATTGCTGGTATTTTTCTTGCAAGTGTATTGTAAGTTTGCTGCTAGCTTGAAAATGAGACGTGAAGAGGTAGTGTAAAAGCAGTAGCTCTTCGCGATGATGGTCGTAGTGTACACTATATTGCTAGGGTGCTAAATATAGCACGAAGTACTATCCATGAAGGTCTCAGACGGTATGACGCAACCGGTTCCTATGGTAGAAGACCGGGTTCTGGTCAGAAACGATGCACAACAGCACGGGAAGATCGTTTAATGCGTATCACAGTCTTAAGAGACCGTCGTACGACTTCAAATATTGTGGCACAGCATTTGAGAAATGTTCATAGAACTGTGGTTTCTTCACGAACAGTTCGTAGAAGACTGAATGAAAGTGGTTTATCATCTCGGAGGCCGGCTGCAGGTCCCAGGTTGTTAGCACGTCACCGGAAGCGAAGACTGGAATTTTCTACAAAACACTTACGTTGGAATGTGGAGCAGTGGGAAAAGGTTTTATTCTCTGATGAGTCAGAATTCAACCTACGTTCATCAGACGGGCTTGAACATGTGTATAGAAGACCTAATGAGCGTTATGCACAATGTTGTTTCGTTGAAATAACACCCTTTGGAGGTGGTGGTGTCATGGTCTGGGGAGGTATCTCTTTACAAGGACGTACAGAGTTGGTTCTTGTAGATAATGAGGCAATGGCAGCTTGCAGGTATATTACAGAATGTGTGGCAGATCATGTAGTACCATATGCACCATTCATAGGCCCGGACTTTGTTTTTATGCATGACAATGTGCGTCCTCACGTTGCGAATATTGTCACGGAGTACTTGGACGAAGTTGCGATTACGCGATTAGAATGGCCATCACAAAGTCCGGACCTAAATCCGATAGAGCACGTCTGGGATCAACTGAAACGACATATCAGAAACCGCGCAATAGTTCCAGAAACAATTGAAGAGCTAAGACGTGCTATTCAAGAAGAATGGGAGCAATTGGACCAAAAAGCGATTGCCAACCTTATTCGAAGTATGCCACGGCGGTTACAAGCTGTAATTGATGGCAGGGGAGGTAACACCCGCTATTAGACCCCACCAGTACCAGTTAACAATATTAAAAAAAAATATATTGCTAAGATTTTTTTTGGTAGTTTTCTGTAACTTTCGTTTATGTTCTAATTTAACTTATTAACAATAAATTTTAATTTGCTTTCTGTTGAATATATTCAGGATTTCTTATTTCCAATAATTTCTGCAACATTTACTTAGCCTTCGAATCAGAATTTATGCGTTATCACAAAAAATGCAAGTGTCCGGTTTTTTTTTGTCCAGCAGTATATGATCGTGCTTGTTATGATGGATATTTACTATTTTTTACAGTGTATGATAAACCATTTCCTCCAGTATTGTTCAAGATTTGTTACCACTTGGTTTACAGTTGGGAAGATTGTTGCAGACAAACACTTTATTACGTGATGTCAACAGAAGAAATATTCGGAAACTTGGAGATTATGCACAAAAATAATGTTACCCTTGTTCCTGATATATTCTCTGTGAAGTACTTATAATCGTTGATTATTCACTTAATGAAATGAACGATTAAATTAATCACAAATATGATCGTGTTTGTTATGATCGATATTTACTATTTCTTGCAGTGTATGATATACCATTTCCTCCAGATTTGTTACCACTTGGTTTGCAGTTGGGAAGATTGTTGCAGACAGACACTTTATTACGGGATGTCAACGCTCAGTCGGTAATGCGTCTGACTACCATGCTAAAGGTCCCGGGTTCGATTCCCGGCCGGTTTAAATTCGGGAACTTTTCTAACGTTGGAAGCGGCCCCGACGCCCCCACCAAGCGTCGAATGACATGGGTACCTGGGGGAAACCCTGGGGGTAAAGGCGGTCAGGAGCGTGATGCTGATCACATCACCATAACTCACGACCGGATCAAGAAAGTGTGGGGCGTTACCCCCATACGCCTTCGTGGCCTGCTGCTAAGCACAGGGGAGCACTTTACCTTTATTTTTCACTTCGCCTTTTGTGCCACTTTTGGCTAATTTGCGAAGATGGGGAGGAGGATGATATGATGAAATTGATAAATGGACAACCACAAACATCCATACCCAGGCCAAGATTCGAACCCGGGAACCCTGGCGTCGTAGCGCGATGTGCTAACAACTCCGTCACGGAGGCCGGCGAAAGAAATGGCATATATATTCTACTAGAGTAAAAGAGTAAATCATTTCATCTCACTTTTATGTAATTAATTCTGCCTGATGACAGTTGAACTTTTAGAAGCATCTGTATATTTCCCAACATCCATCTTCTTCAGCTTCATCGAGAAGGTTATTCTCTCCTGAACATTATTCCTTACTCCAGGTTTAAAATGGATATTTGTGGTACACATCTGGCGCACCAGTGTTTAACATGAAATAATATGGCATGTTATTTTGTAAAATGAATGAAAGCTGTAAGTTAGAACACAATACTTTTAATTTTATGAAATCAAAGTGTTTGTAGATTCATGTCTCCAGACAAGAAGAGACTGTCATCATTGCGTAGTGTTTAATGGACTGCCCTGTGAAGTAGAGAGCAATGCGTTCGAATCCCGTTCAATACACTGGTGTTTTGGTTTTACTATCGTACATTTTATTAGTCAAATTCCATCCATGTGGCTGCGATTCACCTATCAAGAGGGAAAACGGCTTAAGATAACAAAAAGTATGAAACAAAGTAGGGAAGTTTTTGATTTTAGAGTATATTCTATGAATTGACAATGATGTTCAAGACCTATTTGTTTGTTTTACATCATAGTAGTCAGCATTTACTGTGCTCTCCTTTCCTTTGGTTTATGTAATCATTTAGAACTTTGACATTTCACACGTCACACATGCATTTAAAGTTAGACATTAGCTTTAATGGAACAGGAAAGCTTGTCATCTCGTGCCATCCCTTTAGGTAGACAGTTTAAGTGAATTATCAACAATCTGCATTTGTTACCTGTGGAGTATATCAATAGGAACGATCTCATGCTAATAGCTCGGTGCAGGTCCGAGGTCATTTCCCGTATGGTTTTTGATTAGATAAGTCACGGAATCGGTATTTTTGGACTGCAAAGCTCTGAAAGGGGCTTGGTTGCTGAGCCGGCTTCAATTAAGGTGTTTGTACGAAGAGGAATTACACTTACGTGAGATAACTGTCTTAGATCCAAGACTGAAATAAAATTATATATTTGGCGATGAATCACACTCTCCTGTACTTAGACTACTTGTAGTGAATAAGTACCAATGAGGTAGAAGTTCATGATTGGCTGAAGCGGTTTCCCGCCTGAAACGAAGTTTTGACTTACTATCGGCTGTGAACGAATCACCTACATGTATTTTCGGGAAGAGAACATCTAATATGCTGACCCAGCTGCATGTTGAAGATTGCTTCTCTCATTGGACGGCGCCTGCCGCTAGGAGAAATAATAGGGCAAGATTTCACGTTCAATTTGACTCAACAAAATGCAATCGATTTTAACCTTTCCGCCCATCTACCTCTTCTGTACTCGTTGATACGTACAGTAGATATGAATACCAGGAACAGTAACTTGCTCATATACAACAGGAAGAAAAGTTTTCATATTATTTTTTTGTACACGTCGTATTTTCCTGAAGTAAACGTCTTTTCTCTCAAAATGGGATTGTATCCAACAAGACGTAAAATTTATTTACAACATTTAAACATTTCAAATGCATTATCTTACAACAGATCAAATCATAATGTTCTTGTTCTGACATTATTTAAGGTTTTTCATGAAAGAAGGGTGCCCAATTTTGTTGTTCATAATCATCGTAAACAAAGTCCATTTGGAATGTTTGAAAATAATTTCAAATTATATGATGGATTTCCTGGTCATGACCGTGAATCATCTCCGATATTCGAAACATCTGCATCGCAAACAATTCTTTATAACCTGGTAAGTGATGTATATTTTTGTCTGTGCTAAGTAGGATCATGATTATTTTTTTCATAATTTGTTAATCTTTTGTGTAATGTTTAGTTAGTTTTAGTAAAGGTATCGTTAACATTTTTGTACACATTCTTCTTGCTGAAGATGTTCTCTCGGGATATCAGCCAGGTGATTTCGGGATACGCTTCCGAGCTTTCGAGAGCTAACGTCACTCTCATCTTCAGGGATTGAAGTGCAGAGAAAAGTTGGGGTATGGTTTTATGTATTTGATGTGGGATGGGTACGGTGCAGGTGGAGGGCCAATCAGGTGCCGTCTCTACGACGTCTGCGCTCCCAGTCGACTATCTCTAACCAGGCTGGGTCCAGTTCTAGTCCCGTGTCCCTGTTGAGGTTCTCCTTTTCCCCATGGATGGCAATCTTCTTTGATGATTCTGTCCCAGTCATTAGATGACTTATTGATGATCTTGCTGGTTGTGAAGTCGATTCTATGGCCCTACTTTATGGAATGTTCAGCTAACCCTGATTTTTCTGGATGAAAATTCTTTATGTAGCTGGCATGTTCTTTGCATCGTTGTTCGATTTTCCTCCCCGTTTGCCCGATGTAGACTTTACCGCAGGTACAGACGATACGGTAAACCTCGGGTGTCTTCTGTCCTAGATCATCTTTAGGGTTTCGAAGTCTGGTTCTTACTTTGTGTGGTGGTTTGTGGATCGTCTTAATGTTGTGCTTTGTTAGAATGCGGCTGATGACTGCGGAGAGGTTTTCAGTGTATGGGATGCTGGCTATCTTCTTCTCTTCTTGGTTATCTGGAGGTTCCGGGTTTGTTTGTTGGTAGTTCTTGTTGTGCATCCAATTACTGTGACAGAATCATCAAAGAAGCTTCAAGAATTAATTATTGTTGCTGTCTGATACAGGCAACACACCAATACAAGTGTGTGTTGTGTGTGTCTGTGAAATGTTAAGAGTTCTAAAGAATTAGATAAACCAGAGGAAAGGACAGCACAGCAAATACTGCGTACTATGATATGAAACACACAAATACCCCATCCACACCATTATCAATTTGTAGAGTAAGGTAGAATTCACACCTAAGAGACACGCGACATGCGACACGCGATACGTATCGCTTGGAAGGGAACCCTCAGTAATCAATGCAACCTCTCGAACCGAAGAGACACGGCAAGCTGCACGTGTCGCATGTCGCTTACGTGTCTCTCGGACTGGGTCGTTTCCTCAATACCGTGCATCGTGTCGCCTAAGTTTGTTTTTCGCGTATGCGTAGTGAATGCTTCACTCCAACGGGCTATATTTAAACTCTAGAAGGGGGCTTTACAACATGTTTTAACCTCTAATTTTTTGATATAATAAAGTATCAATATGTACAATGTTTCAAGATTTAAACGCAACGTTCTTTTTGCTTTATCAAGTTTATTGATGCAGATATTGGTTGTAATTTGCCTTCAACATTGTGTGAAGAGGCCGTGTTTTGGCCATTTACGACGTGACTGCTTTTATTTTATAAAGCCAGCATATGGAGGCACTTTAGTCCAAAATAGATCAGTCAACATGGTAAAGTACTATTGTGTATTGTTTCTCAACCGCCGGACCGCGATCCGATACCGTGCCTTCGTATCAACTATGCTGAGCTGAAAGAGGTTGACGACTATCATAATCCCAATATCGTATTTGAGTTGTGAGTTTTCGTTTGTAAGTCCATTTAATGCACAAATATACTTATCAGGACTTGACCTATAGTTTAAAGTTGGATCCACGGCACTATATGCCTCAACTGGTTAACGAACCCGGGATCACTTAATTACAAGGACACGACGTTACGACTTCGTTATCAATTTTTTTTATATTTGTCAACAATCCTACACATTATTACTCTCTATGATTATGCCATAATTTATTTATCAATATTTAATTTCATAAATGTTAATTCTTGCATAAAACCTTAAATACTGTAAAGGTATTTACGAGAAAAATTCTTGGGCTAAGGGCATTGACTTAGAAAAAAATACCGGGACATGGTTTCATAAAGATAGAGAACCATTTCTCTAGTGATTAGGTATTCGCTTTATTCAGGCTTAAAAGTCTAGCGTATACAGTTTGAGGTCAGTGCATATTGTCTCTCAGTTCCCTCATGCAAAACATGCATTTTCTGAGTTTCAATAACATCCACAAATTTTAAAACGCGATTTACATGTAACAATGTATCTTGTTACGTTTTCCGGTATGCGAACTGAGCAAAGAAACAAGTGTCGCTTTCCGCTTGTCGCGTGCACCTTGTCTCTTAGGTGTAAAACTTTCGTGTCGCATGTCGCGTGTCTCTTTGGTGTGAATTCTACCTAGAATGAAGTACCTTAATATTCTTTGTTCGTACTCTTTGTTATCTTACTAGATTTTCCCTCTTGATAGGCTAATCGCAGCCATACGGATGGAATTTAACTAATAAAATGTATGATAGTGAAGCCTAAACATCAATGTGTGTCGGCTTACGAATGACTTGTGAATTTTCTAATAGATATGCACATTTGGTTGAAATAAATATGCTTGGAACACATTCAGTATACACTGTAAAAAGTTGATGTCCAAACAACACAGATGCTGGTCCCAAGAAGTATTTCGCTCAACTTTTAACTCCATCGATATCTGTGTTATTTCAACACCTCCAAAGGTAAACGTTGACGAAAATGGGGCGTGGACCTTCTTGGACCACTAAATGTACCATTTTGGCACCCATTTTGTTCAGCATACTAAGTGATACATTATCCTCCTCTGAAGGATGATGTAAAACGTTGGAGTTCTGTGCTATTTTCCTTTGTTCCAACATTTCGGAACGTTTTTGGCTTACCACTGCAGAAACTCTAATTGAAGGCATGAGGTCGGATACGAAAAATTAGCTTCTGTATCCTAGAAAAAGATGCTTCTTTTTCAGTAAACAACAGGGCTGGTTCGTTGTTGTAGTTTTGTCCTTGTTGTACGTAAATTCCGTGCTGGTAGTGCGATACGTTTCTCCGGGCAACAGCTTAGAATCGTACTCGTGTGTCACTCCTTGAAACGAGACCCTGTTGACAAAGTGTCATTTTTATCCTTTCAGTGAGAATTTGTTCTACTTTGTTGCGTGGCTCGTACGTGTACTGACCCGGATTTTCAAGGAGTTTGCCTCGTCTGATCGTTCTTCTGATTCATTGCTATGGGGAACGAAGACACACAGCAAAACATACATTACTGAGGCCAAAACACAAACAGAAGCTTGGCTCGAACTACGTTGAGTACCAGAGCTCTGAGAAACTTTTGGAGGACACGTTTCAACACGAAGGCTGCTGCTGCTTTTTTAAAAAAACAGGGGAACAGGAGGATATTCCGTGACCGCAAGAAACAGATGAAATCTCGTCGTACACACTCATGCGATTCCAATCCTATCAGGTTCACTTTCTCACGTAGGTAAATGCCGAGACAGACAGGCGACTTTTTTTTGTAGGTGGAAATTATTTCTTTTTCTGTAACTCGCTTGTCATAATTTCGAAAGGTGAGAGTGATATCTTATGACTCCACGTTTTGTACCTTCGCTGCTTTCCTGCTCGCTCTGCACGCGTGAAAAGATGGCAGGGGTTAAGGTTACGCTGATCCAGATTAAATAGAAGTAAATGACTTGACTTCGGACGCCACGAGACCCTCCTGGGATAAGTGAACTGAGATTACTTCGTACCGCACTAATTCTGCTAAGGGTCGTGATTTTGAGACGCTTCGGGTCTGCGATAACGACCAGAAACTTTGTCCGAACTGGGAGAAGGAAGTTAGATTGAATTAATGATTTCAAACTCTAAAGAGACTCCGCAGGTACAGAAAAAAAGACATAGGCAAATTGGCAGCGTTAAATGTGATGGATTTTTTCTCCCCCTTTTTTTTCTAATTAACGTTCATTTCACGCGCTCGAGCTATAAGGAACTCAAGCTCAAGCTATGGACGGAACGACATATTTTTTATGAAATAGACATACCGAAACACTATACTCTGTCCCGGTTATCTCTGGAGCAAGGCCACAAATAGCGGCAGAGAAGGCGGGAAATCGAATGGTCAGAGCGTAGCAGTACACGCTACTGCGAAGGCTGGTAACTGGATTGATTGATTGATTGGATTTATTTTACTTCGCTTTTTGTGCTACTTTTGGCTAATTTGCAAAGATGGTGATGAGTGATGATATGATGAAATTGATGAATGGACACTCAAAAACATCCATGCCAGGCCGGGATTCGTACCCGAGATCCCTGTCGTCGTAGCGCGATGTGCTAACCACTCCGCCACGGCGGCTGGCTGGTACTAGAGTCGCTCCCCCGCCATGCAATCACATTCCCTCTCACGTGCTCATTGGTGGAGCCGTCTAGCGTCACTTCTTGCGCAGAGACTTGTTTCCGTTCGTTTGCTCCAGATATAACCAGGACAGAGTATATATACGAGTGTACGTGTATCCAGGCGTGGATTTAGAGGGTAATTGTCGTGGCTATAGATCCGGGTCTCACTCTGCAAAGGGTAACTTTGAAACGTGACCTCAAAATGAAAAAGGAAACATGTGATTAAAACAAATATATATATATATATATATAACTAACCATCTGACATAACTTAGCCTAAGAAGTGTAACTTCCACGTATTATAAATCTGGCCCTGAATATATCGGAATACACATCATCCTTTTACATGAACTAGACAGGGTTTTCTCTAGGAAGTATTTTGTTTTAGTTCAACTTAAAATATTCCTTGATTTGAAGAACATAAATGTAACCGGAAATATGACAGTTTCTGTGTTCCGCGTTAAATTAACATACAAATATTAGTGCAAGTGCCATCGCTCATGATATATTTCATTATATTTCGAAAAAATCCTAAATGCATAATGATAATCTTGCTAGAAAATTATTTTTTGGCTAGGAAATAGAAGAGCAAATCTCGAGCTAATCTAGATTTCGTTTAGTTTCCCGGACCAAAGCTTTTCTGCGTTGTAAATCCAATGCTGCATTGATTCTGGTAGCAGATAATATGTCTGTCTGTGACGAGTATGACGTGAATTGCCATTATCGCGCCGTGGAAAAATAGCTATATGGACATAATCTGTTACAATGGTCAGAAAACATGAATATGCTCTTGGAGGCTGGATGTTCAAATCAAGTGGCACCGGGAAGATGGGCAGTGAGGTTTTGTACCGGTATTTTTATAATTATTGGTATTCTAAATCAGCTACTAGCACGGAATATTTATTACTTACACGTGCAGGATGAGACATGTTTCTACGTTCGAAGACAATAAAAATGGGTCTATGAGCACTTGACTCGAATTTTACGTTGTCGTAATCGTAAATGTTAGTAAAAATTAAATATGATAATTGTTAAGAAAGGAGAGCTTATAATGAAGTTGGATAACAGACAGTGCAAAAATGTCTTGTGCAAAGCCGTATTGATGATAGCAAAGGGGAATCATAAATTTCTTCATAAAAAAGTTTTTTTAAAAAAAAAACAAAAAAAAAAACAATTATTTCCTGCACTTGCATTTTGGCTTATGTGAATTTCAATGTATAAATACGCCCTAATTGTGAAGTGCATTAAATACAGAACAAGAGCAGACTCTAACTAAGAGCGCTGTAGAAATACAATTTTAAATATTACACTGAGGAGTGAGCAATATTCGTTGGAGTGAGCAAATTGGTTGTACTACTTGTCGTATTTTTTTTACCATCTCGTATACATCAGTAGCGTCTTTGCACGACAAGTTGGGTAATTTTGTTATCCGATATTGCTACAGCCATTAATAACCTTGCTATAGGTATATTTGTTTCTTGCTGGCTAGCACCTCACGCTGGTAGCTAGACAAATAATATTTGCAGCTCGTAACATATTCGTAGTTACTCCTTGCTAATTGCAGTAAATCTCGTTTTTTTAGAAACAATAAGTAAGTTCGTAATTATATTTAGGGTATGCTATATTGAGATATCTTGAAACTTGTCTCAAATTGATATATTTATCAGTAATGCATTTATGTACATATCACAATCAAATTTTGGTTCACATGTTCAGAATGTAAATAAGGCTGGTTCAATTAACTACTTGCATAAAATACGTAGTCACTTTTGTTTCTCTAACACATTCTATAATAAGATTCACTCTCTAAGTTCAGCTACTTTTATCGAATTTACAATTGCTCTCGCAGCTTGAGTTGATACTGTGTAGAGATAGGAATTCCCATCGGAGACATCAGGGTTTGTACTTAGCGATGGTCCATTTCGTTCTTAACTAAATTTTCAGCGCAAGCAGTTCCTGTGGGATTATTCTTGACAGTCAATATCAGTCAAAGAAGAGATCTTTGTTGGTAAGGTTCTATCTTGAAACTCGGTTAAGCACATTCAGATTTTTTATGCCGATTTGGGTAATGGTAAAATCGAAAATGAGATGCTTGACTACGTAGAACTTAAGCAAAAGTTCCGAAGATGTCTTCTGTGTTTTGATATTAACACCAAATGTCCAGAAAGTGGACATTTGAAACTCTGAAATCTTAATGAACTATATCTGGTTGAGTGTCGTAATGTGTATGTGTAGTTGAATGTCTGAATTAACCGCACCAAACTTGGATGAAATTGGAACTGGATTCGAATCCCATTTCCTGATTGGTTCACTGTTTTTCAGGAAATCATCAAACACAACTAACCAGACCGAATAAGGGCCTCCCTCCTCTGTAGAGTAGTGCCTAAAGCTGTCGCCTTGTAATCAAGGGGACCAATGTTCGAATTGCGGTGGAAGCATATTGGTCCGGGTTCAACTGTAAACTGTACGTGCAGTCTGATTTGACTATCGGAACATAAACTGGACTCAAAACAATCTTTGCCAAACCGGATAAAATAACAACATTAACATATTAGATATATTTTATTTGTATCGTGTTTACTGAAATTGTATTTGATAAGTTCATGGTTTGAAAACATAAAGCCAAACCAAATAATTAAAACTAGCAAAATATTACAGTTTTTGGTCTTTACCATTACCTCTAAATGACATAACATGCGCGTTAAATGCAGCTATCAATTTTACGTAGTATTTCAGTTGTATCGTAAGTATTAAAGGTCAGTGTTTGTTATAAGTAATAGGTCCAAGATTTAATTTTTATTATAAAAGCCTTTAAATAGAATTTTGATTTATAAAGTCAGACTAGATTATGTAATGAGAAAAGCGAACGAAGACGATAACGTATAACACTGTGTGAAATGCATGAGTTATTTCAAAGATTATACCTCTTTCTTGTGTACTGTGGAACCACTATTCGTGTACGGATTCCACAACGTAGGTATGCAAAGATCCCAGATTCGGCAGTCTGCTCGCAAACTAAGGATTAACCCTTATGCTTACCATAGCGTAAACACGTGTCGATCGATATGCGAGTGTCAGTATGGGCTGTTCACCATTGCTTGCTTTACTAGTTCGAGCTCGGCTTCAGAGAAACCGGACAGTGTGTAGTCTTTAAATCCGATGCTCTAAAAGAAATCGCCGCCAATAATTTGTTTTAGGAATTGGTAGCAGTGAACGCTCGGTAATTACTGATCGAATCCGTTAAGACTGTCATCGAGAAGGATAACAGACTTAAATACCTGCAGCTTCCGCCCAAAATCCTCAATAATGAGAAAATCATGAGAAGCTTTCTGCATGAAATTGGCAGGGTGTATAAATTGAGCCAGTACGGCCCTTAAGAGGAAATTGCATGGGACTGGCATTCGATACGGGTACTGTCGCTGGTATCTCATTTGCCTGTTTGGAAATACGTGCGCCACAGACAGATAAAATACTTAAGTACTATCGACGTTGATAATTACATAACTACTGTGGAGGGGTTTGTCATATACCGCTGTTTTGATTTTGAACTGTGAACTAGCTATTTTACTATTTTCAATTTCTGACTCATTTCAGGTGACTTGACTTGGTTATAGAAGAATATTGTGAAGCAGTTTTAAATTATTATTGCTTTGTTAAAGAAACGTAACGTAATTTATGCAAACAGGAAGAAAATCATCCAGAAAGTGCAACAATTGCTCTACTATTTTCTTGAAATTTCAAATTCTTCAAAATTCTACATTTCTATGTTGCCATAAGATAGGTTGTTCAAAGTTATATGTAATATTTTGCTGAAATTCAAAATGGAAAATGAGTTACGAGCCATTTCAAACACAATGTAACAAAAAAAAAAAATAAAACAAGTATTTACTGTGATATGTCTGTCAGACCGCTCCCCAAATATAGAATTCAATAAGATTTGAAAGGAAACAAGACCTCATGACCTTGACAGCGTGTAGATAGATAACTTCTACATACCTTTCATCCAAACTGAGAGGTATGGAGAAGGATCCACTTGTGGTTGGAGGGATGCTAGAAATAAAGCAAAAGATAAATTGAGCTGTTTAAGAGACGGTCCACAGTAGCTAAGTCTTAAATTGAAGTAAATTTCTTCTTCGAGCACGAAAAACCAATAGGATTCCGGAACATCACAAAGTATGTCATGTGCTTGAACACTCATTTGCCACATTGAACGGCCACTGGCCTCCAGCGTTCATGCAACGCATGCGCATGTGTGGACGACAGCCTGTAGATCATGCCCGTGCCGTAAGTGTTTGAGAATCGATGGCAAGACTGAAATGTAACTGATAGGATTGGAAACTGCCATTCGTCATAAAATACTAGGTCTGCCCACTTCTGATGGCATGGTGATGGATGACAACGCGAAACGCGACACAGCGGCGACAATACGAGAGTTTCTGGAGAGGTTACAATGAGAACGTATGCAGTATCCCTTCCACATATTCTACCCGGCGACTTCCACGTTTTCCCAACTATAACCCTGTCCCAGCTAACTGTGGAGCAAGGCCGCGCATAATGTCAAACAAGCGAGGGAAATCGAGTGGCCAGAGCGAAGCAGTAGACGCTGCTGGGAAGGCAGTCGCTTTCCCCCACTCCACGCAATTCCGTTCTTCTCACGTGTTCATTGGTGGAGCCGTCTCGCGTCACTATTTGCGCAGAGACTTGATTTCATTTGCCTGCTCTACAGTTAACTGGGACAGAGTATATAAAGGTGGAATTCCCTGGACACCGTTACAGCAGTAAGTAGGATATGGTGCAGTTAGCAGGACAAAGTGTTTTATTTGAACTCCTTTTTCAAACTAGTGCGGCGACATGATGTTGGCGGGAACTATGTGAAGAAGTAGAATGGGTGTGTACCTTTCTATTGATAATGTATATTTGCTTTTCTGAATACGGTCCTGCTCATATCAGACTCGCGAAACTTATTTTCGTACTAAACGTTGTACACATGGTAAAACACGAATAATTAAGAATTCATTGCATCGTCTCAAGGAGGAAATCTTGCATCCGCGTAATTATCAGTGTGTTGGTACATCTTCGATTAATATATATCCATGTGCGTCAGAACAGCCAAATTCCACAGAAATTTTAACTGCAGTACAAATGGTTTCCTCTGAAGACTAATAATTCTTGTTTAAGGTACAGTCACAGACACTTCTGATCTGCAATATACAAATTTGTTTTCAACGGGTGCGTTACAACACAGTAGTGTTCGTGACTGTACAATTTCAAATAGCTAGACAAACTTTTGCATATTTAGGGCCTCCCCGACAGCGCAGTCGTATCGTCGTCGCCTTGTAAATCAAGCACATAGTGGTTTGGATCCCACTTTAATCAATCAATCAATTTTGCATATTTACACGAGAAGCATTCAATTAATAGAAATAAAACTTTGCATTAAATTCTAACAGCTTTTAATGAACTTTTTTTGTTATGTGTACACTGAGTAATATACTGACCTTGTTGTAACCTAGTTGCACGGTGGAATAAGATACAATTTTATGCAACATCTTGAAACAATATGAATTTAATTGGGTTTCGAGGTGAGATCCAGTTAAATAGACAACCCTATTTGATTTTTTAAAATACATAGCGTTATTTTCTCTTTCAAATTGACAATATTAAAAAAATATATTATTTTTATGCAATCAGACCTCTTGCATTCCTTATTTATTTGATTGAAAATATGAATCTGCAGCTGGTTTCAGAGTAGCAAATATTGTTTGATGTAGTGACGACTATTCCTGGAATTTTTAATATAACTTTCTACGGGTAAAAAAATCGTAATGCTTCACGAATTTAAGAATACTACAAGAAAACGAATTTTCCCATGTATCTTTTGCAAAACATACATAAAGTGAATGTGGAAACATTAAATCTCACTAAGAAACACGTGCTGTTAGGAAAAGGAGTAAATTAATGAACAGGTAACCACTAAATAGATTAGTTCGTTAACATTGTTTAGTAGAATTGCACCTTTCTTTTCCGGGCCGACCACATGTACGAGGTAGCACGGAAGACAGGCTAAGTGCGGAGCCAATCAGCGATAACGAACAACTTCCGTGATGACCTTGCAACGGAACACTCATGCAGAGCAGAGGTCCTTCGGAATTCACCCGGACACGATCACAATCTACATTGCTTGAATTCTTCATGATTTCAACCCATCTGTTTCCGACGAAAACTATTCTTTCGCTACAACGGGAAACATGCAATTATTATCGATTCAACCACGTGTGTGTTTACGTGATTGATTTTTCAGTTTTGGATTTCTCACTGTGCTCTTTTTGCATCTCATACTCATATCACAATGAATGAATTCGAGCTCATGATTGCAATGTAGAATGCATTACCTAGTACTGAAGCTTTTTAACGGTACGTACTCTGCGTTTGGTGTAACCAACTCCGAAATCAAGAGTCATTGGTGTAAATCCAGGATTAGGAATGGATGATGATTTAAGCATTTAAACAACCTTAAACTAGCAAGAACATCTGAAGTAAATACCATATCATGTTTCGTAAGAATCACGTCGACTCGACTTTCGATATCGCCACCGAAGTTTCAGGTTCAACTTCCTTTCTGGACGTGAGTGTCTCTTCATCAATTCTATCTTATTGTCACTAATCCTCATGGTCTCGATTAACCCAGATGTGGCCAGAAGCGACGTGAAGTAACAAAAATACAAAATACAGGTTGAATTCACACTGTTGGCACAATTAATTAAAAAATTCTTTTTTGGTGTAATTTGGTCAGTTGTTATTACGAAATACAACAAATGTTGCACGCGGTACATGATTACATGTTCGATAACTGGTGGAAGCACCTAGTGGCTCGGATCTCACTTTAAACTGTAAGCAATTCTCAAAATTTGACTTGGTTTACTGCAACAATCCTTATTTATTGTATATAATTTATATACACTCCATCTAGATAAATTAGATGTAATAGAAATGAAACACCAAACATGCAAGAAAACAAAAACATGAAGATCGACAACTTCAAATTTTACTGAAATTTGTGTTTTAAATAAATGTTTTACCAAAAATTGGACCCAAATTTCCCTGCGCCAAGGGGAATTTCCCTCACTGTCTCAGTCATGCGCAGCACAGGAAGAAACAAGCAGTTTTCTACTGCCAACACTGTTTGCCTCTGTGGAACTATACACTATCTATGGACCGTCGTTGCCTTGTAATCAAGGGGTCCTGGGTTCGATACCCCGTGGAGGCACATAGTGGTTCGTATCCCACTTTAAACTGTAGGTCCAGTCCCAATTAGCCTTACTATGCATAAAGTGGATTTAAAACACCAAATCAAACCAAACCTATCTCGGGAATGTCTGGGGAAACGGAAACAAGTTTCTACGCAAGTAGTGACTTGAGAGGGCTTGACCAATGAACACGTGAGAGGGGAATTGAATGCATGAAGAGGAAAATACGGCTGCAGCTACCAGCTGTTAGCAGCAGCGCGTACTACTTTTCTCCGCCCACTCGTGTCCTCCTCTTCTTTCCTGTTATGTGCGGCCTTGGTCCACAGATTCTCTGGACAGAGTATAACACGCTCAGGCCACGTGTTTTAAAATAGCCACTCGCTTCAGCTCCCTCGTCCTCCCCGCGTATAATTGGGGAAGAAACCCCGTCATCAGATGGGTGTGATGGAAAACGATTGGGTGTGCATATAATAAGCAATTGCCCATATATTAAATCTACATGTATAAAAATGTAAACGGTGGTAAAAGAGGTAACATACGCCACCGGTGTCCAGATAGCAGCAACCTTCCTTGGGTGTATTTCTCCTCACAGTGGATTTAATCGTACTTCTTAGTTCGGTGTAAACAGTTCTCTGCTGACTGCACCTGAGCTTGATTGAATTGGTGTCCACTGACGTTCTCTGATCTTTCTTTTTTCTTTTTCGTAGTGCAACACCACAGTCAGCTACACTTTTTGTGTATCTATCGCCTCTCAAGGCAGTTTACATGAAAAGTTATTCCCCAGTGATTTAATCGAGCATCTTACTTTTCATCTACCCGAGTTGGAATCGCCAGCCATTGTCGTCGAGTGGTTAACGTAGCGCACTGCAAAGACCAGGTTGTGATCCTGAATAAGACATGGACGTTCCATTGGGTTTGCCAATAAAATTTGCTCTATCACTACATTTTATAGTCCCTGATAAATATACAGCGTCTTATTGGATTTTAGACGCTGTATCTTATCCAATTTTAACCGATTTGTTAGTCAGTGCTATATCACACCATGCATAATTGTGTCAATTAATTTGTGTATCCTTTGTGTGTTTGTTTTCAATCTTTTTTTAGTGTGTAGATGAGCCTTTGTTCTCAATCTTGTATTTGTTCATTTTGTGTTTTTTTTGTGTTTCTATCTTTCTTCTTTGTTTGTTATTGTACAAACATTTAGTATGTAGAATGTATTTAGTATGTATATGTATCCATCGGGGTTAGGTTGTAGAACAGCCGCAGGCTGAACCTCGCCCTTTAATAAAGGAAAATTGAAATTGAAATCATATATCGTAGTGTACTACTTATTGTTTATCCCGGGCTCGATACCTGATAGCACATTGATTCGGATCCCACTTTAAACTGTAGGCTCAGCTCCGATTAGCCTATATGTGCATAAAGTGGTATTAAACCGAAAATTTATTCATACTTACGGTTACAGCAATCATGGAGGTTCTAAAAATGTCAAAGTTTATTTCAAGTCAACTTTATGCTCAGATGTGCTAATCGGAACTGGACATACAGTTTTAAAGTGGGATTAGACCCAATGTGCTATCAGGTATCGAAGCCGAGACTACAGCGGGAACGTTACCACTGCGCCAACGAGGAGACCCCGTGCTGGTTCTCAAGGAAGCTACTGAATTTAGTGTTCTAGCTTAAGTGGATTGCGTGCCCCGGTTTTCCATCGTCATATTTTCAAAGATGCCACAGACACGCGCAGGCATCAGGATGAAAACCCACTTTTCCCTTAAGGCTTCACACAAATCCTGGGATTAAATCCCGTCTTAGGTGCATATGTCGTTCCTCACCCCATACCAATACCTGTCTATGACATTGAAGGACAATCTGTCTCCTTGAGGGTATTAAAAACTAAAGATGTGAAAATTGCCATTTTGCTACTATTGATCCTGTTATGAAATTCAAACTACATTATCGCTAATCATCCGTCCGACAAAGCTTTGCAATTCAGCAGTCAATACCAAATGACCCTGCAAAATAATACAAGTTACAACAATTACAATATGGTGGGCAGTAATTGAAAATTGCAGTGTTGCTGGCTAACTAGGATTTGACTACCACAGCCACGCCCATGGTAAATCTGTATATTATTGTATTGTGTACGTGTCAACTCCTAGTCCCTCCCTACATCATCACCTTTTATCATAACCAATGGGATATTTAAGGTTTTCCATTATTGTTTCTGTGGTTCGATCACATAGAAATGATTATTCGAATTCACACCTGAGTTTCTATCTTTTACTGTAGGTTTTTGGTAAGGAATTCAGTGACATTGGTGTTTGATTTTCTAAACAGGTGGAATCTCTCAAGCTCTGTCTTTCTTGCTCTACGACACTGTGATTTACGAACCAATGAGTACTAAGATAACGTCTGTACATACTTTGGAATTAAAAATAAACTTTCTAACTAAACCCTTTCTCAGTTATCTCTGGAGCAAGGCTGCGCATAGCGGAAGAGAAGGGAGGGAAATTGAGTGGGCACAGCGAGGCAGTACACCTTCGGGAAGGCTGGTAACTGCAGTAGCTCCCCCCCTTCACACACATGACTCATGTCGTTACTTGCACAGGGACTTGTTTTCGTTCGCTTGCTCCAGAGATAAGTGGGACAGGGTATATACTATGTAGTTTAGATATTTTCATGGGGTTTCCTATCTTATCACTATTAACTGCCGGATCCCACATTAAATTGTAGGTCTGTAGGTCCAGTCCCACTTGGCGTATCATAAAGTGGGCTTAGGACAAATTTTTATGTTCTCTGCGGGAGCCAATCAGTATGACGTGTCATATCGATACGTCCATACGACTCCCTTCGACACCGGAAGCCTGTTTTAGGAGCATATGAAGATCATGCATTATAAACACAGCTCAAACATCACCACTCTTTTTAATATTTTGCCTATCTTAAGGATATTATTTTTAATCTAGCGAACCCCTTCCGGTAATTTTATTTCCATCTCCCCTTGGTAGCGCCTATTTTTCTTCCCTTCCAATAAATGAGGGAATCCTCCATGTCTGGACGAAGGTCAGAGATGTCCAGTGGATGGTCAGCTGTACGTGGCGCCTACGATCAATCTTTTCCCACCCGTGATCGATGAACTTCATGGGTCTTTTTTTTTTCTTCTTTCGACAATTCGGTCGGTTCCTGTTAACGAGACAAACGGACTAAAAAATACTTTTTCTCAATTGCCCTGGGAAAAAATGTAATGATGGAGTGGTTCGAGATATTTCCGTTCGTGCGCTCCCTAAATTCTATTACAAGAGAAATGCGTTTATGTATGAGAAATTGGTTTTTGCCTGGAAATTAGGAAGGTTGAGCCGCAGGTAACTTTATGGTAGTGTATAAAATGGAATAATAGCCTTTCTTTGCCTCGGAGTGTTTGCTGTGGAAATATCGTCCCGGGAAGTCTTTTGAAATTCATGATAGGCAGTTTGAAAGATGTAATTTTCCTCTTCTTTCAATAGAATGAGTAATATCCATGTAACGAGAGGCACATGGAAAACCAGTTAGTTGATGATAATATTCTTTTACAACGCATTTTCAACTTGCATATGCAATGAATATAAAAGGCCAATTTTTACATATTCCACATAATTTCATTTTTCCTGTATTTTCCAGTATATTTCAGATTTATATTATTTAGTTTATTTCACAGTTATGTTTTTAAATATTGCCTCAGATCGGAGAGCAAAGGTTTCCTCATTGTTTGAGGCATTGGAAGAAAATTTGGAGGCACGATATGTTGAGTTGTTTCCTAATGTGGCATCATTGACCCAATCTCGTTGAGTATTCGACGAACTCGCAACAAGAGGTTTCTTGTCCAAGTTCCAGTGTAGATTTGAACTTTCTTTTTTAATTCATGTCCTCATACATTTTGTCGTAGCGTACATTTTCGCCAGTGCAATTAGCCAGAAGTGACCCTTTGGAAAATCCCATGTACCTTTGGAAGAAAATCATGGTTGAGGAAAATATCACACAGGAACAAAGTGTACTTTTATGAGTCACTTTATTGGTAATGTGTATGCATACGCAAAAATCCAAAAATTCTCCTTTTCCTAGTAACAATCGTGAGGGATACTGTACGTATTACAAATAACTTAGGGAAGCAGGTGGAAAGAACGATTTGATTATTGTTGGACAGCGAAAGGCGATAAATATCATGTGGTGATAACATGGAATATGATAGAGAGGGTTGTTCGGGCTACATGTGATATTAGATGCATCTTAAAGGTGTTCAGTATTTTTTAGTTTTAATCCCCGCATTATTGCGCAAATTTCTTTCAGTTTCGTGTTTCTATCGTTCACTCTTACAAGCATTTTTAATGCATGAATGAAAACTGCAACATCATGCAGGTATCCAATATTTTGCTAATATTATCAAGAAAATGCAACCGTATAAGTATTTTGACAATTTTGGGGGTTTCCTGTGTGACTGGAATTCAATTACTTTATCACTTTCTTTGTACACTCCTTTCAAAATATTAAAGGTAATTGTTTATTTTTAACAATATAATGTTTGCAGCGTTGAAAATACACGATAACTCTTGTTTGAAATTTCTCTAAGAGGATTAGACCAACCAACTTGGCGCTTATTATATTATTTAGTTAATTGCTGCTTCACCAAAAATATATTTAAGAAGTAATATCACTGTAATGCATGAAGAGAAAATTGTGAAACTTCCGAACTCGGATTTCTAACCTTACCTCCAAATTGACGATTATATCTTTCGGATGACATTAGTTTCGTAGACGTGTAGGCAGTTTCTTTCCATTCTCCATTTATCTTGTTGCATAATTTCAGGTCAAAACGATCTCTCTATATTCCGCTCCGAGTATATCACAATGCTTCCTTGAACCTCAAATACTAACTTCCTGTTTAAAATGCGACATATGACCTGGTTTTTGTATTTGACGATGCCAATTTATCCAACACCAGCTTAGTATTCTAAAGTAATTCTAACTTACTGGTCGTAATTTAATTCGTTCAAATACCATAATTGAAATTGGTACCCTAACAATATACTACGATAGATACATTGTCCTTTTGGAAATCTGAGCAATGCACTTCAACACACGTGTAACTTGATCTGTGTATAAGTTCCCATTGGTGATGATTTGCAATAATTTCTAGGACATTCTCCGATCAAACACTGAAGATAAGTCTTCATTTACATCCATGTCTTCGAATTTGTTGCACCGATGTGAGATTAAACCAACGTATTAAGGGAACCGTCCAACCTCCGTCCTAATCAAGGGGTCCTGGGTTCGATTCCCGGTGGAGGCACATGGCACAGTGGTTCGGATCCCACTTTAAACTGTAGGTCCAGTCCCGATTAGCCTTCCTGTGCATAAAGTGGACTTAAAACAACAAATCAATCAATAAAACCAACCTCCGTCCAACTTTCTCCAGTCATTTTAACATTTGAACAAAACTTTAAATCACTTTTACGCTATGAATAAAGTTGCCGCATGCGAACTTAGTGCTGTATTTGATGTCAGCTATACTCAGTACTTAAATATAAACTATTATTATTTCATCTCAATACATTAACTGGGCTTCAACCCGGCCAGTTTTGCCACCTATGCTTGTCTGGCATTACTTAAAGTGCAGAATGGACTCATAAATGTGATCAGAAGAAAGCGGCTGGTATTGAACTCTCTATTCGTGTATTTCCAGTTGACTACACAGAGATAGGAAAAATGTTCATTCGAAATGTTTATCGAAATCCATGACCTCTAATGCAGTCACAACTAATTTAAGCAGTATCTTCCTAAAAATAGGCGTTATTCAGCTTACTACCGGATATTAATGAAGGGCAATCTCAATCTCTGCTTATCCAATTATACTTCCATTAAAACTTCTCCGGCAATTGGGAATGGTCTCTCTACAATTTCGGGAAAATACACTGACTGGAATTCCTTATCTCTTACAGAGAAGATACTACTGTTCCAGTATTCACTTCAAATTGTTATTTTTTTGTTATTGCACATTAATTAACCTAACCAAAGAATTATACTTTTCATTCCTGGAAAATTTGTATCAAGATATCATCCATGTACATAAATTTATTTTCTATCCCTGTGTAGCCCAGTTAAAACTTTGAGATGTAATAATAATAGTTTATATTTAAGTACTGACTATATCATAACACCAAATACAGTACTATGTCGCATGTAAAATACAGACTTCAGTCTTATTGTTATCCAGGCGTATCTCAAAATATTCAATTAATTGGCCTACGTTTCGCATTAACGTACACTCGAAATGTATTTTCCATTCGTAGGCAATGTGCAAATTGAACTGCTTTTCTTTTGGGAAATCACACTGACATCCACTGAGGAATTCAATTGTAATCTGTAAATTCATGCAAGATGAGAATGGCATTCGAGATAATGACAGTGGCGTAGATATTTTTATCCTGTGAGCTTTTTGTATTCACTGTATGGGAAATGTGGAGGCAGGGTCCCACTCATTCACATTCTCTGTCATTTGTGGAGGTGATTTTATCAGCACCGTGCTCTCAGATCGACTTTACCCTGCCAAGGTTGCCTCAGGTACCAATTTATTAGAGGCTGGGTGAACACCAGGGCCTGGTTAGCTTGACCTATAAAAACCTTCAATCTTGCTTTTTACTATAAATGGCTAGCAAAGACACTAAAATTGAATGTATTCCTAGATATTTTAAGGCAAAAAGGTCAAGTGTTCCCCTGTGCTTAGCACCACGCCATGAAGGCATATAGGGGGTAACGCCCCACACTTTCTTGATCCGGTCGTGAGTGGGGGTGATGTGATCAGCATCACGCCCTGATCGCCTTTACCCCCCAGGGTTTCCCCCAGGTACCCATGTTATTCGACGCTGGGTAGGCGCCGGGGCCGCTTCCAACGTTAGAAAAGTTTCCGGATTTGAACCGGCCGGGGATCGAACCCGGGACCTTTAGCATGGTAGTCAGACTGAGCCACCGCGGCTTATATTTTAAGATATATGTATATTAACGGGGGGGAGTAAAAATACTTCACATATTTTGAAACCTGATTATTTCAATAATATGGGGAAATTATGAGTATATTTCGATCAGACAGCTTGAAGTACTATGTCCTTTTCCAATTAAGCTTCTTTAAATTCTTATTTTTTAAAAAATATTAATTTTTGATCTGATTTTCTTGCATTGTTTGAATGGTGAAATAGTATAATGTAAATTTTCAATACCTATATTTCTAGAGAAGTATATTTATAGTGCGGGAACTTTCTGGATAGGATACTAAAATCATAAGCAGTTCGTTCATTTCCTGGTCTCAATAATCGCAGCATTGTTCTTTCCACAAATTTAATTTTGTTCAGTCGTAAGTGCGTTATATTTGAAAATAATAAAATATTTTTCTTTTGAAATAAGTCATTTCGTGAATCCTACATCTGTAAAATAAACTTACCTTAGCAACACTAATGCTACTTAGTAAAAAAAAAGTTCAGCTAACATTATTGATCCAAGTGCTTAACATGATGGTATATTGAACGCAAAATGGATAGTTTTACATTATGGGGTGCAAGGAATAGAGAACGCATCGTTCATTTCTCATTTTGAATCTCAATAGACCCCTTGAGGAATGTGTGGAACGGTACCCTTATAACATCAGGCAAGGCTTCCTTCTTTGTAAAAACGAAACGGCGCATAGTTATTGCTGTCTTGGGAGCTTTGGGACTACAAAAAGGAGAAAAAAGGTAAGGAGTTGATGTAAAAGAAAAAGATGAAAAGAAATGAAAACCCATCCATAAAAAGAGGCTTCAAGAAAGTCGCTTATCTTCCCGCGACATTTAACTTCCGCCTCAGAGGTATGCCGAGTAAAAAGTAAAAACAACCCCAAAGCAGAGTGGGAAAATATTACCACTGTTTTTAAGTATTAGATTGTTTTCATTTTCATTATGATTAATTGTTTTTTCACTTTCTGGGTATTTTATTTGTTGGTTATGAAGTTTCATGACATTCAATCGCATGATAAGTTACAATGATGTAGATAATTGTGTGATGAAATGTCTTGATCGATTAAATATCCTAATTTTTCACATTTTTATGTACTGTCAAGAGTTGTAAAACGTAGGATCAAGTCGTAGCAACAAAACCGAATCTTTCAATACGTCACAGAACTTTTGAATAATATGTTTATAAGGGGTCCCGGGTTCGATACCCGGTGGAGGTTCGTAGTGGTTATGTAGCAGTAGTAGCTTATGGACTTTGTTTCTTTAGATCTACTTAGGTTATTGTACGTTTCAAGTAATACCTAAAATTTCCCATTGCCTCTTTCTTTAATCTTGACGATATGAGTGAATGATGGATGAACTAATAAAATGGATGATTGGAGAATCAAAGTGATACGCCAATTCCTTACTTAGGATTCAAACCTGTAGACTTTTGACTTCGTAGGATGTTGCGCTGACCACTTCGCCAGGAAGTTTATAAATATGCATACACATAAATATCGTAGCTATTTAAATATATCCAGGCCTCCCCGATGGCGCAGTGGTAGCGTCGTCGCCTTGTAATCAAGGGGTCCCGGGTTAGATACCCGGTGGAGGTACATAGTGGTTCGGATCCCACTTTAAACTGTAGGTCCAGTCCCAATTAGCCTTAATGTGCATAAAATGGACTTAAAAAACACCAATACAACCACCAATTAAATATATCCTGGCAACGTGATTCACCTCTTATTACCCTTCGTTTATGAAACCAGATTTTTGGGCCGAATTTTCAGGCTTCTTTTTTTATTTTTATGTTTCATTACGCGGTCTCCCAGTTTTCAGTGCAAATTGTACTAAAATCTTCATTCAATGCTGCTTGAAAGACTTTTGTTGAATTTATTGGTGCACTTCCACTGTTAATGAAGGGTAATTTCTTGTTTTGTAAAATGTAAGTATGTACGAGTTTTAGAAATGTTTTTGGTAAGAAACAGTTCACCTCTACACAGTTTCGAAGCAAGAAGTTTGTGCCGTATTTCCGTGCTTAGACCAGACAGTGCGGACATTCCGATACCCAACTGATCAGTCTTGGCTACGCAATTTGGAAACATTGCGAGAAACTAATATTTTTTTAAGGCATATCAAAACAAATAGAATGTGACTCGTTAATTATGCAAAATATACCAAGAAACATATCCGGAACTTGAGCTTCTCCAATTGGAGAGTGACTGACACTGTCGTATCGCAGTTAGTGGGTGCCTGGTTCGATTCTTTGTTGGAAGCACGTTACCGTGATTAAGGTTTAGTTGAAAACTGTAGGTCTATTTTAGAGTAGCCTATTTGATCATAAAATGTGATTTAAAACATATTTCATTCATGAAACTTATTCCGAGTTTTAGTGCATTTTCCCCCTAACTATACAAATCTATATTACCGTTTTACTTGTGCAAGTTTCTGTTATCTATATGATTCGAATTAAGGTCCGGGAATTTGTCGGGAGGAAAATATAAGTACAATTCGCAAAGTTGTCAAATAAGGGACACTAGACCCAAAAAGTTGGTAAATCCATTTCGAAAGTAATTAAATGCCAAATGCCGATGTTTTAGTCAATATTTCCATAAATTCTGAATGAGTGGTTCCAAAATGGAAATAAGAGAAAAACTTTCCAAAATTCATAACCCTGGATTTTTCAGTAGGCTAATTCTTTATTCGGGTTTTCTTTTTTCAATTGCTTCCCTGTATTTCCACGAATGAGATCCACTTTGCGCGTCTGATACGTAATATAGAAGTCAAGTTATCCGGCACCAAACATAAACTTTGGCGTAGATTGAACAATGATATAAAGAGGACTTGCAACATTCAAGTATTATTGAGCTTCTTGTTACATCAAAGGTCTATCTACTTAAGCAAATTAACAGCGTTGTGGGAGCGTTTCGAGATTTCGAACTCGGTGTAGTTTCGTCGATCTCATAGATTAGGTCTCTGCATTACCCTGCGCAACTTTCTCCTAGTCGTGTTTCATAAAGGAAGGAAGGGAGGCCAGTGAATAAGAAAGTTAGTTTCAAATTTCCAATATGTCCATTCCTACCAGAAGTAAAGTTTACGATCGGATGTTAACGAGAAACAAGCTTATAATACTGAAACTTTTCCCGTTCTTCCTCGAAATACGAACTTTGGGGAATCACAGAGAAGTACGATGTTTGGGAATTTTTCCTTCACTTCCGCCGTTTCAACTTTCCCCTTTCATAAGTCAATTTAAAAATATATCTATCTTCATATTTTATTAAATGTTTAAGAGAGATGCAATTTCTTTTAATGAAGAAAATGAACTACTCTAATATCCATGGAATATGACATTAATACGGGGGCTGTGAACTATGCCAGGAGAGCCGAATGGATATTGTTTTTTTCTTTCAGTAACTGAATATTTATTTTCATTTTATTTTGTCGGTCCATGAAAGTATTGTAGAAGAAACTCATTGGTTTCTCTAATAAATGTCGCTAGTTCTGTTATTTCAGAATTGAAAGGATTACTGTACAAACTGTAAAGCTGTTTTCAAGACTTCAAACTGAAAACGTAATTTCGTAATACCCGACCTTCATCTAATATTACATTGGGTTTATCTGCTTTTATAACCAGAACGATAATCTGTAAAAATAATACTTACTCAATAATGATTCTGTAACACGAAACAAGTTCTGAAGTGGAAATTTGGAATATCAGGGAATTGGTAAAGTTTAAAAGAAACAGGCCAGTAACGTCCACTGAAACAAGCTACAGCGAGTCTCTTTTGTGCAGTATTTTCTTCGTTAATTTGAATGTAATACAAACACAGATATACAATTTTTCCTCTCAGTATATATATATATATATATATATATATATATACACGTATGTGTGTGTAAGGAAATGGGCAAACTAATGTCCAATAATAACAGACGAAGAAAAGGGCATTACCTTCCGGGAAATAGTTTGCAACGCCAGGTCATGTGAAGGCAACCAAATTGTCAACTCCTTTGTGCCGGGAAATTCTCAAACATGGTTGCTCACCAGAGGAAATGAGAAGTTCCCAGTACGTTGGTAGCAATACTTGCTGCTTTGAAGTCGTACGCTGAATAAATTTAACGTGAAAATAATTGCTTGGTACATGCCATGATAATGGAGAATGAACAAAAGCACTGCATGGAAGGAAGCTTAGATTGTACAAACGTATGGGAGAAAAAGTGAAAGAAAAGGAAAGCACAGTATATTTCTCCTTTTTCCAGCACCTTTCTACTTTTTAAACTTAGAAAAATTCTGGTACGCACGCATGTGTTGTTTGTGTGTAAATACGCATATTTGCATATATAGAGTGGGATGGGGTAAGAATGCGCTGCTGGTAAAAGTTCGCAGTGCAAATATTCGCGTCCCATTGGAAGTTAGGCTAACAACAATAATGAAACCATGATATAAGTTTCATTTATCATCTTCCTAATGTGATGTTTTGATTTTTTCTAGCTGTGCTTGATAAAAAAGAAACGAACTTCAGTAAATCATTGACCACATGTTTTGAGTAAGGCACTTGTGGTGTGTGTCATAATCCATGAAATGTTTCAAATTATTTTTTTAATAATTGACATAAAATGCTGGTAACGACAACTAGAGCATCGAAATTAGTTTCCTCTGCCGAAATCATCCCACCTCCCAAAAGGAAGATTTCTGAAAAAGATATGAGAAAATTGATTGATTGATTGAGTTGGTGTTTTAAGTCCAGTTTATGCACAGTAAAGCTAATCCTAAAGCATTAGTGGGACCCGAACCACTATGTGTCTCCACTAGGAATCGAACCCGGGACCCCTTGATTACAAGGCGATGACGCTACCACTGCGACATCCAGGAGGCCTAAGTGGAGAAAGGCCAAGCGTCTGTTGTCGCAACCAGTTCGCCTTTTAAGAATGTAATATTCCACACACATTTCTACATTATTTTATACTGTATTAGTTATGATCTATAATTCGTGCGTAATATTATTATAATAACAATAACACATAACGTAACAACCCATGAGGGCCAGCGCCTACCTACCGGCCGGCTTCACTCCCACCAGAGGTGGGCGATCGTCGAACCAGTTACGGGGTGACGTGTGGTCAGCACGACGATCCCTCAGTCGTTATTGTAGGTTTTCCTTGACCGGGTTACGCTCCTCATTTCGTGGCTCCCCAATTTCCTCACGATGGTGGGTGACCACCGGTCCCATACACAGCCGAAATCTCAGGAGAAAAGTTGTTACGCTTCCCCAGGAGACTCGAACCTGCACGCGTCCTGTAGCCGGGGCCAGAGCTTACGCCTTAGACCGCATGGCCACGGTGCGGGACTTTATATTAGTTACTGTGCCAAATAATTTCAGTACAAATTTGGAACATATAACAGTCTAACATTCTTTTTAAATTCCTTCCTACATGCGAACTTTTGCACCTCCACACGCGAACTTTATCCCCAACGGTGGGGTAAAAGTGCGTTTTTGGCATTCGTTACAAAAATATATATTACAACAAATATGTTCAAAGTGTTGATCTGAGGCCTAGAGAAACTGAAAGGATATTTTTTAAGGGTTGTTAGGTATAAATTTTAAGATTCTGAATACTTTAATAACTTAGATTTATGGAATAAAATACAAAGTGCGCACTCTTACCCCTCTATACTCTAATATGTGCATTTTTAATTTTGACTTCGAACTTAATTTTACACATTCACAATATTATGTGTACGATACTTATTGATACTACTACTGACTAGTTCTGTAATTTGAAAATATTCATTAAAACGTTTGGGCGATGACTCCATGTTTTGCTTTTTTCACGCTATCACAATCCGTTAACAGATTAAGGGGAATGTCGATTAAGAACGTAGAACGATTGGACTAGTTCAAAGTACAAAGGGTTGGGTTTTATTTCATTCTGAATTTATTCAGGCCAGCCCGTGTGGTGGTTAATTTAGTGTGCATTCCAAATTCTTTGTAGCCCCATTCCTAGATTTGGCTTTTTGTTTGATTTTGATTTGATTTTTCGTTTTATGTCCACTTTGTGCACAGTAAGGCTAATAGTGACTGAACCTACAGTTTAATCCAGGCTTTTTGTTGTTTTCTTGGTTACCAGGCATCCTCAACTCAACGATTAACCTAAGGAAGATGGAGTAATGAATGAAACATTTATGTAATTTAAAGTTCACTGAAAAAAAATAGATGTACCTTACTTTAATTGATTGCTTGATATGATTTATTTTACTTCGAATCTCTTCCACTTTTTGGACTCCCAAAGCAAAGTCCTCCAGCCCTCTTGTACAATCTACACGGCAGGACTGTATGCAGTCCTCAAGGCATTTGACTTCGCTGATATTCACTCCTTGTAGAAAGTCCTTGTATGCACAGATTCCACCAGTGTGCTTCAGAGGCTGTGATTACTTAATTCCAGACATCCTGTAGTGCAGCGTATCTTCCGACGGCTATTGTCCTTGTGTGCTAGAGACAAAGTTTACTTCTGTTGGGTCCCTATTCACGTGGGCATCAAAAAGAACGAAGCAGCCAATGCTGCCGCCAAGTCTACTGATGCAGACTGCGACGTTCTCATCCACCTTCTGCCAGCTAGGGACCTTCAGAATGTGTTCATCGTTGCATTCTTGAAACATGGCAAGTCGAGTGGGATGAGACAAGGGAGAACAAGCTTCGAACTATCAAGCCCGTCACTGGTGCTTGACGTTCCTCGTCTTGTCCCTCGCGCCGAGAAGAAGTGATCCTAACGCGGCTCCGAATTGGACATAGCCGTCTAACGCATTGCCATTTGCTACAAGGACTGGACCCTCCGTTGTGCCGTAGTTGTAACGTTGTTTTAAGTGTTCGACACATTCTTCTTGAATGTGCCGATTTTAACAACCTCAGACAGAGTTTTAACCTTCCCAACGACTTGTCATCCATGTTGGGTGACGATGTCAGTGTTTTAAGCAACGTTTTTAGGTTTTTGAAAAGAGCAGGTCTCTTCCACTGTTTCTGAGGTAGTTTTAAGCTTTCCTTACCTTTTAAATGTGTCGTGTTTGTCCAATACAGGTCTGTTTATAACCTGCATTTTTTAATCTTTTTTGAAGGGCTTTCTACACCCCTTTTTTATTCTTTTAAATTTAAGGTAAGGGTTCTAGATAAGGGGATCTTCCCCGCATTCATTGAAGGGTGTAAATGGCCTGATGTACCGACGCACCCAAAACTTTTAATTCAATCAATCAATGTCTTCTACTTTCGGCTAATTGCAAAGATGAGAAAAATTGTGATTAGCTGTAATGGATGAACGAACAATCACAAACACATATGGAGGACACAAGTCCTACAGAGGATTATCCTGCCCGCGTATCCAGGCGCCAGAGCCTCGTTAGTCTAAAAAATGATGTCCAGGTTCTACTACATAGAAGTGAGGTTGACATTTGGGCGCCTTACGGAACGGTCACCTCTTACTTTCTAATACGATAACAATTATTTTTATGTAAAATTTTTGTCCTTGAAGAATAGTGTAAGGTAAGAATATTAAGGCTCAATATACAACTACAGTCTGTCCCGGGAATATGTGGATCAGACGAACGAGTTGAGTTGGTGTTTTAAGTCCACTTTATGCACAGTATGGCTAATCGGGACTGGACCTACAGTTTAAATTGGGATCCGAACCACTTGTGCCTCCACCGGGTATCGAATCCGGGACCCCTTGATTACAAGGCAACAACGCTACCACTGCGCCATGGGGGAGGCCCGATCAGACGAACGAAAACAAGTACTCTCCTTAAGTAATGACTCCAGAGGGCTGGACCAATGAACACGTGAGAAGAGTACTGAGTGTATGGATGTGGAAACGCGACTTCCGCTACCAGTCGTTTGCAATAGAGCTCACTGCTTTGCTCCACAAACCCACTACCGCTATGCAGCTTATACGAAAGCTCACGCACAACTGCCTCATACTGGGTGACCTTGAATGCCGCCTGTGTATCCTTCCGCCAATGGACTGGCGGCAGAAGTGTATGAAGATAGCTTACAAAAACCTGTCTCCCTGTAGTACCCTGTACGGTAAGTGCCTCAATACCATGGCTATGTACAAAAATAGCTTAAGTTAAGTTCTTTCAGATTTTTCATTACCAAACGGGTACTACTTTCTGGACGTGCCTCTGAGATATATGCCTACAGTTTTCATCGCGGAGGATCAACTGTACATTTATCAGTGCATTAATTACCTTCGTTCTCTTCCTGTAAAAAAAAGTTTTATGTTTTCTTGCACGTTTCCATTGCCTGTCTTTGGGAGAAATGTAAAACAATTTCATGGCAGTGGGTACAACAGGAGATTTTGTCACTTCATCATGGGGAAGTAGTTCTTACGTGGAAAGAATGCTGTCAGGATGAAAGTCTGTTAACTTGGCGGTAGAAGTTTGGGACGTGGGGTTTCGTTCAGTGTTGAGGCCAGAGGGAATAACTCGAAATTCTGGATCGACAACCCACGAATTAATCGGACCAGTGAAGGAATCAACCCTCGCATGTTTCAGTCCGAGCACGTTCTAGCCTGACCACGGATCTACCATGATTTGACACCTCCACCTCCGAATGTTTTTTTGGTTCCCAGCCTCCTTTTTGTTCAATCCCCCGGGAATCGTTTAGGTTTCCTGATTTAGCTGTAAGGAAGGAAACGGAAGAGTGTGTGCTCTTTTGTGGTGTATCTAAGTTCAGAGGCCTTACAATGCACTTATAAGAGTTTTTGAATCTTAAAAAATGCATTTGATCGTAGAAAAATATAAGAAAAACAAATTTTCAAAAAAACAAATGAGCATCCTGTGAGCATACCCATTACGAAATGGAGACGGCGCCATATTTGCATGTATCTTTCAGGTAAGAATGAAATTAAACGGTAGTATAATTATAATAATGCTGTTCATAAACTTACTACATGCAATCGTGTTCACTAAATGGATTCACTTCATTTAGACAATCGTGATTTTAGAATTTTTGTTCTCTTCGGGAAATTTTGATTTCTAACTTTTCTCTACTGTGATATATGTTACAACATCAATAACCATCGACTTAAACATAAAATTAAACCTTTATTGTTAAACGTGGTTCGCACAGCATATGACAACGCCAGGGGTTCCGGGCTGGAGTTCCGGTCTGTTCATGTGTGTTCTATGTGAGTGTCTCTACATCAATTTCATAGCATAATCACTCATCCTCATCTTCGCAATTAGCCAAAAGTGGCAGAAAAGCGAAGTAAAATAATCCAATTCAATTAATCAATTTACTGTTGAACATATACATAGTCCAAGGATGGGATAGCTTGCTACACAAACAAATGTTTATTGCTTTAAATTAAAGAATGAGTTGTAAAACGTACGGTAAAAATATGGTAACAAATGTTTATAAATCAAGTTTAAATTGCCAGCATAGAGAAATGAATTTACTGGAGCCTAAATTGTCGTTTGTACATCACTAAACTTTCAATTGACTTACAATCTTAATTGGACATATCCATTGTTTGTCTTTTTACCGCTTGAGAGCGCCTCTATCTTTGTTGCCTTATTTTTGCACATTTAATGTCTTGAATACATCATGATAATGCACATCGAACTTGAATCAAGGAAAATATTGTTTGAACCACTTCCCGTCGACTGCATGAACCATATCAATAGAAAATAAGTATGAAAATATTTTAATACTAACAAGAACCTACTCTAGCTTCAGCTTAGTACGTACCCAAAAAGTGTCAGAGTGACAGAAATAATATAACTTCTCTAAATTGAGGATTTCTTGGACATAAAATAAATACATAGATAAATCACCTGCTCACTTTACTGAGAAAGTGCTCCTTTTTATCGATATCAAAATGTGAAGACGTGCCCACAATATACCGTGCGTTCATTTCGATCTGCAGCCGAGAGATCGGGAGAAGCGTGGCGGGCGGCACTGACGGAGATGCCGACATTTGCGGCCTGAAATGCCCGCTTATTTTTATGGACATATGCAGACATTTATATAAATATTGCAAAACGAGCACTAACCTGTGTTATAAGAGTATGGTTTTAATTTTAGTAACTTAGTGACTGTATGTGCCGATGATTTTGACACGCCCACCTCTTGTGAAACACGGCGTAGAGGTTTGTTTGGAGAACGTTCTAACGCTGCACCAATATCATCGAGTTTTGCTTCGGTTAGAATCCGTCGTTTTTGCTTAGGTGTTTTAAAATTTAACGATACAGTTTCTCGTAATTTAAGGACAAGATGTCTAACCGTATCTCTGTGTGGAGTTGAAACGCATGGGAATTTCTGTACAAATTACCTACACACGTCTCGACACGAGTTTGTTTTCACGTAGGTACGTGTCATATATAAAAAAATCTTTGTTCTAACGTGAATCTTGCGGCTGGCATTCCAATCGTCTCACTGACACGTCACACATACACACTACAATAACACAAACAAGTAACTGCAAGTAACCAAGAATAACACTCTTGCGCACAGTACGAAATTAACACGCTCTTGGTTTACATTGCTCGCCACTATATTTACAACTCTGTCTTCATCTAGTCGCGAAGGAACAAAAAACTCGAGCTCGGAGATTTCGGATTGCAAGGAAGCTCACGAACACTATTGACTTTTAACGGTTTCTTCTACAGCGTAATCTTGATACAGTGTTGCACATTCAAAAACCTCCAAACGATCCCCATCGCCACAAAACTCTTTCAAGGATATAAACTTAAGCAGGACGTTACTGGTCAAAACTATGATTAAAATGTTTTATTATCTGTGGCTCTTAACATCGTTTCTAAAGCGTATTTATTTGTGCATATAAGAGCAGAACTTGGATGAATTACAGAAGAACTTTTGCGTGTTATAACACAGGTTAGTGTTCGTTTTGCAATATTTATATAAATGTCTGCATATGTTTATAAAAATAAGCGGGCATTACAGGCCGCAAATGTCGGCATCTCCGTCAGCGCCGCCCGATCAGGGCATTACGGATCAATTTTTACTTTACAACCGTTTCATTGCCTATCTATAGAAAGCTTTTCAAAAAAGGAAATGTAGTTTTTGTTTCATGTTCACAGCATTGTATGAGCCAGAAGTTAATGACACAATTTTTAAAATAATATTTTGTTAGACATTTCAGTTGATCCGTTTTGCCCCGAAAGTATGGGTAAAACGGATCACTAACGGGGCAATATAGATCAGTGTAATTATGAGTATAATAGCATAACAATACTATAAAATATGATAATAATGCAAGTGTTGGATTGAAGTGGTTACACCTGACATATGCCACACACAAAAATTGTTTTCTCCAAACAGCATTTACACAACGTTCGTAATACCATTTATTGAAGGAGTGACACTGAATCCAGTCTCTTATCTGTGTACTTCTTGGGTCATTGTATGAAATGTGACAAAATCTACAAGAAGTTCTACGAAATGCCTACACTAGATAATTTTTTTTCTTATGTCCTGCGTTTTGAAACTTCCTGCTTTCTTCTTGGCTTTGGAAGTAGATGCCATTATTGCGGTTTTTTTCGCCTACTGCAATGTGTATGGCGAAGTGACGTGCATTGTTCTTCTGCGCTTTACTTTCTTTGGTGATGGCATTAATTGTTAAACTTGTTTTTGTGCGTCATCGCCACTTTCTCTACTGCAACTTGGTGCAGACTGTGAATTCGATGAGGTGTTTCTCAGTAAGATGTTAACCTGCTCCTCAGTTGCTACTACACCTACTGTTCGTTCTGTATTGTCATCACTAGCAATTAAATTTAACTTATGTGTGGGAATTGCACGCCGGTTTTGTGGGAAGATTCCAGTTTTCTCCGTTAGAAGAGATACTGTTAACTAACACTACGTTAGACGCTCTAAAATAGAGAGATCCGCTTTGCTTAGTTTTGAAATATGCGAAATTAAGCAGGAACGAGTTCCGTTAGCCACATCAAAGACTACCACAACAAAATGACACATCCTAGCATTTGGCCTGTGAAATAATGGAATCTGTTACACCACTACATTCTAAAATGAAACGTTACCAAATGTCACAGAAATTTTGCAATTCCTATATTTTTCGCACAGTTTTCATCAACATGCTGAGCAACAATCATTTCTCACTGACGCGCCAACTGCCACAGTGGCATATTCAGTTCGCGGGTATGAGGAAAGCTGATGGTGTGATCTGCTGTTGTTTGCACGTTCTTAACTGCAACAGTTTTCGAGTTACGTCCCGTAAACCTTAATTCGATCCGTAATGCCCTGTGATCGGTAATGCACTGGTCTACCATAATAGACGTTCAATGAGGGAGTAGGTTTGCTCTCTGTGTGAAAGGTAGCAGCTTTTTATTCATACGGATTAAAATGAATCCTGTCCAACTATCTCTGGAGCAGGAGAATGAAAACAAGTATCTGCGCAAGTAGTGACGCGAGACGTCTCCACCAATGAACAAGTGAGAGGAAATGGAATTGCGTGAAAGGAGGAAACCGACTGCAGTTACCAGCTTTTGCAGCAGCGTATACTGCTTTGCTCTACCCATTCGATTTCCCCCCTTCTCTGCCGCTATGTGCGGCCTTGCTCCAGAGATAACTTGGACAGAGTATAAGTGCTAAAAGAAAAAACTCTAGTGCCCAGTTCTATCCACATGACCAGTGTTTATGATACTTGGCAAACAACCTCAAGAACACCGGCTTCCTCTCTTCCCAATCTGACTCCAGTTTGCTGTCACACTCTAACATCTCTCTCCACGTCTCCAAAAGAAGCGCTATATATCCTATCTTCAATCCATGTTAATCGTGCAAATGATCCTGATGAAATCCCTTCTCGTTTCCTCAAAAATTGAGCTTTTTCTCTCTCTATCCCCTTCTCTATTTTATTAAACAGATGTTTCAATGAGGGTACATTCCCAGATTCATGGGTAAAGGCTAACGTGGTGCCATTATATAAATCTGGAGACAAGGGTGCTGTTTCTTCTTATAGACCCATTTTCCTTCTTTCAGCACTTTCCATCGAATGTGAAAAGATGATAAAGGACCGATTCTACAATTTACCTCCCATAGATAAAATACAGCACAGCTTCTTACCAGGCATAAACTGCTTAACTAACTTGAGCATTTTACTATCTGACGCTATCCACTCCGTATCTGAAAACTCCCAACTGGATGTAATATATATACATTTTATGAAAGCTTTTGACTCCATAAACCACAATTACCTGCTACATAAATTATCTCATTGATTCAACATTAATGGAAAATTTCTCTCTCTGATCAAACACTACCTCCCAAATAGACAACAAAAAGTTGTTCTTTCCAGAATCTCCTCTCCTTATTAAGCTGTAACTTAAGCAGTGTTCTTGGACCTTTTCTCTTCATCCTGTACCTTGATGGCCTTCCAGAATATCTTTCCGACTCATGTAAAAACCTTCTCTTGTTCGCTGATGATTGCAAAATATATAGTAAAATCTCAAATTTCAGTGACATGGCACTTCTGCAAAAGAATTTGGATTCTCTAATAAAGTGGTGTGAATTATGGAACTTAAAACTGAACCCTCAAAATGTACCATGATGACCTTCTCCTTGAAGAAAAACACATTAAATACTAAATATTTCATAAAAAAATAATCGTGTTCAAAGAGTTGCCGCACAGATGGACCTGGGCGTTATATTTGACGAGAAACTCTGCTTTTCTGACCACATCTCTGCAGTCACTAAGGGTTACATACGTATGCCTGGTCTACTCTATCGTTTCACCTAAATAAACGACATGACTGTTCTCAGCACTTTTTACAAATGTTTTGTTTCATCAAGAATTGAATACTGCTCTCCAATATGGTCTATGGCATGCCCCTCAAATTTAGATAAACTTTATTTCGTCCTAAATTTCTTCCTGGCCATTGTTCGTCACCGAATTCTATCCACAAAACATTTGCAAATGCCGGATCTTCTGAAGATCTTAAATATCCAAACTCCTCACGAGAGACATAGACTGGTCGACCACATATTCCTGCATAAAATAGTGAATGGTAACATCAGAAGTGACCGCCTTCTTCAGGGAATTCCTTTTCGAGTTCTCAACAAGAAGCACTAAACTTTTCGCTTCTCAGAAGCCGAGATTGTGCCTCATCCAGCGTTCTCTGTTCCATAGACTGCCCAGCCAATATAATAATCTGACAAGCCAAATAGACATATTTGATAATCTGGCACATTTTAGAAGATTGTTGACTAGAAGTATGCGAGTCTCTTAACCAAATGTAAGTTTAGTTCATGTTATTATTTTTCTTATTTTATACTATATTTTTTGTTGTTATTTTCTGTTGTTAGTACGTTCCAATGTAAAATAGCTAACGCTGTATTTGGAATCTTCTATTAAATAAAAAGTTTAACTTTAGGGCACTTGAAGAAACCTGCAACAAAATAATACCCTTTGAGGCTCAAATGGTACACAGCTGTTACAATTAAGTCAAATTCCTAGTGTCCACGAATTCAGAGTAATAAATATATATTTCACTCTGCAGTTCCACATCTAGTTGAGTAGGAGCCAATTCCCTACGCCAGCAATATTGCTTGCTACATACTTATGTTCCTTCTTCGGTAGGTGATTCATATAATGAAGAATGACTTTATGGTATTCCTTACAAGATTTCCTTTTTTCAATGTAGAGGTTTGATTTTTTATTACGTTCCCAACCCACGTATCCTGCGCGAGTCTTGTATCCCTAAGTTTTTATAAAGTTAATGATATAATTAATATCATTGGCTGATGGGAACTACAGTCGCTTTCCTCCATTCCACGTAAGCCGTTCCTCTCACGTGTTCATGGGTAGAGCCGTCTCGCGTCACTACTTTCGCAGATACTTGTTTTCGTTCGCCTGTTCCAGAGATAGTTGGGACAGATTGTACACTCAACGGCGAAAGAAATAGTAGGCAAATTGTCCATCACCATTTTCATTCAGTCCAATTTCCACAATGTGATGATCATGAATTGAAGTAAAAACGTCAATAGGCAGAGGACAACATCTGCTTTGTATCAACTGAAATTCATTCCTTTAAACAACACAGGGTGTGGAATAAAGAGTAATGAAAATAGTGATGGATAATTTGCCTACTATTATCTTTGCCTTTGACTGTACAGTGGTTAAGAGTGTATAAAAAAACTTTCGAAAATAGTTTGACGTCCACCTTTGTGGATAATTAGCCAACTTAAGCCACTACGAAGCCAGAGGTCTCAGGTTCTAACCCTGGTAAATACATTTATGTAAATTGTGTTTATCCCATCATTCACTTTATCGGTTCGTTATTCATCATCGACTTGGCGATAAATGCAAGAAGTAGAACAGCGACTTAAGCTATCATAAATAAATGGAAAGAAGTAAAAAGGTTGAAGGCTCAAATGATTCTTCACGTTCCAAAGTCTGAGGTTTACTGATGAAATATGGTTTGAGTGTAGTCAGTCTTTGACACGTTGTGGGTAGTAAAATCCCTCAAACTTTCTCCGGGTTTCCTAAACCGTCGACAAGAAATTGAAGTGAGTGGAGGGGGAGGGATGGAGGGGATCTCTTGAAGTGGATGCAATCACTTGTGATATAGGAGCACTGCCCTCATGCGGGGTGTCGGCGATGATTTCGCAACCTCGCGAGAAAGGCTTCCTTATAGCTGAAATAGTCTTCTCCCATTTCCAGTGACAAATGGCTTACAATTTGTTCAAATGTTTTACGAAAAAGTACAGCAACACTTTCCACTGGAAAGGCTGAGAAGAACTAAGAAAAAGTATTCTAGATCAAACTTGCAGTATGAGCATCGTTAGCCGAGACATAACCAGGACAAAATATGCACAGTGATTTCATTATTTATAAACAGTATCGAATGTGAACTTTTTGGGACACAAATGCATGTAGAATGAAAATGTAATTTTTATGTTGGAGTGCTTACCGTTATTCCAATTACATTTTGTACTGTAGGTCCAGTCCCAATTAGCCTATTTGTCAATTTAAAAATCATTGGTAAGCTTGAAAACTTTTTCTTTTGTTCTTAATTTTGATATTTTCATGGGTGGAGAGTATCGCAAAATAATTAAAAACCAAATACAAAGCTTAAGAGCTAATTTTCACAATGTTTTTTTTTCCCTCAAATGGCCACCGAGTATGTTTGTATTTTTGTTATTTTAGGTTATTTTCTGCCCATTTTGGCTAGTATCACGACGATGAGAATGAGTGATGATTACGTGAAATCGTTGAAAGGATGCCCAGGCCGGTACCTGAACCCAGGAACTTATGTAGATAGGCCGAAAGGATTAAGCAGTTGATTCGTATGATAGCATTAGGGTTGGATCTGCTTCCCCATGGGACAATTAATGTGCAGATGTGAAGTACATGGATATGTCGTTAGGTGTAACACCTCCCTTAGAAATAGATAAAGAGGAGAGTAAACCAAAAACTACACATTCAGCTGTTAGTTTGAATAGCGAGACACCAATTGAGTAAACTTTATACCTCGTTTCATGATTTGTTACGGAGTTCGTTTGCTCTTCGTCCGAAGTTTTAACACTTAATGATTTATAAACGGAAGTAAAGTTATGCCACACGATTTAACCTTTGTTTTTCTGATACAGTTTCAACTTGACAATTAGCCTAATTCCAAAGCCCTATGTGTGTGTGTGCATATGGGCGTGTGGGTGTGTATAAAACCATTATTGTATGCAACCATAAGAAAGTTAGAAAAGTTTACAATTAAAGTTACTTGATTGTAACAAAGTTAACATCAATGTGGAATTTCAACTTATTTCTCAGCTTAACAACAAGCCAATTTGTTATAAAACAAAAACTTGAAATGAAGAAAACTACAACATTTAATAAATCACAAAAAATATTTTTTCACGAACTCCTATTTATTTTTATTAACACAATTCCTATTTATGTATTGGTTCATTCGAGTTAGAGACGCACTCTTCTTTCCTTTTTCTGTTGTCTGTATATTTTGGGAAGAAATCGTTGTTCCGTAAATAATCTATGGAAGAATATCTGTACATGTTTCGTTGAGCAGTGTTGTCTAGATTTGAACTGAATATTATTTTTGCTTCAATACTTATCATCGAAGAATCCAAAAGTAATAACACATACTACGATATACAATAAAAACGAAATGTCTATAAAAAAATGGGCTGCAGAGATTTTCGTTCCGATTTCAATTTGGGAAACAAAATTGTGGTTTTATGCTCCCATGACTCATTCCATACATTTTATCAGTGCGTTTGTTTGCTGCAGAAAGAACCCGACCATAAAGTAATTGTGACCCTTTCTCTTCCCATCAACTTGATATATAAAGAATATTATAGCTAATTCTAGTCGATACCATCGACCACCAATGCGGACTTAATATACGTTCTCCTTTAATAGAACTTAAACGCTCGTTTTTTCACCCCTAGCATGCCTTAGATATAGCAGTAACCATAGAAGGGAAAGCGATGTTCTGGTGAATTTACCACAACCAGGATACTGATCTTTTAACTTTTATATTTTTCTTTATTTTCTTTAACTAATAGTTAGAGATGCATTCTTCTCTGGACTGGGGAACTTTCACATCCTCAGAATACAATAAAGGTATCAAAGGTTATCTGATATTATTATGGTTTGTTTTATCATCCTTGACAATAGACTCGTCTTTAGTTAGTTACAACAGTCAGCAAAGCAAGGAGTCCTACATATAAGCAATTTTGTTCATTCGACTATCTCTGCTTCTTTATACAAGATATTCTGAGGGCCACAAAGGATAAAAATGGATAGGTAAAGAAATAACTTGTGCTATGGAAATACCTTTCATTTTACTGTTCCCTGTAGGAGCTGTAAACCAAAATTATTTGGCATGTCGATATCTAAAACTTGAGGCTTGGCACTTGATTTTCCATGAACAAATCACTATTTTATTATAATACATAAATCAATAATTTAGCTAATATGACCTATCCATATCTTTGTTTCACGTTAGTACATGTGAAGCACATCGTGATTTTTTTTGGTATAAAAGAGCTCGATTTGGTTTAGAACAGAAATGTGTAATTCCAGTTTCTCTTGGAAGAACCAAATATATTGTTTCGTAAAGGAAAATTTAATCCTGTCTGGTGACGTGGATATGTTGATGCACACATATTTTTCATATTATTTATACGTTTTTTTTGTTATTCTACGTCGCTTATCTGGCACGTTTGGCTAAACACAAACACAGGGAAAGAATGCACAAACCAGGCTGGGACTCGAACCCGAGAACTTCCTTGCCGAGATAATCGAACACTTAACGCGCTTTTTAAAATGAAACTATTTTTCCCCATCTTATTATTATTATTATTATTATTTTGCTATCTATGACTCATTCTTGCTTTTCATCATTATTCAACAGGACGGACACTCAAATATCAGTGTCTAACCCAGGATTTGAACCTGGGAATCCAGTTGCCATACCGCGCCAGTCTAACCACTCCGCCACAGAGGTCGAAATCTCTTTCCGGCAAAAGAGCCCGTTGCACAGACAATTCTTAATAACCATGACAATTGCAATCATTGTAAAACAATTCCGATTAGAGTTTCGTAATATCAACTATTTACGGTTTTATTTCGAGAGAGCGAACACATAATTCATAAGCTTTAGGAATCAATTTCCGGGTAGGGAATGGTTGGTTTCAAAACGTTTCCCCCTGAACATCATGGAATACGTGTTTCGCCATTTCTTCCTATTTACAGCTGTTCTCACAATACAAAGGGTGGGCTGAGACTTTATGGACACCCCGTATATAATAAATTACTATTCGGGGAGGAAGTCCGACGATCACCTTAAAATGCACTACTGCCACAACATAAGTATCGCTGAGCAAATTCAGCTAAAATATTTTCATTTCTGTGCATGTGTTAGAAATTGTTTAATTGTATTGCAAAATGTTCCGTTTTGCTATTGAGTTATAATTGGAAAATGTTTGAGATCAATATTTTAATTATTGGCAAATGTTTTCATTGCTTCTACGTTGTTTATTCTTCTACAAAATGAAAACAGGACCTAATTTATAAACAGCTCACGTTCTCCTGGAGGTAACTTCCAGGATTTTCCTCGTGTCTCTGAAGCAGTATTTTCGGCATGGATTTCCGAAGCCACCTCCATCACCTGGAACAAACTGTGGAAGTCTTCGAGTGATCCCGCTCCCTGCGTGAAGGAAATAGAACCCAAATCCATCCTGTTCGATGGCAGGGTTCGTTGAACATCTTCCGCGCACGATTTCAGAAAGTTTCCCTCAATTTTTTTTCAACTTGCTGAAACCGGCATCGCGTTCTTGTTCGAGTGAGAAAAATTTGGTTTAACAGCTAAACAAATTCTTAAACGGCGTCTTGTATGAGGATGACTTCGTAATACTTCTTTAACCTTTTTGGAACATTTGTATTATTTTATCTCTTACTTGATACAATATAATAACAAGAGTGTGTCTTAAAGGCATCAGATGTACTATTCCAGTATGCTTGTGATAGTATCATTTGTCATTATGTGTAGAAAAATCCAGATTTTTTCCCCTAATCAATCACTTTAGTCTTGCTCCTATCGTCTTTATGTAGTTACTGCGCACTTCTGTAAATATAAATTATGATGATTATTTATTTGATATTTACTAATAATTGTATGTCGTACTCAAATTGGATCTTGTGTATTATGCGTCACTTGTCTTTAAATTAATCACGAACATAAAAGTTAGCATTTCATGTTGTTATATTTTGGGAAGTAATGAAGTAATCATAGGTCTAGTTAAGTTTGTATTTAAAAAAATACAAACAAATAACGAAGGCACATGGTGCATGGATATGCTGTAAAATAATGTTTTATGTAATTGAAGTGGTGTCTTCGGAATTTGTTTATATAGAACCATTGATATTTTTTTTTGTACTTTTCAAATATTCGTCACGTCCTATAATTCAGTAAAACTTAGCTTTTTATCAGTACATTCAACAATAAGAATTTTGTAACTAAATAAGATATTAATATTTTTTTAATGTTCAACAACAGGTACGTGATTTTCACAGAATTATTTTGTCTGTTACACAGCATTGGTGCTTTAATGTAGTTATTATTTAGTTAGCTATTCACAGTATCAATTAGAAAATTACTTCTTACAAAATATAATTTCAACAATGGTCTTGCCTTTTAATAAGTTCTTGATGGTATCACTGAACTTGAAGAAGAATATGATGACCTGATACAGCCGTAATACCATGACCATTATTATGTATGCGGGTAGTGCATTCAAAATAACAGAATGGAATTGCCGCAGACACTGAAGACTTAGCCAAATGAACATCACGATATTGGCATGTATCATTGGAACTAATTATTGAACCAGTCAATATCAATTCTCTGTAGAGCTAGCAGTGTGTGATGATATGATTGTTGATGGCTATCACATCCCTCTCCTTCCCTCCCTCTCCCTCCTCTATCTCTCACACGCATGCACACACTCATTAAAAAAAAACTTACGAGTAGGAGTATTAAATTGGAAATTGTCAATAGTTCCCCACCCACACAGAAAAATACTAATTTGTTTCAATTGAACAGAAAACTTTGGTTAAGCTTTTCAGTAACGAAATAGACCTCCCCTATTGGGTCGTGCTAACGCTGTGTTCTTGTAATCGAAAGGTCTCAAGTTTGATCGTCGGTGGAGAGGCATTGCACAGTTCCACTTGCAATTGTACACACAGAACTCAAAGTGTGTCAATTGACACACAAAAGTGCATCATTTTTTTGACTCCAATGACACATTAAAAATGGATCAAACCGAAAGATCCACCTAAATGCATCAAAATAAATGTGTCAAATGATTCACTAAAATGCATCAAACTGAAAGATGCACCTAAATGCATCAAAATAAATGTGTCAAATGACACATTAAAGTGAATATTTCGTTTGATGCACCAAAACGTGTCATTGGAGTCAAAAAAATTGATGCATTTTTAGTGTGTAGAGTGACACATTCAAATGCGCCATTTTTTTCCTTTTCTTCCTGCAAGGGAAAAGTTCAAATACATTTCTCCACTGTAAAAATATTTCACTTTTCAAACACTCTCTTGAAGCACTTCACATTTAATGTGCTTCAGAAGTGTTGAAATTCCTGAAAAAGTGATAGAAAGGAGTATTGTCAATATTAAATATTCTGCAAGTGTGTAAAGTGCATTCTAGAAATTTTTAATTATTTTTGATCATTTATAGTATATTTCACACATTTAGAACATGCTGAAAACACGTCTTAGCACACAATGAACAAATTCCTTTTACTGGAAATTTTTAGATGGAGGGATGCTTAGTGTAAATATCTCTAGTGCAAGGGAATTAGTGTGTTAAGCTACACTTAACTAAATATTGGGCTTTTCTTGTTCACATTTCTGCACATATAAACACACTTCTCTGTTTCCAAGTGGCATGCCTTGTGAGTTCATGGTTATATATGCAAATATTGAATTGAATACATAAAAATAACACTTTCAAAACATACTGAAAATAACTTTTGCACAAAATGAGAGATTGTAATCATTTTTAGGCTGAGAAAAAGAAGTAAATTGATTTTCCTTCCCATTTTAATCTACATGTTTATGTCTTACCGTGAACATGCAGATTAACAATCACAGAAAAATCCAAAAAGCAAAAATTTTCAATTATGAACAAGAATTAAGTGATGTAGGAGTAAAAACCATTGTCATTAAACAGAAAAAATCAACACCCTGTAACCTAAAATTAATATAAAACACAGAAAATCTATGAATACCATTTTCAATCACACCAATGTTGTTAGAGAACAATAAAAGAACTTAGGTGCGATTCATACTAACAGTAACAAATGATACAGATTATCCTGAGACAGAACATTTATTGTTTGACACAGATACACTGGTGCTTAATGCACATTCTGTTTTAAATCCTTGAACTTCTCACATAAGATAGATGACTTGAGGCGCCAGTCTCGATTTATGACCTAATAGTATGTACTCGACTAATACCATACATGTACCACAGTTTTCGGAGTAGTCTAATTCAAAAAAACATAGTACATGCCAACAAGTGCACAGATAAATGTTTGTAAAGTGGCACATTGCACTTTCTAGCATCCAGCTACCAGGACAACTTTCCTTCCACTAATAGTGCCAGATAAGGTGCATCATTCTCGAAATCTTCTGTTAGCAAAAGGTGATGCTTCCTGAAAATAAATGAATGAAGCACTCATAAATATGATATTTTCCTTGAATTTTATTACAAAACATCATACGTCAATTGGCACTGGGAAAACATTACCACATGTAACTGGTGTAAATGTAATAGCAATAATAATTTTGTAAAACTCTAAAGCAGACAAATTCTGTTATATGCTTATAGGCCAAAATGAAGTGACATAATACTTTACACAATACACACGGGTTAAACATAAACTTTCTTATTGATAACCTGTTCAAATCAATTTCCAAATCCAAACAGTTACGAAGAAGATTAGCAATTGAAAACCCCAAACAGGAAACAAATAGAACATTCAAGTCAGTTAGTGTACATTACTTTTCTGTTCATAAACGTTTATAGTCATCAATATATAAAAATATGATTTAATAAATGGAAGACAGCAATTTGTTTTCTGTTGTATATGAATGTGAAACAGTGGGTACTTTATCACAGAGGAACATGATTTGTAGCTTTAAAAATAAAAGAATTAGGGACATATCTGGACTAATACAGATTAGATCAAGCAGAACTGAAAATAATACATAATTTTAAATGGTGCAATTTGTATACGATTTATAATCAGAAACCCTTTATAATTCATCATCTCTTCCCTCCACCTTTCCATCCTTTTCCTTCCCACCACCTCTCTTTCTCCCACATAACAAGCATAAGAGATTAGAGGGGGAGAGGAGAGAGAGATGATCCTCTCTCAAATGCACATATTTCTCTATCCTCTCTCTTGCAATTTCTCTCTCTCTCTCTCTCTCTCTCTCTCTCTCTCTCTCTCTCTCTCTTTGAGAAACTGAAAAAGAAATGCAGTGAGAGAAAAAACTCCACCACTGAAAAAAACAGAGAGGCAACAAACATTAACAGTTAAGCATATTGAATTAACCCCAGTCTCATATAAAAAGCTAGGTATCAAAGGTGATAAGGGGCTTAAGAGCTGATCATTATGTCATCCAATGAGAAGCTGTTAGGATTTTGAGTGATGTTATCAGTTATCAGGATTTTAGAAAGGGGGGTAAATATACTTATTTTTATTAATAAGCCCTCAATTTGCCATCTTTCCTGTCTTTGATTTTCTCTTTTTTTAGAAATACTTGGCCAAAGCGGTGGTTATGATCCCCAATAAACCCCCTTGAGCACGCCACTGGATGTTACTTGAAGCAGTTTATTTAATGAGCCTAAAATATATCAAATGAAAAAAAATATTCTGAAGACATTTTAAATTAATTCAACATGGAAAAATTATATTTACATGTGTTAACTTGCAAGTCGTAATTTCAAACATGAGCAACACTTGCACCATGGTAAATTTTCTGTGGAAAGTGAGATTTTCTTAGCACATATTCATGTTACGGATAACAATATGTAACACACACTAACCTTTTGCTTGCATTGTTGGTGGGGATAAACAACAACCAGAGAATAATCCCTCTTCAGTCGATTCATTTGCTTCATTCCTCTGCAAAAGAGCTTCTGAATATTTCTTTATTGTCTTCATGAAGGGAAGAACAAGTACCTTAAAAATAAACAAAAAGAACTTTGCATAAGACATCTACTTGGGATAAGCAGAAAAACGAAACTTAGTCATATCAAAACAAAATACTAGTTTAGTATAATTTTAATGGTACAGTTAACATTAATGAATAACAGACAAGTAGAGCAAAATAAAATTTTTATACAAGTGCTGGAACGATCATTTCATTCCTAATTACTAAGATGAGTGAAATATCATATTTTAAATTTTTTATTGTTTGAAATATGTTAGTTCGACATTATCCATTGTGTAGTTCTTGAAATTACACATATTAAAGCACTAGACAATTGATAATATCCAATTAACATTGCATGCTAAAGTAGAACAAAGTGGCGTGTCCAAGGGTTAGTTGGTTGGTGGGGGTCATAATCCCCCTTTGCCTCAATACTCTTAACAAAAGAACGTGAGATGCACGAAAAGATAGCAAAATGAGGACTGACTACTAAAAAAACCACAGGTAGAAGTATTGTCTCTAACATTCAGGGGTATTAAAATAATATTTCTGAACTTTCATAAATAAGATTAAGATATTCTAGATTTTTACTCATGTACGCCTTCTCAATTTTTATAAAAGAAGAAACAAAAATCTAGTTTGTGTAAATTCGATGTGATTGGTGATTGAATTTTGAATTTGAATTTAAATTTTTTGGGAGCGTCAGCACTTAGGCTATTTTGCTCCCGTCACATTATACGGGGGCCAGCCCCTTTTCATTACAAATAACAACTCTAACGTTGCGTAACAAAAAAATCTTAAAATGTTCTGACTTCTGTTAAAAGCTGAGGTTGTAAAGGGGTACTCAGTACACATAAGGACAAAAGAACAGGACAATACAAACAAAATTATACTGGCCATGGGGTCAGTCGCCAGAGCCTCGTTAGTCTTCAGTCCAGGGTGCACTAACGTGGAAGTGAGGTTGACATTTGGGTGTACTACGTGGAAGGTCACCCCTTACACCCCGGTTGGTGATTGGTGTAGGCGACAATCGGAACCCGCAGATTTCTTTTCTACATCTTTCTCTGTCTTTTGCTCGTTTCCCTGTTTATGTATGTCTCCCTCTCTCGCTTCCCTATTTCTCTCTCTCCCTTGTCTTTTATTTCCCTTCGGCCTCTCCCTCTCTTCCCCAGATTTGCATCCACCTCACATCTTCGGTGTATGCCCGTGTATCGCTTATTTACTTCGCTTTATCTTTCACTTATGATTCTCTTCTCTTTACTTCACTCTCTGTCCGATTTTTTCAATCTTCTCTCTTATGAGTGTGATGGCATGTAAGCAAGTTAGACACACTGACATCATGTTCCATGTCATTATAAGAAAGAACCACGTTAAGGGAGATTAAAGAGATTAAAGAAACGGCAGAGAATTTGAGAAAAGAAGAGAATTAAAAAGGCAGACGGAGTGAAGGAAAGAAGAGAATCTCAAGTGAGAGACAGATAAAGAAAAAAAGAAGTGAGGTGCGCGCACGCATGCACACACACACACACACACACCCACACATTCACACACACACACGTATGAGAGAGACAGGAGGGGAAGAGAATTGTTTTTTTTATCCACTTTATGTACAGATAGCCCTGATCGGAACTGGGCCTACAATTTAAGGTGGGATCCGAACCAACGTGCAATGCGTCTCCACCGGGTATCGAGCCCGGGATCCCTTGATTACAGGGCGACGACGTTAACACTACGCCACCGGGAGGCCGAAAGAAAGCGAGGGTAGAGAGAAGAACATGAAAGAGCGAGAAATAAATAGAGAAGCGAGAGGTAAATAAAATAAATAGGGAAGTGAAGGAGAGAGAAGAATAGATAAACGAACTAAATAGAGAAACAAGAGAAGGAGAGAATAAAAGACATAGAGATAGAAAAGCGAGAGGATAGAAAGGAAGAAGTTAAAAAGAGCAAACAAAAATAGAAAAACAGAGAAAGAAATAGATAAGAGAGCATGAAATCAGAGGAGCAAGGGAGAAAGAAATATATAGACGCAAGGCAGGCAGAAAGAGACAGAAGAAAGAGGAATAGTAAAAGAAAAATGGAAAGAAAGAATAATGAAAACACAGACCGAAAATGTGAGAAGAAATATAAAAAATGAAATGTTCGATTGATTACTTTCTGCACAGTAAGGCTAATCGGGACTGGGCCTACAGTTTAAAGTGGGATCCAAACCACTTGTGCCTCTACTGGGTATCGAACCCCTTGATTACAAGGCGACGATGCTACCACTGCGCCATCGGGGAAGCCCTAAGAAGAAATGTTCGAGACGACGGGAAGTAAATAGGAAGAAAGAGGTTCGAAAAGAAGAAAAGGAAATTCTGAACCAAATTTTATATGCATGTATTCGCTTCACGACACTGGGGTTGTCCTCAATTGTAAAAATAATAAATTATGAAATAGACAGATAAAAGCAAAGAAACGTTGATTGATATGTTTTAAGTCCACTTTATGCTCAGTAGGCTAATCGGGACTGGACCTCCAGTTTAAAATGGGATCCGAACCACTTGTACCTTACTTTTCAATCTGTAGATCTCTCCTTGTGCAAGCTGCAAACAACTGCAAAACACACGAACACCAACAAACCATGTATCACCACAAATTCACAAGACGCCAAAACTACGGAAACTGAATGGAATGCACGCTTCTGGTGGTGAAAGCACATAGCGTCAGCGAGCAGCCCTCAGTGATGAGTCAGTCACCCAGGAGTTGTTTACAAAGAATTTCCCGTGTCAGGCAAGTTGAAGGTGGGAGGGGGGGTTTGAAATAACATTAAATTTAGAGCCAACGTAACATATGTTGGGCCTATGCGAAAAATGTTAGGTGGATGTTACTAGTATCAAGTTAAGGTGTAGTGAATACCTCAAAAATCTTGTCTTTATTTGATTTTTGTTATTAACGTCGCTTTTCTTACACTTTAGGCTAATCCGACGATGAAGATGAGTGATGATATCATAAAATTGATGAAGAGACACGCACAAAAAAAATCCCCAGCCGGGGATTCGAATTCGAGACCCTTGACATCGTAGCGCGTTGTGATAATCACTCCGCCGCGGAGCAGATTAAGGGATCTTTCATGTCTGTGTATCGTGAAAAAGTACAAAAAAGCCAAAGAACTGTTCATGAACAAAGTGATATAATTAGATGCTTATGGAAACAAGCAAAGCGAATCTAGTTTCTACCTAAATAGCGTACACAAGTCTGAACTTGTTAACAATGCCAAAGTATTTTCAATATAATTTCAATTTTATGTTTTGTAAAATAATAAGAAGAAGAAGCACTTTTTTCTGGCACCTTTTTATTTATGAACATGCCAAAATATTTTGAGTATTTTTTATGATGAACACAACAACAAACCAACTGGAAGAGTAACGGAATTTTCCTCCCAGAAAGAAAGCACTGATTAACAATAATAAGACGGAAATTTTAAGTTTCTATGACTGGAGGGCAAGATGTGACCCCTTCTCTTTCCTCCGAGGAAAAAAATCCTCCACACACCCTTGCAATGCAGTGGTTGATCAAAGAGTTCAAATTACTTACTGTGCAGAAACAATGCATCAAAAAAACATTATTAGTGGCTTGAACCTGCAAGAGTGGCACCAATTGTGATATTTCAATTATAGGAAATATAATTTAGTAACTTAAAAATAAATTTACTTTTGTTCTTGATACCTTATATTTTTTACTTCGATCAATTTATGAGCTTATAAATTAAGAATTCCTTTCATATTATCGTAATATCAAAATCTATTTTCTGTATAAGTTAAGTAAAATCACCGAACAATTGCTTCGTAAGAATTATGCATGCAAGTGTATAAATTGAAAAATATACATTTCGATGCATACAATCCCATCGGATGGGCAATTGACACACTAAGATGCATCAAAAGACACACTCCACAGTCGATATTCGATTTGATGCAGTAAAAGTGCATCAAATCCGAAGACAATTTCCAATAATCCAAGAATACACGTCTACGTGTGTCATTTGATGCACTAAAAGTGCCTCAAATTCGCTTTGATGCATTTCGAGTTCTCTGTGTAGGTACAGTCACAGCTGAGCATAAAATCGACATAAAACAAACTTAGTCGAAAAATCATAAAAAAATGAAATGGTAGCCTTTCGTAATTTGGTGAATCATTCATTATATTCTAAACATAGCTGGTAAACAAACAATAATTTGTTTAGAATTTATTGAAACTAATGATTTGCCACCAGCACTTATTTGTTTCTTATCCCAGAGCAAACATTCCACAAAATTCTAACTTGTGCTGTAGGATGCGTAAATAATACAAGGCGGCAGGCAGGTAACTTTTCCATTCCTATGTTCACTTAATTTTTTCCTCGCATTGTTCTTGTTCTGAACGAATCAATTTCTAATCGCTGTTGCAGAGGGTGCCAACTTCTTCTTCTTGAGTCTCTCAACACATAAAATGAAGTGAGTTTGTACGACAATAGACAATTTGACTGGTAATATTCATGGCTCGCATTCTGCAACAAAAATCTGAACTTTGTATCTCGTTAGCCCTTCTATTGAATATTTAAGAAAGTGACAGTCAGGATATAGTTTTTTTAGCTCTTTTTTTTCCTCTTTATAAAACACTGAGGATGGCAAATGGGCATCATCAGTTAGTTCTACTAGTTCGTTCTAACATTTTCATCTGAATTACTCAAGATTTCTATTTAAGAGAATTGAAGTTACTGAATTATTATTATTGTTATTATTATTATTTATTATTATTTATTGCCATTATTATTATTATATTCGAGCTTGCAAGCACAACGTTTACTATAAAGAAAGGTAAAGTTCCCCGTGCATATAGCACTGTGCCATGAAGGTACGCACATTTAGGGGATATGGCTACTATTTACTATTATTACTATTATTGTGTTAATATTATGGTATGCAGAACTAATTTAGAAAAACGTCACGTGTATGTTTACTGACAGTCTAATAATACCGAAATGACACGAGACATGACAATGTCTGGGTCACGTCTCGAAATAAAGTTCAACTTTTAAAAGTTTTTTTTTTTGTTTGATGCCTTATTTGATGCCTCCTACCGAAAAGTGATGTATTATCCAAAATGTGTATGCAATCACCTGGCAGAGGTTTATTATTGCCATTAATGAATTTACTTTGCAGTTACTATGAATACAATATGATTTTTTTCTGTAAATCACTTAGATATCCGCTTGGTATGTCTGATCATGAAGTCGCAAGGCAAAGCTAATTTAATTTAGGTGACATTTTTACTTCGGCATGAAGTCTCGAACGATGGTTTTGACCAACTAAATCTCACGTTTGTCTCGACGTCTGTCTTGATCTCGCCTCGGCAAGTTTCGAAAGGTCTGGTCCCGTTCTCGAATTTCGAGATGAGACTCAGACTTAAGTCTCTTCCAGAAGGTATAAAAAAGATGTCCCCTCACGATGGAGTTTGATGGCAACCTTTTGGTTTTTTGCCGCATTAAATCTTCAGTTTCCTTTAAAACAGCCAAGAGAGAAAGAACTAAGCCAACTCTACTTCAACTTTCTTTTATTACACCACCGAAGGGGCATGATGAAGTGAGTGGGGAAGATGAGAGAGAAGCTCAAGAAACAGGCAACGTGATGGGGTAAATTAATTGCTCTTGATTTAGAAGACAGATTAAATTGTAATTCTTAAGCTTAGTATCCACTTTATGGGCGGAAAGGGAGTTTCAGATTAAATCCAAACCCGGATGATGCGCATGTAATGTTTTCTCCGTTCATTGACAATTGCAACGCTATGCAAACGTTTGGTATTTTGATACCCTTTTCTTTACAACGGACCAAATATGCAGATTTTCCTTCTTTACTGATGATGAACTCTCAATTATGTCGTGGGGCCTCCTCGATGACGCAGTGGTAGCGTCGTCGCCTTGTAATCAAAGGGTCCCGGCCCGGGATCAATACCCGGTAGAGGCACATAGTGGTTTGGATCTCAGTTTAAACTGTAGGTCCAGTCCCGATTAGCCTTACTGTGCATAAAGTGGACTTAAAACACCAAATCAACAACAAATCAATTATTTCGTATCATTTAATTCCTTGGATTTGAGTCTTATTGTAAAATAACTATGAAGGCACAAAGAAAGTCATTTTTTTCTTGAACACCGTATAAGGTTGGTTAGTTTCAGAATGGTGTATTTCTTTACTCCACAAGGCTGCATAGTTTTCGGCAGGGGAATCTTTGATGACTCTACCATTAATGGACACGGAATGATTTTTCATTTGTTTCGGTTACATGGTTTAGAAATGGTAGCTACACTATGTGCTTTCAATTCCAATCTATTTGAGGGAGATAGTAAAAGCAAGTCTGGCATGAATAAAAATAATTTTCTTTTGCCGGGGATAATTTTTTGTTGGGGTGGATCCCCAGCATTCCCCACGTTAATTCGTACACTGACTTACAAGGGAGGTTATCTAAGTGTCCCCATCCGATTTCCATGAAACTTGGCAGGTGTATAGAGGAGACCAAAGGAAGAAATACGTGTTTTTTTGGTTTCGGCTAAAAAAACTGTTTTAGGGGGCAAACCCCCCCTCAAATGTCAAGATGAGGACAAATCGAAGTGGGGATCTGACCCCTCTTTCCCCCTCCGATTTCCATGAAACTTGGCTGGGGAGAAAGGGGCCCAAAGGAAGAAATACGTTTTTTTTTTGCTTTAGCTTAAAAACTGTTTTAGGGGGCAAACCCCTTCTCAAATGTCAAGATGAGGACAAATTGAAGTGTAGGGATATGATCCCTGGGTCCCCCATCCGATTTCCATGAAACTTGGCAGGTGTATACAGGGGACCAAAGGAAGAAATACGTGTTTTTTGCTTCGGCTAAAAAACTGTTTTAGAGGGCAAAACCCCCTCTCAAATGTCAAGATGAGGACAAATTTGAAGTGGGGGATCTGACCCCTGTGTCCCCCTCCGATTTCCATGAAACGTGGTAGGTGTATAGAGGGGACCAAAGGAAGAAATACGTGTTTTTGTTTCGGCTGAAAAACTGTTTCAGAGAGCAAAACTCCCTCTCAAATGTCAAGATGAGGATAAATTGAAGTGGGGGATCTGATCCCTGTGCCCCCCTTAGATTTCCATGTAACTTGTCAGGTGCATAGAGGGGACCAAAGGAAGAAATACTTGTTTTTTTGCTTCGGCTAAAAAACTCTTTTAGGGTGCAAACCCCCCTCTCAAATGTCAAGATGAGGACAAAGTGAAGTGGGGAATCTGACCCCTGTGTCCCCCTCCGATTTACATGAAACTTGGCAGGTGTATTGAGGGGCCCAAAGGAAGATATACGTGTTTTTTTGTTTTAGCTTAAAAACTGTTTTAGGGGGCAAACCCCTTATCAAATGTCAAGATGAGGATAATTTGAAGTGGGGGATCTGATCCCTGTGTCCCCTTAGATTTCCATGTAACTTGTCAGGTGTATAGAGGGGACCAAAGGAAGAAATACTTGTTTTTTTGCTTCGGCTAAAAAACTCTTTTAGGGGGCAAACCCCCCTCTCAAATGTCAAGATGAGGACAAAGTGAAGTGGGGGATCTGACCCCTGTGTCCCCCTCCGATTTACATGAAACGTGGCAGGTGTATAGAGGGGACAAAAGGAAGAAATACGTGTTTTTTTGCTTCGGCTAAAAAACTGTTTTAGGGGTAAAACCCCCTCTCAAATGTCAAGATGAGGACAAATTTGAAGTGGGGGGATCTGACCCCTGTGTCCCCCTCCGATTTCCATGAAACGTGGTAGGTGTATAGAGGGGACCAAAGGAAGAAATACGTGTTTTTGTTTCGGCTGAAAAACTGTTTCAGAGAGCAAAACTCCCTCTCAAATGTCAAGATGAGGATAAATTGAAGTGGGGGATCTGATCCCTGTGCCCCCCTTAGATTTCCATGTAACTTGTCAGGGGTATAGAGGGGACCAAAGGAAGAAATACTTGTTTTTTTGCTTCGGCTAAAAAACTGTTTTAGGGTGCAAACCCCCCTCTCAAATGTCAAGATGAGGACAAAGTGAAGTGGGGAATCTGACCCCTGTGTCCCCCTCCGATTTACATGAAACTTGGCAGGTGTATTGAGGGGCCCAAAGGAAGAAATACGTGTTTTTTTGTTTTAGCTTAAAAACTGTTTTAGGGGGCAAACCCCTTATCAAATGTCAAGATGAGGATAAATTGAAGTGGGGGATCTGATCCCTGTGTCCCCCTTAGATTTCCATGTAACTTGTCAGGTGTATAGAGGGGACCAAAGGAAGAAATACTTGTTTTTTTGCTTCGGCTAAAAAACTCTTTTAGGGGGCAAACCCCCCTCTCAAATGTCAAGATGAGGACAAAGTGAAGTGGGGGATCTGACCCCTGTGTCCCCCTCCGATTTACATGAAACGTGGCAGGTGTATAGAGGGGACAAAAGGAAGAAATACGTGTTTTTTTGCTTCGGCTAAAAAACTGTTTTAGGGGTAAAACCCCCTCTCAAATGTCAAGATGAGGACGAAGTGAAGTGGGGGGATCTGACCCCTGTGTCCCCCTCCGATTTCCATGAAACGTGGCAGTTGTATACAGGGGACCAAAGGAAGAATTTTTTTTTTTGCTTCGGCTAAAAAACTCTTTTAAGGGGCAAAACCCCCTCTCAAATGTCAAGATGAGGACGAAGTGAAGTGGGGATCCGACCCCTGTGTCCCCCTCCGATTTCCATGAAACGTGGCAGGTGTATAGAGGGGACCAAAGGAAGAAATACGTGTTTTTTGCTTCGGCTAAAAAACTGTTTTAGGGGTGAAACCCCCTCTCAAATATCAAGATGAGGACAAACTTGAAATGAGGGATCTGACCCCTGTGTCCCCCTCCTATTTTCATGAAACTTGGCAGGTGTATAGAGGGGACCAAAGGAAGAAATACGTGTTTATTTATTTCGGCTAAAAACTGTTTTAGATGAGAAAACCTCCCTTCAAATGAGGAGAAATTGAAGTGGGGGTCTGACCCCAAAACCACGTAAATATGGCATGTTAATAACACGCACATATAATTGGAACACACACAGCACAGAACTGTAGGATTGTCAGTATCAAACGCAAGTGCTATCGTGAAGGACGATGTCTTTAGAAGTTCTGTGGTAATAGTACTGGCAGATACACAAGTGGGACACTTTAGATATGACGTGCATATCACTGGCAAACACAGCTCTGTGCTGTGTGTGTTCCAATTATATTTGCGTGTTCTTCCTATGCCATATTTACGTGGATTCGGGGTCAGATTTCCACTTCAATTTATCCTCATCTGGACATTTGAGGGAGGGGTTTGCCCCCTAAAACAGTTTTTTTTAGCTGAAACACACAACATATATTTCGTCCTTTGGGCCTCTCTATACACCTGTCAAGTTTCATGGAAATCGGAGGGGGACACAGGGGTCAGATCCCCACTTCAATTTGTCCTCATCTTGACATTTGAGAGGGGGTTTTGCCCTCTAAAACATTTTTTCTTGCCGAAACCAAAAAACACGTATTTATTCCTTTGGTCCCCTCTATACACCTGCCAAGTTTAATGGAAATCGGAGGGGGACACAGCGGTCAAATCTTTACTTCAATTTGTCCTCATCTTGATATTTGAGAGGGGGGTTTGCCCCCTAAAACCTTTTTTTAGCTGAAACAAAAAACACGTATTTCTTTCTTTGGGGTCCTCTATACACCGGCCAAGTTTCATGGAAATCTAAGGGGGACACAGGGGTCAGATCCCTACTTCAATTTGTCCTCATCTTGACATTTGAGGAGGGGGTTGCCCCCTAAAACAGTTTTTAGCCGAAACAAATAAACACGTATTTCTTCCTTTTGGTCCCCTCTATACACCTGCCAAGTTTAATGGAAATCGGAGGGGGACACTTAGATAACCTCCCTTGTTAGACTTATAAATAAAACCAAAACTATTTACAGAGTTTTATTTCAGGTTATGTCTTATTACTAGACTCAAATAACCAACTCAGTGGATTCAATTTTGTGGTGCGCATTTTGTATGATGAAGAACCATATTTCATTATTTTCTTCGTACCTTTCTATACAAAATGGGTAGGTAGCTTCGGTATTGTTTAACTTTTAAGAGTAGATAATTTGATTAATGACTTTTTCACAGCCGGGTGGGTGGTTGGAGCCTTAAGAGAGACTTTCTTCCCACCTACGTTCACGGGTTCGTGACCTGGTCCGGGCAAGGGCGTTCTATGTGATCGTCCCTTCATCATTTCCAAATATTACTTTCTCTACTTTATATCGCGATTAGCCAAAAGTGGCAGAGATGTAATGCACATATAATACTGAATTAAAAATAAGGTTGACGAGGTGAATGATACCTGTTAAGATTAGAAGTAAACATCCCGTGATTTTTTTTTCACACTCATCAATATCGTTACTATCTTCATTGTACATTGAAAAAATCATACAAAATTACCCAAGAATTCAATATATTACTGCAGCGTAACACGTGTGATAGAACGATGATATTAGTACCATTTCATATCCTCCGGTCAACATTGTCTTTTTCACCAGTGTTTGCAAAGAATGATCGACTCAGACATGGTAAGGACTGCGGTCTGGATGTCGACATCGTCTGACTCACATGCGGCAAATGCTGTGATCTTACAGAATTTACGCTGAAGCATCTTCGACATCATTAAGGGAATTGCTAGTCATTCACATTTCCCTTATCTTTTCAATTTTCGTTAGTCATTTGTACAGTCAACTTCAAATATACATACATCCAAACTGACCATCAGAAAGTTAATTCTGTTTGTCTTGTGCAGTATGAGGCTAAAACAAATTATATAAAACCTGACATGACAGATAAAGAATTCAGTGAAAGATTACTTTAATTTCAAAAATATGCATAACTGAAAAGTATAAACGTCTTTAAGATATAGGTGTTATGGGGGTAAATCCGCTTTGTTTAGTAAATTCTTCACTTCGCACCACCTTCTAGATTTTAATCAACCTTTTGTGTAAGTAATTTCACTGAGATTATGTACTAAACGAGATTTTAGATTAAAAAAAATCTTACCCATATAGTTTACACGGTATTTCTCTCTATCCATGTAAAATATAATTAAGAGTGGATTTTGAAGGAATGCATGTATTCTACCTTCACTCGAATTACTTTGGAGGGGTTTCAAGTGCCTTGTCCCCCCTAATCTAAAGTTGCCCCTATCTTATTGATATAGCTGATTTAATGTTGACTTATGTTCGTGTCATAAAGTTTCAGCTTATCCATTAACGGTATTTTATGAATTACATCGAGAACATTCTAAAGCTCATTCCAATTCGATTGCAATTAGATAGAATATTATTTTAGGCTGTTCCAACCTAAGAAGTTTTGGAATTAATCAAAAAGTTATCTTTTTGATATGACAATTAAATGTTTGAAAACACTGCCCTCATGTACAAATAATTTGCATCCACCCGAAAGTTCAAATTCAAATAAAAATATGTTGTATGTTTAATGAACTTGTTATATACTGGTATGAACGATCTGAGCCTTAGATAACGTGAGGTGTAACAATGACATCATGCCGAATTGCTCGTTTGAATCTTGGATCCTTGTCTTTTTAACTTTCTTCATGATTATTTGAACAGACAGAAGGAAGACTTAGTTGATGCACCAGATGGTGAGAGTCCTACTCTTGTCTTTGATGTGCTTCAAATGAAACGGGGACCAGTTGTTTTCCTTCTGAAATCCTCTCTGGCTGCTGTAATCCTACAAGCAGCTTACAAAGTCAGACAAGCACGAAGGGGGGGGGGGGGAATGAAGGTTGAACCAAGAAGCAGAAGATTGTGCATATTTTAAGGATGCTGCCAATGGAGGAATGAGAGGAGCTACCTTCCGCCTAAAGAGACAACTTTCGAACTTAGAATTAGTTTCGCAGTTGGGACTCTGATCCTACAACTTAGTGGACAGTAGCTTTCTCTGGGCGTGCCCATTGTAGTCAAAAGTAAACAAGGCTACAGAAAATCTTCAAACACTGAATTAATAATTTGTTGATGACATTGATTGATTTGGTTTATTTTACTTCGCGTTTCTATTACTTTCAGCTAATCGCGAATATGAGGATGAGTGATGATATGATTAAATTGATGAAGGGACAATCACAAAGAACACCACTGTGCAGGCCGGGATTCGAATCCTGGATCCACGGCGTCGTAGCGCGCTGTGATAACCACACCACTTGTTGATAACATTTTGTCTTCTAATATATGATATATCCATCATTCTTTCTAAATTAGAATTAAGGTTTCCTACATACATCAGAAATTATAGACCAAATAGAATGTGTCAGCAAAGCTATAACTAGTTACCATTCTTATATCTCTTAATTACGTTATAATAACTCTAAAATTACATAAAATGTGACATATATATACATAATTTCCACACAAAAGAGTTTATGTATATGTTGAGATGCGCGTTTTACATATTTTATATATGTGTGTAATTGTAATTGTTTCTTTAACTTACATGTATTGAATTTTTATGGTTTGTAGATAAGTATAATAGCTCTATAAATAGAAACATATGCATTGAGCACTATAAAATATCAAATCAAATAGTTTACCAAGCTGACCGATGCGTCATGCTCTTCACGGTGAATGTTTCCGGTTTTGTTTTAAGTTAAAGAAACATCTGTTCCAAAAATGATAAGCAAAGTTGTATTTCAATATTTTAATTGTTCTTGTGTTGTTCGCCAATAAGCGAGACTAATAAGTTGGAACTTGACAACCGATATACTGCACATTAACTAACAACATATCGGATTACCTTTAGACAAGGCTGTAGTAAGGTGAACATGCAGTTTTGCAACCAAATTTGACTCACCTGTCGCAGATCGGAAGAAGTCATTCCAATAAAATACGATAAAGTACTGGAAAACTTTCGGGAATATTTTGAAGATTAATTTACCAAATATCATAGCACGCTATAGGTCTTTTCCACTCTTACGGCGGCCGGTCATGGTTCTGGCAAGGGAAGTGGGGAGCGGGGAATGCAACGCAGACCAACCAGACAACAGCAGTGGCGCCGAGAGACACGACGCGGCAGGAAGAAGTACTACGTGAACCTCGTTCTACTGGCTGCTGAGTTTTTTATCGTGCTGAATTGGTCGCTTCCTCGCTCCCCACTTCCCTTGCCAGCATTATGATCGGCCGCCGTAACAGTAGAAAAGACCTTTAATAGTAAAATTAGTGTGGACTTTTACCAAAGCAAGACACCGATATTCAATACTGACCTAGGTTTGGTAAGATTGTGTGTATCCTTGTGGCTGTTTATCTGCACACACGTCATTCAAGATTGTTTCATTATCTGTACAGCGCATACAGGAGGTTGTAGAAAATAATTAATGGCACAGTCATACCAACATTTTCAGATTGGAAATTTCGGAAGAAAATAAACCGTGTCACCATTTAAGACTAAAAATTGACGTAGTGTGTAAGTTCTAATTTTAACAATATAATTTCCTAGAGAGCTTCGTCAAACCTATATATTTCACGGACACTTCTAAGTTGTATTGATTACATTAATATTCAATATTGTTGTTACAGCTCATATTTCTCCATCGCCGGTCCATTTGCGGCCACGTAGCATAACTTCAAACCTTAACATTTGCCTGCATAACGTTCCCGGCCCATTGTGTAATGGTTCATATCCTCCTACAACCAAAACATTCATTGTACTCGAAACATGACGAAGGAAGGGAACTTACCTTTGCAACAATTCTCGTAACCCTACATGAGTTCCGCGAATCTCATTTTCTAACTCACGTACTTTGATGCTAATTAATTCAACTTCCCTGTAGATACAAACTTACACGCAGGCGTGCAGGGCAATTTTCACCAGGAAGTAGCTTTCTACCAGTCTCTTCCTCAAGGCATGTAATTAATATTGATGTCATAATACAGGACGCACGTTACGTTCTAGTTGTTAACTTGCTAGATATTTCTTGTACTTCTCAAAGCTACTGCAATTTTCCTTCTACTCAAATGCGTTTAGTTTTGTTTCTTTATGTTTATTTAACTGTAAATTACACGATGTGGTTTAAAAATATGTCGTCTCTCTCCCTCTCTCATTTATATATATATATATATATATATATATATATATATATATATGTATATATGAGAGAGAGAGAGAGAGAGAGAGAGAGAGAGAGAGTAGGAGCGAAAGAACACATAGGTATCTATTAAATAATTTGGAATGCCAATAACTGGTTTACTTCGTTTTGAGAAAAACAAATTCCATCGATTTTGTAAATTAACGAAACCGGAGATAAGACAGTACTGGAAATAAGAATCTAAGCTACTAAATAGATAATCTGGAGAATTTTATATCCAAAGCAAAAAAAATTGAGGAGTAATTTAAACCATTAAACAGGAATTGTATCTTCTTCTCATGATCAACTTTTTCCGATTTTGAGAAATTATTTTTTTAAAAATATGTATACTCCTCCTTAAGGAAGTTAGTTTATCAGTTTGATTCCTTATTTTCTTCATTTTTTCAAACACATGTTATACATTTTCGAAGTAACAAGTAAGGTGTACGTTACATTGTCGAACTAATGAGTTTGTGTAGTGCATTCCATAGATGCATAACAACTTATATTCATGTCCATAAAATTAGTGCTACGCAAATAATAACTAGATGTACAATGGCGGAAAGATATACTTGCCTCATGGGTCTTCTGGTTTTAAGGCATTTTTGGAGGAAGTATTTATTTTCACCATTGTACATTTTTTTAAATGGTGAACTGAAGTCCAATGAAAAATATTTTTACAGCTGCATCTCTTTGCAGATAGCATTTTGTAATTTGCAATTGCTTATGAATACTTTCGTTTAGATCTTTACTACAACTATTGTACCCGCTTCTTTGTAACAATATAAGATTATTTCTACTCGAACAAATCACACTTCAAACTGAAACCGTATTCAAAATGAAAACTAATTGCATATATTTGTGTTTACATTCTCACCTTTACACTTTATTACTGCATAATACAATGGAAATGAAATGTCTGTCCAAAACATTACGGTTGGCGCGAATTAATTCCGCTGTCAGAGCATCAACGAAAGTGTGTGCACAAATGATTCTTATCTAGTGGTGTTATGGTAATAATGTATAATTTCGTATTGGGAATATGATGCATAAAAGTAATTTTTATATGACCAACTCATCAAGATGATAATCTTCACCACATCACTGAGAAACCTCTCCGGCTTGATGGCAGAGCACGTTAAGTGGTCTACTCTAGATTTTTCCACCGAGATTTCCGGATTTAAGTCCCCGCCTGGACATTGGTGTTCATCAACTTCATCTAATCATGGCTCAGCCTCGTCGTCACAATTAGCCTTAAGTGGGCGAAAAGCGACCCTAACTCACAAAAAAAAATGAAACACTGAGAAATTAAAATTAATTAATTGCATAATGTTTACACAAGAAGGTGACAAATAATATTATAATTATCACTTTTATTTTACTAAGTAGCACCTCTGCGCCACTTTGAAAGATAAATTTGCTGTATTCATCGTTTAAAAACATATACATGTTTGCTTACTCATAATTGAAGCGATAACACGATAAGAAACCTGGTCCCGAGTTCGATACCCGGTGGTTCCAATTTCACTTTAAGCTAGAGGTCCAGTCCCGATTAGCCTATCTGTGCCTAAAATGTACTTGAAACCAAAACTCAATAGAACTAAACGATAACAAGCCGGAGCGGTGGATAGAATTATAAAGTTTACAACATTTCTGAGAAAAAACAGTTTTCATCAAATGTGGCATCGTTGATGCTTTTACAATTGTATCTTCTCGTTCCTGAGATTTCTGACACTACTTTTTTGGTAAGAATTGAAGAAGACCTTTGGCTTTGCGGATGAGAGAAGATTCAATTTGGTCTGCAGAGATAGCGGTTGTCACTTCGGAAGTTTCTGCCGGAAAGAATTTCTCACCGAATTGGAAAGAGCTGAAATATGGATGGCTGCGAGCTTTCAGGATGGACAAGGTAGAGATTGTCCTTGGGAATACGGAAAAAGTACCCTTACCATTTCAGATTTAAATTGCTGGTGTGTTTTATAAATTTCTTTCCTAATTTTGAAGTGCATAATTTTTAAGAAGGTTGACTTAATTCGACTTGGTTTCATACAACTAATTTTAGTATTATAATTTTAATAATTAAAGCCACCAGCTCGTTCGGCAAGCGCGTTGAGTGGTCGACATTCGATCTCGCTACGAAGTTTACGGTTTCGAGTTCCGGCATCTCTATGGGTGTTTCTTTTGAGTATCCCTTCACAATTTTATCTATTCATCAATCATGCTCAACTACGTGATTCGTCAAGATGGGCACAATAATGACGTAAAAACATTTCAAAAGTAAAATAATGTATAAAATAATTTCTTTACCCATTTGATAATATTATATTTTAATTTCAGTAAATATAACCTGATACAATAAATTATTCTACATGATCTTCACGCACTGTAATGAAAACTTCACTAAAACCAACTTTTAAGGGAACAATAAAATAATTATTGATATTTAAATATTAAAATAACTATTATATTTGAGCAGAAGCGTTCCGATGACACAAGCCGTGTCGTGTATACAAGTCCATTCTCTTCTGCTGTTCTGTCCTGTAGTGTTGCAGCTTACGGCTAATCCTATCCCTGAAACTACCTAGGCGTGTAAGTATAGTGCATTGTGACTATATCAGGTGGTGTAATACTCTTTCGCTGGGTAATGGGATTGCTCACTATGAAATTGGATGCGGGTTGCATACACGTGCCTTTATATGTACGCATTACATTAAACAAGCAGGTATACGTTATGCTTGTTAATATTATCTTGTTATGACAGCCGGCCTCTGTGGGAGAACGGTTAGCATAGCGCGCTACGACGCCAGAAATCGCTCATTCGAAACCCGGCATGGGTGTTCTTTGTGAGTGTCCCTTCATCAATTTCATATCAACACTCATCCTCATCGTCGAGATTAGTCAAACGTTGCAGAAAAGTAACGCAAAAATAATAAAACCAAATCAAATATTGTTAGAAGAGTTTTTAAACTTCACAAATAACGTAGTTACATACGTTTAATTTTATTAGTGTGTCAGGAGCCGGCATTAAATGCTAAATCTGCAAACATCAGCCAAGTCCCCGGTGACAAGAGGTCGCCGGGGCAGTCAGAAGTTAGTGGCGGAGAGAGTCGGAAGCTAGTAGCCTAAGTGGTGCGACTGTTGGAGTGTGTCCGTGCAAAGATTGGGCAGTGCCCAAAGTACACACCGTCAACGGACCACATGGCGCCGACGCGACCAAGCCAACGGACCAGATCAGGTACAGTGATGACACTAGTAATTTAAGCATCAGTGTTTAGTAGTTCAAACTCAACTCAGGCGTGTTCGCCCCCTTACCTGTTCGGCCTGTGCATAATAAATAGGTGAAGGACAAAGGAGCATTAATTATTCCCCCTTCTTACGTTTAAACCCCTCTCGTAGCCAAGCTGTTAAGCCGGCGAACGACCTAACGCAACAATTGTACGCAACTAATTTTTCTTGTAGTGACAACACTAATTCTTCGGTTTGAAGAAAATGTAAATAAGAAGGAGGAAAATTTAAGAACTTTCTGTTTTCACATTTTGATATATTTAAGTGTTTTGTGGAATGGTAAATATTTTAATTCAAATTGTAACATTGTGTAACAATATTAATAACCTCATAATGTTCGAAGTACATCCCCAGTGCGTTTAAAAAATCACCAGTAGCTATAATTCCACGATAAACATGCCATCTTGATGGCCGAATGGCCTGCGTGGTTTTTCTCACGAACGCATCACCAAAGGCACTGGGTTCAAGTCCTGGCTAAGTTATAGATGTTCCATTGCTAATGTCACTTCATCCGCGTCGTGGAGAGTAGCCGAGAGGGGCAGAACAACGACGCAAAAATAAGAAAGTGAGATTGAATATTTTCACCACAGCTTTGACATGCATGCTGTTATATTATTGTTTTCGGTCCTTAAAATTAAGTTGCAATACAGCAGATACCTCCTAAGGAATAAGATCATAACAATAGTAATGCATATAGAGCATATATTCTCAACCTAAACTGCATTTACAGACAAACGAGGCTCTGTCGTCTGTAATCATCGTGTTGTGTTCTGTCCATGTGTGTTTGTGATTTTCCCTTCATCCCTTACATCTTATTGTTCATCATCAACTTCGCGATTAGTCAAAGCGGAAGAAAAGTGAAGTAAAATAAAACATATGAAAGGATATATTCTCGGAATGAAGAATTATTTTCTTTCCATGTTAGGAAACGTATTTCGAAATGGGGATTTTTGAGAGGGGAACATAGATCGACCTTGGGGGAATGGCGTTTTCCCCTCCAATTTACTCTACAATTTAAACATTTGTCTTTTAACAGCATGAAGTGTTTAACTCATAACTCTGTGCGTACTTGTATTTTGTATTGTTCCTACTTTACATCGTTTTCTGCCTATCTTGGTTATTCAAACCAATGAAGATGAATGCTTATTGGATGAATCTGATGAAGAAACACTAACAAAGGAACTCCTACGTCTACGCCTGGACTGAAACTTTTGACGAGAAGCGGCAAAATGCTGGGTCTAGCACTAAACGCGTTCAGCTACAGGAGTGACAAGGCCTGGTGTCCGTACTTGCTCGTAAATTCAGCATCGGAGTTGCGCAAACTTGTAAGACTGTGTGGTGATTGTTGTAGCGCCTTAGGCAAATACTCACGCGTCAGACACAGCAGCTGAGTTTTATGGAAATGCAGATGGCACAAAGAAGGAAAGCGCTTGAGGGTAATAAATGTATGCGGTAACGTTGTCTTGTCTTACCTTTCGATGCGAACACGAGAACAGCTCCTTGAACAAAGTCGTAACCAGTTTGTTACATGCAGACTCTGCAGTGCAGAGACGGTCGGAAAGGTTTAGGTCTCCCTTTCAACTCGTCGCTGGAATGGAATCGGTGATCTGTTCGGTTGCGTTCGGCTGACACCGTTTCCTTTCGTGTCTCATGGAGCCGAACGCTGCCCGCAGGAGAAACAAATTCATGTCGGATACACCATATGCTACCAAACCTACTGTAGGCGCATGGTTTCTACTGCATCGAGAATCAAAAATTAACAATAGGGAAGAAAACAAATCTTAAGAAACACTCCATGAAGAAATTGAATTGCTGTTTAGTAACGAACCGAGAATACACAAACACGCAAGGATGGAATTACGCTTTACAACGTTGCTGCGTCTACTTCGCAATTTAACCCACAAAGACGATTGGCAGGAGTAAATACCCGTCAAAGCCAGGTCCATCAACTTGGAGTGCAACGAAAACTTAAATTTCTAATTCCCATAGTTTTGTACAAGTTTTGTACCCTGTAATTTAGTTAACGTTCTTGTTGAACTCCAAGCTGACAGACGTATGAAGGTCAGCCTCCATTTGGGGTGGTGGTCAGTCTCAGTATAGACGTTGATCGTCCATTGACTTGCAACGAATTAAGTTTCTCCCGCTACGTAGCATATTCCACGGGGTACAGTCATGAACACTTCTTCTGAAATCAACAAGTGAAGAGGCACTTTTCAACCTCGCATATTTTGATCAGGGTTGTTAAAGTTCCACGAATTTAAATAAATCCAATTCCGGTCTAGGAGAGAAATTCGGCAAGCGTAAATGGGTTCTGGACCGTAAAGAACCGTTTTATCTGTAAAGTATTTCAATTCGGTCCAGGAACCTTTTTATTAGATCAATTTAAATACGCTTCAGGAACCTTTTTATTATATCAATTTAAATACGCTTCAGGAACCTTTCTATTAGATCAATTTAAATACGGTCCAGGAACCTTATTTCTGGATGAATTTAAATACGGTCCAGGAACCTTTTTTGCGGATCAATTTAAATTTGGTCCATTAACTTTTTTAATGGTACAATACGCAACTTGGACCGAATCTAAATTGTGTGAGATAAAAGGTTCCGGTCCTGCAGAAGAACCCAATAGAACCCATTAGAATTTATGGGTTCCTAGACCTTTTACGACACTGATTTTGATTCATTTTATATTTAGCAAACTGGAAGGGCCACCTAAGGTAAGAAAATATGGAAAGTTGCAGATCTATATCTTTTGTATTTTCGACATTACAGTGTTGCAAAATATGCGATTTTGACAATTTTTTCCAACCACTTGTTAACTTTAAATTGCAATATTTCGGCAACCAGGCCACCTATAGAAGTGATTCGGACGACGTTGGAAAGGTATTGAAGAGCTCTTCCACACTAGATTACTGCAGGGATTGCAACCATAGAGTACATGGTAAATTAAGAATTGATGACAATAATTACAGGCAAAATAAAAAGTATTAAAAACGAGAAAATGAGACGTTCACACCCGTCCTTTCCCCAGACCTCTAGAAACTGTTAAAGACTCCAGTGCGCGTGTCACACATTTACATTTTTAATACTTTAGTATAAACATTTGTTTACTTTACATATAATTATCGTCATCAATTTTTAATTTACCCTGTACTGTATTGTATTGCGATGCCATGCAGTATTCAGGGCCAAGAGTAGTTATGGTACCGCCTTGAGGTCGATAAATCAATTGATTGGAAAAGATCGATCAAAGATCAATTGATGACGTAGCGCTATTGTTCTTTTTTGTTTTGATGACGTCATAAAAAGGGGCGTGGCTTATTTTGTAAGGATGATTTTGATTGGTTGTGACGTCATAAATGGGCGGGGCTTATTTTGTAAGGAGCGTTTTGATTGGTTGATGGAATTCGGGTTTTTCCCGCGGGAGTTTCCGGCGTCTGAAAACAGATGGCGTTGATGAGTCAGAAAGTCTGGAGGAGGAAAAGTAGGCGACGCGGTTGGTTTTCTGGTAATTGGAGTACGTGTTTCCGGTGTCTGAAAACAGATGGCGTTGATGAGTCAGAAAGTCTGGGTTGGGAGGAGGAAAAGTAGGCGACGCGGTGACGGTTGGTTTTCTGGTAATTGGAGTACGTGTTTCCGGTGTCTGACAACAGATGGCGTTGATGAGTCAGAAATTCTGGGAATTTTGTTGTTTCCGTTGTTTGAAGAGAGATGGCGTTCATGAGTCATTGATCTTTGATCGATCTTTGCCAAGCAATTGATTTATCGGACTCAACGGGGGTACATAACCGTGGGAGTCACGTGACTTTGTGACGTCACAAAATGGAAGTCACGTGACCAGATTATATTATTAAATTATTATTAATTGAAATATTAGGATTATTATTATTATGAAGTGTTTTAATTTCTGGGACGCCATTTTGTTTTTGTTATGTTATTTTGGTGTGTGACATCATATATAAATTGGAGTACGTGTTTCCGGTGTTTGAAAAGAGATGGCGTTGATGAGTCTGAAATTCTCGGATTATTATTATTATTATTATTAATAATTGTTTTTATTTCTGTGACGACATTTTGTTTTGGTTATGTTATTTTGGTTTGTGACGTCATATATAAATTGGAGTACGTGTTTCCGGTGTTTGAAAACAGATATCGTTGATGAGTCTGAAATTCCCGGATTATTATTATTATTATGAAATGTTTTAATTTACGTGACTTTGTGACGTCACAAAATGGAAGTCACGTGACCAGATTATATTATTAAATTATTATTAATTGAAATATTAGGATTATTATTATTATTATTATGAAGTGTTTTAATTTCTGGGACGCCATTTTGTTTTTGTTATGTTATTTTGGTGTGTGACATCATATATAAATTGGAGTACGTGTTTCCGGTGTTTGAAAACAGATGGCGTTGATGAGTCTGAAATTCTCGGATTATTATTATTATTATTATTATTATTAATTGTTTTTATTTCAGTGACGACATTTTGTTTTGGTTATGTTATTTTGGTTTGTGACGTCATATATAAAGTGGAGTACGTGTTTCCGGTGTTTGAAAACAGATGGCGTTGATGAGTCATTCTGGGAAATTCCTCAGTTTTCGTCCTGTTGTTTGCATAAAGAAAACCCGGATTCGAATCCCACTCAGGTATGGTTGCGAATGTCGACGGAGACCCTGGATTCGAATCCTGCAATTAACTAAGGTTCCCTAAAACATGTTTGATTCTGCTCAGGTATGGTTGTGAAATGTAAAAGGGTACTTACAACATGTAATAAATCTTGGGCATCCATGTTGCTGCCCAGATGAAAAGGAGATGAACTGGAAGGGAAGGATGCCTGCAGAAGGAATTCTATCCACTTCCTTATAGAGACACACATCTGCAATTATTTTTTGCAACGTACGTTAGAAGTCTGCATATGAGATCACGACGTTTTTGTGAAGCACAACAGTTCCTTGATAATTTTCACAGAAGTTCCTTGTTCCGTTTCAGCACATGTTCTTCGAACAAGACTTCCTTATAGAGACGGACATCTGGTATCATTTTTTGCAACGCGGCCCAGATGAAAAGGAGATGAACTGGAGGGAAGGATGCCTGCAGAAGGAATTCTATCCACTTCCTTATAGAGACACACATCTGCAATTATTTTTTGCAACGTACGTTAGAAGTCTGCATATGAGATAACGACGTTTTTATGAGGCACAACAGTTCCTTGATGAATTTCACAGAAGTTCCTTGTTCCGTGTCAGCACATGTCAAGACTTCCTTATAGAGACGGACATCTGGTATCATTTTTTGCAACGCGGTTTCCTAATTTCTTTATTTGCAATCGTAGACCCACCTTCCGACCACTCTAACGAAAGGTCTCGGCGTGCATATTACGAATATGTAATCAGATTCGCTCTACGTCACTTAGGGGAGGAGCTAGAGCAATTTGAAGATTTCGATTTTTTCACTTTTTTTTTTTTTTTTTTTTTTTTTTTTTTTTTTTTTTGCGAAAACTTAAAATCGCATTATCTCGGCTCCTAATTCAGCTAGGAGGATGATCGATAGCTTGTCGGACTAGGAGTGAAGTCCTCTTTCCGGTGAACCAGATTTCATTGTTCTAGGACCGGTGGTTTCCTACTTTCTTCATTTTCAACCGTAGACCCACCTTCCGACCACTCTAACGAAAGGTATCGACGTGCAGATTACGAATATGTAATCAGATTCGCTCTACGTCAATTAGGGGAGGAGCTAGAGCGACTTGAAAATTTCGATTTTTTTAAACCTTTTTTCTGCGAAAATGTAAAATCGCTGTAGCTCGGCTCCTAATTGAGCTAGGAGGGTGATCGATAGCTTGTCGGACTCGGAGTGAAGTCCTCTTTCCGGTGAACCAGATTTCATTGTTCTAGGACCGGTGGTTTCCTACTTTCTTCATTTTCAACCGTAGACCCACCTTCCGACCACTCTAACGAAAGGTATCGACGTGCAGATTACGAATATGTAATCAGATTCGCTCTACGTCAATTAGGGGAGGAGCTAGAGCGACTTGAAAATTTCGATTTTTTTTAAACCTTTTTTCTGCGAAAATGTAAAATCGCTGTAGCTCGGCTCCTAATTGAGCTAGGAGGGTGATCGATAGCTTGTCGGACTCGGAGTGAAGTCCTCTTTCCGGTGAACCAGATTTCATTGTTCTAGGACCGGTGGTTTCCTACTTTCTTCATTTTCAACCGTAGACCCACCTTCCGACCACTCTAACGAAAGGTATCGACGTGCAGATTACGAATATGTAATCAGATTCGCTCTACGTCAATTAGGGGAGGAGCTAGAGCGACTTGAAAATTTCGATTTTTTTAAACCTTTTTTCTGCGAAAATTTAAAATCGCTGTAGCTCGGCTCCTAATTGAGCTAGGAGGGTGATCGATAGCTTGTCGGACTCGGAGTGAAGTCCTCTTTCCGGTGAACCAGGTTTCATTGTTCTAGGACCGGTGGTTTCCTACTTTCTTTATTTGCAATCGTAGACCCACCTTCCGACCACTCTAACGAAAGGTATCGACGTGCAGATTATGAATATGTAATCAGATTCGCTCTACGTCAATTAGGGGAGGAGCTAGAGCGACTTGAAAATTTCGATTTTTGCAACTCATATGAGTCAGGAAGACATCTGCGTTGAATAACAATGTGTCACTGCTAAAAACCATCTTGTAAAGACGGTTAATTGATTCCGAGAATTTACATGAGCCTTCGTATCAGTCAGAAAAACATCTGCTGAAGACGTTTGACGATTTCTGAGAATTGTACTGGTAGCATGTAGATTAAAATGTGTAAGTCGTGTCCACGTAATAAATAGAGCGTTGCACTATACTATGAAAATTGTAAGAAATAATGCTGATTTAGAAGCCGTAAAATGTAGCATAATACTGATGGACCCCACTGTACATGGGGTTTTTAAAATGAAAATAACTATTGGTAGTATGAATTCACAATCCGCTAATCCTTTTTATACCACCCTTCCGATCTACGTCATCGATACACAATGCTCGCATCCGTTCCCGCAAAGCGTCCAACGCCCACGTGCCTCTCCTATCTTCTTCCTGTCCTGGTACACTATACACAGTCACTTCTTCCGCGAAACTTACTCGTTTTGCTCTCTTTATTTTCTTTACATCTAGACTCTCCGACTTTTTTTTCTCTTTTTGCTGTTTTTCCTCCATTATATGCTAGCAGACTTTTATTCTCCTTTTCTTTGACAGTATGATGATGTCATAACCTCTTCTTAATCACCAGACACATTACCATTCCACCCACCCATCCCAACAAACACGCGACACATATCAGTCACTAATTCCAAGAATTGTAGCTATACACTCACACACCATCTGCTCTCATCCATTAACACCCGGGAAAACCTATCACCACACGGACAAAGACATCACACCAAAGCCGTTCGTAACAAACACCATTTGTTCTTGTCCATTAACAGTCTGCAACCCTTGGCTCCATTCCAAGGTCAAGGGTCAAGGGTCATATTACATACGTATATATATTTATAGAATACTTTTTTCCGCAAATTATATAACCGATATTATAATATGCACCCTTATTAGTGGAGAGCTCAGTGCATAAAACGGATTTTCAACATCAGTTCAATCCGGCACCCGATAGATCAGCCTCGGTGCATAAAACGGATTTCGAATACCAGTTGAACCCGTCATTCGTTAAGAGTCTGGATATGAGATCACGGCGTTTTTGTGTGAGGCACAACAGTTCCTTGATGGTGTTTGCAGGAGTTCCTTGATGATTGTCGCAGGAGTTCCTTGTTCCGTGTCGACTCAACTTCTTCAACGAGGAACGAGTGATGCCTCTTAAATGAATATAACGTAAAATGTGAAATGTCCTACGGATTGAACTAGTGTTTGAAATCCGTTTATGCACCGGGGGTAATCGGTACAGAAATATACGACGGCATGGTAGAAAATGTGGAATCCTCTTAAGGGCTGATCGATTGATTGAACTGATGTTTGAAATCCGTCTTATGCACCATAAAGTAGAATGTGTAAAATGTTCCGAATTTTCAAGCTGTTATTTTGCCGAATAAAATACAGCATAATACTTATTGAGCCCGCTGTACATGGTGTTCTTAAAAAGAAAACAAATATTGGTAGTATGTATTGTAAATAGAGTAAAATGTGTAAGTTTTTTCTGAATTTTGAATCTCTTATTTCTTCGAATAAAAGACAGCATAATACTTATGGAGCCCGCTGTACATAGTGTTCTTAAAATGAAAACAAATATTGGTAGTATGTATTGTAAATAGAGTAAAATGTGTAAGTCGTGTCCAAGTAATAAATAGAACGGTGTTTACATACAAAAGTAATGTTATTATTATTGCGTTGCACTATACTATGAATATTGTAAAAATGGAAGTAAGTATTAAGGAACATACTACATTTTCGGAAAGGAGTTAAAGTTCAGGGGTATACCAAAAATATTGGAAAAGGGTAAGGGTGTTATTGGTTGGATTTAAAATAATGTGTGGCGGCGGAGAGTTTTGAAAATGTTATGTAATATTGAGAGGTGTATGGATATTAAACACCGCTAAGTTTGAATGTGATGTGTTCAAAATTCTTCTAAATATAATCCAAAAGATATTCCTGTAGTTCCATATATGTTTCTTACAAATGGAGAGTAAATTCTTGTGCACACACGATTTAGTAAGAATTATGCAATTCAGTTAAGGATACAGCTATTTGATATATAAAAGGTGTCCTAATAGGGTTATAATAAATGTTTAAAGAGTTTTTGTTATATCCACACAATGCTACGAAAATTTCCATATGTTCCAAACAGGAAACATCTTTTGTACATTCCAATAACACCCAGAAAATGTTAAAAAAGAACAAGTTTTATTCATATCTAAATCGTGTCCAGATAAGATTCAAATGTAGTCTAAAATGTATGTTTTGTATCCACACTATAACCAAAGTACGTACAAAAATGTCTAACGGAAGTATATTGTCTACATAACGTCCACCCACTTGGTGTACAAAATATTCCAAATATGATCTCGAATTGCCCATAACATATCCAATTCTGGATACCCCCAGGGTCCTGTCCCAATTACCCTATATGTGCATAAAACTGCAATTAGGACCGGCTGGACAGCCCTTTAAAATTTTCTGGACAGGTGTTTCAACTTTTCAAATTTACCTATCTTATGCCTCTCAAAACACTGCTTCGATAAAAGTAGGAAACAACCGCCTACGCACCTAAAACATTCGCTTTCTCTTATCGCCTCGAACGCGTTTTGAGAGGCATAACATATAAGCTATTAGCGCTGTTGCGTGTCACCATCGGGTATCGAAGAAGGGACCACCTTGATCATAACGTGACGAAAGTAACATTACATATACTTATGTTCTTTACCACTATTCGCCTCCCCGATTGCGTAGTGGCAACAGCGTCGTCGTCTTGTAATAAAAGGGTCCCGGTTTCGATACCCGGTTGAAGCACATAGTGGATCCCACTTTAAACTGTAAGTCCAGCCCCAATTAGCCTTACTGTGCATAAAGTGGACTTAAAACACCAAGTCAATCAATCTTTACCACTATCCCTTTACCTTCGCGATAATATAAAAGTGGTAAAACATAGATCACATGACATCACAGACTATACCTTATCTAAAAAAATTCATATGCGTCCTTTTGCAAGTTCTTTCCCAGTATGGCGTGCCAATACTCCATTTGTTATTTTGACCGTAGACCACCGTCCATATACTCTATGGAAAGGTCTTGACGTACAGATTCCGAATTTACAATTACCTTTCACTCTAGTTGAATTAGGGCCGGCTGGACAGCCCTTTAATATTTTCCGGACAGGTTTTTCAACTTGTCAAATTTACCTACAACAACGAGCTGACAATAAACATCACCCACGATTATTATGTAATATTATACAATTAATTGTCATCTCAGCTCGTTATGGCAATGGGGGCCGCCATCTTGGTTTTTGTTATTTTGACCGTAGACCACCGTCCATATACTCTATGGAAAGGTCTTGACGTACAGATTCCGAATCTACAATTGCCTTTCACTCTAGTTCAATTAGGGTCGGCTGGACAGCCCTTTAATATTTTCCGGACAGGTTTTTCAACTTTTCAAATTTACCTACAACAACGAGCTGACAATAAACATCACCCACGATTCCATCTTGGTTTTTGTTACTTTGACCGTAGACCACCGTCCATATACTCTATGGAAAGGTCTTGACGTACAGATTCCGAATCTACAATTGCCTTTCACTCTAGTTCAATTAGGACCGGCTGGACAGCCCTTTAAAATTTTCCGGACAGGTGTTTTAACTTTTCAAATTTACCTATCTTATGCCTCTCAAAACACTGCTTCGATAAAAGTTGGAAACAACCGCCTACGCACCTAAAACATTCGCTTTCTCTTATCGCCTCGAACGCGTTTTGAGAGGCATAACATATAAGCTATTAGCGCTGTTGCGTGTCACCATCGGGTATCGAAGAAGGGACCACCTTGATCATAACGTGACGAAAGTAACATTACCTATACTTATGTTCTTTACCACTATTCGCCTCCCCGATTGCGTAGTGGCAACAGCTTCGTCGTCTTGTAATGAAAGGGTCCCGGTTTCGATACCCGGTGGAAGCACATAGTGGTTCGGATCCCACTTTAAACTGCAGCCCCAATTAGCCTCACTGTGCATAAAGTGGACTTAAAACACCAAGTCAATCAATCTTTACCACCATTCCTTTACCTTCGCGATAATATAAAAGTGGTAAAACATAGATCACATGGCATCACATACTATACCTTATCTAAAAAAGTCATATGCGTCCTTTTGCAATTTCTTTCCCAGTATGGCGTGCCAATACTCCATATTTCACCAAATATCACTTAAGTGATAACAAATCCGTCTTGACACATTTTTCAATTACCAATCATCCGATTTGTAACAATATATCACACGACGTGTAGAAACTGTTCAATTTCCAAAAACATAATTCGCCCTCGAACATTTTCGGATAATAATTCATGCTCAATATTATAAAAAGTTTGTTCTCTGATCAAATTCAACACACGCCCATTTCTTACGTCCATTCATTCCCAACTGTTTTCCCTATTCACTATTAAGTCCTCCAGATTGTTCCAACGTTTTTTTTTATCAAGGTTCGAGAAATACATATAAGGGGAATATAAGATGTCCGTAGGCGAATGTCATCGAGTATCGAACCAGGGATCCCTTTAATATTTTCAAACTTGTAGTCAAAAGTCAGTTTACTGTTCAGTTTTCTGCTAATCAAAGGTTTTGTGTTGTGTTTAATTGCTTTTTCGCAGATCTGTGTGAATCGAATGGAAAATAAAACGCAATAGTGCAGTAAAAAATATAATCTCTTTCATTCTCAACATTTTCCCACTACCACCATTGGCACGTACCTTCACATTTTAATCTGATAGCACATTCCTTACACAATATAAACATTTAAAAGTTGGAAACAACCGCCTACGCGCCTTTAAAATTCGCTTTCTCTTATGCCTTAAAGGCGCGTAGGCGGTTGTTTCCAACTTTTAAATGTTTATATTGTGTAAGGAATGTGCTATCAGATTAAAATGTGAAGGTACGTGCCAGCATTCCGATGAAACTGAACGAGTAACAAACACATACTAATACACTAACATCTACCAGTAGTGTAACAAAATATGTAAAAATATCTAATAACCTGTAGTACGAGTTGAAATAAAAAAGTTTGAATATGTAGAAAACTTGTAATTTTTCTGTAGAAGTTCAATGTGTTAATAAAAGATTTTGTACAGAACAATATTGTTTTTGTATATAAATAGTATTATATTAGAATGCCTAAGACAGGATACAAACCCCAAAAGTTTAATGAAAAAAGTACCACGAATCCTGAAATTAACTATGTTTTGATAAAAGAGGTACCGGATTCGAAACCCTCCAGACAGCGAATTCGATAGAGGTTGAATTTATGAAGCTCTTATTTGGTCAAATAAAATACTGCATAATACTAATGGATCCCACTGTACATGGTGTTCGGATGTTGGTAGTATGAACATAATACTTATGGATGCCACTGTACATGGTTTTATACATACAAATTAATGTTATTTTGTAGAACTATATTTACAAAATTCTCTCCGTCCATCGTTGTACTAGAACCGCTGTACCGTTAAAGATGTTGAGGAAGAATAAAAATTTTGCAGTGATGGTCAAAACATATTCAAATATATCGCTTCTGTATAGGATAACGGAGCGGATGCAACGTGTTTGTAGCATTCCTGAGATGACCACAACGTCCTCTTGGAGACAGCATGAAAGAGATAATTTGATTCACACAACTTTCGTGTTACACGGTGCCCAGAATATCCAGCACGAATACAGCCTTCTAAATGAATATAATGCTAAACTGCACTTATTTCATTGTAAAAACATAAGGGAAACGGGAATTGTTTATAAACATACGAGGGTATAATAGAAAAGGTGGTACAGTGGGATCCATGAGTATTATCGTGCAAATTGTCCATGACTATTTTCATTAAAATTTCTCTTACATCCTATATGTTTTTAAGCGATGGATTTTTATGTATGATGTTGCAGAAGTTGTCAACAGCTTGTTTTGAGTTTTCTTTTAATTCTTGAAGCTCTTATTAGGTCAAATAAAGTGCGTGAACATAGTGATGGACAATTTGCAGGGTAATACTCATGGATCCCACTGTACCTTCTCGGGGCCCGATCGATTGATCAAGTGACGGATTGAACCGATATTGCAAATCCGTTTTATGCACTACGGCTAATCGAAACATAAATATATGAGGGCGTGGTAGAAAATGTGGTATTTTTTGAAGGTCCGATCGAATGACAGATTGAACCGATGTTTCAAATTTGTGTTATGCACAGAGACTAATCGGAACAGAAATATAGGAGGGCATTGTAAAAATGTGGTATTTTTTGAGGGGCTGACCGAATAACGGCTTAATTCGAGGCAATAAGAGAAAGTGAATTTTAAAGGCGCGTAGGCGGTTGTTTCCAACTTTTAAATGTTTATATTGTGTAAGGAATGTGCTATCAGATTAAAATGTGAAGGTACGTGCCAATGGTGGTAGTGGGAAAATGTTGAGAATGAAAGAGATTATATTTTTTACTGCACTTTTGCGTTTTCTTTTCCATTCGATTCACACAGATCTGCGATAAAGCAATTGAACACAACACAAAACCTTTGATTAGCAGAAAACTGAACAGTAAACTGACTTTTGACTACAAGTTTGAAAATATTAAAGGGATCCCTGGTTCGATACTCGATGACATTCGCCTACGGACATCTTATATTCCCCTTATATGTATTTTTCGTACCTTGATAAGAAAAACCGTTGGAACAATCTGGAGGACTTAATAGTGAATAGGGAAAACAGTTGGGAATGAATGGACGTAAGAAATGGGCGTGTGTTGAATTTGATCAGAGAACAAACTTTTTATAATATTGAGCATGAATAATTATCCGAAAATGTTCCAGGGCGAATTATGTTTTTGGAAATTGAACAGTTTCTACACGTCATGTGATATATTGTTACAAATCGGATGATTGGTAATTGAAAAATGTGTCAAGACGGATTTGTTATCACTTAAGTGATATTTGTAATCCGTTTTATGCGCCAAGTTTGATCGATATCCTAATTGACGCCTGTAGGCCCTATCCCATTGCTATTATTATACAACCTGATTTCTACCATGGCCTCGTATATTTCTGTCCCGATCAGCCTAATTGCATAAAGTGAATTCTGTCCCGATTAACCTATCCGTGCATAAAGCGGAATCCACTTCGATACTTTCTGCTCGCGAATAACCTTAGTGTATAAAGTTGTTTCTGTCCTGATTAACCTATCTGTGCATAAAACGAACTCAAAATACACACATTCACACACCGAACATTTCAATATTTTATTCAATGCTGCTAAGGGAATAATATTGTGCAGGGGAACTATGGATAAAATCCGCACCCCGATTTCCGCTGGCACCTTCTCGATTCTTTCGGCTGCAAGTGTTCAATTTTCTGATGCCTGTGCATCTGTAGCAGGATGTGACAAGGAACATAGTGTGAACCAACTTATGTTTTTATGGAGACTCTGAGAGGAAGTTTTTGCTATCTCAGGCATGCAGACCCAACAAGAAAGTTGCATCCGTTCCGTTAATGACGTAATCCTACACGTATCTAATATGTGCATATGTTCCGACCATCACTGCAGAGAGTTTCTATTCTTCTGTAACGTCTTTATCAGTACAGTGCAAAGATGGAGGGAAAGAATTTGCTACGTATAGTGCAACGCAATAATGATAGCATTACTTTTGTATGTAAACACAGCTCTATTTATTACTTGCACATTTTACTCTATTTACAATGGAACTACAGGAATATCATTTGGATTATATTTAGAAGAATTTTGAACACATCACATTCAAACTTAGCGGTGTTTAATATCCATACACCTCTCAATATCACATAACATTTTCAAAACTCTCCGCCGCCACACATTATTTTAAATCCAACCAATAACACCCTTACCCTTTTCCAATATTTTTGGTATACCCTGAACTTTAACTCCTTTCCGAAAATGTAGTATGTTCCTTAATACTTACTTCCACTACTATATAATAATATTGCCAGCAATTCCCCCATTTGTGAACACCGCTCACATAATCTTTTCTTGTTGCACCCCCATTTATTCATTTTATCTTTTATCCCAAAATTTATATAATCGTAATGGTAAATATTCATCCAATTCTTTTTATTCTGAGTGTTACATACCCGATTCGAGATTCCTCAAAATAATTCATATTTTTGAATATATTATTTTCCTCTTTTATCGAACCCCATCTTCAACTATTCCTCTTTTTATCCTCCTTATTTTCAACAGACATCACATTTCTTACCTACAACAAACAAACAAACATTTCCCCACACAAGAAACGTTCCCAGATCCTATTATCTTTTATCCCTTCTATTTGTACCTTCTATTTTCCGACATCATGTTTTCAGTTAAACATATTTTAAACAGGCACAATTTCTAGACGATTACGCCCTACAATATTGTTGAAAATAAAGAAAGTAGGAAACCACCGGTCCTAGAACAATGAAACCTAGTTCACCGGAAAGACGAGTTCACTCCGAGTCCAACAAGCTATCAACCATTCTCCTAGCTCAATTAGTAGCGGAGATACAGCGATTTTATATACCATACCCTCGTATATTTCTGTATCGATCAGCTTCGGTGCATAAAACGGTTCATCCTCGCTGCATAAAACTGGTTTCAAACATCAGTTCAATCCGTCACTCAATCACTACATAGGACAACTTATACCAAGCCCCGTATATTTCTGTTTCGATCACCCTTGGTGCATAAAACGGATTACAAACATCAGTTCAATCAATCGATCAGCCCTTAAGAGGATTCCACATTTTTTACCATGCCGTCGTATATATCTGTACCGATTACCCCCGGTGCAGAAACGAATTTCAAACACTAGTTCAATCCGTAGGACATTTCACATTTTACGTTATATTCATTTAAGATGCATCCCTCGTTCCTCGTTGAAGAAGTTGAGTCGACACGGGACAAGGAACTTCTGCGACAATCATCAAGGAACTTCTGCAAACACCTTCAAGGAACTGTTGTGCCTCACACAAAAACGCCATGATCTCATATCCAGACTCTTAACGAATGACGGGTTCAACTGGTATTCGAAATCCGTTTTATGCACCGAGGCTGATCTGTTCAGAAATATACGAGGGCATGGTATAAAGTGTCCGATCTAACGGGTGCCGGATTGAACTGATGTTGAAAATCCGTTTTATGCACTGAGCTCTCCACTAATAAGGGTGCATATTATAATATCGGTTATATAATTTGCGGAAAAAAGTATGTTCTATAAATATATATAAGTATGTAATATATACTTCTTGACCCTTGGCCTTGGAATGGAGCCAAGGGTTGCAGACTGTTAATGGACAAGAACAAATGGTGTTTGTTACGAACGGCTTTGGTGTGCTGTCTTTATCCGTGTAGTGATAAGTTTTCCCGGGTGTTAATGGATGAGAGCAGATGGTGTGTGAGTGTATAGCTACAATTCTTGGAATTAGTGAATGATATGTGTGGCGTGTTTGTTGGGGATGGGGTGGGTGGAATGGTAATGTGCCTGGTGATTAAGAAGAGGTTATGACATCATCATACTGTTAAAGAAAAGGAGAATAAAAGTCTGCTAGCATATAATGGAGAAAGACCTGCAAAAAGAGAAAAAGGACAGAGAGCGTCTAGATGTAAAGAAAATAAATAGAGTAAAAAGAGTTGGTTTCACGGAAAAGATGACTGTGCATAGAGTACCAGGGCAGGAAGAAGATATGAGAGGCACGTGGGCGTTGGACGCTTTGCTGGAATAGATGCGAGCAATATGTATATCCGGACAGGTTTTTTCAACTTTTCAAATTTACCTAGAACAACGAACTGACAATAAACATCACCCACGATTACTATGTAATATTATTCAATTAATTGTCATCTCAGCTCGTTATGACAATGGGAGCCGCCATCTTGGCCGCCATCTTGGTTTTTGTTATTTTTAACGTAGACCACCGTCCATATACTCTATGGAAAGGTCTTGACGTACAGATTCCGAATCTACAATTGCCTTTCACTGTAGTTCAATTTGGGCCGGCTGGACAGCCCTTTCAAGTTTTCCGGACAGGTTTTTCAACTTTTCAAATTTACCTACAACAAAGAGCTGACAATAAACATCACCCACGATTACTATGTAATATTATACAATTAATTGTCATCTCAGCTCGTTATGGCAATGGGGGCCACCATCTTGGCCGCCATCTTGGTTTTTGTAATTTTTACCGTAGCCCCCCGTCCATATACTCTATGGAAAGGTCTTGACGTACAGATTCCGAATCTACAATTGCATTTCACTCTAGTTCAATTAGGGCCGGCTGGACAGCCCTTTAAAGTTTTCCGGACAGGTTTTTCAACTTTTCAAATTTACCTACAACAACGAGCTGACAATAAACATCACCCACGATTACTATGTAATATTATACAATTAATTGTCATCTCAACTCGTTATGGCAATGGGGGCCGCCATCTTGGCCGCCATCTTGGTTTTTGTTATTATTACCGTAGTCCCCCGTCCATATACTCTATGGAAAGGTCTTGACGTACAGATTCCGAATCTACAATTGCCTTTCACTCTAGTTCAATTAGGGCCGGCTGGACAGCCCTTTAAAGTTTTCCGACCAGGTTTTTCAACTTTTCAAATTTACCTACAACAACGAGCTGACAATAAACATCACCCACGATTACTATGTAATATTATACAATTAATTGTCATCTCAGCTCGTTATGGTAATGGGGGCCGCCATCTTGGTTTTTGTTATTTTTACCGTATACCACCGGCCATATACTCTATGGAAAGGTCTTGACGTACAGATTCCGAATCTACAATTGCCTTTCACTCTAGTTCAATTAGGGCCGGCTGGACAGCCCTTTAAAGTTTTCCGGACAGGTTTTTCAACTTTTCAAATTTACCTACAACAACGAGCTGACAATAAACATCACCCACGATTACTATGTAATATTATACAATTAATTGTCATCTCAGCTCGTTATGGCAATGGGGGCCGCCATCTTGGCCGCCATCTTGGTTTTTGTTATTTTTACCGTAGCCCCCCGTCCATATACTCTATGGAAAGGTCTTGACGTACAGATTCCGAATCTACAATTGCCTTTCACTCTAGTTCAATTAGGGCCGGCTGGACAGCCCTTTCAAGTTTTCCGGACAGGTTTTTCAACTTTTCAAATTTACCTACAACAACGAGCTGACAATAAACATCACCCACGATTACTATGTAATATTATACAATTAATTGTCATCTCAGCTCGTTATGGTAATGGGGCCGCCATCATGGCCGCCATCTTGGTTTTTGTTATTTTTACCGTATACCACCGTCCATATACTCTATGGAAAGGTCTTGACGTACAGATTCCGAATCTACAATTGCCTTTCACTCTAGTTCAATTAGGGCCGGCTGGACAGCCCTTTAAGGTTTTCCGGACAGGTTTTTCAACTTTTCAAATTTACCTACAACAAAGAGCTGACAATAAACATCACCCACGATTACTATGTAATATTATACAATTAATTGTCATCTCAGCTCGTTATGGCAATGGGGCCGCCATCTTGGCCGCCATCTTGGTTTTTGTTATTTTTACCGTAGCCCCCCGTCCATATACTCTATGGAAAGGTCTTGACGTACAGATTCCGAATCTACAATTGCCTTTCACTCTAGTTCAATTAGGGCCGGCTGGACAGCCCTTTAAAGTTTTCCGGACAGGTTTTTCAACTTTTCAAATTTACCTACAACAACGAGCTGACAATAAACATCACCCACGATTACTATGTAATATTATACAATTAATTGTCATCTCAGCTCGTTATGGCAATGGGGGCCGCCATCTTGGCCGCCATCTTGGTTTTTGTTATTTTTACCGTAGCCCACCGTCCATATACTCTATGGAAAGGTCTTGACGTACAGATTCCGAATCTACAATTGCCTTTCACTCTAGTTCAATCAGGGCCTGCTGGACAGCCCTTTAAAGTTTTCCGGACAGGTTTTTCAACTTTTCAAATTTACCTACAACAACGAGCTGACAATAAACATCACCCACGATTACTATGTAATATTATACAATTAATTGTCATCTCAGCTCGTTATGGTAATGGGGGCCGCCATCATGGCCGCCATCTTGGTTTTTGTTATTTTTACCGTATACCACCGTCCATATACTCTATGGAAAGGACTTGACGTACAGATTCCGAATCTACAATTGCCTTTCACTCTAGTTCAATTAGGGCCGGCTGGACAGCCCTTTAAAGTTTTCCGGACAGGTTTTTCAACTTTTCAAATTTACCTACAACAACGAGCTGACAATAAAAATAAGAGTTTCAAAATTCAGAAAAAACTTACACATTTTAATCAATTTACAATACATACTACCCATATTTGTTCTCATTTTAAGAACACCATGTACAGCGGACTCCATCAGTATTATGCTACATTTTATTCGACGAAATAAGAACTCCGAAAGCGCTGAAAAGCGTTTTAATTCTTACATTTTGACTACAGGACGAAAACTGGGGAATTCCCCAGAATGACTCATCAACGCCATCTCTCCTCAAACACCGGATACACGTACCCAATTCCGAGAATTTCTGACTCATCAACGCCATCTGTTTTCAAACACCGGAAACACGTACTCCAATTTATATATGACGTCACACACCAAAATAACATAACAAAAACAAAATGGAGTCAGAAATAAAAACAATTCATAATATTAATAATAATAATAATAATAATAATCCGAGAATTTCAGACTCATCAACGCCATCTGTTTTCAAACACCGGAAACACGTATTCCAATTTATATATGACGTCACACACCAAAATAACATAACAAAAACAAAATGGCGTCACAGAAATTAAAACAATTTATAATAATAATAATAATACTAATATTTAAATTAATAATAATTTAATAATATAATCTGGTCACGTGACTTCCATTTTGTGACGTCACAAACAGTCACGTGACTCCCACAAAACACATATTCTGACTCATCAACGCCATCTGTTTTCAGACACCGGAAACACATACTCCAATTACCAGAAAACCAACCGTCACCGCGTCGCCTACATTTCCTCCTCCCAACCCAGACACTCTGACTCATCAACGCCATCTGTTTTCAGACACCGGAAACACGTACTCCAATTCCGAGAAAACCAACAATCACCGCGTACTTTTCCTCCTCCCCAGACTTTCTGACTCATCAACGCCATCTGTTTTCAGACACCGGAAACTCCCGCGGGAAAAACCCGAATTCCTCCAACCAATCAAAACACTCCTTACAAAATAAGCCCCGCCCATTTATGACGTCACAACCAATCAAAATCATCCTTACAAAATAAGCCCCGCCCATTTTGTGACAAAAAAAAAAAAAAAAAAAAAAAAAAAACAATAGCGCTACGTCATCAATTGATCTTTGATCGATCTTTTCCAATCAATTGATTTATCGACCTCAAGGCGGTACCATAACTACTCCAAGCATGAGGCATTTTCGTCTCCCAATGAGGCTCGTACCAGTGTACAGCCTAGACGGTGCACGATACGTTGAAAATTCAAGCACTTTAGATTGAAACTCGCCTATGTCCAACAACTTTCCCCTGTTTCCATTTTCCGTTATGTGCACTAATAACGGAGTTACGTATGGGATCAGACTTTTCAATCACCTTGTATTTTTTTAACTGCGAATTTAAACATTAGATTCACGTGCGTTAATCAAAACAATATTGCATTTCATTTCTGTTAGACGTTTATTTTTGAATATTAGGAATTGTCTATCAAAATATTTTATCATACATCATTCTCTAACCTACTCTACCCTACCCTGAATCTAGCATAACTCCGGATTTTTTAGTTTACTTCGCTTTTCTGCCACGTTTGGCTAATCTCGAAGATGAGGATGAATGATCATATGATGAAATGAATGAAGGGACTCTCACAAAGAACACACATGTCAAAGCCGGGATTCGAACCAGAGACGAGTAGCACTCTGTGCTCATCGATATAGCCTATTATGAGTTCTCACTCCATAATGCCATGTTACTTGAGGTGCTATGTCCATCTCTTCCTAAGATACGATCAAATGATATGAGCCAAAATTCTAGTACAGCAAAATGGAAAACCCATATATTGTTAAAAAAAAAGTGTTTTCTCAAACCCAAATTTTCGCAAAAGTTTAAAAATATTTTTGGAGAAGTGTTGTTTTCTAAGCAAAATGTATTCTTTTTACAACTGTTTTAACTTTTTATCAAAATATAGTGGATGAGCTAACGCCTAATTTTAATCTAGAGTCATTTTTTTCTCTCTTCTAACTTTTCACTAATGGTAAAGTTGACTAACTTCGTATGTACAGGCCCTACCAATCCTGGACATGTGGAAAGACGACTCGGATTAAACTAGGGATGAATGTCTTTAAAAATAAGGATGTTGTGTAATACCTTTAAATTAACTATATATTAATATATATGTATATATATAATATATATATTTAAATGTTTGATGGAAGATATTGCACTCAAACAATAATATCATAATGCAATCTCATTTTAAAATTAAAATCTCTGCCCATCTATCCTGAAATTAGACATACAAATTGATTATGTATTATATATTGTAGTGTATGTGTGTCATTAGGAACAGAAATATAGTGACAAAAAGCAATACGGGACTTGTTAATTTGAATGTAATACCCGTTTTTTTTGTTTTTTTTTTTTTTATAAGGAAGGCTTGAATAACATGTTATATGCTCAGGCTCTCTTCAATGCATAATAGATGTTTTGAACTTTGATAATGAATTTAAAAGTATGTTTAAGAATGAGTCTTCGAAATATTTTAATGTCTTGTGCACATGGGCTTGTCAGTATTAGGTGCAATTCACCCGGAGGGGTTGCATAATTGAAATGGGCACGTATGCCAATTAGACGAGTGCCTGTTCAAACATGTGATACGCAATTGTCTAGTTAACACACCTTCATTAATGAAATATCTCTCTGGAGGAAATACAGTACAAAGCATCGTTCATGTTTGTTACGCATACTGATCAAGGTTTATACTAATCTAGCATGTAACTTTAACAAATTATCCTCTTGCATAATATGGTTCATAATATGCAATGTAAGTGTAACTCGTAGATTATGGCATTGATTAATTAAACACTGTTTAAGGAAACTTGCCATTAATATTTATGTAAGCCCCTTAGGCTTGCAGGTGTAGTTATAAGGAACATCCTTGTTCTGAGTGAATGTATACCTCACAACGCGAACAGTGTAATTATAATTCAGATCTTGCATGCCCTTGTCCTTTGACCTTGTTACATTACGAGAATAACTATGATTATAATACACATTATCAAAACGGGGATATTGCGCATTCCTGTTATCTGCGTTAATGCATATTTTATACATATAGTCTAATGTCTGTTAGATCTCACTGGAATTAAAGTTTGAAATGCATTCAGAGACATTTAAGTACTCCCTCCCCAGAATCGAAACCGGAATTTCTTGATTACAAGGTATACCACTGTAAATAGGCTAAAATATATTAGAGTGAGACCACTGTTCGAAGTGGGTTGCTATTCTCAGTAACCTAGTTTTTAATATAATGAGCTGAGGCTCTTACTGTAACCAGCCCAAATCACGAGTATGTAACTCCTGAGTGTATTTTTCTAATTTGGTTCATCATTAACATAATCGTGATAAAACTAAATTGATAGATAATCTGTTTTAAATATTTAATATTCAAAATTACAGTAATATACACGTACTTGGTGTTTGAATGGTTTAGCTCGTTTCTTGGATCAATCTACGCAATGGTATCTCATAGATATTTCTGATTAGGGTTCGGATTTTCAGGTGCTAAATACTCGTATGTGGGTAATATTTATTTTTATGTGCTAAAATATTAGAATTACGTATCGAAATTGAAAGCAATCTACGCATTTCAAAAATTTGCACGTGTTTAAAAGCTTCATCTCCGCTTGCTGGCTATGTATTTGGCCTATATCTGTAGGAGCTTTTCTTGATACCTTCAAAAATTTACTTAGTTTGTGACCTCCTTAAGTATGATTCGTCCACTTTATAAATCGGCCTATCAAATGAATCAAATGCACTGCACAGATTTGCACAACAAGAAGAAAATTCGGGGTACCATACGTAGAGATAACTCATTACTGTAGTTTCCTGCATGCGTATAAGAATCACATTTATCACATCGATCACCTCTGGTCTTAACGAACTTTCTCGTTGGAAACTCCGGACAAGAGTTATATTTCAAATATCAGTCTGGCATATAGGAGGCTGAATTAGAATATCACATGAAACACACAATGATATGTGTTTTTATGCGAAATAAAAGTTGTAATTTAGGATCTAGTTGCCACGATGAGAATTTTTAAGTCTTTTACGTGTTCATGTTTACATGCAGAAAAAATCTTTATTTACCTAAAAAAATTCGAACCCTAGTTATAATAATCATATTCGTAACATGCTCAATATAAAAATGTGAAAGTTAATGTAGAAATCGAAGGTACATTATATTTTATTTTACATCCTAAGATATGATAAACATGTAATATAGTTTTTATTTTATGATTTTTTAATTAAATAGATAAGGGATACATATCCACACGTCAAATGATGTCTATTGTGAGAGAGTCCCAAGTTTATTTGCAAATGTTAGCCGAATATTATAAATCAACTTGTGTTTGTATGGGAATTTTCATTCACTCTCAGTACGACGTATTCCCATAAAATTTTAACCTGACTACCTACTTGAACGAAAAATTTCCCCATGAAATGTAGATAAATATTTTAATTTCATGACATATTTTTGTTGCCATATTTTAAACGTTTCATTTACATTTTTAGTTCAATTTAATAATGTACTTTTTGACATTTGGCATTTCTGATCATTTTGTTTCCATTGTTTCCTATATGCAAGAATACTTTTGACAATTGAAATGATTTATATTAACTTATAACTTCCCTCGGATTATCTAACATGTGAATTCTATGTTATATTTCGGATGTCGCTCTTCTGCCTCTTGGGGTAATTTCAGCGTTAGGTATGAATCATGAACTGATGATGATGGGACAAAAGTAACTGATCAGGATTCGAAATTGGGATCTGTGACTTTTGCCATGGAGGCCAGAAACATGCGAATTCAGAACTTGCTGATATTCAATAATGTGTTTTCATCATACATAATCACATATTGCATCGAAGCAAACAAACTTTCGTACATGCGTATGTAGAAGGCATGTATAAAGGAGATAAAGAAAAGGAAAATAACTGAATTGATAAGAGACAGTCACGGAAAAGAAGAGATGAGAAGGAAGTTCTGTGAAAGTTATTTGTAAAACAATCGCCTGAGGAACATACCAATTAACAAGTCAATGAGAATTCGCCTGAATTAGACAATTCCTCTCCCAAGACTATCGTACTAGTTAGTGTACTTTAAGGTAAGTTAAGTAAATGATAACAAGGTTTCGAACTGCTGACTAGTAAGTAAGAAAGGATGTCTAAGAATCGCTACAGGCTGAAGGGAAAATTACTTTCTACTCTTGGTAGCTGACGTTGAGATGGAGCTTTGCCCGAAGCATGAGACCCAAGAAATTTGCTTGAAAACTTGAAGAAAGTTAACATCGCTTAACTGAAGTGGTTGCACTGGGTTTTCGCTTAGGTGCTACCTAGCTAGCTTCGTGGAAGGGTCTCGCGAACCACAACGTTAGGATATTCAATTCCTATTCAGAATAGCACCTCATTACACAACCGTTTCCTGTTCTGGGCGATGCAATGAATGTTGCAATCGACCTTCATACACAGTGGGAATCATAATGAACAGGGGCGTGAAGAAGCATAACTATGAGAGATTCACGCGAATGTGCTGCACGAAATTAAACATTTTCATATACTCAACGCTATGTATAGTGAAAATTGTGTGTGTGTTACGATTCACGTTTCTGCTTTTCCCTCGCATTTACATTCGGACACATTATGACTGTATAATCTTTGTTTTTGCTCTCTATTTCTGTTATTTTACGAGGTTTTTTCTACATTGAATTGTAATTAATTATACATTTCTGATGGTTGAATTCAGTTTAAATATTGTGTGAATTTAATAGCAGAATGTAGTTTTCTAAGTTTAGAAGTATTTTTTTTTAGCAATTCACAAGTTTTCAGTTATGAACATGAGAATGACTATTCAAAACTTCAGGATCATTTTCAGGTTTTTGTAAATTATCGTGAGCCTGTTAGTTAATAATGAACGGTAAGTGTTTTCCAAACAAGACATTCGTTGTTGGAAAAAATATAATGTATTCTAGTATATTATCCCATGAACCACCTGCTTTCCGGAGTTCCGGACTTCGAATCACGGCCTGGGAATAACAGGTTTTTGTGAGTGTGTCTTGATCAGTTTCATCCAATCATCGTTCATTCTCATCGTCGCGATTAGCTAAAAGTAGTAGAAGAGAGACGCGAGATAAAAGAAATACAATAAAAAATACTATCCCATTAAATAACATGAACTACAATTCCATTATCATCAGATCACTGCAGTCTTCGTCTCCATTCTATCTTCTTGGCCTTTTCTTTCCAATGTCCTATTCTTAGGATTTCATTTGCTGCTCCACGTATGCCGTCATCCAATCTGTGTCGTGGTTTCCCAACAGGCCGGTTCTTAAACATATTTACCTCTGTAATTTTCATTGCAATCCTTGCTGTGTCCATTCGAATTACGTGTCCTGCTCATGGTAATATCTAATCTTGATGTCATATGCTACATCTGTGTCTTCATACTTTTTTATAAAGTTCCATATTTTGTCTTATTCTCCATCGATTTCCTTCTTTTAATGGTCATAATATATTTCTCAATATATTTCACTAAAATACGTTCAATCTGTTTTCACTACTTTGTGTTATTGTCAACGTTTCATACCCGTATATCAGTACTGGTTTCACCATGATTTATACAATCTTAGTTTTTCGTCTTGTGTTTCTTCATCTTCTCCAATCAACCTCCTTGCTGCAGTTGTTAGCACGGTGAGTGTCCCTTCATCAATTTCATCATATCAACCCTCTTCCTCACCAAAAGTGACTCTAAAAGTGACGCTAAATAATAAAAATCAAATCAAATCAAATCTTCAACTTCTCTTTCTGCGTTCATCTCTTTTTTCTTCACGACAGACTGTTAATGGATTCAGTAATTAATTCAATTTTTCTTTCCACCTGGTTTTCAAATATTTCTTGCTTAGAAGGTTGCCTTTTCTGTCATAGCAGAAATCTATCCTTGGTTTAAAACTATGTTTTATTTATTTTACTTATTTACAAGATTATGATACAATCCTTGCACTGTTCCTCTGTTTTGGAATATTTATTATTCATATATTCTCTGTTTTCTGCATATTTTGTCTGCTTTCTTTCTAAGTTTCTGAAGTTAGTCCGTTTTATTTCTTATAAGTATGTTAATGCATCTTTTATACGATTCCATTTCTTGTTGTTACTGCTCTCTTAAATTGTTCATTAAACCATTCTCTAGGTTGATCTCTATCTTAATACCCATTTGACACTACTGTTGTTTCATATGACTTTTTTATATACAAAATGGTTTGAATGATAAGCAACCGTTCCAGGAGCGATAAAACTTTATCAACAATTAAAGTTCTATGTGAATACTTTCAACCATATCCTCGAGTTTTGTTTGCAATGGTCGTAGTAGTTCCAAATTTTGCCACTAGGTGGCAGGGTGATAAGTTCCAAGATGGCTGCCTGTGGTGCAGAGAAAGCTTTTTGCGTCCTACAGTTTTACGTTTGTCGGTCTGTTGTAGTGTTGACCGTGAGTTTCCTACGAAATGTCATAAAGAACCACCATCCAAGAACTCCATACGTACGTGGTATGATAAATTCAAGACAACGGGATGCATTTGTAAAGGAAAATGGTCCGGTAGACCGTCCACGTCTGAGGCAGATGTCGAGAGAGTTCGAGCTAGTTTTCAACGCAGACCCCAAAAGTCTACAAGGAAAGTGAGTCAAGAGCTAACAATGCCTCGAGCAACTGTTTGGCGCGTAGTGCGTAGGTGTTTAAAGATGTATCCCTATCGAGTGCAGTTGTTACAACATTTAACACCTAATGATCACACGTCCCGCAAAAAAAAAAAAAAAAAGTCATTTCTAGAGTTATGCAGTGGTGATGATGATTTTATTGACAAACTTTGTTTCAGTGATGAGGCTACGTTCCATGTGACAGGAAGATTGAACAAGCAAAATGTTCGCATCTGGGGAAATGAGAATCCTCGTCAAATCGTTGAAGTTGTGCGTAATTCACCGAAGACTAATGTGTTTTGCGCCATTTCATCTACCAAACTGTACGGTCCGTACTTCTTTCACGAAGAAACTGTGACTGGACAAACATTCCTACACATGCTTACTACAAATTACCTTAATAACAGACTGCCAGACCGCTGGATTGGGCGATCTACTCAAAATGATCAACATTTGCTACGTTGGCCACCAAGATCCCCGGATTTAACCCCCTGTGGGGGCATCTAAAAGACATTGTGTACAAACCTCCTCTACCCGCATATGTCAATGAACTGAAAGATCGCATTACTGCTGCAGTGCAAACTGTTCATGCAGACGTGTTGAAATGTGTCTGGGCGGAATTGGATTACCGAATTGGTGTATGCAGGGTAACAAAGGGGCCTCACATAGAATATTTGTAAGATACTGTGTTCAAAATTTTATCAAGAAAACTTGGACAGTTTTACGAATAACATGTAAAATTTAAAGCAATTTGGAAGAAAAATAAAAAAAAAAATATGAGGAGTTGAAATCGTTCACATCATTTTGAAGCAGCCCGTATTTCCATTTTGAGTCTGTAAATGTGTCCTCGCTTTCGTTATTTTTTCTTTACCTCTTCTCTATATCTTTCTAGCTGTTTTGGGCTTCGTTATCTGATGATATATTTTCAAACTTTCAACTTTAGTTTATTTTTACGCTCTGAGATCTACATTTTTATTCAAATGTAATTAAATAATGATCGAAACCGCAGCAGGACTTTCTATAACTTCTCAATTTAATTATATTAGTTCCTTCCCTTTTATCTATTATGATCTATTTGATTGTGTTTTTCTCCGTCTCGAGATGTCTATGGACTTTTGTGTATATTTTTGTGTTGGTAACCCGTTCCATGCAGGCTGTCTCTCTATTGAAGCTCTATATTCATTTTTTTGTCCTGTTGTTGTGTTGTTGTCTCCCATTATCATTTTTATGTTGTTTGATCGCTGCGAATCGTATATAAAACTATATAAAACTGGTCTTTGATTTCTTTATATGCTTCTTCTGGTGGATGATACAAAGATTGGAAAATCTTCTTTTTATTCTTGCTGCAGCCATTCTTTCATTATGGGGTGTTCTCTCTTACTCTGTTCTGAATTGCAAATGCCACTACTGTCTCTTGTTTTCCATCATTCTTGCCATTATACATTATTGTGTAGTTTTTGTCTTAAATATTCCTGTTTCTAACAATCTTGTCTCTTGTACAGCTGCTATTTCGACTTTGAACTTTGATTGTTTTTGTTCCACCGCTTGCAGGGATTCAGGTATATGCAGTGCTATTATGTTCCCATGTTCCAATATTTATCTCCTTTATCCACTGCTTAGTTGTGTTCCGTTTTTCACTTCCAGTCTGAGACACTAAAGGTTTCGTAATGTTTTTTTTTTTGTTTTGTTTTATGGGAAAAGGTAGTTGTCCTCTTGCCTAGCCCCAAACTTGGATGACCAGGATTTGTGTAGGGTTTACTCCCCTAGCGAGTGTGGCACCCCTAAGGCTTTATAATTTATAACCCTTCCTACCCCGTGGGTATCTTTCAGGGTTCCTTCCTTGGAGTTTGAGGACCTCTCCCCTATCTGCATGGCAACTTTCTTAATGGCGACACTTTCTCACCATGCCACTCTATTGTCATTGGGTATTCTGTTTATATATAGAATGATCCTGCCAGGAATCATCCTCCATCAGTTTCTGTTTGGCAACAACTTATTCGCAGCTGACCATCGTATCTAGTAGCCATTCGTTCTCCACAACCTGCGAACTTCGCAGTAGCTGAGACTGGCCACGATGGGCCATGATTTTGTAGACATTTTTGTATTTACGGATCAAGAACATCGAAATTATTTTCTAATTGTCAGAGACTTGCATATATTGATATAACGTATGAACCAGCAAAATTACAGAAAAAATCTGTTTACATGATTTCGAAATCAAAAAAAGTATTATTTTTAAAGGTTTAAGTTAAGATCTTACTTTTAATAGTCTTGACCTCAATATATTCAATATTCACAAAATTACTTGTTCCTATCATGATACTCATAATTTTTCAAGTCAGGTGACCTTAATGGTTGTACTTGATATCAAATAAGAAAACTAAATTTATCACACACGTGACAAGTGAATGTTTATTTGGTCATCGGTATGCCAATCTCATCAAGAAACTCACATAGACTTCTTATTTTCTGTCTGTTCGAATGCAACTGCAAAGAGGGAATTTTATTACATTATCATTTCACACATCTTTGAGTTTTATTAGCTCTATTAAAATAAGGCAAAACTGCATTCAATTCTTTTCCACGGATTATGGGATAACTTTTATTACGCAAATTCCTAACTACGAAAAGTAATAAAATATCCTACTAATTTTACAGTGAGGAAGTATCGTTACCATCTTCATTGTTAGAAATGCTCCATTACACTGATAATAAATTGCAAAACATAAAAGCGGAACAATAAATTACACCTGTTTCATCTGATTTTAAAATGTTGTTTCTTACTAATTTTTTGTATCCAGAAAACACTTAATCGCACGGAAGAAATTTATTACCCATATAACACATTTTACGACAATCCACATGAAAATGCATGAAATGTGGAGATTTTACATTAATTTGCAAATTAGTTTACTGGTTAGATAAACCCGGGAGAACAAACTATGCTTCTCATTCCGTTGTTATATTTCCGTCGGAATGATTTGCATAGTATGTTAAACAAACCAAACAAGAGCTCCAACATTAAATAGTATTTTGTTCGGCTACGAATTACGAAACGCACTCGTTTACAAAATACTGTTTTCGACTATAATTGCTAACCATAAGTCAGTCAGTTCATAATCGAAACGTCTGACGATTAAAAAAGAAATGTCCTCATTTTCGTACCCGCATAATATTTGGATTAGAAACGGAAAGCGATATATATGTGTATGTGTGTGTGTTGTTAGTGTTTGTGTTCTAGTTCTTGAAGCCAAACTTAACCATCTCTACTTTCCATGCTTTCAAAAGACGAAACGAAACTACTTTTTCAAATTTTAGTACAACGGCTCTATTATTAAATCACATAGCAACACTACTTCCTACAATATTGTATGGTGACTTCTTAGCTGAAGCGATATGTTGATTTCGAGTTATGTAGAAAATCTTGCAGTTAGAATTGATTTTCTTTTCTATATTCATTACTCACAAGTGATTGTTATTTGACGCGCTATGAAATTAAGGGTCCTCCGATCGAAGTGCCATTAAGACATGGACGTTCTTTTGTATTTGTTTACTCATCAATTTCATCAGTTCATCAAACACTATCATCCATAAGAGTAGCGAGAAAATGTGTCCAAGCTTTAAAACTAGCAGCTAATTCCATTTGATTTCCATTGTCTTTCGCCGGCCCCCATGGCGGAGTGGTTATCACATCGCGCTACGACGCATGGGATCCTGGGTTTGAATCCTGGCCTGTGCATGGATGTTTGTGAGTGTCCATTCATCATATCATCACTCATCCCCATCTTCGCAAATTAGTCAAAAGTGGCACAAGAAGCGAAGTAAAATAAAGCGAAACAATCAATCAACCATTGTCTTTCGTTGTTTCGCTACAAACGAAATTCATCATGCCAAATAACAGAGAACAAGAAAGACGAACAAAACGAAACAATAATAACCGCGTTGAGTTCAACGAGTGGTCATTAAAATATGACCACTATCACTTAGAATGTATTGACAGAAGAAGAGATATGGAACGCTCAACCTACTCTGTCCATTAACGAAATACACACCCTGACCTGACGCAAGTTGTGAGGCTTGAGCAGCAAATGAGTGTATAACCAATTAACGTTGCATAGATCGGACTGTAACATATTTTCTAGCACTGATCGTACTCGCACATCTACATTAATGTCTCATCAAAATACCAAAATATTCGTATTCTTTAACAGATAAAACACAGTCTGGGTATCTGCTTTTTTACAATTAAATGTGAACAGTACATATGCATCCACATCTGCACATTGATGGAATGCCTCTTATTTTTATTGAGTAGAATAACGTAACTAGGGTTCTTTATCATTTTGTATTTCCATAAGGTTAACATGAACTTGATTGTTACAAGTCAAGACTTAGAACAAGAATCAAATTATTTCTTATGAATTGAAACATAGAAGACAGATAAATTGGGTAGAATGCGTTCCTCAGCAGTTTCCAATATGATTCTGATTATACCTTTATTTTTCCCTTTATCATTCGTGGGAACGACTTACGTCTCATCCATTTATATCACAAGGACATGCAGTTACATAGAGCAGTTCTATATTTTCATACAATTTCAGCAGAATTATTGGATTAGAAATTGTTCGTAACTGCATACATTAGCAGCATCGTTTATAGTGTGTGTGTGATCGTTATGAATTTGAATTACTTCATATAATTCCATAAGGATTTAAGGCATACTTATCATAATAATGGAATTTAAAGAATTCTCATTGTCCTTGCTTTATTCATGCAAAACTAAAGAAAAGTGGTTATGTTTATAGCGTATTATTTATTATTTCTTCAGCAAAGGATAGTTATGTATCTTTTAATTTATTGTCTTTCAGCTATGCAAAACATATTTCACCATCTTTGTGGTTATAAGTAATGTGAACTTCGATTGTAGAGAATGAGATGGTACATATCATAATTTAATCGTTTTCCGACTTAAATGTATTTATGTTTTCTTTATTGAATTGCTTTATTTTCCTTCGCTACATGGTCCACTTTTGGCTAATGAAATTGATGAATGGACACTCACAAACATCCATGCCTAGGACAGGATTCGAACCCAGGACTCCTGACGTCGTAGCGAGATGTGCTAACCACTCTGCCACGGGGGCCGGAAAATGTATTTACGTGTTATCGACACCATTCTGTGGTCATGTTTACCTTCGAGTAGGTATTGAGTTGAAGTTCGTATGAATTTCTGTATACTACATCCAAGCAGTATGCAGAAACGTTGCAACTTCTCTCGGATGAAGTCTGTGTTACCCATCCTACAGTCAGGTGACTTACCAGCTGGGCAAATGGAATTCTAGGTTTCATTTCGGAGTGGTTAAGTTTATTATTATTGTTGTTGTTATATTTTATACACAATTGTTCGTGTCTCCAGCCCATACATTACAGGTGTTCAATGCAGCTGTGTGTTGGAGCAATTGCAAAATATGGAGAGAACTTTACAAAGATAGGAATTTTAATTTAAAAAATAGTGATCAGCCATAATATTTATTTCTGATTCAAGGACAATTCTGAGGCTCAATACCATTTACCTTGACTCCCGCCCCTCTGAACGATATTTGCACTCATATTAAACATTTTGTGCCACGTTTTGTACCACTTTTGGCTAATTGCGATGATGGGGATGAGTGCCTCACAAACATTGCCCAAGTCGGGATTCGAACCTTGGACCCCTGGGTCGTGATTGATACAAATGAACTTCATCAAATTTAAATTTCTTCACTGGGTGGCATAATTCCCATTTACAAAATAGAAATGAAAACCAAATGCAGCAAGAATCTTAAACTCGAAACATGAACACTTTGCAAAGATCGCTTCAACATAAATTACATATTTTGTTCCTTTTATTCTTATTCATGGCTGACTTATTTGCATAAAAAAATTCGTAAAGATATTACACTGATCTCATGGATACTTTGACATAGAAATGTAAATGTTGGGTTCCCTTGGCTATTAATCAAATTGAAAGCACACACACAACACCGACATGCTTCCACAGCGAGTAGAAGACATCCAGACGAACAACGATTTGTTTCTTCGCAGCTCCTTTCTAGGCCACGACACCTAGACTTGATTGATTGATTGAGTTGATGTTGTAAGTCCACTTGATGCACAGTAAGGCTAATAAAGACTGGACCTACAGTTTAAAGTGCGATCCGAACCACTTGTGCCTCCACCAGGAATTGAACCCGGGACCCTCTGATTACAAGGCGACGGCGCTACCACTGCGCCATCGGGGAGTCGTACGACACCTAGACAACCAGCAAGACAACACTTGCCTCTGACCATTTTTTTTCAGCCTGAAAAGGTGGTTACTAAAATGTTTAGTAGGCCTACACTACTGAGGAACTTCGTAAGCAAAGATAAATGTCGCCCTGTAGAGTTTCCATACCTCTCGACAAAAGTTTGTGCTCTATTTTCAATGCAAAGGCACAAAATAGGGAGAGCAACATAATGTATGCATGTGGTCCTTCATGCACTTAAGAGTAATAGGTAAATCCAGTGATTTCATTCCAGAGACATTTTTGATGGTATGATGTTATTATTTTCCTGCGTAATATCGCATTCAGTACGATTTCAATCAGAATAGAATACTAGTGCAAACACTGTATCTGTGCTGCGTGGCTGTATACATACGAGGGCCTATCTTAAGTTTTAAATTATCGCATTCATATAATCACTATCTCTACAAATCATGTCTCATGTTAATCCAGAATCCTTCTATAATTCGTGTAACACGAATTCAGTCTGTAAATGGTTTTTCTTTATCTGAAGCCATAACAAGTCCACGTAACTGAAGACATTGTAGGGTGAAGAGTTTTAAAAGTTCTGCAATTAAGAAGAAAGAATGCCATGGTGACGATTGGCTTACGCATAACACTATTATGTGTTAGAAAGGACACTTGAGAAGTGATCACGTGTCCCTGTCCGATGAGCCAAGATCCTGGAAGACTTCAGTCTCAGTCGATCTGGAAGCTGTGTCCATTGAAATTTTTGATACTTGAAGATACACAATTGAAACGACATTGAAAATTCTTCATGTTATTTATGGTGTACAGTTATTCATGAGTAACTGCCCTCAGTGATTGTCGACTTCTTTCAAGAAGCAGACAAGGGCGATATTCAGCTCAATTTTTGTTGAACACTTTGAACAGGATGAAAACAACTTTTTGACCGTATCATAACAATGGATGGATATTGGGTCACAGAATAAACATATGCGGAAGAAGTGGAAGCATCTCAAATTTTGCCAAAGCTTGTTTTATGTTCACTTTATGCAATGTTAAGCTAATCGGGACAGTTTAATGTGGGACCCATATTACTACCAGGTATCGAACCCAAGACCAATTGATTACAAGGCGACATCGTTCCCACGCCAGGCGGGGATAAGGGTTTTGATTGTGCATTACAGTCTTGTCGCTATATCACCGCTTTTGATATCGTGAACACGCTACAGCAAGTTTGGCGTTATGATTGAAGGTCTTTTCTACCCTTTCGGCGGGCTCCCTGCATGCTTGCAAGGAAAGTGGGGAACGGGGAAGCGACCAATCCAGTGCGATAAGAAACACAGCAGCCTGTAGAACGAGTTGCGAGGTGGGGGCAGCACCTCCTCCCCTCGGCGTCATAACTCTCTGCGCCACCGCTGTTGTCTGGTTGGCCTGCGGTGTAATCCCCGCTTCCCACTTCCTTGCTAGCATGGAGGCCACCCGCCGTAAGTGTAGAAAAGACCTATAGATATGGCTGGCTACCAATATCTAATTTTTCTTATGACAAGGTTTTTTTTTTTCTATTTTCTCTTTATTTAATTTGCTAACTTAATCCAACTACAGTGATATAATGCAATAGGAGGAAATCCTCTAAGAGTACGCACTTAACTTTCCAACCTCACAGAAGCTAAAGAAATAATTATAACGACAAACAGTTTGCACTAAAATACATTGTTACATTAACTTATGAATACATATGAACAAACGTCCAGGTAATAATAAACTTGTATTGTTTTTAAACATTTTTGAAAAGAATAGAGTACGCACTTAACTTTCCAATCTCACAGAAGCTAAATAAATAATTATAACGACAAACAGTTTGCACTAAAACACATTGTTACATTAACTTATGAATACATATGAATAAAAGTCCAGGTAATAATAAACTTGTATTGTTTTTAAACATTTTTGAAAAAATGTAATTGCGCATTCTTAGAGGAGATTTCCTCTAAGAATGCGCACAAAGTCCTTCAAGAGTACGCATTAACAGGTGTCACATTTAAATATACCCATGCCTTCATAAAAGGAGCATGCTTCGTGCCACGATTGAACATAACCTACTAACTGAACCCAGTCTTCAGTTATGGGTTCCACACACTGTTTATCACACACAGAGCAGAAGAAACTTTCTTGTTCTGACGTTGGGAGTTGCATCAATTTCCCGAGGCACTGGTTTAGTTGTCACTGTGTCGTTCTGTTTTTGCAAAGTTCCGGAAGTTCAACCAGAAGTGAGTCTTTGTACGGTGATGATGTGAAGACTTCTGATTTTCTGATTTCTCCATGCACTGCGAACTCTTAAAGGACCAAGACAATGTTCAGAATTCATTGGCCAGGAGCAGTAGCATGCAGGTCCGGGGGGGGGGGGAGGGTTATTCTCACATGTGTCTGATGTTCGACGTTGTGGTGTACATAAAACAAATTATTACCATTACCAGATCATAACCCTTAAAATGTAAGAGTTAAATATTACAGTGAAATAGCAAAAATCAGCCATACTTTAAACAAATTATTACCATTACCAGATCATAACCCTTAAAATGTAAGAGTTAAATATTACAGTGAAATAGCAAAAATCAGAAACTTACCGATAACTTCACAATAAACACCACAGTATCCACCAGACAATCAAGGGGTCCCGGGTTTGATACCCGGTTGAGGCACATAGTAGTTCGGATCCCACTTTAAACTGTAGGTCCAATCCCGATTAGCCTTACTGTGCATAAAGTAGACTCAATAAAACCAACTCAATCAATTAATCAAAAAACAATATCCACCAGGTACGACGTGTACACAGTCAACTTGTGGAGCCTTCTAATGACTGCAATGCTGCCAACCTCAAAATATCAAGCTGCGTACTCTTAGAGGCCGCGCGCTCTTAGATGAACACACCCTATTAATTTAGTACACTAATCCAGATTTAGAAGCAGAGGAAAACTGTGAAAAATGTAAATTAAGAGTTTTGATTGGTGTTTAACATATTTTATTTAACACTAAAAAATATGAAATTTATTTTGGTGAACAATGCCAATACCCAATTTTGCATTAAAACTGAAGATACGGTGTCCTTCAAACTGAGGACACGAAGATGGAGAGATAACGTTGAGATGGACCTAAACGAATTTGGTAGATTGAAAAGATAGAAAAATATACAGAACAGTAATTGTAACTGTAGTTTTATATGCATGCGAAACTTGGCCCCTTAAATTGAAAGAGGAACTTAAATTAAGAGTATTAAAATAAAATCTTCAGAAAAATATGTGGACGTAAGTAGGATGAGCAGACAGGTGAGTGGAGAAGGTTACATAATTTAGAACTACATAATTTTTATTCAGAAGACTAAGGTGTGCAGTACATGTGGCGCAAATGGGAGAGGAAAGAGGAGTTTACAGTATTCTTGTTGGGAAGCCTGATGGTAAGAGACCAGTAGGAAGACCAAGACGAAGATGGAGGGATAATGTTGAGATGGACCTAAAGGAAATTGGTATGGATGGAAAAGAGTATATAGATCTTGCTCAAGATAGGGACAGATGGAAGGCCTGTGCTGCTGCAGCCATAAACCTTCGGGTTTAAGAAGGCTAGAGAGTTAGTTAACACATTTTACATTACATATTATTAAAATGACATAATATTTTACAACTCTTTGCAGTCATTTTGATAGAAAAAAATCACTTCCCCTCTCACGCGTTCGTTGGTCGAGCCCCATTGAGTCAGTACGTGAGCAGAGACTTGAGTTTATTCGTTTTCTCCAGAGATTCCCGGGGCAGAATGTCATCACTATTTGCTTCCACCAGTTATTATGCTGATATTGAGATCCAGACCTATTAATATTATATATATATATATATATATATATATATATATATAAAGAATCCCAAATGCCGGAATTCAGCATTACCACCAACGAACCCTAACAAGTTCTTCCCTTCCGCATAACATGTGTGTTGTGTTTTTCCCCAACCGTGTTTGTTTTTGTAAATAGAAAGTCGGCCAAGTAACGTGCTTGGCCACCGAGCCGGTGTATTTTTTTTAAGACGGTATTTCTACACGTATGAAACATCTTGTGTTCTGATTTCATTTTTGTTATTTACCGTCGCTTTTCTGCCACTTTTTGCTGATCCCAACGATGAAGATGAGTGATGATATGATGGAATGGATGATGGACATTCCCAAAAAACTCCCATGCCCAGGCCGGGATTCGAACCTGGAACCTCTGGCTTTGTAACACTCTGTGCTAGCCACTCCACCATAGACGTCGGGAAAAGTGTGTGTGTTTTTTTATGTATACATGCATATACATACAAAATTATGAAATTACATTTGGGGAACAATGCCAATACCTAATTTTGCAATAAAAGCTGAAGATACAGTGTTCTTCAATTTAACATGTTTCTGTATGGCAACCAAATACGAGGAAAAGACGTTCGGATAAATTGTGTGTTAGATGTTTCTGAATTTTCACGCAACTTTTGCACACTATACGGCATGTTTTAAATTACCTAAACGAGGCCCTTTTGGATGCAACAGATTTCGGAATCAAGCAAATTGCTTTTCCCTCATCCCCCATATTCGCCAGATTTAGCACTCTGCGACTTCATCTTGTTCCCATAGATGAAGAAACCATTACGAGGTAGGGACTTCGATGAGTACGATGACTTCATTGTAGAGATAGAGCGTTGATATCAAACCCAGTCGGCGCACCTCACAATGTTAGGTTGCGGAAAATCAAAGACGGTGCAGAAATATGTTAATATGGAGAGGGTCTATGTATGAAAATACGTTATTATTTTTTCGCCATCAGTTTGTTTTTATAAGGATAAAACTTGCTGATTCTCGAGGATTCTTAGCGTCCAAATGAGGTCTCAAGATGCAAAAAAAATTATTAATGAAAGTTGTTTGATTAGATGTCCTCTACACGGTGTGAAAATTTGTCGGTGTTGCATGGTGATATCATGTGTACATATATTTTAGGTGAGCAAAATTATCCGTCGGAATCTTTCGCCGCATTGCACCATTTATCATCAGATGTGGATCCATTTCCCGCTATCTCTCTTCTCTCTCTTCCAGGGAATTTATTTTTCATGTTTCCATATTTACGTCCAATGCAGTTTTATTGTACTAAAGTTTCGTGAAGGGAAAAAAATACACATGCGCGCATATAAGAGAATCTAATTTTGTTAAATCCATCTTCATGTAAGTAAAGGAAATACGTTGACCTTTTTCCATTTTAATGTGCTTTGCTGCTCACATCACATCGCATTTTTTGTGTGTGTATTGTATTTGGTTGAATGTTAATTACCTAAAAATGTATAAACAGATATTAATGAAACGTTATTCTCTTCCACATCACCACATTAAATAAATAAAAATTACTGATTTAAGGTCGTAAATGAGATAGGGCAGATCCAAACGTGGAGGAATATATATTTTAAAAAACGATACGATACCTGCTCTGGGATCTGTGGAGTGCCGCGCATAATGGTAGAGAAGGGGAGAAATCAAGTGGGCGGAGAGAAGCTGTAAGAGATGATGCTGCAAAAACTGCTAACAGCAATCGCTTTTCCCCCCTCAACGCAATCCCGTTCCCTCGCACGTGTTCATTGGTCGCTACTTGCGCAGAAACTTGCTTTCGCTCGCTCGCTTCAAAGATTCCCGGCACAGAGTATAGGTGTTCCCTCTCTCGAGTCACTGCCTGCGTAGAGACCTGTTTTCGTTCGATCGCTTCCGAGATTCCCTGTACAGGGTGTAGACAACGATGCTAACGGAAATTTCCCAGTATTTTTAATATTATGCATGCCTCAACATTTTTCTTGGGGCCTCACTTCTTTTATATAATTATCTTCGGAGAAAATTATAATTGAATAAATTCAAGATGATACTATGAAAGGCAGGGAAAACACAAGAGAAAAAAAAAACACGAACATTGCAAGTATGAACGGGCATTATCATCTTCGTTATACTGCACTCGCCAGTTGTCCAGTAGCCTGTAATTATAAAAATGTACTACAAAGTTATATATATATAAAGTTATAACTTCAGCACATTAATTTGCGATTAATTTTACAAATATTTGACTTGACATGACAACAAATATTTTACTTAACGTGACAAGTTGAAACCATAGTTAAACTTGCTTATTGTGGTTGAAATAAATTATTCTATACAAGACATGTGCTGCCACAATTATGATTGATTGAGTTGGTGTTTTAAGTCCACTTTATGCAAAGTAACGCTAATCGGGACTGGGCCTACAGTTTTTTAGTGGGATCCGAACCACTATGTGCGTCCACCGGGTATCGAACTCGGGACCCCTTGCCTATTATGATTCTTCGTTAGAGATGGTAATGGTAGATAGTTAGTTTTGGAAAAAAAATGTTAATATTTTATACATGGTTTATCAGCAGAATGCTCAGCATCTCTTCAATCTTCCACTGAAATACATAAAAACCTAAAAATATATTTCTATTTGCGTTATTTTACGTCACATTTCTTCCACGTTTGGCTAATCGCTACGATGAGCATATATGGTAATTAGACGACGTTGATGAGCGACGCTTACAAAGCACATCAATGACCAGTTCAGGATTCTAACCATGGATCTTCGGTGGCGAGCAAATATCTAAACATTTACCAGACACAGTTGTGTTTCAAATATGTTTCACCACTACCAGATGGCTATGGTCGTTAGAAATCAATATCTAATTTCAATAAATATAACATTAATTGCAGCGAAGAACCATGAATTTATTTCAATTCCCAAAAGAAACATACACTGACCCATAGTAGACGTTGAGTTTATTTAGTGGGACGTGAAAGAAAGAACGAGTAGCAGCAGGCCTTGGAGAAATGACACCAGTAAGAGCGGCCTAGGAAACAAGAAGAATTGTATGGACCCTACTTGAACGTGTTCTCAACTCGTAACGATTTTTCAAGTTTTGCGATACGTCTGGATTCCTCTCTTCGTGGGCAAGCACGTACAGAACGGGGTCTGTTAGAAACATAATTCCATGAGCCACTGTTTGATTTCAACTTGGTCTGACTGACATCAGATAATCACACAATCATACAGTCCAAAGTTCCAGTGAATGATGTACAGTCCCAAATATTGTACCAAAAACCTCGGTAAACACATAAGTAAAACCAGCGCCACACTGACCTTTATTTTGTACTGATAGCATGGGATTCGGGAGGGGGTCAAAGCGGTCCTTCAACCCCGTCTGAAAATTGGCTGCCTTAGTTAGCATCTGAACAGAACAACCAAACAAGCGCTTTAGATCGAAAAACATAAGTGTAAAATGCAAAAACGAGATCAGAATATCATGTTTTTACATTCTATCATGTAATCCAAAGAATAAATTATTTCACAGTTTTCACAATTCAAAAAAAATATATATTTTTATGAGAGAGGTCACACAACGTAAATCATGACTAGAATTTCTCCCTAATTTTCAAAGCTCTTTCTTCAACGATGTTTCCAGAAGGATACGTATATGCATTTCAGTACACTATACCCTGTCCCAGCTAACTGTGGAGCAAGGCCGCGCATAGCGTCAGAGAAGCGAAGGAAATCGAGTGACCAGAGCGAAGCAGTACACGCTGCTGGGAAGGCTGGTTACTGCAGTCGCGTTCCCCACTTAACGCAATTCCGTTCCTCTTACGTGTTCATTGGTGGAGCCGTCTCGCGTCACTACTTGCGCAGAGACTTGTTTTCGTATGTCTGCTCCACAGTTAGCTGGGACAGACTATAGTTGTATGAAATGTAAAAGAAAAAATGAAAACCAGTTGTGCTGGATTTTCACTCATCTGGAGGATCGAGTAGAACAGTCTCATCAAAGATATAATAATGATATAACATATTTATTTAAGTCATGAACACGATTTGAGAACCAGGTACATCAATCACAATGTCAAAATAAATTATACAAAATTCCAAAATTGAATACATAATTATGAAATAATACAATGGATTCTAGAATCTTATTCATCATCATCAGTTCATATTGTAGCTTTCCACGAGTTCAGCACTATTAAACCTCTGCCCTTTTTGAGACGTTAGAATTGAGATATTCCTCTGGGAATATCTGGGAATTTTATAAGATGTATTATTCAAAAAGTTTTCACTATCTTTTTGAAAAAATAAAATCTGCTGTACAAAATTGTTCCTTTTCATTTTTCTTCTTTCTTCTAAGGTAGACATATTCAACTGTGTTAACCATTCAGAATAATGATGTTCATAGTGATTCTTTTTAAACTTCGTGCATAATAACCTGACAAAATAAAAATGAAATTATAGTAATAATATTATTATTAATAATATTAATAATAGGAATACAATTATTTTGTCTTTATTAGTGGTGATTCATTCATGATGAGTTCTTTTTCTATTAACCACTGTTTTAAATTTTTATAATACCTACGTTTCGGAGGCTGAATCAGGTAGGTATATAAACATAGGTACATATAAATTTAAAACAGTGGTTAAAAGTAAAACAAAACTAGTTTTTATTAGTTTATAATAATTACTATTGCATAATAACAAGCATAACCATTATTAGTATAATGGCTGTTGCTACTATTCAAGATTTATTAATAGCCTGACCCCTGGCGACGCCCATGACTGATAGTACGCACATTTCGTTTCACAAACCATTGTGTGATGGCCTCCACTCCGCTATCCAGCTGACACCTGACAACGTTTCTCGGACAAGTTTAGAAACCATTTCGAGTGTTATAAATCTCTAGTACCTACCAAACAACTGTCTGAAGTACATATAATATCATATTTACATCATGTTAAGACCAAAATTCGTATCTGCCAGACCTCGGTCTCTACGTGTAAGGCAAACTTAAATGTTTTTGTTTTTTGGGCTAAGTAGAGAGACTGAGTCTGGTACAGGTAGGGTGACCATACGTCCCGTTTTGGCCGGGACAGTCCCGTTTCAGAGGCGTCCCGTTGATGTTATTAAAAACACACTCTTTGTCCCGTTTTATAAAAGTCTAGGAGTTAGCTTGAAGATCAAGTCTAAATTTGAGACATATCATGCTAAAAAATATGTTGATTTAATTTTTAAACTAGCGTCATGGTAAAACAGCTGAATTGTGTTTCAAACACTTTGATAACAATCAAAATGTTTCATTATCGTCAACTTTAAAGTTAGCTCGCGTCAGGTGTTGTATTGTTTTATGAAAAACTCAATATGCTGACCAAGGCAGAAATTTATTTTAATATAAAACATAAACTAAACGTAACGTTTCAACCTTCTAGCAAGGTCTTATTCAGACTCTGCACCAAGCGCAAATGCAAGGTACAAAACAGGACGATATATATACACAAACAATACTCCCCTCCAGACTATTAGAAAGTTGTTCTGGAACATTCTAGCAGGTGGCTTTCCCTTGTCAACTGTACTTTCACCTAAAAGGCTAAACATATTAACTTCCATATAGAATGTGGTTGGACTCTTTTTATCTCACGCTCTTTTTCCTTCATTCTTCTTCCTTCTTCTCTCCTCTTTCTCTCTTGTCCTTTCCACTCTTTCTAACACCTTCTTCCATTCTTTGTTTAACTTCAGTCCTCCATTCCAGTTCATTGTGTCTTCTTCACCTTTCTTCTCTATTTCCTTGGCCTCCTTCCATTTTGTCACTAGTATTCTCCTTTTATGTGTGTTCCGTTATTTGTAGAGCAGTGAATGAGCATGGTCATGAAGCATACATGTAATGTCAATACGGACATGTAAAATAATTCAAAGCCCTGCGTCTTGAGCAAACACAAAATACAAATCTCTCGTTGTATGTGGGGTAAGTTTGTAAGTGGGGTAAGTTTTTGAGGAGTCTTATGAACTGTTGGTGAAGAATGCTGTTCTCAAGATGAATGGTTGTTCTGATAAATACTTCAGCGTAGAACTAACAACGGATTAATCGTAAGAGAACAGAAACACTATGTGAGCCATACCGAGATTATAATAATTATTACCTTTATATTTCATTTATGTTTGTCATGTATCATTCATGTGATCCTTACTTTAATGAATAATAATAATAATGACAGTGACATTAATGTTATAATTAGGACTAACCAATTTTATGGAGAGGGGAAGGGGTTAACTGACCTACTTGGGATGTATCGTTTTCGAGCGAGAGTATTATGGTCACCCTAGTTACAGGCAAAGAAAATGTGGATTGCATAACCACAAAATGAAATGAGTAGTTCATCCACTTATGATACTATTTGAGGCTTTCGATCCTTGAAATTATATAAAAAATATGTAAGGATTGGTAGACTTTCCTGCATATTAAGAGTTTGTAGATCATTTTTTTCTGCATTTCTCTCTTTATTTTACCTTGCTTTTCTGTCACTATTGGCGAATCGTGACGATAATTATATGACATTGATGAAGGGGACCCTCACAATGAACACCCATGTCCAGACAGAGACTCGAACCCACGAACTTTGGGAACTAACGTACGGGAGTCATTTCTCGAAACGTCCCCCCTGCCTATGCCTTGTTTGTGAAGATGATCTCCTCCTTATACCGTGTGCGATGATTCTATATATGTTTGTCATTTCTGAACTATCACGATTGATATTTTTTTGAATGTGTTGTGGCATGCAAAGTCTCTTATTGCTAGAAAATAAATTTGCTTAGATTGTTTCCTATAACCTTATATTGTTTACGCTGATGATTTTCCCATTATTATGAGACCCAAAATTTTTCACTTCACGTATATAACCTTTTTTAAACCTTGTATTAGTTTTCATTCAGTTGTTATCTGCATACTCGTTACCATATCTGATTCTATTTGTTACTTCGTAGAACATAAATTTAAGATCTTTGATGCCTTCCACTACATTATTCCGCAATAATACGGATATAGTGTGCTATCTCTTCTCAACATGGCCGTAGGCAGGAAAAAATTTCGGGGGGGGGGTTCATTCATAATTGTTCCCATGGGCGTCGCCAGAAATTTTAATAATAGAAATAATAACAATAATTGCACAATAATAATTAAAATTTCATAATAATAAAACAATTTTATTCCATAATAATAATACTACTAATAATTATTATTATATTATTGTTATATCCTTGAGGAGGCTTATTCAATCCAACAGATGAGTGAATATCCAGCACAATTTTTTTTTTTTTTTTTTTTTACGTTTCATACAGTGTGTACTGAAATGCACAATTATTATACTTCGTCATTAATCTTTAGATACCTTCAAGAGAAAAGCTTTAAAAGTTAGATGGAAATTTTAGTCATAAAGTTTTTGTTGTTTGACTTTAAAATTAAATTTTTGGAATTTTGAAAGGTGTGGAACCAGTTATTCTTTTTAAAAACTTAGCCTGGTGCTTGGATTGTAACCTCAATCGCGAACGTAATGTGCTACAAAACTGGAGATCCTAGGTTTGAACTCCTATCAAGGGGGATTTTCGACTTTATCGGACAGGGAATTTAAAAGCTGGAAAGGGAATTTTGGGACAATCATAAGGGAATCTTCGGTCTATATTCCTTGTGACGCAGGAGCAACACTGGAAAGATGACAGCAGAAGTGATAATGGAGGGGCGAATTCCAAATGTATGAAAATTCTAGCTCGATCGTTTCAACATTGTCTCCATGTATTTTTGTGATGCTTCGAAAAAAAATTAAAAATTTGTTACAATATTGGTTTCTGAACTTCCATTAATCCAACATGTCAGAAGTTTCGGGGGGGGGGGTTTGAACCCTAGAAACCCCCCCTCTAAATACGGCCATGCTTCTCAATAATACATTTCCTGTCTCTTGTCATTCTACAGCATGCTATAATGATCTATAATGGACTTCTTTTTGGCATTTGTAAAGGTGATAGTGGTAATATTGTATATTATTGTTATTGTTTAAATTAAAAGATAGTTCGTGTATGTAAGTGACCCTTTATCATAACCCCCATATTTCGAAATATCCAGAGAATTCTCAGTTCACTATTGTAACATTCTAACTATTAATCTCCAAGTGCTATTTTTATTCTACAGAATTTAAATATTATGTATTAATGTGCATTATGTACACACGGTTAAGACACATTCGTGCAGAAATCCACTAAATGTATTTTATTGATTTAATTTCTTGTTGCTAATAACCTTGATAGACAATCCACTCTAGTTTCATAATAGCATTCTACTATGCTGAAAGGCTAATGTTTGTGCCATAAGCGCAACGAAGGGAGGGGTTATGGGGGCCAGAACCATACCGGAGTCAACTTTCTTCAAGAAAATATCTCATTCGCTCCATTCTCCTACCTAGAATGGCATTCAAAATGCTTTTTCAGAATTTGACCCACCCTTAAAAACTTCATGGCTGCGCTTATGGTTTCTGCGTGTGTGTGTGTGTGTGTGTGTGTGTGTGTATGTGTGCGCGCGAGCTCTCGTGCACAATAAACAAGCATGATTTTAGAACCACGACGACGGTAACTGAAAGAAAACTTCTCAAACTACTGCCTTATATAGAAAACATTTGCATCTATATCCCCGTAAACACCACCAACATGTTCTGCTCATCCTAGCACAAGAGCAAGCTTAAAGAGCAAAGCCACAATCGACAAAACATTTCCTTCACTTTACTCTGTTGACAAAGAAACGAAATTCATCGAGGAACTGTTCTGGCGTGACATCTAGCGACCGTTGCGGAAAACTCTATCCCCTTACTGCACGCTTCTGCCATCTAGCGGCTGTTGGAAAAATTACATTCATTCCGTTTTCGTTCAAATTTCCCCCTTTGATCTTGTTTACCAAATAACGATTGAAAGACATGCATAAAATGAACTCATTCATCTGTGCGAAACTTATGAATTATTAAAAATGCATCAGCAGACTTGCAATTCCGTGAATACCAAATACATATTTTTTCTCGAAAATATAATTACTCCGTTTCTTCACTGAATTTGTTACGACTTCAAGGACGACTATGATACGATTATAAAGTAGAAGACGCTTTGCAAAAAAAAACCGTTCACACTTATTGTTTGATCATAATATGTTTTGACCAATTGAGAATAATCCGCTCTATGCTCAAATACAAGAACTATTCTCTATCCCAGGTCTCCCCAATGTCGTCGCCTTGTAATCAAGAGGTCCCTGGTTCGATACCTGGTGGAGGCACATAGCTCAGTGGTTCGGATCTCACTTTAAACTGTACGTTCAGTCCCGACTAGTCTTTCTGTGCATAAAGTGTATTTAAAACAAACTTTAACTTTTCTCAGGAGCAAATATAATTTATGCTAACCCACCCATGTACTTACAAAGTCCTGTAAGATTGTTGTTACCGAGAAAATTTAAGTGGGTGGTTAACTTGACGGACTGGCTTTCGGGGGTTACATCTTGAAATCGTATCCTACAAATTGGCGACGTTAATGACATGAAACAAACCAAAAATAAATATAATTGATGAATTGATGGAATGTAATTGAGGAATTTGTAAAATGATACAGGTAAATTGTTTCTATTCGTAGAAGCTGAAAATGGCAACTAAATGAATAAAATCCTTGTGTGATGATTAGAAGTAATTTGAATGTGAGCTCTTTATATTCATTGGTGTAGTCGTAAAATAAGTAGTAAGCAAACTGCATTACAATGACATAAAGTACTAGTAAAGGGTGGGGCACGGGAACCGGACGAATTTGAAAAAGTATCTACAAAGTTACTTTTTGCTGGAAAAAAATATATTTTCAGAAATATATAGTGAAGATCATAGCATTTTATGATAGACATTCAAATGTTCCGTTACTAGCAGTTACTAGCAGTTTTGTTTTGTGTTGGAATGCTTACACGTTATGAGAAGAATGAAGACATGGTGTTGTTGATAAGTGATGAATCTCACTTCCACCTAAATGGTTCTGTAAATAAACAAAACTGTCGCTATTGGGCTGTGAAAAATCCCCGACAACTCCATCAGAAACCCCTCCACAGCTAAAAAGTGACAGTGTGGTGCGCTGTAGGAAATCGACTGAGACATGCTGCAGAAAGTGGAGGCAATTTCCATGACCGCCTTCAAAATTGCATCCGCGAAAATGGACGCCATTTGGCCGGTGTAATTTTTCGCACATGAATAGCATAAAATGCTATGATCTTCACTATATATTTCTGTAAATATTTTTTTCCAGCAAAGGTTAACTTTGTAGTGACTTTTTAAAATTCGTCCTCTTCCCGTGCCCCACCAAATACGTTAAGGTACACAATGTGGTGTCGTAGTTGTTAACATTATTATTATTATTATTATTATGTAACTAGTTAGACACAGTTGACAGGTGAACTTCTCTCTGAAGCATAAATTGGCTTTATTATTGTAAAGTTTGTACATAATTATTATATTTCCAATTTTCTAGCATTATAACATGAAAAGAACATTTAAAATCGGTTGAGAAATAGCCATCAAACAAGCGAATTAATATTTTCAATTCCGTAATTTTGAGTCCAATATGACGGCTAAGCGATGAAAACTCGAGTCACGTGACCAATTTTTTCAACATACTATGACCCCCTATAAAAGCCTGTGGAGTCAAACTAGGGTACATTTCAGTGCAAACGAAACTGGAGCTAGGTGCATGACTAACAGAAGGGGAACACGTTCATCTGCAAGCAAGGAAAACAAATATTTGTACGCTTTATTTTATTTCGCTGCGGTTTTCCTCTCTCTGACAGTATTTCATTATTATTTTCGGCTTTGTGTTGATAAGCTGAAGTCAGTGCGGTACCATAGATTCGTCTCAAGTATCTCCTAATAAAATAATTATTTTGTTTTACAACAATGGAGCCATTGTGCTACGTTAGCTTTTGTTTAGATAGACACAACAAATTAATATAAAATACAGCAAATTTAAAATATTTATTGTAATTTTGTGAGGCAGGAGCACTCTGTCCTTTTTAAATAAAATAAGTTGCAGGATGGCACCCTGACACAACCATGTAGTTGTTCATATTATAAAACAAATTGAACGAGGTATTTCTTGCAATTATTATATATTTCTTATAATTAATATTTTCTACATGACACCACATTTCTGTTAAAGCCACATAATTATTAGCCATATTATGTTTTTCAAATGCAGGACCAACAAATTCAGAATTAATTATAGTGGAATTAAGTTAATGTTGAAGATACTACATCTTTGGCTCTGTCGTTACTGTGCAATTTCAACTTTTTTTAATTTTGAAATAAAACATGTGAAAGAATATGTTGAATAGTTTCTTATGCTGATTTCATTTCTTTTCTAGGTGAGTATTCTATCCATTCCTGTGAGATCGCGTGCGAGAATTGTCTACCTGTAAGTCAATGTAAAATAATTGTTGAATCCTCTTGAATGACCCTATTTATTCCTTCGTATAAAGCAGGCCTGGCTAACTAACAGCAGGGTGTGATCGACTTTTTGAACTTATTTACCACCAACGCACATTGATTTCATTGTAAAGCTTTGCTAGACAATATCTAACACTAAAAATATTCTCGCAAAGAAAATGAAGAAATTTATTCTATTAACATTTGCTACTAAAGTTGCGTCAAGCTTTTGAAACTGAGGTGAGTACTTGGTGTGAACATACATACATAACATTCATGTTTTACCCAGTCAAGGTTCGAATCCTGGCCTGAGCATGGGTGTTCTTTGGGAGTATCCCTTCATCAATTTCATCATATCATCACTCATCCTCATCATCGGAATTAGTCAAAAGTGGCAGAAAAGTACGTAAAAAGAACCATATCCATCAATGTCTTACCCAGGATTCGAACCTGGGACCACTGGCATGGTAGCATATTACGCTGACCACACTGCAGTTGAGGCCGGCGACTGGGATTTGGTAAGCCCTTGTGTGAAGTAAAGTAAAGTAAAGTGTTTCCCTGTGCTTTGCACCACACCGTGAAGTCGTATAGTGGGTGTGGAGTTAGTGCCCCACACTTTCTTCATCACGGCCGAAGGTAGGGGTGATGTGATCAACACCACGCCCCTGACCGCCATTACCCCCCGAAGTTTCCTACAGTACCTACCCACTTTATACGACGCTGGGTGGGCGCCGGAGCAGCTTGAACATGTGAAAAAAATCCCGGTTCTCCCCCGCCGGGGATTGCACCCAGGTCTCTCGCATGGTAGTCAGACGCCCTAACGACTTTTTTATTTAATTCTACTATTCGGTAGTATATCCCGTTTTTCACATTATTCTCAATTTTCACACAACAATTTTCTCTAATTTTCTCTGTATCCTCACTAGGACAAACACAAAAATTCATGTCTTCCACGGGATCGTGGGACCCCTGGCGTCGTAGCGCGCTCAGGGGGCAGGGGGCATTGCCCCTCAAACCTTGGACGAAAATCGATTCTAGGGGGGGAGGCAATGGGGCAAACATTGACGGCCAAGGACAGCTGCAGGGAGCACAGAGAGGCAATTGCCGCCTCGATTTCAAATTTTATGCAAAATTGCTTCGCTCGCAATACCTGCTTTTCTTAGTCTTATCAAGTTCATAGCCGTGGCTAGGAGGCGGTGGGAGTTGTAAGTTGTAAAAGGGAGAAGACAATGGCGCCCCGTGAAATTATTTGCTCCATTTTAAATCAATATTGTTTTAATTTTTCAAACCATCGGATCTAAACATTTTCTTGCTCCCAATGTATCATTGTTTTCTGTAATGCATTGTAAATTACCAGAGAGAGAAGTAGGAATTCTCTTAATTGATTTTATCTTAAATGCATGGACAATTATTTTGAGGGGAAAAAAGCGTGCACATTTTAGAGACAATTGAAATAATTTTTGCTATTGGCTCATTATGAGGTGGATGAATTGATTATGTGATGTATATAAATATTATATGTTTTATACATATTAAAGAAGCTTTGAATATGTACACAATTTAGTGTTAGCATATTACATATGTATTTTCTTATTTTATGTCGCTCCATGTTGCATATGTGTAAAATACTTGTTGTACGTGAAAGTTATACATGTTATATGTAAAAAATAATTTTTATTCGGAATGCATTTATCATGCATTTTCTTTGTTTTAAAATACAGTTTTTGTGCATGTATTCCATTATTAATGTGAAATTGAACGTTTTGTAAGAAAATATTTTGATTAGTTTGTTCCATAACAAATGCTTTAGCACCGACTTCTACCCCCTTTTTTGAGTAATTTACGAGGATGATAACGTCTGTGATACTACTAATATTATTATTATTGGTACGTTTACTCTGGAATTTGCCTCAACCCCCAGACACAAATGCGCCTCTGACCGTGTTATGCTAACCACTCCGCCACGGTGGCGACTAAGCTACCGCGGCTAATGTATGAAGTATTCGATATTTTATGAATTAGTTAATAATTTGGTTGGAAACCTTGAACTTGAAATAATTTACTCTTGCTCTAGAATTTATCATTTTGTTATACATTACTCCAAAATCACCTAGGAACAGGCATTATCTTGTTGAAAAATATGTTCCCTGCGATTTCCACTTATGTCATGGTGGGCAAGTTGGGCAGGTGTCCAATTGTCACGTCACCTTCAGTGTAGCCTGCACACCTTCATGGCACGGTACAGTGCGAACCATTCTAATTCCCGGACGATGGGGAGGGAAGCATCTCCTTCCAGAAAGCTGTGGCTGCGAGGCTGTCGCTGGGGACGAGCCAAATCAGGTGGTCTCTACCTGCGTGCTACGTCACAACGGGCATCGCTCTACGCGGAGCTCACAAGCCCCAACTGCGAAGGTTGCGGAAAGAAATGAAAAGATGTTTCAGATGCATTGCACATTATGTGTGCACATTTCGGCAAGGGGATATGTGCATGGTGACTATCATATTAAAGACCGTGCCGATACATACTGCATTTAGGGCGTTTTAGGGTTAGTTTCCGATTCAGACTAAATGAGAATTATCGAAATAGACGGTAAGTATTCTCGAGTAATGCCGAGTTCGATTCTCTAGACGCCTTTTTTAATTAAAGTGTATTGACTACTGAAGTGATAACAAGAACAAAGAACCAGGCAATGGGTGGGAAAAAAGCATGGAAGGGAATAGTGAAGTTAGTGGCTTTTTTAACATTTTCGCCCATCTCATTCTATATACGCTTACATACGAATAATGGTGATATAATTTCTCAGTTTGATTCCTCCCTTTCCCTCATTTCAATTTTGAGAAGTGTGAGTTTTATTAGCACAGAATATTGACCTAGGGTAAAGATATCTGAAAACCTGTTTCTTCTTCTTGTTTTGGTGACTTTGATTCCAATCCGCGCTGCGTCTTGAATGGAAGGATCGAGATGTTATTCAAACTGGTAAAATATGATCAAATTATGGCTGCTCTCAAGCTCTTCGACATTTAATCTGAGGTAATAATTTTCCCAGAAGCACACGCTTCTGGGAAAATTATAAAGTTCTTATTATTATTAACTTTATTATTATTAAATTCTGTTTTTATACTCTGAAATACACATTATAGAAAACGAAAGACTACTGATTCCCTAAAAAAAAAAATGAAACAAATCTGTGTTTGATTGGACTTGAATTCTACATCTCATTCTAATGGCTTGAACACGTAGCTGGAAAAATGCAAAGAATTTGCATACATGAAGGCTAAACAGTTTTTTTGGTATGAACCGCAACATAATATTATACTTTTGTTGTTTACTATAATCACTGTGTTTCCCCGAGGTGCAAGAGGAAGGGGTGTATTGACGTTCTAATATCTACTGTTCTCGCTTAGGCCCAAAGCTACACTTGACCGACCGGGGGAGGGGGGGGGACAAGTTGTTTCCAGTAACTATATTTAGATGTTTACTCTATACATAAAGTTATGATAGTTGCATATATTTCTGAACATACATACCTCAATAAAAACTTGTTTATATGTGCCGTGTTGCCTAATTTGTAAGGAATAATTTTAAACCATTTAAGTTTTCAGTTAAAAATTGCTCCTTAGTTTGGCGTAGCAGTAACATCGTCGTCTCGGTTTCGATACCTCATGGAGACACTTAGTGGTTCCGATATCACATTAAACTGTAAATCCAGTCTGGGATTAGTATAAAATTGCGCACACGTATTGATATTAATTTTACAGAAGTGATGGTAATATATTTTAATGTTTTGAAAAAGAAAAGGGTTACGTCCCAGGTAAGCACCGCCCCTCCACAACCGTGATCACTTTGAAATGCCACCTAAGATTATATAAATTTCAGTAATTGAGGACTAAAAGTGTTAAACGTTGGAAGTGCCAAAAGCGAAAGTGTTGGGAAATCGCATCGTTCCGCACATCAGCCCGTAAGAACGTGCACACTAGTGACCCCTTTACACGTCCTTTGAACTACTTAGAGGGCAACCAGCCACATTTCACGTTTACCACATTATAAAGCATGGCACATTTCACAGTTTAACGTGGAAAACGGTCTTTGAATTACTGAGGCACTTACAGCGTTTACCAATTTTAGTCTTCAATTCTTTGTTCTGTATTGGTGGACTGAGAACCTTACTTTTATTGAATTTTCTGACAATAAGATGAAGGAATGCTTCGGAAGAGAATCTGGAAGATGCAAAAAGCAAATACAATGTCAGGAAGGTGCATGTGAGGAGGGGAACATTCTCCTGCCTAACTACGGGATAGGCTCTTTCCATGGCATTTTTAACTTTTGATTTTCCACTAAGGATGGAAATTTATACTTTGATATGATGTCAGGAAAGAATTGGATTGGATTGATTTGGTGTTTTAAGTCCATTTTATGCACAGTAAGGCTAATCGGGACTGGACCTACAGTTTAAAGTGGGATCCGAACCACTATGTGCTTCCACCGAGTATCGAACCCCGGACCTCTTGATTACAAAGTGACGACGCTACCACAGTGCCCGATATGATTTCATAATTCAGAATGAGGTAAAATTCTATAAAATCTCAAACTTTATGGAGATATAACACTAAAACTAGATGTAACTCTTTCCAAAAATGTATTTATTATTTTGGAATAGCGATTGGAGCCTTATTTCGATTGAAGTATATAACGGTCAAATATTGAGTGACAAGTAATTAATCTAATTGCCCGTTATTAGGAATTAATTGCAATTGGTAATATTAATATCCGTCGCGAATACAGGTGTCTAGCGAACTGTCTTAGCCAGCACTAGCTTGCTCAACCACCGTTTTTCGCCCAGATTCGGATTTACATGCATTCTTATGGGAATAGCAAGAAAAATGCAACTTCTAAACCAATGGACCGAATTGGATGAGATTTTAACCAGCGGAAGACCACATCATGAAAGTACTGATTCCAAGATTTGAGCCTAATCAGAACAGAACTACGGGAGTTATGAATTATTAAAGATTCATCGTTGAATTGAATGGGAGACGGAACCCTACTGAGTTGGCCTCTCTGAACGTGTCGAATACAATGAAGGAAGAGTTAGCCTAATCTCTGCACGAGGGGCTGCTACCAGAGGTTAAGGACCGGAGTGAGCATTGACCAGGATAGGAGGACAACGGTCAAAGCACCAGAAACAATAAACAAGCACCTGATCATAGAGGGTAGGGCGTCACCACGTTCAAATCTGGAATAAAAGGGATGATTGTGAATATCGAGACACAGTTTTGCCACAGTTTTGCCTAGAATCGCCACCGGAGTGTGAGCTAAGCGCGACCAAGCTGCGAGCCGCAATCAGACCCGTGGTCTGGATTTGTTTTCCTCGAGTGAGTGTTTCAGAGCCATGGAGTAGAGCAGAATAGAACCAGGGGGTCGTTCTCCCCCTCGCCGTCTACGCATCCGTGCACATACGTGTGGTTATGTGAGAATAACGCCAGACACGTCCACCTGTGTCAATCGTCCGAAACAACGTCCTAAGTAGTAAAAGTTAATAACATTTGATATCCATGTGAAACCGCGAATGGTTCATCGCGTATGTTCGTCTCATCGCCCAAGTCACGTATCTGTACTTACGAGTGACCGCGAAGAACTGACCTATTATTGCGCAAGTTGTCGTATGGAGTCGACAGTGTACGTGTACCGTCCTGGACGTCCCTGCGAAGTGAACGAGTGAAGCCAGGATCCGATGATGCCAGATGGAGCTGCCGACGGATCCACTTTCGCCAACCAGAATAACCGCGAGGTGCAACAATGGAGTGTGGAGGCCTTCCAAAACTGTAGGACCACTTTCACCCAACCCAGGTCAGAGGGAATGCAGCGAAGGTAAGATCCAACCATGTGCGTGTGTGAGAAAGATGACGACTATCTACCGCGAATCTGCGTAAATCAAATCATTGCTTAACTTAAATCAGTGCTATGGCATCCCTAGACATCGGTATTCCGACGGACAAACAATGTTAAAGATCAGAGTTAATGTTAACGGCAAACAATAGTTCATTGAATATATTTATACCTTCAGAAAAGATAGAAGGGGTTCGCACAAGGAACAATTATTCACTTTATGCTTAAAATCCTAAACGATAAATTGTAAAAGGCAATGTAGCCAAGACATAGCAAGAGTATGGTCAAAGTAGTAATTAATCTAACCTTTGTAATTGTCATATTGTCGCCATATGCCATGGAATGAGAGTATGAATGTGAGATCGAGTGAAAGAGTGCAAGATGTACTGTCTATTTATATGTGCTTTAATATATGTGTATATTCAGAAACACCGCAGTATTATGTAACATCATTTCAGGTATTTAAAATCAAATCCGCTAGGTTTATTCTCGGTAACTCCGACTGTTAGGCACTTATCCTGACCGTATTATAATTCATGTAATGTTTAATTCGCCCAGCAGGTGAGGCTAGCGATTCTTCGTTGTTGCGTTGCTAAGCTCAGTTCAGTTGAGTTAATTGAGTTAATTAGTTATTAAATTAGCAGCTCGTAACAAGTATATTCTAGATCCAGAAGGCGATGTTTCTTTGATTCCAGAGATTGTAACATCTATCTCTCGGTCTGCAGATATAGTTCAAATTACAGTCATGGACACTACTGAGTAGTTACGATGCTATTGACATTCACTGATGTCGTTACAACCCTATGTATCCGTGACTGTACAATATCAGAGTGAAAACTAAATTTACTCAGCTCTTTGCTTCCGTTTTGATCTATTACACTGAATGATATCTCAGGAAAAATGCGTTCAAAAGACTGAATAAAAAGTACGGTCCTGCAAGCACCCAAATCCAGATATTAACATTACATTAAGTACATTATGAAATTATAATTTCACTACATTCTGGAGGTTCAGATTACGTGTATATCTGTTTCCTTGAAATCGGAGGTACCTTGTGCGAGTACGGTCGGAAGCACATGATAGTGGTTACATCCAACTTTAAGTTATATGTATAGCCGTGATTAACCTATATATTCATAAAATGCACTAAAATTTGATATATTTAATGTCACTACAGGAAGTGACGCGGTAGCTGAGTCGTTAATAATTCATTCTATCTTAATTGTATGTGCATAACATTTCAGATATTGTATTATTCACCAAATCTTGATAACTGGAACTAAACTTCATCGATTCCGATTAGCGGAAAATCCGCTGTGTAAATGGTGTAATGTAGAAGAAAGTTTAGAACACTTAATTAGTGAGTGTAATATTACAAGATCAACGTGGAGCTATATCACGAAAATGATCAGTATGATATGCAGAACAAGCCAGAGGCAAATTAGAATTGATCACCTTTTGTATCCAAGTTTTACATATTACCCGAAAACAATGTTAAATAGTGTACAATGGATTTTAGGAAATTATGCTTGGTCTATTAGTACCTATAAGAAACATGGTTTTCGTGAGAAATTTGAAATATATATGCATCAAGAATATCAACATATTTCTTCATATGCTATGCATACTACGTATGCAATTTTTTTTAACTGTCAAGCATACTATGTAAATATCACCAAAAATAGTTGTCTTGGATGTACATACTTTGTATTCTGAAAATGTATAAAGGAAATAAAGATTAAAAGGAAAGTGGTTATGGCGTCTGACTATCATGCGAGAGACCCTGGTTCGATCCCCGGCGAGGGAAAACCGGGATTTTTTCCACCTGTTCAAGCGGCCCCTGCGCCCACCCAGCGTCGTATAAAGTAGGTACCTGAAGGAAACTCTGGGGGTAAAGGGGACCAGGGGCGTGGTGCTGACCACATTTCCCCCACCTTCGGCCGTGATCAAGAAATTGTTGGGCCTTAACTCCACGCCTTCATGGCGTGATGCAAAGCGCAGGGGAACACTTTACTGTTTCTACTTTTTACTTTTCAGGAAGATAGACATACAATATACTTTTCTGGAATTTTGGGACAAGCTGCCGTTCATCTCCCCTTTCTCAACACTTGAGATTTCACTTGTTATTTCACAATTCCCCCTTCGACTTCTGGTGAAAGTAACTAGTTGTTTTAAGTCAACTGAAAATTGTGGACGGTGTGAAAAGAGAACAAAACCTTTCCTTGATTAGAATTTATTGAAATCTTAATTAACACTCTCTATAGAAATAAAGGAAAATCATCTGTTAGAAGCTGAATTGTTTTCTCTCTCCCGAAAGAGAAATAGACGTGTATCGTAAATTCTGTGAGTTTATATGAGCATTTTACCTGAAATTAACATACGATTTGCCCCATGCTATATCCAAACTTTATCTTCCCGCTTGCGTCATTTTATTTAAGCGTTCTCTGGTTCTATTCAAGATTCGGGCACATTTTAGTGTAGTGGTTCGTATTACTCTGAAAGCTGTAGGCATAGCCTCGATTAGTCTATGATCTAGACTTACAATGCACTCACTACCCCCAACCGAACTGTATGCACACTGTGTAGAACGTATTTGCATAGATTTGCAAATTGGTTGATTGAAATGGAAATTCTGGTAGCCTTAGTACGTAGGCTATTGCCGTATCGCGTTCTACGTGGTCACTCTTTTATCGAACAAGGAACTATAGGATGGGTTTCACGAATTATAACAAAAGATTAATTGCAAGGATTCATTTTTGTGAATTACGATTTGTTAATTAAACGTTCGTCGCAAAACTACACGTATTTGTCTATTTTGTATGTCTTTGATATCAGCAATTTGGCATCAAATCCATAGTATTATTCATATTGCTCATAAAATGAAGCTGTACAGACTATAAATATATAATTAGTCCTACTTACTTTTATGTATGTATATAACTCGTATGTATATGTGTGGGAGAACTTCAACAAAGTATGCCCCCCTTCCTTTTGTTTGTCAGTGTCAACAGTTTATTTCATTATTTGCCTTACTATGTCAGGATCTATTTAAGGAAACACTATAAAGACCATAAGTAAATTCAGAAAAAAGTGTTATAAATGATGAATTTTCAAAAGTGCACCAGAGTACTTTCCATCCCCAAATTGTGACCCAGAAATATATTCTATTTTATGAAGAAAACAAAAATAAGTTTTGCAATTGAATAACTTGATGCAACACAACTACTTAAAAAATTGTCCTTAACGATTTTAAGAAGAAGTGAAAGGATAAAATACTTACAGAATACTTACGTACAGAAATTCGTACAAGGCAACAGCATTCAGACTTACATATTACACGCTAAAATTGGAGAATAAAAACATCTAATGTAAGTTTAAATTAGAGATCATAGCTCCTTTCCATATTTGTTATTCTTATTACTTTACGCCGCGTTTGTTATCGCGACGATGGGGATGAATAACGATTGGATAAAGTTGATGGTGAGACACTCAGAAAGGACTGCAATGACCAGACCGGAACTCGAATCCGGGAACTTCGTTGCTGAGATAGAAAGTCAACTATTTAACGCACTCAGATGATTCTACTTAACCATGTCAAGCAGGAAATTTAGTTACGAATAGATTACCCTAAGTTTGAATCCTGTGTGATGTGTTAGTGTTTTCCTATGATTTGCTCTTTGATTTTTTAATCAGGTCATTAGCCATCATCAGTTACTCACATATTATATGTTAAAATATGCAGTTCCATATTACGATTTTTAAAAATATATTCTACTTCTGCTTCTGGTAGAGTTAATTGACATTATTCCCTTATTTAAAAAAAAAAAACACAATTAGCATGTATTAATTTTACTTTCATTTAAAAAAAAATTCTCGTTAACGTTCGTCGCATTGCACGAAATGACAAAAACATGTTGAACTATGTCAGTAGAAAATATTTCTGGACCGTTTACAATATATAGGGGAACCCGTAGCAGAACGGGGTACGTGATTTTCAATGTTAATAAAAATTGCACTTTTAAATCTAAAACTATAAAAACTATTAGATTTCTTGTACAAACCTTTAAAAACCACAATACATTGAAAAACTTTACGAATATTAAATGCATGTTCGTACCGCTTCGTCGTCTTCACTGTCTATACCATCCCACGAATTGTGTGACCACTTTTAACATACAACGCACGACACCCATCCTTCCGTCGAAGTGGAGTACAAGTATCCACAGTAAAGACATGCCGTAACTTCCTGATCATCATCTTCAGTTGACTCTAACTCTTCTAATGGGGCCTTCTTTTTCATTAACTTCTGCCGGCCTCTGTACAAATGATGGCGCAGTGGTTAACACAGCGCGCTAAAAAGACAGGAGTCCCGGCTAGGAGATGGAAGTTCGTGTTGTCTGTAAATGAGAAAAACCAAGAATTAAGAGAAAAAATTGATATGTATGAATGTTGAGAAAAAAACATGAATGACGGGGGATAGCACCGAATAGGGGTATTCCTTTTTAAATAAATAAATAAATAATAAATCAATTCATCAATTTCTATCCAATTGTTGGGCCTCCGCGATGGCGCAGTGGTAGCTTCTTCGCCTTGTAATCAAGGGATCCCTGGTTCGATACCCGCTGGAGGCACATAGTGGTTCGGATCCCACTTTAAACTGTAGGTTCAGTCCCGGTTAGCCTTACTGTGCATAAAGTTGACTTGAAACACCAACTCAATCAATCAATCTTTCCAATTGTTCTATATTTTGGTTCTTGGAAACTTATTTTCTTTTTCCCTTCTTTCATATTCTTACTTTCCTACCCCGTTTTGCCCCACCCATTCTGCCCCGAGTGTTGCTGTTTGGCTATGGTAACTAAAAATCAGTATTGATTGATTTGTTTTATTTTACATCGCCTTGTGCTACTTTTGGCTAATTTGCTAAGATTGGAATGAGTGATGACATGATGATATTGATGAATCGACACTCTCAAACATCCATGCCCTGGGTAGGATTCGAACCCGGAATCCCTGGCGTCGTAGCACTAAAAATCAGAAATAACGTACGTTTAATAATTATTATTTATCATAATATAGAACTATAACTGTTAGGTTTTGCCTCCTGCAATTGTTAGATCTATAGTATAAACACAATTTGTCTTACGTACTTCTTCCAACTTATAATAAAATATGAAAAGAATGCGAAAACCATGATCCTTTTAAACGAACGATTCTACAATGTGATTCACGACTTCCCATGATGCAACAAAACAAAATAAGGAAGATTGCAGTCTCCGCAAGATGCAGCATCTACCAGAGGTTTTAGGTACGATACACCGTTCTGCCTCACTAATCCAATCTGCCTACAACATTTCACGTCACTTCATATGCGCATCTCAATACTATTTGCTCACATACAGTTTTATTTCCATTAAACACAAACTCGGTGATTCGGATTACCCTTTCTGCACATAAAATAAACCCTTTTTCCTTGATCTGGAAAAAGGAATGGATTGAAATTGCAGTTTCTCACATAAGAAATATACGAAAAGGGCTTCATGGATATACTTGATCCTATCTTTGATTGTTTTTTAAAATTAGGAACTTCCTCACCGAACATATCATGTGTCGTATGCGTTGCGTGCCCAGGGGAAAAAATGTAATCGCACGTGACTGCATTATGCAAGACACTACATGAATATTGGCTCGGATAATTGCACTTATGGAATTAACACTTGTTTTAATGAAATTATGAAAGGAAAATCGCAGGTAAGTAAAAATATTTCGTATCAAATATACCTTGGCATACATTTTAAACTTATTTTAGTTCATTCTTGTTCCGCTTTAGTCTTAACGCTGGACGATATGCTGGAATTCACGAAGAATGCCCTTCGTGGGAAAGAAACAGTGTGTTTGCTGTGAGGGCTGGTTTCCTAGCAACCTATTGTGTCAAACAACCCTATTCACGCAAGTACTTTGTGTTGCGTTCCCTTCTTATTTTCTTCCCCACCCCTTCCCCCACTCCAACTCTCAACCACTTCTGAACCGTACCTTGAACTTAGTTTGTGTGCCGGTCGCATAGATGGCAGGAGCATCGACGCGTAAACATTCCACGGCAGTTACTGCTGCCCTCTGATAGACTCTTTCTGTACTACCTACTCACACGTTCGCAGTGCAGGTTTCTGCAATTGCTGACTTAGCGCAGATGAAGGAAAGTGCGTTGTTTCAACCAACTGGTTTCTCTTCTATTGAGGTCAAGAGTGATTCTGTAGAACAGCCACGTCAAACTCAGTTCTTAGATGGGAACATTTAGTCTCGTATAGTGGGTTTTTAAAAGAACAATTATTGCTCAAAAGTAATTAACACATTGCATTAATTTTTCTTTTTCCTTTATTTTTCTGCCGCTCTTGGTTAATGAGAATGAATGGTGATTAGATGAAAAGGGCGAACGGAAAATCGAAAACACGAAGAACACGACAAAAATGGCATGTCCTAAAATGATTATGCTGGCTGCAAGGCTAAGCGCTAATGTCTCGTGAAACTGTAATAATTCATTATTCCAAGTAGTTGTGTGTGGAAGCAGTGGCGTGCACAGGGTTTTCGAAAGGGGGAATACGTATATTTTTAGTGGCCAGTCTTCAGTTTACCATATTTTCCTGCCTTTAGTGTTGTATTTTAATACTGGACCAGGGCGTATGATAAGAATCAGAAATGGTTACATTTCGTTTCTCTGTCTAAAAACCGTCAACAGATTGCAGGATAAAGTAAATTAATTAAGAAATATTTATTGACCCAAGAGTTCAACACGGGTAAATATAGGATCGTTTCCATTTCGGAGTTGTCAGCGAAAGGCTCTGTTCATTATTCATCCTCATCGTAGCGACAACATATATAAGCGACTAAGAGTAATAAATCGACGTAAAATATTAGAAATAAAAACTAGTCAATATGAATTATACGCAAAAGGATAATACAATCATTATTTACTGATAGTACAGACTGTGTAAGGGATTAAAGAGTTTGTTTGATTTCATAACTATACCTTCGGACCAAGTGTAATTACATGAGATATGTCATCGTTTAATTTCTGGATTCGTTAGTGTTTTTGTAATGTGTTGCAACATGGGTAAATTGTTTAAGCAGAATCAAACATATTTCCTTTATGCTTACATGTGGTGTTTGGTTTGATTTGGTTTGAGTGGGTGTCTTAAGTCCACTTTATGCACAGTAAGACTAATCGGGACTGGACCTACAGTTTAAAGTGGGATCCGAACCACTATGAGCCTCCACTGAGTATCGAATCCGGGACCCCTTGATTACAAGGCGACGACGCTACCATTGCGCCATTGGGGAGGTGGCATATTTTATATTTATTGTTTTATTAATCAATAAATCTGTATTCATTTGTAATATTGATCAATAATATACATATATTATGTCTTTACATTCATTGGATTAATACGTTTTGCATACGTTGTGCAAATCGTTACTGAAAGATTTCCGAGATCCCAAAGGCATCCAGTTTTAAAGGCTCACCTTCAAATCCGTGGCCGAATGGCCAGGATGAGCTGTCAGGAAGATCATGACAGACGACTGGAATGCCTGCTTTGGAGTCTGTCTAAATGGACCATAAATTAGAAGAAAACAATCGTAAAAAAGTGCACATGAAAGGAAATCAGCTCCAGTTATTAAGTAGGCATAAGCAACAGCATATGAAAGCTCCAGGAACTAGATTATCACATATATAGCTCTAGTTTGAGCTTGCTGTGTGAATTTCGTTTTTACAAAGAACGAGAGCTATTGGAAAAACTTTTAATCAGAAAGAAGAGGAAATCAATAATATAGGAGATTAGTGTAAAGATGAAATTTATATAATCAGTTAGGGTTGCAAATGAACTTATCATTTAGAAAATTATACATAAAAGTAATATATTTCTTAAAATTTGTGTCAAAAGTTTTAAATTCAAAGGCTGAAAGCCGAAACAACATCGATAGCCACTCAATTAAACCAAAGGAAACTTGTATGCATAGGAATTCTATATTTAAACGAAAATTTTATCTTTTTATTATTGGTTTTGAACCTTTCAACAAGAATCGACGATTTTTGTAACTTTATTCCTACTAACAAAAATACTTATTTCTAGATGACAGTTGAAAGAAGAACCATGAGTACAAATTAAAAATCCAGAAATGTCGGTCAGTGCTATGAAATTGCTATGGGGGTAGTTTCTCAGTAGGAATCTCTTATGTAAAAATATATGACACGACTTTTCCAAGGCTATTTCCATCCACGAAAAGTATAATTTCTAATTATAAAGCAACTTCTACTTATAACTTTAGTTAATAGACGAATTTTTCATATCTTAGAAATGTCATATTATCTGTATGAAGGGCTTCTGTTCCAATACTAGTTTTACACAAGTCTTTAGTCAGGGATTTCTGTATTTCACCGACTGGTATCAAAGTTTCCACCGTTTGATTTATGTGTAACCGAACAATGCATTCGTTCAATTCGGATGTAAATAATTGCAGGTATTATTTAGATTTCCTTCTGAATAAAGGTGAAATTCGCATTATCTATAATATCTGGCAGTGTACTAGGTGTGAAAAAATGATGGTGTAACATTTCGGCAATGATCATCATTGGCCGAAAAAAGTGAAATAATCAATTTGCAGCATGACGCTTCCATTTTTTTGTTGGTTGCCTTATACAGATACCAACTTACATTTTTTGGCGGTTAATATACACGTATTTTAATGTGTACCTACAATTTGATAGCACACACACGGACAGTTTCACAAACTTACGGAAACCCTAAAGTACTCCAATAGTTCTACGGTGATGGGCGTCCCCAATGGCATTTTGGTAACACTAATGCCTTGTCATCAAGAGCGTCAGATTTCGATACCCAGTAGACGCACATAGTGATTCAGATACCACTTTAAACTATAGGTTCCGTCCCGGTTAGCCTACCTGCGAATAAAATAGACCTGAAACAAAATTCAAACTTTCAATTTTGAGTTTTACGAAGTCACTTGCGTGCATGAAAATGCTTACAGAGGTGCCACAGCAAATTCCACAAACAATACCAAGAGACTGCGTCTGAAATTAAAGAAAAGAAATCAGGAAATAATCTCGGCATTATAGGAAGAACAGTTGGTGTACTTCCAGTCGATAGTAAATTTTTAAGACAAGTATTTTTCAGCATGTGCGGATTGATGGATAAAATGGTAGCTTTAATATACTAGCATAGATATTCGATACTTTGCTCTTTGCCAGCGTGAATGATGCCATTTTCAAACTCTCAATGTAATGGGAAGTGCATTAGTGAATTGAATCTGCCATTTCTTCCATAATTTCTGACATAGGCAATGAAACAGACTCACCGTGTCGCCAAAGAAACTCACACCGAGGGGTAATGATCATTTTTCAATATTTTGAATATGTTTAGCACGTTGCTTTTCCTTGCTGATTCATTTTTAAACAGCAGTCGCACTACTTATAATCATCTTTGTGGACAATTAAGAGTGACAGTTCTGCCAGCAAACATAAAGCACAAGCATAGCAGTTGGCACATTTAATAATCATTACCAAAAACAACATTCGCTAGTGGTCGACTTTTTATCTCGCCACCAAAGTTCTTCGTAAGTGTTCCTACTACATCAACTACATGACATCATCACTCATCCTCGTCGTTGCGATTATCCAAAAGTGGCAGAAAGGCGACGATAAATAACAAAACTACCCATACAAAATATATGCCCACCATGAGGAAGGGGAAAACGTACGAAGTTTCAATGTTAATCAAAATATCACAGGGTATGAGTCGAAAGATTCGTTTCTTGCAATTTCGCTATGGCTTCATTTGAGAGTAGAATGGGGGAAGGGAGCGGCATTTCAGGCGGTAGCTATAAGGTCACTGTCACATATACATTTTTCCCACTACGTCTAAACCTGTCCAGTTACACGTAAAAATACAACGTTTCAAATAAGGGAGGTTGACAGTTGCAACATATTGTGACCATCATTAAAAAATGTTTTCCACAACCCGTCAAGCCAAACCAGTTTACGCGGAGCAGCATAGACCGTATAATGTGACAGAGCCCACATTTCATAAATGGCATCATAACGTAATGATAAAGTTAGTGTGACAACTATAAATTTATACTCAAGAAACTGCATTTCGGAAAACGACAGGCGTACAATTTATCTTTTAAGAAATGACTATAATTTCTGAATCAGCCTGAACAAGATCGAAGAATGGGAAGGTAATTGATTATAACTACTTGAAATGAAATCCCCTTATTTGATGGGATTTCCTTTTGTTTGCGTCCGAAAATGTTATACTTGAAGTAGTTGAAGTCTTCACTCGCAGGTCATGTAGTTGTAGGAATTTATAAACCGGGTGGAGATTCGAACCCTCTAGATTGACTGTTCTCCTCAGAATTACCTGATGTAATGCGAAATCTGATTACATAGAGTCACTCGGGGAAATACGCCCAACTTTTTTTGGCAGTTTATAGCTTCGCTAAATGAACGAGTGTCGCAATGAAAAGGATGTCAAATGGAAGCTACATGTTTTGTTATTGTTACCTATAAGTTTTATTACTGTAAGTCTTATAGCAAGAGAACCATAGAAAAATAAACAGATGAACGTCAATTTGGGCAAATCACCCCGTGTTCAGGGTAAAATGCCCACCCATTAGGGGTAAAATTCCCAATACAAGAAACAATTGTTGTAATACTTCACATGACATATTTAAAGGAAAATAATACACAGCATTAACTGGAAGATTATTAACCTTTGTTTCGTAAACAGAACATCATTTGTACAGACAAGCATAGCGTTTCTAACAACATTTATTTTGAATTTTCCATAGCCTCTTTTACTGTTTACATTCGTGAGAAATTGCATTGCACTTTGGATACATGGACGTGAATTTGATACATATTTCATGTATCCACATACTACAACGTATACACTGGATCCAGTCACATTGTGGTCCTTTCTTCTCATAATAATGCCCATGAGCATATTGTACTTAATTTCTGTGGGCATATCACCCCACAGCTACAAGCAGAAAATTGAATCACCGGGTTGGCAACTCTGAGCACCATGCGGCAGTTTCCCTCTGCAGATATGTTTCCCTCACTCTTGATCTTTACACCAATATAATTCAGTTTCTTTCTCTCTTGGGAATATTGTTGCACACTGTTAATACAGCAACGTCCAAAAAAATATTACCTCAAAAATTGTCTTCTTACCTCATGAAATTAACCCTGAATGACTTCAGATTCTTCTCACAAGCTCCAAACCTGCTGCCTCGTCTCACCACGGAGGGCGCTTTCAAACAAGAGTCGCAGAATTGTCATATCATTAACATTGCGCGAGATACGAGGGGGTGGGCATCTAACGCCAATGGGCATATTACCCCGAGTGTGACTAAATATTTTTCCTTCCATGATATTCATTTTTTTTTTGCCCAAGTAGTGACTCGAGAGGGCTCGACCAATGAACTAGTGAGAGGGGGAGTGAGCCCAGCTATCCGCCGTTTGAAGTAGCGCGCACTGCTTTGCTCCGCCAACTTGCTTTCTCCCTTCTCTTCCGTTATGCGCGTCCTTGCTCTAGAGATTCCCGAGACAGAGTATATTACAGGATGTCCATAGAAATCACGTATTCAAAATGCTGCCGGATTAATTAATTAGCAGCTAGAAGTTACAGGAACGTTGAAGGAGATCTTTACAAATATAGCGAGTACACATGATACAGATCTTTACAAATATAGCGAGTACACATGATATTGATACTTCATAGATGTACTGTAGTATGATTTTTCTTATATATTTAAATTTATATACTAATTTCTACCTTAAATTAATGACGCAGACAAGCTGTATCAATCGAAAATTCTTTATATAACGTTCATGGTAAGTAAAGCTGTTTGTTTGCATTGCATTGTTTATTTAATTCTTGATCTGAGTCGTAGGGTGGGTATTGTGAAAAGTACCAGGTGCAGGTCACCGTTACCTTCAAGACATCTTTTATACAGGGTTATTATAAATGATGGACCCATTTTCAAAACGTCATAGGTAGGGAAGTACAGATCCAAATTGAACAAGCTATATACCAATGGAAAGAGGAAGGTTCAAAGTTTCTGGCGGGCAGCGGCCGGCGGGCTGTGGTGGTTGCGTAAGCGGCCTGTAGAGTTCGCGAGAGGACCGTCTCTGTCAGTTGTGAGCGAGATGGCGACCTTGGAACGAGTTTTTCTACCGCGTCGATGTTTGCCGTGAAGCCAATGGTGGCCACATTGAACATTTATAACAGTTACAAACATTGTGGTAACAAACTTTGAACCCTCCTCTTTCCATTGGTATATAGCTTGTTCACTTTGGATTTGTACTTCCCTACCAATGACGTTTTGAAAATTGGTCCATCATTTATAATAACCCTGTATTAAGTACTCATAGAGGAGAGGCTGGATGAATCCTAGAGCTGCACATACAAATGAATTTACAAAAAAAGTGATTGTCTACTGGAGATACAGTATGTCCTGCAATATTAATTCGCTCTTCCATCTTCACCGTAAGTTGGGTTGCATACAATACGGCGTATATTAAGTTAGGTTCGCTTCTGTAGATATTTTAAATACACGCATGAAGAATTAAGATTTCTAGTTTCTCTTTTGTAAGTTCAGTTTGTGCACAAATAAATGCACGAGCTAATTACTAGTGCACCACAAACCTGTCATTATAGCTGTCTGTTGTCCGTAAGAGATAATCGTTCATTAAGTATATGAATCGTACATGTGTTTGCAAACGAGCAATCCATACATATTTAAACAATGGTTCTGTAGTGATTTATTAAAAAAATATTTTATTCAATACGAAGTGTAGATCAATAATTTAGATACGTATGGTAAAGCATGTATATGACAAAAATAATATTTGCAGAAACTAATAAAATTTTAAAATCTTAATATCAATTTGTGAGGGGAGAGACTTACACGTAATGTTGTATTAAATTCACTCTTTTGTGTCCCTTCTAGGAAGTTAAACAAGAACCTATTTGTTACAATTTTTAGGGTGTTCGAGGAAAAGTATTTAAGTTAAGAAATGTAATTTTACAGCAGACTCATTGTTTATTCTTTTAGTAGCAAACAATACAGACATTACACACATGTGGGATGATCACTGTTTAGAACACATGCCTAATATATAATTTACTTATAATATTTTCTTTAATTGATTCAGTGAGACTTGAACGAAAGCAACAGATAATCGCAGCGTGTGACGTACGTGCGTTTTCCCGAACACCCTAGAATTGATAGGGTTAAATATGTTATCGGTAAGTTATGGACGTCAAAAGGAAAAGTTGTATTGCTTATAGCGTGTTCTCTTACTGATCTGTCTTGTTAACATTTGTTTCTTTCTGGGATTCAATTGGAAATATGACTGATATGCTTTAGGAATCATCTAACTAACATCATCAGTTTTATTACCTCTCACCGAAAGGACAAGTATTTTCCAAACCACGTGAACAGCATCAGATAATCCTCCAAGGATATTCCCTGCTAGATCTTATTCGAAGGTGCTTGGTAATCCATTCTTCTCTAATGTACACATCAGGCATTAAAACACAGTCACGTTTTCATTGCTTCTCATGACTTATGGGTTCGAAACCATCCTGGGTTGGCGATTGAGATGTCAATATAAACCAACAGTGCACGGCGGCCACAAGTGTGACGCCTATTACTGCCAGCCCGCCGTGAAATGAATATCTAGTAGCGTTAAAGGGGAGCTGCCGAAGTGAACGTCTGTTCGGTAAGGAACGGTTGAGTGATCTGCGTTCAGGTGTGTAACGCGCTTACAAAAACGATTTATCAGGCAATCCCCTTCCCATCCAGTGTACACATTTCCCGCAGATCCGAAAAAGGAGAATACACGAGGATTCTGCGAGCTGCTTTGCGCAGCCAGCTTTGTTTTCAGAGAACAATCGCTGATATTCCGTTTCAAGGAAGGGAGGGGGATTTCTCTCAGCTGTATTGCCGCTAAGTACGTGAACAATAAAATGTACAATTTCGTGTTTCGTTTCCTTTTGATTAGATCTTTTGTAATACTCTAGTTATGGCTGCTTTATGTTTCCTTTATGTTAGTCATTTAACTGAAGTCATTCACTGTTCCATTTGTTACACTAGGTTGGAGCATATAGAAACTCGGTTGCATTGTTCCTACTTGAATATCCTGGTATGCCCAAAGGAATTATGGAAGATGAAACTTATATTCTCAAACTACAGGGAATCCCTACCGTAAATACACGTGAATTCTTAGAGAAAGTCACTTTCAAGATGAATTTAGGTTTAAAATCCTTGAAATCGAAAATAAAACCTTAGCAATACTTAACAATTTACTTAAGAATTTACGAGAGATATAGTTCAGAGGAAGATATTGATGATGATGATAATCAATGAGATCTTAAGTCTCTTTTAACCTTGACTGTTTACCTTAGTTCTCCAAATATTTTACGTCACGTATTTTAAATTATTACTTAGCAGTATTTGTCTTGCTGGTTTGGCGGCTGAGCGCGTTGAGTGCTGGACGTATCGCCACCGACTGTCTCAGGTTAGGGTCTTGGCTTAGACATGGACGATTCTTTATGAAGGTTCCTTGATAAATTCCATCTAAATAAGTCTTCCTCATCGGAGAGATTTACCCAAGAAGCAGAAGTACGACGAAAATATGAAATATAAATTTGAAATAAAGCATGTGTCTTTTTCTCAAAATCTGGTATCAACTTGGCCTGATTCTACGGGACGATAAAATTTCTACCTTCCTCGGTGCCGTACATACTACGATATATGCTTTGTAAGCAAGGCGGTATATAATTTCGTTTCCTTTTTCGGCTTTCAAGTCTCTGTAAATAGAAAGATATTTTAGATACCATATGCAAAAATTTAAATATTGATTTAAAAATATATGGTTAATTACGAGAATTATGTTTGCGTTTCACTTGTGAACCCTCCTTCAACGACATTCTTCTTTCGTATTTTTATTATTGATACATTGACATTATAAACGTTTCAATAATATAATTCTGTTCTTTTATCCGACTTCCAGTTCATGTCATATTTTACATAATTTTTGTATAATTGGTTTGACTTGAATTTGAGGCGCCAACTTTATACCAATATTAACAATTTCTGCGACTGGAATTTCTATTAAACACTTTCTCATATCTAGAAATTGTTGAAGTTATAAGTCTTTCAATAGATAAATTTTAATCACAAAATATTTTAATTTATATTGAACATTGTATCTTGGAACCTACCGCCCTTATAACGTTAATTGGAACGTTTCCTTGTAAAAGGAAAAATATCTTTTAAATATATACTGGTGTAAGAAGAATCCAAACTCTTTATCTTAGAAACTGGTGTTCTTCTTCGTATGCTTTATTAAATTAAACATTGTTAGTTCAATGAAATTACAGTTACCCGTAACGGAACCATACATTTTACAAACATCCCTTGTCAGTTTTGACGTGTACAGTGTAGGAGTAATTCTTAGAATGCCTATTACAAGATTACGAATTAATCATTAGTTTCGATCTTTCATTAGTGGTTAATAAAGTTTGTTCGAAGAACAATCGATATTTCTACTCCTACGTGGAACATTTTATCTAAGGCTTTCTTTGTGATGAATTTCAGTACCTACACGTTTTACACAGTGCACTCATACTTTACGCAGAATTCCAGTACCTTTTATGATTTTATCTAGTTTATGTATGCACTCATCCAGTTGGCTATGTTTAGACACTGATACGGATAAATCTAATTTTGACATGGCAGCCTATGATATATTTTACACCAGCACAACGTTAAAAAACATCATTGCATGGGTTTACACAGGTCACTTTGAAAATTAGCCGACAGCCGTGGCAAGAGGGATCTTTCTTGAATAAATCTCTCCTATCCCCGCCTAAGTTTCAGGGGGAGTGTTTGGAAATAAAACGCGGAATTAGTGACAGTTTTCTTCACGCAACGTTGCGTGATCAGCGAACAGATTTACAATTCAAATTGTACCAGTAAATGTTAAGGGCAGATTCCAGAAAAACATTAATAATTGAAGGGAAAAGAACAAAATGGACCAGCTGCACATATACTGACATAAAAGTTTGAAGTAGTTAAGTAAGAAGTCTTATTATAGCTTTCTTCAGTAACAGATATTACTTTTTACATTGCCAGTATAAGGTTACATTATTTTAGGTGATTCTAAACCAACAAATGTATCAACAAATACATATATTTTTGTATTAGAGGCTTGTCAACCCTTTGATTTTCTAGACGTATATTCCACATCCCTTAATTAAACAACAAAAGACAGTTTAATTTGAAATTTAATTTGATGTACTTATGGAATATTTAGCGCGATACTTAATATTTCTTTATCAAAGTTAAGCATATCATCAAACTACTAGGCGACCTCGGTTGTAGAGGGGTTGGCATAGCGCGCTAGGACCAGAGTTCCCCGGTTCGAATCCCTGCCTAGGCATAGGTGTTCTTTGTAAGTGTCCCTTCATCAATTTCATCATATCATCACTCATCCTCATCTTCTCTGTTAGCCAGAAGTGGCAGAAAAGCGAAGTAAAATAGTCCAAATCAATCAATCTATTACATGATCACTCTCCTGTATTTATGATTTCTAATTTACACAAACACACACACACACGCAAAGTTTGTGTATTATTAATACATTAATTATATTTGTATTTTACTTTTTATTTCACGTCACTTTTCTTCCACTTTTGGCTAATCGCGAGAATTAACAAGCGCCCACAATTCTCCCACTAATTTCCCCTATTCTCCATGGGCATAATTTTTCATGTTTATACAAACAATATTATTGATGTCATATATTTGAATATCTAATTGTTTATTTTTTGCTGTTTGCGCATTCACCTCTGGAATCGCCCATCCTTTTCATAAACTACGCAGTATATTATCAAGTAACTGCTATTCTAAGTAATTCTTTTTTTTTGTTTCTAACATTTTAATTTGATTAACATATTTATTTAATTGAATATCTTGCTTCGCCTGTGTACACCTGAAGATAAACTAAATTATGCCAAGAGAAAGGATATTGAAATAATAAAGTACGATGGTGAAACCAATTCAGGCCTGGTTTTCAAGTATATTTGAAACGAAACGAAACCACGGAAGCTGTAATTTTTATATGTGCATCTATCCAGTGCGTGCCATGAAGGCACGTGGGGAAAGTGTAGGAAGGGTGACACACACTCTTCCTTCATACCTTTCATAGTAGAGGTGATGTGATCAGCACCACCCTCCAGCCGCCTTTACTTCTCAGCGTTGTCCAAGGTACACCTCTACTAAAGCTCAGAGCCGATTTATGCAAAGGTAGAGAGACTTACCCGCATAAAAACAACAAACCCGGGAAACTAACCAGAGTCTGCACATGGTTATCAGACATCCTACAGTCTTTTAAACTACAGAGGTTGTTTAAACAATATTTTATGATGCAAGAATTTGCAGTAATTAAATGATTTGTTCGTTTTGATAAAATCTCATGCCTAACTTACAGTAGATGATGAGGAAATTCATATGGGGAAATGTAATTAAATTGAGATATTTATCAGTAATTTTATATTTTAAAAATGAATGAAATCATTTAGTTTTCTTTGCGTTTCTGCCACTTTTGGCTAATTGCGAAGGTGATGATGAATGGTGATGGGATGAAATAGATGAATGGGCAATCACAAAAACATAAGGACAGCCCACAACACAAGTCACATGGAGGACTATACTGGCCATGGATCCAGACGCCAGAGCCTCTTTGTCCCAGGTTCGATACCCGTTGGAGTCCCATAGTGGTTCGAATTCCACTTTAAACTGTAGGTCCAGTCCCAGCCTATCTGTACATAAAATGAACTTTAAACAAACTTTAAACAACAACAACCCAGCCAGAGCCTCTTCAGTCTGCAAAATGCAGTCCAGGGTGTACTACGTGGACGTGTCACCTCTTACAGTCCTTTTCTTTAATTTTTCTGCTCAATATGCTTTTTTCAAACTATGTTTAACAAAAGAATGATATAACTTGTAGAACTTCTCATAGAAGCTACATACTTTGTATGGTACCATACCACTTCTTAAGAGGAATATAACGTCATATGTTAGTCAAATACGTAAACAAAATCTAATTAAGGAAAATATGAAACTACTAATTTATTCGCTTGAATATGGGATAAAATATTAACTTAATAGTTATGGCAGATTTATTTTTGGACGTTCCAATGGCAAAAAGCTGAAGTCACTTTGCTAAAATTTGTCAGCACACATAGAAGTGTTTTTGTCTTTTGAACAATCTCACGTGGCGTGGTGACTCGTGTCATTCTTGAACAAATCGTTGGACGGAATGGTGACAGCAAGAGGTTAACTGTGTAAGGCAAGAAAAGGAACGAGGTAATTAAGTAGATACAAAAGAATGAAAGTCAACGTCTGGATTGACGAGCAAGAAGAGTTTATGTACATGTCGGAACACGAGTGTGAAATTTGCGCACACGACACAAACGTAAGACCACCCCGGGAGTCTCCGCTGGCAGCAACACGTATGCGGAGGAGGGATGCTGTAACGGAAGAGAAAACTGCTTGTCAAAGTCGTTGTTATGTTGGTTGAAGTGGTTAGCAACGGAGAAGTTTGGTTGTGGAGGAAGTACTCGAGTGACGATGTTGTTGAGACTGTGGTTAATGGTCGATCTCTCCCTCTTTCTGTTGCGTCTCTCTCTCTCTCTCTCTCTCTCTCTCTCTCTCTCTCTCTCTCTCTCTCTCTCTCTCTCTCTCTCTCTCTGAAGCATGAGAGACACAGTGAGCGAGAGCAAAGAGGTACGACTAGTTTCATTCCACCGTGAACATAAAATATCATTCTTTTCAGGAATTCGGTGAATGGAGGGCAATGGTGTTTGTAGCGGGTTTATTGATTGATTGATTGAATTGGTGTTTTAAGTCCACTTTATGCACAGTATGGCTAATTGGGACTGGACCTACAGTTTAAAGAGGGATTTGAACTACTATGAGCTTCCACCGGGTATCGAACCCGGGACCCCTTGATTTCAAGGCGACGACGCTACCACTGCGCCATCAGGGAGGCCCTTGTGGCGGGTTTTAACATCATCGACACACGGAAGAACATTTTTTTTACTTACAGACTAGAACAGCATTCGTAAATAAGTTTCCCAACGTAAAGGAGTCTATTAACTCTAAAATTAACATAAAATAAAGTAAAGAGTCACTTCTCGGTGACTGACTATCCGTGATATATGCAGAAAGTAAGTGGGAAAATATAGCAGCATAACGTAACTTCAAGACGATAACTTCAACATGGATATTCATTTTTTCTGGGAAATTCATCGATTTACATACACTTGAATGGTTTTCCTGACAAAGTTGAAACAACTAAAATGTTAAATGACAGCTTAAAGTTAAAGACAACTTATTTGAGTGACAACATCTGTTTTTCAAGATATATTCAATGCATATTGGCAAAATTCAGTGATCAGAAGGTTTTGATTGATTTATTGATATGATTTATTTGACTTCGCTTTTCTGTCACTTTTGGCTAATCGCGAAGATGAGACTGAGTGATGATATGATTAAATTAATGTAGGAACAATCACAAAGAACACACATGCCCAGGACCTCTGGCGTCGAAGCGCGCTGTGCAAACTTGTGTAGCTTCCATGGGAAAAAGGTTAGCATAGTGCGTTACGAAGCCAGGAGTGCTAGGTTTGTATTCTCGGTAAAGTAAGAACCTTGCATTGTGCCAGTGCTTTAATATATTTTATAAATTCCCCATTCATCCTAATGGTCGTGATTGACTTATAAAAGTGGAAAAGGTTAACCATATGTGTTACAATACGATGTACTGGCAGGTTTTGCTTTTGTTTTACTTGGCTTTTGAACTTAGATAATCTTGTCATGTTGAAATCGTGTGACTAGTGGATGAATTACAAGTCTTTTTTTCTGTATTCAAAAAGTACAATGCGTTCCTTATCACCCAGGGTTGAGATAGCGCGTGACATGTCGCATATGCCGGCATTTTCGTCCCGTAACGTCTCGCTTACTTACGCACATATCTTTAGCATGTAGACAATTATATTTATATTTCATAACGAGCACTAACCTGTGTTAAAAGAGTTGCTCAAAGTTGTTCACGCGCTGTTCGAACAATTCCGGCATAGACCCAGGAATTAAATTCTTTTTTTTTTTTTTTTTTTGCTTCTTACGTCGCTATTGTTTAGACAAGGATGATGAATGATGAATAGATAAAATTGAAGACGAGCCACACTCAAACGAATGTCCATGCGCACAAGTGGATTCGAACCTAAAGCCATCGATGGTCAGATCTCAACGCTCTCGGTCACCGAAGTGGCAGAAATTTAAATATGTTTTTTCTCTCTTTTACACCATTTACAGATAATTAATTTTCATTGTCACTATTGACGTGACAGAAGTGACGAATAGACGTGAAATAGCTGTCCATGAATGTTCTTGTTGTTCTCTGAAATGTTATACTTTCCTTACCAAGTTACGATAAATACTTGTACTCCATTATGTTTTAGTTAGGCATATATGTGATAACTTTACTATCTTATTAATGTATAAATTTAATTCTTGCCAACCTCCTTTCACTGCTAAAGATCATTTTGTTAACTAAGATTACCAAGATAGCTTGGTAGACTATTTTCCAGCTTATTTGTGTTATTAAAGTATTATAAAATAATGAACCGAAAACGTAATTTAAAGATTTTGACGATTTTCATTTGATACACACAGCATCGTTAGTATAAAATTAATTTATCAGATTTTCAATAATAATATCTCGTATTTGAGTCCACATTTTTTAGAAATAAATGTACTTCTTTTTAATGATATTATAAATAGTTTTTAAAGCTATGAAAAATTACTAGTATAATAAATACACAGTGCAAATAACTTTCAGTGATAGAACATTTCATTTGGAAGAATGTACAACACGCTCTCTCCATTGGAATTGGAATCAATGTGAGCAAACGGTCCTTCACACTTTTAATGCTTAAGACCGGCGTGGTTGGTACTGCTCCTGTGGAACAATTTTACTTTTCGAAAGGAAAATGGGATACGATTGCGTTCAATAATTCAAACACTTTTTAAAATTCTCTACTCTATAGATAATATTTATTCAATTGATATTATTACAAGATGAGCAATCGCTGAAATTAGAGGGTGTTAATTTTCTCTACATTTCTGGTTAATTTACATATTGTCATGACTTTCAAGGATTTGAATCCAGGAACACTGGTTTCGTAGTACCACACAGTCACAGAAGTTGTCAACGTTAAGTTTGATTGACTCCACGTAACCAATACAATACATTGGATATTGAGATTGTCCTCTGTTTGGGGGATTTTATCCTCGATATAAATAAGCACGTCTTACACTTCTAAAATTGTGCCGAAATCAAAGTTATTCTGGTTTATTCTTTTTACTCGGCATCTATTCCTGTATATGAATACAACTGAATGATACATTTTCTCCAACCCCAGAAAGAAAGGATAGCGAATAAGACTTTATGGTTCGCGTGTCTTGGATTGGAAGAATGGTTTGGGAGTAATTTGGGATATGGTTTATGGAGGTGTAGACCACAATAATTTTTCAAGACATTGCTGAGGAAGAAATATGACTCTTTTCGGACTAAAGAAGTTGAAAGGTTCCTTCCACGCTGCTTATTAATGAATTGAATGCGTTAAGCACAGCTAGATAGCGCCAGAACAAGTTTATATGTGAGCACTAACATATTGAAAATATATAGTTTACAAAAGATTAGATTTTATTTCACAGTTGCAAAATTTCAATAAGAAGCAAATACTTGTGTGTTCAAATTTAGGATAAAATATGTTTCTTTGAATTCTCTCTTTCTCTTCCTCTCTCCCTACCTACCCCCTCTCTCTCACACACGTTCATAAAGTTTTTCATGTGTCCTCCCACGATAAGAACCAGACAAATTATCTATAACCAAATATGATTGAATGACAACTACTCAGTAGAAGTTAAACTCGAATACAAAAACTGTGGCCGAGTCAATCTACATGAAGTAGTACAGGTAGCTAGACTACTTTAGAATAAAAATGTGTATGAATTCATTATTATAATGGTGGCGCGGAGCCGACTGACACATTTGATATGCTCATAGATGATGAAAGAAAGGAAGGAGAATAAGGAAAGCCGTATGTAATGGTACATTGAAGTATGCAATTTTATTACTAACAACTTACAAGTTCATTTTTTGAAAATTACATTAGGCAGGAGGCCTCCTTTGGCATGAATGCATTGTTGCAGAAGTTATCTCTGGAAGTTATCTCCGTAGTTCCTCATCAATAGCCGTTACTTCCTCAACAATGGCTTCTTTCAGTTGTTGAAGAGTTGTGATATGCCTTCTGAACACACGGTCTTTCAAGAATCCCTAGAGACTGCTAGCGTGCCGAGCATTGTGGACTACGTTCAAATGCTTCCCTCACTCTCTGTAAGTTCTCGGGTGTACGCACTGTTGTTGGAGCTCCATGTTTCACATCCAATACACTGCCAGTTTCTTCGAATTTGTTCACCCAAGCCAATATGGTATTCCGAGACTGTACGTTACCATGTCGGCTAAAAATGAATTGTTTTCTGAACAATCGCTGCACTTTAACCACTGGCTTCGTTTCGTAATAACTACGAACACAGAAAACGCGATGCTCAACGCTCGAACGGTCCATTATGACTGTTGCTGTCTTCATATGAAATGGCATCCTATCCTATTCTCATTTCCCCCGCAATCCACTTCAAACTATCGCGCATGCGTAATATATTCAACTTTCAAATGTGTCAGTCGGCTCCGCGCCACCCTGTATATGGAAACTTTCGTGAAAATGTCATCATTCGGAGCGTATAAGTGATGATAATTTATTTGCATGGGTCACTATTTCATCTCTTTTCACCCATATCTCACCTTTTCATTGGTATAATTAGAATACTTAAAGCGGAACCTTTTTAAAGAATAAATTACACGGGGAACAAAACAGTGTGGTGATACTTTAGACTGTAAAACGGTACCAAGCACACATATAGGACAGCTAAAGGGAACTGACTGTAAAAGTGGTCTCCAAGGAGAGAAATGTGATACATAGACGATTTGGCGATTTTCTAATATATATATGCTTTCATGTTTTGTTTAACATAATCGGTGTGAAAAATATAAAATAACATTTACAATAAACTCCCTGCGAATATTTTCAAAAAATATCGTGTTGCATTTCCATAGAAAGTTACTGAAAAATAGAAGTTACACAGAAGAAATTGGAGAATGACATCACATGCTTTGCGAGGGAAGACCCTTCTCCCCACACGAAAAGATGAACAGTTTTTTTGTATGCGTTATGAAGCAGAAAATTCTTTTTCCCTTTCTCTCCTCTTTCAGTCTCCCTTTGCCTTCGTCCTGAGTGGTACATTTTCAATGAATAATGTCACCGTCTCTCTCTTTATTCCTCTCTCTGAAAGCAGGAACGTGAGGAAGATTTGATGAGTTGGAGTGAGGACGCTGTGTGATGATCTTAAGGGGTGGGAGGCTTCACTTGGAATTAACATAGGCTCAATTCAGGAAAAACACCTTCCGTGACACTGAATATTATGTTTGCAACAGGACGGACAATGGCTTTGTCATTAGGGTTGCACTCAAGTGAAATGTACTGAGTTTCTTTGATATTATGTATGGTCATTTCATCTCCATCTTTCACCTAATTACAATGGGAACACTGAAGGCCTGCTTTAATGATGCTTCTTTACTTTTATAACAATTACGATTTCTGTTATATCCTACAATAAATGTGAAATGAATGTGCTCAACGCGGATAGTAGGAGTGCGAAAGAGAATATTTACAGAGAAATGCGTGCAAAATAAGATATTTTCTACGTCAAAAACTATAATCGTTGCCTTAATTTAAATATTCTTTGATATAATCACTAATATTGTGCAACCGTAAAATTACCCAGGCCGCACTCTGTGACGAAGTGGTGAGCGTAAGGCCCTACAAAGCTTGAGGTCCCAGTTTCGAACGCTTGGCAAAATTTATTCCATCCTCATCGTTGCGATGAATTCAGACATAGTAAAGATACTAAAAATAACTGAAGTAGGTACCCTAAGCGTATTTATGTAGGCTATCCTAACTGAAAATGAAATGTGAGGTCAAATATCTTATTGGTTTGTTTTATTTTACTTCACATTTCTGCTACTTTTGGCTAATCGCGAAAATGAGGATGAGGGATATGATAATATGATGAAACTGATGAAGGGAGACACATCAGGATTCGAACCCGGGACCCCTGACGTCGTAGCGTGCTGTGTTAACCACTTTTTTTCTTCCCCCATCACACTTCATTCACTCACATCATTTCATTTACATTTCTATTTCAGGACTTTTCAGGACAGACAATCGCAAATACCCATGCCTTACCCGGGACTCGAACCCGCTCGGCCACTGAGGCCGGCTTGAACATCTTACAGAATTTGTAAAGTTTAAACTTGAAATTCCCGTTACGCATATAATAACGTTAACTCCTACGCACCCTTAATGTGGGTGAATAAATCTGAGAACACCTTCGCTTCATGAAATGCGTGAATCATGTCTCGAAATTGCTTCATAGTTACATCCTGAAAACTGCTTACAGAGACACATCAGCATTAAAATTTCAAGAGTTTCAGGTTTCGGTTACCAATTTAAATTCTTTTGACAGAAAAGTTGAACTGGCATTTTTATTGTGAACATTTACGAAATTCTCCTTCTCCTAAAGTCTGATTGTTGAACCGTCAACGTATTTCACGAAAATCAATTGCAATTTCTTCCTTTTCAAAAGCCATCTCACACCTGGCCCGTTTATTTTTTTTTCGCTTTGCAGATTTCCTATGCAAATTTCATGTATTATTCAGGCGAACTTCCGAAGGGGGAACGCTATGTACTTTACACGAAGGAAGAAAATTCTGTCTTGAACGTGTTTAATAACACACTGTTATGGCTGGTGTAGAGAAGAGAAGCAGATTTTTTTCTCGTCTTTCTATTTTGCTACGGTGATATATACTTACTGGCAAAGGCAAATATAAAGTCATCAGTTCTTTGATTTAGCAATTTTAATTTCATATTTGAGTTCATAAATTTCAATCAAACATAGATGAAACGCATTCGGAATTATTTTAGTATATTTCGCAATTAATTGCAATACTCCATTAGTTATTAGATATTGTTCATGGGTTTCATCCTAGTTGAATTATGCGATAACATTAAGAATTAATTTCCAAGTTATGGATATCTGTAGTGACCACAATTCGACACATTCTCTTTTAAACATGTGTTTAGAATTTAAAATTTATGCAAATCGCATAGTCATTTCATGTATTTTTGCTCACGTCTTCTGAGGTGAAGTAAAATAAAGCAAATAGATCAATCAATCTTCGCGATTAGCCTAAAGTTGGAATCAAAATAATCCAAATCAATCAATCAATCATTTTTTCTTTGTTGATTACCTTGGTATATATTTCAATTCATTTCACATATTTTAATTTAATATGCAGCACAATTCACTGGTAAAGGTTAATGGTGTTTGATTGATTGATTGATTGATTTGCTTTATTTTACTTCGCTTCTTGTGCCACTTTTGGATAATTTGCGAAGATGGGGATGAGTGATGATATGATGAAATTGATGAATGGACACTCACAAACATCCATGCCCAGGCCGGGATTCGAACCCGGAACCCCTGACGTCGTAGCACGATGTGCTAACTACTCCGCCACGGGGGGCGACGTTAATGGTATTTAATTGCTCACTGAAGAAGTATAGTTTTACTTGAATAACTAAATCTCGACACACTCACAGGTACGCATGGTTTCCTTCGAGCATAACATGTATGTCACTTAACCTAAGTTAAATGTTAGCATAATTAATATTACTGTAGGAATGTTAATCCTGTGCGAAAGAAAATTATTTTCAAAACACAGAGACGATGTTATCGGGTTTCTTCCAATTGTTACTCCTGCAATTTAAAATAACATTATTATATGAAACTGCAATGTGGTCCAATAGTGCGGAACGGGTCGAATAATACCGAAATGCATGCGGTTATTGAATTGTATATGTGTACATGTAGTTTGGGGATGGGAGAAAACCTACCGAAGAGCTTTCGAAATATGGTCGCCATCTTAAAAGCCGCCATCTTGGATCGAGATCACTTTTTTTTTAAATGACACATGAAATTACACTGGAAAAAGCTCAAACACGATGGTAGCATTCATTTTTGCAAAATGTTATTCATGTTCATGCTACAGGGTGTTAGAGAAGTGTGTCAACGGTTTCTCTCATTTCTTCAGCATAAAAATGTAAACATGTGCATCATATTGCACATAGTATTTTGAACTGGTAGTTTTTATATTTACGTGTGTAAAATAACTTGCTTAAGGTTGCTGAGAGTAAGTTAATCTTAGCAATTGGAATGAGCACATCATTGTTATATATGTAAGGAGATGAGAGAAATATTACTGTTTTTTTACTAGCCTGAAAATAATATATAGTTCTCTACCTCAGGAGATTAAACATTTTTCTTCCACGATAGTTTTAAAAATTCTTCTATGACAAGTTTTGATTTTTTTTTCTTCAAGGATGCACTATGTAGTTATTATTTTGATGATATCCAAGTCGTTTTCGTGTGCGCCCGATATTTGGTGGGTCAAACGTTTCACTTCAACTGCAATAGCTACGTAAAATTTATGAGAAATATTTATTCACTGATGAGTAAAATACATTTTGGTGAATTCTTTTTTACTATATAGTTCACAGATATTATTTTCTGAATAAATCTTTGCATTTGAAGAGTAACAAATATGATGTGACCTTAGTAAAATAACATTTTGTAACTGGGAGTTTCGTAATTCACTACTGTGTTGACCATTTGAATGATGACTACGCTAATATTTGGATAAGGGCATTTTTCATTCTATCAAAAAAGAGGAAGAAAAATAATATGAAAAGAAGCATGAAAAACAATTTTAAACTTTAGCTCAGTGATCATTAGAATGGAACGTAATCCTTCCGTTCCATTCGTCTGTATCCACTGGGTATTTTGCTTTGCTTTTTTTGTCTCAGACTGGTGAGACAAAAATAGAGCGAACATGAAACAGAGCTAGGCATACACGCAATATGCTTCTTGAGTTTCGTCATTATCGGGTCCAGCAGGGGCTATCATTACTCCTCTTGTTCTGTAATGTGTTTTGCATCTGAGTGGCTTCGGCGTGCAGGAAGGGAGACGAGAGACTGGATGAAACACAGAAAGCCCCTTTCTACCTCTAATTCCAGAACACTCTTGGTTTCCAGATTTCGTTGAACGATAATGAAAGTGATGAATTTCATGAACTTTTATTTACTTCATTACATGGTTGTAGTAGTTCGCTTTGCAAATATTAACATTTCTGTTTTTCATCATTTGCTCTACAAATCATGAAAAAAGAGCATATTCGACCTCAAAAGACCCGTACCCAAGTCGTAACTAAGAATCATAGGTTATTCTTAATTTTATGTTATGTCGTATGTACGCTCGCTTAATTATGTGCATTACATTGCATTCATAAAATGAAAATAATACATAACCTTCCTTCACTTGCAGTCAGTTCTTAACTTTAATACAAAATAATTTATAATCAGATTATAAATAATTTACTAATTATCTGTGTGAGTCTCTTTCCCCAAGTAACCGACCAAATATTAGACACGATGCGCTATCTTATTTCTTGTTTTTTTCTATTTTACGTAGGTTTTCTGCAACTTTTGTTTACACGAGGTGATAAGGTTGAGCCATGATTAGACGAAATTGATGAAATGATATTCACAAAGGAAAACACATCATCAGACCAACATTTGAAACTGAAACATTCCGTGGTGGGAACGTGAGCTGACCTCTCACATGATTCACCACCGAGACATAATGTATAGGTGTCACTTAAAACATATTTCAAGTAATTATGCGAACACGATCGTGCCAATTATTCCTGTTGACTTTGAATTTTGGTTTTAAGTCCACTTCATGCATAGGTAGGCAATTCGGAACTGGATCTACAGTTTTAAGATGCGAACTGAGCCATTCTGCAACGTGCCTCCACCAGGTATCACCCTTTGATTACAATGCGTCAATGTTACCACTACGCTATTGCGGATGCACTTTAAAACAGTTGAAAAAATATACAACGGGGTGTCTGACGAGACTGCCTTGTTTTAAAATGATTATAAGTTCTTTAATTGCTACCAATTTTGTTTTATATTATATAATTTGAAATAATATTAAATTGTTAGTCTAAAATTTTTAACCATCACAGTTCTCAACGTATTTCCTTACACCGTGTTCCGGGACACTCTGGAGCAAGCGAACGAAACAAGTTCTCTGCGAAAGTAGGACTCGAGAGGGTTCTACCAATGAACGCGCTGAGAGGGGAAAACGCTGCTGCAGCTACCTGCCATTTGCAGCAGTGAACACTGTTTTGCTCCACCCACTCGATCTTTTTCCATTTTCTGCCGTTATTCGCGGCCTCACTTCAGACTGCAGAGATAAAGTGGAGGTGAGACGTTTCTGCTGCCCTGATATCACACCCTGCGATTTTTCCCCTCCAAGGTTGGGCCCAGGAAGAGTTGTACTGAGCAAAACCAGGCAAATTTTAATGGTTAGATGAATCAATTTCCTATTTTAATTAATTAAAACACAACAGGCGCATGCCCAATTACAGTGTTCAATATGGGATGACACCATTACATAAACAAGAACATAACTAAGAAAATTAACAAGAAATATGAATGATGCAATATACATTTTACTTTTAAGAATAATTGAGAGAAATTAACTATTAGATTATAGAAGCAAAGGGAACACAGAGACAAAACAACAATAAATGACGCTAAACTATTGGATATAACCTTACAAGCTGAATGAAAACCAAAATTCAATGAACAAAACAAAACAAAACATACAGAAATTCAGCAAAAAGATCTAATGTTACAATTACATTTAAATAGGTCTACGCTTGGATTATTCTTAGAAACTAAATTAAATAACTTGCACATTCTCCTCATGGGTTCAGCTTCGGTCATTTTGGTTCTTCCAAGGGGGATTTGAAAGAGATCAGTTCTGGGCCTTAACATACAGTTTGGCACATAAAAATTTAAATTCGACAACAGATTAAAAGAATCTATTTTACCATTGATAAGCTTGGAGAGAAAAGTTATTTGACTTGTTTGCCTCCTTTCGTCGAGTGACGGAATATTAAAGATTTCGCGTAATATGTTGCTAGGAGTGAGTTTTGGATATGTACCATCAAGTTTAAATAGTAGATATCTGAGAAATTTATTTTGAAGCTTTTCTAATTTTTCGATATCTTTCTTGAGTTGCGGATTCGAAACAAGAGGAGCATATTCGAGTTTAGATCTGACGAGCGTATAATACAGTAAGAGAAATGTTTCCTTTTTTCTAAATTGATTACCCATTCTCATTACAAATCCCAAATTTCTGTGAGCTTCGCTTAAAATGCGGGCAATATGTGATTGGAATGTTAACTTTTGGTCAAAAGTAACCCCTAGGTCGGTAACGATATTCTCACTTTGTACTAACACATTAGAAATAGTGTATGAATGTTGAATAGGGTGTCTGTTGTGGGTGAATGATACAAGTTTACATTTCTTTAGGTTTAGGCTGACTTTATTAATTTCACACCACTGAAGCAAGTTATTCAGCTCTTCATGTAATATTGTACAGTCATCAGCGTTTTCGATATTTTTATATATTTTAACATCATCAGCAAAGATTAATGTCTCAGATTTTGTGAGCAGTTCAGGCAAGTCGTTTATAAAAATTAAATATAGCAAAGGACCTAGGTTCGACCCCTGTGGGACTCCTGAACTGGCCACGTATTCGGCTGATCTGCAGCCTTGATACACGACGTATTGTCGGCGGTTCTGCAGGTAGGAAGAAAGAAAAGTTATAAGTGGAGGAGAAAGGCTATTGTTGGCTAATTTCTGTATTAATATATCGTGGTGAACTGTGTCGAATGCCTTTGAAAAGTCTGTATATAAAACGTCAACTTGCCCTTTATTAGCTATACTGGGTGCAATGTAGCTTGTCAGTTCGACAAGATTGGTTACGGTTGAGCGCTTTTGCACAAATCCGTGCTGTTTGGGGGAAAGAATGGTTTTAATATGAAAATATATATGCTTGTATATTATCTGCTCGAAGAGTTTTGCTGGTACTGACAATTTTGCAATAGGCCTGTAGTTACATATATCAGCCTTATCAGCAGCTTTGGGAATCGGACAGATTTCAGTTGTTTTCCACATTGCTGGAAATCTCGAAGTTCTGATAGCCAAGTTGAAAAGGGTGTGAAGAGGGTACTTAAAAATTTCCGAACATCCTTTAATTACATAAGGGGGGATTGAATCAGGGCCGGCGGATTTTTTAGGTTTGAGTTTTTTAATGGCTTCCTCAATTTCATTTAGTGATATTTCAGAGATATTTAAGATACTAGGAAGTGAGTTCATATTTACATTAGGATGCGGATCCTTGTAGAAAGATGGTTCTTTGGAATATACGGATTCAAAATACTTTGCAAAGAGATCTTGGATACTTCCATTATCGTCAATGGTTTTATCATTATACTTAGTTGGCTGCACGGGTGGATTTTTTCTTTGATTTTTAATGAAAGACCAAAACTGGTTAGTGTCGTGAGCAAGATTGATTTCTGAAGTTTCAATATAGTTTTGGTAAGCTTTACTGATCTCCCATTTTAATTTCGTTCTTAAGGTTTTATACTTAATTTCGTGATGCGTTACATTTCCCATTCTTTGTTTCCATTTTTTTTGGTGACGTGATTTTGCTTTCAGATTTTTAATAATTTCCCGCGTGAACCAACATGGGTAAGATTTTTTTTACAGAGGAGCGAGAGCATGGTACACATTCATTAAGAATGCTTTCGATTATTTCATAAAATTTAACAACGGCATTATCTACGTCTTCGCATTCTTTTAGTTGGTCCCAGTCAGCTAATTCGAGTTTCCGATACATATTAATGAAATCGGCTTTCTTGAAATTATATCGTTGGATGTTTGGATTTAAAGCTCTTTGTTTAGGTATGGTTTGTGTTAAAGTTATTCCTAGAGCCGGATGGTGTTTATCTTCGCTTACCAGAGGCTCTTGGCGAAATATTTTAGTATTTTCAATATTTGTTAAAACTAGGTTTGTTTCATAAGATTTTCTGCAGTCCTCACTTGCTAATGTACTGCAAGTTCATTTCATGGATATGTCTGGAGCTTTACACTTTTAAACTAAAATCAAATTTTAAAATTACTTACAATTGTCATGTAATTCGCATGGAATGGAATGCATAATAACACTAGTTTTAACAAAACTAGCAAATTTTTAAAGAATGAAAATAATAACTAGTGAATTTTCAGACACCCTGTAATGGTGAAACGTATCATCTGACCAATGCGTTACTGATATATAGTCCGGCACATTGCAACTTTCAAGTTGAACTACTATTAGAATTGCTGGCATAAATTACATAAAAATTCATAATGGACAGATCTGCTCAAGAATTCAGACTTTTTCAAAATTAATCTGCATGAAAGTAAGTAATAAGAGTACAAAGGGGAGAAGCACAATTGGAAACCATAAAAATAGGAGTGGGGAGAATTAATCGTTAATATTGGAAATCTATAGTTGGCGTATAGAATTTTCTACCTGTGGTGATGGCTTTTTTGCACAAAAATATATACTGACTTTACCCGTGAAGGATGACACGACAGCTGAACGTTTCAAGATTAGGATAGACTTCCTGTGAGCAAGGAACAGGTGAGCGAAAATGTAATGCAATCGTGAGATTTAATGTTTGAACATATTTAATGAAGACTGTGTCATGTTCAGCTCCTCCCATCACATTTATGAGAATATCAGAGAATGTGTATTTGAGTTCGAATTTTGTTTTGCGAAAAAGTGGCGAAATGAATAAAGCATAAGCATTTGTTTCAAAATTAGTCACTTTCTAGAGAAACTGCTTCCTACCGCCTTCTCCCGAGTTTTATCCGATAAATTCGTTTCCGATTTATTATTGCTTTCCGGGTTCCTGGACAGAGTCTATGACGGTTGTGGCGACCCTAGGGAATTACGAGAACATATGTCCATTAACCCAGGTCCTCCCTCCCCTACTTCCGTGGATCCATAAAACAGGGGATATTGCGAGAGAATTGCCCTTTATATGGTAATTATGAAGTCATTATTCTTAGCATGTCGAGGTGGTGATTTATCGCAAGCCAGTGCCGAAACGGGAAAGGTAACTCCTAGACAGTGTTCTCAGGGTTTGTAAAGCAAATTTCCCATTCACGACAATAAAAGTTCACATTTACCCCCTCCAGCTTTCTCTCCGGGTTTTGATTATATGCCTCGCTCGTTAGCGACGACACAAGCTTAATTGTCATTAAGAAGAGTGAGTAGAAAACGAAAATTCGATACAATATCGGACATTTTGAAGATCATTTGACTATATGTGTACCTCAAATTATGATTATAGTATTGAAAGAGCAAGATTTGAAGAGGAGCATCCAGTTAATCCAAAGACAATAGTGTTCATTTTAGTTCAAAGGAGTGGATTCGGGAACGGAAACGGTTTGTAAGACACCAAAATACAGTTCTGTATTTAAATATATGCTCTGCTTAAAACAATTTAGCTGATACCTTTCGTGACATGCAAAAAATCCCACTACCCGCGCGATTCTCTTTGTTTTCCCTATGGCGGGAAAATTTCCCGCCATTTGATAACACTGCTCCTAGAGGTTTGCTGGTTGGTGTGGCGAATATTTCAGGGGAGGTGATGGAAGGGGGCAGGGCGTGTGTGTGAAGAAAAGCCAAGCGTAATGCCAAACGGGATGATAATTTACGTGAAGTTCAGAAAAATTGCGAAGAAAGAAAACAAAAAAGGTACTTGAGGGGAGGCGGGGGGCCGGAGGGGTCGGGCGAGGAAACCCTCTGTGTTTCCCTGGCTGCAAGGTGCTAATGCGTCGCTTGATGGGTTTGGCGTCTTGCGGTTCAGTCGGTGGCTTCTTGAGTTGGCCCGTTATCCTGACGAGTTCGAGTTAATACGCAGCCAGGTAAATGTCGGGGGCCCGGCTACGTCTTGGCTGCCAGAACGGACCCTCGCCAGCTAAATGTCAGGCTTAATTTTCCGTGAAATGGGGATTCGTGCAGTGGAGGCTGGTGGAGTTGTAGAAGGAAAAGGGAATGAAGATGAAGATTCGAACAGACAAATCCCTCATCCTCACCAATTCTGACCGCTTTCGCTTAACTCTCTTTTGAGGTTTATCTCCTCGCGCGTTTGAAGAACACAACGTGTGCTTAACTCTAATAGAAATAAAACACTCCTCTCCACTTTCTCCTTCAGGGACGTTCATCCTGTAATTAAAGATATTGATGTCTTTCGCAGGCCCTTAAGTAATAGTATAAACTTCGGAATTTCCTACATTTGCTCCAAAAGTGTGATTCTCAGACGTTATTGAATTAGTATCAAAACTCATTTGAGCCCCATTTATGCACAGATAGACTAACTGGGACCAGACCTACAGTTTAGAAATGGGATCCTACACATAGGTCACCAAGGATCCAACCAGAGATCCCTTTATTACAAGGAGAGAACGAAAGCCACAACACTTGGCGATGCATGGAAATTATTACTGGAAAAGGCCACAGCTAGGGGCGACTATGGTTATAAGACATTGTGATTTTATTTTAAAGTATTTTTAATACTTAAAGTACTTTGCCTCCTAATCAAAGCCCTCAGAGCTCAATTCTCAGTTCTGTATCATAGTTTCTGAACACACGTGTATTATATCTAGTTCCTATTCCTAGTTGAAATAAACACATTAAATATTCCCTGCACCAGGAACTGTTTCCAATTAAATTTCATATATAAAAAAGAAGCACTAAATTTCTTGCTTGCCACAGACTCTATTATAGCAATCGTGCACAATCGTTACTAAGCTGTCGTGTAATCTACTGTTTAAACAGAAGAACTATTAATTATAAGGTTTAATAAGTGTTCAATATAACTCTGAAAGCTTATGTTAACTTTAAATTTTTAGAGTCAACAGAGGAAAGTTAGAGCAACCTAGAATATTTTACTGTGGACAGTCTTTGTGGGAATCATAATTACATTGTTCAGATTTAGTGTACAATATGCATTACTCTTGCGTACAGATTAAACAATAAATCTACAGAACTTTATGTAATGACAAACTTTTCATTTATAGTGACATAAAATGGGAATCAATTATACGCAAACGCAAATTTGTGAAAGACGTTAATATAACTGTTGAAATCCAATAACGAGCGCGATAAGTGGTAAACCCACAATTTAGTGACCGAAGGTTCTAGGCTTGAATCATGGCTTTGGAGTTCCTTTTGGGTGTCCTTTCATCAGTTCCATCTCATCATCATCATCCATACTTATTGCCGGGATTAGCCAAAAGCGAGTAAAGCTATGCAAAATGAGAGAAGTACAAGATATGGATGTAGGTATTTTGAAATGGTATATTTTATTGCACGGGAAGACATTCCTACTGTTGTAACGTATTGAGTCACTTAGCTTGAAAGTTCATATTGCCTTTACGTTATATCTTTACAATTAGTTTCAAGCAATACTTTTTGTAAGAAATAAGTTGTTTGTTTAAAAGTGACGTGATTGCAAAATATAATCGTTACTGGGAAGTTGCTTGCTTAATAGATTCATTGTTTTTTTTAACTTCGCTTTCCTGATAAATTGCAAATATGAGGATGGATAGTAATAGGATTAAATTGGTAAAAGAACAATCAAAACACAGATGGACGGAACACAACCCATGCCCCACAGAGGATTATACTGGCTGAGTACAGGCGCCAGAGCTTCGTTATTCTGCAACAATGCAGTCCCGGGTGCACTACGTGGAAGTGAGGTTGACATGCTGCTTGATTGTCATCTACTATTTCAAAATTCAAATGTTTCCCTCTCGGAAAGACCTAGTAGACAAGATTGCATGAGTCCATGTATTTTATTATTAAATTACGGTAGTTTTATTTCATGACACACACACTGATTAAAGCTGGGTGTAAGAAGGAGGTTACCACCAAAATCTCCTTCCAGAGTCGAAGAAGCGTACAAATTATTTACATGCTGGTGTCATATATATTTACACCTATTAAATAATTTTTCGAAGCATTTTGCAGTATAGCGTCTCATTCCTAGAAGCGAAAAGTTATGAAGGTCACAGTAGAATGTCTGATGCAGATCTTATCTGTTTTCGGACTCAATGAAATACACATCGCGTGGTAATTCAAGTGAAAAACAAGGATGTTATAAATGTTTAGTGTTTTCATCTTCAACCTTTGCTCAATATATCTTAAAATAGATTTCCAGAAATGTAATTTCAATGTAAGTTTCTTTCATTGTTCTTTTACATGTTTTACCCTTCCTTGATAATTTACACCTGTTCCAGCGTACTGAACATTTTAAATCGATAATATTCAATTCGAAGAACATTCCTCTGAAAATTAATGAATGTTACTATGGAAAACATCCACGATATCCACTTAAGCTAGTGTGCCGCACTGACTCCTTATAAAACAACGACGTGAGCCATTGGTAAATTCAATGAGAATTATAAACGTAGGACAAAAAAGGTAAGTAGGTGAATATTCGCTAAGAGAGGAACAAAAGACTTGTTTAATTATTTAATGTATCGATTTATGATAAGTCAATATGCTGCTGGTTTTTACGCTACGTTTTTAATGAAAGAGAATTGTGAACTATGGCCAGGTGAAATGTTTCCCCTTCCAAATTAATTTGCAATCACCTCTTGTTCCTTTAGTTCAGAGTGGTTCTTGTTTTCTTGCAGAATCAGAGTACGATGCTGAACTCGATCTGTGCTATTGTTCGTAGTTAAAGGGACTGGTATATTTTCACTCTGGATTGGATTTTACCCATATTCTCTATAATTTCACGACAGGATTACGCTACTTATGATGATTTAGGATATCGCATTTTCGTATGTGTACATGCATTAATGATGATAAAAAAGGACCACGTCTGATGTACTTAATGTGTTGCATTAATAGACAAACGCACGATTCTCCAGATGTGTCAAAATGTTGTGCCAAAATATTATGCTGTCGGAGGTAGAAATATGCATGAACATGAAACCGAAGCATGGGAAAAAGTTTTCAAATAACAAATTTAAATATATTTAAATACATATATATTTTAAAATGTTTTCAGACTCCAGATTGTCTACATTCTACTACTCGTGTTTAACAAATAGAGGCAGGAAAGACATTGAAAATAACTTGAACATATATGCAAACCTGGCCCTCTGCAGTCTCCAAACAAAGGGAGGGGGGATCGAGTGGGTAGAACACGCTGCTGGGAAGACTGGTAACTTCAGTCGCTTTCCTCCCCTCCACGCAATCCCGTTCCTCTCACGTTTTCATCGGTGGAGCCTACTCGCGCCACTACTTCCACAATTTATATTTTATAACATGCAGGACACAAAACTTTATACTCATGCCAAAGTTCATCAAGTTGCTCCACGAATATTTGAATTTTTTCAAATCTATTTTTTTCTTTCACATTTGTGAAATAGTTTTACAACTTCACAGAATTAATAATTACTCCGGTTTTTAGTAAAACATGATATAAAAATGTGTATCTCAGAAATTTCATTTTACTTTTGTTTATGATCTTCTACTTTTTCCATCATTTTTCGTGAAGTTTGAAAAACAAATGTGAAATGGTTCTCATACGAGGGCTGAGTAAATAGTCATCATCCAGCTACCACTTTTAAATCAAGGTAACTGTGCTAGATTAAGATACTTTTTTAACGCAACACAGCCCTGACGCCTGCGTATGCTGTCGTTCGAGAGGAATTCACTCAGTGTACTTCATTCATTGCGTCCTGCACAAACTTACGTAGATGAGATATTACATTACGTTCACACGCCAACGCTAAATTTCACTATCAACTAGAGCCTTAGCTATAGAATGGGCGCCACTGCTGCTTGAGGCAATGCGAGCCAATCACTGGAGGAACTGCAGTCGATATGTCCGTTCGTGTAAAAACTGAGAGCTCCCAATTGATTGTGTCGTCTTGCCTGTTATGTAATTTTGATTTTTTTTATTTGATTTAGTTTATTTTACTTCGCGTTTTGTGCCTCTTGGCTAATTTTCGAAGATGGGGATTAGTGACGAAATGATGAAATTGATGAATGGACATTCACAAACAACCAAGCCCGACCGGGATTCGAACCCGGGACCCTTGGCGTCGCAGCGCGATGTGCTAACCACTCGGTCACAGGGTCGGGCTGTTATGTAATTTTGATCGTGCGAACATAACTTGGAGCAAGTAAATGAGCAAGAATAACATTTGCAGAAATCGAATTCCTTAATGGATTAGTCTCATGTTTGAATATAAAACCTAGTTTCCAAATGTTGGTGGCCGATTCATCTGAGAGATTGACTCACAATCTCGCCAATGAAGGTTCAAGGTTTGAGTCCTGGCTTAGACATGGTTGTTCATTAATTATCTAACCACTGGTAACCAATTAGTCTAAAATACACTAAAGTGACATAAAGTTAGAAAATGTGAGGTTGTTAAATTTGGATCATCATAAATGTAGCAAAGGGTCAGGCTCAGGTGGACAGATAAGCAGAGAGAGAGAGAGAGAGAGAGAGAGGACTGAAATGTAATTATGCTAGTAGATATAAAACGGGCATTTAAAGCCAAACCGGTTATAACCGGTTATACAAGTGTCATGTGCCATCGGGCACTTAACAAGTGCAATCAGGTGACCCTGTGTCGGGATGTGTCATGTGCCCTTGGAACATGCATGTTAGAACATGTTATTTCCCCAGTAGGGAACAGTGCATCTTGGGCTAAACTGGTTATAACTGGTTATACAAGTGTAACTTGTCATCGGGCACTTAAGAAGTGCAACTTAAGGCTATGCCTACCCCTCTGCAAGAGGCCACCCACACCCACTTCCGGTCCACTTCCGGTCCCACTTCCGGTCCACTTCCGGTCCACTTCCGGTCCCACTTCCGGTCCACTTCCGGTTTACTTCCGGTCCACTTCCGGTCCACTTCCGGTTATACAGTGTAACTTGCCTCTATCAGGCACTTAACATCAAGTGCAATCACGCGACTCTGTGTCAAGGGTGTGTTGCATGATCTTTCTTGCATCTTGGTCCAAGTTTACCCACACCTATTTTTGCATCTTGGGCATAAAGTTCTGATACTTATTTCATGATAATAAATAACCCAATGAAAAATAATGCCAATGAACCTGTTTGGATTTAAGAAACATATTAAACCTGTAGAGAAAACAGCTGTAAACATGGATGTAATTAAAGAAATTCATCGCCAATTAAAAGGAATAATTATCATCCATCTGAATAGTATCTGGTATCAGGTTGATGAGGATACAGGGAAACAATTGCTTGTGTTCAATAATAATCTTGCATCTTACAGAATTCCTGTCACAGGTAAAATTCAAATATCTGTTTCTTCTAGCACGGGGGAAGGGAGGCCCCCTACGGGGGTAAATATACATATAGGTAGAAATCTGTATAGAATTAAACACAATAATATGAACCCCGACAGCACATACGATGTAGAGAAAGATGATTATCTCTATGCAGAAATTATTGGCGAGTATGATAAGCTAATCCCCTTCTTCATGGAAATTAAATTAATTTATTCTCTCATGAATATATAAAAATACCGTGAACAAAAAATAAATTAAATAACGCATATTCGAAAATTAATATACATAATGGATATATTTGGAAACAGAAGAAGACAAGAAATACCAGATAATTCAAGTGACATTGCCAGACTAGATGAAAGATTAAAAAAGCTTAAAGCTGACTTGTTAATCTTACAGAATTCACTAAGTTTAAACATACAAACAGAGATTACTAATCTCCAAACTCAATTGATTAACCCCATAGTGAAAATTGATAGTGAACTCAAATCCCTACTTGAAAAATATACAAATTTAGCATCCATAGACAACCTTCAAAGCTTGGGGGAGAGTGTAGGCAAATTGAAAATTGAACTTGAGAAATTTAGACAAATACAAACAACTGCTACAGAGCAATTAAAACAAGAATTAAACAATCAAGCGAATACTCTTCGCACAGAACTGCTTTCTATTATTCAAAATATCAAAACTCAGGGGGAATATGAACAGCTCAATGCCAGTATTGCAGAATTACAAGAGCAGTTTCAATCTTTTGAGACCCCTTCACTGGAAAATATTAAAACTGAACTCCAAACAGATCAGTTGCATACAGCTATAGCAGAAGTTCAAGCTAAACTACAAACATTAGAAAATTTTATTGATAATCTTCCTTCATCTTCAGAATTAAATGCTATCGCACGCAGCGTTGCCAATATCAAGCTACAGTTAGAAACTTATGAAGATTTTGGTAAGATACAGGGTACCATAGCTCACATTGAGGATACTTTGACTACTATGAGAAATGAATTAACAAATGTACAAGAAACTCTAGAATTCAAGTTGCCAAGTATAACCGAAACTTTAAACATTATTCAAGAACAAATCACCAAATTGGAAAATCTGAATACCGAAACTGAATTATCGCATTTTCACCATCTCATAGATAACATTCAGAACAAATTGCAAATATTACAGCAATCTACGCCAACCCAAGATGACTTAAAGCACCTTCAGGATGCCTTGAGCAGTGTTGCAGATGCCAGCGAGTTAAATATTGTGAAAGAAGCCTTGACCACACTTCAAAACACTGTAGCTAATTTGCCCACTTCCCAAGAGTTAAGATCTGTAAAAAGAGCAGTGAATAGAATTCTCAAGTCAGAGGACATCAAAAACATACAGGAAGAGATTGGTGTAATTCAAAATACTATTAATACTTTACCTACCAACCAGATAATCAATGAACTTCATGCATTATTTGCGGAAATCAAAAATCAAGTGCACGATCTTGCAAGCCAGAGTACCAAATTGAAACTTGTAGAGAGTTTACAAGAGATTATATCAAACATCAAGCTACAGCTTGCTACTCTGGAATCTACTCAAGAATCAGCATTATCTAATTTCACCACACAACTCCACAACCTCAAGGAAGAGTTCAAAGGATTGTATGTTGATGTGAGAATCAAACCTAGCTACAGTGAAGTAGTACAAACCATAGAGGAACACCTGGAACAAATATTAAGCAGGTTGGAGGAACAAGAATTAAAACATTTTTTTACTGTTGATATTGTTAGACTACAGAGTATTCCAAATACTAGAGGTCGCTGGACATATGTCAATGCAGGCAATGTTTACAAATTGTACCCATACAATCAGTCTCATGAATTTTTCCTCGATGGTAATATTAAATTTCTCAAATTTGGTTACTTGAAAAGTGGTAGGCATTTTGAAGTACCACAGTTCACCATACAAAGAAAAGATGGTGTTCATAGAGCACTTCAGATACCTGTTGCATACTGGGATGAATCTGCAAAAAGATATAAAGTACATGAGGATGAACAATTATCTGTTTTTAATGTAGAAGCAGGTGATCAATTATTATTTGAAGTGAAACAATTATACCCAGAGGATAATCCATTTTATGTCATATTCTCTTATACCATTAGATGTCAAGACAAGATATAGTTTATGAATTACATAAGCCAGCTCGTCGCAACTACAAGCGATTGAGTGTGGTGACAAAGGGTATAGATGATCTGTTTCAAGCAGATCTGATAGAAATGTCAACAGGAACTTTGAAAAATTTACATAAGATAAATCATAATTACAAGTACATGCTTACAGTTATCGATACATTTAGTAAGTATGCATGGGCAATTCCCCTAAAATCCAAAACAGGTGCTTGTGTTGTTGAAGCTTTTAAATTGATATTTAGCAAAGGCAGGACACCAAAATATCTACAGACAGATAGAGGAAAAGAATTTTATAATTCTACATTTAGCAAGTTAATGGAACAGTATAATATTAAACATTATTGTACATATAGTGATCTCAAAGCAAGTATAGTGGAAAGGTTCAATAGAACATTAAAACATCTAATGTGGAGGCAATTTACTCTACAGGGTAATTACAAGTGGATAGATATTTTACCTAGCCTAGTTCATAATTATAATAACTCAGTACACAGTACTATTCACATGAAACCAGCTGAGGTAACTAAAGCTGATGAGGCAAGATTGATTTCTACTGTTTACTGTAATAAATATAAACATACAATTAAGAAACCAAAATTCAGAATAGGAGAACAAGTAAGAATTAATAAATTTAAACATTTATTCGAGAAGGGATTTACTAAGAATTGGTCTACAGAGTTATTCACTATAGTTCAAGTTTTGCCAGGGAATAGAAATACCTATATGATAAAAGATAGTAGCAATAAAATACTAAAAGGGAGATTTTATGAAGAGGAGCTCAGTAAAACAAAATATCCAGACACATATCTAATTGAAAAAGTATTACTTAAAAAGAATAATAAACTTTATGTTAAATGGCTTGGATTAGCAGAGAAAAGTTGGATAGATGCAGACAAAGTTATTCTTTGACACCAACATGGAATGTTGTACAGCGATTGCCAGATATAGCAAAAACCGCTAAGAGAAATGGTGAGTTGCTGCCTGATCACATAAGATGCCTCATAGTAGGGCCTTCAGGTTGTGGGAAGACTACCTTGCTTGTAGATAATTTTTTGCTGGCCCCTAACTGGTTACACTGGAAAAATAGACACTTGTATGTATTTTCAAGAAGTTTAGAACAACCAAAATACCAGCAACTCATGAAGGTGTATGAGGGACTTAACATATCTACATTTGATTCAAAAGTAAAACCACTCGATCACTGTTTGAAGAATTCTGTTGTTGTTTTTGATGATGTGATTCTAGAAAATCAGAATGAGATAAGAAATTTCTTTACACAGGGTAGACATAGGAAAATAGATTGCTTTTACTTAGCTCAAACTTACTCCAAGATTCCCAAGCAGTTATTAAGAGATAATACAAATTTAATTTGTTTATTTCGCCAAGATCATACTAATCTGAAACATGTTTACGATGACTATGTTGGGGGAGATTTAAATTATAATCAATTTTCAAAATTCTGCTCTTCATGCTGGAACACCGATGATTTTGGATTTGCTACGATCGACATGACAAGAAAACCTAGCAATGGGAAATTTAGAAATAAAATCAACGACTTTTTGAACGTCGAAACATTATAAATAACCATCAATCAAAAAATATAAATATGTCAAAACATAAAATTGAAGATAATTTAAAATTACATGAGTATCTTGCTAAACGCTTCAAGGGGTGGAAGGATGAGAACAGAGGCTTTTATGAGCAGCGCAAGCATCAAGATCAGCCTATTATAGATGCTATCAGTGGTCTTGGTAAGGAAATTAAAAGCATCACAGAGCAAAATAAAGATCTCATCAATGATTTGGTGCCTCTCACTGCTAAAAACTATGCAGACTTCCCTCCTACCCCCTTATCTAGCATTCACACACCTTTAGCACTTAAAGAACCTCCTAGACCAGCTATACAACAAGAATCAGAGAAGAAAATTGAGTTGGGGCCCTTGGCAAGGGATTATTTGAGTACAGGCAAGTTTGAGAAAGATGAGGTCTTTGGACTGTACCCTACTATGAAACCTAATGAAGGAGCAGTTTGGAAAATAGGGAAGTCTAGAGTGACATTCGAGGGGGACAACATAAAAGTCAATTTGGGTGATGAAAACAGTTGGTCAAGGTACCCTGGCTCTTAACCAAGAAGCAACCAAAACATTTTACTGAAGAAGACTATCAAAGTTATTCAGATATTCTTATACTATCTGATGCCTTGTATCAAAACAACGATGCTAGTCAGAACAGAGTTAAATCAAGTAGTGGAGACAAGTACAAGAACCTTATCAAGCCCATCTGGAACCAACTCAAGACTGGAAGTGGTATCAAGCAATATAACACTTTAGCTAAAGAGTTTGTGTGGATTAATGATGTAAGAAAACTTATAGACAGGCTGTTGGTGATAGCAGGGGAAGAGAATGCTGGAAACAACAATTTTTACAATGAGAAGATGGGTATTATAGATATGATTAGTAACAAGCTAGCTACTTTTATTGCAAATGATCCTAAAGGCATAGGATACTTGATTAAAATTATCAATACTCTACCACCTAAATTCTGGAACATGGCAGAGGGTAAAGGCTTAGTTAATGATATTATTAATAAACTGCCATTTGAACTACATATTCCAGGCTATCAGTACTGTGGTCCAGGTACCAAACTTGACAAGCGATTGAAGAGGGGAGACAAGGGAGTTAATCCTCTCGATGCAGCCTGCAAGGAACATGACATTGCTTACAATAGACATGCAGATCTTGATACTCGACATGTGGCTGATCAAAAATTAGAAGAAGCAGCATTTGGAAGATTAACCAGCAGAGATGCTTCGTTGGGTGAAAAAATAACTGCATTGGGCACAACAATTGCTATGAATACAAAACAAAAGTTAGGGTGGGGTTTGTAATATAAATACCCTTAAATAATAATAATAAACAACATGAAACCTAAAGGTGTTGTCTACCAGATTCCATATCATAATCTTAAAAATTTAAAAATTAATCCAATTTTAACTAAAAAACAACAAGAGAAGAAGAGACAATGTATAGCCAAAGGGAATGGAATGAAATTATTACTTAGCTCATCACAATTAAAAAGGTTGCAAAATAGAAGAAAAAAATCACATAGTGGTGGGTTCATATTTAGCATCCCTGCCATCTTAGCTGCTCTAGGGGCTATCGGGAGCTTGGCTGGCGGGAGCGCTGCTATTGCCAAAACTGTAATAGATTAAAAAAAGAATAAAGCAGAACTAGAAGAACAGAAAAGACATAATCTAGCTATGGAGAGCCCCCTACGAGGGGGTAGTGGTGTAAAGTCTAGGGTACTCAGTGGTATGAAATCCAAAGCTCTCAGAAAATTTAAAAAAAAGAAGAAGCACTCACCAACCAAGATATTGAATCTTTAGTTAAAATATTTAAAATTAAGTATTTCAGAGGTGTTTTCATGAGTGACGCTCTCCCTAAAAATAGTTCTCCCCCCTCTTGGGGGGCTCGAGAATGTGGTGTGGTTAACTTGGATATGTCCAAAAATATTGGTACACACTGGATATGCTATTATAAACAGAATAACAATGCTTACATATTTGACTCCTTTGGTGGGGTGCCCCCTACAGAATTAATTAATTATTTAAAACATGTAAACATTTATTACAATGATGAGCGTATACAAAATTTCAATCAAATTATATGTGGTCATGTTTGTGTTACCATGCTCAGAATTTTGAATAAAATACATAACATCAAATTAGAAGATTTTCAAAAAGCTGTGTGGTACATTAAGCATGGGAATTTTTCATCTTTCTAGTGAGACATCGATCTTGAAACTACATCTCCATGATGATATCATATATCCAAAATCCATAGCTCTCAGAGCTTTCTACAGCATGTATCTTATTCCAAATGTAACAAATTATAATAATTCTATAGTTGTGGGCAATGAGAAAATTGTTATTCCCCCTGGACAGTATAATTTATCTACTTTACAATCAGAACTTGGCAACAGTGTACTCCTATCTCAGAATTCTGTAACACACAGAGTGGAGATTGTGTCTGCTCAAGAAACGGTAGACCTGTCTAGCATGGGTGAGATTTTAGGATTTCCCAACAACACCAAACTAGAACCAGGTATTAGACACATAGGTAAATTCATACCAAAATTCTTGGCTATAGAGACATTGAACATTCACTGCAACATTGCTAAAGGGATGATTATCAAAGCTGAAGAAAATTCAGTTGGTAGACACAAGGAAACAGGTATCATAGCTACATTCAAACCAAATTCTGAATTCATGGAGCCAATTTTCTATTCCCCCATCCCACCAATCTATTTTCCAGTTTCACATGACAAAGTTAATTACATAGAGATAACAATTACAAATGAGAAGAATGAGATAGTTGATTTTGCTGGTGCCAATACCACTGCAGTAATTGAAATAAATATTTAATAAATAAATATATAAATAAATACCCAAAATGGAAAATATTGAAAGTTATGAATTACAGTCCTTCCCTCCAAACAGGAGGACCTTTGCAAACCTCAATGAACCCAACAAAGAGATCGAGTTTGAAATCACAGCAGGAGATGGGTTTATTCATCCACACAGATCAGATTTGTATATAAAATTTGATATTGTTAAGAAGAGCACTGGTGAAGAATTTCCTCCTACTGCTAATGTGAAACTTATAAATAACTTTGTACCCTTCTTGTTCTCACAAGTTGAAGTCAAGAAGCATGGCACAGTCATAGACAGAATTGATTACCCTGGTATTACATCCACTACAATAGGAACTTTGAAACTATCTAAAGCAGAAAGTGCTTACTACAAAGCTGCTGGATTCGAAGCAGGTACAAAAATTCTAACAAAATCTCACACAGTGTTGTTCCCTATGAGATTGCTATTTGGATTCTTTAGTGATTACAAAGAGATCATGTGGAAAGGAGGTCTTAGCATCATATTTCGTAGAGCACCCAATGATAACAATGCCATCATGAGGTACAAAACTTTAAATGCAGATGGTACAGCAAATGATGCTAGCTTGCCAGAGGCTGTAAAATGTGTTATACAGTCCATGGAACTAAGAATGCCAATTGTTGAATATGAAGCAAATTATTCTCTCAAGTATAAATCCAACATCTTGAAGAATCCAAAAATTCCTTTAGTTTTTTATACTTACCAGTGCATATCTAAAGCTGTAGAAGGCAAGTTTTTTGAATATGATATTACAACACAGTTTCAATCTTTAAGATATGACATGCCAGAGTTTGTAGCTGTACTTTTCCAAACAGCAAGAGATGACAATCAAGAAAAAGACAGCAGCCAGTTTGATGACTGTAAAATTAAAAACATATATTTAAAGAATGGTAGAAATGAAGTGTTCCCCCGTGAAAATTACAATTTGAACATAGCAAATCGAGATTATTTAAAATTGTATGAAGGATACTCTGCTTTTAAGAGAGTTACTGAAGGAAATATGAATATGTATTATGATCCAGATGAATTCATAGCTCATAGGCCAATGTTTCTAATAAATGCTTCAAAAAGAAAATTAGTAGTTATAAATGATAGAACTAATATTAAAATAGTATGTGAATTTCATGATGCACTACCAGAGAACACTACATGCAGTGCAATTTTAATTGTAGAGAAGTCATACATATATGATGTGAAGAATGAAAGAATAATAGAACAATTTTAATTTCTATATGTTTAACAAGTTATCAACCATCCTCCTAGCTCAATTAGGGATGGAGATATAACAATTTTTAAGTTACATCTATCTATGATGAACATTTGTTGCAAGATTTGCTTGTATTATAGTGTCCATACTCTCTTGTATGAACATTGCAATCTAATATTTGCAATTTATTATCATTGCCATTGAGTGCTATTTTGTTTTTTATAGTGGTATGGACACCATCCAATCTACTAGTAAGATGATGAGCTGACATTAATAAGGTTTCATTTTTCAATAGGCACTGTTTGAAATCTTCTATTGTGAGTTTAGCAGTACAGCTTAGACTCACACCCTTGGCTTTTTTTATTTCATTTTTGCCATCTATCTTTAAGAAGTACATTTTTGGCCTGACGCCAGCAAATTCTGATATTATGGACCCTTCCACCTCATCTTTCATTTTTCCTGGGATCATCTGATTTTCAACACTGTACAGTGGATGATCTTTTGGATAGTTACTAAAATCAAAATATTCTCTCATAGAAAACAGATCACTGTATAAATCATCTATTTTTATTACATATACAAAAGCATCAGTATCCATGTAGGCTATCTGAATATTATTTTTGGGCCTCATAACATCATAATGGAACTTATACATCTCCAATTTAGCTAATTCTAGAACAGCAACACCCACAGCTATTGGTGCATCACATATTACACTGACAGGGTTCCTCTCAATAAGAGTTAGATCATCAGTGATGCTGTTAAAGCTCTTGTATGTGGGGTCATTAATAAGCTTCTGGATTTTTTTAGGATCAGACACCAAAGAGCATCTCACCCTATTTCTTTTATCCTCTAGACATTTCCCATAAATAGAGTTGTTTATTAATTTATACAAATTTTTCTCAACCTTGGAATTTGTCTGTATGCGACGATTTGTATTTTCTTGAATGTAAGGGGCTAACCATTTTTGTTGCTCAAATTTCAATCCCTTGTGGATTTTGGTGAGTTTCAAACCATGCTTGACATAATATTGTAACAGTCGATAATGAAGCACATAATTATATTTGTTTTCAAAAGATAACACCAATTTTGTTTCCCCTGTACCCGGAATCTTCTGAGAAACTGGTGCCATAGCAAATCCATGGTGTTCATCATGAAGATCAGATGGATATTCTAAATCAACTTCTAATAGACAACCCACTGGATGATCTTCACCCCAATTTAGAAAATCCTGGTTTTCAAGTTCTGCATTAGTCATCCATTGATAGTTCCCAATTGGGAGTGATTGGGTCATGACATAACCATATAGATTGTTCATGTCAATGTATAGTATGTATGTAGAAGATTTGCCAGGATTGTAATCAGCTAGATATTTATTGTTGGCTTTTGCATACCTCAAAGGACACTGTACTATACCATCACGTTTACCAGACTCAATAAACATGAACTGCTCAATATTGTCAACAAGACCAATTTCAACTCCTGTATACTTAAACATAGCCTGCCAGGATAGACCAGGTGTTGTGTAATAATATACAGGATCTAGTTGATATATGTGGAAACACCTACTTCTAAAAGCCTCGAACACATCAGATAATAGGAGGGTATCCAGAATCAAATATTTGTCATGATAATCTCCCATTGTTCTACAATCTAGTGTATTCCAAATTTTCTGGGCATATTGATAATCTTCCTCACTACACTCCTCATCTTGAAGATGATTATAAAATTGTTCTCGTGGTGGTAACTGTGTCTCATTAAATTTATCAAAATTATCCATGTATTGATAAGGGTAGACACCCTTTCTTCTCAGCAATTTCATGTTATCATCACCAAAATATTTCTTCGTGTGAACAAATTCACTATCGGTTAATTGTTTCACCAGAGTTGCCAAGCTACTAGATAGAAATTGGTATGAATCAAGAAACCTGAGAGAAACAATTTTTCCATTTTTTAATCTAATAGTTTTCTCTATGGTGATATATTTGTCTTTACTGCGTGGTATAATATTAATATCCTCTGCATCATATCCCAATTCTGAGATAAACAAGTGTGCATCAAAATTTTGCAAATTGTGAATAAATACTGGAATAAATTTGTATCTCTGTATTTTCAAGTTACATGGATTGCAAATACTGGCAATGAAATCCCCACTATAGTGATTGTGATGTTGAATTTTTGGGCAATGTGAATCAAACTTATTGTTACAGTATGCACACTGTGTTGCATTATTATGTTGGTCTTGTTGCTCTGGTGTAAGATCATTCATCGGTTCTGTGTTATGTAAAATTGGAGCAAGTGTTTGCACCCACTCTCGAAGAGTTTGGATAAATTTTTGGGCTGCATTTTCACCTCGATAAATATAAGGGGGTGGACTGTTTGTGTGATATGTGTTTACCAATTTCAGAGCAAAACCACAAGCGACATGTTTAGCAATATGTGTTGTGTATGATGAATTTGAATCTGGGAGGCATACTGCCATTGGTTTCTGTATTGTCTCAAAATCAGCATAGATCACAAATGGATGCTGCACTAGTGATTTAAAATTTTTGAATTTTATAGTTTTGAGTGGAAACTTATAAGTCACACAGGGGTAGAGGTAACATTTTTCAATATGTTCCTTTAATTGTTCTTCTCTTGTTTTCATACTTGTGCCATGAAATATTGATAGGCAACAATCACATATGGTAATTCTATTATGATGTAATGTTATTTGGTTTCTCACTAATTTTGGGAGATCCTGTATCAAACAATAATGCTTTTGATTTCCCTCAGAAACATACAGCACTCTAATAATATGTGCATCATTAGCTGGTGGATGGTGTCTAAGTACATTAATGTGAAAATTTTCATCATAGCCATAAACAAACACAGCTAATGGTTGATTGTGGTGCTGTTCATATTGTTTTTCAAATTGCTGGATAGCTGAAATACCTACTGGATATTGGATACCAAACATTATTTGTTCAAACTCATCAAAATATTTCATATAGTGAGAGACACGATGTTTATGATTTGGTGCTGGATAAAAATGTGCTATAATGCACCAAAGAAAACACATATCATCTTCATTTTGAATATTTAACACAGCATGTTTGTTTCTAATCTTTTTGGGCAGCTCAATATAACTAGACCCACCACCAAGGGGAGTATATCGAGCTAATTTAATTTCAAGTTTATGATCAGTATTACACAATCGCCATCCTGAACCCCTGCCTTCAAATTCTTGTTGTTTTAGTTTAAGTTGTTCACACATTTTATCATAAATATCATTCAAACAAGTGATATCATCACGGTGTAAAATTGACACACGGGTACAATGAGAATATTGTTCTTGTTCACCACGAGGATTTATATACAGTGAGGATAGAGTGAAGTATATTTTGAGGGAACATTTCAAAAGCATGCTTTGAATTGCATCTATAATTTTTTGCTTCAGTTTAGCCAGAAAATTTGGAATATCTGAGAGATCATCATCTATGTCTGTTGTAGTATATTCATTTCTATACAAGATTTCTTGTTTTTGGTTTGATCTAATTATTTTGTTACTCATTTTTTTACCTATTGTTTATTTATATACAATTAGAAAAATTTGTTGGAATAACTCACACTTAACTAAAATTGTTATAATTTTATGTTAATAAAAATTATAGAAAAAACAACAAATATCATGAAATAGAGTTTATACTGGGGTATATGTTTATTTTTATAGGTTTCTTTTTTAAATTGTATAATTTCAGGCAATAAATTATTAATATACAATATTTAAGAACAGAGCTTTATATTCACACACCTTTAGCACTTAAAAAACCTCCTAGACCAGCTATAGAACAACAAGAATCAGAGAAGAAAATTGAGTTGGGGCTCTCGACTATAGTCTACAATGATAGAGCACTTGAGTACCAGGCAGACAAAAAAAACTGCATAGCTCTATGTCAATTAGTTCTTGAGATTTTGTATTTAGGAACCACTTTGGCCCCCCTGCCAAAAATTGGCTTTTATTGTATCAGTCTCTATGACCTTACTTGGGTTATTCCGCCAAATTATATGCTTCAAGTCTCCTATACTTTGGTGGAGCCTGTTCAGGTTCTGCCCCCCACTTGTGGGTTCCACTGCCGATCCAGCAATGGTGAGAAACAGCACTGTGCCCTGGCTTTTATAGATTTACAGAGCCAATAGAAACACTGCTTATTTAAACCAATCAGAATATAACACATAATCACATTATGTCATAAGCAGCCAATCAGAAAACAACACGTATCTAATAATTTATTGGATAATAATTTGTTGCACAGCATGATGCAGTATATATAAACCAGAAATAGGCCACAACTTGGCCACAAGTGGACCAGAAGTAGTCAAACCGGAAGTGGACCGGAAGTGAACCGGAAGTAGACCGGAAGTGGGACCGGAAGTGGACCGGAAGTGGACCGGAAGTGGGACCGGAAGTGGACCGGAAGTGGGTGTGGGTGGCCTCTTGCAGAGGGGTAGGCATAGCCTTAAGTTGCACTTCTTAAGTGCCCGATGACAAGTTACACTTGTATAACCAGTTATAACCAGTTTAGCCCAAGATGCACTGTTCCCTACTGGGGAAATAACATGTTCTAACATGCATGTTCCAAGGGCACATGACACATCCCGACACAGGGTCACCTGATTGCACTTGTTAAGTGCCCGATGGCACATGACACTTGTATAACCGGTTATAACCGGTTTGGCTTTAAATGCCCGTTTTATAGCTCAAAAAGCTCATATGGGCATGTTGAGCCTGTTTTAAGTGTAGCCAAATCTGCTTGAGGGGGTTCGTACTTTTGTTGTGCCAATAATACCACCAATACCACTACTTATGCTATTTTACTATTTTACTAATTATTTATTTTACTATCAAGGTAATCAGATTATACACTTTATTTTTCCCCTCTGTCATTCTATCGTGGAATTTTCTTTTTATGGTAGGGCGCTTTTTGTGAATTCATTATACCACCTAAACAATAAAGAGATGTCAATAAATCTTTCTTAAAATAATTAATTTCCTAATTATAGCCACGTGACACTTATTCTACTAAAAAAACGCAGCTTAGTCAACCTTATATCGCCTGGAGAGTTGAATGAAAGTAAACATCGTAATATATCATGATACGTTAAGATCTCGTAAATGTACACATATTTAATTTTCAATATACCATTTGTCGCCATTTTGTTGAAGATATTTTAAAAATTTGATGATTATTATGAAATAAATTTGCAATTAATCAAAATGAAAACAGTCAAAAAGATTACACGAAAAGATATGCCATATTTCATAATTTTTAACGTGAAAGTACACACCATATTTAATTTTGTGCCAATGTTTCGTTTTCTCGGTATTTTTCTTTGATAAACGTTAAGAATACCAATAACCAAAAAAGCTTTTGTTACAATTTGTTTGAAGTCAACTCATATTTTTTCTCCTCTAAGTTTTTTTCCATTCTAAGATGCTAGATTTGAGACAAATATGTAAACTTCACTTTTTATGACGAAAATAGAATTGGAATCAGTATACTTGAATTTTCATAGGGTGTACATATTTCTTAGTGAGATACAGGTTGCAGCGGAACACCACATCCATTTCCTCTGGAACTATCGTGACAATTTTTGTACTTGCTGCCACGGCAATCAATCAAATGTCCGTAATACCAGAATACACAGTGCGGCATGACTTCTATAGAGTAATCTCTCACTCTGTATGACTCTCATGCATCTTTCATGCGACTATTAATACAAGTACATCATTTGGCACCAGTAAATGTGTCTAGAGCACGCATTGAATAAAGTCACTTTCGCTGCTCTGAAAATTGAGGAAATGCTTTACGGCATTTTATGATGTGTGCTGTTAAATTTGCAGAAGGAATGCGATTTAGCGTATCTTATAAATATATTCATAGCCTTCCCTGGGCGGGAATTCATTTAATTCCTTGAATTATTTCGTTCTACTAGCTCCGAGACTGAAACATGAATTTTGTTGATTGTCATCACAGGCACGAAACAGTTCATTCACACAGTGCAGACAAGAACATGCATTCACACGCCATTCAATGCAGAAGAAAAGTACTAGAGCTCTTAAACAATCCAACGTATAATTAACATAATTGAATGTGTTTGTGCACATAATATACTGCAAATCAAATCTTTGTTATTAAAAAAAAGGAAGTAAAAACATGACAATACAAATATAATGTTAACATAAAATTAGTAAGAAAATGTAAATATAAACATTTAGGTATGAATATTAGTACCAATCAATCTATTTGCATATGTAAAAAGAGTAGCCTTTGTGAATCAAAGTTATCTTCATGCAAAGTACCCAATCTTCTTCATTTTTATAATCAGAAAATAGTAAAATATCATACCATGAACGTATATTGTTTGCATTGTTTGACGAGATGTGCAACTTTACTATCCATAGCATTACTTGGGAAATGATTTTTTGAAGCGAAGAGCATTTCTTTCCTCTGGGTCAATACTTCTCATTTAAACTTCATATCCTCATTTTCTGCCTTATTTCTTGTGGGCAAGATGAAGAAAGTAGTTAATCTCAGAGGCTGTTATTAGAACTCCCGCTTCAAATTGAAAACGTGGTATTTTGTTTTGAATTGATGCAGTCTTCCATTTTTCTCTGTCCCCAGTCTCTCTTTATCCAGCTTTCAATTACTGCTATAATGAGCTTCAAGTTTGTTCCTTCCCATCCGAGGCCAAGTTTCCAACCTGGCCCTCTCCCCTGCTCAAGCTGATAGAGCAGTCTGTGTTATTACAACGTCTTTTGTTCGGCTGTGTTGTCGAGCAACAATGGATCTGGCTCGTAATTAGCCTTCTGTACATGGCCGCCAACACCATCAATCTTGGCTTTGGGAGACTGGAAAGTTAGCGCAGTCAAACGTGGATGTCGTGGCAGTACTCTTTAGCTTAAAAGACGGAAATACTTGTTTATTGTCTCTCCGATCTGATACTGAGCTGGAGAATGGTTCTTCCGAGGCCCGACAATCCGCTCAATGTTCCTTAGTCTGGAGGGATTCAGAAACGAGGTTGATTGGTTACTAGTTAGAACGAAGTGCATTCCTAATATCCAATAAACGACATACTGAGCTAATATTATCCTACACGTGTTTTTACTAAATTTCTATTTTTTGCTTTTTACAATGGACGTTTCTGAAAATGTATGCATACGAAATTATAAAATGTTTATTAAAATGGTATGAGAGATATTTTGCTCCAACACAAGGCAACGACACACTAATTTTGTAATTATGTTTCAAATGATACATCGATCAATAAATTATAATTAATAACTAGCAAGTATTGCAGGTAAATTTTGGGAGGTAGAAATTTGTATGTAGAACGAAGATTGAAATTCGAATATATTCGAAGATAGAGGTCTATTGTTTTAATTTTAAAATGAGAGCTGCATTTGATCAGAGGTTGTTCATTCATGTTAAATAAAATTTTATTTTATTTTTTGCCGCATTAAAATTCTTTAAGCGGGTACAGTGGTAGAAAGTCCAATCTTAATCAGCAACCATACATAAGAATGTGGCATTCATTCTTCATTACGAAAAAATGGAAGTGCACCTTCTTCACGTCTTTACAACTCTTTCATGTATTTTCTTGTTTCATAGTTCTATTTATTACTATTTAATAAATGTCTTCCAATGCCTTCTTGATGGCGCAGTGGTATCGTTGTTGCCTTGTAATCAAGGTGTTCCGGGTTCGGTAACCGGTGGAGGCACATAGTGGTTCGGATTCCACTTTATACTGTAGGTTCAGTACCGATTAGTCTTACTGTGCATAAAGTGGACTTAAAACGCCAACTAAATCAATCAATTAATAAATGTCTTCCGACTACAGATATTAATAATGTGTGTGAACCGAGCGGAAATTGATTTATTTCTTTCAATTATTTCATTCTACTAGCTCAGGGAGTGAAATATGAATTCTGTGTGATTGTCATCACAGACACGAAATAGTTCATTCACATAGTGCACACAAGAACGTGTTTTCTTTATTGACTCACTAACTATTACTTTCTTCGGATAGTTTCGTATGAAGAATATTTCATCCGGAAATTACAGGACGATATCAAGAATGTTATCGGAAACCATTTTTACACTTACATTGCCAGTACACACAAATAAAAATAATTACACATTTTACATTATAATCTTACATTTGTTTTAACAATAAAAACTGTTAATATTTATGGTTGGACAATTATAATATGGCGGATTATAATAATTTCACGTTCTTCGCTCCTAAATATACTGGCAGAAAACTGTCGAGATTAATCCAAGAGATAGAGAAGTGACTTAAAATAACAATAAATACAAATTAGTATGAAACCTATTATATATTATTTGCTTCCGAATTTCCAACCCATAAAATTTCAAACGAAGGGTTTCGCGTATTAAAATTATGATTAAAATGTATTTCGCCTTATAAACATCATTAAAGGGTCTTTTAACTGAATCTAGTAATATGTCTAAATAGAGGAAATAGTGCCAAAAAAATTGAGGCTATTAACTAATTCTACTTAGCCTCATCTCCTATGATGTACCTTCAATATGAACTCGTTTCTTTTTGAAGATATCGAAGTCGAACTTCGATGCATTACTTAGGGCATTCAAGACACTATTACACAGACTTGTAGCGTTTTATTTCTGAATCAAATGACCAATTTGTATTAGGTACCACAAAATCTCAATTTTAGGTTCGTGCGCACATAATAACAAATTCGGATGTCTTTAACATTTGAAATGCATTTTCTAAATTGATCTTAATTTCTTCTATGCACATCTGAACAAAATTTGTGAATAATTTACAAAACACAGCGACACGCTACAAATTCAATCCAGCTTGACTGTACAACATTCTACAATTCCATGAAGCTATGCTGAGCCAAGAAGTAAATAAGAATTTTACAATGTTTCAAATGATTTTATAGGGAGATGGAGTCATGATAATGTATGTGCGGGTGCTCCCAAAATTTTAATTTTGATCTAAACTCACTTCTTATATTCGAGTTTACAATTAAATTTTTATATGCTTATTCGACCTTACGTTATGGAAGTTCATCTCATCTTCCAACATTCTTCCCTGACTCTCTCAGGATGCATAGCCCAAGGAAGTTGTGTATGTTAGAGGAATGAAACGTGCACTTGGCCAAACCAAGCCTCGCGTGTTAAGTTTATCAATAAATATATACAAGGGATCACAAAACGTAGACCATGGAATTGAACTTAATGCCTTTAACACTTCAATAATTCTTATATTAACTTGATATGCGTGGAATACATAATTATCTTTGCCGAATAAGACAAACAATACTGTAAGATAGATAAATGTTTATTTCTGTTAGAACACATTTATCTTTGGATGTAGAAGCTGCTAATATCTTGCTTCTATAAATATTTACTACGGGTCTTAACTTTATGTAACTAAGATATATATATGAAACAGCCCACAGAATCAAACTTCATACTGGAATACAAATTTGCTTCCAGCTATTACAAAAACCAAAGTTAGGATGTAGTACAGAGTACATATGATTAAACGCCTTTCTAGAGATTTATATTTATTGTTCTTGTTCCTGATCTAATCTCTGTGTAGTATGTGTGGGGGAGGGCTTTATGCGCTAAGTAGTTTTATGATAATGCTTCTTCCGAGTCTAGATCTGAATCAAATTAATTTTAAAGAACAACTTTTTTTAAGCAAACAGCATTCGATGAGTCTTCTCTCACCGTGAAATAATTTAATTGACTTGGATTGATTGATTGATTGATTGAATGAATTGAATTGCTTTATTTTACTTCGCTTTTTGTGCAACTTTTGGCTAATTTGCGAGGATGGCAATGAGTGATGATGTGATGAAATTAGTGAATGGACACTCGCAAACATCCATGCCCAGGCCGGGATTCGAACCCGGGACCCCTGGTGTCGTAGCGCGATATGCTAACCACTCCGACTTGGAGATTTTCCCAGTCTAAGAGTGAGACTGGTGTTCATAACACAATCCTTACAGCTGAGTTGAAGAAACGTGTGAGTCTAAAACCCTATAATCCTATGTTTGTCTTCACATCCCTGTGTGGCACACACACTCAACTACGAACAGAGGAAGAACATTCAAACGGTGAATAACAAGTTACAAATGCAGGTGTTCTACAACTATGTATCAACTTGTTTGTAGAAATATAATACTGTCTAAAGGACATTTTCTTTAGGTAAAACAAGTTTATTCATTGTACCTTAATCACGCATTCATTTTAGTTTATAATTTTGTTAATTGATACAGTATTAGTGCACGGTATTTGCGTTGAATGGAACAAAATACTCTTTTGCAGCACCACATAAGAGAGAAAAACCTAAGTAATTCTTCAATAAGAGTGATTATACTCCTCGAATTATAAGCCAAAGCACTATGAAATTTTAATATGATTAACGGTTAAACAATACATTCGAATAAAAGTAAGTAGCAGTAAACAGGCATTTCAGGTATGTGTTTCCGTTTTGTGATGTTCAAATTTGAAAATATTCATAATATATGAAATGTATCAATTGCAAACTACTAGCATATCTTGTACGTAATATTATAATGCGTTAGGATGATCATCAGAACAAACTATATATGTTACATTTTAAATTTTGTTTTGAAGATTTTTATTTGATTTTATTTAGTTTATTCTATGTTGCTTTTATCCCACTTTTGGGTAATCGCGATCATGGAGATAAACGGTGGTGATGTGGATGAAAGAACAGTCACAAAAACGTACCCATGGATGACACAACGAAAGCCTCCACAGAGGCTCCAAACGTCAGAGCCTCGTTAGTCTGAAGATTTAACATTTTCGTACTTACGGGAAAGTCGCCCCTAAAACCACATTTTAATAATGAATAAAGATAGTATTTCTTAAGCACGGCCGGCCTTTGAAGAAATTTAAGCGAAAGAAGCAGGCTCGACCAGGACTCGAACCAGTGGCATTGCCATTGTCTTGCCAACCGACCAAATGACCCAGCCCTGGTCTCGCATAAACATTTGCTCTACACTTGAAGATAGGTACTGGGTACAGTCGACGCCATTAGTGTTTGAAAGCAACAGAGACAGAGGAGAATCGAAAAACCAGGCGAAACCAGTGCCCTTTAGCTCAGTTGGCAAAGCAATTAAAGTGGCACGGCATGCCAGAGTCGAGGTTCGAGTCATGGTCGAGCTTGCTTTTTTCGTTTGAATTTCTACGTAGTGCATTTCCTGTGTGTACAAAATAGCAAGGTAACGGTTTCCCTCAGCACAGAACTTTTCTGCACTTGTGATACAGCATCACAGACTTAATATATTTGTGTGAAATAAGGAATATAACGCTCAGGAAGCAAACGAATGCATCCTGTACGACACTAGAGATCAGGCAATACTAGTCTTCACTTCATGGTACACGGTCAAAGTAAAAATCTTAATAACAAATAGTGAACTTAAATGTATTCGAAGCAAGCAAAAATAATTTTAGATAGATATCACAATATTCACGTGAAAGAAAAATAGTAACACTTATTTTTTTCAAGTTAGGAGCAAGCCGTGATATAAAAATACATGAGAAATACATTGTAATTATTGTTGCAGATTCTCACATAATAGATTGAAGGCTTTCCTAGTCTTGCTAATTTCAATTTTGTTATGAGTATTAAACAATACTTCATTTTTGTGTCGAGTTTACGATTATCGAAATCTGTCAATTTTGCGTGTAGTACTCGAAATTCCATATGCACTTCTAAATTTATCACAATAAATAAATGTTAGGAAAACATGGTGCTGGAAATGGGGAACAACAACACTTTATTTTCTTCCTGTTTCTTTTGTAGCGCCAACCCTTGTGTAGGCAAAGTCCATGTGCTTCGAGCTAACTAGAATTCAAACCATACTGCATGTTTATCCATCAGCCTGACTCTGATCACCGAATAACACATAACCTTTGTCCCTTGTTCACACAGGAGAGAATAGCAACATGTTCAATAATCACGCTGTAGGATTTATGATATGTGTTTCGAGAACTTTTTTTTCCAGGTGGTTTTAACAAATTCTCTTTTTCTTTGATGTTATCTGACTGGTACGAAACAACAGCACATGGAACATTTTGTTCGCGTAACTGTGCGTTTCGAATTATTAATTCCGTACAGTTATCTTCTGTAATAATCTTAATTGATGCAATTCTTTGGTATTTTGCATTACCTCGCCTTTTGATCATGACAGTTGATTATTTAATGTACGATCTGAAATGGAACACGCTCCTCACTTCCTAGTGAGTGTAATTAACGAAGTGTTGCTGCGTGTGTTATACATGCAACTGGGAATGATTTAAATGGGGCATGTGCGTTTCGTGATCATCCGTCGCTTGGAGTCTGTGAGATTGCTTATGGGAAAAATAATAATTCCATTTCTTGTTTTTCATGTTCATTTCAAATTGAAATGGATTGTTCAGCGTGAAAATACAGTCACAAAGAGTAAATTTTTACATTGTTTTCCTCATAGGCTTACGATAATATACAGTTGAATAGTAATATACTTGTATTAAATATGTCATTTGTGCCATGACATTTCTTTTACATATGGAAAGAGGTTTACATTAGAAATGAAGCATAGGTTAAGTCCCACCTCAGAGATCACAAATTACATATTTGAAAAAATTAGAAACGAGAATAATATAGTCTACACTTTCCATGAAAAATGTCTTGCAGAGGATGGGTAAAAATATTGAACATAAAATATGAGAAATATTAATTATTATCTACAAGAAAGCATTATTTTGTAGGCAGATCCAATCTGGAGAATGCCTTACGTGAAAATCTCGGCGATATTACTTATACTTTGTCCTAGCTAACTGTGGAGCAGGCAAACGAAAACAAGTCTCTGTGCAAGTAGTGACGCGAAACGGCTCCACCAATGAACACGTAAGAGGAACAGAATTGCGTGGAGTGGGTAAAAGTGACTGCAGTTACCAGCCTTCCCAGCAGCGTGTACTGCCTCGCTCTGACCACTCGATTTCCTTTGCTTCTCTGACGCTATGCGCGGCCTTGTTCCACAGTTAGCTGGGACAGGATATAGAAAGAAGAAAATTGCATAAATCATCCGAATCAAGAAAAACTAAGGCAAATCTAGGGAATATCACGACAGCTAATGTAATATAAAATGCAATGCTCAATATTTCTTAAAAATGTGAACTAAAATTCATTTAGAACTTGACAAATTATTTTCATTTTAAGAATACGTATTAGTTGAATACAGTAATATATATTACGATAATTATTGAGGGCTGTGTGCATCCAATAACAGGTTGTTTGCTCTGCTTTCTTTCCGCAAACATTGCATCTTTGTTATAGGCATACATAGAATATGTTTAATATAGACAACGTAGGCACGCTAGGCATTTGGTCTGATTTTAGGCGGAACGTACGTGATTATTTTTGTTCAACGATTTTTGCTGAATCTGTTCAACCTCCTTACGTGTTCACTCCTGCACTAGATATTTGCATTTTCTTTTCTTTATTATCTATAAACACCGTTACTAGAGCCCTTGTTAATTTCTTTGTGAATCGATTTGGATTTTTTAAATTATAATTTTATTTATTCCTTTCTGTAGATTACATTCTCTAGATATATTTTTTATATATGCTACTGTTATTGCACTATCGTAATTATGATTAAACAAGAGTATCACATAGAAGCCTGAAGAGCGAATAACAATGAAGAAGCTTGTTTTTCTAAAATTATCCTAATATCGTTTAGGACTATGCAATCAGTATCTTCCAAAAATGGGTATCAAGTAGATATTATTTGGTTTATTGTTTATATTAAATGACGCCTTCGTTACTCGCTGTTTAAGAGCTGTCAACTTATGTCAAACGTAGAGCACCCTGGACCAGTGGCGGTGATTTGGTTCCAAAACTAAGGGGGAAAAGTGGCAAAACTGTAAGGGGGGGCAAGGAAAGTTTACTTTCCATTTGTAGATAAAGCAAGAGTGGCCAAAATTGGAGGGCAACCACCCCCACGCACCCCTAATCGCCGCCACTGCCCTGGACTGTTCTTGCACAAGAGGCTTTGGTGCCTGCACGTACAGCCAGTGTAATCCTCTTTGAGTCTTTTGTTGCTGACATGTTTCTGTATGTTGACGATTGTGCCTTCATTCATCTCATCTGGCTACCATTCATCCTCATCCTCGCGATCAGCCAACAGTGGCAGAAAAGTGAGGTTAAATAATCAATAAATCAATATTTTTCCCCGACATAATCACTTTAATTTTCCTCAGTCAGCATCTTCACAACTGCCAGTCGACAGTCCTAAGAACTCTCACTTATCAGAACTATGAAATACATAGCACCAGGGTTATTTAATATGGTTGTATGGGCTACTCTGACTATTTAAGTAAGCGAGGAACTGGACGTTCTACCAATACATTTCATTTAAAAATAATGCAATTTGTAAAAAATTGTTAATAACGTTTTAAATTGAGTAATGTACAACAATACGTAAAACACAATTTTAGGATTTTTTTTAGGTTGAAGTAATATCACTTGTAGTTGCGTAATGGATCAGGAATTTCATTTATTAGCATAGGACGTAATTTATTCTGCGATTATTGCTGTCAAATATACACTCCTCACAAAAAGTTTGAAATATTGTTATGTTAGACAGTAGGTGATAGACGCGGCCTTGGAATGCAACAATACATGATATCTGTCTGGTGGACGTTCTCGTCTTTTCGCCGACATATGCCACCGTGCTTATCACCTATTGCCTAATATAATAATTAGAGCCAGGAAGTTTGGCAAAATGCCTCTTTTTATCTACTGCATATATTCATAATTTTTTTCCGGATATACGTTTCTTATGTTGTTTCGAATGTTTTAGAAGCCTTTTCATTTTGCCTATTTTGCCTATTTGGGACCCCACTGCTTATTTTTAATTATAATGCCTTTTTTTGCCTTTTTCAATGAATTTGACCATTTTTTTTAAAAAAATGTGTATTTAAATTATTTACCTCCCAAAAAACGTTGTTGGCACTTATTTTTCTTCCGTTTATTATGTGAATAATTTTCGACTTATTTAAGTAATATTGAACTCATGCATGTTTCAACATTGCTGAAGAAGAAAAGTGTGAGGAAAATGTATTTCATGCTCAGTTAGGATATTGCCTTTCGGTTAACATTTCCTTGTGCATGATTGACTGCTGAAGTGGACAGGTTGATTTCGAACACAAAGAAGATATTTCTGAAATCTCCCTCTCGAACCCGAAAATTTAAGGAAGTTGCATCTGAGCTTAGTTTCCCTCCGCAACCAGTCTTGACCAGATGGGGAACCTGGATATCAGCAGCTATATATTATGCTAACAACCTTGAAAAAATCAGTGAGGTGATCGATGCTCTTCCAGAAAATGAAGCGGCTTCAATTCGTGAAGTGAAAGAAACTCCTGTGCTATTCAAGTTTATTTTTGCACATTATGGTGCATTGCCAGAGACAATTACAATTATAGCATCCATGAAAATCTTCGAGGAATCTATGCAGCAGATGATGGAAGTGCCAGGAGAAAAGGGGTCAGCTGTTGCGGAAAAGTGCAAACGGGTAGTGAGTGCAAATGAGGACTTGAAACAATTGAAAAAAAAAATTGTGATATTCTAAAAGTTGAAAATGCTGTTACCGAAATGAGTCCAGCTACATTAGCTTGTTTTATGTATGCTCCAATAACGTCTGGGGAAGTAGAAAGATCATTTTCTATTATGAAAAACATTGTCTCTGACAGACGACTATCAATGAATGTTGAGAACTTAAAAAAACACCCTGTAGTTATGTGCAATCAAGGCGGAGAAAATTGAAATGCTCTTCCCAATGTAGATTTTAACATGTTGCCAGAAATTATAGATGAAAGTAAGCTACTTCCAAATGTGCCTTTTTTCGGTTTATTTTGCCTTTTTTCATTTTAGTGCCTATTTTCCACATTATACATGCCTTTTTGCGTGCCTATTTTAACGAAACTAAATGCCTGAACTTCCGGGCTCTAATAATAATATTCCAAACTGGTTGTGCCTAATGTAACAAAATTCTAAACTTTTTGTGAGGAGTGTATTTTCTTAAATTGTCATACATTCTACAAATTTTAGTAAAAGTGATGATTTACGTTAATCAAGTGTGTTAAATTTTTTGTTTAACATACATTTACTCTTAAAAAGCTTTCTTACATTTCAGTAGTGACATTCACTCACCAAGGGTTTTAAGGGATTTGATAATATATAAATATGAAATGTATTGAATTTCATTGTGGTGCGACGTAAGTAATGTTGTATTATACAGTATTCAATGATGACATTAAAGAACCTGAAAAAGAGAATCAATACATAATGTCATGTCAAATTTCTATTAAGAAAGAATAGTAATTAATTTGAAAGCCTACCAGTTGAGGCATATTTATGAATCTCAGCATTCCATTTTTTGAGGAAGACACTTGCGACTCACTTTTCCTAACTAGAAGCACATCCTTGGTGTAAGAAAATAACGAATACGGAACATATACATTCTCCGAAGGGTGAAATTTTGTTTCCTCGTTGAGGGAACGAAAATTGAAATCCAGATCTCGGGAAAGAAAATTGAGAAGGGATGTAATACCCTGGGCATCCCATTCCATTCAGATACTGAATAATAATATAAATAGTTTCTAAGCAGCAACATTGCACAGAACACAAACTCTTAGTTTTTGTACCGAATGAACATTTGCTATGGTCTCTGTTGAGTTGTGTCTACCCACCCAGCAGTCAGACAGCAATGGAGGTTGACCGTGGATCCTGGTCGGTTTATTGTGCCATAAATTCTGGATCCCCGTACGGCTTGCTTTCTCCCTCCTGTTTCCGTTACAACTCTGCCTAGTGGAGGCCAGGACACACAAGAACTTCAATTCCAACACTGAACATTGGGACGTTTTTATTTGAAAGATTTTTTTTTTCATGAACTAAGAACCTTATATCAAAAGTTAAGTGTCTCCATATTAGAATGCCTTTTGCATTATGTTTTCTTCTCCAACAAAGGCTTCTACATTTATGCAAATGACGGAGGCATTCCCCTGGTGCTTTTGAAACACAACCTTCAAAGGTTTTTCCTCGCTAAAAATGCAAGGAATTTGGAATACAAGATTGAGAAGAGGAACCAGGATGCTTGCTTGCAGACGAACATGCGCAGATTTCTACAGCTCACGAGAAAGCAAGGTTTGCTTGAAGAAGAAGTCACAACACTCAACGAGTTAGGAACAAGTATTACACGAAATCTGAACCAAGTATATTGTGATATTATACATTGTAACTGCGAATAGATACATTAGCCACAACATAATTTTATTTTCTCGCTCTATTTTTAATAAAATACAAAAATCTAGAAATCATTATGCCAGATATTTATTATTTTCTAGGACGTATACAGTCACGGACACTTCTGGGTTTTAACAATCTTATTGAATTTAAATGGGATAGTTACAACCCAGAAGTGTCCATGACTGTACAAAGTAAGTTATTGTTAAGTATTATTATATGTCGACAGAAAAGATACCTAGGTATTATGATTTGGCAAACTATTACTATCAGTATATTTCATTTTCAAATGGTGTCCTTTAAATATGAACATTGTTAATCGATCACAACATTAAATGGCAATCTTCTCACAATATCTTCAGAAATGCTAATAATCATTATTATTGTACAAATAACTTGTACTTCATTTCATGTTTCTAAAAGCAGTGAAATATAATTATTTTTTTTAGACTAGCTGTAAGTAGAAGTAGTGGAAAATAATAGAAACTGCTTATTGAAATATTGCATTTTGGAAAATATTCTGTACTGTATAATGTTTTAGGCATTCTCGCATTATTCATTTAGAATCCGGAAGAATATGTGCTTGCACTATAGTGTTTATGCTCTGAAATTTGAAAAGCATTTGTTTGAAATATCTGAAATTGTACTTCATATTGTTACATTAAGAGTTGAATACTTCCTTAATATGTATTTGTTATATGTACCAGATAGAAATAGCTATGTCTAGATTTCATTCAAATAATGATTAAGTTTGATCTAGTACCTACTCATAAGACGTTTATCTTTGGTTTAACCATATTGAACATTTTTAGGTTCATGCCTTAATTGCATCTATTGTAGTTCGTTTACATTGTTTCTCTGTGAAATATTGCGAACATAATTTGAGGACATGCAGTTTTCTTACGACATCGACATTTCTGTAACAACATTTTTCTTTGAGACATTTCACCCTGAGCACTTGTTGGAAGCAAAATCGAAAGCAATTCTCCACTTTTGGAAACGGTAACTTCGAACAGCCGTGTAAACCATGTTTTATTCAATTCTGTTTGCTTGCTAAGAAGCAATTGACAGCATTATCTGCACTGTTTTGATAAAATGCAAAGATGGTGGTTATTTTCCTGTGCCTCGAGTGTGTAGCATTAAGAACTGGTCCGTTTTATGTGTTTGACTTTTGTTCCTATTGACTGTATGATATCCATAATAGGCTCTTTAAATGGAGCTCCCTTTCATGTCGCTTTCCGCCGCAATGGCGTATTAATAGTGATGGGTTATGTAATGAGTCACGCAACCTAACGTTTCTGCAGCTTGTGGTCCGATGTTTTGAAATTCAATGGGTAGACTTCCATTATTGTGGCCATTATCATATGATTGGCAACCGAGAGAATAAACGAGTGGTGAGAATAGAAGTTCTAGATGGGTACAAATATAAAGTATATGACATGAACATCTATTGAGGCACTTTTCCTTTGTGCGTCCATGAGGAAAAGTGAAGTGTACTTGTTATCATCGCGACGCATTTGTTTCATTGCTAAACAAAGTGAAGTTCACGTATGATATACGTGGGGGGGGGGGAAGGTCGGCACTTGATACAATATCTAATTTAAAACAGTAGTGTAGCTGTTCACAAAACGACGAATGTCAAACACGCAGAAAAAACACTATCCACTCCTTATTTCATGAAATTTTTAAAATAAAATTTCAGCTACAGTTTGGCTATTAGGTGTTTTTGTCTTCAAATAATGTTTATTTTTAATTATTAGGAAACTGCCGTAATTGTTGCTGCTGAACTTGGCTAATTCTCAGGTTGTAATGTCATACATACATCCTAAATATTTAGAAAACATTCTTCTCTTCGGCTGTCAATATAATATTGCTAATATGCAACTACTTTTGATAATGCATTTTCTCTTAGACCATGTAAAGAGTGAATAAAGTTGATAATATCTCCTGGTATTGTGTTTACGTCGAGAACCTTTTTGTCGATCATGTCCAGAGATTAGTGATACCACCTCTCCATAATGCTATTTTGGTTATTTGACCTCACTTTCCTATTCCTCTGGATTAATGTCACTGTGCTAGTGAATGATGATAGTAGAAATACATAATTCAGCCAGAAAGAGAGACATATGTAGCTCTTTCATCAATTTTTTGAAAGGGGCGCACATATCCGTCACTCTCCAGTATACAAAACGCACCTGGTTCGTATAAAACGCAAAAACACTGTACTGGAAACCTTATAGTCCATCTCCGTCGCAATTTGCTTTTCGTGAACCACAGTGTGTATGTTCACTCTCTTCCATTTAGATTATTCAATTTCGCCAATTTACAAGAAGGATATGCCGTCCTCCGTAACGGAGTGATTAGCACAGAAAGCTACAACACCAGGGGTCCCGGGTTCGAATCACAGCCTCGGCATGGCTGCCTTTTGTTAGGGTCCCTTCATCAATTTCATCATATCATCACTCATCCTCATCTTCGCGATTAGACATAAGTGGCAGAGGAGCAAAGTAAAATAAACCAAATAAATCAAATCGAAAAGCAAGGATTCAAATTATTCCTGAAAAATATATGTTGATTCGCAGGCGACCTTCTCAACTCTTTATTAAAGTTATAACCGGGTGGCAACAATTAAAATTGCCCTACTGGCAGCCCTCTGGAGCCCGTTCGAAACATCGAATTGCGCTGAAACTTGGTATGGAGGCTATGGAGACCATGTAGATGCGAGTGCTGACAAGAAAATAGTTGAAATTTTCACCACCAGGTTGAAATGCGGCGCTGAAATCTGGTGCACAGTGAACAATATCACGGAAAACTCTTCGCGTGTCCATCGATTGCAGTCTTTGTGGTCGATCGCGTTGAACGTATTTTGAATACTGCTGTACCGACATAAACTCAAATTACTGGTTGTTACTTCAGCGCCAGATTGGTAAAAATTTGAACTACTTTTTCTTTTTGCATCATCATGCGCTTCCCCATGGTATCCATAGCCTATATATCAAGTTTCACCGCAATCCGCACGATGTCCCTCTTTAAGCATCAAGGCCGTAGTAGACTATGTAAGCATGGAAGTTAAATAATAATAATAATAATAAAAACTTTCCTACCGTAATGCACTTAATTCATCACATAAGCATACATACCTGGCTCCCCGATGACATACGGGTGTTGCTGTAATATTGAATTCATATTGAAAAGAGTTCCAGAATTGATTCCAGATGGTGCACATAGTGGTTAGGAATCCACTTTTATCTCCCAAATCTAGTCCTGATCCTTACATAAAGTGGACTTCCGAAATAAACTTTGACAGCTTTGCATACAGATGTTTCGGGAATATTCACACTCGGAATGATTACAATAAGTTCATCAGTGGTACATTTGATGACACTAAGCAGCGAAATATTGTCCTAATATATCTGAACATTAGTGTAGCGAGTTTCTGTATTTCATTATCTACATCCAATAAAATCTACACAAGATAAAGCCAATAAAGCTAATATTCATGTGTCTTTCTTTTCGACTCACTAAATAATACATGTACGTTAACACATGGATTGATTGATTGCTTATTTTACTTAACTTTCTGCCACTTTTGGCAAATCGCGAAGATGAGAATGAATGGTCATAAAATGAAATCGATGAAAGGATCATCATAATCACAAATGGACAGCAAACAACACGACCGAGCCCTACAGAGGATTATATACAGGTAGTGCGTCCTGGCGCCAAGGCCTCATTGGCCTGCTAGACTGCAGTTACCGGGGTGAACTACATGGAAGTGATTCGTCAACACATGAAGAAAAAGAGTAGTAAAAATTAAGGTCCAATTTTACTTGATATGATAGGGTACTTCAGAAAACCTTAACAAAACTTAACCTGTTTACGAAACGAGCTTTTGTCATTATAAATCGTCTCATTGAATATTGGAGTTGTTTTCATATATATATATATATATATATATATATATATATATACGTACATACATACACGTTTATATAGTTATTAAAACTTCAAATTTTTGACATTAATATCAATTGGATGGAATAAAGTTTAGTGGTGGGTTTCCATTTCCTGTTACGGCGCGTAAAGGAGAAGTACCCGTTAAAAACACAATACGATTTCCTGCTCCCTTCTTGCAAAAATATCGAGAACCACCTAGTTTTCGCAACCATGGCGGCCTTGAAGAATATCTACTGGAGTCTATCGGCGGTTGATCTTATCAGATAACGGAGATCGAATACGAGTAACCACTCTTCCCGAGATGTTGATTTGGCCTATTTGCGGTCTGTAATGTGGATCGCACACTGTTCTGAGACATGACCGTATTGCAGATAATGCGGTTCTGGGTTAATAATTCATTTCGTTATCAGCCGATATGCATGCTCATGGTAAGTACTGAATTACCGCGTACATGGCTGGATCAGTCATGCTGAACACGCCAATGTAGCGTTTACGAATACTCGTCACGCTTCAACAGTCACTGACTTCCCTTCACGGAGATAAAGAAGTTCACTTCACTATTTGTATACGGCTGCATATTACTTCCTATACACACGACCATGAAATTAGGCGGTTGGCAGAAGTTTGCGCTGTTGCCACATCGGAGAACAACTCCGTGTATTCGGAGGTTTAAGAGAATTAAATATTTATTGTAGATTTGATTGATTGATTGATTTGGTGTTGTAAGTCTACGCACAGAGAGGCTAATCGGGACTGGACCTACAGTTTAAAGTGGGATCCGAACCACTATGTGCCTTCACTGGGTATCGAACCTGGGACCCCTTGATTACAAGGCGACGACGCTACCACTGCGTCATCGGGGAGGCCCTGTAGAGTTGGTATTTGTAATGCGTGTTATACAAACTGACAGTATTTGCTCGAAAGTCAGGGATGACACAAAATTGCCCCGTAGAGAGGTCGGTCTGACTCTCGAACTATGCAACGCAGCTCGGTTGACGTTGCCACAAAGTGCGCGGGAAACAGGGACTTTTGTCTCGCTCTCGCTTTGCTTTTCCCATATGTGGCACCAGCGCAATTCTGCCCAGCCGCCTATTTTCATGGCCGTGCGTTTAAACTCGCATGTCACTAACATCTTTTGACTTTCATACCCAGAGACAGAGTACAGGGACAGGAAACTGCAGGTTCAGTTGCATATGAATCCTATCAGAACATTTACAGTGAAACCGCTTTTTACTTATATGTACGATTGGTTGGTGGTTGATTCTAATTAACGTAGCTTATTTATACCTTTAGTTTAACAGACGAAGGAATGGGAAGAGACAAGGAAGGCGATAAAGAAAGCATTCGCCATTCACCTGTCTGGCAATATCCGCGGTGTTTGAACCTGTGACCTCCTGAATACGGAATTCGTCACTTTAACAAATCACCTAGCTCTCCGTGATAGTATATTGATTGAGTTGTTTTTTTAAGTCCAAGTTATGCACAGTAAGGCTAATTGGGACTGGACCTGCAGTCCGAGCCATTATGTGTCTCCACCGGGTATCGAACCCGGAACCCCTTGATTACAAGGCGATGACGCTACCACTGCGTCATCGGGGAGGCCTCGTGATAGTATAGTAAGTAACGCTGTCTTCTTGTAATGAAGGAATCTTGCGTTCTATACTCGTTGGAGGCAAATTGTATAGTGGTTCAGATTCCATTTTGAACTTTAGGTCTAGCCTATCTGAGGATATGCTTAAAACAATCTGAAGAAACTTTCTATCCATAGTGCCTTATTTCAGAACACAAATGTTAGCACCCTGTTTATGATATCAAGACATACCGTGTGTATCAGAGATAGACAAATTAAGTCTCAAAATAGAGATATAATGGGCAAACCAACTTGCATCTCAAATTTCCTGTAATATATTCCACACAAGAACGACGAGAGTTTGATACATACGTGAGTACAAAATCATTTTTTCGTGACAATCTGTCAAAGCACGTTCAATTTATGTAGCTATGGGAGGCGGTGTTTACCTACCTGTTAAGGTAGTTTGTTATTCAAAGGCTGCATGTCGTCAAGTGGAGAACATAGTTTGAACCTCGGACGTAATACTTTGTTTGCAATTTGTGAGAATTGTTTTTCTGGTTGTAATGCATATATCAGCAACGAAAAGTGTTTTTCTGAGATACCTTACGGAACGAGTAGCATAAGGCCATAGTTAAAAATTCTAAACCTGTTGTTTATTCGATGTAAACGGCTTACACAAAGAAACAAAATGACAATAAAAAATGTAAGTATGTATCAAGAACTATGGCAGTAGCTTAATTCCGGATAAAGTAATTCAAATGTGGTGTGATATTGTTAAATTAACGTAGAACATATTCTCATTTTCGATTTCTTGTTAGGGCATATGTTTCACAATTATTGGGATAAAAATCCCCAAACTTTACACCTTTCCCTTATGCGTTTAACATAGAAAACACAGTCTACACTCGTTTGCTTTCATGTTTAACACACCACCTCGTTTCAGAATATATAAAAATATAATTTCTTGGTACACATAACTGTTAAGAAGAAAATGCAGAGCCCTATTTTAAGGTTATATGGTAAATGAATTCTATTCTCATCACATCAAAAATCTAGACACCGAAGGTTGTGGGTATAAGTGTGGCCAGGGAACAGGTATTTCTTTAATGTTACTGTTTTCCCATGTGGTTACATGAATTCAAACTTCTTTCAGATGTTTTTGTTGATCGATTAGTTCCTCATGTCTAATTTTCAATTGGAAGTGTAAGTTTCCCTATGAACAAGAAAATCAATTCCCTGCTATGGCGTGATAACATTACACTTCCAATGGTGAGACCAGTTTTCTCATGCCTGGAATGTTCAAAATATTCCACCTTATGCCATTTTAGAGAGACTAGCACATAACTCTACTCTCAGCGCTTAACTTCTACGTGCTGCCAGCAATGCGTTCAGTCACGATGTGTCTTATCACACATTCTCCATTTTAATGCTGCTGTTAAATTTCTAATACCCGAACGCACGTAGGTAAACAACTTAGATTACAAGCCATGATGCGCAAGACAAGCGGGGCTCATAAATCAAAAATGAAAATCAAGTTTGAAAGAAAGCCCAAACATGATAGTCATAAAATTATACGTTCCATATTTTCAAGACATGTATGATAAGATTTGCAAGGAAGGGGAATTTCAATATTACTCCTTTGAAATAATAAATTTTCAATCGTCAGTATCAGCTTTTACGCATTTCTTCACCTTCATGTAATGAAAATATATTTTCCCTGTTATTAACACGTCTTGTTAAGATGAGACAAGTTGCAAGGCATCTTAGTTCAACAGAGAGATGATGTGAACATCATATTTCCCTATTCTTTATTTCACGGTGTAGGAAAATTTCAGCTTAGATGCAAATTAAACTACCAGCATTCATTTAAACGTGATTAATTTTAAACTCAAGTGGTTTGGACATGTTATCACTTGTGGAACTACAGCTAACCTAAAAATATTTCCATCTTTGTATTTACTTCTTATTTGCTACTTCTTTAAAGTTTTTATCTGTCACCTCATGACCGGGCACGTTCAATTTCAAGCTATCAACCTTCCCTCCAGACGTTCAAAGTTCGAGTCTTGGCGTTGGCAAATTTGTTTATCAGTGTGTCTGTCCATTTATCTACCCCATCTAGTACAGAAGTATTTTCATCGTTTCGATTAGCCTAAAAACCTAGATTTGCGACGTTAAATGTTTGCGGATACAACTATTTTTAATGTACTCAAAGTATTTTATTGTGACAGAATATGTACAAGAGGATGGGGCATGTAGGAGCATAGGTATTGTTAAACCTCCACAAATGTCTCCTTACATATTGAGAATTATATTACTATAAAACCAGAAATACATATAAAACTAATTATAATCAGTTGTCTACTTCAAAAGTTTCAAGGTCGAGGTTTAAGTCCACTTTAGGCTAAGACAGGCTAATAGAGACTAGAACTATAGTTTAAAGTTCGATTCGAATGACTGTGCAATGTGCTTCCACCGCTGATCGAACCTGGGACTCCTTGATTCCAATGCTTTCCAAATTCATTTAAAGAAAAGAAATTATGTTTCTCAAAGCAAGACTTTTCAATTTGTATCTAGTTTTATTCTAGTTTCCAATTATATTTTTATTTTTACTTTTACTTTACGTCATATTTCGTCCTCTCTAGGCTAATCGCGACGGCGATAAGAATGCTCATCGAAATATGACGTAATGTGCACGTTTACCGTGTGATTTAATGCACAAACATTCGATAAATCGAATCGGTGCGACTTCCGGAAAATGACTTTTTATGAATAAACCCTCTGGAAGATCACACGAAGAAATAAATTTGATGTTTTTGCTTCTTTATTGGGGCAACATTGTGCACGGTCAACAGCACTGAAAGCATCCAGCAAATCAATTGTTTTTATGGGCTGTACTCATCCTCTTTCGATGAAAGAAATATTTCAAACTGGGTCAAATCAGTATGTGAATAGCCATTTCTTCTTTGCTTGGGTGAAGCAGGTCTCACTTATCGCACGTGAGTCAAATAACTTCTCGGTCAGGAGCCATATTACGTCTTCTGACGTCAGGTTATTATAAATGTTGTTGGGATAAATGTAGTGTATTTATGCTAAGAGATTTAAACCTAACAAGCCTAACCTAACCACGAGAGCATTCCGCGCTTGCGTCGAAAGAATACGGTGCTTGACCGAGAAGGTGTTTGACTTACGTGCGATGAGTCGTACCCGGATGAAAACGAAAGAGAGAAAGGAAATGAAGTTTCGCGGATAGTTACGCAAAATAGTGCCCCAGCTGGCGTGATTTCATTTGCGTGTTTACGTATTTCGTTCAGAATGGTTAACGTTTGCAACATTGTTGATACTTAACACACATGAGAGTACAGTTTTCTAACGGTTTTGTTGATTGTTAGAAGAGTGAAATTTGATGCTGGTGTATCTTTGACGGGAGATAAGAAAGGAGGTTCGAGTGATGGTTGCCGATGGCTGATGTTTTAGACTTTGAGACAGGGTCCGAAATCCTGGGGGGGGGGGGGGGGGGATTTCCGCTCACCAACAATCTTGTCCTCAAAAATCCCCCGCATTAAAAATTTCCGGGGGGAGAGTTTTTGTTATAACAAACAAACGATAAGCAATTACTTTTAATTTCAAATAAACTTTACTAAGAATAATACCAACAACACACACAAATTAGTGTAGTTGTAAGTATTGAATACATTCTTTCTCAAGAGATCGTTAACAAATCTACATCAATACACACAATAAAAGTAAAAAAAATAATGCAAAAAAATAATAACTATGAAATCTAATTGATTTATATTAACATAAAGCACAAACTAACCAAAAACTTGCACACAATAAAACCACTTGAACTATTTCATAATTTATTAACATCTAAAACCAGTTGGTAAGGAAATTAGCTTCTTTGCAATATCTGATATGTATAAAAGTAACAAATTAATTTCCTTTATGTAATAAACAATAATAATAATATATTCTTAATTGAGTAATTTATTTTTACTTTTATTAACAATACAAATATGTATATCGTATAATATACACATATGTTTGTGGAGGAGGGGGTTTGAAGATGATGAACTTTCTCCCCCCTCCAGTTTTCAATGATTTCGCACTTTGCTTTGAGCAAAACGACGATTTTTTGTCTGGGGAGGGGCAAGTACCAAGATAAACTTACCAATAATAATAATAATAATGTTAATAACAATATTATTATAACATTATTATTATTATTGATTTGCTTTAGTTTACTTCGCTTCTTGTGACACTTTTGGCTAATTTGCGAAGATGGAGATGAGTGATGATATGATGAAATTGATGAATGGACACTCGCAATGTACCCAAGCCGGAACTCGAACCCGGGACCAACATTTTTATTATTGGTAGTAGTAGTATCAAAGACGTTATTACCCTCGTAAATTATGCAAAAATGAAGTAGAAGTTGGTGCTAAAGCATTTGTGTTCAAACAAAATTATTTTTTCTACACGTTCAATTTCTGATTAATAATGGAAAACCATCACACAAACTATTTTTGAAAGACAGAAAATGCTTGATAAATGTATTCCAAATATAATTTTTTTTTACATTAACATTTATAACTTTTCTGCACGATATATATATATCACAAATATGCAACATGGAGCGAAGTGGACAATAAATTGTGTACGTATTCAAAGTTTCTTTAATACATATTATATACAACATATATTATTTAAATACAGTACACATCCAATTCATCCATCTCACAATAAACCAATAGCAAAAATGACATAAATTGTATCAAATGTACACGTTCCCTTTCCTCATGCATTTAAAACAAAATCAATTAAGACAAGTCTTATTTATCCGTCTGGAAATTTACAATTCATTAACAAGAAAATTTTTGGATCCAATTTTTTTTTGTAGGCTCTAATCAATATTGATTTAATAGGGCGCAAATAGTTTCACGGGACGCCTATTCATTCTCTCCATTACAACTTTTGTGCCTCCCTGATGGTGTAGTGGTAACATTGTCGCCTTGTGCTCAAGGGGTCCCGGGTTCGATACCAGGTGGAGGCACATGGTACAGTGGTTAGGATCCCACTTTAAACTGTAGGCCCAGTCCCGATTAGCCTTTTTGTGCGTCAAGTGGACTTAAACCCAAAAATATATCAACCAATCTTACAACTTATTTTCATTTAGATCGTTCGGCGCCCAGGGCCGACTCCCTCCGCCCCCTAGCTACAGTTCTGAACTTGGTAAGACTAAGAACAGTATTTTTATTTGCATAAAATTTGAAGTTGTGAGCGGTAATTGTCCCCTGCAGGTACACTTGGCTGTCAATATTCCCCCCTTGCCTCCCCTAGAACTCATTTCAGTCCAAGGTTGGTAGGCAATGACCTCTGCCCTACCCCCCCCCCCCCGTGGTTGCGCCACTGCATCGTTGTGTGCAACGTATGGGTGGGGGCTTGATTGGTTTGATATCCTGTTGCATTCCGACTTGTACGGTCAGAAGAAGACGCTGTACATTGAGGAGGATCTATGTACGGCCAACGGCAAAGATAATGGTAGACAAATTGTCAACCGCTATTTTCACTACTTTTTTATTATACATCCTGTGCTGTTTTAAGGAATGAAACTATGTTGGTTCGAAGCAGCCATTGTTCTCTGCTTAATTGACGTATTTATATCCATTCATTGTCATCACATTGTGTAATTCAGACCGAATGAAAGTGGTGGTGTACAATTCGCCTACTGTTTCTTTTGCCGTTGGGTGTACAAGTTTCCCAGTGAAAGTACAGAACCGTTCCGATGCACCAATTAGGTCATCATGGCCGTCACAAGGTAAAGAAGAATGGAACCCTACATCACCAACCGTTACGTCGTTGGACCGTGTATTGTTTAGTCTATCTCTGCAGTGCAAGCGCAACAGGCAATTTGTCATTTGGAAGGTGTGAATAAAAAAATACTTCATTGATATATTGGATAAATATTTAAGGCCTTTCTTTTAAGTGAAATTTCAAATTCAAAGGGAGGATTTTTGGGCGTTAATATTTGAAAGTATCTTATTCAAAGGGTGAAAAAAAATTTGTTTCACTGTCCATAAACTAATATTCAGTTATGGTGTTGGATATATATACAACCTCTGACAATAAAGTTCGGTGAATGATCCTAAATATCGAAAGTAGACGAATTCTTAATGAAACCTACCTTACTGTCCTTCTCTGAACTTTCAAAGCGATTTTGAGGCGTGGGAAGAGAAAGAAATCTGGAGGATTCAGATCCAAATTTCTTGCAATGCATTGCTACAGAGGATGAGAGCTGTTGTGTGACCCTGAAACGAAACGACAAATCATGAAATGGCGTTCTCCTGCATCATCCCGTCGGAAGAAGGCCAAGGCGGAAAAATTGTTGTTCCCTCCGGCAGGAATTCCTTGTAGATCATGACATCACTGTCAAAGAAAGTGATAAGCATCGTCTTGATGCGTGATTTTTACGCCTTGTATCTTCGGTTGGGACTGTGCCAAGAAAAGGGGGGATACCACTTTGAGGATGAAATTAATTGAGGTTGGCGAAAACACCGAATGGTGAGAGGCGAGGTGACTCATCTACAACAAGCACCCCGATTGTGAGAGGCGAGGGGACTCACCTAAAACAAGCACCCCGATGGTGAGAGGCGAAGGGACTCACCTACAACAAGCACCCCGATGGTGATAGGCGAGGGGACTCACCTAAAACAAGCACCCCGATGGTGAGAGGCGAGGGGACTCACCTAAAACAAGCACCCCGATGGTGAATGGCGAGGGGACTCACCTACAACAAGCACCCCGATGGTGAGAGGCGAGGGGACTCACCTAAAACAAGAACCCCGATGGTGAGAAGCGAGGGGACTCACCTACTACAAGCACCTCGATGGTGAGAGGCGAGGGGACTCACCTACTACAAGCACCCTGATGGTGAGAGGCGAGGGGACTCACCTAAAACAAGCACCCCGATGGTGAAAGGCGAGGGGACTCACCTAAAACAAACACCCTGATGGTGAGAGGCGAGTGGACTCACCTAAAACAAGCACCCCGATGGTGAGAGGGGAGGGGACTCACCTACTACAAGCACCTCGATGGTGAGAGGCGAGAGGACTCACCTAAAACAAGCACCCCGATGGTGAGAGGCGAGGGGACTCACCTAAAACAAGCACCCCGATGGTGAGAGGCGAGGGGACTCACCTAAAACAAGCACCCTGATGGTGAGAGGCGAGAGGACTCACCTAAAACAAGCACCCCGATGGTGAGAGGCGAGGGGACTCACCTAGTACAAGCACCCCGATGGTGAGAGGCGAGGGGACTCACCTAAAACAAGCACCCCGATGGTGAGAGGCGAGGGGACTCACCTACTACAAGCACCCCGATGGTGAGAGGCGAGGGGACTCAACTAAAACAAGCACCCCGATGGTGAGAGGCGAGGGGACTCACCTAAAACAAGCACCCTGATGGTGAGAGGGGAGGGACTCACCTAAAACAAGCACCCCGATGGTGAGAGGCGAGGGGACTCGCCTATTACAAGCACCTCGATGATGAGAGGCGAGGGGACTCGCCTATTACAAGCACCTCGATGGTGAGAGGCGAGGGGATTCACCTAAAACAAGCACCCCGATGGTGAGAGGCGAGGGGACTCACCTAAAACAAACACCCTGATGGTGAGAGGCTAGGGTACTCACCTAAAACAAGCACCCCGATGGTGAGAGGCGAGGGGACTCACCTACTACAAGCACCTCGATGGTGAGAGGCGAGGGGACTCACCTATAACAAGCACCCCGATGGTGAGAGGCGAGGGGACTCACCTAAAACAAGCACCCCGATGGTGAGAGGCGAGGGGACTCAACTAAAACAAGCACCCCGATGGTGAGAGGCGAGGGGACTCACCTAAAACAAGCACCTCAATGGTGAGAGGCGAGGGGACTCACCTAAAACAAGCACCCCGATGGTGAGAGGCGAGGGGACTCACCTAAAACAAGCACCCCGATGGTGAGAGGCGAGGGGACTCACCTAAAACAAGCACCCCGATGGTGAGAGGCGAGGGGACTCACCTAAAACAAGCACCCCGATGGTGAGAGGCGAGGGGACTCACCTAAAACAAGCACCTCAATGGTGAGAGGCGAGGGGACTCACCTAAAACAAGCACCTCAATGGTGAGAGGCGAGGGGACTCACCTAAAACAAGCACCCCGATGGTGAGAGGCGAGGGGACTCACCTACTACAAGCACCTCGATGGTGAGAGGCGAGGGGACTCACCTATAACAAGCACCCCGATGGTGAGAGGCGAGGGGACTCACCTAAAACAAGCACCCCGATTATGAGAGGCGAGGGGACTCAACTAAAACAAGCACCCCGATGGTGAGAGGCGAGGGGACTCACCTAAAACAAGCACCTCAATGGTGAGAGGCGAGGGGACTCACCTAAAACAAGCACCCCGATGGTGAGAGGCGAGGGGACTCACCTAAAACAAGCACCCCGATGGTGAGAGGCGAGGGGACTCACCTAAAACAAGCACCCCGATGGTGAGAGGCGAGGGGACTCACCTAAAACAAGCACCCCGATGGTGAGAGGCGAGGGGACTCACCTAAAACAAGCACCTCAATGGTGAGAGGCGAGGGGACTCACCTAAAACAAGCACCTCAATGGTGAGAGGCGAGGGGACTCACCTAAAACAAGCACCCCGATGGTGAGAGGCGAGGGGACTCACCTAAAACAAGCACCCCGATGGGAACAAAATGCTACTACGTCCACGTCGTTGTTCCTGGGTTACGCGAAATGCAGTACAGAAACCCGGTTATTTTCTTACGTAGAATCCGATTCTACAATACAAAATGGGGGTTTCCATTTAAAACTTCACAGTTGCCCCCCGCCCCACCCACAGGGAACGGGGATGGGGAATCAGGTGTGATATCATTGAATAGCTTTCTTTCACTTATTAAACACGTATTTTTTCGTTTTCCGATTTCTCACGAAATTTGACCGTTCCGGGGCTTTTGGACCACCTAGTATATAACCTTCGCATATTGTTTATGTCAATTGGTATTGCAACTCCATCATACTATGTCCTTCCAAATCGCGTAACTCTCGTTATCGGTTGGTCGTTGCATGATAACCGGTTTGGTTATAAAGATTTTGGAACGTAGGAAATTTTGGCAGGTTGAGGTTTTGAGTTGCCGTTTTCATGTGACATGTAGGGTTTCAACAATCGCGCCGATGGCTTATCATAATACATAATCTAAGCCCTGATTGGGACTCAAACTTGGAACGTTCGAGATGATAATTATGATTCGATCTCTTAACGTGTTCGGCTACAGAGCCGACTTTGTAATTGGAAGTGTGTAATTTGAACAGAATGTTGCATTCAAATGAGTAAGTTGTCGATCCTCTTAAACTATTGTGTCATTGTTTTCCCAACTGGCTAAACAAGATAACAAGTATGCCGTGGATCATGTTAAATTTGTGTAGGCGAAATCTTTGGTGTAAAGTGTATAAAACAAATTGTTTATGTAAGAGAAAATACTTCACAAAGTTTGCATTGTGTGAGGAATTTCACCATCCAAATTGCCCTTCTGTAGTCTGGATCGCTGGCAGAGTTATGCCTTATATAATCATTAACAGTTCAATGCAAGACATTCAGCCAAAAAAATGGAAGTCGATTAGCATTGTCTAAAACGTTTTACTTTTTAATGGAATTTATTTTGTGAAATTTACGTTAACGTTATGTATCTCTTATGCAGGATGTCTTGTACACCTATGATTTAGTATTTCTCAAAGTTTTTCCCCCATCCTAATATACCTGTGTATGTAATATTGCCAGCTGCAGCAGCTTGTTAAGGCAAATATTGATACCATGCCATCTTTTAGCATGAACTGTTGTCCAGAATTAGAACATATGACTGTGCATAGTGCAGTAATCTTAAACCTGAAATAGTGCTCCATCGCCGAAGAAGACATAAAGGAAGTGTATCTTCATCAAACGTGGTACTTTTACATACTTACTTCTGCCTTGGTAACCTCCACTATCTGTGTTTTGTACCCATGCAGTCAACTACCGGGAGGGTGATATTAACGCACTTTTTTGACTGGGAGTGAAAGCCTTTGGAAAACTTTCAGTATTACTTGCGCTTGTGTTCGACTGGTCAGAGATTTTTTGTCTAAGAGATTTCCAGTAGGTCTAATTGAAGTTTTTGTCCTTGTGTATGAATTTACCCAATCTATAGAACCTACACTCTGTCCCAACTATCTCTGGAGCAGGCGAACGAAAACAAGTAGTGACGCGAGACCGCTTCACCAATGAACACGTAAGAGAAACGAGATTGCGTAAAGGGGGGAAAGGCGACTGCTATTACCAGCCTTCGTAGCAGCGTGTACTGCTTCGCTCTGTTCACTCGATTTCCTCCCTTTCTCTGCCGCCATGCGCGGCCTTACTCCACAGAAATTTTTGGGCAGGGTATAGTATAGGGCTTGTGCTCCATAAAGTAAGCTACATACTGTCTTTTCCAGTTGAGTTGCCACTAGAACAAATATCGAAGTCACCACCTACAAACTACACATACCCACAAGAACAAAACGTTAAAAATTACGATAATTAATCTTCCATATGGTAAAATCTGCATGTCGATATATTCTTTGTTTTCTGTATGCTGTTGAAATTACAACTACAAATGTCCTTTTTCAAAAGCAAAATTACAATACTCGTATTCAGTTAGTACTATTTTCTTAAAAGGCAAGTCACATCATTATCCTTAATCAAATCACAAAAAAGCATGCATAGCATTTGCTTTTATGTTATTTCGAAATTTCGTCATAGTTCGCTGTACAGAATGGGAGCACGTTTACTTATTATCTTCCTATATTTGTCAGCAATTGAATATGTGGCATCTTTTTTCCTCCTGATGTTAATCTGCTCTGCTATTATTCAGAGGGACAGATGACGATTTTGCAGTAACAGTTGCCAAATCTTTTCCATGTTGGAGTGCGTGGGAGACTAGGCTGGCGACCAATCCTTGTGTTGGCTTCAACGTTTTCCCGCCCTCCTCGGAAGCGTCATAGCAGCGAAAAATTTTGGATCGTTTCATTGCTTCATATAGATAAGAAGCACCCCGGAAACAATATTTTGTGGTAACTATATCATTGTATGAATTCCAGATAATCTGAATAAGATTTATTTGGAGCAGACAGTTCGAATATGATGATACAGAGCTCAAGTAATTGTAGGTAGTTGCACGAATTTAATTTTGATATATTCAGTCCATATTGCTCATTTTGCCATTATTTTAATACAGCCAAGAGCCAAAATATGTTGTACAGTTGGGAGAAAATTGACAATGTTGTGAAATTATTAAAGCACGCCTTAAAATTCCTATATTTCCTCCCTCTGTCCCCCGATACTATGTATCATATAACACATACGGAATGTGAAATAATGCTGAACTTGGGACTTGAGGATATACGAATTATAATGAGAATATGAAGGAAAATATTAATTTGAACATCTTTTAATTACGCGGGATTCCACATTAGAAACACTGGATCCGTAAAACCCCTGAGCACGTATATTTACGTTAACATACTAATGGAAATTTGATTAACTATTTCTTGATTCGCAATGTGCATGACGTATTACTAAACGAAATGCAACCTTTCTTTCAATACAATTGAATTTCAGATCAATCAATCTGATTGCCTTTCATGAAACGCATTAAAACGTTACATTGATGATGGTTTGAAATATTTTTAGAAAATCCTTCCACTTTTAATCATCTTTTACCGTGCATATTTCCTGTCTTCCCTTTTGTGACTAATGGCACTCGACGGCAACCGCCAGGCCACAGGAAATGTAACAAATGATGCGGAATTGGCGGTGATGTGTGATAAACTCAGTGCAGCTTACCGAGAGCTCAAAGGGTCTGTTCGCACCAAATGGAGCCGAGAGAAAAACAGATTCAAATAATCCACCTCAGTTGCATGTTTGCATGAGGATTTTTCCACCGAATTGAAGCAATTGTTAAACTTACGGGGCAAATGTTGGGAAAAAATATTTATACGTTGATGTAGAAAGTGATGCACAGGCTTTCTGTGTGGAGAGGTCACTCCATCAGGTTTAAATATTCCTCTCGAAAAGACCTTTTCTCTACCTGACAAGGAATTTACAAGATGAAAACGGATTATTTTAGCTTCTTACAAGCTGCGAATTTCTGACACCTCGCCTCTTTCATATATGCTAGATGCGAATCTATTTATATACTTTTCTCTCATATGTACATTTATATTCATCTGTAATTTCCATATTCTGATTCTGTATATTCATAAATTAGCATAACTGTATAGCTTAACACATTAATTCATATCGGGCAAAAAGGTGTTTTTTTATAGTTATAGAATCAATACAAAGTCAACTATAAGCTTACTTGTAATCCCAGTGCAAATAATAATAATAAGAATAATAATGGTTTCAAGAAAGGTAAGAGGGCCGATAGCGCTGTGGTATCGCCGTCGCCTTGTAGTCAAGGGGTCCCGGGTTCGATACCCGGTGGAGGCACAAGTAGTTCGGATCCCACTTTAAGTTGCAGGTCCAGTCCCGATTAGCCATACTGTGCATAAAGTGGACTTAAACACCAAATCAATCAATCAATTAAGAAAGGTAAGTTCCAAGATCCCTGGCATATCTTCGATTGTGTCTGGAAAGCAGCATTGAAACTCGGCCACTTTCCTCATAAATACTTAAGTAATAAAAAGTAGAAGTGCACGAATGTAATGAAGAAGCAGCACGCAGGTTTAAATGAGCAAGCCCTATTATCTAGTTTAGATAGTGCATCTTCTTTTAAGGTAGACTTCTATGGAGATATTCACCCTGTATTACACTTCTTAGTAAGCAATAATTAATTGACTAATACAAAATCACATTTAAATGCTTGTAATTTGAAATTATTCTGAGAGAAATTATGAAACAACCACTAAATAAGACAGTCCGCAAAGGCATAAATTATAAATAATATGGCTAATCCACTTGCAAAACAGTATTTTTCGAGTCCTAGTATCTTCCAGTCTTGTAAATTTACTGTGCAACGTTCAAATAATTCAAACATTACATTGATTCATACTTTCAAACAGAACTTTCAAGATTTCTTATTGAAACTTTTGACGGATATATACTGTTTTCGTATGTTCTTCAATGAGATATGATGTTGCTGTATGTTCATAACTGTCCCTAAACATAGAATCGTGTCCGCTGTGTGGGTGAAGGTGACGTAGAGAGAACGGAAATACTTCAGGGATGATTGACAGTTGACCCCACACATTGGGAAATTAACTGAAATAGCTGAAAAGCTGTACTTAGAAACATGTACAACGTATTCTACGTCAGTCGTATGGATGAATGTACATATAGTAGTATGTATGGAAAACCCGATATTGTAGTTGAAAACTTCTTGGTGGAATGGTTAACATAGAACACCGTGATCCTAGGACCCATGGGGCATGGATGTTCATTATTTCGGTACTTCGATTAATTGATCATTATTTAACCACTTATTCTCATCGTCGCGATTAATCTAGGCAGAAGAGCGACATAAAATGACAAAATACAAATACCATTGTTCCCATTGTTTTACTTACAAACCATGTACATATAACTAGAGACGTGACGTTTTCGTTTTAACGATAACACCGAAAAGTTTAGGAAGGCAAAATAAAGTGTTTAAAATTTATTTGGGTAGGTATAGGAGGAAAGTTTTCAGTGTTTCGGAATCGCGAAATAACGTGAATTATGCAATTTTTCAGAATAACACCGAATTTTACACTTTAACGCGAAAAAAGCCGCGACGTATGCAATATAAACCGAGGATAACATTTCTTCTGTTCAAATAGAACTACCTGAAGCGCTATTTTGTCATTTGTAGTGTAGCTGATGATAATTCGATTCAAGAGATATTGTCATGCTTCATTTATTGCTAATAACAACAACTCTGTTCCAGCACAAGGATATTCATAAAATGACATGGAGATCCCCGGATAGAAAAACTTACAATCAAATTGACCACATGCTGATAAATTGTAGACATACGTAGATGAGATAGCATTGATGTTAGATCGTATAGAGGGGCTAATATTGATTCCGACCATTATTTGCTTATGGGATGGATTAGAGCAAGAATATCTAATAGTCGAAAAATGAAGGCGACTAGCCTGATGAAATTTAATGTCACGCAGTTAAGAAATCCAACGGTGGTTGAAAGGTACAGAAGTAAATTACAAGAGGGATTCATCGGGACGAAACCGGCAGAAGTGGAAAATGTAGATGAGAGGTGGGATAGATATAAGCTGAGGATCAGTAATGTAGCAAAGGAAATACTTGAAACACAAGAACCAGTAAAGAAAGAAACGTGGTTCGATGAGGAATGTCAAAATGTAATCAAAGATAAGAATGATGTAAAAATGTAAGACAGATGTATAAGCTGGTAAATAATACAAAATATGTTTTTAAGCCAAGGACAACAGTCTGTAGAAATGAAACAGGCGATATAATTGAGGACTAAAAGTGGTAAACGTTGTAAGTGCCAAAAGCGAAACTGTTGGGAAATCACATCGTTCAGCACATCAGCTCGTACAAACGTTCACACTAGTGCCTTTTTAAACGCCCTTTGAACTACTTAGAGGGGCACCAGTCACTTTTCACGTTTACCACATTATCGAGCATGGCACATTTCACAGTTTAACGTAGAAAACGGTGTTTGAATTCTTGTGGCACTTACAGCGTTTACCAATTTTAGTCTTCAATTAGTGACAGTAATGAAATTTTAGAAATGTGGAGAAGGCATTTTAATGATGTATTTAATGGCAGTGCAGATGTAGCAGGTATGCTGGAAGAAGGATTAAATGAAGAAGATGAAGGAGGAGAGGGCATAGAAAGTCCAACGTTAGATGAAGTATGGGAGGCAGTCAAGATATTGCAAAATAGTAAAGCACCTGGGATAGATAACCTTCAAGCAGAGCTGCTTAAGCATGTAGGCGAGAGTGTCATTAGAGGCATGAACGTTGCCTATAAAGTATTTGCAAGAATTATATATAAACGACTACTACCATATGTAGAAAAATGCATTGGACCATATCAATGTGGGTTCAGGCCAGGAAAATCTACAATTAACCAGATATTCACCTTAAGGCAAATACTGGAGAAAACTCTGGAGTTTGGGATAGGAACGCACCTTCTATTTATTGATTTTAAAATCTGCATACGATAGTATAAACAGGGCCCAACTATATCTGGCAATGGAAGATCTTGGAATTCAATAGGATTACTAAGAATGGTGAGGATAACTATGGAGGGCTTTAATAGTAAGATAAGAGTAGGAGGACAACTCTCAGAACCTGGTGAAATAGAAAATGGACTAAGACAAGGCGATGTGCTGTCCTGTTTGTTGTTTAACAATGCCTTAGAGAAGGTTATACGCTAAGCTCGTGTGCAAATTATGGGTACCATATATTATGAGTCAATCCAGATACTAGCATATGCGGATGATGTGGACATAGTAGGAATAGCTCTAGATTCAGTAAAAGAAGCATTTCTAGCCATAGAAAGGGAAGGAAAGAAGATGGGATTGGTGTTGAATGAAGGGAAGACTAAGTACATGACAGCAGGTAAAGCACACGGATATAATCCATCACCGACCATAACAATGGCTAATTATACCTTTGATAGAGTATATCTATCTGGGTTCTGTTGTGACATATGAAAATGATTCACAATAGGAAGTAAAGGCACGACTTATAGCAGCGAATAAGGCCTATTATTGACTACAGAGACATTTTAAGAGCACAATATTGTCCAGAACAACTAAGTTAACACTTTACAAGACACTGATAAGACCTGTATTGACCTATGCTGCGGAAACCTGGACCAGTTCAAGGAAAGATGAACAGCTGGTAGAGACGTTTGAATGAAAGATATTGCGAAGAATATTGGGACCACTGGAAAATGGAGAAAGCTATTTAATAAGGAGCTCTACCACTTATATCAAACCAACAGTTATATTAACCAACAGTTAATGGTGTAATAAAGGCGGCAAGATTAAGATGGGCAGGTCATGTGATTCGCATGAGTGATATTGAACCTGCAAAGAGAGTGGTGTTGGATAGCCCAGTTGGACAGAGGAAGCGAGGAAGGCCTAAATTAAGATGGGTGGATGGAGTGGATGAGGATGTTTGGAAGCTGCAGTATAGAAATTTGAAAGTTGTGGCAAAAGGTAGAGATAGATGGAGACAAATCACAGAGGATGCCAAGGTTCATCAGTGAACTGTAGCGTCATATTGCAGAACGGGAAAATTTTCAGGGAGAAGCACATGTTGAGTTTTCGGAGGAGGGGGGGGGCGTGTATGTGTGTGTACACAAAACTGTCGCAGAGGGATTTTTTGGCATTGCTAGGGAAATGTGATATATGTGTATGATTGTGTTCAAAGATTTGGGTGTTATCATTCAATAAACATTTCTTATTTAGTGCCTCATGAGGTGAAATAGTTTCCGAAATGGAAGCAATTCGGTCATTTCTCACAAAGGTAAAGTAAGCCGTATTTCTTTTTTTTTTGTAATTAAAAACTAAAATTTGTTTCAATTTTTCAGAACTAAAACAATATGAAAATATTCAGAATATAAGGAACAGTAAAAATGCATGCAAAAATAACACCGATTTTAAATTAATAACATCGAATTTTGCCCTAAATCTCGAAAACTACGTAACACCGAATTGCAGTAAGAAATAACACCGAATTTCACGGAAAAATAAAATGAAAATCTCACGTCCCTACATATAACATATGTATGTTCTAAGTGATAATTACGTGTGTTCTTTTACGTATTCAAATTATTCGCCTTGTAATCAAGGGATCCTGAGTTTTCAAGAATTGGTTTTCTGATTTAAGGATCCCTTATGCTCTCGCCATTTCTCTATAACATACTTTCTTCTCATTTCATCGTTTTGAAGTTTTTGTTTCGTTTCATTGGAGTGTTGGTAAAACTTTCTGAATGTTTCTTCTCTCGCCATCACTTTTCTGAGCGTTTTCCCTGGACCTGGGTGTATTTCTCCCAGCAGTAGTCAGTTGAAAGAAGGAGTTATATATTAGTGAAACTGCTTTTAAAGTTGGTGGCTGCAGAATTAGATGTGCAGTGCATGTCTTCCAAAAATCCCATTGTTGCTTCTGTGACTTTCCGTAACGGGGAATCGTATGGATGTTGTAAATTGCACATCATAATGTATTTTAAACGCCTATGGAGGGACACTCAAAGACAACAAACACCCAGGCCTGTACTCGAGCCCGGGAACCTCGGTAGCGAGGTCGACAGTCGACTATTAACGTGGTCGGCTAGAGAGTCTGCTCATAGCAATAAAGAGGTTACACCATTTCTGTATTTTCAATTTTTGTTCAAGGGGTCCCGGGTTCGATACCCGATGGAGGCCCAAAATGGTTCGGATCCCACTTTAAACTGTAGGTCCAGTCCCGATTAGCCTTCCTGTGCATAAAGTGGACTTCAAAAACCAAATCAATCATTTTTTGTTATTTTCTTCATATTTCTATAATTTTGGGGCTAATCACGGCGATGAGGAGGAGTGATGATTAGATCCAACTGCATAAGGGACACTAACACAGAACACCCATGCCAGGACTCGAACACGGAAACTTCGGTGGCGAGATCGACTTAGCTTTCGCTCGACCACCAAACTGGCGTATATCATTTGTGCATTACGAGCAACTTGTAATTAGGTGAATGATGAATGTCTAAACTGAATATAGGCTGCAGGAACGTGACTGTTCTGATGATCCATGTATATTCTTAACTTTCCTCCTAAAATCAGGCGCCTAATGATGTTACGAGTTTAATTCAGCCACCGCAAAGGTGCTCAATGAATGAATATGTGTCCCACAATCAGCTGGGACGTCGCGTGAATACCGAACGAGTTCGTTGCAGACTTTCGTTGGGACTCCGGTATCAACTCGACAGCGCAGAAACCGCAGACTCCCACATCATAAGCGTGCGACTCGACCTGTTCACTTTCACAGCCTCAACGTCTTTTCCTTCCTCCCATCCTTATGGACTCTTGAAAGAAGGAACGTTTGCTGTTTACATAAATGTTGCAGCCAAAATGGAACGAGGTAGTTGCTCAGACTCCGTATGGGACACGAGGGGCCGCGACAAGCTTCAGATACTCTCTTTCTCCGAGAGACGGGGCTCTAATATTCAAGTCGCTGTTAACCCGCCTTTGCATATGTAGAAGACACTTTCCGGGGACCTCTTTTTCGGTACTAGAATAAATCTTGCGCATTCACAATTTATGCTTTCCTTGCATGTTGAGCTCCGAAACGTGTTTGTGAAAATATTTATAATTATGCACAATGTGTGATTATATTGATATGATTTCTTATCGGTCTATTTGATTTTTAATTAGTGATATTTTTTTTTATTTCTATCGCTTAGTAGTCAGAAATCAGATTTCAAAATTGGTCAGTGCTTCTTGTGTTTGCATAATTAGAACTGCTACTAAGGAATTGTAATATTACCGTTTGAATCTTTAGGATTCTGTATAGACAGGGATAGCATAGTGGTAATGGGCGTTGACTTCAAAGGGACAAGGCTTTTTCTACCTAATGAAGTACGTCAAGGGCGGGCAGAGTACATTTTTGCAATCTCAGTATTCATTCTCAATAAGATTTTTTGAAATTTTACGTGCATAGACAGAAATGCGACATGTATAAAAGTATTGCTAAGTTTTCGTTCTCTAAATTATCTATTCATTTAGTAGATAATAGTAGGTGGAATGGGCGATTCTGGCTGCGCCCTTTGACATACTTTTTATTTTACGACGTTTTACGGACTAAACTAACCTACAATGAGAGAAAAATGGACAGAAAAAAGCTCTGGCATCACTTTTTAAGCTATTTTTTATGCTAACTCGTTTTTTTGACCTACATTTGAAATGACTTACGACATTTTCCTATAAGGCTGCCTTTTTTAATGTAAGGCCCCCCCCCTCAGTGTAATCTACTACGACCTGCTAATAGGCTTTTGCTCTCAGCGTAATTCGTTTTACGGGCTAAACTAACCCACAATGAGAGAAAATTAGACAGAAGAGAAGCTCTGGCATCAGTTTTTAAGCTATTTTTTACCTTCTGCAAATCTTGCTTTTATGCTAACATCGTTCTTTGACCTACATTTGAAATGACTTACGACATTTTCCTATAAGGCTGTCTCCTTTTACTGTAAGCTCCCCCTCGGTGTAATTTACTACAACCTGCTAATAGGCTTTTGCTCTCAGCGTAATCTGTTTTACGGGCTAAACTAACCTACAATGAGAGAAAATTAGACAGAAGAGAAGCTCTGGCATCAGTTTTTAAGCTATTTTTTTACCTTCTGCAAATCTTGCTAACATCGTTCTTTGACCTACATTTGAAATGACTTACGACATTTTCCTATAAGGCTGTCTCCTCTTACTGTAAGGTCCCTCAGTGTAATCTACCACGACCTTGCACTCTCAGCGTAATCTGCCACAATGTTTTGTTTTTAAAACTCTCAGGTGTGATCTTCTACAATGTGTGTGTGTGATAACCAAAATTTATTTTTTGTTAAGGAAATCCCTGGCCCCCAAAAAAAGAAAATATCCCGCCAGGGGTGCGTGGTGCCCAACACAGTTCTAATGGCCACGGCTAACAAAGCCATGCCTTTGTAGAGTTTCATGGGTTCTTTTTTTTTTAAACCCCCCATGACTCCCTACAGAGGACCTCCGTGTGTAATGTGTGTGTTTTATGATTGAAGAGAAGAAAAATTTTTTGGTTAAGAATGGAATGTGTAAGAACTAAAAAAGTTTCCGTAGGGGGTGCAGCATCTGAAAGAAATAAAAAAATATCCTCAAAAAATAGTGTACATAATATGATAGAAAAAATATAAAAAAAAGTGTGAATGCAAAAATTAGTGTGAATGATTGTTTTTTTAAAAAAAATAATAGAAAAAATATAAAAAAATGTGAATGCAAAAATTAGTCTGAATAATTGTTTTTTTTTAAAAAAAAAAAGTGGTACAAGAAATAATACATACTTTTTTTGATGAAGAAGTCTAATGGTGCGAGCAGATTTCTTCCTCGTCATGACATCCCCATTCTCGGGTGTGGATGTTGCAGTCCAGTAGCCTCAATTTGGTGTCGTGGGGAATAAGCGCCACTTTGTTGATCGTGGATGTACGCAACTGGTCGATGGTGCTCGTGATCTGATGTTCGGTCATGCGTTTGATTTTTTTGTCGAACAAGCACGACTTGTAATGTTCTACGGTCAGTTTGTTTGTGCTCGAACGCCCCACCCCTTTTGCTTTTTTTATTTCGGTCTCGTCCTGGATTTTCACGGCATACATTTTCGCTCGAAGACCCGCAAACTCTGTGATGATGCGGCCGTTGACTTCATCCTTCATCTTCCCGATCGTCATTTTCTGGCTGTTGTCGAAGAGAGCGTGATCTTTTGGATAGTTCGAGAAGTCGAAATGCTGGCTCATGTTTTTCAGATCTTCGTATAGATCATCGGTGTGGATGTTGTACACGAAGCTGTCTGTGTCTGTGTACGCCACCTCGATCGCCTCTCCATAGCGTGGCTTCATGATGTTGTAGTGAAACTTGTACATGGCCAGCTTCGACAACTCGAGGATCGCGACTCCCACGGCGATTGGTTTGTTGAATGTTATGTGGCGGAGAGCACGTTCGATCAATACCAACGTGTCGCTCAGTATCGTGAAGTTCTTGTACGTGGGCTGAGCGACGAGCTTGTTTATTTTCTTCGGGTCGGAGACCAAGTTGATATTTCTTCTTTTCCTGGCATCTTCCATGCTCTTGCCGTAGATACTATTGTTCATCAATTTGTATAGGTTTTTGTCTGCGGAAGAAGAAGCTGATGCTCGACGTTGAGTGTTGCCGTCGATATAGGGTGCTAGCCACCTGGTCTGTTTAAACTTCAATCCCGAGTGCACATGCTTCAAAACCAATCCATGCTGGAGGTAGAATTGTAGGAGACGATAATGCACCACGTAATTCTCTTTGCTCTTGAAGGTGAGCATCAGCTTTTTCTCCGGAGCCGTTTCCATTACAGGTGCCATCGCAAATCCATGGTGTTCTTGATGAAGCGATGCAGGATATTCCAAATCTACTTTCAGGAAACATCCATTTTCATGATCTTCGCTCCATTCTAAACAATCTTGAAGTTCCTGCTCGCTCATCCATTCGTATTCTCCGATGGGCAGAGGCTCGGACATGGCATAACCATACAGGTTGTTCATGTCCCAGTATGCCAAGAAGTTTGTCGGTTTCCCTGCATCGAAATCGGCAACATATGGATTGTTGGCTTTGACGTATCGAAGGGGACACTGGACGATTCCACCACGTTTTGCCTCTTCGACAAACAAAAGTTGATTGACGTCCTTGATGAGTTCTATCTTCACCTTCGTGGATTTTAACATCGCCTGCCAAGAATAACCCGGTGTGGTGTAGCTGAAAGCGGGGTCCAAACCATATGCTGCCATTCCTCTCGAGCGATGGAGATGAAAACGGTCGCTCAATAGCGTAACATCCAGTTTCAGATACAGATCGTGATAGTCGGCCATGGTTTGACAAGAGAATGTAGACCAGACGAGGTGAGCATGATGGTAGTCCTCTTCGGTGCAACAGGTGTCGCTAAGATGACTGTAGAATGCTTCTCTCGGTGGTAACGATGTTTCTGAGAATTTGGAAGCATCCGTCATGTATTCGTAGGGGTAAACACCCTTGCGTCTCAACAGTGCTAAATGTTGGTCGCCGAAACATTTCCTGGTGGCGACCAAATCATCGTCGGTGAGTTGAGACGCGAGTGTCGCCAAACTCGAAGACAGAAAGTTGTAGGAGTCCAAGAAGCGAATTTCTACGTGATTGCTATTTCCAACGTCGACCTTCTTGCTGAATGAAATGAATTTCTCATTGGTGCGAGCTACGACGCTAATGGGTTGAGCGTCGCATCCCATCTCCTTTATGAAGATTTTGGCGTCGTAGCCCTCCAAATTGTGAATGAATACAGGAATAAATTTCGGTTTCTTGATTTGTAGATTACAGTTGTTACACAGGGGGGCCACATATTTTCCCGTGTGATGATTGTGGTGGCGAACTTTGATATTTTCGAGGGTGAAGTTACATTCGCACGCATCACACTGAGAGGCAAGGTCGTATGCTTCCTTCTCTTCCTGGGTAAGAGGCTCCATTGCTTTGTCTTCTCTTAGTAGAGGAGCGAATTGTATGGCCATCTGTTTCAAGGTTTGAACAAATTTTTGTGGAGCATCATTGCCGCGATGTAAAATAACATTGCCTGTGTTGTTGACCATCAATCCAAAAGCGCAGGCTTCGTGATGTAGAATTTCGGTGGTGCTCGATACGCTGGGATTCGGTTCGCAGATGGCGAGTGGAAGTTGGAAACTTTCAAAGTCGGCGCATATCACCAAGGGATGCCAGAGTAACGCCTTGTAGTTGGAAAATGTCATGTCATGAGAAGGCATTTTGATAGCCGTAGCCGGATGTTTACTACACATTTTATAATGATCTTGGAGTTCTTCATCAGCATTCTTTTTTCCTCGAGCGTAGAATATACTCAGACATCTGTCGCACACTTGAATTTTATGTTGATGTGTGGTAATTTGACTTCTTGTTAATTTTGGAAGATTCTGAATTAGACAATAATGATAATTATCATCATCTTCGATCAGAAGTAATCTGATGACACGATTACTTTTAATGTTGCTATGTCTGAGAACGTAGATGGTGTTGTTTTTGTCTAATCCGAAGATGTGTACTGCTATACTTTCGTTTTTATCTGTCTTGTACTGTGCCTCAAATTTACTAATGTCTCGTAGATTTACAGGGTAATTAATACCAGCCATAGGTTTTTCAAATTCTGAGAGATATTCTGGCTTGTTGTAGTGGTATAAACAATGTTTGTTATTATTGGCTGGGTGATGATCGGCAATGATGCACCACAAAAAGCATCTGTTATCCTCATTTTGTATGTTGATTATGGCTTTCTTAGCGGCTATTTCCCGAGGCAAATTGATGTAGCTGGATGCTCCCATCGGGTTGTATCGTGCCACCTTCAAAGTTAAAGTGTGAGGCGAACCGCAAAGTGTCCAACCCGATCCACGTTGTTCGAAAGTCTCGTGCTTGTTCAACAAAGCGTCAAACATCTGGTTGCAAATGGCATCCACCTCATCGACGTCGGCGGCGTGGAGGCTCTTTACACCAGTGTAATGATGGAAAGTTTCTCGCTCTTTTTTTACGTTTTCGTAAATGACGGAAACGATGAGGTGGATTTTCAACGAGCATTGCAACAAAGCTTCGGTGATAGACGAAATTAACTTGGTTTTGACCGAATGAAAAAAGTTGTTTAGATCAGATGTTTCTTCAGATTGGAAAGTCTCCTTGGTTAAAATATTTCTAATATTTTCGCCGGTACTTTTCTGCTTTTTTCGTGGCGCTTGATCGTCAACATCAAGCTCTCTCTTACTTGATCCTCCCCCATGCACATCCTTCCGATGTCTACTCAAGTGAGAGATGGATATATATTTCCCACAGTCGTCACATGCACGTTTCGCTTCCTTCTTCTCCATTTTTTTGCTAAGAAAAAAAAGATGAAGTTGCTAAATTGCACTCATTTTTTGTGGTGTTATTTATATTAGACCCCGAAACCATAAATGATCTACCATAGATGAAGTTACTATTTGTGGTGTTATTTATATTAGACCCCCAAGCATAAATAATCTACCATGGATGAAGTTACTATTTGTGGTGTTATTTATATTAGACCCCAAAACCATAAATGATCTACCATAGATGAAGTTACTATTTGTGGTGTTGTTTATATTAGATATGTTCTCAATTTTTTTCTTAAATAACCAGCATGAATCTCTTTGGTTTTCGAAAACAAACCAACATGGAGACTGTACACCGCACGACGACAGATCTACCTTCCATGTTAACTAAACTCAATGGTCTACTGATTGTTCATCTCAACAGTATTTGGACGAAATTGGATGATGATGTGGGCAAGATGTTTTACGTCTTCAACAACAATTTACATTTTTACGAAATTCCGATCGGTGGGACACTTCAAATCACCGTGAATCCGGAAAACGTAGGCGAAATCAAAATATCTACCGGCAAGAACATTTTTCGAATCAAGCACGACAAGATGCTTTCTAACATTACGTACGATGTTTCTGCAGGAGATTATCTTTACGTTCAACTCCTAGGAGATTACGATAAACTCATTCCTCTCTTCGTAGAATTACGTATCGTCTATCCTATTATAAATAACCGTTAACCAAAAATGCCTAACGACATTTTCGGCAACACCAAGCGTGTAGACCACGCAGAAGAGATTCTCATGTTGGACGTCCGAATTAAAAAGTTGAGGAGCGATTTGATCGCTTTGCAGGAGACCTTAAACAAAAGTTTAGAGTCGGAAATCGCTACGCTCCAAACGCAATGTCTCGACCCCATTCTGAAAATCGATTCCGAACTGAAAACGCTCATAAAAAATTATGTCGACGTACCTTCTTACGACAGCGTTCAAAATATACAGTTGAGCGTGGATTCGCTTCAAAATGATTTGGCCAAATTACAGCAATTTCAATCGAAAAATGAAGATTTGGAAAAATTGAAACTCGAAATCGAAGAACGAACTTCTGCAATCGAAAAGAATTTCTCTGAACTTCAAACCGTCGTGAAGGATATTGATGCGGAACGCTTGCACGTCGTCGTTTCCAAATTACAAGAAGAATTCGCCGGCACGTTGGAAGAAATTAAATCCAAGTTACAGACTTTGGAAGATACAATGACGAACCTACCATCGTCGGACGAACTGCAGGTCATCAGTAAAAGCGTTGCGAACATAAAAATTCAATTGGAGGCTTATCAAGATTTCGAACACATTCAAACCACCATCGCTACGCTTCAGGCATCCTTGGAATTGATCAACGAAGAAATTAAAAATATTCACGCTGAAGCGAGCGCGTTGACGAGCATTCAGGACACGTTAATCACGGTTCAGCAGAAGATCGAATATTTAGAAAATTTGAACGTCGAATCCAATCTTGCTCATTTTCATCACGTACTCGACAACATACAGGGTGATTTGGAATCGTTACGGACGAGCGTGCCTTCGAGCGAAGATTTGGAAAAATTGAAAACGGCGGTGACGACACTATCCGAATCGAACGATATCAAAAGCTCATTGAGCGATCTCGAGAGTAGGGTGGCCAATCTCCCCACCTCCAAAGAATTACACGCTTTGAAAAGGAACATATCTCGAATGCTGAAACGACTAGAAACGGAAACGGCGAACGTGGAACAGATTCGAGACGAACTTGCTTCGCTGGTGTCGACGCTGCCCACTTCGCAGAGCGTCGCCGATCTTCACACGCAGTTTACCGAGATGCGAAGCATCGTGAACGATCTTACCGAGAAAAGTTCGAAATTGAATCAAGTTGAGAACCTTCAGAGTATTGTCGTCAACATCAGAGATCAAGTTGGAGTGCTGGAATCCACGCAGGAATCGACGCTGACCTCTTTCGGTTCCAAGTTGCAAGAACTGAACGAAAACTTCAAGCAGTTGAACGTGGAAGTGAAAATCAAACCGTCATTTTCTACAGTAACGGATACCATAGTCGAATATTTGTTGCCCGTACAAAATACACTGGGACAGCTTCACAGCAACCTCGTTAGCGTCGACACTAAATTCGCTAAATTGTTCACCTTGCAAGCCATCGAAATCAACAGCGTACCCAATCAACAGAGAATCTCCACGTTCGTCGAAGGTAACAAACTGTACATGTTACATCCTTATCATCCGTACTACAAGTTTCTCCTCGATGGCACGATTCAGATAAACGAATTTTCGTACTGGTCTCACGGTAGAAAAGCTAGCGTTCCCACCATGACTTTGATATCGAATCGTGGTGTCCAGAAAGCAGGAAACATTCCTCTGGCACGTTGGAACGAAACGCGCAACATATATGAAATACACGAAGACGAAGATCTCACCGTTTTCGACGTGAGTGCCGGCGATAAGCTGATCATTCAAAACACGAGCGAAGTGCCACCCTCTTTGAATCCCATCACGCTTGTGCTTCTCTTGAAACGTAATCTCTAAAAAATGTCTAGGCAAGCCGTCGTCGAAGAATTGCATAAACCTGCACGCCGTAACTACGAACGTTTGGCTGTGGTAACCAAGGGCATCGACGACCTCTGGCAAAGTGACCTCGTGGAGATGAGTAGCGGCAATTTGAAAAACGTGCATAAATTGAACAAGGGCAACAAGTACCTTCTCACCGTCATAGACACGTTTTCGAAATTCGCATGGGCTCTGCCTTTGAAGGCGAAAACGGGAACGTGCGTCACGGAAGCATTCAAATTAATTTTTCGCGAAAGCGGCGGCAGACGACTTCGGTTTCTGCAAACGGACAACGGTAAAGAATTTTACAACTCCGTATTCCAAAAGTTTATTCAAAAACATGGCATTCGACATTATTCGACCTTCAGTCACATCAAAGCCAGCATCGTGGAAAGATTCAATCGAACCTTGAAAACACACATGTGGAAACGATTCACGCTTCGGGGAAATTACAAATGGGTCGACATCCTGCCGGAACTCGTCGACACCTATAATGATACGGTACACAGAACGATAGGTATGAAGCCAGCCGACGTTACGAAATCTGACGAGCAGCGTTTAATTTCTACCGTTTACTGTCCAAAGTACACACCCACGACAAAGAAAGCTAAATACAAAATTGGAGACCAGGTGAGGATCAGCAAATTCAAACGCACCTTCGAGAAGGGATTCACAAAAAATTGGAGCACGGAACTCTTTACGGTGGTTCGAGTTTTACCCGGAAACCGACACACGTATATAATAAAAGATAGTAGCGGCGAGATTTTGAAAGGAAGATTTTACGAAGAGGAACTCTCTAAAACGAAACACCCCGACACGTACCTCATCGAGAAAGTATTGCGTAGGAAAGGTGATAAATTGTTTGTCAAATGGCTGGGACTTCCGGAAAAGAGTTGGATCGATGCGAACGAAGTGATCTTGTGAGTACGTGGAACGTGGTGAAGCGTCTACCGGATCCGGAAAGTCAAACGAAGAAAAAGAACGGTGAGTTGCTTCCCGACAGCATCCGCTGTCTGATCGTAGGTCCTTCGGGGTGTGGGAAAACAACACTGCTCGTGGACAATTTTCTCCTCGCACCGAATTGGTTAGATTGGAAGAACAGGCACCTGTACGTGTTCTCGAAAAGTTTGGAGCAATCCAAATACCAGCAACTGATGAAACTGTACGATGGTCTGGACATTGCAACGTTCGCCTCGGAAATAAAACCACTCGACGATTGTCGTGAAAATTCAGTCGTTGTGTTCGACGACGCCATCCTGGAAAATCAAAATGAAATTCGCAACTTTTTCACGCAAGGTCGTCACAAAGGAATGGATTGTTTTTACCTAGCTCAAACGTTTTCCAAAATTCCAAAACAGTTAGTACGCGACAACGCTAATTTCATATGTTTGTTTCGTCAAGATCACACCAACCTCAAGCACGCGTACGATGACTACGTAGGCGGAGACATGAACTACAATCAATTTTCGGAACGCTACTGCTCTACTTGCTGGAACGGTGACGATTTCGGATTCGCGACGATCGACATGACGAGGAAACCCAACGACGGAAAATACAGAAACAAAATCAACGACTTTCTAAACGTTGCAACGTTGTGAGAAACGACGTATATAAATAACGTTATGACGAAACGAAAAATCGAAGACGAAAATCTCAAGCTTCGCGATTACCTCGCGAAACGCTTCAAAGGTTGGAAATCCGAGAATCGCGGATTCTACGACGAGAAGAAACGTCAGGATCAACCTGTGATCGATGCCATCAGCGGTCTAGGTAAAGAAATTAAAAGTGTCACGGAACAAAATAAAAATTTGATCAACGAACTCGTGCCGCTCGCAGCTAAAAGTTACGCCGTACCCACGCCCATTTCGAGCATTCCTTCGACGCCGTTCGAACTGAAGGATGCACCGGCACGACGTCGAGCCATTGGTAGCACGTCCTCTTCGGATAAAATCGAGTTGGGACCTTTGGCACGAGACTACCTGAGCACGGGGAAATTCGACAAGGATGAAGTGTTCGGATTGTATCCTAGCATGGAAACCAACGAAGGCGGTGGTGTGGTGTGGAAGATTGGGAAATCGAAGGTGACCTTCGAAGGCAACGATATTAAAGTTAATTTAGGCGACAAGGATAGTTGGAACAGGTATCCGGGTACGGTGGGACTGTGGGAACTCGTTGCCAAAAAGCAGCCGAAAGATTACACCGACGAAGATTACCAGAGTTACAAGGAAATTTTGATCATGACGGATGCCTTGTACCAGAACAACGACGCCTCGCAGAATAGGGTGAAATCGAGCAGCGGCGAGAAGTACAGGAATCTCATCAAACCGATTTGGAACCAGGTCAAAACAGGCAGCGGCGTCAAACGCTACAACACGTTACCCAAAGAATTCGTTTGGGTGGACGACGTGAGGAAGCTCGTGGACCGATTGTTGGTGATAGCCGGCGAAGAGAATGCAGGCAACCGTAATTTCTACAACGAGAAGGTTGGCATCGTGGACATGATCAGCACGAAACTTTCCAACTTCATCGTGAACGACGACAAGGGCATAGGTTACCTGATCAAAATCATCAACACGCTACCTCCGAGATTCTGGAACGTGGCCGAAGGAAAAGGACTCGTGAACGACATCATCAACAAGTTACCTTTCGAGATGCATTTACCTGGCTACCAGTACTGCGGGCCGGGTACCAAACTCGAGAAAAGATTGGAGAGAGGAGACAAGGGTGTGAATCCGTTGGACGCCGCATGCAAAGATCACGACATCGCTTACAACACCACGCAGACGGATCTGGATGCACGTCACGAAGCAGACAGAAAGTTAGAGCACGCAGCTTTCGAAAGGTTCGTCAGCAGAGACGCATCGCTGGGTGAACGGGTCGCCGCACTGGGTACCACCATCGCCATGAACACGAAACAAAAATTGGGGTGGGGTATATAAATAACATAGAGTAAAAAATAATAATAATAACAACATGTCTCATATAACTGATTTGCCACCCGAGCTACTATCTAAAATATTCAAAAAGGTAGTTAACGGAGATGTTAATAAACTTGTGATCATGGCAAAAACAACGCCGGAATTTCGCATCCCTTGTGAAATGGTTCTCAAGGACCATCTTCGGGAGATCAGCGGCCTCCGAAATTTTGGAACGTGCTTTCGGCTGCGGGGGAAAACTTAAACGAAAGGTTGGACGAATTGCACGAGGCAAGGCAGGGAAGAAGACGATATACTGATGATTGGCGCAAGTCTATGCAGGAGACAGAAGATATCATTACGCACATCATCGCGTTTTCCGAAGCACGGACTTTCTTCCTCTGTTAAAAATAATAATATATATACCTGTCAAAAAAAACTTGATATATAAATAACACACATCGTGAAAAAAAAATAATCTTTGGTATATATAAATAACACACATCGTGAAAAAACAATTAAATTTCTCTCTAACACTCTGAAATTTTTTTTGATATGACGACTGAAAAAATGAGTGATCTCCAAGCATTAAAACAAATGCTAAATTTGTCAGTCGAGTATGTAAAAATTCAGGAATTGGAAGTCGACAAACCTTACACGATAACTTCCGGTTCAATCGTTTCTACCCAGTATGGTCCCAAGGTACGCCTGTTGCTCAACGCACAATACAGTCTATTTTTACCAGATCGATACGCTAACATGTTATCCGACGAGAAGCTATCTATTTTAATCGAGAACAAAACTCGAATCGTGTACAAGGGGACAAAGGAACTTCTTGGCAAGAAAACGAAGCACGTAATAGAATTTGTGTAACGACTGCAAGGCCTTGAAAATATATAAATAACATACCGTAAAAAAACTACACGAGAAAAATCTCAGAATATATATATAAATAACATACCGTGAAAATAACACATAGAGCATCAACATGAAGCCCAAGGGTGTCGTGTACCAGATACCATACTCCAATCTTAAAAATCTAGGTGCCCTCGATGGGTTACTCACCAAGAAACAACGCGAGAAGGAACGTTCTTGCTTGACGAAAGGACACGGAATGAAATTGCTGCTCAGCACACCTCAATTGAGACGCTTGCAGCGTTCGCGGAAACAGCAAAAGATCGGAGGTTTCATATTCAGCATCCCGGCCATCCTGGCAGCATTGGGGGCTGTTGGAAGTTTGGCCGGTGGAAGCGCCGCCATCGCGAAAACCGTCATCGACTCGAAGAAGAACAAGGCCGAGTTGGAAGAACAGAAACGTCACAACCTGGCCATGGAGAAGAAAGGAGGAAAGGGGCGTGATGAAGAAGTTTAAAAAAAAGAAACAGCAGCACTCACCAACCGAGACATTGAATCTCTGATCGAACCGTTACAAATCAAACACTTCAGAGGAGTTTTCATGTCCGACTCGTTACCTTCAAGCGTTAAAAGAAGAGAATGCGGAGTAGTCAACTTGGACGGTCAAGAAAATCCAGGCACGCATTGGATATGTTACCACAAAAACGACAATGATAAAGCATTCGTTTTCGATTCTTTCGGAGGTGTTCCACCTACAAATTTAATTCATTATCTGAAAACAAACAAAACTTCTATATACTACAACGACGAACGCATTCAAAATTTCGGAGACGAGGACTGCGGTCATCTCTGTCTCTCCATGCTCGCGTTTCTCTCTAAAATAAATAACCCTACGATCGAGGATTTCCAGAAAGCATTGTGGAACCTCAAACAGCATCACTAGGATGGGCGTGTTCCATCTCACGAGCGAATCTTCGATCTTGAAACTCACGTTGCACGACGACATCGTCTATCCTAAATCCGTAGCTCTGCGTGCATTCTACAGCATGTACCTCATACCTAACGTCACGCAGCACAACAACAAAATTAGCGTCGGAAGCGAACACATCGTCGTCACGCCAGGCCAATACAATCTTTCCACTTTGCAAGCTCAATTACCTAAAGGCACGTACCTTTCTCAAAATTCGGTCACGCATAGAGTGGAAATCCTATCGGCGACGGAGACCGTGGACCTGGGCACCTTAGGAGAACTTTTAGGTTTCGAGAACAACACCAAACTCGAAGCTGGCATCAAGCACACGGCAGTCAATATTCCTAAATTTCTAGCCATCGAAACTCTGAACGTTCACTGCAACGTGGCGGAAGGCATGATCACGAAATCCTCGGACGGATTACTGGGAAGTCACAAGCAGACGGGAATCATCGCCACGTTCAAACCCAGTTCCGAGTTCATGGAACCGATCATCTACACACCTTCTTCGCCGATCTATTTTCCAGTATGTCGCAACCGCATAGACGACATAGAGTTGGTGGTGACGAACGAGAAAGGAGAGGTGGTGGATTTCGCAGGTGCAACGACCACTGCCATCGTGGAGATCAACGTATAATAAATAACACACATAGTGAAAAAAAAAATGGAGCAAATCGAAAGTTACGAATTGCAATCTTTCCCTCCCAACCGTCGCACGTTCGCCAATCTCAACGAAGCGAACAGGGAGATCGAATACGACGTGGACGTAGGGGATGGGTTCGTTCATCCTCACAGAGCGGACCTCTACCTTCAATTCGACGTGGTGAAGAAAGAAAGCGGAGACGCGTTTCCCGCAGCAGCAAACTTGATACTCGTGGACAACTTCGTGCCTCACCTGTTCTCGCAGGTGGAGGTGAGGAAACACAACACCGTCATCGACAGAATAGATTATCCAGGCATCACGTCGACGGCAGTGGGAACGTTGAAATTATCCAAAACGGACGCAGCGTACTACCAGGCCGGGGGATTCGAAGCCGGGACCAAAATATCGACGAGAAGTCACACGGTGCTCTTTCCCATGCGTCTGCTGCCTGGTTTCTTCTCGGACTACAAGGAGATCATGTGGAAGGGGGGACTGCGCGTCACCTTTCGAAGAGCGGCCAACGACAACGACGCACTGATGCGATACACCAACTTAAACGCCGACGGCACGCCGACGGCACGCCGATAGCCAACACTTTACCCGAAGCAGCCAAGTGCGTCATCCGGAGCATGGAATTGAGAATGCCGATCGTGGAATACGAAACAAACTACGCCCTCAAGTACAAAGCGGAGATCTTGAAAAGTCCGCAGGTGCCGATTCACTTTCACGGTTACCAGTGCGTGCAGAAGATGGCGTCGGGAAGTCACATGGAATTCGACGTGACGACTCAGTTCAACAACATACAGTTCGACATGCCAGATTTCGTCGTGGTGCTCTTTCAGACCGGGCGCAATAACAATCAGGAAAAAGATTCCAGTAAATTCGACGACTGCAAGATCAAGAACGTTTATCTCAAGAATGGACGCAACGAAGTGTTCCCGCGCGAAAATTACAACCTGGACATAACCAAAGATGATTACCTCAAACTTTACGAAGCTTACACGGCTTACAAACGCGTGACCGAGGGAAGTGTGGACATGTACTACACCCCAGCGAATTCAAAATCCGCAGGCCGATGTTCGTCATCAACACCACAAAAAGAAAACAGGTGGTGGTCAACGATCGAACCAACATCAAGGTCGTCTGCGAGTTCCACGACGCGCTGCCTGCCGATACTCTGTGCAGCGTCATCCTGATTGCAGAGAAGTCCTTCGCGTATGACGTGAAAAACGAGAGGGTCACAGAGCAGTTTTAAAAAATATCGCCAACAAGCAAGAATAGCTTTTCTACATTCCCCCAATTACAAAATTTTTAATCTAAAAACACATCCAAAGCACTCCAATAGGATGCAGAGTGTTTTTTAGGATCAAATCGAATTTCTTAAACAAATTAACACATTTATTTTTTTAAATATGCCCCGCACACATATTTTCTACCTACCAACAACAACACACGGAAGAAAAAAAAGATATTCCAGCTACCAAGATGCATGCTTCAAATATATAAAAGCAGAGAGAGACATGAAACATCTTCTATATTCTCTCTCTCTTTTTTGCATGTTTTGTGAGTATATTTTTTTCCACAATACATAAGAGCTATTTGGTTTTCAAGAAGTTATACCTTCCTTCCACAATCTCTTATATCTGTTTTTGGCTAGTTTCAAAAATCAACTCACAAAAGCAAAGCCATACTTATAAATCAAAACCAACTCATGCAAGCTAAGAAACAAAGTTACTTACTTTTGGAAAATACTGCAGAAATGCTCTTCACTATCGTTTAAAATAAAAACAGAACATTCTACACCAGTGCTTTAAGTTTTATACGGTTTTCTAATAAGGTCAAAAGTGAAATGTTAGCCAACGCAACGTGGACCAATAGAAATCCGAGACAATCCGCTCTAGAAGATTCTTCCCCTACATTTCAGCCACATCATTTTGAATAATGCATCGCATTGCATTACTGGTATCTATGCTGCTAACTGACGTCACTATATATACTTCCGTCATCCCAAGGCCTACGTATTGTTGAATTTTGTGTTATTGCGTCAATGTTGATAGTATGCGAAATCCCCTTTCGCATTACAGGTATTTCAATGTAATAAAAAAGCTTTAGAATTTCATTAGAGATAAGAGGAGTTGCATCACTGGTATCTATGCTGCTAACTGACATTACTATATATACTTCCGTCATCCCAAGGCCTACATATTGTTGAATTTGTGTTATTGCGTCAATGTTGATAGCACGCGAAATCCCCTTTCGCATTACAGGTATTTCAATGTAATAAAAAAGCTATAGAATTTCATTAGAGATAAGAGGACGGTATTTCGAAACCAACACAATGCAATTTCCTGCTCATTCTCGTAACCTACTCCATATTCGAGTGAACATATTTTTGTTTAATGTCGTAAGTCATTTCAAATGTAGGTCAAAGGGCGAGGTAGCATAAAAGCAAGATTTGCAGAAGGTAAAAAATAGCTTAAAAACTGATGCCAGAGCTTCTCTTCTGTCTAATTTTCTCTCATTGTAGGTTAGTTTAGCCCGTAAAAAACAGATTACGCTGAGAGCAAAAGCCTATTAGCAGGTTGTAGTAAATTACACCGAGGGGGAGCTTACAGTAAAAGGAGACAGCCTTATAGGAAAATGTCGTAAGTCATTTCAAATGTAGGTCAAAGAACGATGTTAGCAAGATTTGCAGAAGGTAAAAAATAGCTTAAAAACTGATGCCAGAGCTTCTCTTCTGTCTAATTTTCTCTCATTGTGGGTTAGTTTAGCCCGTAAAACGAATTACGCTGAGAGCAAAAGCCTATTAGCAGGTCGTAGTAGATTACACTGAGGGGGGGGGGGGCCTTACATTAAAAAAGGCAGCCTTATAGGAAAATGTCGTAAGTCATTTCAAATGTAGGTCAAAAAAACGAGTTAGCATAAAAAATAGCTTAAAAAGTGATGCCAGAGCTTTTTTCTGTCCATTTTTCTCTCATTGTAGGTTAGTTTAGTCCGTAAAACGCCGTAAAATAAAAAGTAGGTCAAAGGGCGCAGCCAGAATCGCCCATTCCACCTACTGATAATGTTAGCAAGGTTACTTATGCAGCAGGTTAGTTAAAATAGAATGACTGAGGAGGCAGACGATGACAACTAAATAAATGCATGAAGCATGTTTTTATGAAAAATATAATATAATAGATTTTCTTGTACCTTTGTTCATATGACGAATTTTGTATGTGAAGTAATAATTCATTAATTTTCTTTGTTATATATATAATATTATTATCTCGAACTGGATATTCATCATGTCTTTGCCTTATCATAGGTCAGACTGTTGTTTAGGTAAAATAGTTTTTTTTCAAAATATTGTAATAACTCTAAGCACCAATGCTTGAATCTTAATTTTTGATCCTTTCGCTTAGCTTTGCTATTGACATATTGTAATGTACTCCATGTGCTGAAAGATCATGTATTACCTCTTCATTTTTACCATTATTTGGCTTGTCTGCCAAAGTTGAATAAAAATTTGACATTTTTAAAAAAAAAATATTTTATGAATCAAAACAAAACGTCAACTTTTTCTTCCCTAGCCGACTCGGGGACCGGATATGCTAACTAATAGAATCCTTGCCTGAGCGTGGATGTTTTTTGTGAGTGTCTTTTTATCAATTGCATCTCACCATCATTCATCTTCATTGTCGCATCAAAAAGCGACGTAAAATGACAAACTAATGCCGTACATTCCTTGCATGCACTAGTGTATACAAGTGAGGCTGATGGGAGTACAGCTTGTCCCAAAATTTTGAGAAATCAAAATTTTCAAATGGCAGCAGAAATGAACTAATGCGGTAAATGCAACCCCCCTTTAAAATGTCCCCAAATTCCATTTCGGTATTTGAAGAACCTTTAAAAGGGAGGTTAAAAAATATGTGTACGCTATATGTATAAGTTCTCACAGTAACACAAGTTTCATACAAAACATCCCGGGTTCGATACCCGGGGGAGGCACATAGTAGTTCGGATTCCACTTTAAACTGTAGGTCCAGTCCCGATTAGTCTTAATGTGCATAAAGTGGACTTAAAACACCAACTCAATCAATCATATAAAACAGCCGATACAAACGTAGCTCCAGCGTCAACAATGAAGGCATTGTTTTCATCGTCAGTCGAAAAAACGTGCAACACCTTAACAACTACTTACTTAATCAGGAACATGTTATTTTTAATATTTTAGTAATTATGAAAATTGCATGTGCTTAGATGTCAAAATACGAAATATAAATTTACTGTTCTCCATTTCTTATTGTATTTGTATCTTTCTTATTGAATGTAGCTTTTCTGCTACTTCTGGCTTGTTACGACGTTAGTGTGGATGATCTTTGGAAGACATTGATGAAGGATTACTCCCCAAGAGACAGCCATGGCTAGATCGGGGCTCGAATCAGAGCCCTTCGATGGAAATATTTAATGAGACGGCTCTCTGTTACTTATCAAAACATGGTACATTACTTGTAACACAGCCGTTTAGTTTAACGAGACTGTGCAGTTAAATTTCTACAATTTGCAAACAAAACTATATAACGGTTGAAATTTTGATCAAAGTGAGAATATATGAAATGGCATTGAATAAAGCATTAAATAATCTAAATGTTTACACGCCGTATGATAAGAGCGATCAGGAAGAAAGGGGGCCATTATGTGGATTTTTCATATCTGTGGAGTTTCCTGAACTTACCGTTAAAAGTAAATTTGCTTTTTTACGCACCGCATCTCTTTTTCATTATTTTGCTTTTTTCGTTCTAGAAGTGAGGGAATTCACGGTAAATGGGTTGTGATGAAATTTAATACATAGTTACACCAAGTATCACAAGTTCATCAAGCACTAGCATTACAGGAAATAATGTTGACACATAACGAATTCACAGGAAGAGTTGTAACAGTCGAGCGGACTGCTATGTTTCCGTGAATTCCAGCGGTAAAACGCGGTGGTTGCAGTTGTGAACTCTTCAAAACTTGTGCTACCAACCCATGGAGAACGGCTGATGCTGCTTGCGATACAAAATTTGACTCGGTCGGAATACAGAGCTCAACCAAGATACTGACATTTCCATATTAATTTCTTAGATAATGTAGCTCAATGTCACCTTTCTACAGGACACAAAGTAATATAGCATTACTATTATGAAACGGATTTAGTAATTGGTAACTGAAACTTGCTGTTACGTCGTTGATCGTTGCCGTTGTATAAGTTTTCATTACCATGTAAAAGAAATAGGCTAAAAGAAAAATTATGTTGATTGTAATGAAATGAAGGCCCATGTAAGCATTATTATGCTCATTCCATAATATTAGAATATGAAAAATTCACTATTATTTTGTAACCACAATACCATTCACACTGACAAACATATGTTACTATTACCCACTAATAATAATTAATAATGATTCTTATATGCAGTGCATTTCTTTTCTGGCGGTACCGTCATCTTTTTGTAGGTCCACGTTCTATACGAGTAATTGGTAACTTTAAATGAATCCCTAAATTTGACTTTGTGTTAGGATGCTGCTGCACATTCATTGATTGATTTGCTTTATCTTACTTCGCTTTTTGTGCCACCTTTGGCTAATTTACGAAGATGGGTCAGAGTGATGATATGATAAAATTGATGAATGGACACTCGCAAACATCCATGCTCTGTCCGGGATTCGAATCCGGGACCCCTAGGATTGTAGCGAGGTGTAATAACCACTCCACCACGGGGACCGGCTTCTGCTGTATATGACCTTCTGGAAAAAAGAAAAGAATCGGACATCGAATTTGTATCTCCCAGAAATCTGAGTCAACATGAGACCAATCTTATATCTCACGGTGTAATTATTTTTTTTATTATTGTCTTTGAAACAATCGATTGCAAGTTATAAAGAGTAAACTATATTTCTAAAAATAGTGTAAAATGTATTCAACCTGTGCGCAAACTGAATGGAAATTATTTTCAATCTTTGTAAACAATCTCCATGTAGAGTTTTCTTTGCAGTGTATATTATTTCACACCTTCCACACGCAGTAGCCAAAAATAATGCTAACTTACTAACATACGAACAAAAGGACGTTGAATAAACACACGCGCGCACTAATGCATACAAACATTTGTGTGCTAAATATTGGGACATGTACTGATAAATGTATCGAATTATGTATATAGAAACTCGCCTGAAAGTTTGGAAGCTTTTAAGGGGGAAAAAAAACATGTCTGTTGGATTTTTCGGAGTTTCCACACATTTATATATATTTACGTAATTCACATGATTTACATTTTATACAATGATATTTCAACACAAATATAGCCTTCGCAATAAATATATACTAGATTCAAACTCTACTTATGGGCACTTAAAGAAGAACCATAACATATGAGAATTAAAATATTCAACCTTTTTCAAAATGATATAAAAACGGAAAATCATGTGAACATTTAAATAAAATACTTAATAAGTGAGGAATATTATATTGTGAATGAATATTTCGATTATAAGCTGTTGCATCTATTATATTATTAAATAAATTCACCAAAATATACTAAATCCTTCAAGCAGAAGTGTGTGTGGTGTTATGGAGTAATCAATTAAAATATAAATAAATTGAGAGTTTCTCTATACTGAATTTGAATATAGCCCAAGAAATATATACTAGCTGGCATGCAATAGGGTACATTTACGCAAAATACAGTGTATTGTGGCGACTGCAGAAGTAAATTTACTCCCAGTTGCTCTATATTTTTACGTATCCTTTCCTGGACTTGTATATCTTTTCCCCATGCAGCACGAAATGCTTTCCAATCTTTAACGCCATCTGCTGCAGGAGCGGCGGAAGAATTGTCCGCGTACGTCTCTTAGGGAGGTAATGGGAAAAAGAGAAAAATGAGATCATGAATTCGTGGAGAATGGCATTTCGGGAAAGGAACCCTCTTGAGAGCCAACTCAGACAGGGGAAGTCAAGGCTGATTCAATCCTTAGTTTCAAGCATGTCTGCTTCAAAATTCCCACAGCTTTTTCTTCTTGAGTCCTCATTGAGTGTCCTTGTGTTTCATATATATATACATCTGCCATCTTCAGAATATCATTATACTGAACTTTTGTTCTGTGTGGAATGACATTATTGTAACAGAAAAGATGAATGATATTTAATATGAGGAACGGCTTCTAACGTTATTGTTTTAAAGCGTAGAATATATGATTTGTAACATCGCGCATGTGTATTTGTAACACAAGAACACAGTGTGTTATATGTGTTATCACAGTGCGCATCCTCATACTATGTTGCATTTTGGTACTGATTCGGAAAGGAAAAACTGGAAACAATAAGAAATGCCTATTCGAGAAATTGTTTTACAGTAGGTTTTATTAATATTTACTTTCTTATTTTAAATGTTCTTCTAATCCATAGTCGAAAGTACTATTTACTTTTGGACTTTGATACATCATGTGATACCAATGTGTAAGATGTAACAACTTTATATATCATATATGAAGTATTAATATTGAATCTCCTATTGAAGTTTCACTCAAATCACTCTAAATAGAATCAATAATCTCCATTCATGTTTATATACGTATATATATTATATATGTGTGTGCGTGTGTGTATAAACTAGAGTGGAGCTCGAAACCAAATATACAAGCATGCATGCACCAAAAGGCTATTTTATTGTCACAACTGGAAAGCACACTACTTTTCTGTAAACATGCACACATCTGTTGTCTGCAGACACCATTTAATACTAACCCTATTTTTATAATTTTAGGCAACCAATACCGCTTTAGCACTGAACGAGGTTAAGGTTTCACATCTAGGTTATTATCATAAAAATTGGATTTTTTAGAATTGGAATCCTCCCATGATTTTCCATTGCCATCTCTTTTCCAAAGTCTTATTATATCATTAGATTTGGTTGGTATTCTTCACTACTTTCACCTGAGCCCTACGATGAAAATAATTGAAAAAAGGAGATCTTGTTCTCATTGTGTGTTCGGGTGTTTCTTCATAAAGATTTCAAACTTTCTTTAGCTTTCCTCACTCAAGATATTAGAGAATGAAGAAAAGACCTCTCCCGCAATTGCTTTTCCAACTCTCAATTGCCCAGTTCGTCTTCGATCTGCAGATATCGAGTAGAAATAGGTAATCTTGGATTTTGTAAATTATGGATCATTTTCTCTATTTTACATGAAAGAAACAAGGTCAACCAAATATTCTAAAAGAAAACAAGGATGTTTGCCAAAGAAATGTAGATAAAAGCAGATTTGTAGACGTGATAAGAAGAGCCACAAATGAGTTATTATTCAAGGGAGCTTAAATTCCAAGAGCTGCTTCGTTCCACTGTTTGATGTTATTCAAGTTTACAAACCAATCCAATATTTTTATGATTCCTCGTAGCGTTCGCTATGAGTGATACCGGAATATTAACATACTCAGTTCATAGATGCATTGATCATGTACCTGCAGCTAGAAATTACTAATTCCCACTTCCTTCCTTCTACAAGAATCGAACGAACAAGATAACACATTCTTAATAAGCATAACTTGGCTTGCTTATTATACTCCTAGAGCATGTTCTAAATTATTTAAGATCTTTTGCTTCAATTTCTGCAACACCAGATGCCGGAAATGGCTGCATTATTAGTTTTCGTTGTTTACTTCAAGTCCTGAGATCATCTTATAGTCGGCTAAGGATACACAAAGAAGCTTTACACAATGTGATCCCTGTGACTTATTGTCTCCAGGCCAAACAAAATAGTTCGGTTCCGGATGTTTCTTCGATCATAATGAAAGCGTTTTTATAAATCCCTATGTTTCTTGTCTTCATATAAAATAAAATTCCTTTGATTTTGGGTGCCAGCTTTCAAAGCTGTGAGTATGTGTCGAATACACGCGCACATACACACACACCCACACACCCACACACTTTTTGTCTCTATTTTCGGAATGCCCAGAAAATTTTCTTGGTCAGTCTTGTGGCAAGAAACCAATGTAATCAACCATTTAGTTAATTCCGTTGATATCAATCATTTTGAAAAATGCGTGGTGGGGCGACGGAAATAAGTTTTGTTTGAAATACGTAGAAACGTGTCTTTCTTTGAAGTTAGATTTCTTACACAAATTAATATTAATCTTTACCATTATCAATAATAGAAAACTAACGACCGAAAGACGTGTTGACGGAATTACTTTAAATACTGTCTAGATTGAGAATGCCTGCAGCCCTGGTTTCAAACGCTTTGCGTACACAGATATCAAGGTGTCGAGGAACCTGGCATTTATTGTCACCGCATATTTTTAAGTCAAATCATACATATGGCTTGTTACAGCAAATAATTCATGAGCGTTTTAAATATTTTCTTCTTCAGTGACCAGCGTTGAAAATGAAATAATAATTTATTGCGAAAATAATATTGTAAATTGTTCAATTAAATACAAATTCTTTTCCAAAAAAATATTCTTTCTTTGAAAGAAATATGTAAATCATCATTTCTACGAGAACATACTTAATTACATCTTGGTTCTTGCAATAATTAACTCTCAGTTTATATATGGTAGAACTTAAATTAAATATAGACAACGCTACATCAACTTTAAATGTATTTCTATCTCTATCTGCCTCTTTAAATTTTTATATTGCGTTCTTCCCTTTTTCGCTTATGTTAATTTGCGTGGGTAGGTATTACATTAGCTAACATGTATGGGAGGCAATTATTTACTGAATTTTGCTAGTTGCTTCTAATTCCTTCTTACATGTTGAAAACACTACTTTTGAGGTTGTTAATTTCAGCTGATACTTTTCCATGCAAGAAAACTAAAGCATTTTCTTCATTCAGAAATACTTATTTTCAAATGAAACCTTTTTCTCTTGGGGAACCATATTTTTACCTTTGCCACTAAAGGAACGTTTGTTGAATGGCTTGGAATAAATTTATATTAAAACAGAGTTTATACAATATCGATCAAAAGTATATTTAACATGTTTTGTGCTCTGAGCTCTACGCATGGAGGCGTTTCTTCAAGTAAAATGAATGCTCTATTTCTCATGTGTAGTTCCCTTAAGTTGATTACAGTCCAGATTTATCTTCTTCGGTGACCGAGCGCCTTGGGTAGTGGACTCATTTACTCGCCACTGTCCCCATGCGTCCTTAACGTTGCAATGAATATCAGTATTCAGTAGCAGAAAAGCGACGCAAAAGAAAATTATAAATGTGGAAAATACATTACCATAGTTTACATTTAAATACCGGCCATACATGTAGTAATAGTTTTTGAGTGAGAGTTTGTAAGGGTATCGTTATTACTTCTTAAGGATTTTCTTTTTCATATAGTTGTAAAGTTATGAACGCATGGTGTATGACAGACAGACTTTATGCAGGGTGGTTGACATGTTCGGGAACACCCCTTTAAAAGAAATACAGATATGAAAACAGGAATCAAACATGTTGATGAGTGATTAAGGAAAGGGGTATGTTAGGGATATGGCGAACATCTTGATATCCGCCATAGTGGAGTCAATCCTATACTCTAAAAGGAAAAGATGGTCATATGACGTATCAAAATGGTCTAGAATTTCATGAGAAACACGATGTTGTACAAGTCAACATAACTGTAACCATTCATGAACTCATTTCTTTCCATTACCGGTGGCTTGATTGGTGATGATATTGCACCAAGAAAACTTGTGGAGATAGTTCTGATCATTTCATGTTATTGAAAAAGATTTTAAGGAACGTTACTCAAACAGGTTACCGAGTCGATCAAGTAATTTCTAAAAAATGATACAGTTAACATGACCATATATCAAGCCGCTTCTGACGACACACACACACACACACTGATGAATTCCATGTAGCTTTTACTGTTCGTGTTTAATTCTGACCAGGTGGACAATATATTTTTGTCAATATAAAGAAATATAAGTATAAATACAAGTGACACTTAACCCTCGGATGCATATCACTTTTTTTTTACAACTTTACATATGTGGGGTCGATTTGACTTCAATGGAATTATGCATTGAAATAGGTACGACAGAGTAAATAGTTCAGCTAATATGGTTCATTGATCAATAATTTCTCTGAATATAACAGGAGACAATTACCCTTTTATTATTATTATTATTTAAGCCCCCCCAAAAAATAACAATGTATTGACAATTCACTGTTCTACATATTAATGGTAGTTACACTTCGATCGCAATTATCAGCACTTCAGTTGACCTGAGAAACAGTATTTTAGAGATAACACAATACAGCACTAAATATTATTTTATCTAGAACAAATAAATTTAAAAATAAAAATAAAAAAATAATAAAAAGAAATAAAAAGAAGAATGTGCCGGCCTCTCATGGCAATTAAATACACCTCACTTGCATTCTGAGCACACCACAATCACACTGCTGTGGACCTTGCACACAGGTTTCCCACATCTTATGCAACGTTCCGTCCTCTTCCTGTCCTCTTGTCTTGTGCAGACCTGGCATCTTACTCTTTTCTTTGAAGATATATCCTCCAGTCTCTGTGTCTGCCTTACTACGCCGCAAAGTTTCATTGCTCGGTTACTGGTTTCTCCAGGTTCAAACTTTGGCACCTCCCCCGCATGTGAGGAAGAATCAACTCATTCGCCAACTCAATAAGGAACATACGGCGTCTGAATGGTAATCAGAATGCTGAGACAAGTAGCATGTGTATGCATTGAGAACGCCTACATTGATTACATTATAGAAGAGGGCCATTGGCCATCGACTTGTTTGTCTTCTGCAGGTGTATGTTTGAACCAGTTTGTCCATGGCGTCCACTACACTCTTTGTTTGGTTGTAAAACTTTATGATTTCTGGCTTCTTATTAGAATCATCATCATCAATGTGTATGTCATGATGCATTGTGCTGAGTAGAATGGCATTCTTGTGTTTCTTCGGACGTAGCTTACCAGGGTCTCATTTTCATGGAACTCGAATTGTGATGTACTAGGCTGCCTTGTCTTGATATTGGTAAGTGCAGGTGGGATTTCACGTTTGTTTTTCTTTACTGTTCCAACAATGGTTACACTTTGTAACAGGAGATCGTTACCCAATTCATGACTTGTGAAAAATTGGTCAGTTGTGATATTTCTTCCAGAGTTCCGCATTGTGTAGCACAGTTTCTTCACGACATTGTTGGCGAGGTTCTTTTGAACTGGCTCTCCTGGCTGTCGTCCCAAGTAGATTAGACCGTCTTTGGCGTAAATGTTATCAGCATCGCACAACCAGAAGATATTGATGCCGTATTTGGCCGGCTTACTTGGCATATATTGCACGAACTTGCATCTCCCACAGAAAGGCACTAACTGTTCATCAATCGTAAGAAAGTCGCCGGGTACCATGATTCTGCGACAGTTTTTGATAAAAAGTATCCAGATATATCGAAATGCAGCCATGTGATCAGTCTCCAGACGTGCAGCGCGAGTATGTTTGTCATCAGATCAGAGCAGTCTTCTGATGTCTTCGAAACGATTTACTCCAAAGGTTGCTTTGTACTTCGGGCTGGAGAATTTGTTGAGAAAAAGCTCACGAACAGGAACATCCCAACTTCTCTCAGTTGGCCTCGATCCGCGCCAAATACATCTACGCAAGCGCACTTTGCAGTGAGTCATGGCAGGGTGAGTGGTTGACCTTGAGATGATTGCGTTTAGTTTGGGCATAATTGAACATAATATGTAGGATCAATTTCCCTTTATGAATGTTTTCCTGCTGTTTTCAGGCTGGGGTCAAAATGACCCCACACATGGAAAGGAGGGGTATTGTTAAAAAAACGTTAAAAATATAATTTAAAATAAATTGTAAGAAATTTATTTATACATGTTCCTATAGCTGAAGTAGCATGGTAAGATGTCACAGAAAATCAGAATTATGTATTTAGATTTTATTATAATACCAGGAAATAAACGGACAGTGGGGTCAAAATGACCCCACACATGCATCCGAGGGTTAATACTTGATTTGCTCGTTTTAGTCCCTAAAAAAAATTAAACCTTTTATAACAGATTTCTGTTTCTCAAGCATTTTCACTCTTGTGCAACTCTGTACATACATGAGGGTAGGCCCTTTCTAAGAGGGTATAGACATTACAGAATGCTTAGAAAGTCACGCACGCAACCCTAAGTTCATTGCCCATAACATGAAAACTTTGAAATGCGTATATTCACAACAGATTTCCTGCATTTTAAAGTTTCTTATTTTTGCATGTAAGGTACCTGAACCCAATATCGCCTACCTAAGGTTTGAGATTGTTTCTAATGGTGCACAAAGTCAGAAAGTTTAAACTAATCGCAAGATTCAAACGAGGGAACATTTATGGACGTCTATTGAAAATTGAAGTCATTTCAAAATAATAACATGGGTTCAGTGAAGATTGTATTAAGAAGTAACATTTATGCCACATTGGTTACATATGTTCCCAATATGGCCTAGTAATATATTTTGTTCTTTCACATAAGAAATTTAAGAGAATCTGTAAAGAAACTACAATAATGTTGTTTTTATAGGTGGATAAGTATATTGATACACTTACATTTTATTTACATAATTACATATGAGATTTGCACAAAGAAATAACATTTTCTACAAACCAATAAACAAGGAAGTGATGTGTCATAATTTGTTACCAGAAGACCATAGGTGTCATATAACAGTCTGGGCAAATGAAAGGTCCTTTTGTAATCTTTAGTGACTCCCACATACTATACGTGAACTTAAAAGTAACAAATGTCACATTTGCGCATGTTTTTCACGATATATTCCTATGTAGGCCATATTGAGTCTACCTTACATAGTGTTCTATTAACCTCCGTTATAAAAAGGATTTTAGATTAAAGTCTAAATTAATCCTAGAAAGCTAAAGTATCGTAAAACCTACGATTCAAGACAACCATATTTCACCGAACACCATTTAGCCGGTGGGCAATGGACTCGTCCGCTCAGTTCTGCTCACCACGTTGCCTTTTGTGTCGGTTTATGGCAGACTCAGTTGTCAACCGGCCGCAGGTATAGTTATTTTCAGAATGCGCTCGTACGTTTCACGACGCGTTAGCTTCTCCGCCCGGATTTTTGCTGCAAACTTTTATGCGAACTTTTAATTTTTTTCATTATTGTGAAATTTTTAGTGAGGGTTATGTTTTGATTGAATTAAAGTTCAATCTATTTATAAGCACCAAAAATGAATCCACAAAACCAGCCACGCACAATCTGCGGAATTTGTCCATCGGCAAAGAGGAGGATGACGTCATTGTACTGCTGCCCCTGCAACAAGCCGACCTGTGAGGAGCATCGGGGAAAATGCTGTGTGCACTGCACTGATGAACTTTACAACAGTTTTTTGTAACCAAAATGTTTGTCAAGGTGCATTCTAACAAATAATGTTCATTAAAATTCATTTTTTAAAAAAACTATTGGTTGTCATAGTTTTTTAACCCCCTCGTAAATGTTACGATACGTTAGCTTTAACGAAACTTTTCATACACGTTAGCTATCTAGGGCTAAGTACATTGTTGTAAAGTACAAATTATGAGCTATCATAATGTGGACTAGAGATATAAACACCCATCACTTAGAATATGTAGTAAATAATGACTTCCACATGCAATATTAGATCACGTAGAACAAAATGAAGAATTCCAGCTATTTCACTTCTTTGTCCTTAAGTTTTTGTACTGTAGGTACAACCAATAGGTTGAATTACGTCATTCAAACAGACTAAATTAAACACTAATGTCATCTGTTGAATTCACCTTGTACTTACTTGGAAACAGCAAATATGCCATATTGGGTTCAGGTACCTTATTTAAATACCTTTACTTTCAGTTTACTCCACACAGGAAATTTTAGTAACTAAATAAAGCCTTCAGTAAGAGTGATTATGACAATTTGTGGAGAGAAAATGTGAGACAAAATTATCACAGGGTCATAATTCGAAGCTTTCTGAAGGACACGATGTTCTTCTGTAATTTGCGACCAATAGCAATTTTATGAGCAACGTGAAAAGAAACATTTTAGTGGCATATACGTACTATCCTTGGTTAACAACATTAGTAGTTAAGAAGTTTTTCGACATACGCAGTACTAAAGTACTGGCCATACAAACTCATGAAATAAAAAAACAACATAATTAACAATAATTCTTCTCTCGTTATTTATACCATTAAGTAGGTAAAAGCAAATCATAATATGTAACGGAATGTTAAATTCTGGATGAATAACGTGTTAATGGAAACTCTGATTTCACGAACAAGGCAAACAGGTGCTTTACCTTCAAGAGGAAACCAAACCTGACGATTTCTCTTGTGCCGAAAACAGAGCTGAGTAAACAGTGAAGGGTTTTGAGGTAGTCATAGCCTAACTTTACTCAGATTTCTTGGTTATCTCGAATTTTCCTACGGAGTCTCCTATCTGACGGTTAAAGGGAAACAGGTCTCCGTGACGGAGTAATCGGCGTAGAGCATTACGAAGCCAGAAGTCTCAGATTCGAACATGGTGAGACGTGCTTGTGCCATTGTGTTTATCCTTTCATCATTTCATCTGTTCATCCTCATAATCACGATTAACCCAAAAATGTAGAAACGGGATGTAGCGTTTGAACGAAAATATATAAAAGGGAAGATATTTTCCCATCATTTTAAATCATATCCAATCTGAATAACAGAAATAACATTTGGATTTGAAGTAACTTTTTGTTCTGGAAATGTTCCCAATGAAATTTATATTTGATTCCAATTTAAAATGTTTCTAAGAACAATTTATATATTATGTATAATCTTTATTACATCGATATGAAACTAGAAGTATGCATATACAGGGTGTCTCAAAAGTAATAGCGCAAAACTGACACAGGTGAAAGTACACGATAATAGAAGCAAAATAGTCTCAGTAAACATGGGTCTGCAAACGAGCCGTTTTCGAGATAATGGCGAATGTGTGATTACTAGACCTCGGATTTTATGTTTTTAACCTATTTTTCTTTTGCAGGTAAATAAGAAATAACAAGTTACATCGGCGTTTCATAAAAAAAACGAAACAACTGACTAAGTTTTATAGTGGCTAAAATAACCTATGTTGCTTGTTAGAAACTATTTTATGTTTATGTGCCTAAATTAAACTTTTTTTAGGTTTTTATAATTTTTTAGGTTTTACAGGATCTTTATATCTTACAGAGGTATTTGCTAGGTTTGCTGGCGAAATAATTCAATGACTGGCGTGTTTCGAACACGTTTTCTGTCGATTTCCCTCCCTCCAAGTATATGATGTTTATCAAAGCTTTAAACAAAACAAAAATGTCTGACGTCACTGTTACCTGCAGACAGTGGCGGCGAAAGGAGACAGTACCTCCCTACTTTATACCCCTGCACTATAGACTCTTAATGCTAAGCCTTGCCTAAGTTAAAGTAAACTGTCCTTGTCCCCCCTCCTCCCCATTCTCAGTCTTGGAACCCAATCGTCTCTACTGCCTGCACGGTCTCAAGTGCAAACTTCTGATCTGCGTGGCGTGGCTCACTTTCACGTCAGTTTTGTCCTTTTTTTGGCATTCACGCCTTGCAAAGTAATATTTCAGCATTCAAATTAGTACTACTGACTATGTTTCTGTTGAAAGATAATTTTCAGTACATGAAATGATCCTCACAGACAGAAACAAAAGGTGGAGTTCCAGTGTGGATAACGCAAAGAGATTCATGGTGGTCACTCGGACCATGAAAAAATTCAAGTATAATTTCTGGTTTTAAAGGTCAACTTTCCAAAAATTCAAGGATACAAGCAGATGTACTCTCTATTCCAACCTTACGTACTACCGACTCTCACCCTCCCTTCCATACACAAAAATATAAAGGGTTTGTATGATTACAATGTAACAAAAAATTTGCCTAATCAACTTCAAAATACATTATTTTGTAATAATCTTCCGTTTGTCAGATAGATTACTCTGTAAAAGACAGTAACAAAGTAAACGGATTGAGAATATTTTGTTTTATTTTCTGTGTAGCTTTCTTTTTCATCCTCAAAAAAATGAATGAAATGAAAGCTAAACTGAGAGAAACTTGCCTCAGGGCATTTATAAACACGTATAAATTTAATGGGATATGGAATAAAAAAGTTGCAATTTCTCAGGTGTACGAAAAAAAATGGAATAGAGAAAACATCCCCTTGTACCTTATTTCATGTCTTGCCAAAATTCAAGAATAATTTCCAGAGCCAATAATTCACGAGTAGTGTAATCATATTCCTTCAAATTCATACTTGGTACGAGTATTAATTTAACCACAATGGAAAACCTATTTTGACGATGTTTTTGTCGATTTTATACTATTGCAAATCTGTGATTTTTCATCTCATACTTCGTACGAGTGTCATAATTTCTTTCGAGTTAAAGTACGTAACACCTACACCCACGCACACCCACTTACACACACGCACACCCATTGCAACTTTGAGATTTTTACTTCATACATGGTACGAGGCCTGTTGTTTTTATTAATTTAACCACAATGGTAAACCTATTTTGATGATGTTTTTGTTGATTTTATACTATTGCAGTAGTATATTCATATTCCTTCAAAATAACACTTGGTACGAGGCCTATTATTTTTATTAATTTAAGGACAATGGTAAACCTATTTTGATGATGTTTTTGTCGATTTTATACTATCGCAAATCCTTGATTTTTTACTTCACACTTGGTACGAGTGACGAGGTCTATTGTTTTTATTAATTTAACCACAATGATAAACCTATTTTGATGATGTTTTTGTTGATTTTATACTATTGCAACTCCGTGATTTTTTCACCTCACACTTGGTACGAGTGTCATAATTTCTTACGAGTTAAATTACGCAACATTGCGATGGCTCGTAAGGTAAACTATTGCGCAATGTTTACGCAACAAGTTATTACGCAGACCCGTATCTAACGTGTTGTTGGTTATGGCGTAATGGGTGACTTCTTTGATTTTTTGATTTGATTTAGTTTATTTTACTTCGCGTTTTGTGCCTCTTGGCTAATTTACGAAGATGGGGATGAGTGATGAAATGATGAAATTGATGAATGGACATTCACAAACAACCAAGCCCGACCGGGATTCGAACCCGGGACCCTTGGCGTCGCAGCGCGATGTGCTAACCACTCGGCCACAGAGTCGGGCTGGGTGACTTCTGATTGACTTACTGTTTCGGATGTGTTTATCCGCGCTTAGGTTACTTAAAGGGTTTTCGCATTACAGATCAGTCAGTATGGTGAGAGTGTTTGAAGAGTACGGATGTGTTGTTGCAGTGTTAAAAGTTAAGTATTTAATTTATTTTAAAGCTACATACTATTTATTATTTTAAGTTTAAATAGTGTATCAAGTGATTTTTTTTCATAGTAATTTCGATCAGATTGAGATTTGATGTGATCAGATGTTACTTGTTGTCTCCGGAAATTCTGTATAAATAACATAGCTGAAAATTTTATCGTAATAGCTACAATTATTTTATTTTGAATGGTGGTTCAAGTCGTTTTTCACACAGATTGGATTGGTATGAATTTGTATTTGTATTGAATTTTGTATTTTTTCCTGAGAAAATTTATATATAAATACCAGAGCTGAAAAAAAATTATAATTATAACTATTTTTTTTAAGTTACATTCTATCAATTATCGTAAGTTTAAAAGTGTTTTTTCTAGTAAATAGAATCTTATTGAATTTTGAGTTGATTGTGATTGATTGATTTATTGATTTATTTAGTTTATTTTACTTCGCATTTTGTGCCTCTTGGCTCATTTGCGAAGATGGGGATGAGTGATGAAATGATGAAATGGATGAAAATGGACATTCACAAACAACCATACCCGACCGGGATTCGAACCCGGGACCCTTGGCGTCGCAGCGCCATGTACTAACCACTCGGCCACAGGGTCGGGCTGAGTTGATTGTGCGTCTTATTGTTATTTACTTGAAGCATATTTAAAAAAATGTCATCTACCAAGTTCATCGAATGTGTTATTTGTAGGAAATTAATCTCCAAAACTAATATTAGCAAGCATAGGGCAAGATGTAGCGAAACAGGTTCGAAAATAATTCGTTTGTTACCTACTAAACCTTGTACTCAATGCGGAAAAATAATTAGCATTGCATTTAAGTAAACACCTGAAAATTTGCAAGGAATCAACCAGACATGGAACATTGAAAAGAAAAATTGATCATCCTGAAACTGAACCTTCTACTTCCAAACAAATTAATATATCTAATGACCAAAAGCCGATTAGATCTGCATTCAACAACCAACTCCTGGATTTTCTTTTTACTTCGAAACCAGGCTGTAATATTTCTAGTTTCTTGAGTGAAATTAAAACATCAATCATCAATATTTTGAAAAATAAACTGGACAACAACTCCATAAAAGTATATGTTGATCTAATCTGTAAATATGAGAAAACCAATGGTACAAGAAATATTTTTTTCACACAACGAAAAACCAAGTTCTTTATTTGGCAGACATTGATAATTTGAACTTTTTTTATTCTAATCTTACTAGTGAATTGATTAGGAAACACGATGAATTCGAGGCTAAGGGATCAGGTTGGTCTTTATGTAGAAGTCCTCACAGATTAATCGCTTATGTAAACAAATTTACACCTTTTTCTGCTTCGAGCTACGTTCATTCCGGTAGAAATTCAGCCTAAGAGAGCCGTGCTGTACATTTATATCACCGACAATAAGTGTTTTATGTGGTGCATTTTAGCGGCGCTTCACCCGATTCATTGTTCAAATCATCCGAAACAGGTTAGTCATTACACACAATATGTAGACGAGATTGAATATGCTATGACAGGCATCGAATACCCTGTCGCTATTTCTGACATAACAAAGTTTGAAAACAGGGTACGAAATGGAGAAGGAAAACGATTAGCTATAAATGTATATTCCTATACTTCAGTTAAGCATTTTGTGCATCCCGTTAGGATAACTAATATTGTTGATGACGAAGCCGTGGAAATCAATCTGCTTCTCATTGCTGACGATGATGTTCATCATTACATGCTAATTCGTTCACTCTCCCGCTTGGTCAGAAGCCAAACAAACAAGCTTCATGCACACATCGAAGTTTGTCTAAGGTGTTTAACCGTATTCGACGATCTTGAGCAACGTAATTACCAACATTTTCAAAATCAAGAAATTGCCAAACAAAAACTTGCTGAACATAAAGTCTACTGTGGAGTCAACAGACCGGCTCGCATTTTAATGCCCAAAGCAAATGAATTCGAAGAATTTAAAATGCACAAGGCCTTGTTGGAACATCCGGCCATCAACATCGCAGACTTTGAGGCTTTTCTCAAACCATTGTCCTATTGCGATCCGGATCCCGAGTTTTCTTCCACAACAATGTACCAGCTTCATGATCCAAATAGTTTTGGATATGTTGTTGTTTGGCAGGATAGGATAGATAAAACCATATATATATCGCGGACCGAATGTTATTGAACTCTTTTTTAAAAATATGGTGGAGGGGGTTGAGAAAATTGACAGCCTCTTATGCCAATCGAAATCAATGCTTCCATTATCTAGTGATGAACTTCATTCTTACAATAACATTGAAACGTGTTCGGTGTGTGATCAACATTTCACGGATGAGAATCGGAATGTTTTCACCATAATCATTTCACCGGAAACTACATTAGTGGAATCTGTAACACCTGCAACCTCAAAATCCAGAAGCCTAAATTCGTACCAATATTTTTTCACAATAGATCCAATTACGACTTCCATTTTTTAATTACGAATCTTGGATACGATACGCAAAAAATAGATATTCTTGCTCAAAACGAAGAACGTTATATTTCTATAAGTAAGAAAGTTAAAATTCCAGGAACGAATGAAATCATAGAGATGAGGTTTCTAGATTCTTTTAGATTCCTATCGGCAAGTCTCGATGCTTTAGCGAGTAAACTTACTGACGAACAATTTAAAATTACAAAAGCTAGTTTTCCCAACATACACGTAGAAGTGATTAAACGTAAAGGCATTTATCCTTACGAATATGTAACCGATGAATCTAAATTTGACGATGACACTTTCCCACCTCAAAAAGAATTCTTCAGTCAACTGAAAAAAAAAACGGAATTACGAATGAAGAATACGAACATGCGAAATTAATATGGAAGGAATTGAGATGCAATACTCTTGGCGATTATCACGATGCATATCTCAAATTAGACGTAACAATACTTGCTGATGTTTTTCAGGTATTTTGAAAAACAGCAATAAATATTTATAAATTAGATCCAGCATACTTCTACAGTCTTCCTGGTTTGGCGTGGTCTGCTATGTTGCTCCAGACCATTATCAAGTTTTAATTGATATCGGATGTGGACATGTTACTTTTTATAGAAAGAGGGATACGGAGGGGGGGATGGTGCAATGTTCGCAGAGACATGCAAAAGCAAACAATATTCACATGTCTGAAAATCAATACGATGCAAATCGACCATCGAATTACATATTTTACGCTGACGTAAACAATCTCTACGGGTTCGCAATGATACAAAAACTTCCATACGGAGGATTCGAGTGGATATATCCCATTTCAATTGATATTAATCATTTCGACGATCGTAAATTTGGTCTGTTTATTGAGGTGGACATTGAATTTCCAAATAATTTGCATGATATTTTCTCCGATTTACCTCTGGCTCCCGAAATTAAATGTCCACCTGATTCTAATCAAAGCAAGCTTATGTTAACTCTGGAGAGAAAAGAGAGATATGTCGTCCACTACAAGAATCTCCGGTTTTTGATTGGGAAGGGTGTTCAGGTAGTAAATGTGAGAAGAATTCTCAAGTTGTTCAAACACTCTCCATGGTTAAAATCTTATATTGAGACCAACACGAGATACAGACCAGCTGTCATTTCAGAATTAGTTAAAGATTTTTATAAAATAATGAATAATGCCGTTTATGGAAAAACGATGGAGAACGTCAGAAAGCATATAGATATAAAATTGGTTTCAGATAATAATAAATGTAGAAAATTTGTATCTGATTCTAGATTCAAATCGCGAAAAATTTACAACGAGAATTTAACACTTTTTAATCTAGATATAAAATTAATAAAATTCAGAAAACCTATTTACGTTGGTGCAACAGTTCTCGACTTGTCGAAATTGTATATGGTCGAATTTCATTATAATATTATGAAACCTTTCTATAATGATAAGCTGTCAATTTTGTACATAGACACCGATAGTTTTATTTATGACATACAAACACCTAACCTCTACGAAGATCTTAAACATCCCTCCATGCTTGGGTATTTCAACACTTCTTCGTATCCTCAACCCAACAGATTTGGAATTCCTTCCCACAACAAGAAGGTTTGTCGGCAAATTGAAAGATGAGTGTAACGGTGATATTATTGTTGAGTTCGCTGGTTTGCGTTCGGAGATGTGTACATTCAAAACAGAAAGCAGCGTCACGAAGAAAGCAAAATGAACGTGCAAAAATACCGTGAAAAACAAACTAGCATTGCCTTTCTTCACAGTCGAGGATACTTCGAGAGGATAATAGAATACAAAGCTCAAACCATGAGATTACAACGATTAAAATAAAAAAAAAGTAGCCCTGGATCCACACGACGACAAGAGGTGTTTTCTCGGGTGTGGAATCCATACTTTGCCTTGGGGGCACTTTAGTTTAGAAGTTAATAATAATTGTACTCAACATATTGAAAGAAATAAACCTAACAAGAAACCAAAATTTTTAAAATAACAAAAAAATCTACACGTAGTCTAATTTGTAATATATTATTCTCTCCTATTAAAATTTTTCTACCACTCTTTCATTTTTTGCATCATAAATATATGATTTCTCTACAATTAAAATTGCACTGCATATTGTATTTTCTGGTAGAGTTTCATGAAATTCACATATCAATTTAATATTAGTTCGATCATTTATAACTACCAATTTTCTTTTTGGCGCATTGATTAAAAACATTGGTCTGTGAATTATGAACTCATCTGGATTATAATACATATCTATGTTACCTTCAGTTACTCTTTTAAATGCACTATAAGCGTCATATAATTTTAAATAATCTTGTTCTGTAATGTTTAAATTGTAATTTTCACGAGGAAATACTTCATTTCTGCCATTCTTCAGATACACATTTTTAACTTTTCAATTATCAAACTGGCTGCTATCCTTTTCCTGATTGTCATCTCTCCCTGTCTGAAACAGCACAGCTACAAACTCTGGCATGTCATATTGCAAAGATTGGAACTGATTAGTAAGGTCAAATTCAAACAATTTACCCTCCACTGACCTCTGAATGCATTGGTACGTATAAAATTGAATCGGAATTTGGGGATTTTTCAAAATGTTGGCTTTGTATTTGAGAGCATAATTCCATTCATATTCAACTATAGGCATTCGCAACTCCATGGACTGGATCACACATTTCGCAGCTTCTGGTAAACTAGCCTCATTAGCTGTTCCATCTGCATTCAAAGTTTTGTATCTCATGATGGCATTATGATCATTGGGTGGTCTGCGAAATATGACACTCAAACCACCTTTCCACATAATTTCTTTATAATCAGAGAAAAATCCAAATAGCAATCTCATGGGGAACAGTACTGTGTGACTTTTTGCTTGAATTTTTGTTCCAGCTTCGAACCCACCAACTTTATAATATGCACTCTCTGATTTGGACAGTTTCAATGTCCCCACTGTAGTAGATGTAATTCCAGGGCAATCAATCCTGTCTATGACTGTACCATGCTTGCTGACTTCAATTTGAGAAAAAAACAATGGAACAAAATTATCTATAAGTTTTACATTAGCCCCGGGGAGAGGATATTCTTCACCATTACTTTGTTTTACAATATCAAATTTTATATACAAATCAGATCTATGTGGATGAATGAATTCGTCCCCCAACGTGATGTCTTTGTTGGGCTGATATAAATTTGCAAATGTCCTCCTGTTTGGAGGGAAGGACTGTAATTCATAACTCTCAATATTTTCCATCTTGGTATTTATTTATATATTTTAAATATTAATTTCTATTATCGCAGTGCTATTAGCACCGGCAAAATCGATGATTTCATTTTTCTCATTCGTAATTGTTATTTCTATGTAATTAACTTTATCAATGGAAACAGGGAAATAGACTGGTGGGATTGGGGAATAGAAGATAGGTTCCATAAATTCCGAATTCGGTTTAATGTAGCAATGATACCTGTCTCATTGTGACTGCCAATCGAATTTTCTTCTGCTTTGATAATCATACCTTTGGCAATGTTACAGTGAATATTCAATGTCTCAATAGCTAAGAATTTTGGTATAAATTTACCTATGTGCCTAACACCTGGTTCTCGTTTGTTATTGTTCTCAAATCCTAAAAATTCTCCCATGGTAGATAAGTCCACTGTTTCATTGGTAGTTACAATCTCTACTCTGTGTGTTACAGAATTTTGAGAAAGCAAGACAGTGGTTGGAAGTTCAAATTGTAAAGCAGATAAGTTATACTGTCCAGGAGGAATAATTATTTTTTTCATTACCTACTAATATAGTATTGTTGTAGGTAGTTACATTCGGAATCAGATACATACTGTAGAATGCTCTTAGAGCTATGGATTTTGGATAGATAATATCATCGTGAAGATGTAGTTTCAAAACCGAAGTCTCGCTGGAGAGATGAAAAATTCCCATATTTAATATATAATACAGATTTTTGAAAATCTTTTAATTTGATGTTTGGTATTTTATTTAAAATTCTGAGCATTGTAATGCAAACATGACCACATATAATTTGATCGAAATCTTGAATACGATCGTCGTTGTAATAAATTTTAACATGTTTCAAATAACGAATTAATTCTGTAGGGGGTACCCCTCCGAAAGAATCGAAAATAAAATCATTGTCATTTTGTTTATAATAGCATATCCAGTGAGTACCAACGTTTTCGAACTTGTCCAAATTCACCACGCCACATTCTCGAGAGTGAGGACTACCTTTAGGGAGAGAATCAGATGTAAAAACCCCCCTGAAGTGTTTAATTTTAAATATTTTAACTAAAGATTCAATGTCTTGGTTGGTAAGAGCTTCTTTTTTTAATTTTCTGAGTGCTCTAGACTTTACATCTTTGCCTATTTTTTTTTCCATGGCAAGATTCTAACGCATTTGCTCTTCTAGTTCTACCTTATTTTTTTTCGAATCAATTACAGTTTTGGCTATAGCAGCACTGACCCCAGCCAAGCTCCCAACTGCCCCCAATGCAGCCAGGATAGCTGGAATGCTGAATATCAATCCACCACTGTGTTTTTTTTCCTGTATTTTGCAATCGTTTTAATTGTGGCGTACTGAGTAATAATTTCATTCCATTTCCTTTGGCTATACATTGCCTCTTCTTTTCTTGTTTTTTTTTAGTTAAAATCGAATTAAGTTTTAAATTTTTAAGATCATGATATGGTATTTCGTATACAACTCCTTTTGGTATCATGTTGTTTTATTATTATTATTATTTTTCACGGTATTTATATTACAAACCCAACCCTAATTTTTGTCTTGTATTCATAGCAATGGTTGTACCCAATGCTGTTATTTTTTCACCCAATGATGCATCTCTGCTTGTTAATCTTCCAAAAGCTGCCTCTTCCAGTTTTTCATCAGCCACATGACGATCATTCAGATCTTTGTGTGTGTTGTATGCAATATCATGTTCTTTACAAGCTGCATCCAGAGGATTAATACCCCTGTCCTCTCTTTTTATTCGTTTCTCAAGTTTTGTACCAGGACCACAATATTGGTAACCAGGTACGTGTAACTCGAACGGAAGTATATTAATAATATCATTTATTAAACCTCGACCCTCTGATATATTTCAGAATTTAGGAGGTAAAGTATTGATAATTTTAGTTAAGTATCCTATACCTTTAGGATCGTTTACAATAAAATTAGCTAATTTGTCACTAATCATGTTTACAATACCCATTTTCTCATTATGGGAATTATTGTTCCCAGCATTTTCCTCCCCTGCTATAACTAGCAACCTATCTATAAGTTTTCTCTCATCGTTTACCCATACAAATTCCTGAGGTAAAGTATTGTATTGTTTTATTTGTACCGGTTTTTATTTGATTCCAGATAGGTTTAATCAGATTTTTGTATTTATCCCCGCTGCTCGATTTCACACGCTTTTGACTGGCATCGTTATTTTGGTACAAACCATCAGAGAGTGTCAAAATTTCAGAGTAACTTTGATAATCATAATCTGTAAAAATTTTTCGTTGTTTTTTTGGTAATGAGCTCCCATAGCCCTACGGTACCAGGATATCTGGACCAGATGTTTCTCCCACCCAAATTAATTTTTATGTTTCCCCTTGGAATGTTACTTTAGATTTACCAATTTTCCATACTACACCTTCATTAACCTCTATAGTTGGATACAAACCAAATACTTCATCTTTTTCGAATTTTTCTGTACTCGAATAATCCATTGCCAGGGTACCCAACTCTCTCTGATTCTTCTATAGCTGCTTTAACTTTCCTTAAGTACCAGAGGAGTGTGGATACTGGATAATGGCGTAGGAGGAAAATCTGCATAATTTTTAGCAGTAAGAGGTACCAATTCATTGATGAGATTTTTATTTTGTTCTGTAACACTCTTAATCTCTTTACCGAGACCACTGATTGCATCGATAATAGGTTTGTCTTGACGCTTGTGTTATTCTTAAAAACCTCGATTATCTGATTTCCAACATTTGAGACGTTTGGACAAGTACTCTCGTAATTTGGAATTATCTTCTATTTTACGTTTCGTCATATTTATTTTTTTGATTAATGGTTATTTTATATCGTTTCAACGTTTAAAAAGTCGTTGATTTTATTTCTAAATTTACCATTGTTAGGTTTCCGAGTCATGTCGATGGTAACACATCCAAAATCGTCGCTGTTCCAACAAGATGAACAGAGTTTTGAGAATTGGTTGTAATTTAAGTCTCCTCCCATATAATCATCGTATACATGTTTCAAATTAGTATGATTTTGACGAAACAAACAGATTAAGTTTGTATTATCTCGTAGTAATTGTTTGGGAATTTTGTAATAAGTTTGAGCTAAATAAAAGCAGTCTATTTCTTTGTGACGACCCTGTGTAAAAAAATTCTAATTTCATTCTGATTTTCCAGAATAACATCATCGAATACCACAACATAATTTTTCAAACATTGGTCGAGAGGTTTTATTGTTGGTGCAAATGTAGCTATGCCCAGTCCCTCGTACAGCTTCATGAGTTGTTGGTATTTCGGTTGTTTGAGAATACATACAAGTGTCTATTTTTCCAATCTAGCCAATTGGGGGCAAGCAAGAAATTATCAACCAGCAAAGTGGTTTTTCCACAACCTGATGGGCCTGCAATGAGGCATCTTATGTTATCAGGTAACAACTCTCCAATTTTCTTATTGGTTTCCACTACATCTGGAAAACGCTGTACCACATTCCATGTTGGTGTCAAAGAATCACCTGGTTTGCTTCTATCCAACTTTTGTCTGGCAGACCTAACCATTTCACATACAATTTATTACTTTTCTTCTTCAATATTTTCTCGATTAGATATTTATCTCGATATTTTGTTTTGCTAAGTTCCTCTTCATAGAATCTCCCTTTCAATATTTTGTTACGATTATCTCTTATGATATATGTATTTCTATTCCCTGGTTAAACTTAAACCACTGAGAATAACTCCGTACTACAATTTTTAGTAAAAAATTTCTCGAGTAACTGTTTATATTTACTGACCCTTACCTGATCCCCTATTTTAAACTTTGGCTTCTTGGTAGTGTATGTATATTTTTGACAATAAACAGTAGCAATCAATTGTTGCTCATCAGATTTGGTTACCTCATCAGGTTTCATGTGAATAGTACTGTGTACTGTATTGTTGTAATCATGAACTAACTCGGGAAAAATTTGCACCCACTTATAATTGCCCTATAGAGTAAATTGTCTCCACATGCGATTTTTTAATGTCCTGTTGAATCGTTCCACTATACTAGCTTTCAGGTCACTGTATGTAGAATAATGTTTAATAGTATATTGTTGTATTAACTTAGCAAATGTAGAATTGTAAAATTCTTTCCCTCTATCTGTCGGTAAATATTTTGGTATCCTTCCCTCACTAAATATCGACTTAAAAGCCTCGGTAACACAAGTACGAGTCTTGGATTTTAATGGAACAGCCCATGCATATTTGCTAAAGGTATCAATAACTGTAAGCATATATTTGTAACCATGATTGATCTTATCCAAATTTTTTAAAGTCCTCCTTGGGGGGCCATCTCAATCAGATCAGCCTGGAAGAATTCATTTATACCTTTTCTTACTACACTTAATCGCTTGTAATTGCGACGGGCTGGTTTCTGTAATTCATGAACTATATCTTGTCTTGACATCGAGTTCGAAGTGAGAATATCGCATAAAATGGATTGTCCTCATGGTATATCCGCTTTATGTCAAATACTAGCTTGTCACGAATTTCAATATCAAAAACTGATAATTGTTCGTCGTCATGTACTTTATATTTATTGGTAGACTCATCCCAGTATGCAATAGGTATTTGAACTGCCTTGTGTATACCATCTTTTCGCACTATAGCAAACTGAGGAACTTCAATATGTTTTCCATGTTTTAGGAAACTAAACTTCAGAAATCGTAAACTACCATCAACAAAAAAATCATGTACCTGAGTGTACGGATATAATTTGTAAACATTGCCAGCATTGACGTACGTCCAGTGCCCTCGAGCATTTGGAACACTTTGTAACCTAACAATTTCCATAGAATAAAATTGACGAGTATCTACGTCATCTAGTCTGCTTAATACCGGTTCCAAGTGTTCGTTGATAGTACGAACCAACTCATCGTAGCTAGGTTTGATTTTTACATCAGCATACAGTTGTTTATATTCCGCTTTGAGATCGTGAAGTTAAGTAACAAAACCTGATAAAGCAGATTCTTGACTTGCTTCAAGAGTAGTAATTTGTAACGTAATATTAGAAATAATCTCCTGTAAATGTTTTACAAGTTTCAATTTAGAACTCTGGCTAGCAAGATCGTGTACTTGACTTCTGATTTCTGTAAATAATGCATGTATTTCGTTAATTATTGGATTGTTGGGGAGACTAGCAATAGTTTCTCTGATTTGCGCAATTTCTGTTTGAATGTTTTTGATATCCTCAGATTTTAAAATTCGATGTACTGCTCTCCTCATAGCTCTGATTTCCTGAAAAGTAGGCAAAGCAGCTAGTGTATTCTGAAGTGTGGTAAGAGTTAATTTTATAGCAGCGAGTTCTGTTGCATCAGCTGCATTTTTCAAAATGTCTTGTAGTTGCGTTATGTCATCCTGCGTAGGTGTAGACTGTTGCAGTATCTCTTATTTACTCTGAATGTCGTCAATAAGATGATGAAAATGCGATAATTCTCATTCAGTATTCAAGCTTTCAAGCTTAGTAACTTGCTGTTGAACTATAGCTGGAATATAAGTAATGCCAGGCAGTTTCGATTCCAGAGTTTCCTGTACACTTGTTAGCTCATTTCTCATAGTTGCCATAGTATCTTCTATGTGAGCTATGGTACCTTGTATCTTCCCAAAATCTTCATAAGTCTCCAACTGTAATTTGATGCCGGAAACGCTCCAAGCAATAGCATTTAATTCAGAAGATGAAGGTAAATTATTGATAAAATCTTCCAATGTCTGTAGTCGATTGAACTTCTGTTAGCTGTATGCAGTTCATCTGTCTGTAATTCAGATTTGATACTTTGCAATGTAGGAACTTCGAAAGATTGAAATTGTTCTTGCAATTAACAATACTAGCATTTACCTGCTCATATTCTTCTTGAGTTTTGATAATCTGGATGATGGTTTGCAGTTCGGTACGAATACTATTTGCCTGGTCATTTAATTGCTGTTTCAGCTGTTCGGTATTCGTTCTCTGGATTTGTCTAAATTTATCAAGTTCTTTTTTCAAGTTGGCAATATTCTCTTCTAAGTTCTGAAGATTATCTATTGAAGCTAAATTAGCATATTTCTCAAGCAAAGATTTGAGTTCTCCATCAATTTTTACTATAGGATCAATCAGTTGAGTTTGAAGATTTGTAATCTCCTCTTGAATATTTAGATTTAGCGAATTCTGTAATATGAGTAAATCTGATTTCAGTTTCTTTAGACGTACATCTAAACTAGCAATCTCGCTGGAATTATCTGGAATCTCCTGTCGCCTTCTATTACCAAATATATCCATGTTTTTTTTAGTTTTTTTTTAGGTATTTTATATATTAATAAGAGGATAGATTATTCTTATTTCGATAAACAGAGGAATCAATTTATCATACTCTCCAATTATCTCACCATACAAAAATTCACCAGCTTCCACATCATAAGACGTATCAGGAAGTAATGTACAATGTTTAATTCTATACAAATTTCGACCTATGTGCAAAACTGCCGCATTGGATGGTGAAATGTTTATTTGAATTTTTCCACTAACAGGTAACTTATATGATGATAAGTTATTATTAAATACAAATAAGTGCTTTCCAGTATCCTCGTCAACATGAGACCAAATACTATTCAAGTGAACAAGAAGTAACCCTTTTAATTGATGATAAATTTCTCTAACTACATCCATGTTTACTGGAATTCTCTCTACAGGCTGATTATGTTGTTGCTTCTTAAACATAAAAATATTCATGACGTTTTACTTTATATTAGCTATTTTTTATTATATATAAAATATATATTTGTACTAAGTACAAAACGTTATTAATAAATACAACAAAACTCAATCTGATCGAAATTACTATGAAAAAATATCACTTGATACACTTTTTAAACTTAAAATAATAAATAGTATGTAGCTTTAAAATAAATTAAATACTTAACTTTTAACACTGCAACAACACATCCGTACTCTTCAAACACTCTCACCATACTGACTGATCTGTAATGCGAAAACCCTTTAAGTAACCTAAGCGCGGATAAAAACATCCGAAACAGTAAGTCAATTAGAAGACACCCATTACGCCATAACCAACAACACGTTAGATACGGGTCTGCGTAATAACTTGTTGCGTAAACATTGCGCAATGGTTTACCTTACGAGCCATCGCAGTGTTGCGTAATTTAACTCGTAAGAAATTATGACACTCGTACCAAGTGTGAGGTGAAAAAATCACGGAGTTGCAATAGTATAAAATCAACAAAAACATCATCAAAATAGGTTTAGAATTGTGGTTAAATTAATAAAAACAATAGACCTCGACACTCGTACCAAGTGTGAAGTAAAAAATCACAGATTTGCGATAGTATAAAATCGACAAAAACATCATCAAAATAGGTTTACCATTGTCCTTAAATTAATAAAAATAATAGGCCTCGTACCATGTGTTATTTTGAAGGAATATGATTATACTACTGCAATAGTATAACATCAACAAAAACATCATCAAAATAGGTTTACCATTGTGGTTAAATTAATAAAAACAACAGGCCTCGTACCATGTATGAAGTAAAAATCTCAAAGTTGCAATGGGTGTGCGTGGGTGTAAGTGGGTGTGCGTGGGTGTAGGTGTTACGTACTTTAACTCGAAAGAAATTATGACACTCGTACAAAGTATGAGATGAAAAATCACAGAGTTGCAATACTATAAAACCAACAAAAACATCGTCAAAATAGGTTTTCCATTGTGGTTAAATTAATAAAAATAATAGGCCTCGTACCAAGTATGAGATGAAAAAACACAGATTTGAAATAGTATAAAATCGACAAAAACATCGTCAAAATAGGTTTTCCATTGTGGTTAAATTAATAAAAATAATAGGCCTCGTACCAAGTATGAATTTGAAGGAATATGAATACACTACTTTCACGGCATAATTTCCGATGCCAATAATTCACGTGTAATTCCCGGAATTCAAGGAATTCCAGGCGAGTAGCCACTATGATATTGTGCAGAAAATTATATATACGTAATTCATTTTTCAATCATATCAACAAGTACCTTTTTCTCACAGCACAAGTACAGTATTACAATAATTTGTATATAATTTCGAAAATGATATAAAGAAATGACAATTTGTTTAGTAAATTAATATTTAGTTATTACAGTTCTTGTGAAATGTTGTTATTAACGATTGTTTCTAATCAATATTTTTCAGGAATTTTGTACCAAATTAAGTCTTTTTTCAACCTATTTCAGGATTTTTCGAACCTAATTTAAGGTTTTTAGAACCTATTTTAAAATTTTTGTTACCTATTTTAGGATTTTTAGAGCCTATTTTAGGAACATAAAAGCACAATTTTTAGGTTCTAAAAATAGTGCTTTTAGGTTTCCTAAATAGGCTCTAAAAATCCTATAATAGGTTCTAAAAATCCTATAATAGGTTATGAAAATCCTAAAATAGGTTATAAAAATCCTAAAATAGGTTCTAAAAATGTAAAGTGTTTCAAAATTCATGAATAATACTGATTAGGTACAGTCATGTTAGAAAAATCTGTCCCATGGAATTTTTCTAAGTCCAACGTCTTTCCAAATTATGTCGATAGCTCTGAAAAAAGGAAATGTTGTGAAACATACGATCCTCCAATCAGAGTGAAGTTCGATTCGGAGGAGCATTAGGCGTGACTCACGGTCTTTTTCAGAGGAAGTTCAACCAATGCAGCATTTTCTGACATGAGATAACGTCCTCGTTGGTTGAATGTTGTTTCAAGAACGCGAATCAGCAGAAAGATTGTGCTTTAATTGCCTTTAATAGTTTCAAATTAGTATTAATTTTTTCCATTTATAGTTTAATAACTTAATATATGTATTCACGTATGTGTTTGACAATATTTTAATACTCATTATAAAAGTTTTCACATTGTTTTCACTATGTGAGATGATATTTTATTTACATTTACGATAAAATAGTGGCTTGGATGTAATAACAGTTTTCATTAATTAATTTAGAGATGCATTTTTATTTGTTGAGTTAATGATTAAGTTAATTCGTTATTTTTCGGGAAAAGAAGGAACCACAGCTGAAAGAAAATACACAAATTGCATTATTGAGGTCAAGAGTTCGTTTTAACATCACTTTTTGCACACATAAGCTAATCACGACTCGGAATACATTTAAATTGGAATCTGAAACATTATGCGACCTGATTGGAACTCGGAAAAGACACACTGATTACAAGACGTCGATATATTACCACTATGCTCTGGCGAACGCCAATAATAATGAGGGTTGTGCGAGAGGGAGAGGGGTGACAGAAAGTAGAACATAAGTAGTATTTATTTGAGTATTGAATTTTTTGTTTATACACATACAAGCCTACGAAAAGATTTATTTGTGGTGCATGTGTGGGGGGAGGGAGAAAGAGAGGAGCAGAAAGATATTAGATGAGATAGGACGAAGAGGTGATTATTTTAGTTGTAGAAAATGTTTTTTTTTTACGTTCAGTAATATATACAATCAATAGTAGTGTAATTGATGCTATTATAAACCCGAGAAATGATGAGCCCCCATCAGGCAGATTTGGCTACACTTAAAACTAACTCAAGATGTGCATATGAGCTTATTGCTCAAGTGTGGTACTCTGTCTAATCCAAGATTTTTGTAAAAATGCCCTCGGGAATTTCCCGTGAAATGATGAGCCCTCTCAGATTGATTTGCCTACACTTACAAAAGCTACATCTGTGAGATTGTTGTCTATAAGCTTGTTAAAAATATGCCCCTCTTGATATTTTTTTTGGCTACACTTAAAACTAAGCCAAAAAGCCACCCACCCCCACCCACACACATTTACTTCCGGTCCATTTCCGGTTCACTTCCGGCCCACTTCCGTTTTGCCTACTTCCGGTCCACTTCCGGCCCACTTCTGGCTTATTTCTGGTTTATTTCTATTGCATCATGTTGTGCAACAAATTATTACCCAATATTATGCAATAAATTATTAGGGATGTGTTGTTTTCTGATTGGTTGGTTATGACATAATGTGATGATGTGTTATATTCTGATTGGCTTATTGTTTCAGATGTTTTCAATGCGGTCCGTGCTTAGGCTATATAAAGAGATTTTGCATTTCATATCAGCCAGTATTGTGAGAGTTGTTGAAGAGTAAGGGTGTGTTGTTGCAGTGTTCCTCATATTTTTTAAACACAGAAATATAGCAGATTTGTATAAATTGAATTATAGGTTTGTTTGATTTAATATACAGAATTTTTTATTATTCATATCAAACATATTTGTAATATATTGAACAAAAGGTTTATATCTGCCCCAGTTTGTTTTACATGACACATCGTATTAGGTCATTGTTTTTCTAGGACAAGCCTGTGTAGACATGCATTTGTGCTAGGGCAGTGCTTCTGTACTTATTCTATCTTTGTGCATGTAGGCTATCAGCTTTATACAACCTGTCATAGGTTTATTAAGCATAGAATTTTGATTTGAACCCCAAGAAATTTTATATAAATACCAAAGCAAAAAATATTAACACACATACACACACACACACACACTAAGTATACAAAGCACACTGCTGAACCCAGCTGATATTTTTTATTAAGCATAGAATTTTGATTTGAACCCCAAGAAATATATATAATAAACCAACAACAAAAATGCCAAATCAAAAATATTGTAATCAATGCAATAAGAATATAACCAGCCCCAATTGGGCTAGGCACCAAAGGAATTGTGATCCAGACAAATGCAGAACACCCACAAAAATATGCCCAAAATGCCATAGAAAATATAGCATGGAATACTTCACATATAAACATATAGATACTTGTTCTGCACAGTCATCAACATTGCCCTCACAGCCATCTACATCTGGTCTGAAAAGGAAGCATGAAACACCTGTTAATGCTAGAGCAGCAAAGCAGCCACGCTATGAACTCATCCATAGCAGTTTTGATGGCCAACTTACGGATCACCGTTTTGTATCAGAGCCAAGATGTGACATTAAGAATTTTTTGAACAGTATAAATCCTGATGTGCAGGCAATTCTAAATGCACAAAATGGCTCTTATAAGCTGTCCCTCAAATTGTTTACACAATATAAGAAGCCAAATGGCACAAAATTTACACAGCCCCACATAACAGAAACTGTAGCTGTATATTCAAATGCAAATTCAGACAAAATAATAAGCAGTTTGATAGATCAATTGAATATTAAACACTCTGAATTTGCTGCAAAAGAATCAGGTTGGAGCCTATGCGGAACTCCACACAAGCTCTATGTCAATATTTCTAAATTTAACCCATTACAAGGTTCCACATATGTGCCTTTACCTGATAATATTAAAAACACAAGAGCCGTGGTTAACATAGAAAATAATGATGAGAAATGTCTCCTGTGGTGTATTTTAGCTGCTTTGTTTCCAGTTTTAAGGCATCCTGAGAGAATAACTTATTATAAACAGCATGAACATGATTTTGATGAAGCAATGGAAGGCTTAGAATATCCAATGTCTGTTCAGAATATTGATAAATTTGAAAAAAAGGCCAGGGATATCAATGGTAAACAATTATCTATTAATGTATTTATTTGTTCTACTGGCCGTGGCAATTGCTTGATAGATTCTCTCAGAATCAGTACACTTGATGATGATTCTGCTGTTCCGATTGATCTGCTCTTAATTGAAGGAGATGGAACATATCATTACACTTTGATACATAATCTTGAAGCTTTAGTAAGAAAACAACTAGACAAATTTAATAGAATATTTAAGTTGTGCCGAAGATGTTTAACTGTATTTGATGGTCAAAAAATGGTAAATGGGGTTCGGGAAAAAATGCAGAAATTGCTAAAAACGAGTTAATTGAACATTTAAAATACTGTGGCAACCATAAACCTGTTCATATGGTGATGCCTAGTCCAAGTGAAAATGCCAAATTCAAAAAATTTGAAGCCTTGTTGGAACACCCAGCATATATAGTCTGTGATTTTGAATCAAACCTCAAACCCCTTGCATTCTGCAGCCCAGATCCTGATGAATCTTCAATTACATCATACCAGCTACATGAACCTTCTAGTTTTTATTATGTGATTGTACAGGATGGTGTTGTTAGTAAAGAATATTTATACATGGGAGCAGATGCCATCAAAGAATTTGCACATAGAATAGAAAATGAGTGCCATGACATAGCATCTAATATCTTATTAAAATCAAAACCAATGATGCCTTTAACAGAGGATCAGATTGAAGATTTCAACAATGCAGAAAAATGCCCGGTATGTGATTCTGAATTTTCAGATACAAATATCAAGGTGAAACACCATTCTCATACAGATGGTAAATTCAAAATGGCCCTGTGTAATAGCTGTAATATTAAGATCCAGAGACCAAAATTTGTCCCAATATTCTGTCACGGGGCATCCAATTATGATTTCCATCATCTGATCAAGTACGAGGGGTTTGTCAAGCAGTATTTTAATATTTGAGCAGAAAATAATGAGAAATATATAGCTATTAGCAAGATAATTAAAGTTAATGGTGTTCCCATTCACTTAAGATTTCTTGATTCCTACAGAATTCTGTCTGCTAGCCTGGCTACACTGGCCAATCAATTATCTGATGATCAATTCAAAATCACATGTGCTTTGTTTCCAAATCAGGACCTGAAATTAATTAGGCGGAAGGGTGTATATCCATATGACTATGTTACAGGTTTTTCTAAATTTGATGAGTGTGCTCTGCCACCACAGCAAGAGTTTTACAGCAAACTCAGAGGATCTGGAATCACTGATGATGATTATCACCATGCCCAGTTGATGTGGAACAATTTAAAATGCCAGACATTTGGTGATTATCACAAGGCATATTTAAAACTTGATGTCACTCTCTTAGCCGATATACTTCAGGCATTTAGAAAATCTTCCATGGAAAATTATAAGCTGGACCCAATGTATTTTTACAGTGCACCAGGCCTAGCATGGTCTGCAATGTTTTTAAACACTAAAATGCAATTGGATCTGATCCAGGATCAAGACATGTATCTGTTTATGGAGCAATGTATAAGAGGAGGCATGGTGCAATGTTCTCAGAGATATGCCAGAGCTAACAACAAATATATTCCTGATTATGATCCAGCACTGCCATCAAATTATATACTGTATGTGGATGCCAATAGCCTTTATGGTTATGCTATGATGGATAAATTGCCATATGCAGGGCTTGAGTGGGTTGAAGATTTCAATATTGAAGATCTTCAGGATTTTGATGACAGTAACTATGGCCTGTTCTTAGAGGTTGATTTGACAATTCCTGATGATTTACACAACACATTTTCTAATCTGCCCCCAATTCCTGAGGTTGAGTGTTCACCTGGCTCTAAACAAAAGAAGCTCATGATGACTCTAGAGCCAAAACAGGATTATGTCATATATTACAAAAACCTCCAGTTCCTGATGAATCATGGTGTTCAAGTGACCAAAGTTGGCAAAGTCTTAAGGTTCAGGCACTCAAGATGGTTGAAGCCATATATTGATACAAACACAGAGCTTCGAACATCTGCATTGAGCCAATTTGATAAAACTTTGTTTAAATTGATGGTAAATTCAGTGTATGGCAAAACCATAGAAAATGTCAGAAAACATACTGATGTTAAAATAATTACTGACCCCAGCCGAAGCAAAAAATTGATTGCAAAGCCTAGTTTCAATTATAGAAGAATTTATGATGAAAATATGGCACTCTTCAACATGAAAAAACAAAGATTAAGTTTGATAAGCCTATTTATGTAGGGGCTGTGATATTGGAATTGGCCAAATTACACATGTTAAAATTGTATTATGATGTGTTGAAGCCTATTTATGGTGATCGTGTAAAACTGATGTACAAGACACAGATAGTTTTATCCTTGATATTCAGACAGAAGATGTCTATCAAGATATATCACAGCCTGCATTGCTTCAATATTTTGATACCAGTGAACATACAAGGATTCAACCCCACAACAAAAAGGTGCCTGGCAAGTTAAAAGATGAGACACTTGGTGATGTTATTGTGGCATTTGCTGGGTTAAGGGCCAAGGTGTACAGTTTTGAAACATGTAGTGGTGCTGTTGCCAAAAAGGCCAAGGGCATTGGCAGAGTAACTGTTGACAAAGAGCTTGAATTTGAAGATTACAAAAATTGTCTCAAATCATGTAGCACAATCAGAACATCAGAATGCAGAATTCAGAGTGTGGATCACTTGTTGACTACAAAAGTTGTAAGAAAAGTGGCTCTTGACCCACATGATGATAAGAGATGAATTTTATCATGTGGCATACATACTCTACCATGGGGTCATTGTGATTTGAAAAATGGTAATCAATGCCCAATTACAGAGCATGATTTGAAATAAATAAACATGCCTATGAACTTATTTGGGTTCAAAGAATAGGCTATTATGGACCTGCCAACACCAGCACCCTCTTCTGATATAATATCTAAACTAAGTGCTTTGTTAATTATTCATCTGAACAGCATACTTACAGATGTTGATGATAAAACAGGTAAAACATTGTACATATTTAACAATAATTTAAATCATTACCAATTACCTGTAGGTGGTCAATTGCAATTTATTACAACTCCCGAGGGTAATGTCAAGATTTCAATAGGGAGAAATATTTATAGAATTAAGCACTCAAACATGATTTCTGGCACTGTATATACTGTTCCTGCTGGTGATTGTTTATATATTGAGGTCCCGGGATCCTATAACACGCTTATACCTTTTTTTATAGAATTAAGAATTAGATATTCAATAATAAATAACCACTAAATCAAAATGCCTAATGATATATTTGGCCATACAAGACATGAAGATCACAGTGATGAGATTCTGATGCTTGATGTCAGAGTCAAAATATTAAGAAGTGATTTACAAGCTTTACAAACCACACTCAATGCCAGTCTTCAACTTGAAATTACAAATTTACAATCACAATGCATGGACCCTCTTCTTAAAATTGATTCTGAACTCAAATTGCTGCTTCAAAAATATACTGACTTGGCCACATTGGATAATTTTCAAAGTTTAGAGGAGGCTGTAGCAGCTCTTCATGCCAAATTTAAGACCCAGGGCACCAACTCTGAGCAATTGAAACAACAATTGGAAGAGCAGATAAATAATGTCCAGACACAGCTCCAAACAATTGTCAAAAGCATAAAATCACGAAGATTTTGATCTAGTGATTTTCACTATAAAAGAACAGATTCAATCACTGGAGATTCCTAATCTGGGCTCTCTAAACAATGCCATAGCCGAGGTTAAAGAAAAAATCGAGACACTTGAAAATTTTATGAACAACTTGCCATCTTCTGATGCTTTGAGTGCTATAACTCGGAGTGTTGCCAACATCAAGCTGCAACTTGAAACATATGAAGATTTTGGAACAATTCAAAGTACCATAACCCATCTTGAGGGTACAATAGCAGCAGTGCAAAGTGATTTGACAAATGTACAAGAATCTCTAGAATCCCGCTTGCCTGGTATTGTAGACACCCTTGTCAGTGTCCAGCAACAGATCACAAAACTTGAAAACCTCAACACTGAATCTGAGCTATCTCATTTTCATCACTTGATCGATGATATCCAAACAAAGCTTGAAATTTTACAACAATCAACACCCACTCAGGCAGATATAGCCCTGCTTCAAGATGCTATGCAAAATGTGGCTGATGCTTCTGAATTAAATAATGTAAAATTGGCACTTGAATCTTTGCAAAATACTGTATCAAATCTGCCTACATCACAGGAACTTAAAAATATAAAGAGAGCAGTGAATCGCATAGTGAAATCAGAAGATATCAAGAATATCCAGACAGAGATCAAACAACTTACTCAGACAGTGGTCACTCTACCAACCAATCAACATATTAATGAACTGACAAGTCCATGATCTTACTGCTCAAAATTCAAAATTGGCAGTTGTTGAAAATTTACAGCAAATTGTAGCTAATATCAAGCAACAGCTAGGAAGCATGGAATCCAACCAAGCAAATGCTTTGTCTGTTTTTGCCACCCAGCTTCAAGAAATTGTGCAACAATACAAGAAACTTGTTGTGGACATAAAGATCGAGCCAGGCCATGATGATGTTGTTAGGACTATCAATGAGCACCTTGAATCTGTAACAAGTAGATTGCTTACAGCAGAAAAAGAAATAACTGGCATAATCGAGAATCCTAAACATACAGTAATTCTTGAATTATACAGTATCCCCAACAAAGAATATGATTCACCATTTACACCAGGCGGCAAAATATATATGCTGTCCCCTGCACAATTTTATTACCAATTTTTTGTTGGGGGCACACTTAGACCAATCAAGATCAAATATTGGCTTCAACCACAGGCACACCACTACCCTACCTTATCAATAACAAATGCTGATAACAAAGCAAAAATCACCAGTGTAGAGTTAGAGAATTTTACAGATCCCAATACATTAGAAACATCTTATGCTGAAGATGATGGCTCTCTGGAATTTTATATACAAATAGGAGACAAACTGTATTTAGAAAATCCTGTAGTATCAGCTGCTGAACACCCTATAGTTGCAATATTCTTGTTTACATATTATGTCTAGACAAATTATTGTTGATGAATTACACAGACAAGCCAGACATAATTATAAGAGACTGCCAGTAGTTACAAAAGGCATAGATGATTTATGGCAGTGTGATTTGGTTGAAATGGCAAGTGGACAGCTGAAAAACTTAGACAAAATCAACAAGGGCTACAAGTATCTACTCACTGTCATAGATACATTTTCAAAATTTGCCTGGGCTGTGCCACTCAAATCCAAGACTGGAAAATGTGTTACAGAAGCCTTCAGGACAATCATCAATCTGAGTGGAAGATCACCGCGCTATTTGCAAACAGATAATGGCAAAGAATTCTATAATTCTGTGTTCCAACAATTGTATAAACAATTTACCCTCCAAGGCAATTATAAATGGCTTAATATTGTTCCGGAACTTCTACATAAATATAACAACTCGGTCCATTCCACAATCAACATGAAACCCTCTGAGGTAACTTCATCTGATGAGCAAAAATTGATCAGTACTGTTTATTATCCTAGATACCAGCCAACAACAAGAAAAGCCAAATACAAGGTTGGTGATCAAGTAAGAATCAGCAAATATAAGCACTTATTCAAAAGAGGTTTTACAAGAAACTGGAGCACTGAATTATTTACAGTGGTTCAAATTAAACCTGGAACCCTTAACACATATATAATAAAAGATCACCGAGGAGAAATTCTCAAAGGCAGGTTTTATGAAGAAGAACTCAGCAAAACTAAGCAGCCTGACACATATCTCATAGAAAAAAATCATCCGCAGAAAAGGCAACAAGATACTTGTCAAATGGCTAGGACTCCCAGAACACAGCTGGATCGATGCAGACAAAGTGATACTATGAACACCTGGGATGTTATAAAGAGGCTGCCAGAACCTGAACAGCAGATTAAGAGAAATGGCAAGTTGCTGCCTGATAATATTAGATGTCTTATTGTTGGGCCATCAGCTTGTGGTAGAACTACACTAATGATTGATAATTTTTTATTGGCACACAACTGGTTAGACTGGAAAAACAGGCACTTGTATGTCTTCTCTAAGAGCTTGGAACAATTAAAATATCAGCAGCTGATGAAGCTATATGATGGACTGGATATAGCAACTTTTGAATCAGATATTAAGCCACTCCATGACTGTCTTGATAACTCTGTTGTTGTGTTTGATGACATTATACTGGATAATCAAAACAAGGTTAGAAATTTCTTTACACAGGGCCGACACAAAAACATAGATTGCTTCTACCTGGCACAGACTTTTTCTAAAATACCGAAGCAGCTGATCCGAGACAACAGCAATTTTATATGTGTGTTTCATCAAGATCATACCAACCTCAAACACATACATGATGAATATGTAGGTGGGGACTTGAGCTACAATGATTTTTCTAAATTTTGCAGTAGGTGCTGGAACCAGGACAGTTATGGCTTTGTCACAATTGATATGACAAGAAAACCCAATAATGGTAAATACAGAAATAAAATTAACAATTTTCTAGACATTGAGACATATATAAATAACCATGAAAAGGCCAATCATTGATGATCTTAAATTAAGAGATTATCTTGTAAAAAGATTTAAAGGATGGAAATCAGAGAACCGAGGAATCTATGAACAACACAAACAAACAGAACAGCCTATTATTGATGCTATTAGTGAATTAGGTAAAAATATCAAAACTGTTACAGAGCAAAATCAAAATTTGATCACAGAGCTTGTACCTGTAGCTGCTAGGAACATATTAGATTATCCAATCACCCCACTTTCCAGTATTCATACACCTAGTCCTGTTGCTCCTCGAAGAATTGAAGCTACTCAGGATCCTATTGAATTGGGTCTTCTTGCTCAAAAATATTTAAGCACACCTAAAGACAACAAAGATGAGGTCTTTGGCTTATATGCTGACACAGAGCGTGATGGTAGCATCATACATAGAATTGGCAATTTCAGAGTAACATTTATGGGAGATGATATAATTGTATATTCAGAATCTCATCTTGGAGAAAGAGGTGGTTTTGTTAAATATCCCGGCACACCTGGATTGTGGGAACTGATGACTAGGAAAAGGCCTGGCAGCTATACAGATCAAGATTATGAGCATTACAAAGAAATATTAATAAAATCAGATGCTGTATACCAGAACAATGATCCCACACAAAAAAGAGTCAAGTCTAGCAGTGGAGCAAAATACAACAACTTAATCAAGCCCATATGGTCACAGATCAAGACAGGTAGTGGAATCAAACATTTAACACCCTGCCTAAAGAATTTGTGTGGGTTGATGATGTCAGGAAACTTGTAGATAGGTTGCTGGTGATAGCTGGGGAGGAAAATGCTGGCAACCACAATTTTTACAATGAAAAGGTTGGAATTATGGACATGATAAGCACAAAATTGTCTAATTTTATAATGAATGACACTAAGGGCATTGGATATCTTATAAAAATTATTAATACTCTACCACCTAAATTTTGGAATATCTCTGAGGGTCGGGGGCTGGTTAATGACATCATAAACAAGCTGCCATTTGAACTACACATTCCAGGCTATCAGTATTGTGGTCCCGGTACAAAACTAGATCATAGATTAAACAGAGGTGATCCTGGTGTTAATCCCCTAGATGCTGCTTGTAGAGACCATGACATAGCATACAACACACATTCTGATCTTGACAAGAGACATGTTGCAGACAAAAAATTAGAAGAGGCTGCATTTGGTAGATTTGTAAGCAAAGATGCTTCTTTAAGTGAGAGAATAGCAGCATTCGGGACCACCATAGCTATGAACACCAAACAAAAACTGGGGTGGGGGTTGTGAATATGTATATAATAAACCTAGGATGAAGGCCAAAGGTGTTATGTATCAGATACCTTATGCAGGTCTTAAATCTCTTAAAACTATTGATAGTCTTTTAACCAAAAAGCAGCGCAAGAAAAAAAAATTCTTGTCTTGCCAAGGGCCATGGTATGAAATTGTTGCTTAGCACCCCCCAATTTAAAAAATTACAGCAATCTAGAAAAAAATCACATGTGGGTGGCTTCATATTTACTATCCCGGCCATCTTAGCAGCACTTGGGGCTGTGGGAAGCTTGGCTGGGGGATCAGCTGCCATAGCTAAAACAGTAATAGATGCCAAGAAGAATAAGGCAGAATTAGATGAATTGAAGCGCCATAACCTGGCCATGGAAAAACAAGGCAAAGGTGTTAAGAGAGCCATGAATAAGTTTAAAAAAAACAAGAGCCGCTTACAAACCAAGATATTGAAGCTTTAATCAAGCCACTGGGCATCAAAAATTTTAGAGGTGTGTACATGTCTGATTCTTTACCAGAACAACCACTCAACAAAGAGTGTGGCATAGTTAATTTGGATAAGTACAAAAATCAGGGCACTCACTGGATTTGTTATCTTAAATATTTAAAAGATGAGGCATTTGTGTTTGATTCATTCATTTGGAGGTATTCCACCTGAAAATAGTGTAAAATATCTAAAATCAACTAATCTTTATTACAATAATGCCCGTGTTCAAAACTTCAAAGATGTTAATTGTGGACATCTGTGTTTATCTGTTCTTAGATATATGTCTCAAATAAATAAACCATCAATTGAAAATTTTCAAAAAGCCCTGTGGTATCTGAAACATCATTTGGGTATTCCATCTCACCAGCCAAAATTCAATATTGAAACTTAGATTACATGATGATATAGTGTATCCCAAAACAATAGCTCTCAGAGCATTTTATGGCATGTACTTGATCCCTAATATTACACACCACAACAACACAATTGCAGTTGGGGATCAAAACATTGTCATCACTCCAGGGCAGTATAATCTGTCTACTTTAAATGCTCAGTTACCCAGAGGTATAGTATTATCTCAAAATTCTGTCACTCACAGAGTAGAGATTGTGTCTGCATCAGAAACAGTGGATCTGTGTACTATAGGAGAGCTGTTAGGCTTTGAGAACAACACAAAACTTGAACCAGCCATCAAACACACTGCTATTAATATACCTAAATTCTTAGCCATAGAGACTCTGAATATTCACTGTAATGTGGCCGAGGGTATGATCACCAAATGAAATGGCATAGGCACTCACAAACAAACTGGCATCATTGCAACATTCAAACCTAACTCTGAATTTATGGAGCCCATCATCTACACTCCATCCCCAACATTATATTTTCCTGTGTGCCATAATAGAATAGATAACATTGAATTGATGGTCACTAATGAAAAAGAAGAATTAGTTGATTTTGCTGGAGCCACAACATCTGCAATCATAGAAATTAATATTTAAATAAAAATACATACAAAAAAAATGGAAAATATTGAGAGTTATGAGCTACAATCATTCCCTCCAAACAGGAGGACGTTTGCAAATTTAAATCAACCCAACACAGAGATTGAGGTTGATCTTGATGTAGGGGATGGCTTTATACACCCCACAGAGCAGATCTATACATCAAATTTGATGTTGTAAAGCTCGATGGTACAGATTATCCTGCAAATTCAAATATAAGATTGGTGGACAATTTTGTGCCACATCAGTTCTCTGAAATTGAGATCAGAAAACATGGTGTTGTTATAAACAGAGTGGATTATCCCGGCATTACCTCCACAGCTTTGGCCACACTAAAATTATCCAAAACCGAGGCATCATACTACAAAATAGGTGGATTTGAGGCTGGTGATAAAATATTATCCAAGAGCCACACAGTATTGTTCCCCATGCGCCTGTTGCCAGGATTCTTCTCAGATTACAAAGATATTATGTGGAAGGGTGGTTTAAGAATCACATTTAGAAGAGCTGCCAATGATAATAATGCTTTGATGAGGTACAGTACATTAAACTCTACAAGGGAAGCTCTGCCTAATACCCTACCTGATGAAGGCAAGTGCCTTATTCAGACTATGGAGCTAAGAATTCCAGTAGTTGAATATGAAGCCAGTTATGCTCTTAAATACAAAGCAGATATAATAAAAAATCCACAGGTACCTTTACAATTTTATACATATCAATGTGTACAGAAGCCTGCCACTGGTACCTATTATGAGTTTGATGCTACAAATTCATTCTCCAGTATACAATATGACATGCCAGATTTTGTGGTGGTACTGTTTCAGACTGGAAGACACAATAATCAGGAAAAAAATTAAAGTAAATTTGATAACTGCAACATCAAGAACATATATCTCAAAAATGGCAGAAATGAGGTGTTTCCTAGAGAAAATTATAATTTAGACATGTCCAAGGATGATTTCCTTAAATTATATGAGGCATTTACAGCATACAAAAGGGTCACTACTGGCAATACTGACATGTATTACACACCAGATGAATTCAAAGCACAGAGACCCATGTTTGTCATCAACACTTCAAAAAGGAAACAAGTTGTGGTTAATGACAGGACAAACATTAAAATTATCTGTGAATTCCATGATACACTCCCTGATGATACCATATGTAGTGTTATTCTTATAGGTGAAAAATCATATATTTATGATGTAAGAAATGAGAGAGTCACAGAGCAATTCTAGAAAGCCTCTGCAAAATGCATTCTCTTAGTACTAGATATGCAAGTTGGACCTGGTGTCCAATTAAAATATTGAGCATATTCCAGGTAACATATTAATTCTCTGAACTTAAACCGGAAGTGGACCGGAAGTAAATATGTGTGGGTGGGTGTGGGTGTATGTGGGTGGGTGTATCTTGGCTTAGTTTTAGGTGTAGCCAAAAAAAAAAATCAAGAGGGGCATATTTTTAACAAGCTTATAGACAACAATCTCACAGATGTAGCTTTTGTAAGTGTAGGCAAATCAATCTGAAGGGGCTCATCATTTCACGGGAAATTCCCGAGGGCATTTTTACAAAAATCTTGGATTAGACAGAGTACCACACTTGAGCAATAAGCTCATATGCACATCTTGAGTTAGTTTTAAGTGTAGCCAAATCTGCCTGAGGGGGGCTCATCATTTCTCGGGTTTATAATAGCATCAATTACACTACTATCAATAACGATTATCTTATAAATACCATATTTAATGTAATTTTTTTTTAGAAATGGGGGCGGGGAGCTGTTTGTTTAACTTCAGTGCAGGATATTAAGGGGTTCCGGATCGTATACCCAATGGAGACACATAGTGGTTTCTATCTCACTTTAAACTATAGGTCCAGGCCCGATTAGTCTATCTGTGCATAAGGTTGACTTAGAATTCAGTAGGGAAATAACGTACATCTAGTATTTTGGATTTTAGATGCGTTGAGATCACTAAAATTACCAATTCTTATAATAAAAAGGCTGTCCTCATTTTTTCATTTTGAAAGAGAGAGAGAGTTAATTGTATAATCTTTCGTTGTTAATTTCAAAGAAGACTAATTCAAATAGTAACAATGAGGAACGAATAAAACTTGCGAAAAGTGTTTGCCAGCGTGGGGATTTGAACCTACGACCATTAGAGTGACAACCCAGTGCGATTTTTTTTCTTTTTTAATATTCTTTATTTTTTGCAGTAGGGACTACTTACATGATCCTATGATAACATTACACATATATCAGATCTATATTACATAATTAGGTGTATTTACAAGAAAAGGGCCTGCAAAAAATTTGCATAGAGTGTTTTGCGGTTGGCTTGGTCCATCTGGTAATAATGCTCACTGTAGTGATATTACAGCGAAATTTGCATTGACACTGAATTATGTCCTAAAATATAATAAATATATTGAGCTACTAAAAACTGGACCGCTCTTACTTTAGTAAGAGGAAAGAACACAAAATCTGGTAACAGTAAATGATCTACAGTAAATGTATAGGGCAATGTTCTACATATAGTACCAAGACATTTACTCAAATACTTCCATTGATCTACCGTTGCGGGACATGTTACTGTGCGATGTCGTAAAGTGTCTTCAGCTTGATGACAATTGGAACATACAGCACTGTCAGTCATTTGGTATCGCCACTTTCGAGCACCAGTCGCAATGGCATCGTGAACTACTAGGTACCATAAAGATCGAACGCGGTTGGAAAGATGAGAGGCAGATATATTTCTCCATACGTTTGACCACACTACATTAGTTCGGAGAAGCACAATTCGTGGCTGGTGGTGTAACCTGCAAGTCAATTGGTTATAGTAAAATTTCACTGTCATGCCATCGACATCCATGTGAGGTGAACCGATTAGGAGATAGCAAAACTCGACAAGAGTTGTCCTCAAATAGTTGTAGTGGGAAGGGATCTTCCCTGGATAAATGGGTGTTCGCAGTTCCACTTCATCTATCAGAGTATGTAGTAATCTTGCTGTTAAACTATCAGGGTATTGCAGAAGCAACTCAATGTTCCGTTGTAGAAACAAGGCTGAGGCTTGTCTCTCCACTTGGCGCAAGTTCAGTCCTCCTTTACTTGCTGGGAGGCATAACGTTTCATGTGCGACATGAAACAAATGTGCATGCCATATGAAGCGCGTTATCATCTTTCGTACTTGCGCCGCGTCTTTCGCAGTAACAGGCAAAACTTGCGCAGCATACCACAACTTCGATAATGCAGACATGTTCACATACTGTATTCTAGAGCGTAAGGATAATTGTCTATAACGATTCATGTTCAACACTGCCTGGATTTTTGGGAGAATAGTTGTAAAGGTTCTGGAGACAGTCTCTGTGATGGTCGTAGTGAAGTTTATTCCCAAAATTGTCACTTTATCAACAATGGGTATAGATACACATTCAGTCCACAGAGTGGGGTTACACCCTATGGGTAGGATTTTAGATTTCTTCTGGTTCAAACTAAGTCCCGTCTGCTTTCGTAACGTTTCAAGTACGGCCTCCATACGAGTCAAGTCTAGCCGATCTTTCACGATTACGGTCACATCATCTGCGTACGCACATATTTTGTGGTCTCTCCCAAGAATCCTGAGTCCCTGAAGTTTTGCATGCATCAGTCGTAAAAATGGAGCCAGAGCTGCGCAGAATGCAAATAAGGAAAATGGACATCCTTGACGAACAGAGCGCTGAATAGAAAAGGCTTGCAACAGCACCTTCATTACAAAAATAAAAGCTTGTCTGAAAACTAAAATATCCTTACCTGGGTTAAGAGCTGAGGCTGTAAAGGGACACTCAGTACAAACAAGAACAACACACACACACAATCCTACGAAGATTATACGGGCAGTAGGTCCAGACGACAGAGCCTCGTTAGTCTGCAAAATGCAGTCCAGAGTGTACTACGTGGAAGCGGGGTTGGTTTGGATTTTAAATAGATATAAAAACAAATTGTTAATCATGACGAATAAAAAGTTATATTTACAGCCAACATGCTGAGCTAAACACACTACATGCAATATTGCATGGAGTACTTAAGATAATATTTCAGTTGTAGTTCCTCACTGAGGTGCCCACAAGGGGGGATTATGGCGCAGGCTGCGCCATCGAGATTTTTGGGGGGGATTTTTTCCCTTCAAATAATATAAAATTCAACATTTATATATTTTTCAAAAATATATGTAAATATTTTACCCCTTAAATGCAGCATATTTAATCCATTAGATGAAGAAAATAAAGTGTTTAAGGGTATTATCGAAGAGGGGGGTATCAAACTCTTACATATTAGGCCTTAATTGAGACATTGGTTCGGGGGGAGGGGATTCTGAATTAAACGTTGGGGGAGCAGTATACAAATCTAGGTCTTAGATTATGTCAGGTATTTTAGTTAGAGGGGGGATTGAGCATTAAATTAAGGGGGTATGAAATTCTTGTGTATTGCTATTGTCTTAGACTGTTGCGAAACAATTGGTGTGGAGACTTGAGAATTAATTTTTTGGAGGAGGCAATGTCCACTCTTCAATATCAACAGTAAGTCTAAAATTATCAGAGAAATTTTGGTAGTAGGATTGAATATTAAATTTAAAGGGGAAGAGAGGAAGCTTTTGATAGTGTTGAATCTTTTGTTAGGGGATTTCTTTAGTGGGGGAGATTTCGAATATTATATTCTGGGGACTATATTCAGCGATATGGTATCCACACGTTTTCAGCGCCGAACGTGAGAGAAGAGAAGCTGGAAAAGGGTAAATATCGCGGGATGACACCCCATTAAAGTAATAATCTTGAAAGCCTGCAAAGACATGGATACAAAAATTTCTTCCTCGCTTCGCTCGCAATGGTGTGTTGCGAGAATTTGTGTTTGGCGCTTTACTGAGGTGAATGTGAAATTTTATATTATAACTGCATTACAAGACATAAACTATATTCTCGATATTCAATAATAACATCACGTCTTAAAATATAATGCTTAGTGTTGGTATACTGCTTAATTTAAAGCAGGTGCATCATTTGGAACAAACGTATATTGAATCCGCGTTTCAAACTTCTTAAAAAGTTAAATTTCTACTGAAGATTAAATCCATGTAATTATTGTTATGGGTTACTAAAATTATATTTACCTCAAGAGAACGGGGGGTGAGTTCTTTGAAAGAAGAACCGTATTATATTATCGCCCTGGGCTTAAGAATTTCTAGGTTCTGTAATGTCTCGTGAAACAATAATTGAATCGGTCATACGGCTGGAGCATGTTATTTGGTTTTCCAAGGTTAAGTTGTGTAACAATTTATGTTAAACACAATCACAAACACTATTTATATGCATATTTACATAATTTAATTTACTACATTTAACCAATGAATGTGCTTGCTTTACGTTTTTTCGAAAATCGAACAATTATAAAATATGGACAGTTTAACATGGTATTTAATTCAAATAGACATAAATTATTACGTATTCATCCCAACTCTTTTGGGAGGATTATGATGAACGATTTTAGGGGCGGTCTTCAGTGATAGACATTCCTGTTTAGGGAGGAGAGGCAGGTCAAGTATAGTGTTCAGTAAAGCTAAGAGAATAATTACTTTTCATAGACACGCTGTCGTAATTAAATACTTTCTGGGGATTACGATATGGTTTGAGGGCGCGAATGATATGATTTTGGGGGACGCACACATGATTTGGGGGGGATGCGCCATTTGCCTTGAGGGGGATGGGCACCCCTGGTTCCTCAACTGTAATTGTACATTAGGCACATTGAAAGTGTTCAGTAGGAAATCATTCATTTTCAGTAGATTTCCGAGAGACACTGTAGAGTACTACAATTGATAACAGTAGAAATTACGTAGGTTGATAACGACGATGAGAATGAAACAGAGGTAAAAACAAAGAAATGAAATGCAGAAGCAACGTGGAGCAAACAGAAACGTTGAATGTATGGCAGCGAGACGCAAGAGTTGATTAAGTGATTGCAGCGTCAAAAAAAAAAAGCTCATAATTGATATTTCTACATGATCTCAATATACAAACTACATACAATGAGAGAATTGAATTGAGTTTGCGTCTGACGTGATATGAGTCGAAACCGTTGTTTCACACTGAACTGTGAAGGAATCAATATTCAATTCGAATAATTAGTGAATAGTGATGCTGAGATTTTGTAACGAGATGTGCCGAATGGCTGACAGTATAATAAATTGTGGACACATTGAATTGAGTTAATATATTTGAACAATGTTATAACGTGCAATTTTGCATGACATTTTATTACTTGAATCTACATCACTTCATTGCAAATGCTACAAGGCATTTTATGGGGTGTAATATTCTGTGTTCGATTCCCCGTTCGGTTAACCTTGCAATTTTTCTTTTCTATTAAACCGAAAAATTATTTATTGCATTTTACTTATTTCGAAAATTCGTATATTATTTGGTTTGCGAAATGTAGAGAAATACAGGGTGTTTCGTAAGTTCGTTTACAACGCTTGGGAGGTGATTGTACGAGTGAAAATAAGGTGGAAAGTTCATGTAACGAAATTCCGAAAACGGCTTTGTTGCCGAGTTATTGACGTTTGAAAACGTGGGAAAATGTTTTTCCGAAGTGAATAATGGCAAAACGGGTGGAGAGAAGTCGTCGGTGTTGGGCGGTCCACTAAGAAATTTTGTACGCTCTTGTCGAAAAATCACGCGGCAATGTTGTGCAATGTCGGCGCAAGGGATTCCCCAAAGGCCGCGAACGAAGATGTTGACGGGAGTGGGGTAGGTGTGCGTTCTGCGTGAGCTGGTATCGACGAAAATTGGCATGTGTTGAATGGCACCAAAAAAAAAAAAAATAGAATTTCCTGAGCAAAGGACACCATGACGTAAAAACGAAAAAAATGAACTGTCATAGGTTGCATACCCTGAACGGCACACAGTATGCTTAATTGAGATGTGAAGGGAATCTCATCACAGACGGTTTTCAAAGTGTCCACCATGTACTTCCAGGCAGAGGCGACAACGGTGAATCAAGAATTGTCTAGTGCACCCAACAACCCCGGCGTTTCTGCTATCGATGCTGCAGCTACATTGATACGGGCAACGAGGTCCTCGGCTGACACGACAGGTGTTTCGTAAACGAGGCGTTTCATCTCTCCCCAGAGAAAGAAATCCAGGGGCGTAATATCAGGCGATCGAGGTGGCCATGGAACAGGCCCTCCCGTGACAATGCACTGGTTGCTGAATACGGTATTGAGGAAATGGCGCACATTCCGATCTAAATGTGGGGGTGCACCGTCATGTTGAAACCACAGTGTTTGTCTCAGTGCCAAGGGCACGTCCTCTGGTAGTTCAGGCAAAACCTCACTGAGAAATGCTTGATAAGTTGGTCCACATAGGCGAACAGGGAGAATGTACGGTCCAATCAAATGATCATGCAGTATCCCGTAACAAACATTCACTGCAAATCTGTGCTGATGATGTGCCACTAGCAGTGCATGTGGATTTTCATGTTCCCACACATGACTGTTTTTACTATTGAACACACCAGTTTTCGTCAAGATAGCCTCATCAGTCCATAGTATCGTATTCTGAAAATTGGGGATAGTTTCAATTTGATGAACAAACCACTGGCAAAAGTCCTCACGTGGGCCAAAGTCCCGAGGTAAAAGATCTTGCACTTTCTTCAATTCGTACGGGTGCATCCCCTCTTCTGCCAAGACTCGCCACACATTCACATGGGAGGTGTTTCGTTCGTGGGCTAGTGCGCGCATACTGGTGCCTGGATGATCCATCACTGCAGTTAGCACATCTTCCACAAACCGTCGTGTTCGCACACTTCGCTGTCGTCCAACTTCTCGACGAGGTGGCAACACTGATTCTGTTTCCCTAAATCGAGTGTCTACAGTTTGAAATAAGGTGTGCGATGGTAACACCCTATTTGGAAAACGTGCCCCATACAGACGCCTTGCGGCACTGCTATTACCTCCAGCCTCCCCATAAATCAGAAGCATGTCCGCCAGCTCTTGGAACGTGTATGCAGCCATCCCTTACACCGGGCTACAAGTGTCTATGGTCGTTAACACTAGTACACTTCACATAACACGATGGGCTGTGGCAATGAATTAACACGTAACACTGCTAGGTCAAATGTTTGCCCAACACTACTGTCCAAGAACCTCACGTCTTTCCATTCAACCGTGAATGTATAACAACCTGCTGCTGGCACAGCACCTGAAGCACGAATGGCACAGACACATGCGCTCCTTCATGTGGAAACCTACACTGTTGACGCCCCTAGCGGGAAATGTGGTACTTAACGTTAGATCACAAGAACATGCATCTGCCCTTCAGGGTATGCAACCTATGACAGCTCATTTTTTTGTTTTTACGTCATGGTGTATTTTCTCTCAGGAAATTTTCTTTGTTTTTTGGTGCCATTCAACACATGCCAATTTTCGTCGGTACCAGCTCACGCAGAACGCACACCTACCCCACTCCCGTCAACATCTTCGTTCGCGTCCTTTGGGGAATCCCTTGCGCCGACATTGCACGACATTGGCGCGTGATTTTTTGACAAGAGCGTACAAAATTTCTTAGTGGACCGCCCAACACCGACGACTTCTCTTCACCTGTTTTGCCATTATTCACTTCGGAAAATCATTTTCCCACGTTTTCAAACGTCAATAACTCGGCAACAACGCCGTTTCCGGAATTTCGTTACATGAACTTTCCACCTTATTTTCACTCGTACAATCACCTCCCAAGCGTTGTAAACGAACTTACGAAACACCCTGTATATTATTGTTTTTCATGTTTTTACGAGAATAGAACAATGCATTGTGAAGGAAAAGAAAGTAGAATAAACATTATTCACAAAAAATTCCAATAGTATTTATTTGTTTTGTTTCTTGATAATTTTCCCTGAAGTAAAAATGTATGACTGTACATGACATTTCGTCGAATATAACACATGGATAATTTTTATGCAGATGTTTGTAAAATGATGTGAAATTCAAAAACATATTCTAAAAAATCATTTTAAAAAATAACATTGAAAAAACATTTGAAGGGAGTGTTATTTTTTAAAATAGATAACATTTTATTTCCTTAAATTATTAATTAAATATAATACATAGTTGCTCTATATAATAAGAGGGATAATCGAACAGAAATCAAACCTATAATCTTCGTCGTGTGAAACTGATAGCTTATCACCGCACCACTTTCACCATTTAAAAAAAAAATGAAGTATTTTTTCCTCTGAAATTACTGGCTAGTGCACGCTAGAACCTTATCATACCAATATCTATTCTACCACTAAAAGAATCCACCTCACAACTTTAATTTTCCAACCTGTACCTGTAGCCTCTCCATGTAAATCGACTTCGACGTAAATATAGTAGATTTTGCTTAAATGTTTTGTGACATTCATACCACCTTTCTTTAATTTGCTACAAAAGAACGTTTGGGTGTGTTATTTATAAAACAGGCGGGTGGACATTATATGTCTGATTCACATTGAACGAATTCGTCTTCCCTTATAATCATGCCGTATGAAGGAACAAACTCGTGGGGTAGAGGAAATCGCACTGGGTTGTCACTCGAAAGGTCGTAGATTCAAATCGAGACGGTAGCAAAAACTTTTCGCAAGATATATTCGTTCCTCATTGTTACTATTTGAATTAGTCTTCTTTGAAATTAACAACGAAAGATTATACAATTAACTCTCTTTCAAAATGAAAGATGAGAACAGGTTTCTTATTATAAGAATTGGTAATTTAGTGGTCTCAACGCATCTAAAATCCAAAATACTAGATCTACGTTATTTCCCTACTGAATTCTAAGTCGACCTTATGCACAGATAGACTAATCGGGCCTGGACCTACAGTTTAAAGTGAGATTCAAACCACTATGTGTCTCCATTGGGTATACGATCCGGAACCCCTTGTTATCCTGCACTGAAGTAAAACAAACAGCTCCCCGCCCCATTTCTAAAATAAATTTACATTAAATATGATATTTATAAGATAATCATTATTGATTGTTTTTATTACTAAACGTCAAGAAAACATGTTCTACAACTAAAATAATCACATCTTATAATCTTATAATCACATCCTATCTCACCCAATATCTTTCTGTTTCTCTCTTTCCACCCTTTCCCCACACACACATGCATCAAAATAAATCTTTTCTTAGGCTTGTATATGTATAAAGAGAAAATTCAATACTCAAAAAAATACTATGTATTTCCTACTTTCCGTCAGCCCTCTCCCTCTCACAAAATCCCCATTATTATAGGCGTTCGGCAGGCATATCGACGTCTTGTAATCAGTGTGTCTTTTCCAAGTTCCAATCAGGTCGCATAATGTTTCAGATTCCAATTTAAATGTATTCCGAGTCGTGATTAGCTTATGTGTGCATAAAGTGATGTTAAAACGAACTCTTGACCTCAATAATGCAATTTGTGTATTTTCTTTCAGCTGTGGTTCCCTCTTTCCGCGAAAAATAACGAATTAACCTAATCATTAACTCAACAAATAAAAATGCATCTCTAAATTAATTAATGAAAACTGTTATTACACCCAAAACCACTATTTTATTGTAAATGCAAATGAAATATCATCTCACGTAGTGAAAACAATGTGAAAATTGTTCTAATGAGTGATATATGATTGTCAAACACATACATGAATACATATATTAAGTTCGTGAATTATAATTTTGACAATTTAATACTAATTTGAAACAATTAAAGGCAATTTAAGCGACAAAGTAAACTTTTGCGCAATCTTTCTGCTGATTCGTGTTATTGAAACAATATTTAACCAATGGGGACGTTATCTCATGTTTGCATTGGTTGAACTTCCTGTGAAAAAGACCGTGAGTCACGCCTCCTGCTCCTCCTAATCGAACTTCACTCTGATTGGAGGATCGTACATTTCACAACACTTCTTTGTTTAAGAGCTACCAACATAATTTGGAAAGACTTTGGACTTAGAAAAATTCCATGGGACCGATTTTTTTAACATGACTGTACAAGCGTATAAAATAAAATTTCAATTTTTGGATATATTGTAATCTCACAGACCCTTTATATTGTTAATATGTATGTGTATGTGTGTGAGTGTGTGTGTGTGTGTGTGTGTGTGTGTGTGTGTGGTGAGAGGCGGTGATACGTAATTTTGAAATAGGGAAAATATCTACCTTTACCATTGAATTTTTTGAAAATTTCGCCTTGAAAACCAGAAATTATAGTTGAATTTTATCATAGTCCTAGAGTGACCACCGTGAATACATAACAATTTTTTTCATGGTATCCACAGTCAAACTTCGGTTTTTTGCTTTGAGGATTATCTTACGTATTTAACATGATTTTTCAACAAAATAAATCAGTGGTGCAAATTTGAATGTTGAAACGTTACTTTCCAAGGCATGAATGCCACAAAGCACAGAACGATCGTGCAGGTAAAAGTGGCGCCAGACATTTTGCTTTGTTTAGAGCAAGGGTGCCCAAGCTTTTTTGTTTCACGGCGACCAAGTTAGAATGTAGGCTTCTCTAACACTTGCAGCGCTCAGTTAGTGTGGTTAGGTTCCTTGCCTTAAGTTAAAAAATAAACACATATTTCAAATTCAGAAATATTTTATGTGTAAAGGTACTAAATAATTACATATTTGGAACAATCATATCATGGATTGAATATATTGGAACATTTCGCTTCACCCCTGTAAGCCTGCCACGACTCCAAAGCAAAAAAATTCCTCTGTGTGACACAAAAATCCTTAAAAACCTAAGAAAATATATAAAAACCTAAAAAATGTTTGATTTAGGCGCATAAACCTAAAATAGGTTCTAACAAGCAAAATAGTTTTTTAGGCACTATAAAACTTTGTCGGTTGTTGCATTTTTTAATGAGACGCTGACATAACTTGTTATTTCTTATTTACCTGCAAAGGAAAAAAAATAGGTTAAAAACCTAAAATCCGAGGTTACTTATGAGACACCCTGTATTTGTTTAACATATGTATATTTGTTCGTGTTTTTGTGATATATACTGCCACTTTTTATCTTCTTGTTTCATGTATGTATTATTAGCACCCTTTTTCTGAATGTTCATTCATGGATTGCTTTGGTGTAACACATTTGGAAATATGTAAGTATTTACATTTTTGTTGTGTGTGTGTGTGTGAGTAACGAACTCCGTATCCGAAAGCGTTGAGAGCTGATCTTGAAATCGCGCCACGGAAGGTACGTACGAAGTTCGAGTCCTCCCTTGGACATGGTTGGTTGTGCTGTCATCAATTCCATACCTATATCTCTTCTCCAGTCTCACGGCGGGCGGCCTACATGCTGGCAAGGGAAGTGAGAAACGTTGAAATATTCAGATGACCAACCAGACAACCGCGGTGGCTCCGAGAGTTACGATGTAGCGGGAGGAGGTGAGTCGCGCAACCTCGTTCTACAGGCTGCTGTGATTCTCATCGCGCTGGATTGGTCGCTTCACCGCTCCCCATTACCCTTGCCAGCATGTAGAGCGCCGCTGTAAGACTGGACGAGAGCTATGGGTATAATCATAATTCATCCTTGTTATGAAAAGTCTAGAGATGCAGAAAAGCTACATGAAATGAGAAAAATACATAGCATTTTAGCGTATGACAGTATAATCCAGGCATTATTTGAGGAATTGGTATCGAGAGATAGGGAGAAAAACACCGAGGTAGGAAACGAAGTTGATTCAGATCTGCTTACGATAACCAACTGAACTCATTATTTGACCGTAAATGTGGTCGTCATTTCAAATTCTAAGTTCTCTTATCGACCTTATTTAAATCAGAATTTGAACTGTCTTCCGCTCGTGACTGTACATAAACGGAACTGTTATTTGTCACAATAGCACCAGCAACAATAGCATTGCTCTTTGTCGGTCAAAATTACTTGTTTTTCTTTCCCCTTTTTGCAGTATCATGAAAATTGTGACCGGTGCAGTAAAGTGCACGTGAGCTCCGGTATGGCTTTTTTATATGCGTTTAAAAACGTCATAGCAGCCACCTGACATAAACTGGTATCATTAGCTTCATGTAAAACAACGCCACAAATGTATTTTTGTCTCCAGCTTGTGTCGAATTTCTGGTTTCTGTATCCTGCCTGGAATCTAGTTGCTGTAGTATACAAATATATTAGGGTTTTCATTCATAAACCTCGTTTCGAAGGAGAAATTTAGGGTGCAGAAAGTTACTACCATCGTCGCACTCTTTCTCCATGTTGACTGGTTATTGTAATAGTTTCTCTTTCTACTTTAAACACTGTAACATATATTCATATTTTTACTTCTTTTCCATATTCCAAACATCATTTTACGCTATCAAGTATAAAACAGCAATCATAATTCATGGTGTGATTATGATTTAAATTAAAGCGCAAATATCAACAATTATTTTTATTGAAAAGATCTATGTTACACTCTTAAATTGAAACACTATTTATATTTAGAGTATAATAAAGCCACTAAAAGTTTGATAAACATGTTGCATTTGGATATTTCATATTTTGTGTGTAAAACCTGAACTGAGGATTTAGATGCACTATAAAGTAGCAAAATATACATGCAAGTGTGCCATAAAAACCTTTAAAATATATTAAAATATAGTAAATAAAAATTAACTTGAATAGCAATATCAAAAACGAATTCTGCTGCTATCAAAAAAGCAAACACACTTCATAAATTGAACAGAATATGTAAACTCATCTATTTTCACTGAAAACCTTACATCAAAATTATTTACAATTTGAAATATTCAAATAAAACTTTTCAGACATTAACAATGTACATTTATGTGTACATACTATTCTGTAAGCTGAGAATAATATCCAACATTACATGACGTAACACAAGTCAATTTCATGTTGGGAACATTAGACATGGTTCCTTTTATTTCCACTTTGAACTGTAGGTGAAGTACCGATTAGCCTATCTGTGCATAAAGTGAAATTAAAACAAAAAAGTCAAAGAAACTCTTCCCTGGTCCCTCCTCCCCAACTGAAAAATATAAGGTAAAGTTCCCCGTACACTTCTCACTACACACATATATGAATGCGCATGTATGAAATGATATGGAACTAGGGCACCACACATTCTCGATCTCGGCATTTGTGGAGGAGATGTGATCAGTACCACTCTCCAACCGACTTTACCCCAAGGGATATGCCAGATACCCATTTATTTGAGGCTGGGTGAACCCCGGAACCGTTCTATTCAGCTCTACATCATCCAATCAGGGTTTCCTGCGAGGCAGTCAGAAGCCCAACCAAAGACCACCACGACTTCGAGAAATAAAAGCTTTTTAAAATAACTTTTACCTCAAGTATTACATGTAAAATGCATGTTAGTGTAAAAAAGAATCGATTGCCCCTCACGAGGTATTCTCGTCTCCACCTTCTACCACCTGTTCTGCATGTACATTCTATTCTTCTGTAGTCCCTGCTTGCAGTCAGCACACTAACTTATACATTATCTTCAGAAAACCTCTGGAGCAAGCGAACGAAAACAAGTCCTCTGCGCAAGTAGGACTCGAGAGGACTCGTCCATCGAACGCGTGTGAGGGGAAGTGGAGGGGAAAAGCAGCTACCAGCAGTTTGCAGCAGCGACCACTGCTTTGTTCCGCCCACTCGCTTTCTCCCTCTCCCTATCGTTATTGCCGGTCTTTCTCCATACATTCCAGAGACACAGTGTAATTGAACTTAAAGCACACTTTTCTTAGTCACCTTGGAACTCAAGAAGAAAGTCATGAGGTTAAAGTAGAGAAATGATCAAAGAAAAGATTATCCTACAACGACAATGTCCTGTCATCTAGAAATAAATGTATGTCTCCTCCATTTCCCCCTAGGAGATGCATGTTTGAATAGTTACACACTATAGTTTCTAATTTGGAGAAAACCTTATGCTTGGCAAGGAAAAAAGAGGTAACAATGCTAACCAGTGATGGCGCCAAGGGGGAGCAGGAATACTCGTATTTCATTTGGAGAAAGTCATATTTAATATTTTCCTGAGTAGCATACACAATTGCATATTTGGGCTAAGTGGGCATTTATATAAATTTCTTCTCGTTTTATGGGGGTTGATAAAGTGCGAAGACTTGTGCACCCTGTTGCGCTCGCCACTTGCCAACCCCCGTCTGGTGGCATCACGAATCCTGACAAATTCTGTAAATCTACAGTTTATGTGCAACATAAAATATACATTTATTACAAAAATTACCAAAATATGCCCGCGTCATTAACTGAAATTTTTGTCAACATGTGCTAGAAAACAAATACTTGTTAAATATTTTATAAAATAGAAACATCATTTCTAGTGAGAACCTAATTCGAAAATGTTCCTTTGTAAGTTAGTATTGTCAGAAAAATATTTAATTACATCTCTATGTAGATATAATAACTAACTAACTAACTAACTCTCTAGCCTTCTTAAACCCGAAGGTTCATGGCTGCAGCAACACAGGCCTTCCATCTGTCCCTATCTTGTGCAAGATCTATATACTCTTTTCCATCCCTACCGATTTCCCTTAGGTCCATCTCGACGTTGTCCCTCCATCTTCGTCTTGGCCTTCCTACTGGTCTCTTACCATCAGGTTTCCCAACAAGAATCCTGTAAACTCCTCTTTCCTCTCCCATTCGTGCCACATGGCCTGCCCACCTAAGTCTTCTTGATTTAATTATTCTAATAATATCTGGACATGAATACAAATTATGTAGTTCTAAATTATGTAACCTTCTCCACTCACCTGTCTCCTCATCCCTTTTAGGTCCAAATATTTTCCTAAGGATCCTATTTTCAAATACTCTCAATTTATGTTCCTCTTTCAATGTAAGGGACCAAGTTTCACACCCATATAATACTACAAGCAAAATTACTGTTTTGTATATTTTAACTTTTAGTTTGTTAGATATTAAACGAGAAGACAAAAGTTTATGAAGAGAGAAGTAACATGCATTTCCTGAATTAAGCCTACTTTTTATTTCCTCTTTAATATAATTTTCATTTGTTAATATTACTCCTAAGTATTTGAATTTGGAAACTGTTTCAAACGAGTTGTTACCAATAATTAGATTTTGATTATTATCTAACACTTGGTTTCGGCCTGTAAGCATATATTTAGTTTTCTCTTTGTTAACTTCCAAACCTATCTCTTTAGCAGTTTTGAAAAATATTTTAGCATTATTCTTAATTGTATTCACATCATCCCCCAGTAAGTCTACATCATCTGCATATGCTAACAACTGAGTCACACCATTTAATTTTAGTCCTTCTTTAGTTTCGTTTACCTTCCTAACAGCATATTCTAAGGCAAAATTAAAGAGCAATGGAGATAATGCATCTCCTTGTTTTAACCCATCATGAATTGTAAATTTGTCAGACATATTAATACCCACACGAATTTTACTTTCTGTTTCACTGGTGCATACTTTTATCATACTAACAAGCTTCTTAGGTATTCCAAAGTCTACTAATATATTATATAATTTATCTCTTTTAACCGAATCATATGCTTTTTTGAAATCAACGAATAGCTGATGGACATTTTGATTATATTCCCACTTTTTTTCGAGTGTCTGTCTGATGTGAAAAATTTGATCTGTAGTTGATCTGTTGCGTTTAAATCCACATTGATAATCACCTATAATTTCATTAGCATATGGGGTTAGTCTTGTTAAAAGAATGTTAGATAATATTTTATATGACATATTATGGTTTCTTGAATGGCATGCGGCGATGCATAGTTGTTTCATCCCTCGTGATTCCGTTATTTCTTTCTTGGACCCTTAGATAGGTCTTATACAACTTCGGATATTGCGGGTTTTTACTCACGTTACGAACGACACTTACAAATCTGTGGTAATGGTTGAACTGGATCACGCGATTTTCACATTATGCAGTACTCGCGTTATCCTTTGCCTTGTAAGAAGGAAAGTAAGATTAATAATATTCTGATTCCTTTCAGAGGGAATAATTTTGTCATTTCAGCGTTTAGCTTGTCCATGTACTTTGATTTAGTACTTATAAGTTCTTAATTTGTACCTTCGTGTTATTCCTCGGGAAAGAGCGTGGCGTGTCATTCGTTGAAATTTAATTGCATGATTTTGACAAGATATATATAGCAGATTTTGAACATATAATTTTCGAAAGTAAACAATTACATTATATATAGACGTAGCTTAATACATTTCTGTATCATGTGTGATCATTTTCAATTACAGGAACATTCACGATTGTTCGACAACCTTAGCCGTTTAAGTAGCAGAAATTAAAAAGATACAACGGCTTGGTTTCGAAAACACACCCATTTTCGATGGAAATATACAGTCACCGGCAATAAAAATGAGATCTAGATCCTAAAATACCTACTCGCTTCCCTGTAAGACGTTAAGTGTATTGCCTAACTCTACGGCGGTGGTAGAATTAGCCATTGAAAATATGCTATTAAAATCCACATATCGCCGTAGAGTTCATAACGCCTTTTAGGCAAACGAGTATTTCAGGATCGTGGTGTCCCATTTTTATTGTCGGTGACTATATCATGAACAAAATGTGAAAAGAAATTCCAATGTATCCTTTTTTTACGATACAATATTACTACAACTAAATCCTTGGCTGTGACTATGAAATATACGCACACACCGAGATAAATACTTTTATTGGTTGAACAAGTCATACGTTCGTCTAATATTCCAATAAACTTGCATCAAAATCTTCTTTTAACCTAGAAAAAGGGACGTCAAACTCAAGTCGGCTCAAGTTCTGTGCATCTTGTGAATTATGTAGCCCGTAACTTCACTAAAGTTAGGCAATCAGTTATTTTTATGGAAGGATTACTTTGGAACCACATCGAAGGCCGGAGGACATAGGCCAGGCACGTTAATGAAGAAGAACTTCCCAACTGTAATCTATTAGCAGCTGTGCTGCATCAGCTGCCGTGTTACTGAACGAAATCAAAAAAGAGAAAAAACGGAAAATCTATTCATATACTGCCGCAAGTACACCTTTAGTAAATTAAATTATAATTCAACAATGAACACCCAACCTCTTCGTTCTATAAGTTTGAAGTATCTGCCTAAAATAAATTCAATGCTTTGTTTCGGTTATAGCCCTAACACATGTTTAATGTGCAACACTGCTTTTTCATGTGTAAATTAAATTAGTACTTCAAATCATACTAGAGAACGAGAGAACATCTCTATGACTATTGTCATAGAGCAGTTGTGATATCTTGATCCATATTGGAATCATTTCCTTTCTTTCTCTTCACATAATATTAGTATGTTATGAGTACCATTAAAAACAAGCAAATTTAAGATCTTTGGTGTATTAACACTATTGGTGTATTACTAGAGAATGGCATATGTATGTGGATGTTTTGGATAGAATTGGAGTGAAAAGAAACTAAGGACTTTTGTAAAACGAAAGGCGATAATATACAAACTTTGGATGGTACGTAATTAAATCGATTTTGTAGGATCAAAATACCCTTTGTTTGAATTACATAATAATATTTTTAATATTGATAAATCAAAGCGATAATAATGATTTCGACTTTAATAAACTGAATAGAAAGTAATTTGGAAAAGAATCTCCTGACTGAGATATATTATTTTCATTAGTTCAAGACTAAAAAGTTGAACCCACAAATACAAAGCTTGAATAACTTAAATTATGTATTCTTTAAGAAATCTACATTTTAAAAATCTAATTCCACTTTCATAGAGAGATGTTCAAGGAAAACATCACAAGGGATAGAAATTCTTCTCTGACCTAGAAGGCGATGAAATTAACTACTTTGTTTCCTTCCAACGTGAGACTCGAAGTAGTTGTAATGTCGAGCATGCTTCTACTTAAAATTCTGCCTTTGCTTTTGGTTGTCGATGAGACCTAGTGCGAATCCCCTATTCTTCTCCTCGAGTCTGATATAGACTGACGTTCCTATTACCGACGAGAAAAACAGCATTTTCTTGTCTGGAAACATAGAAAGACGTGGTTTTTACACTGATATATTCCTCTTCGTCCCATGCATAGTTCTTGGAGATAATAAGGTCGTCATAATAGATGGACAAATGTGATTAATTGATCGAAGAACTTTTCTTGTCAGTAGTCTTCCAATTTAGTGTCGTTGAAGTTGGAAGCGCAATATGAGAACCGCAAACGTGCTCTGATTTGGTTCCATAACCGTTGCAAGAGACCATATTTCAAAAGATGGAGTAGGGCATGGAAACAACTGCGCTATCCCTGTTAAAAGAATGATATATTCCCCTAAGATTCACGACTTGGGTAGGCTGATTTCCTTAACCGTAGTTTTTATACATTGCAATTTTATGTATATTATCGCATGTAGTATAATAGTTCCTACATATAATATCAGTCTTCTCGATTTAGAACCTTTTTTGCATTAACTTTTTATTAAGAATCTCACCCTTCTGCAATGTTTTTCTCACATTATGATCACTTTTTTAAATCACTTTTCGTGTGTCTAACTTTCCTTTTTCACCAACAATGTCACTTTTTCTGCCATTGTTCACTAGTTTTGATGCAATTTCGAGCCTTTCTATACGTATTAAATTATAAAATATAAGAATGTAACCATGCCATCGCTGTAAGATGAAATGAAGGGCTCGGATGTAAAACATGGTAAGTGACATGTTGACCATTTTTGAGTTACAGAGTAAAATGTGCCATACTTCATTTTTCGAGTGAAATTGTCATGTCATACAATTTGCATTGGACTCACTGAAGCCTTCTGAAATTGGTAAACACAACACAGAAACAATTTATCTACAGTATAGCTTCTAATAACCTTTTTTCTTAATGAACTCAGAAATGACCAAAATGTCTCTTACCATGTTTTATACCAGAGCACTTCAAATGTAAATACGTAATAGGTCTAACACAATAAAACTACAACAATTACTAGTTTGGAAAGGAAACTAATGAAAACAAAATTAATAAATATTTTCAGAATTAGATAGAAACGCGAGATGGAATTACAAGTGTAAAAAGACACCTGCATATTATGCGTAAAGATTCGATGTACATGAATAATATAAGCAATATTTATAAAATCCATGCCATTTTTTTAAAAAAAAACTATTCGAATTTAATGCTTTTTACTGTAACTCATGTTCAACACTCAACTTGACTTTATCTCCAACGATAGTTTTCCTTTCAGCGTGTTAAGCGCAGATCGAGCGTGTTAAGTTGGACAACTTTCGATGCAGGTGCATATTGACCACCAGTCGAGAAGTACGTAGTCTGAGAGCAGAGTATACGTATACACGTCTCAAGTGTCCGATGAAAGTAATTGCGTTGTGTTTCCCACTAGCATTATCATCGCCGGTAGAAAAATAAAAAGTAATAAGCCCAAGTGGGCATTAATATGCATCTAATCATGCTTTCAATTTATAATTTAAAAAACACCTTGAGGCGTTATATTTAAATCAAAGCAACACCGTCTAAATGTCACGAAAATAAAAGCATCCTGCGAAGTATTTGTGTGAATTGATCTCACGTACGTTTCCATGTATTTATGTTATTTCTATTGACTCTACAGTTATAAGTATATAATAAACTACCATAAACAATACGCATATACATGCAACGTACTCGGCTACCGAGTCGGCTAACTTTGATCTACTGAACTGTTTGCGAGACCCATTTGTTTGTGCGCTTTCTCTTCCTAGTGTTTCAATGATTTTTCCACTTACGGTTCTTTACTTAACTAACTATGGAACCTGAAGAAATAAATAAATTAGATATATTTTGTTTATCGAACGCTACTCTTGTAATACAAACTAAAGGCAGTGCACTTGTCATTACGGAATCAGTTCACAAGAAGTTAATATTAATAGAATAATTAATTTTATAAATCGACCTAAAAGACTGGTACTACTATTCTTTACCCGAGATACTTAGTTTTTGTCGTTCATTTTAATTCAATAATATCTTTCTGTATGTTTTCTGAAGACAAACAACTCACGAAAATTCCTTGCAATATATATTAAATAAAGTATCATAGATTAACTTTAGGATTTCATCGAAGCTCATAGCAAATCAATATTATTAGATATTATTTTGGTAAATATAATTTTAATTAATGAGGTGTGTGTATTGCAATTTGATCTCAGCAATAGATTGATTGAAGCCTAAACATTTTTGATGTGAATTTAAGTCCACTTTATGCACAGAAAGGCTAATCGGGACCGGACCTACAGTTTATAGTGGAATCCAAACCAAATATTTCATATGTATAAAGGAACATGTGTGTATTACTCATACATAATTGTAATTTATTACTTTTCTTTGATGTGTTCCATTTCATATTTTCTATTTTAAATTATCTGCTCATACTAAAAAAAATACTGTTTATAAGGAACACAAATACGATCATTTGAAGAGAGAATAATATTTAGAGACGTTTGATGATTGCCTTAATCATATTATTCTGGAATGGAAGCGTTTTTGTGCCTTTTAATCGATATTGTTTGGCGCTTCACTCTCTTCAAATATGGTGACTGTGGAAAATCTGTAGATGTATCATACGCATGGCCAGATGCACAGAGCGTTTCGTGCAATCCACAAATGCAGCTGGTCTTTGCGAAACGTGGTCTGGCAGCTGGCAAAATCTAATGTTCGTGCGTGAATTTGTAGCCGCGTATACGAAAATTTCGGAGGTTTTCAGAGATGAGAATCAGGAGTGACGTGCATTCATTTCAGAAGAAGGAAATTAGCCTTCAGTGCTTGGGATGATAATCGCATTATTTGCCTTTCCCAATATCCCTCTATCTCACTCTCCCCCCGCCCCTTCGAGTGCCAATTAGAGCTGATATATATATATATATATATATATATTAGTATATCTTAAACAAGTTCATGATTAGTTTATCTGTTAAAGAATAATAATTTTCTTCATTATTAAATTAGCTATATTTTTGTATTCTAAAAATAAAAAAGTGATTGATTGATTCATTGATTTATTTTGTTTATTTTACTTCGCTTTTCTACCACTTTTTGGCTAGTTGCGAAGATGTGGATGAGTGATGATATGATGAAATTGATGAAGGGACATTCACAAAGAACACCCATGCCGGGATTCGAACACCGAACCTCTGGCATCGTAGCGCACTGTGATAACCACTCCGCCACGGAGACCAGTGCAAGAACAAAAATGCAACTTTACCTATATATTTTAAGAAAATAAAAACAGTGAACTTTGAAAGTTACTTGTACTAACATAATACATATACTCTGTACATTCATGGACACTTCTGGGTTGTAACAACCCCATTGACTTTCAATGGGATCATTACAACCCAGAAGTGTTCGTGACTGTACCAGAAGCCTGTGGAGCAAGCGAACGAAAACAAGTCATCTGCGCAAGTAGTGACTCCAGGGGGCTCGACCAATGAACGCGTGAGAGGGAAAAGGATTTCATGGAGGGGGATAAGCTTGTACAGCTACCAGCCAGTCGTTTGCAGCCACGCGCACTGCTTCGCTCATCCCACTCGCTTTCCTCTCATTCTCTACTGTTATACGCGATGTTTCTCCACAAAATCCTGTGACGTAGTATAGGTGCTTTTTTATGATTTCCTGGGGAGGTGGGGCAAGTGAAATACTTACTGTACGATATAGAATATTATTATAATTATTAATAACAATAATAATAATTATTATTATTATCAACTATATATATGAAGTACATTACATTTAATTTCAATAGCTACACAGATTATTACCAACAAATATTGAATCATTGAATCGTTTTACGTTCACCTGCTCTCATGCTCAGCCCGGATCGATCCCGGGAAGTTGGCTGACTCTCATTCTACTATCAATGATAGACACAATTCTGTGATGTGAGGCGGGACAAAAAGTACTGATAATGCATCAAAACGAATTATTTCGTAGACGTTCTTCAAGCTTCAAGTAGATAAGATATTATAATTTTACGAGCTTAATATACAGAATTCACATCGTTTTATAAACTTGCCAAAAACCCTTAACCTCCTCATTGCTTCCTATTATTAGTCTGTATAATGAGTAAGATACAATTTACGTTGGAGGAATGAGTTTCAGTGCTTTCATCTCATTTGGCTGTAGTAGTGTGATAATTCATTTCAGGAACGCTTTGATTGCAGTTTTTAAATAGACCACAATTTCTCATTACTGAGCTCAACAACACCACACGGAAGTTGCATTTGGGGATATCTCCCAACAGTTTTCACGAGACCCCACATGAAACGGAAATGCGTTAATTGCGCAGATATAGTGATTCCGCAGAGAGATCAGCCAATGAAGATAAGTAAGGGTGAATTTGCATTCCATTTGTGACTAAACAGGATATGTATCTACCTGCGTGGTAAAAGATTTATCAACATTTGACAAATCCGATGAAAAGCTGTGAGAGCTGTCCGTGTGGTTATTCCTTCATCATTTTGATTAGTTCATCATTTATCATCATTGTCGTGAGGAGGAGTAAACGCAGAATAACACATAACACAATGCACAAATAATGAGTATGTACGGAATGTCTATTAATTTTTCGATCAAATTCTTAAAGGGCAGGTTCAGCCTGGCGATCCAGGTTCCAGAGCCTCTTTGGCCTCCAGCCGTGCAGTTTCCAGGGTACACATAGCAGAAACGTTGACATCTTAGTGTGTCTTTCGATAAAAATAAATAACTTTTACACCGATAAAGAATATCCTTGAATGCATGGTCCAAATTTTATTTTGTTTTGAATATCGATAGGTATCAGCTCTGCGCATTTTCATTACCGTATAAACTTTTTACATAAACTTCAATATAGGACGCTCATGATTTAAGAAAGGTGAGAATTATAATAATTATTACATATTTCCCATTTAAAGTTGCATCATTCTTTCTACCAAGAATATCTTATACCAATTGTTTATACAGGATGTATCATCATAAGTAATAGCGCAAACTGAAACAGTTGAAAGTACACGATAATAGAAGCAAAAAAGTCTCAGTAAACATGGTCTACAATCCAGCCGTTTTCGATACAATTGCGAATGTATGGTTACAAGCCGCCACTGACTTTATTGTTTGTAAACGTCGTCCTAGTTGGTAAAATGCTAATAATACTGTAAGAGAAGTCATTGGAGATCTCATTGCTTATATTGAACATTCTAGTTACTTTATCAAGGAATACAGCCGGCTCCCGTGGTGGAGTGGTTAGCACATCGCGCTACGATGTTCGAATCCTGGCCTGGGCCTGGGCATGGATGTTTGTGAGTGTCCATTCATCAATTTCATCATATCATCACACATCCCCATCTTCGCAAATTAGCCTAAAGTGGCACAAAAAGAGAAGTAAAATAAAACAAATCAATCAATCAATCAATCAATAAGGAATACAGTACTACGTTAGTATGTTACATGCTACAATAACTGTACACTCGTACCTGTTAAAGGAGGTGTTATTTCATCTGGATGCAATAGCAATTAGCGACGGCTTCTAACCACACATTCGCACACATTTAACCAATTTGAGCATCAAGTGGACTTAAAACATACTTTGCTATTTATTATTTATTATTTCTGTCACTTTTGGCTAATCGCCGAGATAAGGATGAATTATGATTTGATGAAATTGATGAAGGGACACTCGCAAAGAACACGCATGACCAGGCACGAGTTTCGAACCCGGGATCCCTGGCATCGTAGCGCAATGTGATGAAACAGACTTCGACACTTCCAGAATCACTATGTATGCCAGAAAAGCAAATTAGTATACTAAGAGTTAGTATATCCTGACCGAACACTCACATGTACTCCTTTGCTACAACATGTCTTGATAGTAGACAGTACAAAAGAGTTTATTGCTCTCAAATATCCATACGGATTTTCGACACTATCCCGTGGTTGATTTTATGTTCTAGCTGAGCTGTGGTTTAGTAAAGCGGAGAGCTGTTAACGACAACCCAAGCCTCTATTTCGCGCGACCATAACCTTTTTTTCCTTCCTCTTAACTGAGGCTGCACACATCAACGAAAGAGAATTTATTGCCTTTAGCCTTTATGTTCGACTTTGAATTGGAAGATCGATAGAAGATACGCAGTGGTTAAAAACGGAAATATTATGGATAGGCGCTTTACCTGAAAGTCGTCTTTTGCAGCATATGCCCTTACAATAATAATAATAATGGAATAATATAACGGTGGTGTGATTTGACTGATTCTGCAGAATTCTAAACTGTGTGTCTCAGAATAGACTATACGGCGTACGGTGTTAGAAGGAACATGAGTTCAGCCAATAAGCAGCCAGCGCTTCTGCGCTGTTGCCAAACTAACTGCTAGCGCAAGGGAAAGACATATAATTCGCGATGTGTTCATTATTTTGATAATGCATGCACAGTTTATATGAGTACAGTGAAATAGTGAATATTTCTACACAGGATTATAATATCATGAACACTGCAACATATAAGACAGCGATAAGCGAATAATTGCTACGAAAACGCAGAACTTAAACTGACCCAGACGTGCAATGTTCGCGAACGCCCACGACAACGACAATGAATGGTCAATGTGTATATCGAAAGTTTTCCCCAGACACAACAACTAAGCTGCGTCAAAACCGTGGCATCGAATAAAACAGACAGATGGAAAATGAAAGGGTTATTTATTGTGTGTGTTGAGACGTGGTGTTTCCCGTGTTTCTTCGAGGAACGATAACTCCGGCTGTAGGCGATGGAAATTCATGCGACTTGGACAGTCAGGTTCAAAATGTCATGCCCCATCTTATAATGAACCTTAAAGTGGCGAGTTTCATGAAAACTTCTTGCGCGCAAGAGAAATACAGAACACGACGTTTAACTTGCGCGCCGCAGTTTCCTAACTGTACAACGTTGCACTCCGGCCATTGGCTGGTCGCCAAGGACAGGCTCTCCCTAGCTCCGCCTGCTTTCGCTTCTAAAACCGTGCGTCGTATATATGATCATCTGATAGTTACATAATGGTTTCTATAGGTCTTTTCCACTATTACGGCGGCCGGTCCTAGTATTGGCAAGGGAAGTGGGGAGCGGGGATTTCGCCACAGACCAAGACCAACCAGTCAACAGCAGTGGCGCCGAGAGACACGACGCGGCGGGAAGAAGTTCTACGTGAACCTCGTTCTACAAGTTGCTGCGTTTCTTATGGTGCTGGATTGGCGCTTACCCGCTCCCCACTTTTCTTACCAGCATTAGGAAAATGCCTTTAGTTGACGTAATCTTGTTATTTCATTTGGCTGTATTTTGTGTCTTGCAGTTGAGAGAGTAGAGTTCTGGATAGCATCGTTTCCTGTGACATGTTCGTAAATTTGTTTCAGGCACTGTTTATCGAGATATATATCCAGCATGGTGTTAATCAAAGAAATGAAGAGAATTGAAAATTTGTAAGTATTAGGACGGACAGAATATATTTAAACGCTTTTATAAATAAAAGTTAATTCGTGGGGTCCTTGAACTGATGATTTGTATAATCAGTAATTTTCGTACTGAAAATTCATGTGATCCATAAAAAACGTTTCTTTTTAATAGTTGAAAAAGTAATTGTTACAAATACTATTTTTATCATCAACTCTATTCATCTAACTCTGTAGTGCTCGTAACAGATCGTAGGGTGAGATGAAGAGTGGCATAACTCCAGCTTATAAAATTCACAGAAGAGAATTCCCAGGAATATGTCTGACTCTTAAAAAGAGTCAGTAAATTGGAGATGCTTGACTCCATTTTACTACTAAGGATTAGAAGTGAAGATATGTCGATCTGACTCTAAATAGGACTCTTCACAGGAGTTTTATTAAGCAAAACTGAAAACAGCATCTTTGTAGTTAAGTTCCTCTTGTTCTCACAAGACGAAATATTGTTTGAAAGAGTACTTTGTAATAGAATGGACGACTTCGATAATAGATTTTTTCCTCCTTTTTATGTTTAGCAATATATAGAAATCTATGAATTCAATTAAGATACATAAGTTTTCTAAATTACATTAACAACGTGAAGGGAAACATATATGTATCTTTGTAAATATGTGACTTTTGAAAGCACAATTACTAACATTACTTTTCCGAAAAAAAGGAAGTTTTGTTGAAATAACGCATTTCTCCCTAATGAATAGCTTGATTATCTGTTTATATAGTTTTAGAAGTATTTAAATGGATATCATTATTAATTTTACGATCCTTAAATTTTAGTATATTGCTTGCGTATTTTGATTATTCTATTCCGATTTTATATATTTTTAGATTAATACGACTATGATGAATAGCGAAATAAATTAAGAAGAAAACATAATGAAGCGCCAATTCCTTTAACAAGAATTTTGAATCTTGAGGTTTTGTAGAACGGTACGATAACTACTCCACTACGGATGCTTGTAACTTGAATTTGCGTTTTAGTGTGCGTGCCTGCTTTCATATGACCGTCCGTGTGTTTGTTAGTTTGGAAAGGAAAGAATGGAGCTACCTCGGCAGATCCCCGGGCAAATAAACTTGGGCTATCTCCTGCACAAGATAATTGCCATCGATAAGCGGACCAATTGAACCGTTTCTCCGAGCTGCTTAATGTCAGGAGGCTTGTTAGGAAATCGGAAGCTTTCAATGAGCACTACAACTTGAAAGGGAGACGAGGGTACTGTTGTCCTGGCCTTTTCATGAGAATGTCAGTTCCGGGGTCTAAGTGTCCCAATGCGGATCTAGATGACGGGAACTTGGGAAGAGAATGCCTGGGGAAGAACAGAAGCTGCAATATTGAACATCATCTTCGTGCTCTGCATAAACACGGTCTATCCACGGCCCGGTTACATAAGGGCCATCCACGGGATAAGCTTCGTGCCTGCAGTAGTCATCTCTTGGAGGAGAGTTGGATCTACCAAGTTCGGACATATTTGAAAAGTTAGGTCACTTTTTCGCATTATGTTTGCTGGCCCTCGTGGATGGTAGTTTGGTTCTGACCGAATGTTTATTTCTTCTCTTTGCAGCGTATTTTGTTAACTTTTTATTTTGGTTCAGATTTAGTACTTGGTGGGGATTTTGCCTATGCCATAGTAACAATGGAAAAGTTTTGATATGCATTTTTTTTGTAAAATGTAATAAGTTTCCGTAGTTCACGCTTAAAACTTTCAAGTTTAATTTAAACACTCTAAGTGTACTTTACAGGCATGAGGTAAACACAGAATAAATATCTGCGACTGGGATTTGAAGCAGAGACCTGTAAGTACCTGAAAATAATTATTCTAATTTAGGAAACACAATTATATCAGTTTGATCGTAGCTATTTAGACCACAATTACATATTACTTTAAAATATGATAGAAGGTATTATTGATTTTACCTGAATTTACGCTAATGAAAAATACATGTAAGAGAAATCTTAAAAAATGGCAGAAATGAGGTGCAAGTGATCATACACCACAGAGTATATTACCATTTAATATTATTATATTTCCATAAATATACTGAAATTCTACTTTTGCTTTGGTCTAATAACCTGTATTAAGTTCGTTACAAGCGATACCTATCTTGCAGAATATTATGTATTAGGACTTTCGTGTTTAAAAGTACAATGGAGAATCGATCGTTTTGACGCAACCTATACATAAAAAGCAGCCTACTATTAGAACACGCGGCACCTTGTACTCTACTCCAGAGAAGAATGATAACGGTATTCTGGCAATATCGAAGGTGCGTAAGAATCGAGGAGTAAAACTGACCGAAGAGCAGTAAGGAATTTATAGAGAATGCAATGGTTAGTGGATGATAACGCCGGAAACCAACAATACGAAACTTTAAACGAAAAGAAATAGGTATTTTGCTTTCCTTGATTAGCTTTGGATATGCACTGATATGCAAGAAATATATTTTGATCTATTTTTGTCCTATTTTACTTCCTTTTTATGCCAGAAAGGAAAAGGGGATTAATGAAATAATATTAATAATAATAATATGCTATCCAAAAGATTGAATTAGGGAAGTCGATAGGCCATGAGACACCACCAGCAATGCTGAGGTAGATGTGAATGATGCTGCTTATAATAAATATAGCATGGAAGTGTAAAAGCAAACATAGGATTGGACAACAAGTAAAATAGAACCAATGTATAAAATGGAGACACAGTAAAATTATATTGTTTTTTCGAGCCGGATAACGTATTTTTGTGCAGACTACAAATACATATTTAGAAATTTTCGGTCTATATTTTCATATGATTTTGCCTAAAAATATTTTTTTGGTTAAATTTAGCTTATTTCAGCTGTATTTCGCTAGTTTTGTTCTCTCTCAGTATTACAAACTGAAAATAGCAGAGCACATTTTAATCCGATATAATTGTTCACATACAATATAAGCACCATACCATAACACATTAGAAATACAGTATTCACGGCCATCTTTTTCACTACATATCTTTATATTTTTTCATCCAAATAATCCCATCCCCCCACCCCACGCAATTAACGAACAGCTTCGGGCTTTTATATCATGACGGATAAGCCGGCCCCCGTGGCGGAGTGGTTTAGCACATCGCGCTACGACGCCAGGGGTCCCGGGTTCGAATACTGCTGTGGTCATGGATGTTTGTGAGTGTCCATTCATCAATTTCATCATGTTATCACTCATCCCTATCTTCGCAAATTGCCAAAAGTGTCAAAAAAGCGATGTAAAATAAAGCAAATCAAAAAGTAATAAGTACATAAAATCATGACGGATGGAACTTAATTTTCCTCACCGGACGACCGTTCCGCTACTCCATGCATATATTCTGTAACTGTATTACTGCATAGTAGCGTCATTAATGAACAATTGTATATAACTCGTAAGTCGCTCGAGAGTTAAAATTTCTCTCTTTCGTTGTATTTGGGTATGTGATGCCTGGCATACGGTGCACGGTACAATTTTAAAAAATAGGTACATTTGGTACAATTCGAGTACAATTAGATGGAACCACAGAAAAGTTAAATTTCGATTGTCGGAGTTCTATCGTTTCACTGGAAGCTAGTTTCTTGGTATGCAATATATATATATATATATATATATATATATATATATATATATATATATATATATATATATATTATAAGGTATTGGTAAGTTTGTGGTATAAATTTGGTACGTGTAAATCAAAAATAAAGTCTTCATATAGGTTATATTCGTATATTATTTTAATGTATACAATATTTTTGTTCATCACGCGGGACTTTCAAAGCACGAAGCTTTTTGCACCCTGCGTAAACATGAACGGAAAAAGGTAGGAAACAGTGGCAGAAAATAAACACTCCAAAATGTATATATTGTATATACATATACTTTGTTAAATTAAGCCACTAACGAACCACGAAATTCTCTCTTCGTATTTACATTTCTAGTGTAATTGTTGTAGAGTTACATGAAGCCTGGAAGCAAAATGCATCGTCAGTTTTCCGTTAGCTATGCTCTCTGGAACATACACTCTGATGTTGGCTAACCTCATGGGTCTCTCTGTTGTCTGTTTTGTCAAAGAAGGAATAAAAGAGGTGATACGAAACGAAACGCACTAAAATATCATTCGCCCATATATAAATTAGCCCAGCTGTGGAAAATGTAATTACATGATGTCCTCTTTTATGTAAACTTATTAATGTTAAGCAATGCTTTATAATTGTCCAATTGTCCATTGTCCTGAAATATTTGAATTATGAAAATAATATCGGATTTATTTCAAACGAGAAGTAAATGTGATGGCTGCATGAGTGTTCTTAATCGATGTCGAAAGTTAACACTAGCGGCCGTATTACACGTACATATTACGAGCTAATATATATTAGTCGCAACATTCGAAGAAAATAGCGTCAGTTGTTAAACCAACCAATTTAAAAATTGAATAAATTACACAGCTTGATAGGAGCAAAAACGTGAAAATATTTTTTATCATTTTTACTAACATTAGAGATGGTGTATGACACATAACTTTTTAATATAAAATGTCAGGCTCTCTTCAGTATTGCAATAAACATATGACTATTTTAATAAATTGTATTGTATAATTATAATAACAGAACCCTTCATGAGCATGTTTAATACATATTAAATGCACCTTAGGACTTCAGATCTTAAGATCTTGTTGTTCGCAGCAACAGAAAGTATCTAGTTTTATTTAAAGTGGGGCTATGATAAATGAAAGGTAAAAACCAGGGTTGTTAAAGGCCCAGGAATTTTAATTAAATTCAATTCCGGTCCAGGAGAGAAAATAAGCAAGCGTAAATGGGTTCTGGACCATAAATAACCTTTTTATCTGTAAAGGATTTCAATTCGGTCCAGGGACATTTTTCAGAATCAATTTAAATAAGGTCCAGGAAACCATTTTTTCGGTTCAATTTAAATACGGTCCAGGAACATTTTTCCGAATCAATTTAGATCCGGTCCAAGTTCCGTATTGAAATGAAGCAATAAGCAACTTGGACCGATTTTAAATTATGCGAGGAAAAAGGTTCCGGTCCAGTTGCGGAACCCATTAATTTATAGGTTCCTTGAGGTTGGATGTTGATTCTCTTTAGTAGTACAATTCTCGATTCTAGTATCATTCAATATTTATATTTTTTTCTGAAGGTGGAAAGTACTCATTCAATACAATATGCTGATGTTAATAGCTAAAATATAATATAGTTTGTATCCAAATATTTCTCGTAATAACTTCGTACGAAGTTGACCAAGTTGACCTTACCATTGTTTAATCAACTCTGAGAATATGTTTGAGGAGATTGATTAATCCAATTGCAAGTTTTTCTTATGAACTCACTTTCCTCGCATCTGCAGTTTTCCACACTTGCGTCTGTTGGAATAACAGGCAATATGGTCTCCTGCAGACCCAATATTTTATCCCTTACATATTGGCCACAACTACGAAACTGTGTTAACGTTAGGATGGAAACGTGGTGGATAGCCGTTTTAAAATGACCAAGTGTCATATGCTGTTATATTTGTATTCCCGTACGTTCCTGACAATAACGTAAAGAAAGTACGTTTTTTTGCATTTGAGAACAATTAGAAATCTGTTTAGGCGTTAAAAATATCGGCACAGTTGGCATATACAAGGGTCTAGACAATCGCAACATTTGCTATTAATTTTCTCCTTCAGTTTTAATCCGGGATTTGATTAGTTGTGGTGTGGTTGGAGTTAAATATTTGCCGATATTCCTTCATAACGCCATGAAGATCTGACGAACCGAAGTATCGCACATACGATCTGCATATGAAAAATAAGATTGTATTATTAGCTCATCAGGTTCACTCGAAAAATAAATTCTATTACTTTATTTATAGACTTGATTCAGCAGTGGTCAGCTATTTCATCAATCCAAATGGAATATTAAGTTTAATGAATAATCATAATAAAGATATTACTAAAATATACTAATATGTAGGTGTTACTGTAACGAACTTTTCATTCGCCTAATTAACATTTTATGATTATCACATCTTACTTGTCGTAAAATGGTAATTTGTTCTACTTAGCCCTTTTTGGTGGACTATGGATATATTATTGAGCGATACTCTACTATTCATGCGTATGTGCCTGTGCGAAAATTAAATCATTTCTGTGGGATATGTTTCATGGACACAGGGCCTCCCCGATGGCGTAGTGGTAACGTCGTCGCCTTGTAATCAAGGGGTCCCGGGTTCGAGCTACATTCTTGAAATTCAGAATTGTTGGGTATTTCCTCATCAAGGAATGATTGTGTGTGTGTGTGTGTGTGTGCGTGCGTGTGTGTGTGCGTGTGTGTGTGTGTGTGTGTGTGTGTGTGTTTGTATTGGTTGCAGTCTGTGTAACTCTGATTACTGTGGTGTTAATGGTATTTTCTACTGTTACGGCGGGCACCCTACTTGGGAAGTGGGGGAGCGGGGAATACGCAACAGACCAACCAGACAACAGCGGTGGCGCCGAGAGTTACGACGTTGAGTGGAGGAAGTTCTGCCTACACCTCGTTCTACAGACTGCTGTGTTTCTCATCGGGCTGGATTGGTCGCTTCCCCGCTCCCCACTTCCCTTGCCAGCATGTAGGATGACCACCGTCACACTGGAAAAGAGCTATAGTAAAGATTAGTTAATTGTTACTTACTTCCATAATAAAAAATCAGTTTGTTCCTTTCGTATATTGTCAATGAATAGATTGCCAGATTATGTAAAAATATTTATCCCGTTCTCAATGCGTATACACAAAAATACACACGTCATTGTGTTAATTTTAATCCAAGTTATCTTAAATCACCTGACTTGATGTAACAATCCCAAATTGCACAGTAAAATAGAACGCTTCCTCAAGTTGGAGCGACACGAAGCAGAGAAAGAAAAATAATTGCATACTCTATCCCGGGAGTCTCTGCAGAAAGGCAGCGCATAACGGTAGAGAATCTGAGAAAGCGAGTGAACGTAGCGAAGTAGCACAGGCTGCTGCAAAGACTGGTAGCTGCAGTCGCTCTTCCCCCTCCACGCAATCCCGATCCATCGCACGTGTTCATTGGTTGAGTCCTCTCGAGTCACTACTTACGCAAACAGTTGCTTTCGCTCGCTCGATCCAGAGATTCCTGAGACAGAGTATAATCATGTGAAAGTTCAGAAAAAAATATATGAACATTCTCTATTTCGTCCCATTGCTCAAAATGTTTCTTTAGAGAATCTTCGGTTGTTGTTTAATTAAGCACCCCATGAACAGTTTCCTAAACTGCTTGGGTTCTCTTTGTACTACAGAAGTACACTCCTCGTTTACTACTGTAAGACACGATACTTTCTTTTCCTTACTTTTTTCAAACGCATATGTCACATCTGAATCTGGGAATCTGCATGTCGTCTGGACCCAACGGGAATGAATGACCTTGGTCCTACAACGGATAATTATTTCGAGGCGAAGCAAGTGCTCTTCACATAGACTACGATTGAAGATAGAAGTAATTTTCCACATTTCTAATTATTTGCATTAGTCTTTCGAATAAGTGACAGTTTTGCTAGTAATCATTGCTCGGACCCCCCCCCCCCCTCCCAACTTTGAATGTATTGTGTTCGTTGTGATACAGAACGATCCAATGAAATGTTGATCGCAGTGCCGCTATTTGCGCTATCGGCAATCTACAATCAAATTTACAATCTGAGTATCCCCGACTTTTCTTTTGCTTGAAAGATTTGCTGGTTTATAAAGGGCAATGTTCTGTTCTTTTTTCTCGAATAGTTCCTGTAACAAAAATATTTTTCTTTCGAAGCTGTGCAACCAGTTGGTAGGAGGTGAAGTAGTTGTCGATATAGATTGGGTGAAACTTTGGGTCATCTACTATTGCTAGTAGAGACTCGACGACATGCTCGCACAGAGTCGTTTCACTTTGACATCCTGGTTGGTAAGGAATAATGTTCAGGGGATACCCATTGAATGTTGCCAACATGAAAAACTTGTAGCCAAACTTCACTGGCTTCCCACGCATGTACAATTTCAAACCATGACGTCCGTAATATCTTACCATTCGCTCATCTATTGTCAACTGAGTCACCAAAATCCCAAACTGTTGGACTGACTTATTCAGTAAGTCATAGAGAGGGCGAACTTTATAGTAACGGTCTCTTGTATCAATTTTGTCATTGTCATTGAAATGTAGATATTTCTTGATCTGCTTGAAATGATTACTTGACATGCATATTGACACTATTTCACTTCCACATTCAACAGCGTTTTCCCAGTACATGTCCTGGTGTGGAAAAGTTACATAACCACTGTACAAAATAATTCCAAAAAACTGCCGAATATCATCTTCTGTCGCAAAAAGATCATTTTCATTTTTCTGTCTTGCATAACGATTTGTCTCCAATACAGTCTTTGATACAATATCTGTTATCATCAAATTGAACAGTTCTTGGGGAGATCTTCCATGGAATGCTTCTCTCACATTTTCAGATAAACCGTCGTTTAGGGTAGTAGGTTGAGTAGAATATATTGGTGGACGTTTAGACCATTTCGGCTGGATTTTACTTGATCGGTTACGTTCTGGTCTGTCTGAAGGCTCCACTAAACATATACTTCCACTGACATCTGAAATTTCTTCTGAATCAATATTACAAAGTACATCTTGAGACTGCCTCAATTGTCCATCATCAACATCTTCTTCATCACTCACATTATCTGGGGCAGGAGGAATTATGGCAAGCTGAATGTCGTTATCATCTGAATCCGAAGAACCTTGCAGCAAATATTCTCGAACCTCTTCGGTAGTCTTGAAAACCCAAGGAATATTGTCATATTCATTTGAAGTTATTTCAATAAAATATTAAAATTGTCTTTTTTATATTTTATTTTCTTGTACACTGTCAATCAGTAATCACACATTCTAATGTATCACGTAAATTTATTTAGGAAATAATATGACCTCTTTAGGCCAATGTCCTATATATAGAACAGTACATGAAATATGCAAATGTATTTTATTTAAAGTGACATTCGCGTATATGAAATGTGTTTTTATATTTCAGAGACATACTAAATTACAGATTGCAACTCACCTTCATTATACTGTTAAGTCTATATCCTGGGGGAAAAATCCAATATGGCTGACTGTACGGCACCAAAATTAAGCAATTGAATAAAAAATGGTAGAACCTGAAAAATACAGCAAAACAAATTTGTTACATTTATTACATCAAACTTGTTCTATAAACACTGTTTTGAACAAAGGAAACCAACCCAGTCAAGCCACAATAACAAATAATGATTTTAGGAAAAGGTGTCATAAATATAGGACATTGGCCTGAAATGGGGGCGTGATCTTTTCACAGCCTCAATAGCTATCGTAGACAGGACTTCATTCGGCTGCATGTGGCATATAATATTGTGAAGAAAAGTTGCACGAGGCATAAACAAAATACATTCACATGTTTCACTCTGCTGCAATTCGCCTTCACGTGGATTGTATTTGCAGATACGTCCTTCGGTGACTGAAGATGTCGAATTATGCAACCGTGGTCTCCTAATCAAAGGCTTTGGACCCAGGGATGGTGTTGGTGTGACTTTGCACTTGTCTATTCATCAATTTCATCTTATTAACATTCATCCTCATGGACCAGATTATTATAAAGAGGAAGAACTAACTAACTTTCTAGCATTCCTAAACCCGGAGGTTTATGACTGCGGCAACACAAGCCTTCTATCTGTCCATATCCTGGGCAAGATCAATACAATGTTTTCCATTTTTACCGATTTCCTTCAGGTCCATCTCAACGTTATCCCTCCATCTTCGTTTTGACCTTCCAGCAGGTTTCCCAACAAGAATGCTGTAACCTATTTCCTCTCCCATTAGTGCCACATGGCTTGCCTTCTTAAGTCTTCTTGATTTAATTATTCTAATATTATCTGGACATGAATATAAATTATGGAGTTCTAAATGATGCAACCTTTTCCACTCAACTTCCTTTAATCATAAAGAGGAAGAAATGATGCAGAAATAAGTAAAATGCATTAAAGTGTAATTTATAGTTTCGTTCTGGTGTGCGCTTCACACGGATCCTCGAAATCATCTCCAGGTTCAATTTTTTCCCCGCTCTTTCCTTTCGGTACTCGTAAACCGAGCAATCTAGGCTAGCAATCCTTCATACACTGGAAGTTATTATCTGTGCTGTAGTTTTGTGTCGCATGTTGAACATAGAATGTTCCCCCACCCAACGTCTCGCAGCGCGGAAAGTGTGTCGCGCACCGGGTCACGTATCTGGACATCGGCTTCCCACCGTTATCTCAGAGCACACAAAACAGTAATCTACCGCAGGACCAAGCACGGGAGAACGCTTCAAGATATCGCGTGAGCGGGGCCTTACCACGTGAACGTGGAGGCTAAGGGGGGAGTGCAAATTTTCTCAAGTGATGCAACAAACATCACGCGCTCGTCAGGCGAAGTGTGCGGCCGAAGTAAATCATGAGAGTGGAACTTGTAGTTGCCAGAATTAAGACTGTTTCTGGGAGCCTTAAGGGGAAGAGTGACAATTTCCACGAGGTCCTTCTCTCTGATGCAGTTGGGGAGCACTATTGCAAACTTAGTTCTTTTGAAGCCAGATCTGGCTCTTTCGTGTACTCGTTTGGCTGTGAACTGTGGCACCCGCCCCCTGCCCCACTATGTTGCCATGGCCCACATAGACCAACTCTTGCCATGAGTATACATTTTGCACCTGACGTGATATTGTTATATTGGCTGCGTCCCCCCACCCCCTCTTAACTCCACAGCTGCTTTTTTACAGTGACGTGGCTGACGTAAAGATGACATAATATTGTTAACCGGGAATCCTTTGTTTCGATTTCATACGACCGTAGGTGGATTAATGAGATGGGTGATGCCGTCAGATCAAGACAGTGAAAACTAAGAATAAATTGTCATCACTTTAAAATTAACAGTAATGGCAACGATTCCCACCCCTTTCACATTTGAAATTACCCTAGGAGGCACTAAATCTACTCTTCGTAAATCTAGCTCCTTGAAAGTCAACTTTAGCTCCATTTAAGGTGAAATTTAGCTCTTTTAAGCGCTTCAGGTTTGGCAACACTGCCAAGATTACCATAGGAGGCAAGGAGAAATGCATTACGCTTATGGGAGCATTATTTTATTCAATCTCTCGGGAATATCAAACATCCAATGACGTAGAAAAGTTGATGCACGGAAAAAGGACACGTTGAACAATGTCTTAGTTGTCCCATTTGATTAGCAGCAACTTGCAGTTGAAGTTGGTTCCCCATAAGGAATACATGGAATTCTGTAAATAGTTATTCATCATAATTTTCAACATCGTGTCTATCTTAATAATCACCTTAAAAAAACCGCTTCCGGGGTGTAAGGGGTGCTCCTTCCACGTAGTGCACCCAATAGTCAACCTCACTTCCACGTAGTACACCATAGACTGCAGACTAACAAGGCTCTGGCGACTGACCCCATGGCCAGTATAATTTTGTTTGTGTTGTCCTGTGTTTGGTCCTATTTTTGCTGAGTGCTCCTTTACAGCCTCATCTTTTAACGAAAGTCAGAAGATTTTAATATTTTATGATTTTAGTTCTGCAACGTTAGAGTTGTTATGTGTAACGATAAGGGGCTGGACCCCGTAAAATGTGGCGGGTGCAAAATAGCCTTAGTGCTGACGCACCCAAAAATTTTAAATTAAAATCAAATCAAATCAAAAAACCGCTTCCACTTGCAACATGGAGAGATTCATACTCTCTTGTATAGTCAAGTGTTTTTTTTAGTAGCCGTGCCCATTCTGACGATATTAAAATAAATGCACAACTGGGGCGAAATTGCCACTCTTCACCTTAAGTCGGAATTTTGTGCGGCAAGCTTCTTGGCCTTAATGTTGTTTGTGCATGACGGTCTCTTGCCTCGAAGCTCGAGACGGGCAGATAACTCCCGTCATGTCTGCATCGCACCATGGTTTGCAGGTTAGGATAATAAATTGAGATCACTAACTCTCTCTAGCCTTCATAAACCCGAAGGTTTATGGCTGCAGCAACACAAGCCTTCCTTCTGTCCATATACTGGGCAAGATCAATCGAATTTTTTCCATTCTTAGGGTATAGCGGGGCTATTCAGCTCATTTCAACTTTAAACCTATAAAAGATTAATTGAAATATTTATAAATAAATCGATTTGTGTACAATAATGATACCTTAATTAGAAATATGTTACTATACATAATAATTGGAAAAGGTAATACCTACTCTTCTCATTAAGGAAATAAGTGAGGACTGCAGAAATCAGAATTCACAAGAACAGCGGGGCTATTCCGCCCAGCACGCTTTTGCTGCCACTACTTTAGACGGGAGTGTTAAGGGGTAAACTATTTTCGTCAACGTTAAAGATCAGGTGAGGCTGATCACAAATGCCAATTTCCTCACACAGATTCCCATACTACTCGAAGAACGTAGTCTCAGCGTGCTTATTAATTCCGTCAGCATTCGATTTTGATAATCCTTCCGGGTTTCTGAGAGATACGTCACTGTTTCTTTTCAAGAATCCGGAAAACCAGTCATTACCTACAGTCGTGCGTTCCATGCACCAAGGATGTCGAATATTTTTTCTTGTTGCATTAGTAAATGCTGCTCTACGTACTTGATTCGGTGTACAGCAAAATCTTCCTTCAGCTAAATGCTTCAATCTAGACGTCAACTCACGCTCTTCTTCTGGGACGAACACTGTTGGATGGCCGGCTGTTGTATTCGCTGTTCTTTCTCCCAATGCCAAATCACATTTTGAATCCTTTACTCGATCTTTGTGTGGAGGACGGAATTCCAAATAATGCAGCAGCTCCTCTCATACCCACATCTCCTCTTAGACAAATTTGTATTGCTTCATTCATCATCTCCTCGGACCATTTAAGGCCGGACTTTTTCTGTTATATGTACGAACCATCTGAAATGAGAACCTAAAACATAGCGTTGGCAAATTCACATTACAACAACAATTACGCAAATAGCCCCGTATTTAGTAAGTGAAATAGCTCCAACTGTAGTAATTGTGAAAAACGCTCCAAATAGGGCGGAAACGAAGAAAGCGAACTATATTTATGCGCACAATGCATAACATTTGTTCTAATATCTTCAAATAAATTACTTAAAATTGCGAGTTATTGTACAGTGTCTCTCAAAAGTTTTAGGACAACGACATTTTAAACTAGGCAACCCAATTTACACAAGGCGTTGGTGGGTTGCGTGTAGAGCTAGGCTCAATTTCAGGCTTGCCACATGCACAATAGATATTTATAAAATACGCGAAAGAAATAAAAACAAGTATTATTGTATAAAGTATTAAAATATCACTATAATATCTCGTGTGACAAAATTCCTTCGCAAATAAAAAAAAATAGGTTTTCTAGTATTTCATCGCTGATGATATATACAGAAACGAAAAGAGGTGACAAAGGACAGGAGAAAGAGAAAGCGAAAGGAGAAGACGAAAAGTAGAGGAGAGAAGAAAGAGAGGATAGACGAGGAGAGGAGATGTAGTGAGGAGAAAGGAAAATATTCTAGGAGAGATGAGCAACGAAGAAAAAAGAGAAGAAAAACGAGATGAGAGAAGAGGAGACGAGGAGAGGGGAGTGGAGAGTAGAGTAAAGGAGAGAAAAAGAGAAGAACGAAAAGTGGAGGAGAAAAGTGCAGTCGAGTCGGAAATCTAAGACTGGAGAGGAGATACGAGAAGTGGAGATGAGTGGGATGGAGATAAGATGCGAGAAAAGTAGGGAAGGCGATATGAGATAAAAGCAGAGCAGAAGGAGAGGAGAGAAGAAGGAAAAGGAGAAGAGAAGAACAGAAGAGACTGAAGAGAAGAGGTAGTTGCAGAAAATATCGTCTCAGCGTCAAGAATTTATGCATGGGTGAAATTGTCGACATGAAACATTCAATAACATTTTGAAATGTATTGGAGAATGTATTGGATCGGTGCGAAATACCTTTTGACTTAGTTCAGTACAAGATAAAATCTTCCATGTAAGATCTTTGATTTTACATGCGATTATACCACTAAAAGCATGAATGTAATTTTAATATTTATAAGAATTATCCAATTTTTGTCCACTTCTCGGTTCGTTGAAATGGAGATTTTGTAATTTAATATTTCCCCTTCCCCCATCGTTAATTCGAAACTGAATTATTCCGTTTCACACGGCGTGGACAATGAACACAATGGCATAGGTCTAAAACTGTGCAAATGTGCAAACAATACTTGTTTGTAACAAAGAAAACGAAGGTAGTACGACTCGGCGAAAACATTTAATGGAGAATTGCACATGATGAGAACTTTTCATTCGATATTTGCGGATGTATCCTTGCATTGAACTCGAGTGGGAAAAGGGGTAAAATTAGTACGTCCTGTATTGCACAAATATAAATAGTTATTTCATTAATATTTTTCAATGTCTTTGAAGCAGTACACAGTTATCGTTAGAGTATCATAATTCACGATCTTATACATGAAAATATCCCTTTGAACGTGTCAAATCATTTATTTGTTTATTTTTTTTATAAATTCCATATGCAGAACAATGTAGCTACTATACACTGCTATTACAAATAATGTTACCATGCTCTTGTTTAATAGAAGGGGATTAAAAAAAAAAGAACACCTAGCATGGAGGATCGAACCTGGGACCGCAATCAATGCTTTCAAGAACTCTAACCAATACACTACGCCCTTTGTTACCCTTGGAGCAAGAGTTTTTAATTATTCTGTCGCGTCAATATTGTAAACGTTTCCTGCAAAAAGAAGTCCAATTCTCTGATATAGCTCTGTACTTCTAGAATTACTCTATACACATGCATTTGAAATTTTACTCTGAATTCATTTCTTCGTTGTTAGTATATCTAAGCTTGTGAATATATTTTATTTGTAATTTTATAACGGTTACATGAACATCTACGAAATAGTTCCTTATAATAACCTCCGGTTGACCAAGTTGCCAATATAAACAAATGGAATACAGATTGTCTTTGAGCTTACATTGTTAAAAAGGAGCGGATACACGTATTACTATCCCAATACTTATTCAATAAGGTTTCTTGTTTGTCAGAAATTACCACTTAAACTATTGCATGTTGAGCTAGTGCCCACCTAGCCGCCTCTTATGAAATCTATCATTCTTCAGATTCTCTTTAAAATTCGACTCTGGTCACTTGTAACTTGCTGGGTGCAGACACTGTGCATCGACGGACAATGTTTTGCGATAAGAAGCGGCCTTGAATAGCGTGAGTCACTTTGAACGCGAGCAAGCTACCAAGCTTGTTTGCCTTTGAAAACCAAGTCATTTCTCTTTCACCGTTTCCGAACGCGATTGCTATTGTAGAAGTATATATTCTCTCAAAAGAGGAATAAAGGAAATTATTAGACCAATGTTCTCCAGTCGTTTAAAACCAAATATTGTCTATTAAACGAAAATTTCACGATTGTCAATAAACCTATCTGAGCATAAGTTGGAATAATTTAATAGAAAGATTCTCCAAAATTTCTCTCCCACTGTCTACGTCTGGCCAGTAAACAGGAGGGCATGGGAGCCATGCCCCCCTCGAACCCTGAAATATTTAAATGTTGATTTTAGAAATGTGTAAAACTTTCTAACTAACTAACTAACTCCCTAGCCTTCTTAAACCCGAAGGTTCATGGCTGCAGCAACACAGGCCTTCCATCTTTCCCTATCTTGAGCAAGTTCTATATACTCTTTTCCATCCCTACCGATTTCCCTTAGGTCCATCTCAACGTTGTCCCTCCATCTTCGTCTTGGCCTTCCTACAGGTCTCTTACCATCAGGTTTCCCAACAAGAATCCTGTAAACTCCTCTTTCCTCTTCCATTCGTGCCACATGGCCTGCCCACCTAAGTCTTCTTGATTTAATTATTCTAATAATATCTGGACATGAATACAAATTATGTAGTTCTAAATTATGTAACCTTCTCCACTCACCTGTCTCCTCATACCTTTTAGGTACAAATATTTTCCTAAGGATCTTATTTTCAAATACTCTCAATTTATGTTCTTCTTTCAATGTAAGGGACCAAGTTTCACATCCATATAATACTACAGGCAAAATTACTGTTTTGTATATTTTAACTTTTAGTTTCTTAGATATTAAACGAGAAGACAAAAGTTTATGAAGAGAGAAGTAACATGCATTTCCTGAATTAAGCCTACTTTTTATTTCCTCTTTAATATAATTTTCATTTGTTAATATTACTCCTAAGTACTTGAATTTGGAAACTGGTTCAAACGAGTTGTTATCAATAATTAGATTTTGATTATTACCTAACACTTGGTTTCGGCCTGTAAGCATATATTTAGTTTTCTCTTTGTTAACTTCCAAACCTATCTCTTTAGCAGTTTTGAAAAATATTTTAGCATTATTCTTAATTGTATTCACATCATCCCCCAGTAAGTCTACATCATCTGCATATGCTAACAACTGAGTCACACCATTTAATTTTAGTCCTTCTTTAGTTTCTTTTACCTTCCTTACAGCATATTCTAAGGCAAAATTAAAGAGCAATGGAGATAATGCATCTCCTTGTTTTAACCCATCATGAATTGTAAATTTGTCTGACATATTAATACCCACACGAATTTTACTTTCTGTTTCACTGGTGCATATTTTTATCATACTAACAAGCTTCTTAGGTATTCCAAACTCTACTAATATATTATATAATTTATCTCTTTTGACCAAATCATATGCTTTTTTGAAATCAATGAATAGCTGATGGACATTTTGATTATATTCCCACTTTTTTTCAAGTGTCTGTCTGATGTGAAAAATTTGATCTGTAGTTGATCTGTTACGTTTAAATCCACATTGATAATCACCTATAATTTCATTAGGATATGGGGTTAGTCTTGTTAAAAGAATGTTAGAAAATATTTTATATGTTGTTGAGAGTAGAGAAATTCCACGGTAATTATCGCAGTTCATTTTATCACCTTTTTTAAACACAGGAACAATTATGGATTCTTTCCACTGTTGAGGGATTTCTTCTTTATTCCATATTAAACAAATTAATTTAAGAATTTGACATATTAATGAATTTCCACCATATTTAATTAACTCAGCTGGTATTAAATCAATGCCAGGTGCTTTGTTATTCTTTAACCTTTTAATAGCATCTTTAACTTCAGTCAAGTTAGGTTCTGGAACTAAAGGTTCTGCTGTGTGTACTTCATTTACTTCTGATTTATCTCCTACATGGACATTTAAAAGGTCATTAAAGTAGTTCTTCCATCTATTTAGAATATCGCTTGGGTCAGCTAGAAAATCACCGTCTTTATCTTTTATCAAGTTTACTTTAGGTTGCCACCCCTTTCTAAATTCATTTACACCTTTATATAAATCTCTGATATTTTTATTTTTGCTGTTTGTTTCCATTTCGTTAATTTTGCTTTTCAAGTAATCTCTTTTTTTACTTCTAAACGTGCGGTTAACTTCTCGCTTTATTCTATTATAATTGTTTAGATTTGTATCATCAGAGTTATTTAACCACCTAAGTCTAGCCTGATTTCTTATTTCTATTAGATTATGACATTCATTATCAAACCATGGCTTACTTTTTTTCAGTTTATGGTATCCTATACTTTCTTTAGCTGCTGATTCTATTGCATTACGTATGTGTTCCCAAATCTTATTTACGTCTGTTTCATTTATATTTTCATCATCATTTAAATCCTGCAAAACATCAAATCTATTTGACAGTTTAATTTGGTAATCTTTCTTAATTCTTTCATCAGTAAACTTTCCTGTATCAAATTTTAGAACTTTTAGATTTTGTTGCTTATGATTTATCACTGAGAGTCTTTCTCTTAATTTAGCAATTACTAAATAATGGTCACTGGCACAGTCAGCACCTCTATGTGTACGGACGTCAATTATACTAGTATGCCTTCTCTTATCAATGAGAATATGATCTATCTGATTATGAGTTTTACCATCTGGAGAAGACCTGGTATATTTATGGATATCTTTATGTTTAAAAGTGGTACTTTTCACAATTAAATTCTTTAAGGTTGCAAAAGTAATCAATCTTATACCATTATCATTACTTAATTCATGAAGACTTTCTTTACCAATCGTGGGTTTAAATGTCTCTTCTTTGCCAATCTGTGCATTACAGTCACCTAACAGAATTTTCATATCATACTGAGAAAATTTATCGAAGACCTGTTCTAACTCTGTATAAAAATCATCTTTAGTAATATCATCTTTATCTTCCGTTGGTGCATGTATGTTTATTAAAATAATTTTACACCACCTACCCTGTAAAACTGCATATGATATCCTATCATTAAAAAATTCTACTGTTTTAAGAGCCGATATAATTCTATTATTTATGAAAAAGCCTGTTCCAAAATTATGATTTTCAGTACCACCATAGAAAAAAGTATAATGTTTAGTTTTACAATTCCCTTCTCCTGGCCACCTAACTTCCTGGACAGCTACTACATCTAATTTATACTTCACTATCTCATTAACTGTACACTGAAATGCCCCAGGCCGGTAAAGGCTCAGAACATTCCAGGTGCCTAATTTAATATCCTTATTCCTAATGTAGATCTTATCCTTAGTCCAGGGACCTCCCAAAGTAGTCCCCACCCGGAGATCCGAACGGGGGACTATTTTACCTCCGGAATATTTTACCTTGGGAACATCCATGGCCTTATATTGCTGTTTCTTGACAATTTTTTTTACAGTGCAGAGTTGTCAGCTCTACGCCTAACCTCCAATATGAATGGAGGAACTACTACACAAGACAAACACAAATACATTAGACAGCACAATTACTACACAAGACACACACAAACACATCACAACTATAACACAATATAAACACAAACACACCACAACTACTACACAATATAAACATAAACAAACTACACACCACAACTACTACACAAGACAAACACAAACAAATTAGACAGCACAACTACTACGCAAGACAAAACAAACATACTAAGTTGCTGCCATTTTACATTTGTTAAATAATCATCTTGAACAACTTTTATTTATTATAATTTTCAAGCATCGGTAACAAAAATCCTGTCAAAGTTTCCAACCGCAATAAATTTACGAACTTTCTTTGTCTTGATTTGATCATCATCATCAATATATTTATTGAACTTACAGCATTGCATATGACTGTTTATGCTCATTATATATTTTATTTACATTTAAGATACAATTTACATAAAATCTACAAACAAATTTCAAATACACTCCTATCTATATCAAACTTTAGAAATATACATTACCATGTTATATCATTTTGTCTAAAAAAATATATATATTATATGTATGGATATGTATATATATAATATAACCTTTGTTATTTTAAGTTGGAATTATACAAGTATCGGTATCGGTTCACAGCGGTGTCGGCTCAGCCCTATTATTTATTATTTTGTTCATCATAAGAACTACTCTAAATATTGTGGTATGTTCATAATTCATCATACATCCATGTACACACATAAATTTTATGCAAGTTCCACCAAATGTTGAAAATGTGTGATAAAAACAGGAAAATATGTGACAAAAATAATAAATATTTGGTAACAAATACAAAATATTACATGCATTTTAAACACCTGAAATCAGTTTCTAAATGCTTACCTCTTAGCAAGCTATTTTTTGGAAGAGTTGCAGTGGATCACCATAGTTTTTTCTAAATTCTCCATTGTAAATCTGTGACGATTATCTCTGAAAAGCATCTTATATTGTGAGATAGATCGCTCCACGTCACAAGAAACAATTCTTGCATATTTGAAGCATGAAATGTCACTAATGTTGAAGTTTTCCACAGCTTCCTCTTCCTCACCTTCCAAAACATGTGTAATTTAGCACAAAGTTTGAAAACCTAGATTGCTCCACGTCACAAGAAACAATTCTTGCATATTTGAAGCATGAAATGTCACTAATGTTGAAGTTTTCCACAGCTTCCTCTTCCTCACCTTCCAAAACATGTGTAATTTAGCACAAAGTTTGAAAACCTTGGTAAAACTTTCAATTTGTACATAAATGAATCTGTTTCTTGCGCAAAAGTCTTCAGGCTGCAATATTGGATGGTTTTAGTTTTATAATGCAAGGCTAGCAGACGTCAGATTCACCGATTTAGTCAGGACAGTGCGTTATTTTCAATCCCTGTCCCGACTTTTTCGAACTGCAATCGTGATGCGAGAATGTCTCTTTATTATTGGTTTTCTTTTCCTAAACTCACAATTAGACATGTTCTTTATTGTAATAATAATTTCTAGTACGCAAAATTAAATTTATAAATATATTATTTTCTAAACATAGAATTATCATGACTTTTCAATGGCGCTCGCACTATTTGAACTATTTTGTAATATCTGTGTCTCTCTCTCTCTCTTTATATATATATATATATATATATATATGGGTCTGGCTCCTCCCTCAAAGAAATCCTGCGTACGGGCCTGGTCTACGTCAATGACAGAAATGCAAGCAATATTTTTATTTATTTTGAACCTAATTAAGGGAATGTGGAAGAATTTAAAAGAAATAAGAAAGAGCAGAACGACTGTTGCTCTACGTTAAAAATTGTTGTTCTTCCAGGAAGAAAAATAAGAAGGATTTACTCCAGCACTTTAACAAAATGTCCCACGAGACTCTCTTGACTAATACTGTCAAATGTGAAGTGATTTTATGAATAAAATTTTCCGCCTGTTTACGTCTAACGTTGCGCAGATTTGGTAGTTTGCAAACGGTGTAATTATTTCGTGTTACCTTGCGCAACAGCAAATACATTTCATAAGACTGTTCTGAACACGAGACTTGCGTCTGTAAACAAGCATTTCGTCCGTTGTAGTATCACAGGAAAAGAATATCGTCCTGCAATGTTCAAGCCTCTAGATATTTTCTATTAATAATGTATAAACACAATAATAAGTTAGAAGAAATAACTCGCATTTTACAACTACCAATATTCTCGTTTTTCTTCATCACTTAGAAAATTATTAATCGAAGATATATGCTATACTACAAGAAAGCAATTCAAAATTAAAGTAAAAGTTCAACTACATGTATACCCAACGACATTTACAATATTGGAGGGACAGAATACTTAAAAATTGTTGTTTTAATCGAAGGTAAGGGCGTGGTGTAGTGGTTAGAGTTGTCGATTGGGTTGCTAGTGGTCCCACGTTCGATCCTCCTTGGGAGGTATTTTCTTTTTAATTCTCCTTTTATTATAAACAAGAGCATGGTAACATTATTTGTAATAGCAGTGTATAGTGGCTACATTGTTCTGCAAATGGAATTTATAAAAAAATAAACAAATAAATGATTTGACACGTTCAAAGGGATATTTTCATGTATAAGATCGTGAATTATGATACTCTAACGATAACTGTGTACTGCTTCAAGGACATTGAAAAATATTAATGAAATAACTATTTATATATGTGCAATACAGGACGTACTAATTTTACCCCTTTTCCCACTCGAGTTCAATGCAAGGATACATCCGCAAATATTGAATGAAAAGTTCTCATCATGTGCAATTCTCCATTAAATGTTTTCGCCGAGTCGTACTACCTTCGTTTTCTTTGTTACAAACAAGTATTGTTTGCACATTACATGTAGGAGAAGAGTTGGATCTACATTTCACAATGGTCAGCTCCTGCTACTTACTTTCAGGAGCGAGAGCTTGTAGGGTAGTGTTTACCGTTCAGGACTGTCAATCTGATGGTCGTAGGTTCAAACCCTTCCGTTGGCAGAAAATTTTCGTAAGTTTTAGACCTATCCCATTGTGTTCATTGTCCACGCCGTGTGAAACGGAATAATTCAGTTTCGAATTAACGATGGGGGAAGGGGAAATATTAAATTACAAAATCTCCATTTCAACGAACCGAGAAGTGGACAAAAATTGGATAATTCTTATAAATATTAAAATTACATTCATGCTTTTAGTGGTATAATCGCATGTAAAATCAAAGATCTTACATGGAAGATTTTATCTTGTACTGAACTAAGCCAAAAGGTATTTCGCACCGATCCAATACATTCTCCAATACATTTCAAAATGTTATTGAATGTTTCATGTCGACAATTTCACCCATGCATAAATTCTTGACGCTGAGACGATATTTTCTGCAACTACCTCTTCTCTTCAGTCTCTTCTGTTCTTCTCTTCTCCTTTTCCATCTTCTCTCCTCTCCTTCTGCTCTGTTTTTATCTCATATCGCCTTCCCTACTTTTCTCGCATCTTATCTCCATCCCACTCATCTCCACTCCTCGTATCTCATCTCCAGTCTTAGATTTCCGACTCGACTGCACTTTTCTTCTCCACTTTTCGTTCTTCTCTTTTTCTCTCCTTTACTCTACTCTCCACTCCCCTCTTCTCGTCTCCTCTTCTCTCATCTCGTTTTTCTTCTCTTTTTTCTTCTTTGCTCATCTCTCCTAGAATATTTTCCTTTCTCCTCACTACATCTCCTCTCCTCGTCTATCCTCTCTTTCTTCTCTCCTCTACTTTTCGTCTTCTCCTTTCGCTTTCTCTTTCTCCTGTCCTTTGTCACCTCTTTTCGTTTCTGTTTATATCATCAGCGATGAAATACTAGAAAACCTATTTTTTTATCTGCGAAGGAATTTTGTCACACGAGATATTATAGTGATATTTTTAATACTTTATACAATAATACTTGTTTTTATTTCTTTCGCGTATTTTATAAATATCTATTGTGCATGTGGCAAGCCTGAAATTGAGCCTAGCTCTAAACGCAACCCACCAACGCCTTGTGTAAATTGGGTTGCCTAGTTTAAAATGTCGTTGTCCTAAAACTTTTGAGAGACACTGTACATACATGCCACATCTTAAGTTCGCAGAATCTGTTATATAACAACGTAAAAAATTCATCGCAGTTCGCTTACATCAAGAGTTTCTACTTCTGTCCCAACCAAAATATAACACAAAGCACTGGAACAACGGACACGAGCGACAGTAAAGAGACCACGCTTCTCTCTGAATAAAATATACATTGATGGTGTAAGTTTGCATGACATTCCGTAGTATCAAATATGCAGATCGGACTACGTGTGATGTGTAAAGGTCATTTTTCACAATACAAGTCATAGTTCAGAGATAATCGGCGTGTTGCCTCCTTCCTGGATTCAGCACTTATTTTAGTGCGGGCTGCGTAGCGTTGGTTCGACCGCGGGGCTCAGTTGTCGTTGGAACAAGTTGTATGCAGGAAAGGAAATGCTTAACTTATGTTATAATGGACGATTGGTTAAATTTTTAACAAGGATTTAATAAAAAGGATTAATTTGACGTACATAACATTAACATGTTGGAGATAATATAACAATATATAGGTAATATGACAGTTCATCATTAATATTTGTTTCAATTTCAATGTTCTTTGTAATTTATCAAACCGTCACTGAAAAGTTCATTTTCGTCAATGTGCTAATTTGACAGTTCGAGGTAATGTTCACTTTACGATTACATGTCCCTCGCACAACACTTGAAACTCGATGGAAAGTTCATCTTTGTTATGTAATTTCGAAATGTTGAATTAAAGGCGGGGTCTTACAGCGTCCAGTCCCGTGATATCTTGACAGCAGTTAGCCGCCGACTCGGTTCAGTGTAGAAAATATTCAGATTTTCAGACATATGACAAAAAACATAATGTAAATATTTCGGGCTGTGCAGCGTTCCGTCCCAAAGGATCGGCAAAGCAGTTGGCCACCAAAACTGATGTAACACAGAGATTTCTTTTGGATAATAAACCTTTTCGAGCAAGGCCTCATCTCCAGGAAGCTGTCAACTCGCGGCAAGCCACGGCACCTAGCAACCTGTTGAGTGAGATGAGTCAAGGCAACATGGATAATAAACCTTTTCCTGCTCCCACAAAAATAGGCAATAATTAGGCTGGAGAGTTCAATGAACTAACCGATCTCTAACTACGCACTGGTAATGGTCAGGCTGGAAGGTTCATAATGTATAATAAACCTTTTCCTGCTCCCAGAAAAATAGGCAATAATTAGGCTGGAGAGTTCAATGAACCAACCGATCTCTAACTACGCACTGGTAATGGTCAGGCTGGAAGGTTCATAATGGATAATAAACCTTTTCCTGCTCCCACAAAAATAGGCAATAATTAGGCTGGAGAGTTCAATGAACTAATCGATCTCTAACTACGCACTGGTAATGATCAGGCTGGAAAGTTCATACGAACTAACCGATCACTGATTCCCTCTTCCCAGAGAGTTCTTTTACAGTTAGTTGCCAGTTACCAGTTACGAGTCTTGGCTTGCTTTGCGCAGTGTGATGTAGAGTACCAGCGTCTGTGGACACCTTGCCTCCTCTTTGAATTGTTTTTGATATGGCGTGCGATGTTTTCGGTGTTGAATTCCACTCCTGCAGCTGTCGCTTGGGGTGGGAAAGTGAGGGTGGAAGTGGCGGTTAAGCTGTGGTCGCTTTTCACTTGTCCTGGCTGGTCGGCTCAGGGTCTTGGTAGACGATGAGTGTGTTGGCGGTACCAATGGCTCGTGCCGTTTGATTTGGGTTTTCCTGGAGTTTGGCCCAGAACGTGGCGGTTGTCCGCTTGATCACGTCATCTAGCGGTGGAATGTCGCGGTCTTCGTGGAGTTGGACGTTTGTTGTATACCGCCCATGTCCGCTGATGATACGTAGGACCCTGTTCTGTATGACTTAGAGTCTGCGGAGGGTCGTCTTGGGTAGGTGTTGCCAGGCAGGGCAGGCGTAGAGCAGAGCTGGTCGGATGATTGCTTTGTACAGTTGAAGTCTGGTTTCCAGCCGCAGTCCTGGCGATCGTAGCATCGGGTAAAGTGCTCCCACGCGTTTGTTTCCTTGGTTGACAATTTTGGCTATGTGGTCTCTGAGATAGAGCCCTGTGTCTAGCAGCATGCCGAGATATGTTGTTGTTTGTTTGTGGGGGACAGGTTGTCCTTGTAGTCTGAGATGGTATTCGCGAGGACGGCGTCTACGAGGGAACACGATGGCGGTGCTCTTGTCGGGATTTACTCGCACTCTCCGTTGTTTTGCCCAGCGGGCGTATTGTTGCAGTTGTTCTTGCATTCTGAGGTAGGAAACACGAATATCCTTGGCTTCGGCAAAGTATGCGGTGTCGTCTGCGAAAGTGGCTAGGAGACAACCAAAGGCTGTTGGTACATCCGCTGAACACAGGACGTACAGCACCGGCGAGCGGGAGGATCCTTGGTGTACTTCAGCCGTGGTTGATCGAATGGTGGAGATGGCTCCTTGAAACACTGCAAGGAAGGTTCGTTGATGGAGGTAGCTGTCCAGAAAGTGTACATAACAGTCAGGTATACCAAATCTGTGTAGCTTGTATATGAGTCCTTCGAGCGGAGCCTTGTCGAAGGCCTTCTGGATGTCAAGGAATATGGCTAGTATGTGGTGTTTCCAGTTGAAGCGTACTGAGAGATGGTCGACCACCTTCACCAGCTGGGTGGTCGTGCTGTGGTGTTGCCTGAAGCCAAATTGGTGGTCTGGGAGTAGGTCGAAGTGTTGGACGTGGTCTTGTAATCGATATAAGAGGAGGCGCTCGAAGACCTTGCTGACGTGAGACAGTAAGCTTATTGGCCGGTAGTTCTGTTGGTGTAGCGGGATTTTCCCCTTCTTCAGGATTGAACAGACTCTGGCGGTTTTCCAAGCTCTCGGGTAGTGAGAAGAATGGCGTTATATATTTGGGTTAGGACAATCAGGAGTTTCCTTGGGGCTTACTTCAAGGCATCTGTCGGTATTTTGTCCGGACCTTGTGCTTTATTGTTTGGCAGCCGTCTTATGACTGTGTGAATCACTCGGGGGTAATTAGGTAGAGTATGTCTGCATGCGGCTGCTCTCTGAATGTGTCCAGGAAGTTGTCTACCTTTGCTATTTGTTCCTCGTCGCATGGTTCAGTATTGGGGAAAAACTGTTCTTTGAGGTTGTTTGCGATTGCGTCAACTTGTTCTTGTGGTTGAAATAAGAGATTGGGCTGTGAGTCGTGGAGGACTGGCGTCGTTGAGCTGGCGGTGTGTCCGCTGAAATTTCTTGCGAGCTTCCAGAATTCGTTGTTTGGCTTGTCGCAGCTCAATGCATTAAAGTACAACTTTTTTCACTGTTTCTAAATAAAAATATCCTTAAATATTCCTTCAAAACTAATGGTTTTCATGCTTGTACTTCGCACTGCTATCTATTTTCCACTGCGGGAAACTCATCTCTGCCGCCGTCGTGACGTCACCGACTCGCACACAATTTGGCACTTTATATTTCGTTTCACTATGATTATTACCTGTATCTTATACTTTGGCCTTATTGTTATATTACCTGGGTATGGAGGGGAATGGAAAAAGGCAGTCACCCACGCTCAGGCACTCTCCCTGGTGTATGTTACTTTGGGGGAAGGTGACAGTGTATTTTCAAGGAACAATTTGGAAATATGCTTCTTTGTTGATGTAATCATCAGAGTGCAACGAGCATCTAAATTTCTGCTGTGACTGGTCAGTATCTTATTTGTTTGATAGAAATTTGAATGAAAATATTTCCGTTGTTTTTAGAGCATATAAAAGGTAAATTTTTATCTGCTTTTAGCATTTAAAAATCCACTCTCTATTAAAAACAGTAATCATTATATTATCGTTTTTTTTATTTTTCTCATTTTACGTCGATTTCATGCCGATTTCGGCTAACATCGACGACAAGAATGATGAAAAGATGAAATTGATAGATGAACACTCAAAATGCCAAACCAGGACTCGTAGAAGATGATAAATACACTTTAGCTCTGTCGTCGAATTTTCAACCATAGGAAAAGCGCAAGGGGCGTGGGGGATGAAATTAACATGTCCTTACGTTGCCAAGATTTTCGGCGTTCTTCATCACATCGTCGTCAACTTTATTCAGAGCCAAGTGTTTGTATCATCTTGAAGCGGGGAACAGGATGGGATATCAAGAGACGAGAGAGAGAGAGTGATCACCACATGTAACAATTTGTACATTAGTCTTCTCTATACTCTAGCCCGGTAATCTCTAGAGCAAGGCGGCACATTACATCAGAAGGGGAGGAAGCAAGTGGGCGGAGAAAAGCAGTCCACGCTGATGAAAACAACTGGTTACTACAGTCGCTTCCCCCTTCCAAGCAATACTGTTCCCTCGCACGTGTTCATTGATTGAGCCAGGTAGCGTCGCCACCTTGTAATCAAGGGGTCCCGGGTTCGATCCCGGTGGAGGAACATAGTGGTTCGGATTTCACTTTAAACTGTAGGTCCAGTCCCGATTAGCCTTTCTGTGCATAAAGTGAACTTAAAACAACAAATCAATCAATCAATCAATCATTGTATGAGCCGTCTCGAGTCACTACTTGCGCAGAGACTTTTCTTTGTTCGTTCGCTCCCGGTTTCCCCTTGACAGAGTGTAGATATAGACCTTCATTTCGCTGTTTGAAATTACTCTCAGGGTATTTTTTAAGCTACGGTAAAATACTGTCTTATAATCAACAGATAATTCTGAAGAAATGGCATGCAAACAAAATCTCAAGTCTGTGTTCTTGAAGTGGTGAACCTTACAATAAAGTAAAACAAACTTTTAATTTGTATCGTATAGCTACACTCTGTTTCTGTAATCTGCGGAGCAGCGCCGCGAATAGCTTAAGAAAAAGGGGGAGAATGAGGGCGAGGCTTAGCAGTGCGCGCTTTTGCAAACGGCTGTTAGCTCCAGCCGCGTATCTTCCTCAATACATTCACTTCAATCTCACGCGTTGAATGGTCGAGAGGACTTGGTACGCAGAGGACTTGTTTCTGTTCACCTGCTCCAGAGATTACCGCACAGGGTTTGTAGGGACCTTGTTAAATATTAGGACAGTTACCCATTTCTATCTCTGTCCGACTTTCTTGACAAGTCACAATGCTTTCAGCAAATTCAGATTTATATCCTTGCTTATTTCCAGCTATTGAAGAAGTGAATATTTAACATATTATCAGCAGGATGTTAATTTATCATTATTATATTTTTTGCAACATCTGATGCAGGATTGTAAATGACAAAAAAAAAACACAGGAAACTGTTGGATAACATATTCCTACTGTTCACTATGCAAGCGCGTCAACGTGTGTCTGTATCTTCTGAAGCGAAGCAAGGGAATTCTCTGTTAACAGTTATTTAATTATGTATCAACTACAAACCAAGCTAGTTGCTTAGTGACCGATTTTAAAGCTACCGCGATAAAACAAACATGCGCTTCATAATCTGCCGTTGATTTGCATAATTTATGAAGTCGATTCCGATATTGACTGATGGGAGAAAAATGGACACCAAACATCACAGTGATACCAACCTAGCTTCAGTTCCGAGGAACACAGGAAACGTAGGCGTTCCAGATTTGTACTGATTTTCTCTTTACATTAAAGAGCATAAAAATGTAACCGTCTTCTTTGCATTCTTTCCTTACAATGCTGTATGAAGTCAAAAGCCGCAAAAAGTGGGATGCAAAGGGAAACATGAAAATTAACGAAATATAAACGAAACTAATATTATTGCAAAACTAACTGTTGTTTTCTTACAGGAGGTAAGGGATACACAAATGAATTATCGCTCGCTCACAACTACTTGTTTGAAGACGTAAATGATCGATCGAATACAATTCACTATAATTATACAAAGAGTTGCCAAACATTTTTACACCTGTATAATTACATTATATTCCCCCATATCGGAGCTCGTGTCCATTTTAGCCTCATACTCGAAGGGATAGGGAACATGGAACATACATGAAAGACGTGATGAGAAGCAAGAGTAATGTGAAGCAGGAATCATTTCATGGTATACTGTTTCTAGTGACATTTTTGTAATGAATATAGATATGTTTATCGTGAGATGTGTATATTACCAAAGCTTTAATGTTTCAATCTCGCCTCAAATGAAATCTATACATATGCCGTACGCTAATAGGTATCGATTGAGATTCCCAATATGTTTAAACCAACATTCTGTAGTAAACAAAACATTAACTGAGTTCTTGCGTTGCATTAAATTCCCCATTGCTTTAGCATAGGTTTATACTTAGTCGATCCCTTGGATTGGAGACATAAAGAATACAATTATTTAACACATCATTGAATTTTTTGATGTTCCTTCCAGTCATTTGCTCCATATATATTACTTTTCTATTTCTCCTTTTTTGAACATGTGATTGCATGTCCCTGTCAGTGATCTTACGATTCAAGTGTGTGTGTTTATGGTGGTATAGAGTGACCGTTTCCGAAGATACCCAAATGTTAACCTTGCTTCCACGCAGTACAACCTGGACTGCATTTTGCATACTAGCGAGGCTCTGGCGTCTAGACTCACAGCCAGTATAATCCTCCGGGGGTTCGTGTTCTGTAGTTCATACATGTTTCTGATTTCCCTTTCATCAATTTCATCTCATCATCATTCATTCTCATCTTCGCGATTAGCGAAAAGTGTCAGAAAGTGTACTGAAATCAATCAATTAGTCTACGTTGGTATGTAAATTATATTATCAATGATAATCTGACAGTACAAAACATTTTTGACAACCGACCTTTGACGGTTTCTGCTTTTGTGCACTGTAGGGAATATTATGCAATTGCATGTATATTATAGTTTTCCCTACAATGTGATATGCTTAGTAGTGTTATATGGCGAATTACATAGTATCGACATTCCAAAATTCAGATTACCACAAAAACGTAATTGTAGCGTTATGTAGACATTACCAATCTCAGATTGGGACCAGAATGTTGTAAATTTATACAGACGTTTCCAGTCTCGGATATCTACCAGAAGGTGATTGTAACTCAATAATCCTAATGCAATAAAATACATGAATACGTCGACCTCCTCTTCAAACGAATCATCACGCAAGAAAATGTCGACAGTAATGTCAAGACACAGGAACATGACGTGTTCTACAAACATGACAAGCGTGATGAATAAAATTTTGGCAGAAAATATATGCGCTCCCAATAATTCTTTGAAGCCGCGCCCTCTCTGTTCTTAAGTTTGTGTGTACGTTCCTACGGGCTCTCACGCATAGTGAGTGAGGTGCGTGCGCTCGTGTCGCTAGAAACGAGGTCAGGTCGATAGGAATATATTGTGTGTTGCAGATGCCCGACTCCAACATGTCACACCACTTACGAGCTGACCTCAAGAGAGTTGCAGATCGACATGTATGAGCGATTGTTTACCATTTGTACTTGAAAGTGAGAACAATTCGTCATCGAACTCTTCAGAAAACCGCGCTGGAGACAAAAGAATACGGTAATACATTTCTCTTTGTAGATTGCGAAGAGGGGAAAGAAATCAATTCTATCCGCGCTAGCTACCAGAAAAAGTGCAAGGAGACAACGAAACAATTTGCAGAAGTTGTTGTTCGGAATTCTAAGCAATATATTTACACTTTTTAGCTTGCCTTTTTCTTGCTTTACGTCGCTTTTTACCTCACTAGATTAACCGCGCTGCCGAGTTTAAATGTCATTACATGAAATTCGTGAACGGACAAACACCGAACGCTAAACTTGGATTAGAATCCAGAACCTTTAGTGGCGGAATCGTGAATAGTTCGATGAACAATGCGCAGATATCTCTCTCTCAAATCACGTCATGATTTCAAAATAACTGCCCGACCTTGTGGCAGAGTGGTTAGCACATCGCGCTGCGACGCCAAGGGTCCCGGGTTCGAATCCCGGTCGGGCTTGGTTGTTTGTGAATGTCCATTCATCAATTTCATCATTTCATCACTCATCCCCATCTTCGCAAATTAGCCAAGAGGCACAAAACGCGAAGTAAAATAAACTAAATCAATCAATCAAAATAACTGTTAAATAAATAACATTAATAGCATCAATCCACGAGAATTCGTTTTACTAAGTGAATCGTATTAAAAACTGTAATTAGGTTAAAGCACTGAAGAGAACATTATTGTGTATAAAGCACCCAATATGAAAGGTGAAATTTTGGTTTAAGTCTTCTTTATGCTCAGATAGACTAATTGGGACTAGAACTACTGTTTAAAGTTTGTCCAAACAACTGTGCAACGTGCTTCCACCGGCTTGTTTGTTTGAGTGTTTGTTTTAAAGACACTTATGCGCTGTATAAGAACTTCGAAAATACAAAAAAAAAATAGATTGTAAATATCAAATCACAGAAAAGTATAGCACCAGAATTTCGTGGAGATATCTCGTGTGGCAAAATTACACACATTTGAATTATTACCGTCACTGTTACTCATGTATAAAGAAATGTATTTTCTTCACTTAATAAAAAAGCGAATTCTATATGATGTTAATCACAACCCTCAATGAAAATGTGTATGACATACGCATTTTACTATCTTATAGCAAATACATGTATATAGTTACGTTATTGACACACGATAGAGTTTAGTAATTCTTTGGATATCTGCGCCAACCCTTACTTAAATTGCAATTACTCTACCGATTGGAATTTCTAAGAATAGGGTGCATTTCTAAAATTCGCCATTTTTTTAATAGGAATAATCCCACTATAATGATTATTTAAGAATGACTTGATTTTACCAGGTACTTTGAATGTAGAACTACATTAGGTTATATATAAGATTACTTTTAATTAGTTGTCATAGTTTTGCACTTACAAATGGAATGTTTAGATGATGACTCCTACGCCTGTGTTTAACTCTGTCCTCTGTCCTGTATTTTAAGGTATCGATGTGAAGTTACTAAGTGTTTTACAAACTTGTACGATGATTTGATTATTAGAATAGTCTTAATTTATCTCTCTGGTGGCGGAGTGCGTAATATGTTGGACTCATAGCTTCGTCACCAACGGCCCAAGCGCCGTGTCCTGGTTTGAGGATGAGAATTTCTTTGGGTCTAATCATCATTCATCTCCTTTGTCACGATTAACCAAAATAGGCAGAAAAGCAACGTAAAATAAGAAAAAAAATACAATATGATTGTTTAATTAATTTTAATGATTGATTCTAATTTGAAAAGTACAAGCAGCACAAGATGAAAATGTAGAATTTAAATTCATTTATTGAATAAAATGATATTGCCGCGGTGGCGCAGTCCGTTGCCACGCCGGAAACATGCTGGCTTTCGTGGCGGAGTGTCAACCCAAAGCTTTACAAAGCCAGAGGTCACAGGCTCCAACCCTGGCCAGCATGAATGCACCATTGTGGTTCTCCTATCACCATTTTAGCAATTCGCCTTCATTTAATCAATTCATCATTCGTCCTCATCGTCACGATAGAAATATTAATGCCGCAGACATAGCATCGATTTCCGAGTAGGAAATGTAGGAGTTTCTACGACAATGCCTCTACTCTAGGGATCATCTAGCTTCCATTTAGAAACAAGGTCCATGAGAAACAGCCATTGTTTTTCCACTACTTAATAACATCTGAACTTCAAATTGCAAATTTCTTTCGGTTTAAAGCGGCTGGAGCGTGATAATGATCACATCACTTCTACTATTGCCGAGATCGAGATTGTGTGTGACCCTACATTCACATTTCCTATTGGTTCTTTATGAAACTTTGCGAGTGGATATCTATACCCATTTTTTTCACAGGAGAATGAATTGATGAATTGATTTGACCACACCTCATCCCTTCATCATTCTCAGTTTCCTTGACAAGTCTTATGTTGAAGAAAGTAATTCCGACTTACCTTGCAAAGTAGTCTGTGCAAATAAATACAAACCGAAGACCCCAATACAGAAGTCTTGGTCCCTCATTCCGTCCTGGCACCTTTAAAAGACACATTCCTGAATATCGGCAGTCCCTTTTTTGTCAGCAAGTGGAGATCCTACTTTTCAGAACGCTTTTGTTACTTTTATTGAATTGAGTGCCTACCTGTGCTTGCGTGTTCCGCATTGAAGGGCGAGACATGAATGTGCTGTTTCGGAAGTGGAACAACTGTGGAAACACTCACTGCAGTTGTTGAAGTGTCCCCGCAATCGCTTCCTTGTGTTCCCAGCAGCGCAGAGCTGATTAAGTGAATCTTCCAATTTGCATACTTTGTTACAGGTAGGGTCTTTCCATTGTTTTTCTACCTACGTCGGAACAATAGTCGCTGAAAATTGTACGCCAGTTTGTCAACCCTCTCGTGATAGTTTCTCAAAGTACCAAATGTGCTGATCGTACTCTAAGGGTTTGCCCTTAGGCTTCTGAGGCAATCCTAGCTTTATGAAAAGGCAAATTTTAAAAACAATCCTTTTTCTTCTTAAGAGTAGACTAATTTCAACTTGAATTTAAAATAACTGAAGTTGTGATGCTCGTGTTGATTCATGCTCTCGTGGTGAGAGTTTGGTTTTTATTATCTTATTACTTTATTACTTGTTACAAATCCGATGTAGCGCCTAAATCCATAAGTTCATTAAAGTATGAACAAATACCACTGATGGTCGGTCCGTTTTAGTAGCTATTAATCTACCGTATTGCATTATTATGGAAGTAGGTAAATTTCCTTCTTTGTCACTTTTCTACCTCTTATATCAATAGCGACGATGAAGCTGAGCGATGCACTGGTGAAATGGATGATGGGACAAACACAATGATACATCCATGCATTGGCATCGCGGGGCCCTGATCAAGATCAGAATGTGGTCCCCATCCATTCTTTGAATTTGAAAGAGACGTCTTGAAAAGAAAGGTTCTGGACAAAAATTGGGCATTTGGCAAATGCATACTGCATCGTAGAATGTTTGTAGTGAGTGTGCTTCGTTTATTCTTTTACTTGCGACGTTTTCTCCTCCTTTCATCACTGTCATTAATGATTGTGTAACGTCTTATTCCAATATTATTATTCAGTTAAATTATTTCCGAATACGAAACAATTTTCAAATTACACGATTGAACACTCATAAGAGCACCGTGAATTGTTAGTTACAGGCATAACAAGCATTGTTCGCCTGAAGACGAGGGAAGCTGTGCTCTCTCGAAAATTACTGGTTGAATAGACGAGACAATTGGTAATGTCCAAACTAACCATTGTTCCTCCCATTCCCACAAGTATTTTTAGTTTTGCTACTACTCAGTAAAACTTGAAAATAGTCATTGCTTAAACTGTTCATTGTAATTGTATTATAATTGATATTGCAATTTAACTGTATCATGTCCATAGTAACCATGGTAGCTAACTAACTCTCTAGTCTTCTTAATTCCGAAGATTTATGGCTGCAGCAACACAAGCCTTCCTTCTGTCTCTCTCCTGGGTAAGATCAATCCAATCTTTTCCACCCTTACCGATTTCCTTTAGGTCTATCTCAACATAATTCCTCCATCTTCGTCTTGGCCTTCCTAGTGGTCTCTTACCATCAGGTTTCCCAACAAGAATCCTGTAAACTCTTCCTTCTTCTGTCATTCGTGCCACATGGTCTGCCCACCAAAGTCTTCTTGATTTAATCATTCATATCTGGAGATGAATACGAATTATGTAGTTCTAAATTATGTAACCTTCTCCACTCACCTGTCTCCTCATCTCTTTTAGGTCCAAATATTTTTTTCAAATGATTTTATTTTCAAATTCTTTTAATTTACGTTCCTCTTTCAACGTAAGGGACCAAGTAACCATAGTAGCAAATGTAATATTACAGATCTAAAATTGGACTCAACCAGTTGGGTCTATTATAAATAAATGTATAAATAATGTAGTTTAAAACAATCACTTCGAACGTATTACCAGCTTCTTTCCGTCGAATCGCAAAGTACAATACGGATAGTTATATTTGTAGTCTTGTTGGTTGTAACACGTATTGAATTGTTCCTGTATTACAATCTTCTATTACTGTTGCCGAACTCCGTGGCGAACTGGTCAACGTAACCCGCTATAAAACTTCTAACCAGCATAGTAATAAAAATATAGTATGTCTTTGTAGATATCGTTTCAATGTTCTTCTCTTTAAAGCAAATGTTTTGCCATATTTCAAGTATCGTATCATCTTTTTCTATATCTGCCCCAAAAGCATGAAATGCACTACCAACAAATGTTAAATCCATAAAACTCAATAAGAATTTCAAAATTAAATTGAAAGAAATGCTTCTACAGGAACAGCAGAAGAACAGCAGCACATACTAGAAGTAAAGTGGCACTCACCAAACCACAAGACACTCATATTCTATAACTGTTACTATTGGAATTTTATTACTATCTTCAAATTATTATTATTATTATTATTATTTACTTAAAGGCAATCTTATGTTAACATTCACATTTATATTTCTTCTTTTTACATTTGCATTATTTTTTAATATTTTCTTGTTCTTTCACATTCATATTATCTTATGACTAATATTACTGTAAGGAGAATATTCGTAATTGTAAGTAATGTGAAATTCTTTATTTCTCTTTATTGTAATCAAGCTTTCCATCTGTATTCATATATTATCATATTATATTATATATACTTACATTTTCTTACGTATGTTATGACAAGGATTAGGTGATAGAGCAGCCTACGTCTGAACCTCGGCCGCTAAATGAGGGAATTGTTATTATTATTATTATCGTAGTAGAAAACTAGTACGTGGCCAGAGAAAAATAATTTCGTGCAAACACAAGTTCCACTATTCCATCTTGGTGTTGATCCTGCCATTTGATCATCTGCATTGTAACTCACATGTCCGATATGAAGCGAAGCAAATTCACGAAACGACTGTACAGCATTAAAGAGTGAACACGCGGTCCTCATAGTTCGCATTGTTCCTGCAGGGGGTTTGAATCCTGACCAGACACGAACCTGGAGTTTTGCCAAGTCTGGTTAGCCATAACGTAACCGCAACTCCCAGACTACAACATGGCTCCACCCTGTTTCCTTTGTACTCCCCCATCCCACTCGCCTCCTTAATTCCTCATCACTCAGCTCTGTAGATTCATACAATCAAGGGCAGTCTTGTTCTCCCCTCCTCTGCCTCAAACACATGCAACTTGTCTATGGAACAGATGTTGTCTTATTTAATGAGGTCGGCTCTGAGCATCGTAGGATTACGACTTCATTGAAGCAGATTGGGTAATTTAATTGTAGGTAGTGATGCTCGTAGGTGATAATTAATACACGGTTACTGCGGATACTTTGAGAATTTCACTTGCCGACTTCTCCAAAACAATATCTGTCTGCATTGATATTCAATACAAAATATGTTTCAAAAATGCAATCAAGCAGTTTGAAACGCTTTGCCTGGTACGTATGAAATTAGGTGAGCAATTTGTTTAAGCATCGACGATAACATTCAAAGGTTAGATAATTCACTGACTACGCGATTTTTTTTATGTTGGGTACGATGAAAACGGCCAACTAAGGTCTGATCTATGGTTGACATTGTTTTTCTCACAGAACCTACAGTTCTGTTATAAGAAATTGTCGCTGCAATTTTTCTAAATCCAACGTCTTTCCAAATTATGCTGGTAGCTCTGCAACAAGGAACTATTGTGAAATATACGATCCTCCAATCAGAGTGAAGTTCGCTTCGGAGAAGCAGGAGGCGTGACTCACGGTCTTGTTGACAGGACGTTCAACCAATGAAACATTTTCAAAGATGAGATAACGTCCCCATTGGTTAAATATTGTTTCAATAACGCAAATGATCCTCAAGAATGCGCAAAAGTTTACATTGTCGCTTTAATTGTGTTCAATTGTTTCAAATTAGTATTATATTGCCCAAATTAGTATTAATTGCCCCAATTATAGTGTCTGACAATATATATCACTCATTAGAACATTTCCTCACTATGTGAGATGATATTTCATTTACATTTACGATAAAATAGTGTTTGGATGTAATAACTGTTTTCATTAATTAATTTAGACATGGATTTTTATTTGTTGAGTTAATGATTAGGCTAATTCGTTATTTTTCGTGAAAAGAAGGAACCACAGCTGAAAGAGAATACACAAATTGCATTATTGAGGTCAAGAGTTTGTTTTAACATCACTTTATGCACACACAGGCTAATCACGACTGGGGATACATTTAAATTGGAATCTGAAACATTATGCGACTTGACTGGAACTAGGTAAAGGACACACTGATTACAAGACATCGATACTTTACCACTATGCTCTGGAGAACGCCTATAATAATGAGGGGTTGCAGGATATTTTATATATTTCCATCGCAACATTCTAAAATTTTGGATTCGCAACACTCATCATGTTAACTGTTAATGTATATGTTAAATAAAATACAATTACAAAGAATCACGTCATTAATGTCGAAAATCAGTCTATTTAAGCTTTATTTCAGACTCGAATACAAAAATGCAGCAATGTTGTCTTATATGCTGCTTACTCTTCAATTTTTAGTTTTGAGTGTCTGTGAGAGAGTGGTGACGGAAAGTAGAAAATAAATAGTATTTTCTTGGTATTGAATTTCATATGTATACACATACAAACCTAAAAAAATGTTTATTTTAATGCATGTGTGTGTGTGGAAAGGGGGGAGAGAGAGAAAGAGAGGAGCAGAAAGATGTATAGAGAGATAGGAAGAAGAGGTAATTATTTTAGTTGTAGAAAAAATTAGGTTTGACGTTCAGTAATAAAGAAAATCAATAATCTTATAAATACCATATTTAATGTAAATTTATTTTAGAAATGGGGGGAGCTGTTATCAGTACAAGATAACAACGGGTTCCAAGTCGTATACCCGATGGAGACACATAGTGGTTCGTATCTTACTTTAAACTGTAGGTCCAGGCCCGATTGGCCTATCTGTACATAAAGTGGAGTTAGAATTCAGTAGGAAAATAACGTTTATCTATAACTTTAGATTTTAGATGCGTTTAGACCACTACAATTACCAATTCTAATAAGAAGAAACCTGTCCTCATCTTTTCATGTTGAAAGAGAGAGCTTTATTGTACATATAATATTTTATTGTTATTTTCAAAAAAGAAGACTATTCAAATTTTAATAATGGGGAACGAATAAAGCTTACGAAAAGTTTTTGCCACTGTGGAGATTTGAACCTACATCCATTAGAGTGACAACAAAGTACAATAATCACTACCCCACTTGTTCGTTCCTTCATAAGGCATGATTATTAGGGAGGATACATCTCCAGAAATCCACGAAGGAAGATATTTAGATGAGAATGATATGTTTAAGGAATACGAGAGAGGAAACAATCATGAAATGGTGAAATAAGCTGCAAGAGAGAACATGGATTTGGATATGCGTGAAGCAGCAGAGTCAAGCGTGTTAAGGAGGTTTGTGTTTTGTGTTTTAGACATGGAGTTCGTTTTAAATTGTTAAGTGGCAGTTTGCTCTTAAATAAATAATGTTGGATTATGCGGCGCATATCTTTTAAGCTCAACTCGACACCTTGAGTGCAATCTGCTGTGTTTGAATACACAACAGAAACTAATGACAGCCCAATGTTATTACACCAATAAAGTCAGGCCTTCCTGATGCCGTAGTGGAAATTATCTCACCTTGTATGAAGGAGGCTTGCGTTCAGTTTCCAGTGGAAGCACATAGCACAGTACCGAAAAGTGGACTTGAAGCAAACCTCAACTTTTATCAATAAAGTCAGATAACGAATAATGTATAATATGCTCTCTTGTTATACACTCCTCACAGAAAGTTTGGAATATTGTTATATTAGGTAATAAGTGATAGGCAAGATCTTGGAATTCTACAACATGGTATCTGCCTGCTGGACGTTCTTGTGCTTTCACCGACATATGCCACCTTGGCTATCACCTATCGTCCAATCGTCGTCGCCTTGTAATCAAGTTGTACCGGGTTCAATTCCCGGTGGAGGCACATGGTGGTTCGGATCCCAATTTAAACTGCAGGTTTAGTCCCGATTAGCTTTAAGTAGACTTAACACACTAATCAATCAAAACCTATCGCTTAATATGACAATATTCCAAACTTTTTGTGAGCAGTGTATTTCATGAACAATGGTTGAGTATGAACCTTCTGGTGGGCACTTTAAATTCATCAATATGCAAATATTCCAGCCAGAGAAAATGGGTAATGAATGGCCCTTGACTTTGAGAATGACTGCCTTACTGCTGATTTCATCATAGTTGTCTTTGTCTGGGCTAATTGAGCATTTTTCTGCCCTTTATGGACCTATTCTTCTCCAACGATATTACTAAATATGTAGGATTACCCAGTTCTTATGGTTTATTGTAGATTGGGTTCGTCTTGATAGGTGATTAGTATTGGAAGTCGCTGCATCCGTTTTCTTCTTCACCCGGATCTTATTCAGCAGCTACACATGTGTTTCTCAAAGACATGAAAAAAGTCAACATATCATTAGAAATTAGCTTAAAATTCGACGATGTGAAAAGGTAAATTTGAATTTTCCTGAAGACACTAACAGTACCTTTCTCAGAACTATTATCTAAATTTTAGCATAACTTATCTTCACAGCAGTGTTTACAGAATAAAATACGTACTATCAGGCTTGCATGGAAAATCCGTGCCACAAATGAGAGCGAATTCATCTTTCGATAAACGGAAACCCAATGCATTCTCGATGGATGAGAAAGGAGCAACCGATCTTGTCATATATTTTAAAGAAAATGAAGATGAAAGATGTTTTCTTGTCAAGACAGAGTAACTGTTTCCATTTCTCTTTCAGGGTATGTGCCACCACCTTATTAAAAAATATGAACTTCTCAGTCTCATTTTCTTCACGTAAATAGAGAAATATGAAGGGATAACGGAAAAGCAAAATAGGAAAGGAGCTTAAAATTGAGAGAATGTATTGAATGGAGAAATTTTACAGCAAATGTGTTTCACTTTAGAAACGCAAGAGAGCTGACCAACACAGGATATACTCCATAAATGCAATTTATGTGTCCTGTATTTCCGTTTGATCGGAAGTCTGGCCCCCGTGGTCTAATGGTTATCGTAACGTCAAAATCTTCACGATTAAAACTACAATCTATAAACGTTTATCAATAAATACTATAGTGTGTAATATTTTGGAATTCCTGCTGAGGTAACTGTTTGGAAGGAAGGTTTTATCTGTTAATATGGATGGACTTGTAGTGTTGATATTTTCCATCATACTTCAAGAAAGGTGCTTATTATATCATACGCAAATTAGCAAAAAAAAATAGAAAGTTAAAACTGAACAGTTGCATGCAGTTTTAATTGATGCAACTTTTCGTTAATTATGTTAAGAAGAAGACCGCCGCGGTGGTTCAATCTGTACGGCGTCTGACTGCCATGCGAGAGACCCACGTTCGATTCCCGGGGTGGATGATTTTAAGAATGATTTTTTCAAGCAATGCCCCTGCACAGAGCGGCTCTTCACCCAACCTCTCTAATAAATTGGTTCTGGGAGAGGACCGCGGAACTTGGTACTGATCACGTCATCTTCACAAATGGATGATATTGTGAATATGTGGCCATTTACACATTCTTCCATGTGTTACGGCATGTCGCAATGTGCAGAAGGTAGCTTACTTTTATGTTAAGAGTATTATCTATGAAGAAGATATTAGGAGAGAAAGAATCGAATATTTTCTCGGAACGTTACTTGTGATTACGTACTTTGGCATCTTATAGCAGGCATAGGTTGTTCGCATATAAGAAACGTAGAATTTCTAATTCATAAGTTTATTTTGTTCTGTTATTTTAACAAGATTATTTGGACCTTTAGGTTTATGGTGACATGGAAATGGGACGTGTGTTTGATACTTCTTTAATAAACGCTAGAATTCTCTTGAAATGACTGTAAACATGGGAAGAAGCTCGTTTACACTCAGAAATTTGTTTTTCTATAAGTAAATATTGTAGGCTATATGCTGTTTCTTCACTGTTCAAGTGCACTTGAACTACGAGTAACTGCATCAGAATGGAAGTAAAATGATCATTGTGTTGATGTTTCTCTGTTCTCTTTTCCATAATTTCTTTGATATTTACCTTTGATATTTAGTACCACGATACACGTATGTATCATAACTCTACGCGTACAGTCACTACCAATCAAAATCGGACACCTAGATCCTGAAACACTCGCTTCCCTGCAAGGCGTAATGTGTGTTGCCTAACTCTACGGCGATAAGTGGATTTTAATAGCAAATTTTCAATGGCAACTTCTACTGTCGACGTAGAATTAGGCAACACACATTACGGCTCGCAATGAAGCAAGTATTTCAGGATGTAGGTGACCCATTTTTATTGTCGGTGACTGTACTGCATACAGAAAGTGGATTATCCATTAACATCTTGCACTGAAATGCCAAAATATGCGCCATCCTTACATTTGGCCATGTCAGTGATATACAGTAGTGTCCAAAAGTTAAGCATGACGGAGATATGAGAAAATGTGTTATTGATGAAGTGTCAGAACTTCACAAAACATTGTGAAAATTAATCAAAACGTTACTTGAATTAACAATTGTTGTTACTGTGAAGACAAAAAGTCCAAAAGTAAGAAAATTGAAGATGGCTTCCTTAACAAGAAAAAGCGGTTTGCATGTGGCGTGATCATACCCAACAGCTAGACAGCCTTGCAACAACGTAAAAGGTGGTTCAAGAGCTCTAAAGGCACTTGGTTCCATTCCCCACGAAGAGCTGTGCGGAACTCTGGAAATGTCTTTGGTAGAGGTAGGTGGTCTGCAACTCGTCTCCTTAATGCGCTACAGTATTTAGTCCTGGAAACCTCGGTGGCCAGTCCATGTACTTATTACTTCATCTTCAAGAAAGTCATCCAACAATTTGGCTCGATGCGCACATGTATTATCATCCTTGAAGATTAAATGTGGCCGACTGCGCCTCTGAAAAGTCGCACATGTTGTTGGAGTACCTCGTCTCTGTACTTCTGAGCAGTAACAGTACCTCCAACAAAGAGGTGCAGCTCTGTAAGTCCATTTAACGTGATGTCTGCCCACACTAGTATTTCATCATCATAAAACTGATCCCTTTCCACGATATTCCTGGGATTAAATCGTTCTTGAGGTACTCTCCAGATGAATGTGCGACGGGAATCATTTTGCACACTGAATGCGGACTGATCTGTGAAGAGCATGTTCCCCCATTCGTTCAGGGTCCAATTTTGATGCTGCTGGCTCCACTGTAAATGTAGCTCTTGAACAACCTTTTACGTCGTTGCAAGGCTGTGTAGCTGTTGTGGAAGATCACGCCCCATACAAACCTCTTTTTCTTGTTAAGGAAGCCATCTTCAATTTTCTTATTTTTCGACTTCTTGTCTTCATACTAAAAACAATTGTTAATTCATGTAACGTTTTGATTAAATTTCACTATGTTTTGTGCAGTTCTGACACTTCATCAATAACACATTTTCTCATATCTTCTTTATGTTTAACTTCTGGACACTACTGTACCTAGGTAAGTAGGTTTTCCATATCACGTACTCTTATTTCTTACGTGGTTCCTCGTGCATGATATGACTTGAATTCTCGAGTCATATAGTTCACGTAGTTTATCGACATAAACATCAAGAGCGTACCATTGCAACGTGATCTCAACATCATTATCATTTGATTTGTTTATTTGATTATGTGTTCTAAGATCGAAACATATTGTGGATGGCCGTTTATTTGATTACAGTGTAAAGGTATTAAAGTGTAACTTATCATTCTTCATATCAAAATGAGATGATCTGTTCGTGTTGAAACGGAATTGTAACATTTCTTTACCAGCCGGCAAGGGGTTTATTTTCTGTCCAATCTTAGTAGTTAGTGAAAGGGAATGTTAATTTACAAGAACGTAATAAACGCATTGCAATCAAGACATCAGTTAACAATGAAATTGGATTTTCATAAGTTGATTTCCTAGTTGAAAGGCCCCACTTCTGTTGATGAAAGACAAAACGAAAAGACGATTCCAAATGAAGTTCTTAATTGAAGGCTTAAGCATACTTGCAACAAAATATCCTTTTTGACTGAGTACATTTAGTAAGTAATTTCCAGTTGATATTAGGGGGTATGTAAATTAAGTATGGCATAAAATCTCTACAGAATTACTTTACAATAAATTCACGTGCTTATCTATTACGTACTACCAACTAACTTTCAGTTGTCGGTATGGGAGAAGGTTTGACTTCATACTGTCCAACTGTTGATTTGTGTTATGTGTCCATTCTGTGTCGTATATTAAAATCATAGATATACGAGTAGAACTGCTAGGAATGATGACGATGGAAATGACAGAGGATTAAATGTACACACGACATATTAGGGTGTAAAACCCAGACGTCTTGGTTTTTGCAGTGTGCTGCAAACCAGTACTCATTGTTAAAAGCGTCTACAAGTCTTGTCGAGTGCGTTACACATTTACGTCTTACACATCACTTATGGAAGCAGTTACAAATTAAAATGGACGAAAAATGGTAAAGAAAGAACGAAAATTACGGAAAATACAGGTATTAGCAAGCTGAAAATAGCGGTATAAGGAATATTAATTACGAAAATGCAGGAAAACCACAAGAGAAGAATACTGCAGCAAACCAATCATATGTGTCGCGTACTCTCCACCTATTTAAGTGAACACGTTGGCATTTATTTTTTTTGTTCTCGAATATGTGAACAGAATTTTTCGAGAAGATGGGCTCACCAAAAATGAGGAACCCGAGTCACCCGGCCTAATTCCCTTGTAGTTATTCACACGGGAATTTCTCAAATCCAAGATTTAAGAACGTGAGGCCAACGACCTACACTCTGACCCGAGAATCTCTGGAGCTAAAGGACGAGAGCAAGTCTCTGCGCAAGTAGTGATTCGGGAGAACTCGACCAATGAACACGTGTGAAGGAACGGGATTGCGTAGAGAGAGAAAGGCGACAACATCTACCAGCCATTTGCAGCGGCCTGTACTGCTTCGCTCCGCCCGCTCGCTTTCTCCCCTTCTCTACCGTTATGCGCGTTCTGTCTACAGAGATTCCCGGGATAGAGTATAATGAAGTTACGCAATCGTATTAGGGAAACAGTAGACCTCATCAGCCTACGGTTTGCACCACCGCTGAACGATGGCGTGTGTATTTGACACAAATGGAGGTCATGTGCAGTTACATTGGCTGTATTAGACGTCATTACATTCATTCATTGACATATGATGTTTAGTTTAGTTGGTGTTTTAAGTCCACTTTATGCACAGTAAAGATAATCGGGACTGGACCTACAGTTTAAAGTGGGATCCGAACCACTTGTGCCTCCACCAGGTATCGAACCCGGGACCCCTTAATTACAAGGCGGCGACGCTACCACTGCCCCCATTGACATATGAAAATGAGTATATGTGTCAATTGTAGAGTGGGTGTTTTTTGTTTGTTTTTACAAATATGGCCTTCCTTCACTTAAATATATATTAATTTTAGGGACACACTGTATTAATGTGTATGTTAATAAAGTGTGTAATCCACAATATATATTTAAAATTTGTAATACTCACACATTAATGCATTAAAGCTAATTAAAGTCAATCCCTTGAAATATTCACAAGAAGAGAACTCCGCACATGTGAGAAAGGTGCATTAATTTCTGTGAAGTAAGGATATTGCCAAAAAGTAGCAATTTCTCTTTTGAATAAATTCTATATTAGTAAAAGATCTATAAACGGCTTGAATAATGCATTTTAATAATGCGAACTTAGTTCACAAACGTTTGTCTCTCTGTAAATGCAACGGGAATGAGATTTTACCCGATTGTTTTCCTTCTCCAGTTTCAGAGCTTTCCTATCTCTTTAGTTCTGCTCAAGAATCCCACTTATTCTAATGTATTCATCTCCCTGTGTCATTATCATCGTTTCTGTTTTAAGAATAAACGAAAGGCCGCATCTTTGAGCCACTATCAAATTAAAACAGCGATGGAAGGTTTTTCACAAGAGCCTCGCACTTGGGACTGTTATTTCTGGAAAGAAGAGCTCATGAGTTTTCCAAAGAAAAGCTGGGATTTGCCGTGCAATCCTTTGACTCCTGGTAAGGAGTCTCGGGGAAAAAAGTACACAAAAGGAAGATGCAGATAGGATAGACTTTGCAGTAGCGTCAAAGAAAGTGATTATTCCTGACCGAAGATTTTCTCTCGAGTTTCCGTCATTTAGAAAAGAATATATATGACTGAATTTCCATTACTTTCTGCACATTGGATATTGTGTGTGTGTTTCTTTTAAAAATTAGTTTCACGTGAATACGACAAAAGCTGGCTGATAGAATTTTCGTGTAAGATTCAGCTGTAGAATATTGGACCGAAAACAAAATTAGAAAGTAAGGTGTTCTTAAAGTTAACAGTAAATTTTCGAAATCATGCAAGGAATAGTTTCAGTGTGACTCGCGAGCAGAGTGCACCTCAATTTGGGCTGACGTCAAGTAGGATATTAGAGGGCAATGCCACGTGACTTGGTTCAACCACATAGCATGCTATTCAATTTGTTATTCTACGTACAGTGTTGCTTCGTGTACTGAAGCAGGAGACCATAGAGTGTTCATTCATTTCAATATTTTCTCTAACGTTTGATGGATCGTGTCACGTAGCAAAAAGCTAAAGTAAAATATCTATGTCTCCGACCTTATTATTTATTCTTGATTCTTAATATCTACTACTAAAAGGAGAATTTCTAGAATGGGAAATTCAGAAACTTAGGCGAATAAGATCTGGCAATATTAGAAACAGAAACGTTGTTAAGGGGGCGAGCGGAATGGCACTGGCTCCCCGAAACTTCCACCTACCTTCCCCCAAATGTTTCATAACTTAGAAGAAACTTTTCTTTAATGTTTAAACAAACTTTCAAATTATTTAATGAAAAATAACTTTGCATGTAAACCATAATCGGTTTAATATTTTTATTTATTGAATATGTTGTGATATAGACTAAGAAGAATTTTTTAACGTAATAATGAACATTTGCAACTATTTGAAAAATATATAATATGTATGTTTTCTTTCATGTAAGTTTACCCGTATCTCTACACTTCAATTATCATGTAATATCTTGCTGAAATCATCATATACCCTTCTGCTGTTCACACGCACACACATACATACATTACACACACACACGCGCGCGCGCGCGCGCGCGCGCACATACATACATATATATATCATGTGTTGCACATGTATAAATGTGGGCTTCCCGGATGGTGTAGCGGTAACGTCGTCACCTTGTAATCAAGGGGTCCCAGTTATGATACCCAATCGAGACACATAATGTTCATAATCCCACTTTAAATTGTAGGGGCAGTCTCAATCATCCTTACTGTGCATAAAGTGGACTTATAACAATTCAACTTTAGAAATATACATGGACTGCATAAAACCCACTACTTTATTCTATTGAAGGTAACGTTTGTGTATAACATATTATAAAAAGTATATTATTAATACATAGAAAATTATGTATAACAAGCCGTCACGTATATGCACACATACGTTAACGTCCTAAACACATTCGTCCGTGATTAAATATTATAATACAGTTATTTTTTAAGAACATTGCCAGAAAAAGAACACATAAAATACGAATTAGTGAAAGGTGTAACAACAGAAGATAAAAACAAACCAGCATACGGCCATCTTGTTACTTTGTATCTGTATAAACTGAGAACACATTGTGTAAAAGTATGCAAGAACTGTCACAATGACAATTTCTAGTTCACGTAGATAACAATTCATAGAAAATTCTATCGAAAATGATTTGGTAACGTGAATCTATTTTTTGAAAGGAACACCCAGACTTTCCAAATTACTTGGTTCAAATTACCTTCTAACACAGAACTATGGTATGGTAGGTTTATTTACTTGATTTTGCAGTTTCTCTTCCAGGTTTAGCGTGCCCCTACTTCTGTATTTTGGATTATGTAATCCCGTTCTTTAGACGCTGATATTCTCCCTCAAGGAACAATGCGATCTCGTCCTTCAGTCAACTCCCTGGTGTACACAAGTCCAACGGAATAGAGTTAAATATTAATTCATCCCGCAGAAATCGTTACTCACTGTGGTCAGCCACCATCGTTATTTACGCTGGAACAGTGATTTCCAAACTATGGTACGGTTTGAGGAGAACGTGGTATTTATGGGGGGAAAATGGAGAGATGTGAAGAACGAGGCAGAATTTTCATGTAGAAATTTCCATGATGGAATAATAATTTAAAATGGAAATATTATCGGCATAAATTTAAGACATTTTTTTCAGCGTCTTTCAGTTTCAAATGAGTATAATCGATTGTTCATGGAACATACGGAAACTGACTAAATAGTCCAAAATATTATTATTAGTGGTAAAATGGCAACATATCTCTCTCTCTCTCTCTCTGATTTGGTCTTGAGGAAAAGTAAGACAGAAATGCTTAGCCAAAAGAACAGCGGATTCGGTCAGTTAGAAAGGTTTTCTTTATTAACAAATATGGATATTAATACGAATATTATGGATAATTGAATAAGAGTTAACAACATAAATGTATACTCAGAAACAGATGGGGAGAGTTACCTGGCTCAAGGTGTATACATATTATTGAGACAAATAGCACTAGCCTCACCTGCCGCTGCATATTTAATATGCAACATTGCAGGTGGCAAACAACCTGCATTTTCTTTGCTACATGGCAAGGAATAACGTGGGCAGAGTAAGAATTTATCCCAAGAGGAGGCTATTCTAGAGTGATTTCCTTTATAGAAAGTGTGAAAATGGGTGCTATTGAAATAAATAGCTTGAATTTTTTACATTCCTACTAATTTAATGCGCAACTTTCTAGGTGGCAAGAAGCTTGTGTTTCTTAGATAGCAAGAGTTAAAATGAGTGGAGTGAGAGTAATGTAAGTTTATCCAGCGGCTTGGTGGAATTTACTTGAACCAAGGGGTAGTGTGTGGCTTTATAAATAAATAAATAAAAAATAAAATAAAAGCTTGGGTCGTCGGCTCTCCCACGTCCATCTACTTAATGTGCAACTTTCCACTTGCTAAACAACATGGGTTATTTTCCGTGAAATATATTTCCGAAAGGAAATATGTGGATTTGTATTGGCGCACAGTCAAAATCATGATAGGGGAGAAGTAGACAGCGGATGACATTTAAGCAGAAATTGCTATATTTGAAACTAAGGTATTTGACATAACATAACACACTCCCTTGACCATCCTCAGAACCTATATATTGCATATTTGGCTACAGCCTGAACATCAGATAAAAATACACGCATATAAATTTTGTATAAAACAAAGCAGAACTTGAGTTAGTTATTTAGCATAGGGTGGGTAGCCCCAGGCACAAGACACAAATTACAAGTACAATAAATATAATCTGGTCCTATTGCATCACACCCATCATGTGCCCAATCATTATACGCATATAAAACGAATCTAGTTTTCTCAAGAGTTTCGGAGCTAACTATGCACATAGTTTTACCACATGAGCAACTGGTACAGTGCAAATCAGTTTTCTTGTCATATTTTTTTGGTTTGAATTTGCCCGGTTGCATACACTCTGTCTCGGGAATCCCTGGAGCAAACGAACGAAAACAAGCCCTTTGCACAAGTAAGACTCGAGAGGGCTCGACCAATGAACGTTTGAGATGGAATTGGAGTGTACGGCAGGGAAAGCACGGCTGTAGCTACCAGTGGTACGCAGCAGCGCGCACTGTTTTGCTACGCCCACTCGCTTTCTCCTCTTCTCTACCATTATGTGCCGCCTTGCCACAGATTCCCGAGACAGAGTGTATAAAATTTTACGGATTTGCCATTGCTTGAACTTCCAGCTCTTGCTCCAAGGATGTTTTGTGAGACTGTGACGATTGCATTAAGGCAATGGAGGATCAACATGAACTAGAACCAGTTGCGTGTTCAAATGTTTCTCTCTGTGTATTGTTACTTTCATGTGATTTGATCTGCCCGTGGTGGAAACGGTCGTTCTCCCAGGGTATTCCTACTTCCCGAACAACCATGGGGTTAAGATGGAGATTGGTATTTGTTCGTACCATTATGTTGTAAGAGGTATGAATTGTTGAGTGGTGGTGAATCCAATGTTATATTATTCTATACATACATATTTGGTTATTCATTGAATATTACTGCCCATGATTGATTTTACAATAATTAATGGAAATTAATGTAAATACGAATTTAATTAATGGAAATATCATTACATAATGCTGGAACATTAAAATTATTTTTTGTTATGAACATTGTTAATGAATTACGGAAATCCTTTGACCATTTTGAGTATAGATTATAAATAGTAATGTTGCAACTAATTTGGCAATTATGCTTAATCACTGGAACAACATAGACCGCTGGGTTAAACTATGAGTTGACCCTCTCCGATATAGAGTAGTTATCGTTGTAGCAATTTTCATTTCTAAAGGTGGTTACAGGGATGGAGGTTAATATTTCGATCCTCTGATTTCCTTTGGAGGAATGCTCTTATGTTGTTGTCGGCGTCTGTCATCGGCTACAACGGCGTTTGTATTATTTAAGCAACTTATGTCACTGTCATCTTTATTCCTGTTCGCTGGTACCCCTACACACCTATATTACCTTCAAATCCGACATTAACATCAATGTGTCTGCCAAAGTACTACCTAGTTATATGTTATACAATTATGCCCTCGCTTCCTCAAACTTCACATATAATGCAGTTCTACCTTCCAAGAGAGCTGTGAAATGTCGTACTTTTTATTTGCGTAGCCTAAATTCTTCAACACAAACAAAAGATACACTGGCGTTACAACACTACTGAGAGGTTTCCTGTCACATAACATACTTTGGAGTTTCAAGAGGAGTTCAACTATACCCTGTCCAAAATATTTCTGGAGCAAGGTCACGCATAGCGTCCGAGAAGGGGAGAAAATCGAGTGGGCAGAGCGAAGCAGTACATGCTGCTGCGAAGACTGGTAACTGCAGGCGCTCCCCCTCCACGCAATCTAGTTCTCTTTCACATGTTCATTGGTGGAGCCGTCTCGCGTCACTACTTGCGTAGAGACTTGTTTTCGTTTGCCTGCTCCAGATATAGTTGGGACAGGAATCGAGCATATCAACTTCCGGCTGGCACTATCTTCATCTCTCCTTTTATTAATTAATAGATATTGTAATTTATGCGATCCCTCCCGCTTCCACTCGCTTGCAACTTAATTAGTAAAAATCAATGTGGATTATAGTTCTTACATAGTAAGGGTTAAATTGATGAAATTCCCAAGTGGGTGGTCGATGGGGGTTTCATTGTCCAATGGCATGACAGTATTATTAGCATGAATACTTCCAGTTACTAAACCCTCCCACTTACTTAACGTTCAACTTAGCCAGATAGCACATAACTTGTATTACATGTTTATTACATAACATATTACGGTTTATAATTAGGTTTCACAAATTACCTGGGAGTAGGGGCTCGCGTTCTGGAAATGTATAGACTGAATTTGTGCAGCTGACATTTGAACTTTGATCAGTTTTTTACAAGCTGTCTTTTTAATGTTTTTATTTTTGGAGAATTGCGTGGAATCTTTTAGGTTTAGAGAAAACTTTGCCCTCAAGGATCTCAAGGAAGTTTTTTGTCTTAAAAAGCGCTTTAAAACCAAAGAAAGCTTTATCATGTATTCAAAAGGTACAGGCTAAAACTGCTATTGGCCACCGTTTTCCAATATGGCGGGACGAAACTTTTTCCACTAATTTCTAAGACGCTTAAAATTAGTAATTAGCTATGAATAACAAACTTGCCAAGTTTCATAGGTTTACATATAAAATACACAATTTTGTTAAAATTGTGACATCATTACCCGGACTAAAGTAATAATGTCCGCATAATTTTAATGTGCACATGTGCATATCTGAGATCCCATCATTACAACGTAATGATGTATTCAATGCGCATGTCCATGTTTTTGACAGAGTCGTATCTTGGATCAACAACGATCTTTACAAAGTTCAATCAAGATGTAATTTGGGTGTAGAATTTCAAATTTGATGGTGTGTTCGTCCTTTTAATCAATTTCCAAACCCCCAAATTATAATTGGTACAACAGTGAAGAAATTTCGGTGGATGTCCATGCACAGTGGTTTGGATCCTAATTTGAACTGTAGGTTCAGTCCCGGTTAGTCTATCTGAGAAAAAAGTAGATTTAAGACAAAACCTGAGCATAGCATTTGACTATAAAATAAGATAAATTTGATGAACAACTTAAGATAAAAGTGACGCTATAGACATAAACACTTTCCATGCAGAAATTGGTAGTAACTAAACCTCAACAACTGTGCAAAGTTTCATGTTTATTGGTATTTTTGAACCAAACATTTCACTTCTAAGAAAGTTCTCATATTGTTTCAGCTTGTCTGGATTTTCTCATCAATCATCTGCGTTGGATCGAAACCGAAAAAAATTCCCTTTCATATTCTTGCTTCGCCTTCCACGTGCAACAGTACTTTAACTTCAGGAAGCTCAATTACTTCGGTCCCTGTTATTGCCATTTGCCGATACGGATATATTTATTGTAAGTCAAGTTTTCACCAGCATATATATTTGTCATTGGGACCAAAGTGCCAAGAAATGCGTTTCCCATCCTCTTGAATGAGAGTGCGTAAAGAAACTACTTGAAATTTCACGTTCAATATTGATTTGTATTGATCAGATGCCGACAAAGAGCATTAAAATGCAAGCCCGATACTGTAGATGAATACATACTCGACGAGACTCTCGATCAAATCTATTACGAAAGCAAATGCGAACGTGAGTGGTGTGTTCTTGTTTTTCCAAGAAGGACTGTATGTGACATTGGGACTGTGCGAACGAGGGTTGTTTATACATAAGGCAGAATATAAAGTAACCTTTATAGGAAAATAAGAATGAAATAAAGAAGTATCCTTCTTTCAACCTCACACTACTGACATGTTTTCTGAAAATCGTAATGTGCGAATGTACACAAAACATGCTAAAGAAAATCCAGCTATACTCTATCTCAGGAATCTCTTGAGCAAGGCGCGCATAGCTGTAGAAAAGGGGAGAAAGCGAGTGCGCGGAGCGAAGCAGTACACGATGCTGCAAACTCTGGTAACTGCAGTCGCTTTTCCCCTTCCCCGAGTTACTACTTGCTTTCAATCATTAGCTCCAGAGATTCCCGAGAAAGAGTAGAATGCTTAGGTAATCAAAAACATTAATCGCATTGCAATCAATGATTCACGGGTTCGATATTGGTGGAGAGTGGAGACACATAGTGCTTCGGATCCCACTTTTAACTGTCGGTCTAGTCCCGATTAACCTATTTGTCCATCAAGTGAACTTAAAACAAACCTTCAACCACATTCAGATGTTTTTTTTCTAATTTAGTGCGATTTCCACCTATTGTAAGTTAATGGCAACGGCAAAGATGAACTCGTGCAATTTAATGAATGAAGATCCGCAAAGAAACATTCATATTTTACGCTGGATTACAGATTTAGGCCCTTGCTTCGAAACTCATCATTTTATAACCCACACGGATGGAAAGACGCTATAATTTGTGCTTTGCTGCATTTTTTTTGTTACAGGGCCATGGCATATTCCACTTCAATACCTATTTCTATTTCAGGACATATACTGATAGGAAATTCCTTAATGTTCTAGAATTATGCTGACATTATTTATAATTGCGAATCAAGAACACTGATTTTGTTTGAAACGTTGTTCGAGGATGTGAAAATTTAACTGAATTTTTAAAAAATTATGATGAAGCGTATGTTCATCATAGTTGTTTTTGTATGAAAAGAACAGAGGAATATATTAGTAAAAAATATATCAACTTCCCGCCTAAGAAACAAATGCAATTCCGTTAATCTTCTTACTCTTTAAGATAATGGTTTTATCTGTTTACTGTACATAAAGTGATTCCTTATTCCATCTATTTTTTAGAACTTTTTAATTTGATATCAAATTTTGAAATTAAGAAAATTTTATTGAAAGTAGATGTGTGTACTTGCATATGTCTTATATAAAAATAATGTATGCTAATTATATTTTCTATTTTCAGGTGAGTAAAACCATATATGGACTATATTTGGAAGGGTCTAGTTTGTACGTAAAGTAATTAATTGTATGAAATTCCCATCATTCACAAGGTACGTATGTTTTTACATAAAATATTTGTAGCAGGATTTAATAATGATTTTACGTGAGGATCCGAGACGATTGATTGATTGAGTTGGTGTTTTAAGTTCGCTTTATGCACAGTAAGGCTAATAGGGACTGGACCTACAGTTTGAAGTGGGATCCTAACCACTATGTGTCTCCACCGGGTATAAAACCCGGGACCCCTTCATTACAAGGCGACGACGCTACCACTGCACCATCGGGGAGGCTCTAAGGATCCAAGACGAGTATGCCAAAGACGTTTGTTACGAAATATTGATATGTTATGAGATTCATTCGTTTCATCTGCAGAAGTTAACGTGACAGGATGTTTTTAAATTGTTGTAAATTTTAAGACCATTATATACTGAGATAGGCTAATCTGAAATTGACCTACAATGTGGTTCCACCAGGAATCGAAGCTAAGTCCCCTAAACTACAGGACGACTTTACCTTGGTGCAGCTTGTTACGATTTGATTTATTTATATGTTATGAAAACAACTTTACTGAAGTAGCAGAGAATATACTGTTTATTAATTTTAAAGTAGCTTTGTGGTGAGATATTATTTTTATTATGAAAATATATAATGACACAAAATATCAGATAATAACAGTCACAAACGCCATGGCCTCGTGCGTACTGCCAAATTATACCACTACTTCCCACATAGCCAAGTATAAATTAATATGGAGCAAGTTGTAGTTGTTGGAACATGTTAGGAGAAACAGGAAAAAACGGTAAATAAATATGATTTTATTGTTGATTTTCATGCTTTTTGATATTCAGTTTTAGTACGTCATTTGTTGCTAACTCGTTGTAGAAAATGCACAATGTTTTTTTTTTGTATTTCATGTACAAATAAAGTCTGAATCTGTGCTTCCATAAAATTTCACTTCGTGTATAATTAATGTACACAATATTAACAGTTAGATGACTTTCTACATAAAAATTCTTATTACTTTACTATTTCCCACTCTTGGATGAGTTTCATTTTTATATGAGATATTTAGTCCTTTTCCCCCTCAAGCAGAGTATAAAAAACAGCATTTGACAACAATGAAACATGATGCAGTTCTCATTTTTTCACGTTAATTAATGCTTTGTAAGTTTCATTTGATGCTTTTTTCACCAGAAAGGCACAGAAAACGAAGATGAGAGCTGGTAAAATATAAATAAGCGTGACATGAAACTATTTTTTCTTCCTTTTGTGTTCAGTTTAATAGCTTCCAGGCAAGATGCTTTTCAATTGTTGAACATTACGAAAAAAACAACACAAGCTGTATTCTTGGTGGAATATTTCTTTCTACTCTTTAGCCATCTGATCCTGCAGTCAATAACAGACATTCTTTCTCCCTAGCTGTTGCCCTCATCCGCAAGTTCCGCTACAGAATTCTACACCTACCCCTCAAGCATAAGCTTATTGTTCATGAAATATGCAAGAATGATATTGCGTCAGTTCCGGCAAAAGATCTGCGGCCTTCGATTTTTGGTTTTATTCAGCGGTTAAAATTTAAAAAAAAAAACAACAACATGAAAATACATGTGAAACCTAAATTACAGGTTCAATCTATCAATCAATCTACTAACATGTTATAAACGAGCAATTTGACAATATGACCCACGATGTTAAATCAATAGTTGAATAAAAGCTCTAAGTACAGATTATAATCAAAGGGAAGTGGGATCAATTGCGGGTGAAGGTCCCTTGAAGATTGATCCGGATCCCACTTTAAATACTAGGACCATTCTATATTAGTATATTTGAACACAAAGAAGACTTTCACTTTGGCTGACTCTAAATGTTATGAATAGGTTGACATACATTTTGCAAATCGATCATTGCATCTATTACAGGTTTGTTCCACTTCCGGTCTGGGCATGTACGTTCCTTTGTAACTGACCATCCATTTCATTCAGTCATCATTCATTCTGAACGTCGCGACTAGCCGAACGCAGCATATACGCACATATCATATTAATTATGATGGATTATTATACAGGGTGCATCATAAGTGATGGTCATAAATGAAACCAGAGATACATCGCGTCAAGCCCAGACGAAAGTTCCTCTTCAACTTTTACGAGAGATGCTAGACAGTGTCCGAGCTAGACACCATCGAAAGTGTGGGAAAGTACAGTTCACACTTCTGTAGGACGAGTACTATGGCAGTGAGAAAGGCGGTTCCAAAGAAATCATAAAAGAATCTTATGCGCTCTACCAGAAACGCACCATGGGAGATCTGTGGGACCTAATATGGAAGGGACTCCCCACAGGAAATGGGGTTCCCCGTAGAGAGAATATGTGAAAGAGATATCTGAGGAAGCAGGTGGACGACAGTTACATGATATCCAGATACCATTCACAATTACGGAAACACCATAGACGAAACCGGAATAATTTTAGCATGGTTGCGTTGCCGGAGGGGCAATGGGCATAGCAACACTGACAGTAAATGCAAGAAAATGCTCGTTGGGTGACGAATGTCATGGGAAAACAGTGTTTAGCTGTGGTTGGTAGTTTGTAAAATATGTAATGAATGTGATGGGTGAAGGCAGTCGACGAGGGCCTATGAAAAAACTTCCATCCCACCTTCGTGACGGAAGAAACACCCGTACAAGAAAGGGAATATGTAAGATGAAAGAAGCAATACCAATACCTACAGTGGTAAAATGAATTTTGTTTTCCGATGGTCACGGGAGTTGAACCCTCAACCTACCGAATGTAAGCCGAACACTTTACGACTTGGGCAATGTGACACAGTAGCGTTGTGGTGTGAATAAAACATGTAGGCACGATAACTACGTACATACGTACGTATTGTTAATCGAAACTAGGGATGGTGCAGAGCCCGAGACCAGTCTCGGTCTTGTCTCGTTCTCGTCTCGAATTCGAGACCGAGACGAGAACGAGACCACCACCCTCGAGAGGTGTTCGAGACGAGACTGAGACGGCCATCTAGCACACGAGACGAGACCGAGAACGAGATCACCCTTTTGAACTCGAGACGATACCGAGACCAAGGATAGTCTCGTCTCGTCTCGATACCATCCGTAATCGAAACATACATGACGTTATTGGAAATCACTGTACTTCAAACTGTAGGTGCCTTTGAATCACGTAAAAGGTACGACGTGTTCTACTAGTATTACGTAATACGTAATTTGTGTAGTTACTATCCTTACCGTTAGGGGGCAGCGTGACTTGCGTCAAGGCTAGAAGGCACACTGATTCATAGTTCAGTAAGTGTGCGTGTTCGAGATGGAATACGTGTCTTTCAATCAAGTGCATGTACTTTGTGGTTCAAATGGAACGTGTGTACACTAACGAGGAATATGCGGACATGTATTTCTTCTACGGGAAAGCATACGGCAATGCAGTGGAGGTTGCACACCTGTACCAGGAAGCTTTTCCTCGCCGACGGCACCCTGCTCGTCGCGTGTTCATAAGATTACACCAACGCCTCCGAGAACACCGGAGTTTTAAATATGAAGAAAGAAGCGGTAAGCCAACACGTATCACAGTGGAAGAAGAGGAAAGCATTTTGCAACGCGTTGCAGAAGCACCAGGGACGTCAACTAGGAGGATCGCGTACAGGAGCGAGGTGTTTCTCACAGCAGTGTGTGGCGCATTTTACACCGTCAGTTGCTCTACCCGTAACATCTCCAAAGCGTACAAGGTCTCCAAGCAACGGATTGCAAGGCCAGGGTTAGGTTTTGTGAGTGGATGCTGCAAAAACTTGCATTACAGCCACGCTTTTTAGGTGACATTTTGTTCACAGACGAAGCTGGATTCACTCGTGACGGAATTGTGAACTTTCATAATCCTCACGTGTGGTGTGACGAAAATCCTCATGAAATGTTTGAGTCTCGACATCATCAACGTTTTACCATGAATGTGTGGATAGCTGTAGTAGGTGATTTCATTTTGGGACCTCACATCCTGCCACCCAAACTCAATGGTCGTGGGTACCTTCAGTTCCTACGTAATCATTTTCCATGCCTCCTGGAAGATGTTACCCTTCACCTGCGGTTGTGTATGTGGTTCATGCACGATGGGGCACCAGCACATTTTGCTTTACCTGTGCGGCGTCACCTTACGCGACGCTATGGTCGGCACCTGATAGGTCGTGCGGGGCCTGTATTGTGGCCACTAATGTCACCTGATTTAAATCCATTGGATTCTTGTTTTTGGGATCACATGAAGAGCATTTTGTACAGCTCTCCTGTCGATAATGTTGCCGAGTTAGAGGAACGTGTACGAAATACACAGCAGATATTGGAAAGAGTGAGGAATTCACTACACCGACGGTTGCGCTGTTGTGTGAAAATGAACGGAAGTCATTTTTAGCACTTGCTGTAACTTCTTGTACAGTGTTCTACCTGTGAAGTAAACTGTATCATACGTGTTCAGGGTATTTTCTTTAATATCTTCCTTGAAACTGTTCCCCATGTGAGGTCACATTCAACCACAATGTTGTCCCATGACATTCGTCACCCAACGAGCATTTTTCTTGCATTTACTGTCGGTATTTCTACGCTCATTGCTCCTCCGGCAACGCAACCATGCTAGAATTATCCCTGTTTCGTCTATCGTGTTTGCGTAATTGTGAATGGTATCTGGATATCATGTAACTGTCGTCCACCTGCTTCCTCAGATATCCCTTTCACATATTCTCTCTACGGGGAACCCCATTTCCTGTGGGGAGTGCCTTCAATATTAGGTCCCACAGATCTCCCATGGTGCGTTTCTGGTAGAACGCATAAGATTCATTATGATTTCTTTGGAACCGCCTTTCTCACTCCCATAGTACTCGTCCTACAGAAGTGTGAACTGTACTTTCCCACACTTTTGGTGGTGTCTAGCTCGGACACTGAGCATCTCTCGTAAAAGTGGAAGAGGAACTTTCGTCTGGGTTTGACGCGATGTATCCCTGGTTTCATTTATGACCATCACTTATAATACACTCTGTATTGTACGTTTTTTCTGTGTATTTCACCTTTCGTGGAGTTGTATCCTATCTGCTTCCACGTGTAACACCATTGTTTTATTATATCATGAAATACCATAGAGATTATATTTAAAGAATTGCACCCAATGTATTTGCCTCTTAGATTTTGTAAGCATCTAATGGTATGTATATGTACGTAACAATAGAATACAGACCTATTGTGAGAAAAATAATTTAATTTGTGATAATGTTACTGTTCATATGTCATGTATCATATGAATGAACATCAAGATGGTTTTATAAAGAACAGTTCCACAACAACCAATTTAATATGATCACAGATTTCATAACTCAGTCATTCTTGAACAGGAGTCAGGTTGATGTCTTGTATTTGGATATAGGGAAGGCCTTTGACTCAGTACATCATGGTATATTACTATACAAACTTGATAAACTTGGGTTGTCAGGTAGTTATTGTAAATGGTTTAAAAACTACCTCTTGGACAGAACATATGAAGTTAAAATTTACAACTGTTATTCAGAAATAGCCAACATGAAGTGTGGTGTACCAGAAGGGTAATCCCTAGGACCACTATTGTTCTTGCGCTTCATAAATGATATGGAACATTCTGTCACAAGTAGCAATCTCCTATTATATGCAGACGATGCTAAGGTGTACAAGGAAATACATTTTATTAATGACTGTTATTTGTTACAGAAGGATTTAAATTACATAAGCAAATGGATGCAGAACAATCAATTGCAACTAAATGCATATAAAACTAAATTTGTAAGGTATACCAGGAAAAAACAATATACAGTCTATAATTACAAGGTTAACAATGTACCAGTAAAGAATGTAGACAGTATCAAAGACCTAGGTGTTATATATGATACTAAGCATACATTTGAGCCACACATAAATATGATTGTGAAAAAAGCAATATCTATTATGGAAAACCTGATACGAAAGTAAAAAGCAAGCTGTAATTTTGAACTTACTTCATGTATTCCATCATGGTTTGGCCGTCCTTAGAATATGCTTGTCATATATGGCATCCGTTAAATTTCAAAAGTGATACATCGCTAATTCAAAATGTTCAACGCACGTTTTGTAGATTTACGTATAATAATTTTAAAATGTGTCATGTCTATTATGAATACAGTAATCTAAGTAAAAAACTTAAATTACGTAACCTTGAAAGTAGAAGAAATGTATTATGTCATCAGTTTGTAGAAAATATCTTATCAGGTAAAACAGATAGTAAAACAAATCTGGAAAAATTATTCGTAAAAGTGCCTAATTATAACACCAGAAGACATCATAATGTAATTGCAACCACAGTTTTGAAATCCAACACTTGGATGGACAAATTAGTATGGTTAGCACAGGTCCCAATATATGGAAATTAAATTCGACAAAAATGTAAGCTATTTTAAGAACAATTGTGTCTTGACTTTTATATATATTCTTTTTTAATTCTGATGTATGTATTGAATCTATATTATTGAAACCCTCTTTTATGTATTCTAATCTTATTTTGTAAAATAGTTTTATGCATGTGTGTTAAACCACAGTGTTGTATAGAGGCTAAACTGTTAACCACATTTAAATAAATACATTTCAATTCAATTTCAATTTTGTCTCTTGGTTTGAATAAGCTTTCACTTGTATTAATGCACACACACACACACATATATACAGTGCAGTGGACTCTTTTTAATTGGAACTTGGATAATTCGAATTATTTGGTAATTCGAACAGAAGTTTATTCCTTTTGAAATCATTTTTAATTATATCATGTTTCTGTTTATTCTAATTTTGGATAATTTGAACATTCTTCGTGCCCCCTTGGAGTTCGAATTGAAAAGATTCCACTGTATATGAGTGTACCAAAATTGTGTTTACACTCTTTGAATGTTAATAACAGAGAAACTATTAAAGATTACTTGACTGGACTTTTTGTATTTGAAGCTGCATTATCTACATTGAGTTTGTGTGTGATCATTCTGTTGTTTTTAATTCCATCACAGCCCACCAGGCGGTATGCATTTGTGTACCCCAAGTGGCAGAGGTCAGCAATTTTTCTTTTGAGCAATGTAAGAAGTGTCAAATAACCATCCAGATCTCCCAATTTAACACCGTTAGATTTCTACCTCTGGGAAACTGAAGAACGACGTATACCGCACAAAGCCATGGTTACTGGGTGACATGAAACATGTGCTTCCCTTCCTGTGGAAACCACATCTGCTGTTTGTTGATTTGTCGACCTGTTCTATAGCATTGTAGACAAAGTATTGCTGCCATTGGATATCTATAACTTTAATGTATCTGACACCCAAAAATTTTCATACTTGCTGTTATTAGTGTTCACATCATTAACGTTCAAAGAGAGTAAGCACTATTTTGGAACACTCTCTATGTAATAGTGTGTGTAATGAAACAACATAAACAGTTACAGAAGTATAATTATTAAGACGTATACGAAATGGGATAATATTTATAAATTCGTAGAATATTTTGGAAAAGCTTCAAAATCTAATCCATAAGCATACGTGTATGACACAGTCTTTATCTGCGTGAAGCAATAACTGCATAATTTATTGGCATTCCTAATCCGCAACATAGATTTCAAAGTCCTTATCAATCCATATTTGTTCACCCTGAAGAGTTTCTTATAGGTCCATCTCAATATTGTTATTCCTTTTCCGCTTTGGAGTTCATATAGATATCTTACCATTAGGTTTTCCAACAAGGACCATATAATGCAAACATTTCTATCCTCTTATGCGTGCTATGTGGCCTACTCACCAAAGTTGTCTTGAATTAATAAATCTAATAACATTAGGTGCATGAATGTAGATCTTGCAGTTCGGTAATACGTAACACATTCATCTGTTGTTTCGTCCCTTTCAGGTTTAAATGTCTTTCTTAAGGTCTTGTATTTAGAAATTCTTAATTTGTGTTCCTATTTTGGTATAAGGGGACACATTTCACATCCATACAAACCTCGAGGCAAAATTGCTGTTCTGTATATTTTAACTTTTAGGTTATTTGATAATAATATGCAAGATCATAAAAGTTTGTTTGTAGGAAAGTAATATGCATTACTTGAGTGCAGTCTGCTTTTAATATCGTTTCAGTGTAAGGAATACAGAGAAGTTAGTTATCTAAATTAATAGTATAACCACAAACAACAATAACTATTCGATTTCCTAGCACATTATACAATTTCCATCGTCCGGGTTCTTGAGTTCAAATCCTAAATGTTGCATAGTAAAAAAATTAAGGGTTAATCTTTCCTTTAAAAAACGTCGGAACGTGAATTCTCTCCAGGCTTATTAGATTCAAAAGTGTAGTGTTCTTGAATGAATCTATGTACTGGGAAATCTTTACATATCAAGATTTATATTACTGTACTTTCGACAGAGTCCACATCCGTATCGATTAGGTTTAGAAAAGAACTGCTTCGGAAGCTGTTGAATATTGTGAATCCCTTTCCAAGGATATCCGACGCCATTAACTGATTTGTCCGCGACCAGATTATTGATCATAGGCCAATTGCTTCTGATTACTAGTCCAGCCAGTACACGTTAATTGCACTTGTATATTATTAATCTGGTGGTGCCGTGGAACTAAGCTTCGGGACAATAGTAAGTTTAAGCGGGCTTGCAAACCAGTGAGTGGATAAATAAGCAGCTAATAAATAACCAATGTCCACTTACCCCTTTTGTTTAAAGTTTTCTGGAACTTTTGATTTCCTACTGGTGAAATAATAGTTGGTAAGGTTTAAGTCCACTTTATGCTAGGACTTCCTCGATGACACAGTGGTGACATAGTTACCTTGTATTCAAGGGGTTGCGGGTTCAATCCGGGTGGAGGCAAATAATAGTTCGGATTCACTTTAAGCTCTAGGTCCAGTCCCGATTTGTATATCTGTGCATAAAGTGAAACTAAATATCTTCAAATTTTACACCAGTATAATAATCTACTAGCGATCGAAACAGCAACCCATCGTTTACAATGCGACAGTGTAGTCACTTCGTTATTAAGGACTGCAAAACTTCGTTACATCAAGAAAAATGCAATACAGCAAACACAACATAATTCTGTTATTCTGAACAGGATTATAATAATTACAATTAAAGGAGAATGCAATTAACAGAAACATGCAACGAATATCAGACATTTAGCAACTTATACATAATTTAAGAAATAATACGATTTTAACAAAAAGTACCACTATATCTGCAACATAGGTTATTTTACAATAATTAAATATTCGCGTCAAATTTGCCGGCGCCAGTTTCGGAGTGATTAGCACATCGCGCTACGACACCAAGGGTCCCGAGTTCGATCCTGGCCTGGGCATGGATGTTTGTGATTGTCCATTCATCAATTTCATCATATCATCACTCATCCCCATCTTCGAAATTTAGCCAAAAGTAGCACAAGAACCGAAGCAAAATAAAGCAAATCAATCAATCAATCAATCGTATCAAATTTGATTCTATTCTACGTTTGTTTCACATATACAAACAAGCAATGTTGTTTGTGTTTTTCCCAATTCGTTTACCTTGAATGCCTGAGTCTGTGTGTGATGCAGTATTGCACTAAATGGCTATCAGTAGACCAACATTGTCCCAAATCATATATGTTGAAAGTAATATTTCGTGTTTCATTGGGGCGGGGGGGGGGGGCATAAGACATAATACAATACTGTGGAAGTGTAGTATTAAAATTTGATATATATTATAGTATTTTGAAAATATAGTAACTGGACAAAATTTCAGTTGTATCTATGGTCTTTAGAACTAAGCTAGTGGAAGTTTCATTCTGTCTCGGGAATCTCTGGAGCGAGCAAAGTGAAGCGAGTTTCTGTGCAAGCGGTGACTCCAGAGGGCTCGACCAATGAACTAGTGCGAGGGAACGGGGGGATTGCGTGGAGGGGGAAGAGCGACTGCAGTCACCAGCCTTTGTAGCAGCGTTGCCTTGCTCCACAGATTTCCGGGACAGGGTTGACGCTTAGACCATGAATCAAATTTGAATCTTTTACAGTTGCAATATATTACACAAACTGTTAACTCCTGGACGTAAGGTATGATAAAAAGGACAATTTTTAATATATTTGTTTACCTTTATTTCTGCTATTGCACACGTAATTAATGCATACTGTAGTTAGTTAATTGAATTTTGAGTCTCGCGTGCTCACAATCAAATACACCTATATTTGTACAAATATTACACAACACTTTGCGTGGAATCATCATGAGAGTTTGACTAATGTACTTAGTAATGTAAATTAATATGAAGGAAACCAAATTTGTTAAAATTTCATAAAGAAATTCACCAGTGGGTCACCGTTCACGGGATAACATAATTTTAAACAAGGAAATTGACATTTCCAACTAATTAAGTTGCTATTTGGCATGCAATGGAGAATATTGTTTGGTTGTCGTTAGAGACTTTACTTGTTTAGGAGTTTCGTGTACACGAGTACAGTATATTTCATTGCGTGCACATGGCTATCATTCACAATGAGCCACGTAGTCGGCGTTGTGCGTGACTTGTAATTAAAATGGTCGAACGTATGAAACGTATGTGGCATTCGTTGATTCCATGTGTGTGCAAATGTGCCCCAGGTGAATATCTAACTTCGTGCGCCAACTTAATTTTTTTTATTAAATATTTAAATTATTGCATACAGTGTGTTACATATTTTTACTATCTTTGCAGTTTCGGCATATTATTGCATTTAAAAGTATGAAGTTTTGTTTACTAATATTTTCATTTGTTTTTTATTTAAATATTATTTACGCTTAGTAAATTCTCTCTTATTTGAATGAGAAACTTAGATAATGTTCGCTTCAGTATTTTGTATTGGTATTCATTTCCCTCAGAACAAATAGCTAATTTTGAAACGTTAACACTCAGAAATAGTTAGTAACATATATATGTAATTATTTTGTTTCATATTAACAGTAAAAGACAATATATGTACGTACCTAGATATGAGAAAGAGAACTCACCTTACATACTACTTCAGTAATATAGTGAACTCTGAAATACGAAAATATATCAAACACAAACGTATCTACACTTTTACAATTATTGATATAGAATATTTTAAAACAACTAAATGATTGTATTTCAATGAAACATGACAACCTATCAAAATCAATTCTCCATACGGCGCTTGAAACCATGCAGTGGAGAAAGGGTTTCACGATATTTTATTGTCATTCGCCTAACTTGAGCTCACTTAGTGCAGTCAGAATTAGTGTCTTAACAACTGCGAAAACAATATGTCCTACGAATCCCTGGAAAGCCGTTCGATGTTGCAATTATGCCTGCATCCACTGAATCGTTGTCACTTTATAGTAATTCTTTATTTACCTTGTGCTGTACCTATTTGCATTTTTCTTGTTGCACGTTGCTTTTCTGCTTCTTTGAACTGATCGCGACGATGAAGGTGAATTATTCTGAGACAAAATTGATGAGTGGATATCGTTCAGGAACATTCAGTGTGGAGATCGTGAATCGAACACTAAACTCGCTAGGTCGTCGAGGCAGCGTATGTAAGCATTGAATTATAATCGACACGTTAAATGCGGTGTGTCATGTGGCACGCAATATGAAAACTAACCTTCCTCCAGAGTCGCTTCGCACGCATCTTGTTTCTAAACCTTTGTTTTCCTGTGCCATAATACGTTACGTACGACGTGTCACGTGTCATGTTGATGCGAAGGCTTCCTCAGTTACTAACAAGGGGTTCATCGTAAGCAATGGTTTTGGCAAATAACCATGACAGAAAACTCTCAGAATACACCAATAGATGTGGTGGCCGATATGGATCAAGAAGAGCAGTTCGAACATTTCGGAAAAGGCAGAAGGCCAGAGCAAAAGGCAGGATGAGAAAAGAAGAAATTCGATATTTGGTTTTATGTTGTTATAACGCATGCATGCTGGACAAAAGATAACAACCTCTCATAACGACCGAGACCGTGCTTAAAATGGGAGAGGGAAGGGAACAAAGCCTAACCATGTCTCTTTGATAAAATCATGCACTCAATGACTGCAGCTTAAATGATTGATCTGACGTCTGGGGCCTCTCTTCATCACGCCACTGAGCAAGTTTAGTCACGTGATACTTCAGCTGAAACTCCGGAAGCTATGTACAATGAAGTCATGTTGAATAAAGCTATTTAGAGCCACATTCGTCATTCACTGCCCGGATTTCTCTTTCTCTTCTCTATTTACCTGAAATATCCTTCCGCAAGCCTCTACATTAGAGCAGCAACAAGAGTTACACTTCAGGAACTGTTGAAACGAACTTTCTCTTGCAGAACATTGCTTCTTTACACATTCCTTTTTCAACAATTGTATGAAGGAAGATGATTTCGGTTTTGAATGTGGGTACCATAGGCACCACAGAAAAAACAACAGAAACAGAAACATTGACAAACATTATTTCTGTAAATCATCTATTTGCTTAGTAGATAATCCCAGTGAGGTTAATCACATAAAATAATGATTACAATACAATAGCGAAGGAGGCAAACGATTTCACCAAATAAATGAGTAAACAAAGCGGATACTTTTCAGGAGACGTATTTTTAAAGATTTTATTTGTTGCCGCTGCGATTTGAATCCATATTAATGCTTTTCTTAGATTTTTGTTTGTTCCATGATGTTTTGTTTGTGCCATCCCGCCAGATACGGCACCTTGCCAAAGTACAATAAGCATAAAATAATTGCAGCTATTACATTTTGCCTTGCATTTTTATTAAAAAACAAGTACCGAAAATAAGAATTGCGCCACAAATTTAACATTCTAAAATATGCAAATTATTTAAAAGCAATTGTGGCAAAATATAATTGTTACTATATATAAATCGTTCATTGAAAACATCCGTAAATATATTTAAAAATAGCTTCCCTTTGAGTAGTTACATACCTGTGAATATTGGAGAGGAAGAATTGTTGTGTACAATATTTCTCGCAAATTTCTGTGTGTAAACAATTGTCATTTAACTAAAACTTATTGAGATGAAACCAAAATGTGTTAATCAGATGTCATTGTCATATGTTCTATCGAAGTATTCTGATCCATGTTTTGTACATAGAAGCATTAAAAGTAACTTGCTCACAGCTTCCAGACAATTCAGGCGAGTTGTAGCTCCTCCTGTCCAAATAAATACTGCGTACGTTAGTTTTTGAATAACAATTGTAAGAATGGAATTATTTATATATTAAAGAGAAACAACTTGTTGGTTTTTGTTTGTTACACAAGTTTTGTTTAAGGTTAACCGAGGCTTTTGCATAAAAGAAATCGATGAATAACTGTAGCAATATTGAACGTGTGGAGGACGCAACGTAATCTTTGCTGAGTATACAGCACCCGTCATGACATATTCGGCGCATGTATTGCAGTTGTAGCAAGCATTGCAGTAATTATTGTAGCTCTGGAACAGAGTTGCGTAATCAAATTTCTTGTGAAAGAGATTGTTATTGAATCTGAGGTTTTGAGAAGATTGAAAGCACAGTCAGGGCAACAAACGATGTCACAGGCAAGAGTGTACGACTGAAGTCAACAGTTTGGCGAAGAACGACATTTGCTGGCGAATGAACCGCATGGACACGTTCGTCCCACTGGTATCTGTGGATTATTTTTAAAAAACGGTGAGAATTAATGCCCACACACTACACACTTCCGCATGAAATGCCGTTCTCAAGAAAAGACCAGGGACGTTGTCTGGAAATACCATCCTTCAAAATGACCATGCGCGGCCACACACGGTCAATTTGACAGCAACAGCTCTCGCCGAAATGAATTGGAAAATTTGTCCCAGTGCCTTACAGCCAGGACTTAGCTCTCGGTGATTATCAGATTTGCTTGGGTCCTTTAAAGGGCATCTGAGAGGGAAGAAGCTAAAGGCAGACGAAGCACTGAAAAAAAATATATGTCCTGCAGTGGCTACGGCTGCAGCTCAGCTCTTTCTACACTAAATACATCAGAGAACTTACACAACAATGGCAGACGTGATGGGATGAACACGGGGCATACTCTGAAAAACTGACATAGTCTGGAGCTTGCAGGAGCTTCTTTTTCCTCAAAATAAAAGTCTCGGTCAATCTTGATCGACCATTGAAACGCAGAACATAGATTCTATAAAGATCATCTTGAAGCAATTTAAGTTCCTGACATGATTAATTATTTCGAGTGTTTTAGAATTCTTTACTTCCCTTGTAATGTCATTAAGAAATGTTTTTTAAAAAGAGTGGCCCCAGTGGAGATCCCTGCGGTACAATGTATGCAATTTCAGCTTGATCGGAAATAACATGTCGCGATTAACCCAAGGACTTTAAATAAGGAAAATAGAAAATAACATGTTTTACCATTACTTCAAACTTTCTATTTACATGATAATTTTGAACCCAGTGATTTGATACTTTGATACCATGTATAAGTAAAAATAATTGAGACAAAAGAAAATTATTGCAAAACAATTCTAATTTATAAGTCCAAATATAATAGCATGAACTGAAAAAACTTATAACCTTAGAACAGATGAAATAGCAACGGTTAAGGAAATTAAATCTAGTGGCTCTTTTACACCTACACTTCTTCCTATTAATTCAATAAAAGCTAATGTAGAAACTTTGGCATCTATTCCAGTTAAGATCTTCATTATTTTAAGAAAAGGAATTTTTCCAAATGTGTGTTACCAGTTCCCAAAACAAAAAGTCTCAAAGTTATTGAAAATTATAGGCGCATTGCCATAAATGACTCCTTTTGGAAAAGTATTCGAAAATACAGTGCAAAAGTATATCAGCTTTCAAAGCACACTTTTGACAAACGAACATCAACATGGTTTTATAAAGAACAGGTCCACAAGAAAAAAATTAAGTGTGATCACAGATTTGAAAATTCTAATCATTTTAGAGCAGGAATCAGGTTGATATCCTATACTTGGAAACAGGAATAGCCTTCAACTCTGCACATCATGAGATAATATTATGTAAACACGATAAAACATGAGTTTTCAGACAAATACTGTAAATGGTTTAAGAACTATCTTGCTGACAGAAAATTCAAAGTTAAAATTAATATTTCTTATTCAGAAATAACTTGCATGAAGAACGGTGATCCGCATCATCTCTAGAACCACTGTTGTTCTTTGCTTTTCATAAGTGATATGGCGCACGCTATTACAAATAGCAATATCCTACTGTATACTGATGATGCAAAAGTATACAAAGAAGTGCATACTATCATGATTGTTACTTACAGAAAGGTTTGTATTCCATATAAAAATGTATGCAATATGGCATCCATTAAATTTCAAAACAAATATATTGCTAGCTGGATTGATTGATTGATTTTCTTTATTTTACTTCGCCATTTGTGCCACTTTTGGCTAATTTGCGAATATGATGATGAGTGATGAATGGACACTCACAAACATCCATGCTCAGGCCAGGATTCGAACCCGGGACCCCTGGCGTCGTAGCGCGATGTACTAATCACTCCGCCACGGGGGACGGCACTAGCTGGACACATATGTACACACAACGCCTAGTAGATTTACATATAATAACTTTAAAATGTGTTATGTACATTATGAATAAAGTAGAAACTCAAATTATATAACCTTGAAGATGGAAGAAATATGTTCTTTCATCGGCACTAATGGAAGTATATGTCTTGTGTATTGGTTTAAATCTGACAATAATGAAAGGCAATTTAAGAATGAGTCATTATTTTTTTTCCTATTTTAATTTCTAACTGATGTATAATCTAAATTTTTATAAAACCTTTTCATGTAGCTAACTAACTCTGTAAAATATTTGATAAATACCTTTTATCTTCCCTTAATGATAATGATTATCTGTGCTATGCATGTGTGCCAAATACACATTGTTGTGTAAAGGTTTCTGACTTTTTAATCTATTAACACTTTATTGAATAAATTTCAGTTGAATTAAAATATATAATAGAAAGTGAGTGCCATTGGTCATTTCTATTATCATAGAGATTGTTTTGCAAACATTGTGAATGGAACATATTTTATCTGGGTTTTCATTTTGCAATAAAAAAAATTGCAACGTTGATAACATTTTAGTTGCATAGACTTTGCATTAAGCAAAAACTCCCATTAATACTTGTGACTTTGTAGATTGTAATAAAAATAAAGAACAAGTTTGTCTAAGTGTTTCAATTAGTTTACTTCCAACATTTATCAAACGAAAAGCGAAGCACACTACGCTGGGCGTTTAGTGGTGTGTCGCATGTTTTATAATCATTTGTATAACAATGGTAAACATTTAATTTTTTTAAAAAAATGTCAGTTCTTAATGGAAATTATATTGTGGAATATAATAAGTCAAAGCCATAACTTTGGTCATCGATGCAACCTTTCCCCCCATTAACGTAGCAATTAAAAAACGGAAAGCTAATATTTCCGATTTCTAGATAACGCAACTTTCTTTTAATATTTCGGATAATTCTCGCGAAATTTCTTTTATTGGTTTTATCTTGTTATTGCTCTCATCTGAGATAAAAGGAAGAAAATATTAATTGTTCCTAATTTTTAGCTAAATTTTATTGGGTTTTAAATATTATATCATTAAATATTACACAAATATTGCAGAAATTGATTTCTAGAAAATGTCAATATTGATTCATTTATATCTGCCTCTATGGAGATAAGATCTAATATATTCTCGACATCGGAAAAATATTGTCATGAAAATGCTTTCGTGCAGTTAGTGTGCTTCGCTTTTCATTTGATAAATGTTGGAAATAAACTTATTAAAACACTTAAAAAAAAACCTGTTTATATCAACTCTCTCAAGCAAACGAACTCATGGAACCTAACCAATTGCGAAACTACAAATGCACATCTGTTTGTTAGATGTTCTTACAATCTCGACATCCAGAAAGTCTGGGACTTCTGACCATGACCAGTGCTGGAATCAGGTTTCCTGGTTCTCTTTATTGAGTTGAAAGCCAGGCGACACGGTTAGAAATCTCAGCATACCGACGTAACTGCGTGCTGTGATTGATGATCTTTTCGCCTGATTTGCTTACCGAGTCAAAGTCTTGGGAACACAGGTAGCCTACAGATTCTTTGCTAAGCATTCCTCTACCGCCGTATGACAATAAATAATTACCCTTCGTTCAACATCGAGATTCACCTTACCGGCCTTCTCACGAAAGATATGCGTGATTGAGTCCAACTTAGAAGTAAGAGGACATCCGCACACAGTGGCGTGTTATTCATTTCACTCTTGTGTTTGTTTTCGCCAACTTTTTTTGAAGCCAGGAGAAAATTGTTGTTGTTAAGGACTTATTGAAAATCACGCAGGGATCAGTGGCGTATTTTCCCATGTTACCTGGTTTACAGACGGAAAACCAACTTTTTTAATACATATGGAAATTGCCCGAAAATTTGAAGTTGCCGAACTTTGTTTTACTTCCATGCCTGCATTCGTGTTTTATTTTAATTATATATAATTAATAAATATATACAATTGCAACGTCCTACTACGTATCCCCCTTTACACAATCATCACACTTCAATTAGGAGGACGGCAAAAGTGCTAACTTCCTTAAATCAATCGGAGGACACAGACTCTACATATCTCAGGGCTTGCTGGGTGAAACGTGAACAACATATATATATGTGTGTTTGTGTGTGTGTGTGTGTGTGTGTTTATTATAAACTTATCATAAGAAAGTCTGTTAGCACAGTAGTCTTTAACCTTTATCACTTACGTGCATTTATATTTACCCTTCACGTACATTCACCACTTCTAGTCTCAAAGGCTGGCAGGGACCATTGAATTTATTCCTCGCAGTGAGGCGCCAGGGGGAGTATAGGGACCTAATTTTAGTATTTAGGGCGCTGTTCGCGGCCGACGTCACGGGCTCCCCTGTAAGAGAAAGTAGTATGTGCGTGGTACCCCCAACCACAGCTGGGAACTGGCCGTAGCCAGCCGGCACCTCCGAAAAGCTGACGCTGGGTAAAGGATTAAAGGATGCCGTGACACCCCCGGCGCTAGCTGGGAATCGGCAAGCCAACCGGTGTCTCCTGTGCAAGGACGGCAGGTTAGGAAGGAGGTCTTGGTGCTCCCAGACAAGCCGGGCAGGGATATATATATGTTGTTCACGTTTCACCCAGCAAGCCCTGAGATATCTAGAGTCTGTGTCCTCCGATTGATTTAAGGAAGTTAGCACTCATGGGTAGACTTTTGCCGTCCTCTTAATTCAAGTGTGATGATTGTGGGCACCTATCAGCCGAAGCGATTGGACCAGGTAGTTAGGTTGCTGCTAGACTCTTCTTCTTCTTTCTTCCTCCCCCCTTCCTTCTGGGATGGCTTCTGGCTGGATGGCCGGTTTTTACCTTGATGTTCGCCAGTTGACATCAGGGAGCACACTGAACTCCGGGCATGGCATGGCATGGCATGGCATCTCTTATGGGATGAAAGGGTTGAAGTATCGTCCCGTCGAACCTGACTTTTCTTGTGATGAGGAGTTTTGGTAAGGGATTTTGTGTTGGATTTCGGGTTGGTTTTGTTTTCTTCCTGCAACTGCAACAGGAAAAGGATGTAAGGAAAGGTGAACGTTTTGCCCCTTTTCTTGGCTGGGGTGAAGGTTTGGAGGTTTTCCTCCGTATTGATGTTGCTTCCTCCTTGGAGGATACATGGTATTTTTGCTGTTGAAAAAGTAGGTTGCTCCCTCGGACGGTGGTGTGGTGAAATGGTTAGAACTTGAAGGGTTGTTCGAGAATGGGGAAAAGTTGACAGTACGTTTGCAAGGAAATACATGGAAATACAGGGTAAAATTTATGGCATAATCAAGGAAATACTTGGTAAATACAAGGCAATAAACATGGTAATAATAAGGTGAGAAACAAGGTGAAACTTGTAAATATAATGTTAAGGTTCCGGAAGTGAGATAATGTGGTTAGGAAGTTGTGTTTTCGTCAATTTGTCGGGTTTATGGGTTGTCGGGTAGCGGGTTTCTTGGGTCGTTGGGTCTCGGGGTGCGGTGTGTCCATCTTAAGATAGGGAGTTGTCTAATGCTGCGTACAGCGGGGTTGTCATGGAAATGTATGTCAGTCCAGAATGTCCGTGTCAGTCGGTTTGCTTGCTGTCTTACCGTCTGAAGATTCAAGTCCTCATGTAGCTGTGCTAAACTGGTGTCTCTGCTGTGCCCGGTGATTATCCTGGCCGCTCGATTCTGTCGGACTTGCAGCTTCTGGAAGGTGGACAGTGCTACTTGATGCCAGGCTGGGATGGCATCTAGCAGAATGGGTTTTATGCACGCGTTATACACATGAAGCCTGGTTTCCATTGTAAGCAAATGTGCACGCCAGTCTTGCTCCTGCCCTTTGACTGATGTCTTCAACGTCTCTTCTGTCCAGTGTCAGGCCTAGGTACTTCGTCTCGCTTGTCTGGGATTTCCTCTTTCAGTAATGGAAGTCTTCTCTGGGGTTGTGTTTCCGTGCACCGAAGGTCACTGCTTCGCTCTTGGTCGGGTTTGGCTGGATCCGCCACTTCCTTGTCCAGGCTTCATATGCTTGTAGTTGCTGCCACATCCTCTCGTAGCACCACGTTTGCACACGTGGATAATGGATGGATAATAAACCTTTTCTTCGAGCAAGGCCTCACCTCCAGGAAGCTATCAACTCGTGGCAAGCCACGGCACCTAGCGACCTGTTGAGTGAAATGAGTCAAGGCAAAATGGATAATATAATTTTTCCTGCTCCCACAAAAATAGGCAATAATTAGGCTAGAGAGTTCAATGAACTAACCGATCTCTAACTACGTACTGGTAATGATCAGGCTGGAAAGTTCATACGAACTAACCGATCACTGATCGAATATACTGTGCTTGTCTATGCACACGTCCCATCATTCATTGGGTTTTGGTGTTACAAGTTTCGTCCCTTGGACTTGACTTTTCTTGTGTGATAGATATTTGTGAGTATATGAGAGTTTGAATGAATTCTGTTCTGGTGGCACTCCCTGCAACTGTGACAGGGTGTGGGAAATCGTTTTGTCCCTTCATTTGGATGGGATTTGGAGGAAATTTTTGTCCCCTCCGGGAGGCATTTTTCTTGTTTAGCCTATCGATTTTGTGGTTCCTCCTTGGAAGACTGATATGGCAGTACGACATCGGGTGGTTCGTTGGGGTTATAGGTTATAGGAACATTGCATGGTGACAATGTTTGGGATACATGATACAGAGTTTACGTGAAATAGGAGTATACATTACATTGGAAAGTACATGGAAAATACATGGGAAAATACATAGGAAAGTACATGGGAATGCATAGTAAGCATGGGAATAAACAATAAACATGGGAATGGAAGAAGTACAAGGTTTAGCACACTAGGTTCATTGTGTGTTGGCTTTGGGTTCGGGTTATTAAAGTCTAGCTTCATTCCTAGGATTGTGCGGTCTGGGTGAGCAATGTTTCCATCGCAGGATTGGTGTTGTTCCTATGCTGCGTACAGCTACATTCCGGTGGTTCGGCAATTGGCGCCAGAAGGTGTGCGTTAGTATACCTGTTTGGGTCTGCAGCATCTCGAGGTTCAGGTCTTCATGGATCTGGATTATTCTTGTCCTGTGGTCTTGTCCTCCGACGAGTCTTGCAGCCCGATTTTGCATGATCTTCAGCTTCGTGAATGTTGACGGCGCCACCTGGTGCCAGGCTGGAATGGCATACAGCATTAGCGGTGGTATGTATGTTTTATAAATGTGCAGTCTTGATTCTATGGAGAGTGTGAGTGCTCTGAGTATGGGGTAAAGTGCCGCTAGTCTCGCCCCGGCGCGTCGGCAAATGTCATCTACGTGTCGGGCGAAAGTCAGCCGGCAGTCAAGTATTAGAGGTATTTGGCGCTCTCTTGGTGGACTATGCGTTCTCCTAGTAGGGTGAGGCGTCTCAGCTGTTGTGGTCGTCTTGCTCTGAAGATGACGGCTACGCTTTTGCTAGGATTTGGTTGTATTCTCCATCGCGTTGCCCATTCTTCTAGGAGGTGGAGTTGGTCCTGCATGCGGCCGTAGCATTCATACAGGTCTCGATGGGAGGCGAAGAACGCTCTGTCGTCGGCGAACACGGCCGGGGTGATCCTGCGTGCTACCGGCATGTCTGCCGTGTAGATGGCGTACAGGATTGGCGCCAGTACCGACCGTTGTGGTACCCCTGCTTGGATGGTCTCTGGTGCTGCTGACGTTCCCTTCTGGTGGACGATGAACGTTCTTTGGGATAGGTAGCTGTCAATCAGTTTTATGTAGCCTTCTGGGAAGCGGCAGGTGTGTAGTTTATACACAAGTCCTTCGTGCCACACCTTGTCGAAGGCACTCTATATGTCGAGGAAGACGCCGAGGATGAGGTGGCGCCGGTTCATCATTGCAGATATATGGTCCACTACCCGTGCCAGATGAGTGGTGGTGCTGTGTCCTGCCCGGAATCCAAATTCGTGCTCTGGAAGGATGTTTGCGGTTTCCACATGTTTTATCAGCCTGTGTAGGATCACCCTCTCGAAGATTTTGCTGATGTGCGAGAGCAGGCTGATTGGGCGGTAGCTTGCCGGCATCCTCGGGTTTTTGCCCAGTTTTGGGATCATCACCACCCTCGACGTCTTTCATTGCTCTGTTAACTGTGCTGTTAACATGATGCTGTTGATGATTCTCGTTAGCAATACAATTGCTTTCCTTGGTGCCCGATTCAATGCCATGGGTGGTATTTTATCCAGGCCTGGGGATTTGTTGGTCGGGAGTTTCTGGATGTATCTTGCTATTTCTCTGGGATTTGTTTGTCTTGGAAGTCCTGCGCCCGGTGTGTGACAGATGTTTCTCACCGTTTGCTGTACTTCTTGTAGGAAGGGAGGCGGCGGCGGCGGGTTTGGTTGGAATGTTCCCCTGAGGTGGCTGGCAAAGATGTTGGACTGTTGTTGCAGTGCCGGGTTTCGTTGGAATGTTCCCCTGAGGTGGCTGGCGAAGATGTCGGCCTGTTGTTGCGGTGCCACTTCTGGTCCATTTCGTCCGTTCAGAACTGTTGTGTATGAGTCGGGCTTTGGCGTAGATAGTTTCCTTACAATTTTCCAGAAGTCTCTTCCCATGGACGCGATGTTGTTAAGTTTTTCTTCCCATTTCTCCGTGATTGTGTGTTCGATTCGGTCTTTGACTCGCCGTGTCATGTTATTGTAGGCCTCCTTCCACCGCTGGTCTCTGGTGGCTTGCCATTTCTTCCTAAATCTTCGCTTTGCTGCTAGTAGGAAGTTTAGCTTTGCGTCTTCTTCTTCCTGGTGGTTTGCGTGGATCGGTGGGTTGCGTGCGTAGTGCATGGTGTCTGTCGTATGTTGCGTTAGCATGCTAACTGCCATGTCGACATCTCTGTTGTTGTTCAGCGGCATTCTTGGGTCAACCAGTTGGTTCAGGAGTCTGGTGTAATCATCCCAGTTGACCGTTGGAGGCTGCGGTGGTGGCGCATTGTGAGTGATTTCTCTGTGAGATACCGATGTATGCACTGGGTCATGGTCTGAGTTCAGTGCCACGTCTGCATAGGGTTGTACAGGGTGGGACAGAGCAACTTGCTTATTTGAATTTAACGCCCTGAAGCGATGGTTGCGCCGAGGAGGGTGGGGGTAGGCACATTCGAGAGGGTGGGGCGTAAAATTGTAGCTCCGCTTGGTTTAGTTACCACCATGGAGTGGACGAAGGTGGAGCGCGTGTTAGCTGTCGAGGCATACTTTTCTAACGGTCGGTCAATCATCGCCACGCAACGTGCATTCCGTGCCCATTTCAATATTGCGCCCCGTGGTCGTGTTCCTGGCCGGCAGTCTATTGTTTCATGGGTAAACAACTTCAGGGAAACTGGTGATGTGAAAAAAAAAAACCTGGGCTTCCACGAACAACAAGGTCACCCCAAAACATTGACATGGTAAGGCTTTCTGCTTTGCGATCCCCTCAGCGCTCTGCCCGCAAAGATGCAGCTGCTGTTGGGTTGTCTGCTCGTTCTGTGAGGCGAATCCTTATGAAAAACTAAACTTTCATCCCTACAAATTGGCTGTGATGCAGGAACGTAAGCCACGCGATTTTGTTGCTCGAGAAAATGCATGTCAGGTGCTTCTTGGCATGCCTCACGACACACTTGTTTTCTTCAGTGATGAGGCTCACTTCCATCTTTCGGGATCTGTAAATAAGCAGAACATGCGCTATTGGAGCCCTGATAACCCCAGACAACTTCATCAGCGTCCCCTACATTAACAACGTGTAACTGTTTGGTGTGCACTATCGCGAGTTGGAATAATTGGTCCATTGTTTTTTGAAGAAAACGAACGGGCAGTTTCGGTGACTTCTGACCGTTATTTCCACATGATTCAGAAGTTTTTTTCCTGCCAGCACTCAACGAGATGGATGTGGGAGATGTATGGTTCCAGCAGGACGGTGCCACGGCACACACAGCGCGTGTGTCAATGACTGTTTAGCGGCATCACTGCCCAAGACGCCTCATCTCCTTGAGGGGCGATCTGCGCTGGCCAGCACGGTTGACTGATTTCACCCCCTGCTACTATTTTTAATGAGGATATCTAAATTCACTTGTTTACACCGATCGTCCTAGGACCCTGGCTCACCTGAAGGACAACATTCTTCAAGCTGTCGCCAACATACCCGTCGATATGCTGGAAAGAGTTGACCGAAACTTCCAAGTTCGATTAACGCAGTGTATTGAGAATAATGGACACCATCTGCCTGATATCATCTTTAAAACTGTGTAAACATAAAATTTAATTGTTGTACTTGATGCTGTTCGCAGAATTAAATATATATCTGAATTACTTTTTTTGTAATTGAATTTCTAAATAAGGAAGTTGCTCGGCCCCACCCTGTACTTGGATCCCGCATCATGCGTAGAGTACCACGTCTATTACGTCTGGTTGCTGGTTTGTTGCGTCTGGATAATTGGTTGGTTCTCTGGGTGCTGCGATATCTAGGTGTGATCTGTTGAGGATTCTGTTTAGTTCTCGGCCGGCGTTGTTGTGTTGGCGGGAATTCCATCTTCTGTGTTTGGCGTTAAAGTCACTAGCGAGTTCGACGTGCTGCCCTAGTGCCTGGATATCCTGTTCTAAGAGTTGGTTTCCTGGTACCTTGTAGCAGGAGGCGATGATCAAAGGTGCCCCTGGAGCGTGTATTTTAATGGCCATTGCCTCCATTTGTTGTGATGGCGGAACTGGGATATCTTCTGAAGGGATGCTGGGTTTCATCAAGATGGCTAGTCCTCCCCGGTCTTCATGGAAGCTGTCTTTCCTGTACGTTTTGTATGCTCTGCTGTTGAAGGCTCTATTCGGTTTCAGGAAGGTCTCCTGGACTCACAGAACATCTGTTTTGTGTAGATTTAGGTAGTGTAGTACTTCTGTTTTTGTCGTTTTAGTCCTCTAGCGTTGTAGGTGACTAATCTTAGGCTTCTATGTAGTGTTGTTCGTTTAGAAGCAGCCATCGTTTATCATATCTGCTATCATGATTGTTATGGTGATGATCTTGGAGCAGTCGTCTTTTGCTGCCTTCAGTAGTGGCGCTGCCTTCATTATGTGTGGGACCATCTTGTTCCTTCTGGATCCCTGGAAGGCTTGCATGAATGTGGAGAAGGAGAAGAATTTGTCGTGATCTTCTTGCTGGCGTGGTGTCTCTTCTCTGGTTGTTTTCTCGTGTTGCATACGCGGTTGGACAGCTGTTCTGTTGTTTCTGCTTGTTGACTTCTGGTAGTTCTGTGGCTGGTTGTTTGCTGGTTGGTTTCTATTGTTCTATCTGTTGTTTGCGGCTGGTACGCGTTGTCTGCTTGGGTTCCAGTTCTCTGCTGCTGCTGTATGCTGTTGGTTGTTTGCTGCTGGTCTGGTGATGGTCGGTCTGGTTTCGGTCTCAGCCGTCGGTTCTGCCCTGATGCCGGCCTCCGGTCTGGTGTCGGCCGTCAGTCTGGTGTCGGCCGCCTGTCTGGTGTCGGCAGGTGGACGGTTGTCTGCTGCTTGCGCGTACGTTCTCTTTCCCGTAGCTTTCGCGAATACGCGGCACCCGCGGAAGTTGGCCGTGTGTGGTCCATGGCAGTTGGTGCACGTGCACGGGTCGGTACGGTTTGGCTTTGTGCAGTCACGAGTTTGGTGCTCACCAGCACACCTGACGCGTCGCGGGAGTGCTCTGCATTGTCTGGCGGGGTGGCCGATCCTTTGGCATCTCCAGCATTGCAGTGCGCCTGTTCCTCGGTATTCTTCTATCTCCACGCTATTGAATACTATGAATTCTTCGTGGTAGATTTCGTTGATGCCTGGGCATCGGCGTAGCGAGACGAGGAAGAGTGGGACCGGGCGTCTTCTTTCTCCTGGTTTTCCTCTTTTGGTTAGTTGTTTGACTTCTATGACTGGGTAGCACACGTGGATAATAAACCTTTCGAGCAAAGCCTCATCTCCAGGAAGCTATCAACTCTCGGCAAACCACGGCACCTAGCGACCTGTTGAGTGAGATGAGTCAAGGCAAAATGGATAATAAACATTTTCCTGCTCCCACAAAAATAGGCAATAATTAGGCTGGAAAGTTTAATGAACTAATCGATCTCTAACTACGCACTCGTAATGATCAGGCTGGAAAGTTCATACGATCTAACCGATCACTGATCATGTTAAATTTTAGAGTTGAGTAGCACACGTCCCTCGCTGCACTGGGTTTTATAGACGCAATGGGGCATGGGCGGCGAAAATCCTAACCATGAGTACGCGTTTCCAACTCACTTTTTGTTTACATGTTGCAACCTCCGTACTGAGAATTTTCATATTTGTCATTGAGAAAAATCACTAGTGGAAATATCACTAGATGCACGTGCTACCATAACTAAAACTGCGTGCATTCAGATGATACGATTACTAAAGAGCCGCGCAGGACTCTGCATTACTAAACAGTGTAAATGAAATTAATTAAATACGTTACAGAATAAGCTAAACTAAAGGCGTATGCCTCGCTGGGACATCCCGCTCAACCCTTTAAATTGATAGGTTAATTTAAACGAAATATCGTGACCAAATAGGGTCTAATAAAGTGTTAGTGCCTCATAATATATTAAGGATGACCACGCAGGGCCTCATAATATATTAAGGATGACAACGCAGGGCCTCATAATATGTTAAGGATGACCACGCAGGGCCTCATAATATATTAAGGATGACCACGCAGGGTCTACTGATGACCACGCAGGGTCTATTATGAAATGTTGCGTTAAACCTGGTCAGATTTTCAGAATATGCCTCTGGCAGGTATATATTGAACTTTAACATTCACCTGAAAAGACAACTTTCTTTCTTTCATACTGCATTGTCTCTTGATTTTCATCATGACATGGCTTGCCTGACAAAACAAAAAAAAAATAAAGACATGGAAATAATTTATGGCAGAAGATAAATGTATGGAAATTTTCCCCTGACAATAAAAATGAGACTCCTAGTTCGTAGAATAAATATGCTAGGTTCTAATCAGGGGCGTATATTCAGGCTATCTGCAAGGCCCAGACTCAGTGTCCAAAATACAGAAAAAAACATAAGAAAATGTGCATAAAATTGTTCATTTCAATAAGATGGTGTACCTGATTTTTTAGGAGTTGGCACCTTGATTTCTTAGGAGTTGGAAACCTTGCCCGCCAGGTGAGACAGTAAGGGGTCGCGTGATTGAATAGTGAATGAAACACACTGCCACAGAAGTCGGTTTAATGTTTTGTGTAAGTTCTTTGCAGGCACCTTTATAGTTTCTTACTTCCATTTTCACGAGGGTTGTTCAAAATCTATATTTAGTTCTTGGCAAGGCTTTTAGATTACAGTGCCGTTGCTTTGTAATAAAGGAGTCCCAGGTTCGATATCCGGTGGAGGCACATTGCACAGTGGTTCGGATCTTACTTTAAATTGTAGGTTCAGTCCCGATCTACCTTTTACACTGCAATGTTACTCACAACGAGAGGTTTCACACTGTTCGAAAGCCACAGATGAAGCCTCTTGCCTCGCTCATTCCCTTCTTTCCGCTCCCCTTACAGAGCTACAGTATGCTGCTCGCTCTGAAGTTCACGCGTGCATACGAGTGCAGTCTTTCAGAAATACGATTGGTTGCCCTGATCTGAAGTAGAAGATAAATGATTCGAGGTACAAGGTAAAATTCAGGAAAACTGCAATGTCGGATTTCTAATCGTCAAGCCTTATTTCTCTCTGTGTAAGTACAGATATACCCTCATCTGTGGTCTAAGCTACAAAAGTGGCTAGCCATGAGGTCTCGAAGAAGACTGCTTTAAGAGTCGTTCATCGGTAACTTGTGAATAAACTTGCATTATGCTGGAACATGAGAGTAATTGCTGCATGAAAGTTCTATTGGAAAATTTCTATAAAATGTTTCACCGGCGCTAAAATATATAAAAAATAGTGTTTATATTCTTGTCATCCTGTGCGTTTCTATCTTTAATTTTCACGCATTTGAAGCAGAATTTCTCAATACACAAGGATCACCGATTTCTGAAACTTCGGTAAACTGCTAAAAACGTACCAAACAAATAAAAGTAGCCAAAGCTAATATAAAATTCACATAAGTGTACTGGTCTTAATATTAGTTGGCGAAACATTTTTTAAGAAAACTTCGAAGAGAATGTATTACGACTATCAAAAGTTCGCCTTGAAATAAAATGAGAGGTAAACAAAAATGAAGCTTGTTATTATGCTTCGACTCTTGTGTGCACATTCTTAGCAAACTCTGGAGGATATGCAATAATCGTTTATGCAGAACGGCAAATAGAAAAACAAGCCAATCGTAAATTGGAAACAAAGGAAAAATCCAATGCTAAGTTCTGAAACCAATTTCATCCTCTCCCCACGGCCCTCTCGCTCCACACAACAAAGAAAAAATATGAAGTCGCGTGACGCGTTTGTCTATACTGGCTTAGCCATTCACGCAAAGTCTTGCTTACTCTCATAGTTGGGTGACAAGTTCTGCTCTTTGTTCCACTGAGCCAGTAATTGTTTTCAAAATTCGCATTCGTGAGAATTAAAGAAAGCTTGCCTCCTGGTTTTCTTATTCTTCACGTATGTCTCCATTTCCTCTCTCGTGCTCCTTGCCCTGCCTTAATTTTTATCCTCAATTTAGGAGGTTCCAACAATTAAAAAAACAGATTCACATACACATGTGAATACGTCTCAAAAATAACAAATACAATTGTCTTCTTAACCGCTTACAATTTAATAGAACATACTAACATACTGGCCATTCCTATTAAGTGATTATAGCTCATGTTCAGTCTTACGGCGGGCGGCCTTCATGCTGGCAAGGGATGTAGGGAGCAGGGAAGCGACCAATCCAGCGCGATAAGAAACGCAGCAGCTTTTAGAATGAGGTGCGCGCAGCACATTCTCCCGCGACGTCGTAACTCTCGGATCCACCGCTGTTGTCTGATTCGTCTGCTGCGTAGGCCGCCCGCCGAAAGACTAGACAAGAGCTATAACCCTGTACCAGCTAACTGTAGACCAGGCGAACGAGAACAAGTCTCTGCGCAAGTGGTGATGCGAGACGGCTCCACAAATGAACAATGAGAGAAACGGGATTGCGTAATGGGCGACGGGAGTTACCCGATTTCTCTACTTCTCACTCTAAACTTGAAAACTTTTGAAAGCGACAATTCCGTACACACATGGCAAACGGACTGTATATTTGTCTCCAGGTACGTACGCTTGGTTTAAAAATGCCTTAGGAAAATATTAGGGATGAAACAGCAAGTGCAAATTTTGAAAAGGCGTACATTTAGCGAACGGACTAATGTCTGTACGGTACGCTTGTACATGTCATGAAATTTCCGTACATATACAGACAGGACCGTACGGTTGGCAACGCTGCGCTTTCACCACTCGATTTCCCTCCTCCTCCTCCTCCTCCTCTGCCGCAATGCGCGGCCCTGCTCCACAGTTAGCTGGGACAGGGTATATAGACATATTGCCACAATTCTTGTTCTTTTCCCTGATTTATCGATGAGAAATTTTGCTTGCTTCAATAAAATTAATTTTCAGTTAACTTATTTTAAGTCCCGTTTATGTTTATATAGGCTAATCACGACGATGAGGATGAATTATGATTGATATTTGCTGAAACTGATAAAAAACACACTGAAATAAACATCCACGTCTGGAATAGAACCAGTGGTGTATATTGGTTTAAAACCTTGGCTACCTCTCCATATCATGGTGTTCGAATGGATAATTATGTCACTCATCTTAGTTCACTACACAACACAGCGCATACCATTCACAAGAATACAATTGCTGATCCCCGTGGCGGAGTGGTCCAGAGTGTGAATCACGGCTGCGCGTGGGTGTTCTTTGTGAGTATGCGTGCCTTCGTCAATTTCATCATACTCTCAGGCATCCTCATCTTGGCGATTAGCCAGGAGTGTCATTTAAGCGAAGTAAAATAAACCAACTCAATTCATCAATCCACAACACATCGAAAGATACATCAGTGGTTAAAATTCTTACTCAAGTAGTATACAAGACTGAAAGTTTCCCCACCTTGCTATCGTATTGAAGGGATACTTAACACGCTTGTGTATTGGCTACAGCCATAAACACATATAATTTGTTGCGTGTTTATTCTACGTTGTCTTGGTATTGTGGAGAAATGTTAAGTGTGCTTCACATACATCGTGACAGTGGTGATAATGCTGACCTCAGATACCTTTCCTTATGTGATATCCCAACCTGGAGTCAACTTCTCCCTAAAGTGAATTTTGTATTTCTACAATATTATGATGGGCAAGTTATATTATTCGTAAGGAACTGCAATACATATTGCAAGGCTGTTGTAATAATATTTTGCACCAGTGTTGTGATACGTTTTTCTGCGATTCAAGTGAAAATGGTAAATATATGAAACTTTTTATCGTTAAAGTTAAGTAGTAAACTTGTTCTGTTACCAAGCTGTATATAACTAACTAACTCTCTGGCCTTCTTAAACCCGAAGATTAATGGCTGCAGCAACACAGCCCTTCCATCTGTCCCTATCCTGAACACGATCTATCCACTCTTTTCCATCCCTACCAATTTCCTTTAGGTCCATCTCAACGTTATCTCTCCATCTTCGTCTTGGTCTTCCTACTGGTTTCTTACCATCAGACTTCCCAACAAGAATCCTGTAAACTCCTCTCTCCTCTTCCAATAGTGCCAAATGGTCTGCCCTCCCAAGTCTTCTTGATTTAATCATTCTAATAATATCTGGACATGAGTACAAATTATGTAGTTCTAAATTATGTAACCTTCTCCACTCACCTGTCGCCTCATCCCTTTTAGGTCCAAATATTTTTCTAACACTCTTAATTTATGTTCCTTTTTCAACATAAGTGACTAAGTTTCACATCCATCCTACTACAGGAAAAATTACTGTTTCGTATATTTTAACTTTTAGTTTCTTGGATATTATACGAGAAGATAAAAGTTTATGAAGAGAAAAGTAACACGCATTTCCTGAATTAAGCCTACTTAATATATGTATGTATATATATATATATATCAAGAAGACTTAGGTGGGCAGGCCATGTGGCACGAATGGGAGAGGAACGAGGAGTTTACAGGATTCTTGTTGGGAAACCTGATGGTAAGAGACCTGTAGGAAGGCCAAGACGAAGATGGAGGGACAACGTTGAGATGGACCTAAGGGAAATCGGTAGGGATGGAAAAGAGTATATAGAACTTGCTCAAAATAGGGAAACATGGAAGGCCTGTGTTGCTGCAGCCATGAACCTTCGGGTTTAAGAAGGCTAGAGAGTTAGTTAGTATATATATATATATATGCATTAATGTATTACGTATTATGTATCTATGTGAATGTATGTGGGTGTAAAGGAAGCAGGAGGGAGAGATGTTGAGGAAAGGTGTGTATGTGCGTACATATTGTAAATGTAATATTAGAATACTACCTTTTGTAATTGAAGACATATATCTCTGTTGAAGCTATTTAAGTATACTATATTTGCGAGTTGGGTTCCGCATAGATGTGGGTGAACGTTTATGTTCAATGCTTATTGCAGGCAACAATTTTGCGGAAGTTGCTAACATTCAAGCATTAGACTACCGCACGTACAGTCACGGACACTGCGGGGTTGTAGTGAATACATAGACTTTCAATGCAATCGTTACAACCCGGCAGTGTCCGTGACTGTACAACAGCCACAGTTTCTACTCGCACGTCATATTGCGCTTTTATGCACCGTTCGAAAGCAATTATCTACAAGATGGACCTTTCTCGTGACCCAGAGTCACATTTCAGCTCCCGTCACGCCTTTCCGCCTTCTTACTGTAAGAGAGGGAGAAAGAGAGAGAGAGAGAGAGAGAGAGAGAGAGAGAGAAGAACGCCGAGGGATAAAAAGAGGAAAGAGATTAGCTTTCAACGAAGAGAAGGGGGAGTAAACGTCGAACTTCCCAGTAGAATATGAAACCCATTTATATACACAGTCGATTTGGTTCTCTCGAACAGTATACTTGTTTATGGACCATTTGAACTTCTGTGGTGGGTAATTTTTTTTTCTCCCACCCCTCAAAAAATATAAATTTTACCTTCGTTTGCAGAGGAAGTGCCGTGAACGGCGGGGAAGGAATGAATACACTTTGGAATTCAGTGCTCCCCGCTACACTGTCCCTGTATGCAAAAGAACTGGGTGCTTGCCATTGGCTTTAGAAACGAGAGCTGGCTTCAGGGCTAGACAGTGCATTGTATGAAAGTGGAACCAAAGAGATGATTTCGGGTGGAAAAATGAGATGTGAAGATAAATATGGGAAGTGTTCGTGACAAGTGCGGATTGCCAAGTAATTTTGGCTTCATTTCTTTTACGTAGCCTACTTAAAGCTCTCGACATGCTTTATTCCATAACGGGGGCCTTATTTGCATTTTCCTTTGCCGCAGCTGCTAAACGATTCTTTTTTACTATTTTTCAGAAAGGAAAAGAAAAAATCCATTCGCAAAATGATTGCTAATTACATTATTCGTTAGACTTTTTTAAACTTTTAAATTTTTTTACCATTATTCAGTATAAAATATTTGTCAATTATTGAAACTAATGTAAATTTTCGAAAAGATACGTACTTGTACATTTTTCGACCCAGTTTATTTAAAATTATGATTTTTAATGCAGTGCAAATTTTTTGTTCATTTAAGTAACTTTCTCTAATTGGAACCATTAGGTTAATCGCACAATTTATACATTTTTTGTATTTCTGATTTGACATTTTTCTTTAACAGGAAGTTGTTAAGTACAGATAGAAAATGTTTGCATTCATTGATTCAACTTTAATATGCTTATATTCAATGCAAACTTTTCCGTAAACGTTGTTTTGATCAATACATTGCATACCTACATCAGAAACCTGCTTTCGGCAGAATTTGATTGAAATCACAGAAATGGATTTTTTGTTGTGAAATCCTATACAGGGTTACACAAATTGTCCTGAATGTGTTTTACACGGCCAGTAGGCACACAACTAGTTCTTTCACACAGTAAAAGAATCCAGTCTTTTGCAATGCACGAAAGGTTGACGTAAATATTCCCATGTTTTTCTGTAAAAATAAGTTTTTAGTTTTATATAGCATAAAATATACATGGGGAAAAGGTCACTGGAAAGTATTTGGATCAGGGTGAGAACTAAGTGATCAGTCTCACTAATGTGATGAGTTAATACTTGCAGCTTGAAAGTGCATGAAGTCATTAAAAATTAATCATGAAACAGTAAACTTGCATGTTTATTAAACATTTCGCACGAAAATATTGTAAAAACACTGTCACGATTAATTTAAAATTATTAGGAATAATTTAACTTATTTAAAGCAATATTCATTTGTAATATTAACTTTAGGGAACTCGGAGGTTTTAAATATTTTAAGACCCTCCAAGGTCGTGGGTCCCGTGGAAGCAATGAAAGATTCTGTCGGTTCCCCTCTGATTTCTCCCGTATGACATAGTGGTACCGCTGGCGTCTTGTAATCAAAGTGTCTCGGGTTCGTTTCCCAGTGGAGGCACATTATACAGTGGTTCAGACCTCAATTTAAACTGTCGGTAGAGTCCCGATCAATTCATATGAGCATATAGTGAACTTAATTAATTAGTTCATAATTGATTTTCATTTGCGATTGATACAAAGGTACGTAATATAACAACAATTATAATCTACTACGGACTCCCCGATGGCGCACTGGTAGCATGTTCGTCTTGTAATCAAGAGGTTCCGGGTTCGATACCGGTGGAGGCACATACTGGCTTGAATCCCACTTTAAACTGTAGATCCAGTCCCGGTTAGCCTTACTGTGCAAAAAGTGGACTTAAAACACCAACTCAATCAATCAATATAACCGACTAATTTTCAGTTAAATAATACTGAATTTACAAAGAACTACATAATTTTTATTTTTGACCACGTGGATTGAAGGCCAAAAAGCTATACACAATTCCAAAAGCGCTTAAGTAACACATTTTGTGACCTTTCGTTACTAATCGATAGTTTATGCTCTCCCTGTCTAATGAGGTTGACACTTCCATTAATAATTTAGGATTATTCCGACAGATATCTAGTTGACATTATTAGATGTGATTGTTATAGTTGATGTGTGTTTCATGCTAATTGAACGGCAATGCCGAGCAATAACAACTATGTTGAATATTATTTTGGCTCATCTATTAACGCATCCTTATCACTTGCCCCATTTCGTATTAATTGCGTTGTATAACAAAACTTTTTCTCCGTTCCTTGGTAGTAAATGTTATTTCATAATTTCGCATTTCTAAAATATATAAAAATTACTACCGAACTTTAATTTTTGAACCAGTACCTTTGTATATTGGAATTTCCCAATTTTCCATTGGGATTACACTGTGAGTAAAGTATCTTACCAGTGCACTTTAGATGTAATTTTTCCCGGATGGGTAGCCGAGAGCGTTCAATGTTAGACTTCCGATCTCGTCACCGAATTTTCCCGGTTCGAGTCCCAGGCTGGCATCTTGCATTCTTTGTGAGTCTCCCTTCATCGATTTCATCTAATCATCCCTCAGCCTCATCGTCGCGATTAGCCAAAGGTGTCAAAATCGACGTGAAATAACACAAATCCAGCAGTACAATTCAAAGGTCTACTACTGTCGGCTGATCGCGACGATGAGGATGTACAATGCTTAGATCACACTGTAGGGGAGCACAAGGTCCAGGGTTTGAAAACGGACATTCGATGACGAGATCTTGAGTCGATCAGTAAAGAGGCTTAGGTACCTTGTACATTACAAAATATTTCTTCTTGTCTATTGAAATAGTAGATTCATGAATGAAGCTTGATTACACGATTATAGACTCGACTCGTTATTTTACTAACTTCATTTGCCATGTCGTCTAATTGACCAATTTCAAAAAAGGAACCTGGTAAAGTTGAATACTCTTCCACTTTGCCCTGCTTCCAGGTATTCCACTTCACTCACCACCCGCCATTTCGCTATTTTAGAACATATTTCTGAACTGGTTGCATGAATCTGTACAGTGAACTTATAGTTTACTATTTACAACTTTCCTTATCTACGTCTATTATGTAATACACTCGTTCCACAAACCGGTCCCCGTGGTGGAGTGGTAAGAACATCGCGCTACGACGCCAGGGGTCCCGGGTTCGAATCCCGACCTGTGCATGGATATTTGTGAGTGTCCATTCATCAATCACTCATCTCCATCTTCGCAAATTAGCCAAAAGTGGCACAAAAGCGAAGTAAAATCAAGCAAATCAATCAATTACTAACTCATTTCTCAAGTTACATTAATAAGGCGCATTCTACGTGCTTCTAAAATGTGTCCTCTGTGTAAAATAGAGTTTTCCGTTTCAGAAATGCCGTTGTCTTTTGTTGCCAGCTCACATCTCCATCACAAGTTCCATTGACCTTGGTGCAGCAGTTTGTGACATTTCCACTAAATATCATGCCGTACCAGAGTAGGAAGCGTAGTATTCCATATTAACCCACCTATTCCATAATACCCGCACTTCCTGTTATATTATTCTCTATAGTTCTTAAGAAATGTTGCTCTTCCAATTTTCAAGTATCTCCCTACATATTTTACTTATGCCTACTTGTGTTAGGAGAGCAGTGAACAGGTACTCCGTAGATATTAAAGAAAATGCACGACTGCTGAGCTTAAAGTGTTCATATTTTGATACTTGCTCAGCTGCAAAGAAGGAGCCACTAGATAAAAGTAGATTTTTTTTCACTTTACGCACCACCGTACTTCAACGTCTTGAGAATTTATTTGAAAAGAAAGTTCGGTGTTATGCTTTTCCACTCGGCCACGCTTTACCAGTCTTTGAAGATTCGCAGCATGTATGAAACGTCACAGACAACCGGGTTGAATTAAACATTCCACTGTCGACACACAGGAGCCTCCCTGGGGAGATGCCCAAAGGAAACAAACCCGCAACAAGAGGGGGAAACAAAGGAGGTGGGAGAACACGAAATATGGCTTACTTTTACCGCAAGTGGCAGCTTAATAGCGAGGCATGCACACTCTCATTCTTCATACTATCTTTCTTCGCCGCAATTATTGCTCCAGCCGTCCTGCCTTGAAGCTCTCCTCGATGCATGTTTCAATACATCCACCGCTCACAAAACTATGGACGTAAATTTAATTACGTAAATCTGCAGCAGGAAGATCTCTCGGTTTAAAATGCGTCAAAGGGACTAAGATAAGTAAGTTACCTCCGACATGGTTCAAAGACCGACGTAGCATTTGCATTCTGCTGTTTTCATTTCGTTCCAATGGAGCGAGAGACCTTGCTTTTCCATATGTGTTTTATTTTACCACGTAGTATGTTGAGGAATTAAACTATAGATGGTAGAGTGCAAGTTGTTTAACGGCAACTAATGTTAGTATTATGTTCCGGTGCAGTATTTAATGTGTAAGTGTATGTAGAGCCAAGATATTGATTTTATACTTATGGAATATTTTGTTCCTTTGAATCAGAGAGCTTGTGACTTGCATATCTATTTTATAAGAATTTTTCCATATTGTAAGAGCCGACCTCCGTGGCGGAGTGGTTACCACATCGCGCTACACCGCCAGAGTTCTAGGGTTCGAAACCCGGCATGGGTGTTCTTTGTATGTGCCTGCATCAGTTTCAGCATATCATCACTGATCATAATCGTCGCGATTAACTCAAAATACTCAAAGAGATTTCACTTACTGCGCGTTTATTCAAATTAATGCGTAAGGCTCCTTTAGACTACATACATCAAGAGGAAAGGATTTTTACTCGCTTTTGAGTGCTTGTGTGAAGATTATTCTGCATTTAGTTGATGTGAGTTTGAATTTATGCAACATAAATTTATCATTTTACATTTCGATTTCTATGAAACTACAAAAAAATTGGATATTGCTTCATTACCACCATGGAGGACTGCATGTAAGAAAATAATATATTTAACAAATGACTTTACAGGGTAAAGTTTAATAGCTATGAACTTCTAGTATTGTTTCTGTTTTAAGTCTACTTTATGCGCAGATAGGTTTTATCGGGACTGGGCCTAGAGTTTAAAATGGGATCCTAACCACTATGTGCCTCCAACGTGTATCGAAACTGGGGCCCGTTGGTTACCAGGCGACGACAAGAGGTGTGAGGGGCGACTTGCCTTAAGTACCCAAATGTCAACCTCTGTTCCACATAGTACTCCTTGCTGCATTTTGCCAACTCATAAACCTCTGGTGTTTGGACTCGCAGCTACTATAAATCTCTGTAAGACTTGTGTTGTGTGCTGCCTATGTGTATATCCTTTCATCAACTTCATCCTACCACTCATTCTAGTCTTTGCAACTAGCCAAAATTGGCACAAAAGCTAAGTAAAATTAAGTACAAAGCGACGAGGCCTTTAGTGTTATGCCTGACCCTGTAGTTCACAGTGCTTCCATGATCTCTAACCTCAATAAGGAAAAGGAGGAGGGGAACTTCTCCAATACTAAACAGGAACCAAATTTACGATCTGTAGGTTCGCAATCTCTAAGCAGCACTACCTGCTTACGTCACAAATTAATCTATAACTGGCCTATATCGTGAAAACTCAGTACAAATCGACCAACTCGAATATAGAAGTGGTGATGAGAGTTTTGTACAGTCATGGACACTTCTAGATTGTAACAATTCCATTAAGAGACAATGAGTTCGCTACAAGCCAGGGGTGTCTGTGACTGTACCTACACCAGTCCACTGAAGTGGAATACAGCGTAAAAAACGTATTTTCTTATTACATGTCACTTTTATCCCTTTTGGGACATATTGACCATCAGCATGAATTATTAGATGAAATTGTTGGACCAATGGTGCTCCAACCCGGATCCTGTATTGGCGAGATTGTGAGTCAATTACTCAATGCGCTTTACCACCAAGAAACACCCTATCTAAATAGTTGAACTGAATGGGGAGGGGATACCATACGTCATCTATTATAGAATGCCCGGGGGGACAAAGTACTCGGATGTAAAATGTCCACTTAGGGATAGAAACGCCCTATCAAAAAATGAAGGGGTACGAAACATCATAGGTTACCTATTGTAAAATGTCCCTTGTGCTTTAAGAGGGAGAAATGCCAACATGAATAAGGAAAGTTCAGAATGGACTTAATCTATTGTAATTCTGGGGGACATTTTGTTTTTTCCGGAGGTATGTTTACCAGGTGGGACGTTTTACTCTGCGACACCTGCAGTAAAATATTATGATTGATTCTACTATTACCAACAATGTACCACACAAAGTGTTATCATTGTAAACAATATCAGTGTCAAATGAAACTTTGGAATACATGTGACTCATTCGGGAATTTTTTTTATTCATATTCAACACATTTATAGTTAATGCTTTAATGGTACAAATTAACTTTCTCAAATTGATCAACCAAGAAGATAGAAATTTTCGAGTACATAATTTTCATGATAAATGTCGAAGAAAGTGCTGTTGTGTTATCTTGAGGCAGTGGGTAGCTCTTTGTAGCTATTATCTACTCGACAGTGTTCGGTTCGAACCCTGGGAAAGGTAGGATGTGCTATTGTGATTGTCCCATCATTAACATCATCTTTATATTTGCCATTAACGTAAGAGACAGAAAAGGATCGTAAATTTGCCAAAATGGAGATAGATTTGAACTCATATCATCTCCAGGAAGACGTCATCATATTTAATCATAAAGAAATTCACAATGCTTGTGTGTTTGAATTTGACATGAAAGTTAAGTGGGAAAACAAGCCACAAAATGTGAAAAATGATATTAAGAATAAGTATTTTAGTGGGTACATTTTAAATCCTAAATTGTTTTGGGCCTCCCCGATGGCGCAGTGGTAGCGTCGCTGCCTTGTAATCAAGGGGTCCCGGGTTCGGTACCCGATCGTGGCACATAGTGGTTCTTCGGATCGCACTTTAAACTGTAGGCCCAGTCCCGATGAGCCTTACTGTGCATAAAGTGGACTTAAAACACCAAATCAATCAATAAAACCTAAATTGTTTCAAAATATATGGTAAAAACCCGTTAGAAATATTGTTGTGGCTAAGTTCTAATACTTTCAGCTCGAAAATTGACCTTTAACATTAACTCTTTCTTTCTTTTTTGGTTATTTTAAGTCTCCTTTGTACCACTTGACCTAATCGCAACAAAATTTGCATTATTATTATATATATTATTTAAATTAATAATCATTATCATTAATGACATTTGAAGGTATTATACTGATATAATGTTAATGTATTTTTAATTATTCTTATCTGAACTTGCAAAAGTAATCAAACTTTTGATAAAGTGTTAAAGTTAAACGAACGAAACTTTATTTTTCTTAGCTTTCTCCAACATCAAACTTTCTCATGTTCAACATTATATAACTGCGTTATTATGTTTGCATTTTTTGTCATATCTACCGTAGACGTAAAAACGCATAAATTTATGTTAATTGGGGAGGTTTACCTAACCACCACACATATTTGTCACAGCCCACGAGAAGCCACCCGACACCAGTGTGCAATATAATCTTAAATCCACCCTTTCTAAAGCATTTAATTTGTGTTTGAAGGAAGCAACTCTAATTGCTCGACAGGTTCGTTCCGGAAAGTATTTCCAAGCAAACAAAGCCACAAGTCCTCAGGCTCTTTCCTTATTCCAAGTTCCTTGAAAAGCAACGAAGGATGGAGAAAATGTGAAGGCGCTGAGCTCTGTAATGTGCAGGAACTAAGAGATTGGACGGCGAATAACATAATAGAAAATTTTCTCTCTGCCACTTCAGTTGCCACACAAAGACGGAAATGAACAGCTTTGAGAATATGGAGGCGCTAAAACAGAGTATGAACAATGTGTTTGATGTTTGTAAATTTCAGCTTCGTATTTTCTGAAATATAGAATTTCCGCTTTAGTGTGAAATTTTGTATGTAATCCATATCTGATAACCCCTTTTGCTTATAAAAGTATAGCAGAGTTGCAGTATACAAGCATACACAGAATATAAAGTGATTTACATTTAATATGCATTGCTCCTCGGAATGCACTAAGATAAATTTTGTTAAAGCATTTTTCGTTATCCTAGCAGCAAGTCTTATAGAGAAGTACATAATGCCATTGTGTACTTCACCAAGTAATTTTTGATATTTACTAAAAACATTTTACAATTTTACATCAAATGTGTATAGTTCAACATTATTATTATTTTTATTATTTTTTATATTTTGTAGTTTTTCTACGACACCATCCAACTGGACTTAATGTAGTCAAGTCTGTTTTTCGGGATAAGTTGAACTTAAGTTAACAAGTGTTCATCGTTCCATTTTCACAATTCATTTACCAAATTTCTAAATGTGTGTAATTTGATGACGTCATTTACAAATTTGCGTAAACTTGTGTAGGGCAAGACGAAGATGGAGCGATAACGTCCGTTGAACTTAAAGGAAATCGGTAAGGACGAAAACGATTGGATTGATCTTGCCCAGGATAGGGACAAATGGAATACTTGTGTTGCTGCAATTAATCAACCTTGTGTAATCGATGCGTATTAGTGAAGGGAAGTTGTGCAATGTATTCATCCCTTAAGAAACTATTATTCTGTTATAGTGTTACGGACTCGACCGTCCAGAAAGTCCAATGGTTTAACGTATGGAGTCCTACCATCTCAAAATTCTCCATATTCAGATACAGTTGCGTCAGAAAAAAAACAACGTCGTCATTAATTTAATATTTACAGATATCCCAATGGTTATTAAAATTATTATTGAGAAGGAGACATACAGAGTATTTTAACTCATGCTAAGTCATATCCTTTCCGCAAATCTTGGTGTTTCGATTTTTGTTGATGTGTTGTTCGATTGATTGATTTGCTTTATTATACTTCGCTTTTTGTGCCACTTTTGGCTAATTTTCTAAGATGGGGATGAGTGATGATATGATGAAATTGATGAATGGATACTTTCAAACATCCATGCTAAGGCTGGGATTCGAACCTGGGACGCCTGGCGTCGTAACGCGATGTGCTACGCCACGGGGGCAGACGATGTGTTGTTAGAATAATTAAATCAAGATGACTTAGGTGGGCAGCTCATTTGACACGAATGGGAGAAGAAGAGTTTACAGGATTCTTGTTGGGAAATCTAATGGCAAGAGACCTGTAGGAAGGCCAAGGCGAGCATGGATGGATAACATTGAGATGGACCTAATGGAAATCAGTAAGGATTTAAAATTTTGGATCGATCTTGTCCAGTATAGGAACAGATGGGAGGCTTGTGTTGCTGCAGCCATAAACTTTCGCGTTTAAGAAGGCTTGAGAGTTATTTAATTAAATTATTAAAGGTTTGCTCAGAAACTTATATCAACACATGCATTCTCTTATTTTGTGTTGCTTTTGTACCACTTTTGGCTAATCTCGATGACGATCATGCTTCTGAGTATAATACTCTGTTACTCAGTATTACGCTGTGTAACCCTCATGCAAGATTTCAGCCAGCACTTCACTAGCTCAAGGTGTAGAAGAATTAGTCGGTTTGAAACTTGTAATAAGGTAGACCCCAAGTGCTGCGTGTAAGGGGGCTTTCAAACTGAAGCGTTACGCGTCAGGTGACACATGTCGCATGGAAACCAATTATCAGAAATTAACGCAACCTTTAACACCGAAGCTACACTACAAGGTGCGCGTACCGCTTGTCACTCTGCACTGGGCAGTTTTCTCAATGCGATGCGTCATCGTGCGGCTTCTGTCAGTTTTTCCCAGATGTGCGATGAATGCTTTCTCGCAGACCGAAGGAACCTTTGTCGCTTGCAACATCGGTGTGAAACCCTCGTCTCACTTGTCACGTGCTGCTTATCACATGTCGCATGCCACTTGTCGCTTCGGTCTGAAATCTCCCTAAGAAGATATTTGTAGTAGCATGAACACCAGAATGTTAATTTCTTATTTCCTGAAATAAGATGCATTTAGTAAACGTTTCGTTTCCCGGTAAAAGTTCGAGATAGATAGAATGTATGGCAGACGTTTCTACTAAGTCTTACATGCTAGCACGGGTTAGTTGGAGCAAGCAGATGATTAAGCGAAGTGATTGACGTTACTATCACAACTAATTAGTTTTTGATGGCTCCTTTTTCATAAATGTCTGTAGGGGAAATGTCATGGAGGGCATTGTAATGTGTTCACGATCGTAGCAATCAGCTTGATGAAAAGCCAGTCAAGACTCACTTCTTTAGAGAGTAGAGTGGACGGATGCCGTGGAGGAAAGACACTTTTCTGTCAAATTGCTTCCACGATTATCACTGGCAGTGGTGCAAGAAAATATTTTCAAATCCATTTTCGCATTTCAAATGTTTTAATAATTCCAAGACGCATATAATACGACAAAATGAATTGAAATATCACTATAGGTTTTAGGCGATTTTGAAAAAATAATTTACATTAGTGATTTGTAGATTTGTGTTGAAATTGGAGAATATTTTCTTGGAAACATTTTGAGTCCACATCGTGCATTGAAATATGTGTCCCCACCGAGACTCGAACCTAGTAATTTGATTACACGTCGATAGTGTCATCGTGCTATCGTGGAGTTTCATGTTTTTAAGAAATGTAATCGGTCCACAGTTAATTACATCATGCGAGGAAAATAATTATTAAAGACTGAGTTTGAATTCCGAACAATAATAGATACTATTTGTTGTGTCCAAACCCATAAGCGAAGTTAAATTAGCGGTTGAGATATCCAGCGAAATTAATTAGGAAATAACACATAAAGCTTCAGCATTGAGTACAGAAAAGAATTCAGTTTCAAACTTATAATTCCTTGCAATTGCATATATCGTTGTACGAATAACCAAAAGACAACTCAAATAACTGGATTTTTTGGATACGCTCTTCGTCATTCCAATGACAATATGTTCAAGTGTATTGGATTATCTAGGGTTATATAACGATTTCAATATGCGATGGAACTTCTAAAAAAAACATACATTAGATGTTGATATGATAGTACATAAATACAATGGAATAAATAAGAGCCTAGTGCCTCCGTAGTTGAATGATTAGCGTAAAGCGCTACACAGTTGAAGGTAGGTTCAAATCGCAGGTCAAGGATGGTTGTCCTATCATGAATTTCCTCGGTTCATCATGCCATTTTTTCTTTACAATTAACACAAGAGATAATAAAATATAGAATATCCAAAAAAACATTGCATACCAAATAGTATGTTATGGAATAGATTTCTAAATAATTTGCTGATAAACTTTAATGGATATAGATAACAACTACCCTGAACTTTATCTTAAAGTACGTTGCCATATTTGGTTAAGTTAAAGGCCTCCCCGATGGCGCAGTGGTAGCGTCCTCGCCTTGTAATCAAGGGGTCCCGGGTTCGATACCCGGTGGAGGAACACAGTGGTTCGGATCCCACTTTAAACTGTAGGTCCAGTCCCGATTAGCCTTACTGTGCATAAAGTGGACTTAAAACACCAAATCAATGAACAACAATTGGTTAAGTTAACTGTAAAAGCAAGTGGAGAAAAGTTTATTAATCCCACTATTTTCCGGCCTGCAAAAATATTATATAGATACAGTTATTTATTTGCATTTCAAATGTGAAGAATAGAAAAGGTATATAAATGTCTACGTACAATATCTGAAAAACATTATATCTGCAAGAAGAAATATATCAAAGGTTTTTCTGGGGCTTCGCTTCACTTTCACTGATTTTTACCTCGGTGGAAAAAATTGGATTTCCCTTCCATTATACAGAACAGTAGAAGATGGAGACCTACTTTACATCTCATTTCACTTTTAAATTTGTTATGAAATCGGAATTCCAAAATATATTGTCGATTGGATTCCAGGGATGAATCCTAAGAAACAAAGGGAAAACGGGCTAAAAGGCTGACTAATTGAAATGCCCTGAATGTGAAATTAGTTAATATTTTCCTCGGTTTAAAAAGTCACGAACTTCAGTGTTAGAATACATTATTTTTAAAGATAGCTATATTCAACGTCGAATTCACAAAGTTAAGTCTCAGAAAGAGATGAACTATATTGATAATTTTGTCTCATTTATTTAGATAGCAACCTAAAGTATTTTTTTCTCAATTATCTGTTTATGCTCATGTCAAAAGACCAATTTAGAGTTTTTAGTTTGACATTTACCACAACTAATTTATATAGAAATTATAAATTCAGTGATATTTGAATAATATTTATCTCGTACTGTGTTTGATCTTGTGGAAAAACTCTTATCAAACAGACTTTCCAGTAGCAGACGTAAAGTGCTTGATTTATTTTGTTTTGAAAATAAATCCGTGTGAAATATTTCCAAATCATACCTATTGGCGCATTTCTTAAGATGAGAATGTTTCTACTCAATTTTACTTGAAACTAAGGTGTCGTAAACTTTGTCTTCGAACTACGTATTCATGAAGATATGCTCTAGCCATATGAGCCAAGTCAGTTCCGGATATACTTCCGAGATAGCGCCACTGACTAATGTGTCGATATGTGTGTTTCATCCATATCATAAAGTATAATATATTGAAATCATAATTGTGTAAAAAATGTAAAGTGCTCTCCTGTGCTATGCACCACGCCATGAAGGCGCATAGGGGGTGTGGGGTGAGAGCCCCACACTTTCTTGATGACGGCCGAAGGTGGGGTGATGTGATCAGCACAACGCCCCTGGCCGCCTTTACCCCCAAGAGTTTCCTCCAGGTACCCACTTTATACGACGCTGGGTGGGCGCCGGAGCCGCTTGAACAGGTGGAAAAAATCCCGGTTCTCCCCCGCCGGGAATCGAACCCGGGTGTCTCGCATGGTAGTCAGACGCCCTAACGACTGAGCTACCGCGGCTACAATATAATGTTTTTGATTGATTGATTTGGTGTTTTAAGTCCACTTTATGCACAGCAAGGCTAATCGGGACTGGACCTCCAGTTTAAAGTGGAATCCGAACCACTATGTGCCTCCACCGGGTATCGAACCCGGGACCCCTTGATTACAAGGAGACGACTATACCACTGCACCATCGGGGAGGCCCTAGGATATAATGTTTTCGTGTGTGAGAGAGATAAAATATTTGCTGCTTTTACTGATATTTTGTTGAGTTCAAAATAATTACATTATTATTTTGTATGGATTCATATGAAGAACACAGGTTTATCGTTCTTCTAGAACTGTAAATAAAGCCTTTTGTTTTCAAGAACTATAACCAAAGGAAATGTCTATATTTTCCTTATAAGTTGTACGTTATGTGACCCTACATTTTATTATTTCCATATTTTTATATTCTGTCTAAGAAATCTGTAGAGCAAGATCGCACATAACGGAAGAGACGGGGAGAAGAAGAGTTGGCGTAGCAAAGCAGTACGCGCTGCTGAAAACGGCTGGTAGCTGCACTCACTTCCCCTCTCACGCGTTCATTGGTGGAGCCATCCAAAGTCATACCTGCGCAGAGGACCTATTTTCGTTCTCTTGCTCCAGAGATTTCCTGAAAAGAGCGTAACTTATCTAATTCAACAAGACCTGCCCTCAGTGTTGGAAGTTTAATCTATGCAACTGACCTACATGCTCTAGTGAGTGTCACAGCGTAAGAGCAATTATATTTCACAAATGAAAGAAGAGAACTAGAAACCTCGTACAAGCCACTTAGATTGTACCAGTGGACATTGATCGCCGCTTTACCCCTCGAAGGTTGGGCGGAGTGTGGCATCCGTAATAATTACCAAGTGGCATGCACCAGGAAACTTCCCTCCTGTTCATGCTGGTTACCTGGTAATCTTTCGTGATTCCCAGCGGTCACAGGAGCAGCTTGTTGACATTTTACTCTTTCCATATCTTATCCCGAGTCGAAAATGTATGAGACTTGTTGCTGTAGAAGATAAGCAGGCGCTAGTAAGTTTATGTAAATAACTTCAAAGATGTATGAGGCAAAAAAAAAGGCAAAGGTCGCCTGCGTGATTACCTCCTACTGCACGTGCCTCCATCAGTGTGCGTGATACTTCAGCTTCTTTAGAGGTGATTGAGAGTTAGATTTTTTCGTTGTTGGTGTTGGGATTTTTCTGTATAATAAAAATCTGGTTTTATATATATATATAACACACACAGAGTTAAAAACACTGTCTACTTGTATAACATTTGAATATGCAAGAGTGAGAAGGAAACAGAAGTTTATGATATTTTTGATCATGAAGGTCATCTACAGGCTTCTGAAATAGAAGTCAGAACAAATGAAAATCTCCGTATCTGCTGACAAGAGACACGAGGAAAAATAATTTTCCAAACGTCATTACTACCCACTAGATCACGGAGGGCAGATAATATAATAAGACTGATATGGCACAGTCATCCCTTATGTAATGCTTTTCACTTTCGAACGGGTAGATCACCACTATCCAAACGACCACATGCCATGAACCACAACAAAGTCATGGTAATAGTCATTCCTAATAGTGCCTTTCAAGTTGTATTTTTGTTATTTTACATTGGATTTATGCCAAATTTGGCTAATCGATGAAGATAAGCGAAGATTGGATAGAATTTATGTACTTTACTGGTAATGGAAAACCCATGCCAAGACTATGACTCATGAACACCGAGGCGAATATATACCAATATGGAAGCAAGCAAGCCCAAGGAAAAATATACAATCAAGGGTTTCAGAATGCACTTTCCTGTCGGTGTAGTTTAAGCTGTTTCATTCAGGCTACAAGTGTATATTTTATTGCCTATTGTGCACTAAGTTCACTAAAAATAAACAAAAGTGGAAAGAAGACGATATTGTTTTCTATTATACTTTCTAAGCTGTTTACAACATTATTGAGGCTAAATATAGTCAAAGTTATAAACTTTTATTAATACCAGTCTCCTGCCAAATTCCTCGAAGAGAAGAGTAAAATTAAAAGCAGCTAAAAACGCAAGGCACGGAAATAGCCGTTGGCCCTATCTTTGCCTTCTTTCTGGACATGGCTCGTTCCACGTAGGAGGGGCACGGTTAGGTTGGAAACAAGTGAAAGCAGTTAATGGAGATAGTGGAAGAGGCCAAGGGGGGGAACTCTGCAGTTCCGTGCTTAAGAATTAGGGTGGGGCTTAAAGACTCATATTGAACAACGACTTCTCATGCAAAACTCCTGAGCTTGTTTTCGCTCGAAAGACTCCAGTTAAAGAGCAAGCAAATGAGATACGAACACGATTTTGTAGTCCGCTTGTAGGTACTCCGTGGAGGAGAAGTTCTCGTGCACCAGCGGATGCTTTCTGCAATTCATGGTTATCATTAAAGTTATGGCAGTCTCCATTTAGTGTTACTTCTTTGCAATTAATTTGTATCTACTATCAAAAGTCACATCGCTTTTGTATGTTTTGCATTATATGTCTCTCTTCTGTCCCTTTAAGCTAATCGCAACAATCAGGTGAATAGTTCTGAGTTAGAGTCCTGAAATGGAAATTTACATCCATATGTGTTCACCAATTTCATCTGATTATTCATCTTCAACGATTCGATAAACACAATGGAGAAGAAAGACGCCATAAAACACGAAAAATACACAATTTTATAATTTACCACAAGTTCCAAGTCGGTGAATGCTTCAACATTGCTTCGATCGCATCCTAATCCACAATCCAGGTAACTAACCACAACATTTTGTTGCCACTCGGTGGCCGAGAGCGTTCAGTGACCGAATTACGCTTTCACTACAGAAGGATTCAGGTTTGAGTTATGTCCTGATTTATGCATGTTTCTCTGTGTTCCTTCATCAATTGTATCTAATCCTCATTCATTCTTGTCTTTACTATTAGCCAAAAGGGAAGAAAAGTGACGTTAAACATGAAGGAATACACCATACATAACTTTCGTAAACTATTGTGTATTACTACTCAACATTACTAAAAAATGCACGTGGTTGATAACGCTTCAACTTTCCAGGGGGTCGGGGGCTCTTGATTCTTTCTCGCTGTCCTTGAAAGGAAAATAATACTTCACCATAGAATTTTACTTTCACGTGTTACTATTTTTTCTCACTTTGAAATAATAAATTGAAGCCACTCCAGGTAAAACGAACACACATAATGCTGAAAATTTTGGAAATTTTCATGTAACATTAGGTTAATTTCAATTTCCACGAATTATATTGCCTATAGTTTGCATCTTTTACTGTTTTTTTCTGCACTTTTTTGTACTTGGCTAACCGATACGGTGAGGATCGGAAATGAATTGAAATTGATAAATAAACATTCATAGAGCAACATTCGTGTTGAGGGCAGACTCGAAACTGAAATCATGTATGGCAAGATTGTCAGCTGACATCTAAATGCTCTCGGCCACCGAGGCGGCTGATTATAATCTACATACAATAGGTAGATAGATAATTATCTACATTCAAATCATACACATATAATTTGATGGGTGGGTTTGTAGTCGCTCGTTTTGGACTGTTATTATTTCTCTTGTAGGGATTAGTTGTTAATTTACATTTTTATTTTTATTCTTTGTCACTTTCGGCTACTTTTGACTAATCACGACGATGGAGATGAGTGATTATTAGATGCGATTGATGAGGGACAATCACGAAGATCACCTATATCCAGGTTGGGATTTGAACCCGGAAACTTTAGTGGCGAGAATTAATAGTTGACTATGCAAGTTTTGTTGCTCCTTAGAATACCCGCTGCAAGTAAAATGTACAACTTGATAATTGTTCTCGTGCATTATGAATGTGTTAATTGGTGTGGTATTCTTCACATGGGTTGTGCATTAAAATAAAAATTGCAATAATATGATGCATTTCTTATTTTCTTTATTTTCGAAAGTGCTTAACGGAGAAAAGAACTTTAGATGTAGGTGTTAATACATGTTCTCTTTGTATACATAATATATTTTTATGAGGCAAGAAAGGGAATGTAGAGATCACAGCCACAATATTCGAAATTGTATTCATACAGGGTTTGGCCTAATGTCACTTGGTCTAAAACGAAACTGTCTCCTAAATTAATGTGATTCAAAAACAAAATATGGTGGGAGAGGTGACGTGACTTGGCCAGATGGCGAGAGGAGTGGAATAACCGAATGTAAAATAAATAATATTTTGAGAATGTCTGACAAGACGATGCAAGCCAGTTTCTCGTGCTCAACCCTGTATATGTTACTGAATTTGTTAACGTCATTTTAACCGTAGGATTCAAAGATTTTCATGTCCCATGAGAAATTTTATCAATATTTGAATTTTAATTATTTTTACGTAATTATAAACCCAGGTTAATCACTGCCTAAGACGGACCTTGATGTATGGACTAATGAAACATATCGAAGAATGAACACATTGAAACATCCTTTTGAAGTGTCCGGGATTCTAACACACGACCGGGATGCCTCGCCCTTTACGCTATTACGTCACGAGGTTTAAAACTTTGTATTGTGTAGTCAGCGGTGATACTTTGTACTGTATACTCAGTCCCTGGAATCTGTGTAGCAAGGCCGCGCATAACGGTAGAGAAAGGAAGAAAGCGAGTGGCACGCGCTGCTGCTGAGGATGAATTCATTTTCCTCTTCATACACCCACTTCCCCTTTCACGACTTCTGTAGTCACTACTCGCGCAGAGATTTATTTTCGTTCACTTGCTCCAGAGATTCCCGGGATGGAGGGCAATTATTTTTTGTCATACTCTCTCTTTCTCTCTTCCTCTCTCCCGAGATTGGAACCCAAGACTCTGTCTTCCAACGGCGCTTTTACAAATATTACAATACCCCTGTCTTCTATAGTCAGCAGCAAAGGGTCGTTATCGCAGAAATTCCTTGGTGTTTTAGGAACGAAAAGATTTGTTAATTTGTAATGAATACTCGGGTAAAATTATCCCATTATGGTTGTTAATTATAGTACAGATTGGTTACTTTGTTGAAAAGAGAGCGCCTAACAATGAACCGTAACTCGGCAGTGGAAGGGAGGTTGGCACATCGACACGCAGTCTCGATACGCACGGAGTTTGTCTGCCAGTCCGGTGGGGCGAGAGAGAGAAAGAGGGCAAGAGAGCGAGAGAGGGCTATGCAGAAGTGCACCGAGCAAAAGCGGAAAGAACCGAGAAGAGACGAACGTACTACTAGTCGCGGAAAAGACGTCGATCGGCGACGTAATTAACCGAACGAGACCGAAAGATCCCGAGCAGCGGGAGTTGAGCAGAGTTGGCGGGAGTTGGCGTGTTGACGTGAGTCGAAGCCGAGGTACCAGCCCATACCTGGAGCAGAAGAGAGCTAGTTCTGGTCAGAGAAATATTTGCCTCGTGCGGGCACTCTCACGATATATATTTCTGGTTCGCAGCCTACCGCATGAGCGTCTCTTTTGGGAAGTGACTTGTCTGCTGTACGATATCACGTTCTCTTTTTTTCTTAATTTGACCGCATGACTTGGTGTTGTGAAAACTTGCCGAAAGTAAGCGGAAACTGAAAAGAAAGCATGTAGCTAGTCTTAGCTGTTTGTGTCGAGTAAGTGAACGATCCTATCATTGTTGTGAAATAGTGAATATGCTTGCTTCATTTGAGACCTGAGCGGGAAGCAGTTCCATGGCTTTCAGGTAACTTAAAAAAAGAAAACTTTTCACGAGACACGTCTTTGACAGACACAAAGCCTCTTAAGAAACACGTCAAAAACTTCCCAAACTTTGATAACGCACTTTGCAATCGGCAGAGACATCAAGGAAAGAAGTTACGAAGCGAAAGAAACCTTGTTTTTTTTTTTTACATTGTTGTCTTCTCAAATCTAAGGAAGGAAGAGAATGTAACTTTGCGCTCAGTGACGGTTTCGCGAACGAGTTGCCCGACATGAAAAGTTTTTAAGCTTACACTTTTGTGATTGTGCGAGTGGATGTTCGTAATTTGTGCTAAACTTATGGTGTACTGCGCTTCCCATGTGGCGCTCTAATGAAGCGTCGACTTGGAGGCGGGCTGTGTAAGCTCGTGGTGGTTGTCTTTGGTCTGGTGGCGGGGGTCTCAGCCAGCGAGTATCCGGAACGGGAATGTTGCGATCCTTACCCGCTACCCCCGCCCCCGTCCTCCACCACTCCTTACCCATCCGCTGCCACGCCAACTGGCCATTCAGGTAAGTTCAAATGTTTTGCTTGAATAGTATTACTTTAGAGCGAAAGCAACGGAAGTTGCGTTTCGTTGCATTGTAGCACGTGTTTGTATTCCTCATTCTACCTTCACTTAATTTCCATATTCTACATATCCATATTTAATATTGTTGCAGATAATTACTTATTTAATTTCTAAATATACGTGACTTTTATATTCCGTAATAGCTTTCCCCCACATGCACACATGCACACCTTCACCAACACGTGAGTGTACACAGAAGTACCTAAAATGTGTATCTGCTTAAATTCTAGAAATTCTGTTTGAGGGAAATGTATGCTTGCATGTTTACGTTTCCTTAATTATTTGATTAATTGCGTCCTTAGTTGTTCCACCAAATTCGTCGTGACGCTTAGGATGAAAAAAACACTAAAGACAATAATAATGTAATTAAAGAGTTCTAGGTTTGATTCCCGATTATTCTATTCAGTAATGTATTCAGTTATTTCAGTAATTTCAACACAGCTTCACAATTGTCTAAAATAATGTAAACTTGGTGAGTTTGGTTGAATATTACTTACAGATCATAATTGATCAGATACATGAAAGAAAACCAAGTCACTGAAAAAATCTCGTGATTAGAATGTCAAACTTCTAATTGCGCAGCTAACCGCAAGATCATGAAGGTCAACTATAAGGATGTTTACTATATGACTATATCGATGTTACATTTACTACCTCCTTCATTTTGTCTCCTTTCTACCAAACTTATAAACTTCCCTTCCCTTTTATCCTGGTGTATATGAAACCAAACTACCGTAACTTTCAAACTGGTTGCATAAGCTGTAGGATGAACCTGCTTTAACGCTACAAACGTAACGTTGTTACACGAAATGATAATGGTTTGTCGATAAGCAAAAATTGAAGAATGTAAGACGATTATTCGTTGCTTTCGTGCTTGAAAGTTGAAAACAGGTTGACATAGAAAGAATAATAATATGGATAATAACAATGCCATCATTATGACTAAATTAAGTACAAATATTTAATGTTGAAGTATTTTCGTGAAACTGCCCTTACAAATCCAAAACGATTTGAAGCATTCTGTACAACACGATCTGATCCAGCATTATTCCTTATTACAAAATCCTTATTATTAGGAACAATAAATGTTTACGGGAAAGAGAAACAGTGAATGTTTCGGTATGTACTGAACAAAAATCATTATTTATTATGGGTGGGATGATAGGCTTATAAGTAAACTAGCATACGTTTATTGAGGAAACATTTCAGTTGGTTCTTAGGCTACAATTCTGTAATTCCTGGTCTCTCTCTCTACAGTGTGGTGAACTTTATTTTCTATTTTTCTAAAACTGTAGGACGCACATTCAAACTATAACTCAGATTCGAACAAACTTTAGTCATTATCGCATTCATGTTAAGGTATAATACTAAGCGTAAAAGTTAATTTTGTTAACTACAGCAACGATGTCCCCATTTGTTTTATTATTTTAAGAAACACGCTAGATGGTTATCCATATTACTCGCCTTATGATAGTTTCACTGCTCAAGTTTTACCAAGAGCAAAAGGTTCCTTAAATTCCCCTTGTCAAGGAACGGTCTCTCCGTTCTGGTCGAAGGCAATTATGTATTCTTGTGCGAGGCTTCAATTTGCAGGGACCTAATTTATTGGCTGCCGAACAGTGTAACTGTTTCCTGTTGGCTAGTTACCATGTGATTTTCAGCTCTATTTTCCGGCGGCACCCGACGGCGGTCAACTTAGAAGAGCCCGGCAGTGGCTGCGGTTTCCTTGTTACTCCTGGAATGCGCCTCTGCGGCTATTGGGAGGTTGCGTATAAGAGGGAATTTCCCATACACCAAAGGAGTTAGAAAGATGGGTAGAGAATCTGCAGTTCCTATCAATCGGTTGAAAATACTACATAATGGTAAAATCAAACACCAAGATAGCGTCGTATCCCGAAGTATTTTTATGCACTGCTGGCAATATTAGAGAAAAACGCGTGGCTTGAGGCGCAAGTTAGATATCCGAACTTAATAGGCGTTACATCCAAAGTTTCTAACACTGCGTGGACAAAATATTGGTTGTATTTTACTTAATTCTAATTTTGATCAGTAACGTCAATTCCAAGCTTAGGGTGCGAGAAGTTAAATCTTTTTGTACGGTGAGTTCGTATCCTTTCGTTGTAGGAAAATACAAGTATATTGCGTACTTTCTCACGCTTAATGTAACTACGGCAGAGTCCGTTCCATTGTTTTCTTTCTATTGCTTTGCTCATACATAATCATACACATAAGCACATGTGCACCTTCCGTCGTACAATTCATTATTTATCGATGTTCGGCCGTTTATTTCCTTTCCAGTTAAATAACCCACGAATATTTGTAACATTTTACAAAATTCACTGCAATAAATTATATTATTAATAATTAAACCACCTAATAACAGAAAGAAATGGGAAGTAAATTTCCACGCTAACGCACAAATCACTCTATATTTTCTGTGGAAATAGTTTGAAAATTTTTATCAAACTATTAAAGTACCTGCGGTTTCCTCGTTACTCCTGGAATTCGCCTCTAAGGTTATCCAAACTATTACTCCATTACACGTATGGTAATTAGGTTTTTCCTCTCACAGCCCTAGCTCAAAGTATTTTTCTGTAATAATATGAGAAACGTTAAATACATTAACATTACATTAATATTGGTGTGATGTTTAAAAATAAGGAATTAAACGACATGAAACTTATTTTTGTTTTCTTTGATTAAATACCAGTTTTTCATCCATACTTTTAGGTTACTTAACTGCTACTTTGCCCAACAGCAACAATTGAAACCAGGATGCAAGTACGTTGATGCTACATAACTTTCTTTGCCATAGATAAATAGTTTATGGTATAGCAATGACTTTCTAACTATACATAATAACATTTACGGTGTTCATCGTTGTCAACTTTTCTCCCTTTAAGTTCTAGTGTCAAGTGGGATCAAAAGTGATAGTTTTTCAGTTGCTTTTATCAAACGGAATTAGTTTCACGCATTGCATTATTTGTATGGAAAAATTCCCTTTCAATACCAAATTTAAAATTATAATTTGCTTTGAAAATTACAGTAAAATAACTGCTAGTGATTTCAACATGGAAAAGAACTACTTTTCGTTCAATTAACACTGCGAAAATAGTGAATTTCTCACAGTGAAGCGAGAGCATTGACACTCTGTCAGTAAATTATGTAGTTAACCAAATCTATATACTGTTTACGAAACAAGAAAACTAATTCTTCAAAATAACATTTTCATTTCAGCATTTTCTTTGAATATCATTCACGTATACGAAATCACATTAAAAAGTCATCAAAATAATTTATTTGAAAGAATTGAAGAAGAGGTGGAAAATCAGATAAGATGAAATTTCCAAAATTAAAATATTTTAGTTAATATAACAAAACGCAATCAAATTTACTAAAGAAACAGTTCCATCATAGTTCGTGAAAATTTATAAAATTTAACTTGATTATTCAATACTTTCGATACGGTCAAACAAGCAACAGTTTGAATTTAGACTACATTGAAATATGATAAAATATAATTGCTAAGTTTAATAAATACAATAATTTCTACAGTATTGCGTCCTATATTAATATAATTTTAAAAGTTATCAACATTTCGCTTCAATGTTACAGTTTCTCGTAAATCAGCAAAAGTACTGAGGCTCATTGATATACTTAAGTGGTGGAGAAATGAAACGATAATTACTTGATCACTCTTTGGTACCTACTAACAGAACTTATTACTAATATTCCCGAAAATTTCATATATACGTATTTTTTTTCCATTTTTGTTATATTTGAAGATGATGCTATATTTTTCATATAGGTTCCAATACATAACAAACTTTTAAATGGAATTTCTCCTGAACACACGTAAAAATCATGTAGAGTCATTGCAAATATATTTCTTATATAATTCAGTGCGATGACATAATAGCGGAAGATAACCTTGGGTTTGTGCATTCCGCGGAATCGTATTAACACGATAATATATTGTGTTTAATTGTGTGTGTGTGTGTCTTTTTTCAACTTTGTATCAATGTCTTTGTGAGTTTACACAATCTGAAATATCATAAAATTTCCGCTGTGGTCGAAAGTACTGGTTTGTCGATCTTTTAGCATATATGAAAGTAATTGAATTTTGTAACACTCCAATACATGTAGTATCTTAGGCGACGGAATTTGAAAATTACAGTATGTGTATGAGTTGAGAGAATTGTAAGAGCCAACTATACACTCTTGTTTGATTTAGCTAATCCCAATAAATCCAAGCAGATTAATAATTTTACATCGAATACTAAAACTCAGATCTACTTGTTAAATTCTCAATACATTAAAATTGTTTTTCTGTGTTATAATATTTCTATGTTCATCTTTCTTGGACTTCTACCATATAGATTGCGCTACAGTATGCTTATTGTACGCGTGAATTATGATGTTATGTTACGTTCAACTTAAACGTGTGCACTAATTTTAATTTTGTTGGTTTCTATTTTTCTGTTATGAGTTTTTGTTACAATTTAGTAATGCTCCTCCTAATTTTAATGTTAACTTTATCATGTATTAACGTTTTGTGCCATTTTTACTGTGACTCGCAAACGTTAATTTTCAAATGTGAATTTTAGGTGCATACACTGCTTTGAAACGAATATGAAATACTAATAACTTCAAAATCCTAACATTTCAACTAATTTCGACGATTCAATGACAATATTTATTTTTTGGTATTTGATTGGTTCGTTGGTTGGTTCATTTGGTGTTTTAAGTCCACTTTATGTAGAGAGAGGCTAATCGGGACTGTACCTACAGTTTAAAGTGGGCTCCGATCCACTATGTGGCTCCACCAGGTATCGGACCCCTTGATTACAAGGCAACAACGTTATCACTGCGCTATCGGGGAGGCCCTTTTAGTATATGATATCTGTTGACACATTTCTAAGATATTTGCTTTCGTAATTAATTTTATTCATTGAATTCAAGAAGGTTATGATTTAAGATAAAAAATTATGTCCAGCTAAAAGTTTTGATGCAAGCGACGCACAATAGAATGGTCCTTTTACATTTTAATAAATTGTGTCTAATTATACGTATAACACAAAAAATACTTTAATATGTGCGGTTATTAAACTCGCATAAAACCACGGCGATCGAGGAAATTTACCTCAAGTAATTCTTAATTTGCTTTTAGCCGTATTATGAATATTCGACAGCAAATTTGAAGTAGTTGTTGAAAAAAGTACACCCGTATTATTTAACTTTGGCATCACAAACCACACTGAGAAGTGGAAAGTGACCGGGTAATGATGATTGATACTCAGATAATCTTGAACATCATGTATATTTCCATTTCTCTTTTTATACGATGTAACAGCAATTTGTAATTACCATACTTGGCGGTTGTCTTGAGTGTTCAGAGTACGTGTCGATTTGTATACTTTACAGAAGTTATCGGTTAAATAATCGAATAAACGATCGAATTTATTACAGATTTTTGTAGAAAGTTAATTTTCAATTAACTATTTTCTGCAGCCTCGTGAGTGTTCAGTGTGACTTGGAAGATTAACTGGGTTAGCATTCAGATTTTCAGACACTGGGTCTTGATGCATTTATGCTATTCTCAAATATTCCTACTTTAAAGTTGGTTTTATCTTAAATTTAGATTTTGCCAATTAAGAGAGCTTATTTTATGTTATCCTAATAAGCATACTAGTTTCTTCTTCTGAAATATTAATACCATTTTACAATGGAAGACACTAATAAAATACTATTGGTCACCTATTTACATTTTACAGCTATAGTACATTTTTACTCGCGCACTTTCGTACGCTCGCCGACGTGACCTTCGGCCAAGTTTTGTGCGCTCTCATGTTAAAGATGTGGTTTCTCAATGCTCTTAATAGTTTTGAAAATGTCAGCATGTAGTATTGGAGGAAGGGAAACAAGTGAGTACGTTCGCTTATTTGAAAAGTTTAGAACGTAACTTTATGTGTGTACGTACTCTAATATTGTACAAATACTCAAAATATTTTTATATATTTTCATAATGAACTGGGTAACTCCGTAACTCAGTTTCAAAATAGTTAGTTAGATGTTTTATGTAAACGACTTCAATATCGACACCAAATTGGAAAATAAATATTTACTTCTTTTTTAATTTATACATTTTTAATATAATTGAAAAATTATTATTTTCCTTCATTCCCCGCATATTCCTATCTTGACTCTATAATAAATTCTAGAGCTCATATTTTGAAATATGAAAATTCAGGTATCACTCATTAACTGTAGTTTTCGGGGTGAAAATAACATTTATGTAGATTCCCTAGCAACGTCCGTTTCCATGGTCAAAAAAGAAACACAAACACATCTCAGTGTTACATCTCTAAAAATGTCATTAAAACAGCCGTGACGTAGCTATTTTCCTATTGAGTACTAAGTTGTATATAACTGTTTAAGTAATCTCTGGACGGAATCTTCTTATGGCACTCTTGTTTGATGCAAATTTTCTAACTTGGAATTCATTCATCTGCGTTATTGTTAATAAGGTATGAGAAAAAAACATGTCGGATTTCGTCCCTGGAAAAGGATGTACTAGGGACGTCAAAACGGCATTTTGACCCTTAAAAAGTGGTAAGTGAGTGATTTTTTAATTTTCTCGTTGTTTTGAGACAATTTCATGAGGTGTCGTAATGGAGTATTGTTTGTCTCCTGGACTTCCTTCGTGGTCAAACATTTATGTCATTGAGTGAGTGATGGGATTAGGCCTTTATATATTATGGATATCACGTTTTCTGTATATTCTATCAACTTTTATCATGAGAGCTAATACATTTACTGTGCTTCCCAACTACATAAATATATATTTCTGTTTTGTAAAGAAACACTTTACATGTGTGAAATATTCCATTACAGCAGTGATTTTTTAAGAAAAGCTTAGCGTCAGCTGACACTTTGTGTTACTATATGAATGCATCAGTAGAATTTTTGTGTCTAAAAACTACACATTTCACAACGTTAGAACCTTTTTTTTTATTAGCAATGCAATTGGTTATTTCCACTAATAATCTGATCATGTGTGTTGGAACAACCAAACATAACACAAGACTTATGTGTTGCTGCGAGCATAATCCAGTAAATACTCCTAGTATAGTCACCTACACTTCTGGGTTGTAACAATCTTATTGAATTTAAATGGGATAGTTACAACCCTAAGTGTCCGGGACTGTACATTTTATTCCACATTTGTACTATGTTTGACAATATATTTTACTGGAAAATTTTTCGTATAAAATGTTAACAATAATATTATTTGTTGTATTACAAAATCGATGACAACATACATCCAGGTTGGGGACATAGTCTCTTTCAAAATAATCGCTGTATCTGTTACCCCAAAAACCATGGTTTCCATAAAATAGCGATTTTCACATATAGAAAACTAGTAGAATTTGTACTTACATAAAATATAGTTTGGTGTTATGTGTAGAGTACCAAATTTGTATTTTAAAAGTCATTATTCAAGTATTGATTGTTTTATCTTGTTTGAAACTGTAACCTTACAATAATCATCCACAACCCTCCTTGTATTTGCACATCCTAATTGGAAATTTTATAGTTAATGTTTACTATTTATGTACACATTTCATATACTCTGTAAATTTCGTTTCTTGGTGTAAATTTAGATTGATTCTTAATTACTGCAGCGCTAGTAGAAAATAGGAAAGTGTTCCGCATACACATTTGGTTGTTATTCTATTCTATGTTTATAAAAGCAATGTAGTATTGTGAGACATTTAATTTAGAATGGCTGATGTCGTTGGTTCGCACACGCCGTTCACAGGGAATCTCGAATATTTTCAGAACGTTTCCCGTTGCATGCAATAACCGATTGACATAGTTTTACTCTACAAGAGTCAGTGCAAATTAGCGAATAACATGAATTATTTGGCACGATAACACAAGATGGATCTAGTGAGCGAATGAACATATCATATGCGTTTTAGTAGCCTACTATGTAACAAGTAATAACCTGTGTACTATAGTATCAAACAAATATCTTAATGATCTCCATGACATTTTCTTTCAGTTAGGTTTCATTTGTCCGTATATTTACAATCACACATTTTTGATTTGCATAACTCAGCTTGGATTGTGACACACACACACACACACACACACACACACACACATGTCTCAAACCTTTCTTGGATTCTAGGCTCTCATACTTTCCTACTTTGGAAGAAATTTTAATATAAATTCTCAATTAATTTATAAATCTTGGTTCACTAGAACTTTAAACAGTGTAAGCATGACATAAAGAATAATTGAAAACAAAAATTAAAGGGTTAAGTTTTCCAATTGAAAGCAAAACTGGGTGTCAGCTGAAAACTTAAACTTGACAACATCAAATGCTTACTATAATTAGAATCTTAAAAGTATTTAAGAAACTCAATGACAGAGCATCAAAGAAATAATATGGGAATAGCGATTCGTATATCAAATTTCCAAATTTTTATCGAAATACAATAATTAGCAACGGTAAAATAGAGCAAGACTGACTGCCTTCTTGTCATAAATTAATCTTCCTTTGCGTATGTTCTTTATCGGTACAATGTTCCGTGTGACAACAAATAAAAACGCAGTGCATAGTTTCGGTGACGTGCAAAGAGAATTAATGCAAGCTGGAATGAAATTTTCACCCTTGAGGAGGGCAAGAGAAGAAGAGTTTTAGACTAGGAGGGGGAAAATTCTTTTGCGCCTTCCCACAGTTATCATGACCCAAATACCAACCCAACATGTGCTGACATATGTGTATATACGTAAATAAGGAAAGCACACACACACACACATATATATATTAATATATATGTATAAAAATATAGCCTCCACATTGTGTTCAGGAGGTATTTTTTTCGCAAACAGAAACTGTGTTCCTCGTGAGAAATTCCGTCATGAATTCCTTCTGTAAGGCTCCGGTAGTTCTTTGTCACTACTTACGCAAATGCATGCTGCTTTTATTTTTCTCCCCTTTTCATGTTATTTTTAGACGAACTCGTGTTCTACTTTCATGGCTGAGTTCTGGGCGGTCCGTGCATCATGCATAGTGGCCCGAGGTGGCATGCAACGGAGGTATGGTCGGTTGTTTGCCGACTAAGCAGCGAGAGTCCTCGTGTACTGTGTTGCTGATCGATAAGAGAAAGGATTCAGGCTGTCATGTGGCAGTTTCGTAGACCCATGAAGGGGGGCCTCCACTTCTGATAATTTCCTTACAAGCAACTTAGCCTCAGCGTTCTGTCGTGCTTTCGACTTATTTCTCCTAGTCGTATTCTGGTTATTTGACTCGCTGAAGTTTAATGATGATTAAATGGAATAGACCATCAACATAGACACAAGTGTAAACATTCACACCGAAGTCGCGTACTTAAGTGTGAATGGTTTAATTTCTTTCTTCGTGTTTGAAAAACGATTAGCTTCCGAAAAACCGCATCACCAGCAGCACAAAGATTAACACTCTTTTGCCTTGTAAACAATGGTCTCTAGTTGTATGTATCTAGTTGATGATTAAACTGTAGAGTTAATCCCAATAAGCTTGTCTGAGCATAAATTTGATTTAAGTAACAAACTTTGCCAAATTTGCTTCTAGTAAGTACGTAGTGCGTGAGTACAAGCAGAAAGACGGAGAGAGATACATCGATTTGCTTTACCCAGATCTTGCAATATTCGCACATTGAACAGAAATTTGAGTATGTTCAGTCACAGGCAATAAAAATTGGACACTTATATCCTGCAATACTCGCTTCTCTACAATGCGTTATGTGTTGCTTAACTCTACGGCGAAAAGTGGATTTTAATAGCAAATTTTCAATTGCAGCTTCTACCACCGAAACATAGGAAACATAGGAAATCTTCTCCATAATCAGTACAATTCTCTCCTTAGAATGAGACAGAGCGTAAAAGAACAATCACACACAAGCATAGAAACTGTACAAATGCGTAATTTGTTAATTGTAAACTGAATGCAACGAATCTATAACATCAGGCAACGAATTTTTATTTCCGAAAAAAAATATATTTTCCCTTTGCATTTATTGAATGTCACTTTTCTTACCAAACGTTAATCGTTACAAACATCTTATGAATAAACTGATCCTATTCGAACCTGTCAGCTTCACTGTAGTCAAATTAGATAAATTGTCCTAATAGTTAGGAGTTGTAATTAAATTAGACGATCTTGTTCGTTTATAAATACTATCCTCCGAATAAATCTATTTCACGCACACATTACACATATTTACTATATATATATTATATATTTTAATTATTTAGCGTCGCTTTTCATCCTCTTTAGGCTAATCAAGATGAGAAGGATGATGAACGCCTGTACCTGTGCCAGCACTAAAACGTCGTCAGATGTGACACCATGAGTCCAGTACTCAACGAATTTGGTCACCTAGGCCACTTTGATTCATTACATTTGATTTGATTTATCTTATTAGCGTCGCTATTCTGATACTTTTGGCTAATTGCGACGATGGTGATGAGTAATGATGGATGACGAAAGTGATGAAAGAACATCCATGCCTAGGCCGAGGTTCCAACCCGAGACCCCTGACGCCCTAGCGCGTTGTGATAACCACTAAGCGGGGACACTTTGCACAGCACAAAATTAGAATCAACATTATTATATGTATATATACATTGTATATATACATTTGTATTATATGTATAAAATATATTAATAATATTAAAGTGCTAATTTTAGTCCAAAAATTAAATTGTGTACATGTAAGCTAATGTAAAATCAAACCTACTAGTATACAAATAAACACCATTGATTGATTTATTTGATGTCTTAAGTCGACTTTATGCACAGTAAGGCTAATCGGGACTGGACCTATAGTTTAAAGTAGGATCCGAACCATCATGTGCCTCCACCGGGTATCGAACCCTGGACCTCTTGATTACAAGGCGACGACTCTACCATTGCGCCTTTGGGGAAGCCCTCAAGTAAACAACATTCAATATATATATATATATATATATATATATATATATATATATATATATATATATATATATATATATATATAAATTAAAAATAATCCTGTTTCATTTCAATGGTTACGTTTTGTCAGATATATATTTGTTTGTTTATTTTACAATTGCAACTTCAACGTGCTAACTAGAACACAGTGAAGTATGTATGTATGTATGCGTAAGCGTTGAAATCAAACAGGATTATTTTTAATACAGGAATCAATTCGATAATTTACTCAATTTTGATATTTCAGCCGTTTATTTTGAGCTTACGTCAATTAATATTTACGTTCATAGAAAACAGTGAGTCTTAATGCTTATTCTAGTATATTTTTAGTAAAATATTAAATTAACAACCTGTTTGTTGTTTGTTGTTTGTATAGCTGTGTTAATTGTGTTTGTTTGATTTTCGAATTTGGTTATTTTGTATAGCGTTTTATATAAATATTAATGGAGTATATGGAAGCTAATAAAATGAAGTAGATAAAATAATACAGCAATTTTTTTCTGGCGCATTAACGATTACATTTTTGTTTCATGTTGGAGATATAGCGCATTAAATTTTCTTTTCCTTCAATGTTATTTTATTATTTTTAGAAAGTAATATATTTTCCCTCTGTACCTTTTACTTACAGGGAATCTTATACAAGATTTCACAACGATCATCAGAAAGTATCATGTTTAATCTCTTCGTAATAATTTTCACACAGAAGACTTCTATGTACATTTTCTTTCCGTTACGATACATCGAGATATAAATTCTAATTTTAAATTAATCACCACTTTTCTCAGGTGTAACTGTTGTGCAGAAAAATTATAATCACTGTATTAATATGTGTTGTTTCATACACCCCTTCAAATGAAATCCTTCAAAGTTCTTCACTATGCGAAAACTGAGAAATTAAATTTTTATGACTTTGATAAAAACATATTTTCCTTCCTAAAATACTGGGTGTCTTACTTTATCACTCTCACTCTCTGTCTCTCTCTCTCTCTCTCTCTCTCTCTCTCTCTCTCTCTCTCTCTCTCTCTCTCTCTCTCTCTCTCTCTCTCTCTCTCTCTCTCTCTCTCTCTCGCTCGCTCGCTCGCTCGCTTGCTAAAACTTCCTGATGTTATGTAGATGCATACATTAAACTCAAATATGTATTCACATGAGTTCCTGAAAATATCTTCTTCATTGCATGCCTGAAACAAGTTAGTAGCTTGCAAGTAAATAATTTTTATGAAATGCAGAATATGTCATTTACTCTTTATTTTGCGTCAGTAATTAACAATTGAACATTATCTAGGAAACCGGGTTCAGTAATGGAAAGGTTTTGCAAATAAATATCTCTTGAAGTTTCCATTTCATTTTCTGCGTTTTGTTTCTGCTTAATAAGTAATGTTTAGATTTGTTTCCTAAACAACTTAAAAGTCTCATACACATCAAACTACTCCACACACTGGATGGAATCAAGTAAATTTAAATTGGTTTCTTTGAAAATTACCGATCAACGTGATTAAATTTCTAATAAAATTTGATATTTTATGTGGGAAAAAATCTAATCAGGACTTCTAGGTATTTTTTAATTTACTGGCAACGTTCTTGCATAATTGGCTTGAGGCTCATTCAGTCTTTCATCAAGGTATAGCTGGCAGATGTCTCGGGGACAAAAGAGCAAAAGCAGGCCGAGCGTGGTGCTGATCGTAACATCTCTCACTACTATCTAAATTGAGAATGTCTTCATGCCTACTTCCACGTCCACCTGTGACGCAGTGCAATTCACGACATGACTTTAATTTTACTGTCGAAAAGGTCTTCATATTTTTATAATTTACCGATGTGAGAGAAGTTTTCTTCGTTACTCAAGCAGCTTTTTTAGCTGATAATAATGTAATTTCCCTGAGCCTTTCATGAATTTGAGAGCACCAACTTCTGGTCGATAATATTATACTCGCCGCGATAGTATCTATGAACTCTATTATGTTTATTATTGTTCTTGTTAAAAAGTGGCAACAAGATAACTGGTTCAATTACTCTTCTTACAGAAACTTTTACAGTAGCAATGTTAAACTATCATCCATTTATTGATGTAAGTTCCGATTTCCATTTGTTTAAATGAAGGAACAAACTACGTTAAATTTAAAATTAATTATTCATTTTTTATATTGACGATTGATCCTTGTTATTTAGCGTCGCTTTTTTGGCACTTTTGTCTAATCGGGACGACGATAATGAGTGATGATATGATAAAATTGATGAAAGGACACTCACAAAGAACACCCATGCCCAGGCCGGGATTCGAACCCGGGAGCTCTGACGTCGCAGCGTGTTGTGCTAACAACTCCGCCACGGAGGTAGGCAAATATGCAGCATATATATTTCAGTTAATGTAAAGCTTATTTGAAGTTTTTGTGTAACCGAGGGGGAAAAACAGTGTGGCAAATTGAAAATAAATTGGTATGTTATGCTTTATGAGAATTAATAATATAATATCTACTGTGTAAACATCTATTCATATTTGGAAATTTCTTTAAATTGATTTTCCCATTTTTCTTGACTGGATAAAGTTTTGAGTTTTTGTTTATATTTACTTAATGCACAGAGAGGCTAATCGGGACTTTACCTACAGGTGACGAACCTCCATCGGCTATCGGCTCCACTGTCCTCTTGTTTACAACGCGACGACTGTACCACTATCCAATCGCGGAACCTGTGACTGGAGAGCAAACATAAACCACGCGTATTGTGTACTGTTTATAAATGTATATGTGATTATGTGAAGTTTTAGAATAACACATGTAAACCCATGTGTGCGTTCGATACCGTTGGAGGCACATTGTGGTTCGGATGCCACTTTAAACTATAGGTCCAGTCCCGATTAGCCTATCTGTGCATAAAGTGGACTTGAAAAAAAAAACTGAAAAATAAAACTTTAAGAAATAGCATGTGCCAATGTTTGGGATTTCAAAATGTCAAACTACGGTTTAAGATAGATTAGTAGTATTGGGAGAGGTCGATGCAATTAAACTCACTAACCTTTGAAATTGATTAATACTGCTAGAGAAAAAAGTAGTTTGTCAGTAACAAATGCATTCTGGTGACATTTAGTTTCTGTCACCGAAACAGACTTGCTTCCTTAATTACATTTTTGATCTTTGTTGTTATGCTTTTATTAGCTTGACATTACTTTTAACAAACCAATCACTTGGTTCACGTTTGACCCCACTATTCTTTGATGTTAACCAATATGCCAAGAACAGTTTTTTTTTTTCATTCATTCTGTTATTACTATTTTTAAGTTGTAATTCTCTTATCGTGCCCCTGTATTCAATTGCTAACGTAAGAAACGTCAATTGGAACGTTTAGTGTGGACCATAAATCACATTCTGCCTCATTATCAATCAGTGAGACACCTAAACATGGTTGCGTGACAGGACTAATGACGAATAGCTATGAGCCGTCTATGTGCGTTTTGTCCTCTGTTAAAATTCGAGATTCGAGATGATGAGTTTTCTATCAAAAATTACTCTTCTCTGTACAGCAATTAAAATATTGTTTATCAGTGCCTGCAGTTGTGAGTATTGAGGACATTGAGCAAATTTGAGTAAAGGAGATTGAGCATGTCTTGTAGTTTAATAGGTTCAACCACTTTAATTTAAGAGTCAATGCGAAAAACGTAAGATTCTCAGTCTTGTTTTGATTTACATCATTTTATGTAGGAACGAATAGAGTAATTTGGTGCATGGAAGAATGTATAAATGGAAGTAAAGATGGGAACAAGAGTGGGGATAGCAATAGAGATTTGGATTGATCGGAAAATATCACTCGCTTTCTAGCATAAAATCATTTTAACAGAATGGTAGTTGTTCTCCATGTACAGTTGGCCTAAAATAGTTATATTTCAACAAAATAAAAGTGACATTATCATTATACACCCTTAGAGTGGAAAGACAAAAGTACACTCCATTATATTGGATTAAATACCACCTAAGGATATAATTTGCTATAGATCAAAAAGTAATTGAAAAGTAAAGGGTACATTTTGGGTTAGTATTTTGCAACCGATTTAAAGCCAACGGTATTGCTCTCCCCATTCGAGTTCCCCTAAGTTAACATGAGGAAGAAACTCAATGCAAAAGACCTACAAGGTAGCGTGGTGATTGCACTAGCTCCTCATGTGTTATTTAAGATGCCTGATGCTGGAAGCCTGATGAGAGAACTTTTCAGCAATTCGTAAACTATAGGTCTACTCCAGATTAGTACAGAAGTTAGATTGAACACTGAAAAGCTTTCATAAAGAAATAGAAAGTTCATGTCAACACAGTAAAGTTTGCCAGTTTCTTTTAAATAGTTCTGGAGTTATCTAGAAGAATTCATACCTAAGAATTGTTTCATATTAATACCAAACGTAGTGAAATGAAAGTTAAAATCAAATTCAAGGTTTCGTGAACTGAAGAACCAACGTGAATTTATATTGATGATGCCTGTGTACGCCTTTCCTGCTTAGAGTTTTCAGATTCTCTTACGAGAATGTTTTTTTTAAAATAATGAATTCAATTAAAATAAATTTACATTAAGAGTTGTACGTACGTTTCACCACATATTTTCTGTAACAAATCATTCACATGATTACAAATACTTCATTGAAACACGTTTTTGCTAGTTATTAGACAAATATATTTAAATATATCTTCCAAAGAAAAAAATATGTTCATTTTCCACTCCAATAAGGATTTCACTTTAAGTAATGATGTAATGATGATATATAAACATTTTTTTAAATACCCCACTTCTCTGAAGAAGGTCCCGTTGATCATTTTATGCATCGTTAATGAAACTAATATTCTTTTCTTGAGTATACATTGGCATTACAACTTTAAAGATTTGGGATATTACATAATTTACAATAACATTGCTAGTTAAGTGAGATGTCGTGTAGTGTGCTGTTGAAATTTTGAAATGTAGAATGAAATAAAACTTTTAATATTCCTTCTTTAAGTATAAATTGGCATTACAATGTAGGAGAGACCGGGGCACATTGTCACAATTTTCACATTTTATTTTTTTGTGGCTCTCACGTAAGGCCGAAAATTATAATTTTTTACATGCAAATACTTAGTTATCTTGTGCACAACATATGTTCCTCTGTACAATGTAACTCATCCTGAACTGGACTTATTAACTCTTCTTTATGATGAATACAGTTGTGGCAATGTACCCCATATTCGGGTTAAGTCGTCACAATATCTGGGGCAAGTTGTCACATGCTATTCTAGTGGCAGTTTCATTAAATAGGTATATATTATTAATGAAACTCCTAGAAAAAGACTGGAAATGTTACTAGCACTAAATACGTAGCATGTAAAAGAGACTTAAAAGCTAATTAAATTAAAAGGTAAATTATGCTAGTTAAACAGGAAATAAAGTATATATATATATATATATATATATATATATATATACACTTTTATATTTTCTTCATCCCAAAAGATACATATATTGTTACATCAATCTTTATAGGTAAACCAGAACTTTCATGAAAACAACACTAGCTTACAGAGTAGATAATGAATCAAAACTACAAACTTAAAGGTTACAGAAAGCTGTTTCAGTAAGAAAATTTGCAAACGATAGGGCCTACACCTCCAACACACGAAATTTGCCAATCGCATTCAACTTTCTTGTGATTTTAGAGTTAATAAATTGCAAAATAACTCCTATTATAGACCTATGTATAGCTACAAAGGGAGTAAATATTATTACAAAGTTTAACTTAGTCTCATCAGTTGGCACCTCAGATTGTTTTCAATATGTTTATCCTTTTGCTTCTATTAAGTTACCAGACCTAGACGTCATCGTCAGAATCACAGTTAATACACACGTAAAACAAGTTCTTCGTCCCGCACTTTTCGTGGGCCCATCCCTTACATCGAATGCACTGAATCCACTGCTCACTGCCTGTACTTGGTCTGTATGGGTCCCCACACACTAAACACAGCGTTTCGTCGTCCTCTGAGGAAGAATCGTAATCATCTTTGGACCTTCGTCGACATTGTTTCTTAGATGGAGTTGTTTTTTGTTCAAGATTCAGTCTTTTCTTTGCAGGAGTATTGTCTTTGGCCTTGTTTCTTCTGAAATTCACAATTCAGTTTCTCTCTGGAATATCAGTAAGAATGCATGACTTGCAATTTCTTCTGTTGTTGTTGGTTTTCCTTGGCCCTGCCTTCGGGAATGGTCTGATATGCTCGGGAGTGAATTCGGTCGCTGCTTCAGACGACGTTGATGCTACCATTTCGGTAGGTGGGGCCGAAGTTCTTCCTGTTGATGCTGTTACTTCAGGCGGTGGTGATCTCCCCGTTTCAGCATCCGCTTGTGATTGGCCTAAACTAAAATTTGATGTACTTCCTTTCTGCTCTTGCGACTGTGAAATCGTGCAGCATCGGTCAGTAACATAACCTGACATGAAATCTTCTTCAGTGAATATTTCCGAATTTAATGGAAATATGGCGGTAACACGAAAATCAGCAGTAATATTTCGGGGAGTGGCAGCCATTGGAAAAGCAGTGGCAACAATGTCTGCAAAGTTGTGGATTGTGATCGTTTTTCCAGGGTTAGATTTCAACCAATTCTCGCATGCAGAGTTGATGAATTTCTTGAGAGGTCCAAACACTGACCTATCTAGTGGTTGCAATTTGTGCGAACAGTGGGGTTGGAACGAGAGTGACAGTGACAACATGCTCCGTCTTATTTGTGACAACTTGCCCCACGCGTCCTCGTTCCTCTTTGTAAAAAAATATCTGTACCAAACAATAAGATTAAGCGCATTCAAAGTACCACATTATGAAGCTGTATTTCTAACCTACATAACACACACGAAAATACTTACCGCTCTCGCTCACGAACACACAGTAGGAAAATTCCAGGACACAAAAAATTTACACTAAAGCACTGAAAACAGACAAAGCTCAACTGACTCAGCCACGTGTTGCCCGCGCACCTCTAAACGAGTACAGTTGGGAGTGACATCTAGTGGGTAAAGAGAAAGCAGCACCAGCTCGCTGACGTTTAGGCTTTTCTCAGAATTGCTACTGTGACAACGTGCCCCTTGTGACATTGTGCCCCGGTCTCCCCTACGCTTTGTTTTATTCTTCATTTCAGAACCTCATTCACACCCTACACCATATATAAATTAACTAGCAATGTTATATCATTGATAGAATATCCCAAATCTTTTAAGGGTAAAATAATATCACTGAAGCTTGATATTTTGTTTTCAACTTCATATTGACACACACACATACACACACACACACACACACACACACACACACACATGCATGCTTACATACATACATATATGGAGTTCAACCTGCCAAGTCAAGAAATCTATAAATGGAGTTCAACTTATTTCACTTTGTTTAATAACTAACAATGTAGGGTTTCATCCTGTAGGCGAGAAGTTCCCAACCCTTAGTAAATTAAGTGTAGACAGTCGCAGAGAGATTGTGCAATTATACGGTTGAAACAATTAATGCTGAAAGAGAAAAACACAGTTATGACAATGACAGATTAGTGTAGTTGTGTGGAAGAACGAAGACAAAGTTTCTTGTCGCTTAGAGGTAAATCTGGCACACAAAGGAAACTAGAAGGCGCATACAATGTCTTCGGATTACAGCTTTCAGTTCAACGTGTTAAGCTCTTCTGCTTACACGAGATCCACTACTCGAGAAGAAAAGGGAGCTAAAGGAACTTCTGCTATCGTGTAAGAAATGTATAATTAATGGCGCAAGGATCAAGTCGCAGAAAGAATAAGGAAACGAAGCGGAGAAATTACCATTTCTAGGTTCCTTTGAATTTGTCGACACAAACGTGTTGTAATTATGTCCATTTGTTACAAATTTGCATAGTTTGAATATTTCTGGAATAATGTCCAGGGCGAAGAGAGAGTGGGCAACGAATTTCCATGACAGCTTACTTTTGTGAACACTGAAACTTCTTTGAAATGTAAACATTCTTACTATTCATTTTTATAATCTTACCAATGAACGGTCAGTTTAGAAATAAACATGGCATTACTGAACAATGGAATTTTCTGAAGTTGTACGTAAAAAAAATATTAGTGTTCACGCTAAATGAGTTACCTTGGAATGATCGGTATTTTGTGATTCTAACCTCATAAAAATCGCGGTACGAATGAGTTGTTTTTTTCAATAATCACCCGGTATACTCAATCTTCCCAACGATATTCTTTTTATGGAGGTGTTTTAAGGGAAACCGTAACTAAAAATTATCGTTTTTTATTATATGTATCAACATTGTATTACATTACTGATTAACCATTTATTTTAATGAAAACTTTGATTTTGATAGATTGTTCTACCCTAAAAAGAAAGCCAATTCCTTTTATTTTTGTAATATTCTTCTTTAGTAAATTGTAACTGATGTATAAATTCTGTAAACTAATTACGATTCACGAAATCAATACTTGAACATTTTAATCGCTCGTGGTGCTTATGAAATGGATGGGAGGACTCTATAGTTGTAATGAGGCAGATTATATCCAATTCTTTCTTTAAAAAGTGTACGGACTTTAATATTTGAAAAGGATGTCAATGTGTCCAAAAAAAACAGGAGACGTAGTGGAACTGCGCAGACACCAAATACACTACGTGACACCAAATCAATGAAGTAGGTGATTGGTGTCGTACTTTGTAAGCAACCAGACGCTTGAGTGTAAAGAGAGTGAAGAAGTGCAGCGAACTGGACTGGGCTAGTTGTTCTAATCCCATTTTAAACTGTAGGCCAGTTCCTCGTATCCTGTACGTGCATAGAGAGGACTTACAACACAACTCAAGCCACAATGCAAATATTCGTTGCGCACATTCTCTTTAAAGCCAACCTCGCGATTACGTCTCGCTAAATTTAATTGCTTAGAACATAAGCTTACCGAGTCATTCACATTAGAAGCCAAATGCAGGGACTCATTTGTCTGTGTGGCTGTAAGGTTTCCTCACCCATTTGTCAGATGACCTACATCCGCCACAAAGTGTAGAGGCGACGTGTTCGCGATCAGCGTGCAAATATCGTTGTTGGAGCACAGGCGGCTTTTTGGTCTGATTCAAGATTTGGACGCTCTTGTGGTACAGGTTTTGCTTCAATAAAGATTAGTTATTAATTATAACGTAATGTTTATGGAAGATGGCAAGCAGTCGAGTGCAAAATAAATTTATTCTTCTTACGTAAGCGTTATGGGGGAAACATGGAGCCATGACTTAATGTCGTGGGTGACAGCAGTCGATATTTCACTGTACACATTTGTTGAAAATCAATAGATTGTATTCGTGAAACTTGAGGCGTAAAGGAGCTCTTTTGATTATTACTGTTATTATTTTAAAACACTGAGTAGGAAAACTTTGCGTTCATTCAGATCTAAATGGGAAATTTTATGACTGCGAGGAAACATTGTGCATAATTTCCTTCATATGAGTCACAGAACAGCAAACACAGGAAAATCTATATTTTACAAACTAGCTTCCAGGCAGACACATCTGTGGTATTTGCTTTTAAAAAAAAAAGTTGTTCTCGTTGGTAAGCAACACATTTTTTCTTCTTACCAGTACTATTTTCAAATTCTCAGCTTCAACTTTCCCATTGTTTTAATTTCCATGTTTTGTTCCGGGTGTTGTTTCTTATTTATAAGTAATATTTTTGTCCGGACATCCTGTGTGAATCAAAGGATAAAAACTAGAAAAGCTCGTGATGTTTTTAATTCGAACTTGCTTTTTTTACACATTGGTGAAATATCGTCCTTCGAGTATTACACAAGAAGTGAGTTGTATAGTAAATTATGTTTTTGTTTGTCAAGAACCACCTTAAAATCACTTCAATTTGATTAATCATAACGATGAAGATGACTTATGGGACTCGAACCCAGAACAGAGTGGCCTTCTTAACATGGTTCTAAATGTGGCTTTCCAACTTGCTAAAAATCAGACAAAAGTAGTTGAACTATTTAGTTGCAAAAAAAGGTTTTTCGCTACATATTGTCAGTAATGTATTTTACAAAATCTTCTTACCCAGTGGAGGTACATCTTGGTTCGGATCCCACTTTAAACTGTAGGTCCAGTTCAGATTAGCCTTACTGTGCATAAAGTGGACTTAAAACACCAACTCAATCAATCAAGGAAAATCTTTTCAAGCAAGTACGATGCAAAGACGTTCATTGGTCTCGAACTCTACGATGGTGATACTGCAACGAAGTGGTGAATCGTCGACTTGAAAATATTCGGCGTCCAAAACAATCGAATCAAATATAAATTTTGAATTAAATACATACCGTAATATGACACCAAGCGTCCACATAGTGTTCCACAAAGCGAGGAATTGCCGGCTCGGTGGAAGACCGTGTTAAATGATCTACTTTTGATCTTACTACCGAACATCCTTGGTTTGTATCCTGGCTTGGGCATGCGCATTCTTTGTGAGTGTCTGCTAATCAATTTAATTTAGCCATCACTCATCTTCATCGTCGTGATTAGCCAAAAGTGGCAGAAAAGCGACGCTAAGTAACAAAAATGCAAAACCGAGGAGAGAAATGACTATATTTATCTACAGTTTCTTCTTTAATCGAGGAATAAATGTTGTCAGAGGTGGGGATATGTATTTGACTGGCATGCAAAAATAAGGAATTTGATAAAAATACAACATTCATAATTTCGTCAGGTTTTATTTGCGTAATTACCTCACGAAATATTCAAAGCAATATTTCTGATTGTATTACGTAACGTTCACGGAATATGATCAGTTACTGCATTTTGATGGCATGACCTAGCAGTACACTTAGTCTTTTTCGTCTACTTTTGTCAACACATTGGACGCGTAACCTTTAAATCAACGTACAAAAATGTTAACTCATTTCAACGTATGACTAAACACCACAATTGCAAAACAATTTATTTGGATATTTTCATTGTTTAGTATGTATTGCGTGATAATATCAACCGATAGGAAATATTTAAATGACGTCATTTTCCTGAAACATCAGGGTCGGTATTATGTCTATTAACAATTTTTTTATATAAATTTTCAAGAACTAGTTGGAAGGATAAAACTGATATGTAGGAGTATCTCACTAATATATACGGACAAAAACATAGAATACTTCTGATAATTTTGGCTTTCAGCTGTCAGACTGCTGATAACAAACTGATTGATTGGTTGGTTGAATTGGGTTATTTTACGTCGCTTTTCTGCAACTTTTGGCTTATCGCGACGAGATAACAAACTGAGTGTTCTATTTAGATACAAAATATTTATAACATGAGTATTGTATATGTGTCGAGATTCATAATCTATAAACTATGTCATTATTTATCTATTTAGCAATTGAAGCTCTCTTTTTGAAAATAATGAACATAATTGTGTTTCTTAATGGCATGCACTACTCTATTCACCCACTGTATTGTTGCATGTAAATGTTTGATTGATTGATGGATTTATTTTATTTTACTTCGCGTTTTGTGCCTCTTGGCTAATTTGCGAAGATGGTGAATAAATGATGAAATTGATGAATGGACATTCACAAACAACCATGCCCGAGCGGGATTCGAACCCGGGATCTCAGGCGCCGCACATGTAAATGTTGTATGTAAGATAAGTATGTAGACGTTATGTAGCTAGTCCAGGATTCGATACCCTGTGGAGGCCCATAGTGGTTCGAATCTCACTTTAAACTGTAGGTCCAGTCCCGATTAGCCTTACTGTGCATAAAGTGGACTTAAAACACCAAATCAACCAACCAACAATATGTAGCTTAATGGTTCTATATTAATAATATTAATAAGGACATAGTTTAATGCTAGATGAAGGGAGTAACTTTCACATTATAAAATTGCAGGTGTGCATACTGGTTGCCATGAGATACAATCATGGGCGTACTTAACGGGAGGTTCAACGGATCCAACCCCCCCCCCCTTTATGGTTCAATAAAATTACTAGATTACCCGTTCTATCCACTTGTTTATAAAAATGTATTCGGACTTATTTTATTCTCCTAACTTCGAGACGTATAGGACGGGATACGGATGGGAAGAAAATTACGTAATTTCACACAATAGATGGAAGTGCAGACGAAATGTCTGCAATTTTCTGATGGTCTCGGAATTTCTATGATAAGAAACTGTATTGGGACTGTTAAATCAGTCGTATTTTTTTCCCCTTTGAATTTACTTAAAGGAATTTGGTTTTTAAGAACGCAGTGCGAGAAAACCAGGGAAGCATCGTAACTTTCTCAAGTTGTTTGACAAAAGATGAACAGAAAAGCATCAATATATATATATATATATATATATATATATATATATATATATATATATATATATATAGGTTTTTGTCTCCCTTAATCAGAGGGTCTGCGCACGTCTATGTCAATGATATACTTTGAAATAGATTTCTGTTTCTTTTTAAGAAGTGTAAAGAATATGATAATGGATACGTATATACACACAACTTCGTCGGGTCCAGCACCTCCCCCCTCCCCCCACGGAACAAGCTTCAGGTCAGCCGTGTCCCGGATTTTCACTTATGAAATATAGCAACCCTAATCATACCAAAAGTTGTAAGGGGTTACGTGAACTATATATACACGCCCATGTATAGAATCGTAGTAATGGCTCACCGCACAAGTATACGAATATTACTTAGCAGCTGCTAAGATCTCGGGAATTTACCTCCCTAGCTCAAAATTTCATGCAGAAAACAGGCTTTTTCGTCTAGTTTGATCAAAGTTCTGGGTACTTTACTTAAAGTACGTAATTTTGTCGTATTTTTTGATACAGTGTAGTTGTTGACGATCAATGGGTGGTAAGTTGAATAACCCTTTACTAAGTCCCCCGTTTGCATAAGTTGCATGCAATGATTCTTGAAACCATGTTTTAACACGAGAACCCCGCTTTGTTATCCTGCGGAAGGTATTGTTGACCCACATTTGTCACGGTTTTATCGATTGCTATTACAACTTGCTAACTTTCCAACTCCGCAGTTTTATGGATATTCATGCTTACCGACGGGACACTGAGAATAACTTACAAACTCATAAAATGCTTTCGTTGTTCACCACAATGTGGAAGGGATGAAAATATTTTACATTTTATTCAGCATTCGATGATCCTCACCATGTTATTTGTGAAACATATCGTCTTTGTATTATGCATTTTCTAAAGTAATTATCTTCTTATGATCAACAAAGTGTTACGTTCTTCATGAATATTAATGTATAATATTACTGCAACTGTAAGGAGTAAAATTTACTCCAATAGATAAATCACATTTTTAACTCGCCCAAACGTTACCACTTCACACTACTGGCTTTTTGTGCGTATTTTAGTGTATCATATTAAAATGTAAATGTAAAGTTCCCCGTGCATATAGCACCGTGCCATAAAGGGAAGGCGATGTGGGTGTAGGGTACCACACATTCTCGATCTCGGTCATTTTGGAGATAACGTGATCAGCACCACGGTCCAGCCTCCTTTACCCCTCAGGGTTGTCCCAGGTACCCATTGATTTGAGGCTGGGTTAACCCCAGAGCCGCTTTATGCGTGGACAAGGCCGGAAAAATTCCGACCTTATATATGGAATCGAACACGGGTGCAATCACACACCCTACCGAATAGACCACCGCGGCTCTATCAATTATTTTTTCATAATAATCTGTGACGTCAAAATTGCAACTCGGTATGCACATGCATGTGTTACAATAAAATACACTCAAACAAAGTTCCTGTATTACATAGATACGAGTGTTTCCTAGAGACTCTTCCCTCATCAATTTCATCATTTTCGTTGCCGCTATCAACCTAGAATGGAAGAATTTTCATGTACTAAAATATAAATACTTGTACAGTGCACGTTTTCTTTGTATCTTTCATTTAGAACTTCAACAAATAATTTTATTACTGAAATAATTGACTAAGAAGCTTCACCTTGCCGTGTTTCTTACCCCGGCAAAAATATATTTTTTTCAAATACACAATGTAGAGAAACGATATGTTGTAAAAAACAGTGATTAAATTAGAAATTACGATTAATGATAACTTACGAGTTACAGTAATAAAGTTCGTTTGTCACACGAAGTTTTGATTGACAATATGTTTGAGGAATCTCTGGAGCAGGTGAACGATTGATTGATTGATTGATTGATTTTGTGTTTTAAGTCCACTTTATGCACAGTAAGGCTAATCGGGACTGGACCTACAGTTTAAAGTGGGGTCCGAACCATTTGTGCCTCCACCGGGTATCGAACCCGAGCAGGTGAACGAAAACAAGTCTTTGCGCAAGTTGTGAAGCGAGAAGGCTCCACCAATGATCACGTGAGAGGGAACGGAATTGAGTGGAGGGGGAAAGCGGTTGCAGTTACCAGCCTTCGCAGTAGCGTGTGCTGCTTCGCTCTGCCCACTCGATTTCCTCCCTTTCTGTGACGCTATGCGCCGCCTTGCTCCAGAGATATTTGGGACAGGGTGTAAAAGCCAGACGATAAGAAATATTAAACGTTAATATACGATATTTTCTCTCTACATGTTTCCGAATAACCTTATTTGGAGATGGGTTTCAAATGATAGTTCGTATTTCTCTTTTGAATCCTCGTGGGAATAGGTAAACGTAGTAGAACGATAGTGACATATTGTGATTTGGTATTTCATAGTCTTTGTTTTTTAACTGAAATTCAATAACGTAATCACTTGAACTTGGAATATATTAATTTTTCACTCGCAGAAGAATGAATTGACTCCGGTGCAACCAATTCCAAGTTTATACCAGTTAACCCGGTTCGTCTCCCTATAAACGTGTGATTCACAAGTTTCGATCCTATCTGTGTACTTAATTAATGGGAACGTAGACTCACAAGACTTACAAATGTACAATTGCCGGTTTGAAGACTCAGGACATAAGTGAAAATATTATTCTACTACAGCGTATCTATGGAAATATCTCGTGTAGTGAGCTTCACTACATGTTACGTAGTAACTTTCGTCATATTATCACCCGTCCTCATCGTCGATATTAGCAAAAAGAAAAGCGACCGACGTTAATTAACAAAATTCATATTATATATAAGTGGTCTATTCAAAGTAGAAACTGTTTTGCATTACTGATATGAAATATCAAATGAAACAACATTTTCCAACATTGTTTGCTGTGTTAACTTACTGGCATCTTTCATCATCACTTCGTCAGCTAATGTTATATTATTGTGCATTCCGCTTTTCAGTGAAGCAAACAATTACAAGTCTCGTAATTTGATCTCAGGGACAACATAAACTGACAAATTCCTCTTGCGGAGGGAGTGTCTTTTCTTCTCGCTACTACTTCTAGAATAATGGATGTCCTGTGATTCCCAATAATATTCTTAAGCTATTGATTAGCACGATGCAGAAATTGTAGCTGAATTTTTGGCGGAAAAACTTCACTTTGCCAAATCCTCTCGGCTTGAATTTAATATTCCGTTTAGCTTCATCAAAACTTCTGAGGATTTCCTGCTGCTAATTGAATTTCATCACCGAAGACTTTCCTTGAGATTTAGTTAAATATTTAAAGAGACTGAAGTATAAGACATGATGACAGATTTTAAAACATTACTCACTACTTTTTGTTACTTCCAAAAGTGGTTAAAATTCAAACACATGCTACCCTTTGTGCAAATATGAATGTGTAACAGAAATTGAGTGAGAATTAAAGATATTCTCTTAAATTATGTCATCTCCGTTTGTCTTCTTTTCAAAAGAGAAACTTTATCTTTTTTGCAATTTGTGTCAGGTCAGTCACTCCCATGGAACATTTAGAACACAACTTTTGATTTTTACATTCCTTATTTTACATTGTATCTTCTACGATTCCATTCTTTCAGTATATTGTAACACAAATGTTAAGTTTTCCGTTGTGTTTTTGTATATTTGTCTTTTCTTTGTATATTTGCTTCATTATCCTTTTTGTTGCATTTTTATCCATCGTTCTTGGAATCAATTGAATATTCTCAAAAATAATTTCATAGCTACTTCGTTAATTGTTCTTTTACTTTATTTTTGTTTGAGTAAGACTTCTTTTCGCACATAAATCTGCTTCATGCAAATCTTAAAGTCGACAGTCGGCATAAAAAGTGGTCATATTTGTTGATTTATTAGCATGTAACTTCGCTATTCTGCCGCTTCTGGCAAATAGCAAAGGTTGGTCGTAGTTGATATAAGTAACCGGCCACCCTACATCTGTATCCTTATAAACAGACAAGTTGAACTGAAGTATAAGAGATATCATTCAATTTGAAAATCCATGTAAAGAAAGCAATAATGGAGAAGATAATTTTGAGTTGCAATTCTGTAAATCCTCTTGCATCGTAAGACACTTTCAGGAGCTTTTAAAGTAAAGTGGGGGAAGGCAAAGTGTGAAAAACTAACACATATTATTATTTGTTATTTTCAGACTTTGTCTAACAATCCGACCCATTACATTTAGATTTACAGGCAAAACAATAATATTCCTTTTTCGAGCTTATAATTTATGTAGCTACTAGGCACAACACTGTTACTGTACTTGTATTTTAGTTATTTATTTTATGTAACTTTTGGCTAATCGCAAAGATAATTGATTGATTTGATTGATTTGCTTTATTTACTTCGCTTTTTGTGCCACTTTTGGCTAATTTGCGAAGATGGGGATGAGTGATGACATGATGAAATTGATGAATCAACACTCACAAATATCCATGCCCAGGCCGGGATTCGAACCCGGGACCCCTGGCGTCGTAGCGTAATCGCAAAGATAAAGATGAGCAATGATTGCATGACACTGATGAAGGGACATTCACAATGAACACTCATGGACGGCCAGGATTCGAATCCTGGTACTTCCGTGGCGAGATCAAAAGTCGACCAATTAAGGTGGTCGACCATCGATCCGGCATACATTGATTGATTGACTGAATTGGGTTATTTTACTTTTCTTTATTCCTACGTTTAGCTAATCATGAAGATGAGGATAAGATTGATGAAATTGGTGAAGAGACACTTACAAATAACACCCATGCCCACGCCGGGATTCGAACCCGGGGCCCTGTCGTTGTAGCGCTCTGTGTCATGGAGGTCGGCAAGACCTCCTGTTATCTAAAGTATTAATTTATCTTGTAATTTGCAGCCATCTAACATGATACGTGGAATGTCGAGAGAAAGTTATTCATCAGGTGAACGCAGTTTAGCATTTACGGAAATCTTAAAATCAGGATTCATGAAAAGATATTGGGACCTCATAGTTTAAGATGTACGATATTTCTCATGGATGATGTTTTGCATTGAAAACATTCAGCAAGACGATATCTTATATGATCAAAACTACCATAGATGGAGTTTATCTATAGAGACAACTCCATTTATGAAACAACTACATTTGATTTTGTCTAACTTCCGCACAAACTGAATAAAGTAGAAGCGTATTGCTATTTCTATTTCTAGCACAAGATAAATAATAGAACTGCTACTCTGTGCGTAAATTTGATTCGAAAGTGGCGATGATGGCTGTTGTTTACATGCGAATCCAAGAAAAATACAAGGTTTCAGTTGTTTGGAGCTTCTCTTTTACAACGAACATCTCTCACCATCTAACAAGCTCTGAGTCTTCTATGAAACGTATTACTCAGTGTTCCAAACACATTGACAATCCATAATTCTATGCAGTGACTGTACACATATTATTTATGTTTTCTAACAATTTTATTTTTATTTCTTTGCCATTGTAAAATGTAGTTTGGTATGCCTTCTTTGTTTAATATAGCAACCAAAGTACAAAATAACTAGGTGTGAATTAATATTCTAATCCGCATACGTTTTCAACCTTCCTTGCTTAAGGTTTTAAAAACGAATGGTTTTAAAAATTCGTCCCTTTTCTTCCTCTGGTCGTTGATTTTTTTTCTCACCATTACATCCCACCCTTCGTCTACGCTGCTGTTGACATCCGTCCTTAATTATGGCCGTTCCTGGGAAAGTAATTCACGTCACATCATTGTATTTCTATATTTTCTTCCTCGCATTGCGTACAGAAAACAAGCAGCGTGTACGCGTCCGATCAATAATACGAGAGGCTGTCATTCTTCGAAAGGTTAGGCTTCATTAGCCGCCAAATCGATGCAGAAGGACATGCAAAGTTCCAAAATTCAGCAACCGTCTTTCGAAAAGCGATCGCAGCCTGCCTTTCTGTGATTATGGCCGGGCCAAGGTTGCGCTATGGTCGGTTATCTTCTCGCCTCTGTTTCGATAACAGAGGGTGGTATGGGTGGAGATGGTGACGAAAATTTCGCCTTGTGAAAAGAGTCCTCCCCCTCCACCTGCCTTCTCTCGGAGCAGCCATCACGGTGGTCCATAGAGGCGTCAGCTCACACATTCTCGCTGTTTCTCTTTTATCGAGAGGGCCACGGGACAGAAACAAGGACGACCGCGGACTAATATTAACCCTCCCCTCCCCCTTTTCCACGCGCACCTCTCTCCCTCTCTCTCTCTCTCTCTCTCTCCCCTCTCTCTTTCTGCGGAATGAATAAAACAGCGGAACTGAAAACCTGGAATAGGTAATAAAGTTTATTGATGTGGCCTAATTTGGCAGAGGCTTCGTACGTGCCACCCAACAGTCACGCAAAGAGCTTGGCCGGACGACTGCGGGCGGCGCACCAGACCCCCCATTGTATTTTCAGTGTGTTTCAACAATGAAAATGCGAATCGATGGAAATGCACGAGCCTATTCACGCGACTTACATGTTTGATTTGTTTGACAACCGTTCGCCGAAAGGTGCGCTACCTCTCCCTTTTCTCTTCCCTCCTCAATTTGTTACGTCTTTTTTTTTTCGTGTACCGAAACACTTAACGGCATAGTTTCAAAAGACACTTCCTTCTATCCGGAAGGCAGGTCGTCGATGCGATACTTGTTTACGACACTTTACTTGCCGTAACAATTTGTCATGTAATGGACGCACTTGGCATCACGGGCAATTTAACTCAAGTGTTCGAATGGTTTGATGCAATAATAAAGCATTTACGTTTATTAATTATCCCGTGTGACTTTAACCTTCATGTTTAGTTAATCTTCACAACAAAAAACGTTGAAATTGATCACCACACATAGTTCTCTAATAAGACAATATCTATATTTTAAAATATATTGATGACACTTGAAATACACAAATTGCACATGTAATTTTTTATAATCCGTTCAATTGTTTTTTTAAATCATGCTAAGTTCCATGTTTAGTGATGGATTCCTTAGGTTTCTAAAATATTTAGAACATAAAATTTTACCTTAATGCCTCATAACTGTACTATTGGTATTTTAAATATATTTAACAATAATTGTGTACTAATTCCATATCTAATGTTCAATACTTTATTACATAATTTGGTCAAATTAAAATTCACAGGTATTGTACAGGATATTATCGTTGCGTTTAAAGAAGATTAAAATTCGACTAATTCTAAAACATGGTGATGTTGCACTAGTAACGATTTGTAAAATACCGTGATTTATAATTTCATATTATTGTAGAAATTATATATGTTATTTTTATCCCTGTGTATTTTCTAATGTCAATAACACATACTTATTTATTATTACAAGTGTTGTACATTTACTTAATAACTGGTAGTACTTTCTGAAGTCGAGGAGTACAACAACCACTTAGATGCTGCAAAAGTAAATTTCCATTTTAATTTGCAAATTAATTACAAACTACGTGCAAGATATTATAATCTTCATACATCCTTAATTTTAACATATATTATGAGCTTGATTTAATATTAGGTTCGGAGCTATCTATTTGGAAAGTCTTAGTTAACAAACCCAAAGCATGATTTAGCTCTCCACCTCTACGGCCAAGTGCCTTAAGTTGACTTGCAGTCTCGCAACTGAAGGTCTAAGGTACCTTGTATTGGTGTTTTCACATTAGTGTTTCTTTAAGTAGTCTATCCATCATTCATTTTTGTCGCTGTGATTCGTCCAAAAAAGTGGAAAAGCGACGTAAAATAAAAATATTGAAAACATAATTTTACTGAAAATCACAAAGCATATCCGATTAAGCCAATCTTAACTTTAATTTGATTTGCTTTTTTTTTACTCGAAAACTTTTGTATAGTGGTTGCAGATATTTACCATTTTTCATCACAGAATTCCAGTTCATATACTTACTTTCTTCTGATGCTAAATAAGTGTCTAGATACCTCGAGGTTTGATTTGATTTGATTTAGTTTATTTTACTTCGCGTTTTGTGCCTCTTGGCTAATTTGCGAAGAAGGGGATGAGTGATGAAATGATGAAATTGATGAATGGACATTCACAAACAACCAAGCCCGACCGGGATTCGAACCCGGGACCCTTGGAGATACCTCTAGGAAAATAGACTTAAGTGACATAGCTTATTACAGCCATCTGCCTGCAAAGTTATGTCATTATCAAACTCTCTTCTCCATTATTATATTTCAAATACATTGTAAATATTCGAAAATTGTGTGAGAGAATGGATAGATGAGTTGGGTTGTTTTGTGCCACTTTTGGCTAATTGCGAAGATGTGAATGAGTGATGATAGGATGGAATTAATGAAGAAACACTCACAAAAAACACCCATGGGCAAGCCGGATTCAAACCTGAAACCCCAGGCGTCGTAGTGCGCTGTGCTAACCACTCCGCCACGGATGTCGCCATCCTGACTTTCAAACAGATATAACATTAATTTATTACTTGTTTTATACAAAAATTCTCGATTAATGTTCCTTTTCAATGAAGTAATTGCTAGAGAATCTCTACGTTAGGGACAGAATTAAAATTTGTGAACAAAAAAAGAAAAGTACTCGGGTACGTCACAAGAAAGATGGAGATGAAGAGTTCATCTTCTGCAATTTTATTTGAAATTCTCCAAAGAATGGTACCACCAGTGCCAAAACCTTACACTATTTAATTTCCTGGTAACCTCGTTTGTGGATGGGCATTGTCAACGTCTTCAGGAATGGGTGGAACCGACCTTTCGTGTCGCTGTTATAATACTCCAAGAAGAGAGCCATGTTCCGGCTTTTTTCGTGCATACCAGCATGTTAAGCAGCAAGATGTTGAAAGATGGTCAATCGCCCTGTTTGAAAGCAAGATAATTTCCATAGAGATTTATCGATCGTGAAAAAAATCTTTCAACAGAACTACGCAATACGCGTGGGACATCTGCCCCTAATGTTCTTTTCCCACGTTTGCTGCCTGCAAATCTTGTTACGGAAATCTTCGTGCTTAAAGTGTAATCTTGTGTGGTTTAAACTTTCTTGTTTGTAACGATGAAATTTTCGAGTTATATGTGAAGAAGTAGGATGGTATGTAACTTCTTGGTAAACCAAAAACTAAGCTGCCGAATACCACTTAAGATTTATGACATTATGCACGTTAAGGAAAATTAATATAAGTTGTCTATTGATTTTGTTCGAGTGTTTCAATCACTTTTTAACGACTACCTTATTCCGCTCTATGTGATATAAGCTATAAGTAACACGTGATTTGACCCACATATATCGCCTCGATGGCTGAGGGCGTCGAGTAGTGTCGAATCCGAATGTCACCACCCCGGTTCGAGTCCTTGTCTGGATGCGGGTGTTCCTTTGTGAGTGTCCCTTCATCAATCTCATCCGACCATCATTCACTCATTACGTTCGTCGAAATCAACTTAATGTAGCAGTAATATGCAAGATAATACAAATGCCATTATACTAATCCGCCGACCTTTGTGGAGGAGTAGTTAGTAAATCACGCTTCGACGCTAGGGGTCTCGGATTCGAATCCCGGCCTGGGCATGGGTGTTCTTGGTGTGTTGCGTGATTGATTTGATTTATCTTACTTCGCTTTTCTGCCACTTTTGGTTAATCGCTAAGATGAGGACGAGTGATGAATTGACACTCAGAAAGAACACCCATGCCAAGGCCGGAATTTGAACCCGGGACTCTTGTTCCTTGTGTGTGTCCCTTCATCAATTTCATGCAAAAAAAGTCAGGGTAATCGACATCTGGTTTTGTAGAATTTACTGCTCTGTTAAAGTGCAGATTTATGTTAGTTTCATTGGAGTCGCTCGAACATTGAACAGAGCCTGCGATATATTCATAATTATGTATTTTCCCTCAAGTGGTAGATCCCCACGCATGCGTCTTTTTGTAGAGCTCAGACAATCCCAGTTTATGAAATGCCCCCCATATGCCTTGTGCACGATGGAAGAGCAACCTCTAACCAAAATGTCCAAATAGCGGCCTACTCAAAATCCAATGGAATTTAGTTGATCAAAAATTCATTCCTCTTTCCTCTGCCTATGCTATGTACGAGTGAATAACTGATTTGATAAATAGGCGTTTATTATATTTATAATTGATTGTAGTGTTGATGTTGAATGCAACTGAAAAAGAGATATCTAGAATATCCTTGATGTTAATTATTTCCCTCTTCCGGTTTTAAGGTGAAACGGGAAAAGGTGAAAGAGGACTTCCCTTTTCGCCTAAAATTGACCACTGTAGGTAAACCTGTTTTCATGTGCTGATAAGGAGGCCAGCGGACTCTTTTACAGTCTGATTAAAATTTATTGCAGTTCATCGGAAGTAAAATTACAATCTTACACAGAGAGAGAACCCAAATATTCACTGTTAAGTTAGAGAACCTTATAGCTACCAGTCGCATGTGAGCTTTTTAAGGTCAATAAGTGCTTAATTGAGATTGATGTGTTTCGAAACCCTTTGATCTCTATCTCGTCTTTTTAAAACGAAATGAATGTTGCACAATACCTTAACTACTACATATCCTTGCATTTTAAATACCTTTGTTTTAAATCTGTGGAGCCTAAAACAAAAGTATCTGCTAGCTTTCTTACTCGAACGCTCTGTAGCCTGCTCTGGTATTATTCAGTCGTGAATTTCATTAGGAAATTATGCGTTACCTTGGATGCCAGTTGGTGGAACAGAATGTTTCCCACACAAACATATATTGAATATAAAAAGAAAAATGTGGAGGTTCACAGGGAATAACTCCAGCTGTCTTTGTGTGAGCTACAACCGATTTACATATGTTTCATCCAATATTCTTCTACCGACACTTTGTTCGTGTTATTGATTTTTTACCTGTTTCTTCTTGGTGGAACCTCATTCTCAGAACTTTCTAACTTACGCTAGTTGAATTTGTTTACCTTTGTCTCATGTATATGGACATTACGTGTAATGAAGGATCTTATCGGACTCAAGTATAATCACCAGTGCGTGAGAAAAAGCTGTGTTTGTACCACACACCTGCTTCTTTTTAGACATCCTCATTTTACCTCGATAAAAGAAAATATACGGAAAACTTCACGATTAGCAGTCGAATATAGACAATTGTTACAGACAATGTTTACGTCTGCTTGGCATGTTCTATTTTTTAAATTGATGGCCTTGTTAGCAAATGGAATTGAAGCCATTTGCAGTTGGTTCGTATAGTATTAGTTAAATAACGCCAAGCTTTAATCGATAATTCGATTACGCAAACAAATCAATAATCCCCTTAACGTCGTACAAACGGACCACCGTTTCGCTTCGTTTTTCTTCCTCTTTTCCCCTTTCCCTTGCGAGGAGGTAAGTAGCTGAAAGGTTCAAACATTGACCTTAATGCGAGAGACCGAAGTCGTCGTCTTCAACATCTTGTATATTTTAGGAATCTCTGACTTGCTTTATTGAACCGTGCAACCCTTGTTTGCTGTTCACTCAGCTCAAAATGTGGTTCACTTGTAGAATATTCTCACTTTCTTGTTGAAACAAATTATAAAAAAAGTAATTTTTACTGTTGCTGCAAGTCGGCACTAATACCATAATCATATTTAGACGCACAAGTTTTTCATCTCAGAGATGAAACCATAAGATTTATGACATTTACCTTATTTACTGAAATTAGAGTTTTAGAGATGTGTATGTACAGGGTATATATTTATTTCTGTTTAGTGTAACTATGGGGAATCTGTCTCGTTAGATCATATTTGAGAATAATTAATGTACAACCGCGTAAAGGAAGTTTGCTCAAGATTCAGAATTCGGCAAGTCCACTAGTAATAATGTCTTGCACGTATATACTTAAATAAAGGTATTCTTGACATTTATGCTTCATATAACTAGAACGGAATAATTTCCTAATTGGTCTGCTACGTCTTTCATTACCTGCAGTATAGGAATGAAGCAACTGAAGATTTCCCTATCCGTGTATTTCCATATAAATATAAATAATGTATACGATTTTCTAGTATAAAGGACAGCGACTTTCGACAGCAACGCACAGATGCACAGGACTGGGTGCTCCACTTTAAAATGAAACGAGCATCATTGTATTTTATCTCTCTGCGTGAATGAGTATCTCCCCGATGTCGAAATGCCGCTTTCATTTGGTGGTGTTCGTAGTTATATTCCTCGCAGTTACCCGTCGAAACACTCTGGACAGTACTGAACTATGATCAGAGATAAACGCTGAACATGATCACGTTGTTTGTCATGATTAATTTAACAATATCTACTGCCCGCCTTTGATTGCTTAATTAATTACATTCTTTCCTTCCTTATAATATACGTCAAAGATTGTTTTTTGTGAACAAAACAAGCGTTTGTTCTCATATGGCCGTTGTTGCGTCATTTCCTTTCCTCTGTTGCGTGATGTTGAGAGAACGGAGTGCATTACATTTGTGGTGCCATTCTCCAATTCACTTCATACGCATAATGTTAAACGCACTGTACTTGCAGTTCTCGTGATAATAGAATTTGGAGTCAATTACATGCTAACGTGTGTTCATTAAGGTAGCAAAAAAAAGCAGTTCATCCGGTGAGTAAATTTCCCAGTGTGATTCTGGACCATTCATGGTGCCGTAACGGTTGCTTGTGTTGAAGGATTTACCACATAACGGACATTATGTGGGGCACACAAAGCTGCACATGATTATAGAATGTTGTAATCAAGTTTCAGTGTTCTTCCCACTATTCGCAGTAATAAAAATTGGTTATTGGAACATCATTAGTGACAAACTGCTCCCACGCTAGTTTTATGAGTAAAGTTTGTCTCCGCGCAGCTGAAGCAAGGCTTGAGAGCGAAATCTAGAGATAAATTATGACGTTGAATATTGCCCTATGTTGTTGTATCTGTTTCCTGTTCCGCCCAGAGTGCTATATTCGAGTTTAGTGTTGGAATTAGGACTTAATCTCATGTATTGCAATGAACTGCGCATAAACTCGTCACGCGGATTGAGGCATAAAGCGAAAGAGAGCGCTGTTGCGTCAATGGGAGGATGAAAGTCATTTTGTAAATCCAACCTTTTAAAGAAGCTTATGAAAACTTGAATATATGATAATTAGGTCCTTGAAACAATTTCCGGTATTTCCAGAGTTAACTTCGGAAGTTAACAATAGGTTTGTATTACTTTCTGGGTTTGTAATTTTCTTATTTTACGTCGCTTTTCTGCCGATTTACGCTCATCTCGACAATGATGATGAATGATGATTATGAAATTGGTGAAGATATCCACAAAGAAAAACCAATATCCACGCCAGGGACCGTCGTTGATGAGATTGTTAGTCCCGGACTCAACACACTTGGCCACCAAGGTGACGTGGTTGTTACATCAGGTGTATTTTTTTTTATCAAATGTATTGCAAACTGAAAACAAGACTATAGGTCGTAAGATATAACTCTGCTCTCTTCCCAGGTAAACATATGACGTAGTACTGTACGCGTCAGTCAGCTGGCCAAATTAAGTCAAGTTCATGGTTGCTGCCAGCCTCTTTGGCGAAGTGGTCAGCGTAACTCGTTACGAAGCCAGATACAACCTGGCTGTGGTATGGGTGTATTATTGCGCTTGTCTCAATATCCATTTCATCATTTCGCCATTCACTCCATCATTTCAATTAACCAGTGAGGTAGAAGAGTGACGTAAAACAGACGAAATAGACATAAAGTTATTAGTTGTTGAGAATATAATAGTAAGTGTTCTCTACAGGCACACTCGGTGTGAGTAAAATTAATATTCTGAATTATAATACGTTAACACTGAGAGACTAGCATTAACTTTGACACTGTAATTTGAATGTCATTTGGTTAGAATAATTAATACAGTAAACCACCACACCTACATGAATTACCAAAACTATGCAAACCATTAACACACCTTTGACCGATATTTAGCTCTAGGCTACCCAACAACGCACTTACCATAAACATACAACTAATAATGTTCACCCCTCTGTCAGTCAACAGTGGCTCATACATCAAAATCTCTGAACACTTCGTATCATAACTCAACAAATGGAAATATATGAAAAGGATACACTAATAAGCTTTGATGTATAAATCCGCTTCACAATGGTACTCACTGAGAAGCACTAACAGTGGTAAAATAATGGACTTCAGAAAGATAGTACACTTCAGAACCGAACAACACTCATGGTTGAAGTCATCGCACGGTTACTGTCCAAGTATCTGTATCAAGATAACGCACTTCCAAACAGACACGGTCTTGTACCAACAACAAGAGGGTATGGAAATAGGTTCAGCACTATTACCAATACTTGGCAACATATACATGGAACACTTCGAACAGACAGCTCTCACTCAAAGTACCAGAAACTCTAATACACTAAGTATATACGTAGATATGTTGATTATAGATTCGTAATATTGTCACATGGAAAGGACGCAAACACTCTAGCTATTGCATTTAAAATGGTTATTGGCCTGTAGTCCTTATCATTTATTTTTTCGACATAGTTCCACATTTCTATGAAAACGCCAGTTGTTATGATCTGTTATAAAACTAAACTTATTGGGTACAGACAACCATAACTAATAGTTATGTTGAAGAATAACATAACAACTTAAAAGCAAGAGACAACATAACTAAGAGTTAGTCATCCACACCTAAGCAGACATCTCCCTAGGTTATCATAAAAGATAAACAGAATTGGTTAAAAATTACAGCTTAAGCAGTAAGAAGACACTAAGCAAGCTATCAAAAACCAACCCAGAAAACCCCATACGAGCTAGCAAGAACTGGATACACATTATAGCTTGTGGATGTGGGCGAGCTTACATAGGAAAATCTGGAAAACCTCTAGATAATATGGTAGATGAACACAAGCAGCACACAGGCAAAGGTAAAATGGATATGTCGAAAACAACCAAACATGCATGGAATGACTCGCATAACATTCTACATAAGGAACCGAACTGGAAACTGAGGATAATCAAAGAAGCAGCCTTCTAAGCAATGTCCCAAAACCCTTTGAACTATTTCAGCTTACAATTCGAGCCATTTTTGTCCCCTCTTCTAAGAAAATAGAAATAATGGAGGAAAAAGTACTATAAAATTACGGAGGGCGCCGTGCAGCAGTCGGTTAGCGCACAAGATTTGTAGTAAAAATCACAGGCCTCCAGTAGGTTCGATTCCCACCACCAGTAAGAAAAGATTATTTTTCACCTGAATACGAGAATGCTGAATGCTCTCTTGTAAGCTAGTGTTAGAATAAATATCAACAAAATCACTAGTCATTGAATTATGTCCAATTAACATTGCATGCTAATTGCAGGAGACATTTGAAAGCTAACGTGATCCAAAGTTATATTAATGAAGAAATTTTTAACCGTACCAGTTTTTAAATTATTTCATTATTTTGTTTTATTGTAATGTTTATTATTTATTCCATCATTTTGTCCATTGGTTTTAATGTTTTGTAACGAGACACGGGAACTAAAATAAGAAAACATAACTGGAATGGATTGGTGGTTGTATGTTTATCTTTTGCTGATAAGACAGTTTTATTGAGTGTATGTATAAAGAGATATTAATTGGGGTTTTGTAAAACATGTTCTCTTAGACCTTGAAAGTTTGGTACAAATGTAACATTATTTAAAAATGCCTCTTGCATTACTTCGCTGTCACACATATTGCGAGCTCTTCTAAGATTTGGAATACTATCCAAGTAAGTAGACTTGCCTTCAAAATATGCCTGAGAAGGATGATGGTAGGGGGTGAGTTTAATAACTGGAAGATAATGGCACTTCTCCAAGTCTTGTAAGAAGCCGTTTCAGCACGCAAAACGCAAATGTTTTACTCTTTGTTTTAAGCACTTTCAAACATAATTAGGTGTAATTATTCGAAGGTTGTACAATGCAGGTTATTAAGTTCGCTCAAGAGAGAGAATTGCCTCGGTTTCAATGTGAGAGACCACTTTATCCCATTCGTTGAAATTAAGTGCATCCTTCAGCATGTAAATTCTGGGTTGATTGACACGTGTAGCTCGTTCGTTTGTAGCGGATGTGCCGAGTCACGCATCTGGGAATTCTTTATGTCTGCATGCCACGCAGGTTCATCCTTCGTTTCTCATCGAATAGAAATCTAATAGTAAACGTTTCTTTCGGCTTTATTTTAGACACGCTCTGGCCGATGTTTGCTTGTTTGTCAAAGCTTGTGAAGGCCTTCAACAACTCTGCCTAAAAAGATACGAGAGAACAATTAGCAAACGCGAACTATTCCTTTAGGGTAATGTTTTATGCAAACACTCTGCAGTTTGTACTATTACCCATATAATTTACCGATGGGCTTCGTTTGAACGCACACTTACTTCGCTCTTAATTTTAATAAATCCGATGATAAATTTCGACACTTGCAAAGAATGTTGAGTCCGTTTTAGTCTCAGACAGACAAATCTGGACTGGGCTCACAGTTTAAACTGATATTTGAAACACACTCTAATATGCCTTGAATGGTATTCCAAACCCTCCACCTTCGTTTCATGGTAACAGCTTTAGCCACTACGCTATCATGAAAGACCTCACCGTATTGACAAATGTGATCGTTGTGATCAGTTTCGAATCGCATACAATATTAAAAGTTGTGAAAATACTATATCAGTCAAACCAATCGACTTCTTTAAAATAATTATCAATTATTATTGTTTCCGAACTAGTACGAACACTATTAGTATTACTACATAAGTATTCCAATGGTAAAAGATAGGTAAAATGCTTCCCTGTGCATTGCACCACGCCATGAAGGCGTATAGGAGGTGCGGAGTTAGGGCCCCACACTTTCTTGATCACGGCCGAAGGTGGGAATGATGTGATCAGCTTGGATATTATCTACAGTTACAGTGATTAAATTTATCAAAATTAATATAATTATATTCATCATTGCTAATTTTTTAAACATTTCATTATGTGAATTTGCACAAGCACTAAATCCTAATCATCGGGCTTTGTTCAACGAGATGAAGAACGATCCCTTTTGTTTTCGATGCTTGTGCTCGTGGCTCTTCGCTTGGATCCATTAGATGCTTCAAACAGCAAGCCACTCCTCTTATCCTTTACTGATTGACATTTGTCTGACATGAGCAACATATTGGGCAGGGATGTGCACGCGCGAAATTGATAACAACACGATGAATTATCCTGTCAATGGGGAGCGAGTAATTGAGATGTACCGTCTTCCATTATAGCGTATAAATCATTCGACAGTTCCCAGATGTGTCCATGATAGCACATCTGATTGGTGGCGGCTCACACCAGTTTCTCTTAGAAGCCTCTTTCACGATGTCAATACAAATGGCCCCTACTAGAAGCCAGGAAGTTAGATATAAATTGGATTTGTAATGTTCCCTTTAATGTTATTTCTCATTCAGAGTATCAATATTAAATACTGAAGTGATGTTGGTTTTTATTGGCATATTCTGTCGAGTTATTTACAATTTTCATCTGCCATATAGGGCAACTTTTCTTCCATTTATTTCCTATTTTTTTACTTATTGTACAAGTCGAAGGATGTCGAATAAAGAGAGAAAGAAGAATATGCAGGAGAAGGGTACTAAGAAGCCTTGGGTGTATTCGTTGGGTGTATTGGTTATAGAGTGAAATGTCAACAATATGAATTGTTGAAGAAATATAAAGATTTGATGGGAAAGAGAGAAAATACATTTATATAGGAAAGTCCTTTTGATAGAATGAAAAAAGTTATTCCAACAATAACTGTATCTTGAAATGCAGGAAACGTTCTTGGAAATTTTGAGATTTTATTGAAAAAATACTGTGTTAGTATGGTGACGAGTTTTTGTAGTTTGTATTGAAAAGATTTTCCATGTTTTTAACGGTGGCCCTAGATAGTTTAGGACACTTGCATGGAATTTACGGTTATTACTGTATAATAAATTCTACCGGAAAAGCAGCTTGAGCAAGTTGGTATGTAGTACCGAATGATTTTACTTCAGTGGAAAATATGATTGACTTTCATTCGGGGGATCGCAGTTTCAACTTGCATGCCCTTCTCCCACTCAAATTTACTATAGAACATTACATTATTGTATCTACAAGCTCAAGAGGACACTTTTTATAAATAGAAAATATGCTTGTCAGAATATAAATTACAGTTGAAACTGCAACTTTAACAACTTGTTAAATTTGAAAACAGAGTCAGTAGAGGATGGATTTCGTCAACTTCTGTGACAGAGTGATTAACGTATTACGCTACAAAGACAGTGGTCTTAGGTGTGTATGCATTGCAATGCATAGATGTTTTTATTGTTTGTTTTTACTCGATTATTTTTTCTCGTCCAGATTAACCTAAAAGGAAGAGAAACGACATTAAACAACAACAAATGAAATACAGTACCGGATGAAATAATTAAACAGAACATTATTGTTATTGCATTTGAAATTTTTTGCTACACTCATCATGATTCATGGAAAGACAATGGGAAACACCCGCAATATTCCTCTGGCGAGAAGACAAAACTCATGATTTCGTAGGGCTCGAGAGCAACTAATGCCGTGGAGGTAGGCTTTTATTCATTTGCTAGCTAGTCTTGCTAGTCACCTTGTCTCGAAATGAGAATTCTGAACGTAGGTGCTCAAGTGAATATGAAACCGTGCAAAATGCGTTTGCTTCTAAAGTAGAGCTCTAAAATCCACCCATTGATTCATGACTTTCGAATGATGTTCAGTCTCTAAGGTTTTTACTGGTGTCATCAGTTCAAAACCAGCAGAACATTGTGTCTTTCCACTAGAAATACAATGCACTATTAATGGTAATTTTTCTTGGAGTCAGATAAAATTTCCTATAGAAATCTTTATGTTCATATACACAGACCAAATCTGTAACCTTTCATTTCAGAAAAGTATCGTTCTCCTTTATCGTCGATACTGAATAGTTTTTATCGTTTCATACTAATTCAAGTCACGTGCCTCACGTCATGACAAACCGACCCCTGTCTGTCTTCCCTTTATTTCTTCTGCTTTTCATGGTTTCTTCCCTTCTTCTGGCCCCTCTTCTTGGACCATATTTATATAACGATCCATTTTTCAAAGTCGTGCAATACTGCTTTGGTTTCGCTGTTTATCACATCTTCTCATCACCGCGTAGTTATTTCCCGTGGCTTTTTTTTTCCTCCCTTTGCCAGCTCCGATCACGTAGTGTTTCGTTTAACGCAGTTCCCTTTTATGGCGTCTTAAATGAATTTCCTTTAAAGTTGACTGACTCGGTGGTAGCAGAGGGCAGGGCCGTGGCCACCACTGGACGCCGCGACGTGCTTTGGGCTCCAACACAATCCGCTCAAGCGAGAAAGGCTGATCAACTGCCTCAAACATCTTCTGCCGCCGATCCGCTTAGCTGAATTCCTTTACTCCGTCCGTTTCTGCGTTTTCTTTCTTCGGAACTCCCGTGGAGTTTCTTGAAATGCAATCTCAAAACGTCTTAAGGTCGCGTGCACCTAGAAACTCCGGACTTTTTCGTCGGAAATAACCTTTTTCAAAGTTTTTCACTTTATCGTACTTCTGCGGAGGTTGGCTAAAGAAAAAAGAGAAACTACATGAGATTTTTTTTTACGTTAAATTTTGCGTCCTTTTGTGTGCTGGACAAACATATCGTTCTTTCAGATGCCTGACTTCACCTCTTGAGGAAGTTAAGATTGAAACTATTCTTGAAGGGATCATTCTTCAAATTTCATTTGCCCAGTCCCTTTGACAGTAAATATCAGATTTCTATACAAATATCGGACTTTCTTTCAGCTCTTGAAGAGCAGTGTTCACAAAATCTTACTATGAGAATGAATTCATTGTGCACTAACGAGTAGAACGAGTAAATACTCGTATTAATCAATACACTAAGGCTACTTCGAGAGTTCATCCACTCTTGCATTAGACCACCCAAATACAGAGTACAGGTTAGTTTCTTTCATTAAGTGATTCTCTTTGAATTGGACTCAGTAGAACTTCATAATGGATATCTTGACAAATCATGTCCAGTTGTCGATATATTTGTATATAGTAGAGATTGTCAGTGTTAACAAAATCATAGCTGTAAGAACAGTGATGTTGATTCAAATTCGAAGTTGACCTTTGAAATAATTTTATGTCAAAATTACAAACTGGTTTTTGCTTGTGATTGCTTATGATAGCCACATAGATATACTTGACATAATCAGAATAACACGAGTAGTAGAAACATATTTTGAAGAATTGATAATTATACTCTATGAGGGACAGTCAAAAGAGTTAGTTGCCGAAGCATAAAGCAAAGAATATGGGGTGCACTTCTGACCAATTTGGTATTTATTTGAAAGTACAAAGCAAGAGTTACCTCTTGCATAATCGCCAAGTTTATTTAAACACACATCGTAGTTTGGCACGAGTTTTGCCGTGCCTTTTCCGAAAAATTTCCGTCCAGCGTGCATGAGCCCTATCTGTGCACTCTCACTCGAAAGTCCCAACTCATGTGCGATCTCGACCATTGTGATGTGCCTGTTGCCAACAATCATTTCGCGATCGCATCGAAGTTGATATTTTTCTCTGCCAGAAATCTTCTTCACTATCCGTTCGTCCGTTGTCGAACACCGTGTACTATTTTACCATCACGTGGCGCGAAATTTCGTTGTTACCGTACGATTCACGCAGTTGGCCATGAATGTCATTGGGGGTGCACATTTATACCGACAGAAAATAAGTGACTGAGCGGACTTACAATTTGGATGCTACTTGAACGCACTGGACATGTTCACAACTTCTAACGGACCAACTGCTCCGCCACATCGAAAACGCCAATATAACTGTGAAACGAAACTATAACCAACGTTACCAACAAGTTTCATCAAAGTATCTCTGTTAGACAAAAAGCTCTAGGAGAGTGTAACAACCGACTTTTTGACTCAGGCTTGTAGTCCGAAATCTTGAGAAACAGCGTAGCGTTTTAGCTACTTTCAAATAAGCTTTATAAAGTGTTCACAACGGTATTCCACCAATTTTGTCCATACTTTTTCCAACGTCATGGATCACACTGTCTTAACGACACTCTTTACTTGGTTTCATTCCGATACTTCTTCTTTTCTCCTTTCGTTATTTATATTTTTCATACTTTATACATGTTGTAAATTGGAGTGAAAATGAGTGCCCCTCCCATCAAAACCAAGTATCCAGGGGTATTATATCTTCAAGCACCCTCCCCAGTTGTACACGTCAATTTATCTGTACCTAATAACTCTTGCAAGGACCCACGACAATAAGTATGTACTAGTATACTGCCTTAATCACCAAAAATATCATAATTAGTTTCACAATGGCAAGCCAAACTTGTGTTTGAAAAATTAGAGACATTGTGTCGATTCATGGAGAATGTGTAGTAATTAATCCTAAGGTGTTCCGGGTATTAGACTCAAAGATTGCTTTAAGTCTACTTTATGCTCGCATAGGCTAATCGCGACTGGAATTGGAATTCACCGGTAATCTTTTGTAAAGCTGATATTGTAGTCCCGATTATTTGATTTGATTTGATTTAGTTTATTTTACTTCGCGTTTTGTGCCTCTTGGCTAATTTGCGAAGATGGGGATGAGTGATGAAATTATGAAATTGATGAATGGACATTCACAAACAACCAAGCCCGACCGGGATTCGAACCCGGGACCCTTGGCGTCGCAGCGCGATGTGCTAACCACTCGGCCACAGGGTCAGGCTGATTAGAACCTGTGGATAAATAGATTTTAAGACAGTCTTTTGGAATTTGGAATTTAGAATTTCTATCTGGAATTCCTGGGTTGGAAATTTCTAAATATCCTCGAAACATAATACGATATATGTATCACTAGAGCATGAATTCATATGCGCTAAAATAGTGAATTGTGCATTTTAAAATTCAAAACTTGCATTTGAATGTACACCAACTTTCTGATTTTTTCTAGCCCGTTTCATAACGCATTTTCAACATTCTGCTCTTAGACCAGTCTCATGGTCACAACGAGACAACTGCAATGTGATCGTGAGGTAGCGGAATGCATGGAGACGCTCGAGTTGACGAGCTGTATCTTCGTAAGCCGCGCGTCAGGCTAAGTTTGCAGCAGGTTTTATGTATCAATCCGCGCGAGAACTGAGCTCAGAATCTTCCGTGCCAGTCTTGCCTCAACCGCCGAGCTGCTTACATCGCAGACACTGAGAAAATTAACAGTATTGCCAACCGCAGAACACATCAAAACCCGCTTGCATGTCAAGCGGAATATATTTGTGTTTCTTTTTGTCTCCTGAAACATAACATGTTAGAAGTACTTTGGGCGCATAAATTATTTAAAAAATGTGTCATTACTTAATATAAATGCGAAATATCTTCGAAACATGAGAGCATGTCCATGGACGTCCGCAGGATTTTTTCCAGGGAGGGGCAAGGAAGGTATTTTTTTCCCAGGGGGGCAAACAAGTCACATTTCCCCCCAAAAGAGTGTAGTTCCCTAAAAAACATTGCTTAAATTTGAATTTATGGTGTTAATGCAATAATTAAAACATATTATTGTGGCTAAAATGAAATTATATGTGTGAAATACATAATTTTTGGTTGACTTTCATTTTCCAGGGGGGGCACAGCCCCCTTGCCCCCCCCCTTCCGGACGCCCATGAGCATGTGTGTATATTTCGAGGACGCAAAAATAAAAATAAACAAAGATATAAGTAAACAACGACAGGCCCTCTTGAATTTAATGACAAATTATTGTTTTTGGTTTATAAAAAAATACATTTATGAAAACCTTCGTTACTTCAAGTTATACCAGCAAAAAAAAAGCATGATTTGTTATTGGGGATATATACAATCAGGTGCATTGTCTGCTGCTATTACTCTGGTTTCAATTTATGAATCACTTCACTAAACCAGGATTCAAATCTTGGTCTGTCCATTTCTTGCTAACCATCCATCCCTTTCTTTGCACGGAACAGTAAATATGCGCCTTCAACAAAGACGTCATTGCCGCCAGTGGGTGAAACAATAAGCCTCCCCCTTCCCCTCTCCCTTTCTCGTCGGTTTCTTCAGCCCTGGCGGTGGTTTTGCAAGGTGGTGTATAAAAAAAATCAATGTACGCCCCCGCCCCTCCCCTCACCGAGTTAAAGCACGTCTGGTCCAAATAATAAACATGTTTCTTCTCAACGGGGATATATTTTAATACCGGGGACATTCTTTTGTCGTCAAACAACAAACAATCGTTTCCTCTTCCTAAACTCAAACCGCAAATCATTCAACACCCGGGATACAGTTCGTGCGCACATTGACGGCAAATCACCTCACGCCCTGTTTTACTTTGCTCTTGTTTCCGTAAGGAGGATTATGCATTTTAAACAACTTGCTTGATTTGAAGAGCTTTTCCCTTCGGATGAAGCCCACAATAACACTCGCTGAACAGAAGACCTTGATTCAGCCATTCTCGCCGCTGTATAGCACGATTATTAATCACAATAAACATAGGGTTAAAATAGTGGGGTGTGCAACACTGGTATCACGGATTCCACGCGCTCTGCAACGTATTCAGTCTTGCTCGACTCGCACTTGAGCTTCAGCGATTCCTCAACGCAATACTAACTCCAGTTGGCGAATCTGCGGATCCAAGTTCGTCTGCACAGTGATTGCATCCGATCAAGTCCACACCTGCTAATGGATGTATTATTTTGTCTGTATTTTACAAATTAAATAACTGTTTTCTTGCAAGTATGCAGTTGTGTCGGAATAGAACCCGTCTCAGTGGAACTATATTCTGCGCGCACGTTTGGATCTACATATGCGAAAACCTGCTGCAAGGTTAACCTGACGCTTGGCTTAGGTTACTTTGGCTACTCCGCGCAGAGAGAGAGAGTAGAGATGTCACCTGCTCGCCATTTGAGTGGTCCAAAGCACTTAAAGTCTAAGATATGAAGCAAAGAGAACGACGCGTACTGGCTAAGGCAGCTTGTAGCTCCTCCCATTCGTATTGCGAAGCCGTACTTGGTCAGGGTTTACCCGCAAAAATATAACTCGTCAACTCTAGTTGGTCGAAACTAAAATGCTTGTGTAAGGTCACGATTTAGCAATTAATTCATCCTGAAAACCTTTCGGAAGGTTCACATTTAGCTTTGGCAACACACATAACAAAATAATTTCTCTCCAACATTCATAATATAATATTACACATGTGTGTTATAAATAAAGTAAAGTAGCATCGCATCTTTTGTATGTACTATCCACCTGAATCTTAAATGGAAGAAATACTTATTTTTTATGTGTACGTGTATTATTCAGGGAAGTAATGGAAAGTGCACCGAACAAGCGAAACCCTTTTCTAGTTTTCTCTTTGTCAGCGGTCCTAATGACGCGGTCGATAGTATCATCTTTTGATTACATAATGCAAGTGCATCGTATGAAACGTAAAACATATAAATAGTCTACATGAAAGCCACCAAATCCCAGATCATATTCACTCCCTTGGCTCATGAACGCTAGACGTAAATACAGAGAATGATGATTCTCATTTGAGTGAAACCTCCATCGCGGGAGTAATCTGTCACATTAATGACTGGAACCACACTGGCAGGCCACAAACTATGTAGCGCAGGACTTGGCATTTTACGAATGCTGTTCTTCTATGGATTTTCTCTGTAATAGTAGATTTCATAGAATTTTAAAAATAATTTCACTCTCAATTGTTCCGTTTCAGATCAGCACGACAGCATAGAAAAGAATAGTAAACGCACCAGATTTTCCTAACGTTAGCAAAAAACATTGAAAAAGTATATTATAGGAAGTTTTCAAGGGATATATGAGGATTTAAGTTTTTAAATGAAGATGAAAACTCTTTGGCGTCTGTAAGCTTTACGTCCATCCTTGTAATTGCTACAAATTTTGTCTCGTTCCTTGGTTGATTAATTTAACCAGCCTCGGCTTTTCCTGTTTGTACCAATAGGTTAACCACGACGGGTAAGTGAGAGGAAAGAGACGAGTAAGTGCGACACATCCGTCTACGACTTTCGATAAATCTTGCATCTCAGTATTCACCCAGAGCGTCTGACGAAAACCACGTAAAAATCTGGCAGGATGACTTGACGCGGGATTTGCACTTGCGACAAATGAATGCAGAGTAATTGTGCAGGGTAAATCGTATTAAGGGGGTAATGAAATTAAGATTTGTATTTGCAACAGAATCATGCTGACCAGCACATGTAGGGGAAAGAGTTCAGAAGCCCAAAACATTAATAAGTTATCCATATTCGCTACACCAGTAAATGGCTAATCTGCCCTTCTCTGTTGTGTAATCGTACCGCTGTCTTACCCCTGAGGATTTTGATCTGGCAGAGGCATATTTCAGTGTCCACTATAAACTGTAGGCCCAGTTCTGATTTTCCTATCGGAACTTAAAACTTTGCAAATGCAAATAGAGTCTATGTTAATATAAGTGCCTGAAAACATTTAGTTTTCGTTGAATAACACTTGTATTTGAGATATAATTAAACTGGCGTTATACATACTACAGAAGGGATTTTTGCTTGAAGTGTATGTATATACATGTTAAATTATGTTTGGATTTTCAGTGATTTAAATTATTAGATTTTGAAAAATCACTGTATAACCGTTACTATTTTAAAAGTTATGTAGAACCCTATACATCCAGTCATATTGTTTACACCCTTTACATATATACTACATATTTTTTTATTATTTTGAATATCTGCCTTCGCTATTAGCATAAATGAAATGCAAACGTGTTTGAAATAACAGATCTTTTAGGTGTTTTCATGAAATATATTTTCCTGATCATGTGATAAGTTATTGCTTGCCCTCATATTTAGCGTACATGCAACATATTATGTTATTAATATCTCATTATTTCGTTGCGACTTTGGTTTGAATTGCTCTTTCTATTAAAGAAAATGTTTCCAAGTGTATTATTCGGCAACGTAACCCCATGATGCCCTTGGTAATTACCGAATCGCATGTTTCAGCCTTAACACACATGTGTTTAAGGCAGGGTAACGGAGGGGTCGTTTGAGGGGAGATAGAACAGATACTGTCAACTTTTTAGCAGGTTATGTGAGTATTCTAGTATCCCTTGTTTGACAATGTGTTTGTAAGTATTGCTTTTTAAGGTGGTGTTTTCACGCAGTACGTACTTAATTGTTTTTCTTTAAATATATTGATTGATTGATTTGCTTTATTTAACTTCACTTTTTTGTGCCACTTTTTGGCTAATTTGCAAAGATTGAGATGAATGATGATGTAATGAAATTAATGAATGGACACAAACATTCATGCCCAGGCGGGGATTCGAACCCGGGACAACTGGCGTCGTAGCTCCATGGGCCAACCACTCTGCCACGGGGGCCGGCTTTTAAATTTATGAATATATATTAGAAACCTGATGAAACTACTTTAAAGTAGCAAGGGTATGTATTCTTTAAAATATGCGCGATAACAAATTTGATATTGTAACGAAGAAAAGTATTTGTGTTCAGTGGATATTTCGACCAAATACTCTAGTTATAATTCTACACTGCTCTTCTGACTCGGATCTGCAAATCAAAGTTCTTGCTAGCAATTAAAGCAAGTTGAGCTAAGCTAAACAAGTTAAAAAAGTAATTACTCTTTAATGGAAAATAAACATTACAGAATTTTTGTTGGTTGAATATTAAATTAAACTTTCAACATGGATCACTGCATGGCAAGGAATGCTTCTGCTACAGACAACATCCATGAATAGTAACTACAATTATTTCTGCCACAAGAACAAATTGCAAACAATACAATCAACAAAATGTTATCGACCCAGCACTACTCCAATTTTTTTCTGTCATATAAAGCATCAAATATTCCCTTGTTCTTCGGCAAGGGTACTCAAAGAATTTTAAAGTAATGAGAATTGAGCGAATTCCATTTATTCCATGAAGAAAAACTTATTAAAAAGACAGTTCAATTAAATATATTTCATAAAATTATGAAGAAAGTTTCAGATATTAATCATGCCAGCAGAACGTTAATTAGAGCATAATCAACAAAGAGGTTTCACTTCTTGATCATTATTAACAGAGAGTGAGAAGTTATTTTGATGTGATATGGCAAAGTTTGTTTTCTTCGTATGCAGTGTTTACGGTGAAGTGATATTCAATTGCCTCACATAGCTCAAGACGAATGTTTTATCAAAGGACTGAAATCTTCCTACAGAGGCGCTACATCTTGCATTATTCATATCGCTGTACCTTAAGCAACTGCTGCCTTGATTAAGCCTGTGCTGCCATATTGCTTGATATCAAGATTCACATATCCACACCAAGACAGTAGTATACAGTTGGTAAAATTAGTACGTCGTATGTAGTCACCTGGTTCACATTTCTCCGTTCATGACATTTTTAATATTTCTGCCAACCTAAATATACGTATGTTCGTTTGAATCAATTGCTATTTATAGAATCCAAAGAATTACTTCTCAGAAATGCATAACGTATTCTGGAATTTGTTGGATTGGAATGCATTGACGCAATCTTCTTTGAAAGAGGTGCACAGGCTGTATGATAAGTCACCCGATAATTTAAAAGTTTTAAAACTTCTTTATATTTAAACATTTGCAGCTAAATTCAGCAGCATATCTGGTAGTTTTTTAACACTTATAAGAGTTTTTAAAAACTTGTATTATGGCCTGTGTCCTTTGCGTATGTTATTTCAATGCATTGTTTTACTTTCTAATTATCTTCTGATAATCTTTCTGATTATAAACTGTAACATAAATATTGAAAATATAGAAAGGAACTAAATTCGATTATGTTTTGCAAGTAGGATCAAATATTGTTTATTTGTCTTTGCTTACTTACTTATTCTTACTTACTTACTCACTATTACATTATTAACATGTTCATAAATGTTTATAAGGATACCTTAATTAAACATGGATGCACTTTGTATGTAACTTATTACCATGTTGCCAGGTTTCTAAGTTGCAACTCGAGTGCTCATGATATATCAGAATATTGTAAAGATAGTTTTAACTAACTAACTAACTCTATAGCCTTCTTAAACCCGAAGGTTCATGGCTGCAGCAACACAGGCCTTCCATGTTTCCCTATCTTGAGCAAGATCTATATACTCTTTTCCATCCCTACCGATTTCCCTTAGGTCCATCTCAACGTTGTCCCTCCATCTTCGTCTTGGCCTTCCTACAGGTCTCTTACCATCAGGTTTCCCAACAAGAATCCTGTAAACTCCTCTTTCCTCTCCCATTCGTGCCACATGGCCTGCCCACCTAAGTCTTCTTGATTTAATCATTCTAATAATATCTGGACTTGAATACAAATTATGTAGTTCTAAATTATGTAACCTTCTCCACTCACCTGTCTCCTCATCCCTTTTAGGCCCAAATATTTTCCTAAGGATCTTATTTTCAAATACTCTCAAGTTATGTTCCTCTTTCAATGTAAGGGACCAAGTTTCACATCCATATAATACTACAGGCAAAATTACTGTTTTGTATATTTTAACTTTTAGTTTCTTAGATATTAAACGAGAAAACAAAAGTTTATGAAGAGAGAAGTAACATGCATTTCCTGAATTAAGCCTACTTTTTATTTCCTCTTTAATATAATTTTCATTTGTTAATATTACTCCTAAGTATTTGAATTTGGAAACTGGTTCAAACGAGTTGTTATCAATAATTAGATTTTGATTATTACCTAACACTTGGTTTCGGCCTGTAAGCATATATTTAGTTTTCTCTTTGTTAACTTCCAAACCTATCTCTTTAGCAGTTTTGAAAAATATTTTAGCATTATTCTTAATTGTATTTATATCATCCCCTAATAAGTCTACATCATCTGCATATGCTAACAACTGAGTCACACCATTTAATTTTAGTCCTTCTTTAGTTTCTTTTACCTTCCTAACAGCATATTCTAAGGCAAAATTAAAGAGCAATGGAGATAATGCATCTCCTTGTTTTAACCCATCATGAATTGTAAATTTGTCAGACATATTAATACCTACACAAATTTTACTTTCTGTTTCACTGGTGCATACTTTTATCATACTAACAAGCTTCTTAGGTATTCCAAACTCTACTAATATATTATATAGTTTATCTCGTTTGACTGAATCATATGCTTTTTTAAAATCAATGAATAGCTGATGGACATTTTGATTATATTCCCACTTTTTTTCAAGTGTCTGTCTGATGTGAAAAATTTGATCTGTAGTTGATCTGTTACGTTTAAATCCACATTGATAATCACCTATAATTTCATTAGCATATGGGGTTAGTCTTGTTAAAAGAATGTTAGATAATATTTTATATGTTGTTGAGAGTAGAGAAATTCCACGGTAATTATTGCAGTTCATTTTATCACCTTTTTTAAACACAGGAACAATTATGGATTCTTTCCACTGTTGAGGGATTTCTTCTTTTTTCCATATTAAACAAATTAATTTATGAATTTGACATATTAATGAATTTCCACCATATTTAATTAACTCAGCTGGTATTAAATCAATGCCAGGTGTTTTGTTATTCTTTAGCCTTTTAATAGCATCTTTAACTTCAGTCAAGTTAGGTTCTGGAACTAAAGGTTCTGCTGTGTGTACTTCATTCACTTCTGATTTATCTCCTACATGGACATTTAAAAGGTCATTAAAGTAGTTCTTCCATCTATTTAGAATATCACTTGGGTCAGCTAGAAAATCACCATCTTTATCTTTTATCAAGTTTACTTTAGGTTGCCACCCCTTTCTAAACTCATTTACACCTTTATATAAATCTCTGATATTTTTATTTTTGCTGTTTGTTTCAATTTCGTTAATTTTGCTTTTCAAGTAATCTCTTTTTTTACTTCTAAACGTGCGGTTAACTTCTCGCTTTATTCTATTATAATTGTTTAGATTTGTATCATCAGAGTTATTTAACCACCTAAGTCTAGCCTGATTTCTTATTTCTATTAGATTATGACATTCATTATCAAACCATGGCTTACTTTTTCTCGGTTTATGGTATCCTATACTTTCTTTAGCTGCTGATTCTATTGCATTACGTATGTGCTCCCAATTCTTATTTACGTCTGTTTCATTTATATTTTCATCATCATTTAAATCCTGCAACACATCAAATCTATTTGACAATTTAATTTGGTAATCTTTCTTAATTCTTTTAAGTTTTAATATTATAATATAATATAATATAATATTATAGTTATAGTTAGACATGATCATAAGTCATTTTGAAGCTAAGTAAACACAATAAAGGCTACATCTAATTTTATTGCAAATTATTTATAAACTTTAACCCATCTTCAACGCGCAATGGATTCTAATTAACAAATATACTAAGTAGGTGGATGTAGATTAAAAAATTTAGAGTACAAGGATTTCAGTTCCATGGTGTCAATCATATTTACTTAATGAGACAGACTTGGTCAGCTGTTTCATGTCTGAAATTGGAAAAGCTCTACAGTAGTCTCCTTGATATTCACATATTTCTACTAAGAACAAAATTGTTAACAGCCCATCACTGCATTTCACGAAACTATTCTGATATCTGCCTAAATGTGTGTTTTCTCACTCTATTACATTTCTCATTCTATTCTCACTCCTTAGTATGCTACATTTTGTAATGGAACACGAACAAATCTTGAATAATAGATTCCGTAAACGTTTAATAATAACAATCCTTATTGTACGTACACCCTAGATACTGTAATCGACATTGATTAGAGAATAGATTCGAAATTGGAGCACGAAACCCAAATTTCCTTCATTCTCCCTATGCGCGAGACAGAATCAATATTTTACATCTTCACTGAAGTGTGGTTTTCGTTTCATGATGGTTCAGTCAAATTAGGTTGTATGGTGACTGACAGTTTACAGCAAACCGTTATAGCGAACCTGTTTGAATGAGAGAATCCACTAAAACAAGGGAAACAAATTGGTTTGTAAGTCAGAATGTCATTCGAATGTGTAGGTGGGACGGAATTTAAAAGCGACGTTACATTACCACGATCTCTCCCTGTTTTTCTCCCCTATTTTTTTCAGCCGTAACAATGCCGCACAGGAGTGCGGATGTTGGGAGGGAATGTCTGTTCCAAGCAATTGTGTAACGATCAGTCTACATTATGTTCTACTTTGTTGATGAATAGATCGAATTTTGTTGCACCCCTTTTTTGTCGGGGTCATCGTTTGGAAATATTACGTATTAAGGGTAGAAGCTGATCACAATGGTATTATGTCGAAGCCTCGGGGTACCTCGAAGCATCACTTCTTGTAACAGACGAAATTTCACACAATAGGATTAAAGTTGGCCTATTATATGGTGAATAACAAAAGCGAGATGCCACGTTCTATGTACTAACAACTCACTTGTACGCCGGGACATCGACAGCATGAGCAATAATGGGAGATCCGGTTGTGTAATGTTTCTCGGCCATTGCACTCATCGTCCGAATGACAACTTCACATCTAGTACATGTTCGCAGACTCATTCCTGACATCCACGTCTGCTGTCATTCCGAAGTTATTAGTTCGGCGAACATTGCAGCGATTTACGTAGTGTTCGCCTCACCATTCGCTCGTGGAGCTCCGTTGTTTATCTGTCCCTTTGAAGACTAACGAGTTTCGTTAAATAGGAACGCTAAGGGCCATAATTCAAGAATTTACTTCAGAAACTCTAAAATGTAAAGCAATGTGCGCTACCACGAGAACTCCCTAAGAAAATCAAATGCTTCAGTCATACGTTATAATTAGGTTTATATCATCAAGTAAGCACACTGGGCATTAAAGCGTGATTGTTTATCTTTAACAAAAATGAAAGTCCTATTGAAATAAATTCAGATATGCACAGCCATGATGTTTATCATTTGTGTGTAACATTTGTACACATTTTATACCCAGAAAGCAAACAAATTGAACTTAACCAAACCTATTTGATTTTAAAAAATATAAACAGAATGATAATGGTCATGAACCTTCTTGAATTAACGTATGACAAGTTTAGTTCGTGTGAGTGAAACATGTACTTTGTTGTGACATTTATTGAAGTATATCGTCGCACCAGGGCCAAAACCACGAATGTGCTGAATCTTACTTTAAGACAAGAGCATTTTCATATTCAATTTCCTTGGAAAAACCAGGTTTTACGTTTGGTTTTGGCATTGAAGCAATGACATATGGTTTATCCACAATCCACTCCCAAGATCTATGGCTTCGTAGCACTGTATGTAAGCCACATAGGCCACGGATGCCAGCATGCTTCATTTTGTTAACATGTATCTAGTATTGTTTCTTATAAATACACACTTTTAATTACTTAGTACTCTTGCAGATAAGGATTGCGGAAATTGAAAACCATGTTCTTCGTTTAACGGGATGTTTCTTTAGATCTCAATTGCAGACTATTTTCATACAATTTGAAGTATTTTTCATCCCTTGCGATCATTATCCTTACTATTTTGGAATTTGTATTTACAGCAACTGACCCAATGCCACTAATTATCCACCCACTCCTCATGACAGCTAATTTTTTTCCAAAGTGTGTTTGTTTATGTTTCTTAACGCAAATTACATATTCTCGCTAGGCCTTTCTGTAACAAGTACTTGCACTCTTCCTTGTTGGGCGAGTCAACTTTAAGGATATTAATGGATTCTCTAACTTGAATCAGAATTGTGAAAAAATGTGTAACCTACTGTTTGAATTTCGTCGATAGGCGTTTGCAAAAAAAAAAGAAAGAAAGCAAGAGCAAGAAAATAACTTGCCGATGAAAAATTATGAATGTCTTTGTGTTACAAATGCATACGATTCTAGTGTGAGGGCAATGAATTTGCTTTGTGTATTGCATCAAATTAATTAAGCGGAATACACGAAATGCGAGGACAATTTTTGTAATGATGTTACATTTAATTTCGTGATATTTCTCTGGAGAAGTGAAATAATGCATAATGTAATAAATAAATAAATAAATGTCGTGTTGATTGATGTGTTTGGTTCGAAAATCAGCGCAGATAAAGTAATATTCGTGTATAAATTATAACAGAAAAAAATAGAAATTCTGACAAAGAAAGTATTTTCTAAAGGGCCTGTAAGATGCTTACTATCCCTTCGCCATCTTATTTTCCTCCTTCCGAAGTTGCTGTTTCATGTTTCATGCCCCGTTCAGCCCTACATGCAGTATCACCCTTGCGTGCTTCCCTCAAAAACTCTCCAAGAGGAAATGATAGCGACGTGGCTGGTCGGAAGAACGTAACAGTCCAAAATACCAGGGGCACTTGAATTTATAATGCTCACTGGCCTCTCTCTGGGTGCTATATTCACCTTGTAATTGCTGTGCACACGGCCCCACAAAGCGCAACCAAAAAGCTGTTTACCTGCGTGTATACTGCTCCCTTATCGGTTTCTCCTCTAGTAAAAAAGGAGCCGTTAAAAGTAGCTGATGGTGGAAACGAGGTATCCCCAAGCTTTCGGTGGACGAGGTTCGTGAGTGATAATATAAAGGAATAGATTTTTTGTAGAGACGTCGTAGATTGCCGTTTTTTCTTTTGTTATTTATTCAACTGATTTCTAATGCCTATTGGAGCTTTCGTTGGTAGAGAAATACTGAATGGAGATGTTTCCGTGCATTTACACTCAACATTTATTTTTCCAATGTGTCTTGAACAAGTCCTTCAAGTAGTGGACTATCAGTAAATAATAATCCTAGTAGCTACAAAACAAGAAGACACTGTCATTCTGCAAAATTTGAGTAAAATAACACACATGTTTAAATACTTAGATGGAATAGACAAGTAAATCATTTAAATTTTCTTTGTATGTTCATAATTCTGCGTTTATTTTAAGGCAAGAATTGATTGATACGTTGGAGATTGTGATACTTAACAGAGATACTTGCATTCAGACACGAGGTCAAAATTCTAATACTTTTACAGTTCTTCTGAGTATGTTCGTTTATGTATAATTTTTCCTTTCCTCTTAAGTTAAATCATTGCCTTATTTTAGTGGATGAGTTTATTTTCCTGTAATCGAGGGATTCTGAGTTCAGTGCTTATATGCCGCTTTAAACTGTATTGGTGTGTGATTAGTCTTCAATAAAAAGTGTGTTAAACATTTTCAGTTACATGCAATGTGAACCCAAAAGAATTAAGCGAGAAAACGATAGGCTATATCGTTTTAAAGTATACTCACGTAAAATAATATAAATGCACATATAACCGGTCTCTGTGGTCTCCATAAACGCTCAAATGCCAGAGGTTCCAGGCGTGAATTCCGAGAAAAACTTGGTATTTTTGTGTTTTTATTCCTTCTTCTATTTTGTAAATATGTTATTCGTGTTTCTAGTAATGATTAACGTAGAGAGGTAGAAAAGTGCCGTAAAGTATTCAAAATTAATGAATGTATGTGTCTTACGCTCCTCTCATGTATGAATGACAAACCTTTGAAATAAGAATATTCTTGATTGTTAATGCTTACTTGTATTACGGACCTAATTTTCTTCATTTGCAACAATGAACCCTAAAAGAATAATCATGGGCAAAAGTATCTTTCAATGAAATCGAATGGTTCATAACTGAGTTGCAAGGATTCGTACATATTCGTTGTTTATAGCACATATTTCGTCGCCTAGAATTATGATGAATAAATATCCTCTTACATCTTTAAAGTTGGCAGTTTTCTCGCACGTTCAAGCTTATGATCCTTTGTTTAATAGATTTTAATCATACACTGGACACTAATGTATCGTGTGTTGTTGCTACCTAATAACGATCACTTGTGCTTGAAGTGCACCAAGTACACAGTCCGTCCAGTGGGACTGGTGACTGATTTTTTTGCCACGGAACCACCAGTGCGATCTATGTAAAAGTATATGTACTACGTAGCGACACATTTCGACTTTCTTCCGGCAAAGTTGCAAAGCGCTAGCATCGACGGTCGACGCGTACGGATTTTGTGACTGACAGTACCTGCTGAACGTCGGTCGGAAACGGAGCAATGGAGCAACGTGCAAACATTAAATTCTGTTTCAAATTGGGTAAAAGTGCAACAGAGACGTTTCAAATGATTCAAACTGGTTACGGTAGTAAGGCATTGATCCGTAAGAACGTGTTTAAGTGGTATGCAAGATTTCGTGATGGTCGAAAGAGCATTGAAGACGATCCGCGATCAGGACCATCAGTGACTGTGCGAACTGACGAAAACGTCCAAGAAGTGGCGGAGATGGTACGCAAGGATCGTTGTGCATCTGCAAGGCTCATCGAGGATCTCACTGGAATTCCGAAGTCCACAGTCCATGTCATTCTAACCGAAAATTTGGGCAAACGGAAGGTGTGCTTGCGGTTTGTGCCACACACACTCAGTGACGAACAAAAACATTGCAGAGCGGAACACTGCAAAGACATGAAACAAGCAGCTGATGTGGATCCAGGATTCATGTCAAGCATTGTAACAGGTGATAAAACATGGTGCTTTCAGTACTAACCACTCACAAAGCGTAAGAGCTCGGAATGACAGGGTCCAGGCTCTCCAAAACGGAAGAAAGTGCGCATGCAGAAGAGCCGAATCAAAACTCTGCTCACTGGTTTCTTCGATTCCAGGAACATCATCCACAAGGAATTTACTCCAGAGGGTTACACTCTGAACTCTGAGTATTACATGGGTGTTTTGCATTGTCTATTGGCCAGGATTCGTGTAGAGTTCGGCCAAAAAAGGGATAGTGGAGCTCGATCACCTCCCATATTCTCCAGATTTAGTTCCATGCGATTTCGGGCTATTTCCAAAACTGAAATTGGCGTTAAAAGGAAGGCGTTTCGACACCATTACAGACATCCAAAAGGCTTCGACCGCAATTTTGGAGGCAATTTCGAAACAGAAGTACCAAGACTGCTTCACAAAGTTCAGTGCATGTATTGACTCACAAGGTGTCTATTTTGAATAAACGTTATTGTAAACTACCAGTCCACAACGTCTTGTCATTCATTTCTCATTAGTCACCTTTCCCACTGGACCGAATGTGTAAGTAGCGCCTACTTCGAGTACATCAGCTGTGGTAGTTATTAAGGCTTAAATCAAAGCATTGAGTTTGAAGTTACATATCTATATTAAGTATTGCTTTACCTAGTGTTAACATTAATTGCATGTCCTTGTAAAGAGGTTAATATTGTTGCTAACATGTTTGTGGTCACATGGAAATACCTTGGGAATGTGATATAAACGAATAGGAATAGAAATGTATTGTAACCAGACATAAATTCAGAGTGTTCTCTTGCATTATACTTCAGTTGAGAACTTTTCAAAACTGGTCTACTGTGTACTGAATTTAAAATGTTTATGTTGATAATTACGGTATGTGTAACAACAATGAATTTTTTTGTAAATGTTAATACTATTTGGTATAGCTTTTCCTTTTCTTATTAAAATAGGCCTAGTTATACTGTACTGATTGAAAGAAGAAAACAATATTTACTGCTAATCATTTTGTGATGATTATTACTCCGATAATTAAAATTTGCTGCAACTCAAATCCGCGTGCATACATTCAGTACCCACCCAGTAGAAATTATTAAATCAAATCCTTATTACACCAAATAATTGATATTGTGTGTGTTATCCATATAGTATTTGTCTTTGGTATCTGCGTTACGTACATTACAACATTGTGCTATGTTCGTATGCCGGCCGCCGTGGCGGAGTGGTTAGCACATCGCGCTGCGTTGCCAGGGGTCCCGGTTGCATGGGCATGAATGTTTGTGAGTATCCATTCATCAATTTAATCATATCGTCACTCATCCTCATCGCAAATTAGCCAAAAGCGGCACAAAAAGCGAAGTAAATTAAAGCAAGTCTATATGCTATTTTTGTAGGAATTTATATGAGTTGTATGAAATTCACAGAATTTTTGAGGGTATTGTTATCACTGTGTTAAATCATTAAATGCATTTTCTCTAAATGTTGTTGAATATTTTCAGTGATCAACTAGTTCTTTATATGCATCGACGATGAATTTTAGTTTCAACAATTTGTGTTACCTTCTACAAATGTGGTTTAATAACTAAAGTATTGAAACGTAGGCAGCTTATAAATTATAACAATGAATCTCACAAACTATTAACAATTCTAATGTTTCATATATTTGTAACAAATATAGTGCATTTCTTAAATTGCTGCAATTTGAGCACTCTAACGATATTTCTTACTGTTGCGCATGGTTTCCAAGCAGTATTTTATTAGCTAAAAATGATTCTATAAAATATTGTTAGAATTTACATAGCAAATATCGGAAAAAATATTTTTGAACTTAACCTCATGATGATTAAGTCTGGTCATAATTAAATCTACAGTTTAAAATTGAATCGAACTATGTACTCCTTGACTACATGGTAATAATATTTTATCTCGTGTCCTACACCTATTTTAGAAAAATGACACATTTGTTTGGAACTTTACGTTCACTATATCGAAGGAAGTTCATTAGCATTCATTTTGAACTTCTTCAATATCATTTTTTTAATATATTTTTAGTTGCTTCACTATTTTTTGAGTGTAATAACATTTTATTTATTGGATATGGAAACTTTTAAACCGAGAAATGTTGTTAGTTGTTTATGAATAAGATAACAAACAGCTCGCTGCACTAACATATTCGTATAGGATGTTATGATAAAAGATACGATGAGAAGGGTCTCCCCGATGGCGGAGTGGTAACGGTGTCCACCTGGGAATCAAGTAATTCGGTCTCTGGTGGTTGCACATTACACTATGATTTGGATCCCAATTTATATGGTAGGTCCAGTCCCGATTAGTCTATCTGATCATACAAGTGGTCTTAAAACAAAGTTTAACATGAATAACGATATGGTAAATCAGAGATTTGAATTTGTGAAAGGTACATCCACAATAAATTGCATTGATCATTAAGTCACGGGACCAGCATATGTTTGAAATGCATTGGTTGATAGTGAAGTTGAGTTCCACCACCAACCCTAAGAAACGATATTGTTTCATAGCAAAAACAAGATATAGACACCGTTCTGCTTATGTAATATTTTCTCTACTCGTTGATATTTACATTCAGGTGATTTCAAATTTGTTTAAGTTTACTTTACGCTCAGATAGGCTAAATGGTCAGGCCTACAGTTTCGAGTGAGATCCGAACCACTGTGCAATGTACTTCCATCGGAAATCGAACCCGGGACGCCTTCATTACAAGGTGACGGAGTTACAACTACACTATCGGGGAAGCATGCGATTTGAAGGTAATGTATTGCAGTAGTAAAGAGAAACACGCTGATTTCCAAACGAGAACTCAGTAAATGATTGAACTCCGTTGGTCTGTATTTAACGCCATTTGTAAGATGTTCTCAGTTTCGAATAATTTATATACATTTGCATACTGCATTTGGTGGATTCCGCCGATAGATTGTGGATACTTTCCATCCCTCCGTGGGAATACTTTACATTCTGCCAACTCTCATTTAGTGCTTCCCATTTCCAGTGCTACCAGATTATCAATTATTTGCCCACCACACATCTCCTTTACGTTTTGCCTCTGGCAGTTGTGACATGAAAATCAATGTCGTGGTAAGTCCGTTTACTAAAAGCGTCTACCTGCTGGAAATGGAAATTCTCCAGATCCTTGGTGCGTAGAATTCGATAAGAGAATGCTTACTATTTCCCCTGCTAGCTTTTGCTTCTCTTTGAAATTTCGTCTGCGAATGGTGCTTTTATTTTATTATTTTCCTTTTTTAACTTTTCCTTGCCTTTTCCGTCTTTGGCTAGTTTTACCTCAGTTTTTCCACTCATCTTTCTCATGTTCCCTTCTTTTTGTGTAAAGTCAGACATGCTTTTGCATCCTAGCGTGCTATTTTCAGTTCTACGCTTTCTTATCTCTGTGTTAAATGCTTGCTTTTTATCTTAGGTTTATCAGGTTGGCAACCTAGGAATGCAATAACAACATGAATAAGGATAATCTTTAAAAAATAAAGATTCCAAAAGGGTTGAATTAATGTTAAACGTTATTTTAATAATTCTTTAAAACTAAAAGTTTTCACTTTAAACTTGAAACAAAACTTTTGAAACATTCATTAATTATTTACTAAATTGACTAGAAGAAAGAGAGATGGATATAGGATACGCATAATGTTCGAACTGATGTGGGAGTGAGAAGCTAGGGAGTGTGTCCCATGAAAGTTTCACCCAGTAAATCAAGCTTGTAACAGATCCAATGAAATTTTCTTTTCGTAAAACTTCTACACTATTCAGTACACTGGAATTCATGAGCAATGCTAATGGAATTTCAAATGCTTACTTTAAATCCTGCAATTAAAAATATTAGAAAACAATTTAACCTTGAGGACAGATTTTTATAAATACATAACATTTTATACATTTGTTACTAGATTTAATGTAACGAAACAATTTTGTTTGAGTGTGAAATATTTAAAAGTATAAATCGCATCAGTTTAAAAAAGATATCTAGAAATATGACGGAATAACATCTTAAACTCTTACGGCCCCGTGAAATGTGGAGTTTGTTTTTAGCTTTTAAGTCCACTTTATGCACAGAAAGGCCAATCGGGACTGAACCTACAATTTTAAGTAGGATCTGAACCACTACGTGCCTCCACCGGGTATCGAACCCTGGACACCTTGATTAGAAGGCGGCGACGTTACCACTAAGCCATCAGGGAGGCGCCGTGAGCTGTGGGGAACGTCACATAACAATAGGAACAAACAAACATTTGGATCCAATTCCTCTTCCCTTGAAAGCTTTAGACATCGCGATTTGTTACATTTTGAAACATTCATTTCAAGAAAAGCAATAAACGCATCAAGAAGTGACAAGAGATATGATTTCTTTGCTTAAGTTCCAACATTCTCTTTGGTAATTTTAAGCTATTCTGCCTAAGGTGGCGGTAGTGTCTTTGACCAAAGGCTGATGTGACAACGTCAGAATATTAAGGACCTCACCTGATCCACTTTTGGTGCGGCCAATGAAGGCAAGGCAGTTCCATGAATAATAAAGGCCGTCTTTACGTGGCGAATCTCCGTCCGCATACATATTGCGCATTAAGCGCCACCCTGAAATGTGAAATTTAAGAAAATCGTCTTGATCTAAATCCTTCTTATCCATCATTTTCGTGGCTGAAGGTGCCATACCTAAGAAGGTGCTTGGATCTTAAAAGTAGTCCTAGGAGAGAAATGATAGCATTATTGAACAGCATAATTTCAATATTCAGGCTTATATAAATCCACATCCTATTCTATTTTGTAATAATCCAGAATAAAGAAAGCGATGAAAACACAGCAGCATACGCTAAGGAAAGGTCTTCTGACACATTAAACTGATACCTATACCCGTGTGCATAAAGCTAAAATCGTAGGAACAGTGGTACTCACTGTAGTATGCAGTGAAATGGAAGATAATGCCAGTATTATGATGCAAAATTTTTCTCTTTTCAAAAATTATTGCTATGTTGTTTACTTTAAATAGCTGATGTTATATTCTCCCTTAATCCTTCATACATGAGAGTATAAAGTAGATATGTCTTTGATATTTTAAAATCTTCTCTTAATACTGAAATGTGCTGTGCTGTAATGATAAGCACACTGTGATGCGTTGTCGGGGATTTTGAGCTCAAAACGCAGTGTTAGACGTGAGTGTTTCTATGTAATTATTTTGAAATCCATTTCATCTTTCATATTCATCACCGGAATTAACCAAACTGGTAGGAAGAGTCTTAAAATACATATGAGATGATAATATTACAGTACAATCGTTGTCGAATCTCTCTCTATCTCTCTATCACTCCCAACAGGATGCTGTCTTTTATTTACAAGTAAGTAGTTTGTCACATTCCTGATCAAGGAAGAATCAGTGGGGGCCATGCTAATCTGTGAACAGATATGAAATGTCTACACTATACACATGCGCACCATGTAACATACATATGTTTGAAATTAATGGAGAATAAAATAAATTGAAGCTAAACGATATTAATACTTGACTAATTTTTCATTATAGCAAATGTAAGATACGTCTGCAACAAAATCATACATGAGACAGATTAGGTGTGCTTTATTTTCTGCGGTGTTTGCCAACTACATTAAAAAAAGGTCAAAGGCAAAGTTTGCCGTGCTCCTTGCACCATGCCATGAGGGCACATAGGGGAGGGAGAGCCCCATATATTCTAGAATTTATAAAGGTGAAGTGATGAGCACCACGCTCCGGCTGTCTTCACCTCCAGGTACGCATTGAATAGAGAAACCCAGAACCACTTATGCAGTGTGTACCCGAGAATCGAAACGTGTCACCCGCGAATCGAACCATGTCACCTGCATGACAGTCAAACAATCTACAGACTGGACCACTGCAGCTCCAACTACATGCACATTAAATTGTCCCATACTGTATTGGCAATCCTCTTTATTTTCTCACGAATTATCTTCAACATGAAGCAAAATCGTGTTGCAGTTTCAATTGTTACTTTTGTTTATTTGTTAATGCGCATTAGATAGTTATAAATTCATAAACATTTGATCATATTGGTGAATGTTTATACATTGACATAATGTAATAAAAATACAGAGGAACAGTGCCTTAAGAGGAATAAGTATTGTTTAAGAACAGTTACATATTAGTATTTTTCTTGCTTGACTTCACTTTTCAACTACTTTCTACTAATCGCCAATATGAGCACGAATGATCATCAGATAAAATTGATGACGATACTCACGAAGAAACAACCACGTCTAATCCAAGACTGGAACCCGCAATCATCAGTGGCGAAATCTCGTGTAGGGTACCCAATGCGCTGCAACTGAGCCGGTGACAAGACTGTTATGTTCACCTTGTTCATCAAAATAACAATTTAAGTAAACGTATAATAAAGAATAATACATTATGTGTATGTACAACTTACAAAAACAAATTACTTCTAGAATATAGAGTAATAAAATTGTGAGGGCTTCTAAATATTATGAGGAAAATGTCGTTAACTTGAATTTATTCAAATAAGTATACTTATTTGCTTTGATATGTATATCAAACAACACTTTCCACGTTTCAAAAGTATTTGCTTGTGGTGATATATCAATGTATTCTTCATTAATAATTTTGGCTATCGTTTATTTTTCCCTTAAAAATGTGCAAAGTGTGCAGAAACCAGGTTTCATACATTCTCTATATTATTTACATTGTGTGTGCGTTGCTCCTTCAAGGACATGTGCCAGTTTTGTTTTAAAAGAAATAAAAGAAGAGAAACAAACACAGAGTCAAACTCTCCAAATAGCATTTAGTGACTGCAAAAAGGGCGAGCAACTCTTCTGGTTCTACGTATTTCTTTCTGCAATATAAGCAATTTCATTATATACATGACATCCACAACATCAATAGTAATAAGAAATAAAGATGTGAGCACCTACATAAGGTGTTCTAAATCTTTTTAAAAAGATTATCATGTTGTAAGTATTTCATCCGTTTTACACAACAATGGTCCGTAGAAAAAATGTATGTAAACACAGTGGAAAAAGTTGAGCGCGCGAGAATGCAGTTCTTTAGTAATTTAAATCACTCTACCGGAAACACTGTGTTTTTAAACCTTCGTTAATTGGTTCCTTTTGCTTAATCCACCGTATGTGTTGCGTACGGTAGTTCATAGTTCGTTTACAGTTCTGTCATGCGTAGCTTACTGCACATGAATTAGTTACACACCATGTATACAGCATCTCTACAGCAACGGGTGTGGTGTCAAATGGCTCCGCAATGACGAGCAACTTTGTGACCCATCTCATAGAGTTGGTTGGCATTTCGTGCCTCGTACAATTGACTCGCTTACCATACACAACACGGGAATATTTTCATGAAATCTTTACGCTTTCCATCCTAAAGAGTAGATTGATACAAACTGTAAATGAATGAACATTTTTGCCTAGAACTTGTAGTTACTACACACAAATATTATTTTACTTAAATGTTTGCCTTTAGTTCTTCTAGAAATTGATGTTTTAATATTCAGTTTATTATCAAGATGTGATGTGAGATGATTTTCAAAATATCTCATTAACGATTTTTATTGCTGGAGTTTCTGGAAAGACTGGTTTTAAGAAGGTATCACTGATAACATTGTGGACTTGTAATCAAGAAGTCGCGGATTCGATTTCAGGCGAGGAAAAATTCCAAAGGCGTTTCGATTTCATTTTAAACTGTAAGTCCTTATCCTCATTGTAGAGAACTGTTTATTTTATGCAAATGTAGAATATTATTACTAGTCTAAGTTCACAACAATGAAAATTGCTCACTTGTAACAACTAGAATATGTGAATTAACTATTAGCAACGTCAGTATAATGAAGTTTCAATTTCAAAGATGTATTTACGATAGTGCACATATTTTTGTATTGGCCGGAACTGTGTATATAATTGTAATAATGAGTATTTCTGTAGCACTTTGTACTAAGTACCTCAAGTTCTTCGTCTTAACATGATATTTTAAACAAACTGTTTGGCACACTGGTGCTTCAAAAAAAATATGGTTGATTTGAAAAGGAATTAATTTTCATAAATTTTGGATCGTGATACAAACATTTATCATGAAAAATGTGATGACATATATATGGAGTTTACTGTGTGTGGTGATCATGTAGCGAACACTTCATATGGGTATTCTGTATACGGTGAGAATCTGTCTTATGAGGCAATCAATTTATATATATGCATCTGATATATGGTTAACCAGCTGAGCAGGTTGGGGTGAGGAGCAAACCTCGATCCTTTTCTTGAGTTTGATGCGCGAAAATTCATAATTTCGTATGACTACTATCTCTAACAGTATATGAAAGAACTAAGTTATAATTATGTGCGTTTTTCTTTATTCTGAGATTTTTCCCACGTAAATGGTTAAGTCACTAAACAAGCAGCATAAGTTAAAATAAAGGGTGAGCCAAAAATCACACACCATAGGCGTATGACGATAAATGTGAAATGTTTGCGCTTTCTTCTTGTAAATGAACCATGTTGACTACGAAAGAGCAGATATAAGTCATTCAGCTATGTACATTGGAAGGCTACTACCACAGGAGGGTGGGGGGTCACCAGGATCCGGAGCCAGTTGACATCAGGGACAAACAGCACCTGTGTGACCCGGTGGAAGCACATACTGGTTCGGATCCCACTATAAACTGGAGGTAGTCCCGATTAGCTTTACTGTGCATAAAGTGGACTTAAAACGCCAACTCAATCAACCAATCAAAAGCATCGGTGTGAGCGAATTGCTGCTTAGTGCCGTGCTATTTCGCCGGGTAAGGTTATCCACATCCTGCGAGCGATGGGTGACCGCCTACAGATGTGTTTTGATTGATTTGCTTTATTTTACTTCGCGTTTTTGTGCCACTTTGGGCTAATTTGCGAAGATGGGGATGCGTAATGATATGATGAAATTGATGAATGGACACTCGCAAACATCCATGCCCAGGCCAGGATTCGATCCCGGGATCCCTGGCGTCGTAGCGCGATGTGCAAACCACTCCGCCACGGGGGACGGCTCTTGTGTTTTGACAGCGGGACTTTTGAGCCACCCTGTAAAATACACCGTCGCGATTAGTAAAAAGTGGTAGAAGAACGGAGAGAAATAAACCAAATCAATCATAAAGTACAATACACTTAGCATCTATACCAAAAATGAGTTAAGAGGGGGACTCATGATTTCACTGTCGAAGGTTCCGGTTCGAGTCCCAACAAGAGCATGAGAATGTCTGTTTATCAATATTTTTACAATCGTAATTAATACTCGTCGTCGCAATTAGCCCAAAGAGGCGGGAAAAAAGGAGTAAATTGAGAGACGTACATATGCAAAATAGCAATAAAATATATGTACAATTAAACTACGTTTTAATATTTTTACATAAATTCGAGAGCAATTCTAAATTGGAAAGTCCTGAACTGTGGCACAAATTGTGGTACATAAATTAGCGGATAAACGAATGTCAAAAATTAAACAATTAATCGAACATTAGATAAGTGTTGATACACGAAATATCATCTATAAATTGACAGCAAGTAAGCACGTAAAGAGATACACGTAATCCTGTATAATTTGTGAATGCTTGGTTTTGAGAAATCCAGGTTGGCAAGAGCTTTTGATTTTTTAAAGCACGTTTTCTTGAAATGATCAAAAATCTTTCAGGAGGTTAGTGTCTTGAAATAGTGATAATTCTTAGAAAGTGTTTTCCTCGTTCTCGAAACACAGTTTGATCTTTTCAAGAATTCACAGTTGTTCCAAAAAAGAGAAATTTCAGACGTTTCTTACCTAAAATGTTTGCCTTGGTCCCTGCGTTAAGCTTTTGAAGTACTGGCAGGGAGAACATGCATATTTATCCGGTATTTTATGTTTTGCAATATGTGTCAGTCACTCCACTGTAGATGAACACGATATATATATATAATTATTTTCTGGGAAAAGAAAAAGACCGCCTATGCGGGAGGTATATTATTGTTTTACAACTGGTAACTGGAATTTTGCACTGTTTGGACATCGTTAAAAATTTGCTTCTTGTCTCGAAACACGCTGTGGGGCCACCCACACTGGCTCCAACCTAACTACAGCTGGAAATATGAATGTGTCTTTCTTGAAACCCATACGCCCCCGTCACGTGATCTGCATGCGACAATGTGGAATCGGAGAATCTGCACGAAGTATCAATTAAAAATTAGTTCGAGGAAATAAGGTCGATTATTAGGTCAAGGTCATCTTACACGACGTTGTCGTTTGCGGTTTGGTCAGGATGCATGTTCTAGTAGTCGCTGTTTTAACCTCTGCAAGCCCCGTATTGATCTTTATGCATGAGACAGAATAATGTAGCGTGGTGATGACCTGTGCTTGTTCGCTTTTTATTCTACGTTCCCAAAGAACTGTGCGTTTGCACAATTGCTTTTCTCTGGGCGGTTAATGATGGCAGGGAGTAGTTGAAGTTCTGACAACAAAGATTTCTGTGAAATTTTGCAACATTTTTTCGTAGCATTGATGAAAGAAAAAATATTGCAGAATAATATTAGCCGTATAACTTGGTATGTAGAGCGAGAAGAGAAGAGACAATCTTTTCGAAAATTACAACACAGTGTAATTTTCATTTGCCATTCATGCATCTGTAATGAAATTCCGTTACTACATTGAAAAGAAAAGTAATTTTAAATATTTGCAATGTAGTTAACATATTTTTTATTCTTATTTGTGAATTTCTATTGTATAGACACCTTGGGTTTTGTTGTTCATTCCTTGAATTTTTATGCCCGAGTGTACTTTAAGAGTTCATATTTTGCATGTGCAGAACAGATTATAAACAAGTAGAAATATAGCCTCATTCACACAATGTTTTAGTAAAATCATTGAAAGCAGTAATGTTATTATTTCGGTAACTACAAATACATCATAAGAAGGTGAACGTGTGAACACACAGAACGTGATCCTGCTTATAATATTACGTATTTCGAATATTTAATTTCAGTGACAACATTAGGCAACAAAACAAGAAAGAGCATGTGGTGCTTTGTACATTAGAATTTTAAAATGTATTTCACTTAACAGTATTCTTTGATATAGCTTACCCTGATTACGCCAATTACTCTGCTCATAAAAATCTGGAATTATTTTTTTTATATTCTTTGCTGTTATACACTATACCTGTTTAGTATGACAAAGCCATTGGGTTTATACGTATTAACACGTAATGTACGTATTTATTCTATCTCAACTAGGTTGAGCAGTTTGAAGATACGATACCAATATCATGCTCTTCACGCTACTCTACTAATTATTTTGGCTGTTACCTTATGCAGATATGTCGAGGAAGACGAATGCATATATTGTTATAAAAATAAAATAATTTTCAGCTCACTTTCTGGAGATAAATAATAGTGGGAAGTCAGACCTGGACTACTGCTACTGATCTGTGATCTCACCAGAAATGGTTTCAGTCCCCCTTGGATACAATCGCCAAAATATCAAACTAAGTAATTGAAACTATAACAGCGACAGTAGAGAGTTTTATTTCATGGATAACTATATTCAAATTACAAACATACACATATTCTGATATTAGTAAATTACTTATATTTACACAACAGTGTATGTCGTATTACTTATAGAATTACTTTTTTCATTCTTGTTTCTATTTGAATTAAGTGTGTACAAAAAATGTAAATTTTACATATTTAATAACATGCAGTCTGACGCCTCATATTAGTATTTTAACTTATTCTTTACTTTCTTTTCTTGCAGGTAAGTGATGCCTTCGTATGTTCTTTTGAGACAATGAGAAGCATCTTGACGTTCTTGCAACGTACTAAGGTATTTAATTCATCATCAGTTTATGTAAATTTACATTAATTGTAATCTTGGCAATTAAAGGTAAAAATCGCATGTTTCTAGCTTTTCTCGCTACTTAAAGCGAAAGCAGGTAACGCTGTGCGTACATGTGTTCCTTGGGCTAGTGGTTTTCAGACGATTTTCGTCGTTCGCCTCCTGATTTGAAAGATATGCACAGTGCCCTCAAGCATTTATTTCAAAGTATTGGCCTATAATTTTGAATGTATGATTGATAGACAACTGTGGAAGAATAATATTAGAAACAATATTGATATTTTTATACTCGATTTACACCCAACATCGTAATCGTATACTACCTTCCCCAATTCACACAAAGCTTTTGAATTCATTTAGACGAAGAGATTGTTCGTTGGTTTTTAATATTAATTGATACTAAATGTAGATGACATTTCACTAAGTTTCTTACGTATTCATATATTCCAAATATATGGCTATTACATGTATTCGAATGTTGGCCTCATTTTCTTCAGTTAATTCAAAATAGACAAAACATGAAATCTCATATGTTTTCTATGTCAGAAAAAGTAAATAATTTAATTTATTTAGTGTTACTCTATTATAGTCTCGTGCACACACTGGTGCTATTACCGTACATACAAATCAAATTTACATGTTATCACCTATGGAGAAAGCATTCGATGCTCAAATATTTCTGGTTCTCTGCGGTAAGTGTAGAAGTTTTACGTAATGTAATACTATGAAGATAATAAAATATAGTTCTTACCTTAAGAGTTAATATTATATCGTATACCATTCATTCCCTACAAAATTGTGGCGTCAATTTTTGTAATGTCTAGTCTTTAGCATGCTATATGTAATAGGTTTCAGTTTAACTATTAACGTCAAGGAAGGTAAATTAGCTGCTTCTTGATTAAATATGTTTAGGACGACCAATTACAGTTACCTTGTCTTTTAAGTTCTTTTTTATTATATATTTTGCCGGGAAGAGTTGTAAGCTCTACCCCAAAACTCTTTTCTGTCGCTGCCTTGGAGTTTTCGAATCTTTATTATCATATCTTTATTAGTATTATTATCTTAATAGCGTATTAAATTTACAACAATACAATATAATGATACAGTATTTATTTTGAACAATATAAAAAAAATCTGAAAAGCTGCAAAATTCTTGCATTGCGATCCCTAAAGCAAATACAACTCCCGGTATAAAATTTAACGATTCAACATATTACATGACCACTATCAGTTGAAATTTCATACCCTGTACACCATAAATAACAAGTTGATTATAATCACTTTCTATAAAATAACCAGCAACTTCAATTAAAGAGAATTAATTCTAATTTTAATGCATAACGCTATTTGATATATCCTAGTCTTATTATTTAATAATTAATGGCATTTGTACATTCTACGTAATAGAATCTTATAATACAACAATGGAAAATGAAATGCCATAAATGTGTGATACGAAGTATACATACATAGAATGAAATATTTTACATTTCAGTGTGATTTGTGTCCAATTCCCCAGGGAAGCATATTGATGATGTGTTTTTCTATTTTGGAACTAAAATCACTAGTTACGCCGATCATTCAGTTACTTTACTTTCCAAATGGGTGAATGCTTTGCTTAAATACTTCGCGTATACAGTTAAGAACTAAAATTATTCTATGCTTTCTTTGCTTGTAATGTATATATTTGTGTCGAACGTGACTCAGTCCCACTTTTTCTGATTTCAAGTTTCTCAGTGGATAAATTGATTACTTTTGGCGCTCTTCTTGCCAGCAAACAACCTAATCAATATCAATTTCTTTCCCCACGCTTAATCACCGTCAGGCGTTTTGGTATTGGCGTTGGGAAATTATTTTACAACATCAACCTGTACTAACATATTTCTGTATGTGTGAACGTAATTTAATGAACATTCTGGTATGCATTTAAGCCTATTCTTTTGCAATTCATACGATCCAACAATAAGTTGTCTTTACCAACGTTTTTGAACATTAATAAATTAACTTGTTCTCATTTTGCGATAATCTTTTTGTTTGTCTGAAAGCATTACGCATTAATATTTAACTTTTTTTCTTCCTTGACTAGAAGATGGAAGCACTACACAACGCCCATGAAGAAAAACCTGTACGAGAAACGCCTTTTTCACAGAAATTGGAATTATTTCGTTACAGAGTTCGAGTTATTGTTTTAAGTCCACTTTGTGAACAGGTTGTGTACAAGTTAGCATATCGCAGTGTACTTGACAAACACATGGATCTTTGAATTTAAGTCTACTTTATGCACAAATAGGCTAATCGAGAGAGGGACTACAATTTAAAATGAGATATGAACTATTATGTGCCTTAACCGGGCACCGACGTGGGTTCCATTTTTTTACTATCCCTGCATTAATGTTAACCATTAAAGATAGATTTTGCAAGAACTAACAGGTGTAGAAAAAACTACCGGTAAATTAAACAGTAAAATTACGTAAATCATTTTATCACTTCGCTGATATTGATACATGAGCAGCATAAATCTTTTCAAATGAATGAATGATACGATTTATTACACATCATGCTTCTGCCACTTTTGCCTATTTGCGAAAGTAAGGATGAATGGTGATAAGATGAAATAGATGAAGGAACAATCACAAACATACGCAACACAAGTCTCACAGAAGAGTCCAGACACCAGAGCCACTTAATTCTGCAAAATGCAGTCCAGAGTGGAAGAGAGGATGTAACTTTTGTATATCCAGAATGATCATTCCATGCACCCTATAAATCATTTGGAATCTTAGTGTGCAAGCCATATTTAATAACATGTGACGTAGGCTTGCTTGGGCGTGACATTTGTTTGATGGTGTCAAAATCCCCCTGCAGTACGTAAAATAGGTGTTTACTAAATTCTTTTTTTTGGAATATTGGCCATATATTGAGTAATTTTCCGGAAAAGAACATAAGAAATATGTTTTGTTTCTATAAAGAATGGAGGAAATTTGTGGAAATTTTTATTATTTTCATCTATGACTTTAGTTGAAACAATCTTTAGTTTCTCCTGGGAAAATATTCATTGTTGGTTGTCTATTAGGTTATGAACCCTAATGAACAACAATATAATGTTTATATCGTTGTCTAAAACAGCTTCAAACCGTAGAACTTCATTGAAATTTTTCAAAGATAACTGTGGTCAAAAGCCACTTAACTACTAACTCTGTTTTCTGGAGCCAATATTTTATGAATTGTATTTTCCTGACATGATGAACGAAAAACATTGGTAGCAATTATTCTGTTATTAGAAGAAGTAACTTAGGAATTGAATGAATCGTGTGATTGACAATTTTGCTATGAGATAGCTAATGATTTGTGTCAAGGACGTTACTTTTTCATTGATCAGTTGCGTTTGTGATGGCTTTTCAAGCCTTCAGATACCACGGAAATTATGTTAAATCTACTCGAAACGTGAGCCATTTTTCTGTGATCACGAATCATGATAGCGAAGTAGGTCAGTGTTTTCTACATGCTTCTGTACATCGAGCGAGATATTTGCATAAGTCCTGCCTTTCACTGTTTTCCATTTTTATCTCCCCAAGTAGGGCAGTTCGTTCGTTCCTGCTGAAGGAATATGAAATGCCAATGTTTTCAGTCTCTTCAAGTAAATGTACCCCATCGTTGTAGGAAAGTTACAGGTCATTTATGCCTACTTTTTTACCGTAAGGGTATAAGTTCAGCTTTTCTCAATTTCTGAGTAGAAAATTACGTTCGATCTTTCCCTCCTTGCTTTTGTTCTTGTTCTAAAAAATGTTTAGTATTACATGTGAAAACTAAATTTTTTCCAATTTTGATCTTGAACACGAGCGTGTTTTAACTGCAAAAAAGCTCATGATAGTAAGCTTTGCAGATTTGTAGTTTAAGATCATTTTCGTAACAGCTCTGGTTGTTCTGTATTTTGCAGCTTGGGAGCGAGTAACAACTCTAGAAGCCTCCAATCAGCACTTAAGCCGCTAACGTCATCTTATCCCAGCACCTATCACTAACCCTCTTGCTCACGCTTTACACTGTAGGTAGGCTCGCTAGCTAAAGTCATGCGATAGGATGAAGATATTCCGAAAATAATTTGACTCTATGCAACATGCGCCGATCTCCCTAGCGGAGTGGATATCACACCACGATACGACGCCAGGGGTTCCGGATTTGAATCCTGGCCTGAGCATGGGTGTTCTTTGTGAGTGTCCCTCTATTAGTTTCAGTATATCGTCACTCATCATCATCATCTTCGTGATTAGCCAAACGTGACTGTAATGCGAAGTAAAATAAAACAAAACCAATCAATCTATACCACATGCGAGATACTAACGGAAAGTTATGATTCTTTGACATGAAGAAAACATTGCGATTGTTTCTTCCTGGGGTGTAAATTACTTAAGTTGGTGTACTAACATGTTTTACATTGAGAAAAGAAGGATGCGTTTTCAACGTTCAGAAATACCTTCACTTTCCAAACAATTTCTCTTAATGCCTTGGTTACATAACTAGATGCCACGAGTGACACTTAACAATTTGTCTGAAATTGTAACACGCCTCTAATTCTTACTTGTTGCTTATAAGGTTTAAAATTTTCTTAAGACTTCCAAGATCTTTACATATTTCATTGCACGTCGATTGGTGGATTAATTTGGTTTATTTTGATTCGCATTTGTGCCACTTGTGGCCAATCGCGAAGATGAGGATTAGTGATGATATGATGCCTAGGGCGGGATTCGAACCGGTACCCTTGGGTTGTATCGCACTCTGCTGACCACTCTGTTACGGAGGCGTATAATATAATATAGTTTGATCAATGAGGGAGAAAGTAAATAAACTTTCCCGGTCATATCTGGAATTTGAAACCAGTATCCTTTATAGCATGCGCTGTGCAAAACGTACATTACGCTGGTCGGATTCATATTTTTGTCACCATTCCTGGTTTGGTACAGGGATGGAAACAGCTTCTCTGCAAGCAGGAATTAATTTAATACTTTCGGAATCGAAATTAATGCAAACTCGTAGTTGTTGTACTAACGAAAGAGCGAGACCCGCCCAAATTCAGTGGAGACGTAATATGTGCCGTTTTGTAAGCCTATAAACCGTCCAGGTATAAAGCAATTGTGGATAAATTGCGTCTTCTGAGGTATTAAACCACTCGTGAAATTTTGGAACTGACCTCTGGGTTTGCAATTTTCATAGCGTCGCACCTCAACGATGGATGAAGATGAATGAGTTTTCCGCACACACCGTGGTGAATCTCTTGAGGAAGATAAACGACCTGGATGACCTCTCTTCCTCTTTCTACATCCGCGTTCGCTGCACCACTTCCACAGCCATATCCGCTACATATCCGACTGGAACTCCATCATGGCAGCCGAATGCTTGGGGAAGCCGTAAGTCAGCCGGGTCAGGCAGCGGGACACGTGGGAGAGCTCATATAGTGAGCTCCAACGCGGCAAAAGTTTGCCAAGATGGACTTCGAGGTTCCCATTTGCCCCGTTTTCCCGTTATTCTGTAGTACCACGGGAACTTCTGTTAAGGCTGCCCGGGTCTTGTAAATCCCAGATGTACTTCAGCGAAAACATTTCGACGTAATAAAGTTTTAGGCAGCGACATTTCGTTGATGCTTGATCCAGAAACAAGAAAAATCGCCTCTACTTAACATTTCCCAGTACGTCAGATTTCTAGCAGAAGCAGTAAAAATACTATTACTTTTATTGTGTAATTTCTATCTCTAGAGTCGCACAGCTCGCTAACACGCCAGGGATCCCGGGTTCGAATCCCGGCCTGTTCATGGCTATTCTTTGTGGGTGTCCCATCATCAATTTAATCATATCATCACTATGCTCATCTTCGCGATTAGCCAAAAGTGGCAGAATATCGAATCATACATACATGCATCTCGAGAATCAACGTGGTCCAGTCCTAAGGGCACCACGCATGAGATTCTGGTTCGATTCCCGGGATGGGTGATCTCGGTGGGAATTTATTCTGCATGAAGCTGCTTTGGGGTTCACAAAGTATGTAATGAACTTTACTTGATGGCAATAGGAGGGCAAAGGCGGCCGAAGTGTGATGTTGATCACACTACCTCCAATGTGGCAGGGATCGAGAATGTTTGGGGCTCTATTTTTGCACTCCAAATGTGCCTCCGTTCCGTGTTATGTTGCAATGTACAGGCGACGGTTTTATCTTTTTAATTCAGCTCTTTTGTGAGTATATGTCTATAGGACAAGTGCCAAATATTATCATACTAGTTATTCAGCAAAAATTACTGTACTGTTACGCTGATATTACTATACTACTCCAGACCGTGAGTTTTCAAGTCAGGCTGGCCACCTTTCAATCGTACAGAGTATTTTGTACTTTCCACTCATTCAAAGTTACCTCGAGTTACTGAATGAATAAGGTACTTTAGTATTATATGGACTACCTCCAATTAGTACGCTATAGGTACCTAACCTAACTCAACCTAACCTAACCTTCAGATATAATTAGTACGTAGGTTCCTATGGCTTAGTAAGTAAACCTACGTACTAATTATATCTGAAGGTTAGGTTAGGTTGAGTTAGGTTAGGTACCTATAGCGTACTAATTGGAGGTAGTTCGTATAATACTAAAATACCATGAATAATTTATTTGCTTATATTCAATGGAGCTAATCCGTTTCCTTATTGAGACTAGACGATTTAATGATTTTGTTAATCACTTATTCCAGGGCTCCATCCTGACACACTGGTTCAGATCCTATTTTAAACTGTAGGTCTAGTTGTTACGTTCCCGATCTTTATAACTAAATATACTTACTATTACTCCTTTTCGGAGAACGCAAAACTTTCTAGCCTACTATGAGGTCACCTTAGACGTGGGAAGCACTTAAGGTTTTTTCGTAAAAATATCTTAATTTTACACAGTCAGGATTCCATAAAACTTCTGCTGATCTAAATTTTACACAACTGCACTCACAAACAAAATTCGTGTTCGATATAAAAGTGTATTAATCTTGAATATTGCTTGAGTATACTAGCTAAATCATTCATTTTTAATTAACTTACATCAGCCATAAAATCAATAAATCACATCACGTAGCAACGAAAACTGAAATTTTAAGGTTAGTCAATAACCATTGGAAAATATTACAAACTTGCGTCAAACATATTATGACGTCATACTATAACACAAGTATTTTTTATAATTAACATATTAAACACTGAATTAGTAAAATATGTGGGCCCGTACCATAGTCAAGATTCGCCCATCTGAACATAAAGTGGCCTTACTTACGAACGTGTTTGCCTTTGTGAAAAGATGTATTTAACAACTATTTCACTGCTGAGGTTTCGAAGCCTTCTTCCTTTGACTACCAGTTTGAGGACATGCGATTTACTCATAGCAAATTAAATGTATTTATGTCTGCTGCAAGAAATAATTCAAAACCATAATATGCAATTCTGCCATAATGTATTGTGATCTTAGTGAGAAACGTGTTTTTCGTGTTCGCAAATAAAATTGTTAAATATAAGAAAAAATAACCATAACACTACGCGCTAGAGGAACTTGATTACGAATAGCATTGATATCTCTACCAGAATGTTGAAGAAATTGCAAGGGTCAACAAGCCATGTTGCATGTAGGTAAACCGAGGATTGAAGTGGGGGGAGGATTTCAAGCATTATTACGTATGGCGTTGCTATTCATGTCATTGAGCAGAAGTTACATCGATCGAATAACCGGGGAGAAACATAGACGTTCTGGCGCCTTCTTATTGGTTCTCTGAAGTCCTCTTTCATGTTTTATTTAAACTGTTTGTCACACTGCTATCGATCTCGGAGGTTTATTATTTAGGATTCATTGACGGAATTAGAAATAGAAATGTTCTTGAAGCATGCATCATGTAAACGGTTAATAACATTGCTGATCATTGTTGCATTCGAATAAGTGTGTATTTTATTACGAAAAAATGGAATGCAGTTCAAAGAAACAGGCATTACGAATTTCCTGGAAGGAATACTTAATTAAAATACACTGAATTCCTCGAGTGACCTTTCGCAATAGCAGAAAAGACTCACAAAGAACTTGTTGTATTTTAATGATACAATAATAACCATTAGATATGTTTTCAACTAAAAATCTTCAAAATATGACATAAATTATAGTATATTTGTTGTTACAAAGTCATTTTACGTACAAACTATTGATGGAATTTCCTTACAGCTAGTTGTGTGTGCGTGTGAAGCGTACAATAAAAGTGAAGCAAGTGAGGGAAGTAGCCGAATTTCATTTCTAATTGACCGTCAACTTCACCTAATCATAAGATGGCCGTAATCGTGTATGTGTAAAATAGAGAAATGGACAAGGTACACTCCTCTAAAAATATTTACAACCGGAACGTCTTTTGATTGAAAATATGTATCCAAATCAAAGTGTATATATAGCAAATTCTGTATTACATTTTTCACTTTGCACATTATTACAAAGTTGTCAAACATTTATTCTTGTTAAATCAGTGGCTAATAAAATTTTTGGTGTTATTTCTGTCAATTTTCTTGCTATTAATCTCTGATTGCATGAGTTATCATTGAAAAGTTTACATTATAAATAAAAAATGTAAATTACTTTTCGCATTCTTTCGTGAGATGGATTCATCTTCCAACATACGGGTTAAGGTAACATGTTATTGCAGCATGTACAAATTTTTTTGACATCATGACTTCACGAATTATAATGAAACGCCCTATTCGTGGCACTTGGAAAGCTGCGACGGCTGGGAGTTGAATTAGTAACATGCAAATAGCACGCGGCTTTTAGTCACCATGGTATTTTTACCATCTGAGGATGCAGAGTGTGATTTTAAGGAGCCCACAGCAGCGAAAATAACGAGAGTAAATTTTCGTTGAATAGTAAAATATGTTGTGCCTCTATTCATAAGAACCTTTTTAAAACTTCAATAGCATTCATACTCCCATACTGCATAGAAAAAAAAATACTTCTTAGGGTCTATTGGAAAAGAATATGTAATACACAAAACTTTCATCTGGTATATATTGATAACGAAGTCTCTGATCTTCTGTACCAAGACAAAATTTTCTACGAATAAATTATAGTGAAGTATGGCTTTGAATTGATATAAAATCATTAACTATTAACGTAATTATGAAGAGACATAATTTTATCATGTAGTAGCCTTAAAACGATAGCAAAGCCTTTTAAAAATAAACTCCTATCTTAAAATGGGTGAATTTCTAGTTTTCTTCTTCCCTTCGGAAAACAGTTGGTGCTTCCAAGCTTTGCATGTCGTCATGCCATTAGTGAGTTTCTATTCTCAAAATGTGTTTCGCTCACTCACGTACAGACTCCGAGCTGACCCACTATCATTCGACATGATATCAGGCAGCAATTTTAGTCACATAGCCAGGAAAGAATTATTTTCGCTTTCATGCCTTAGGTTACATTTTAAGTATAATGGTGGATTTTGGTGTGTTCACCTCCTACAATGGAGAGAAGATCGGTTGAGATTAAAGTGCACCATATCATCACGAAGGATGTTTCCCCAGTAACATAGTATTCATTCTTCCTGCATACTCAACTGCAAGTGGGTTAGAGTAGGACACAAATTGTTGAGCTAATATTAACCTTACATACGCAGTATTAATAATAGTATTTGCAGCAAACAAAAGTAATCGAAGGTTAAGGTATTTTATTTAAGGTAACAGAAGTGTCTGGATAGAACCTATAATCCTCAGAGCTATTATATATTGCCATATTATATAATTATTATTATTGTATTTTGTATTAATACCTTACCTTTAATGGTGAAGTTAAAGTCATATGAATTTTCTTCCACTTAAACATTATTAAAGTTTATATTTCTTTTTCACTTGTTTCTTCAACATTAATATTCACATATTAAAAAAATAGCATTCTCATTTACTCTAGACTGAATCTCAAATTGCAACTGTAAGAGGGACAGGGAATTTGATTTAACTTTACATTTCAATGAGCCCACACTATCCCGCATTCCATTTTGAAGAAAGTGTTTTCCCTTCCCAGGTTTCAAATTTTCGTCCACTGTTCCAGTTTAGAGATTAGATCTGATATATTACAACCTTATGAACCAATGATTAACCTAAACATATCTATGACTTACATACTAGAAATAATTCATCTTCAAACATAATAGTTTGTGAGTGGGCATCAGTTAATATACAAAATATTTGAATTATATTACGTTTAACTAGAAATAGTATAACTTTTATCACCATTGTAATTATGTCAACAGATGAAAGTGAAATAAATACGTTTTGTCTAAATAATGCTTTGACTTACTTCTGCGATGTAGTTTGAAACAAAGGGTCCGAGGTACACATATTCCCTTCATATAAATCACATGGTCATACGCGAATGGATGTATGCAATTGTCATAGATCCCACAGGTAAAACATGCGAATGCTTCACATTGATACTGCGAATCAATTTCCATATCGTGTTACAAATTGAAAGCTGAAAACCTGTCCGAGAGAATCGGTATTACGATTGATGGAGAATGGGTAGACGTACATAAACCATGACGCCCATTTGCACAAAGCGATTTATTTGCAAGCTGCCTCGTGTTTTGCTTATACCAAGTGGAGGCATCAAAAGATGGTTGCTCGTGGTGAAGGCAATTCCCTAATGAGGTGAAATGTAACTTGTCGCCGTAATAAAAAGGAGAACCCTAATTAGCCATAGAAGTAAAATCTTGGATAAGGTATTAGTGACGTGTGTGTAAATATTTAATTAAATTACAATTATTTGATATTTATCGTATTAATTTCCAACATTAAGTAGACATAAAGTCTATTATCGACTTACTTGCTGACGTTTGGAGACTGATTGCATTCTGTCCAGCAGTTCTTCTGCAAATGAAACAAAGAATGATGAATTCTTCTTTGTAGCTAATCAGTAGTGATTTATTCATTCTAGATTTTTGGACTTTTAACCACTGTTATTTCTTAAAAGAGATTTACCTACGTTTCGGAGGCTGAATCTGCCTCCGAAACGTAGGTAAATCTCTTTTAAAAAGTAACTGTGGTTAAAAGTCCAAAAAACTAGAATGAAAGAATGATGAGATTTTAAATTAATACAAATATTTATTATACATATTAATTTGTAGATCGCCATTCTATTCTTTGCTTTTCTAACTTGTAAATTGGAAAGTTGGATGTTGAATTCTCCTCTTTCTATAGTACTATTTTAAGATGTTAATATAAGGTTAATAAAATATCGCTTTATTAAAAATAATATATAATAAACCAATAATTTCTTGTGTTTCGGGCGTTAACAAATTAGAATATCATCTCAAATAGAGTATGGAATTAGAAATTATATTCATCATTCCTAATCGAAAACACAAGTATCTTTGCCCTTCTCTTATCAATACGTTATGAAATCCCCTTAGAAGTATCTGCTATAAGTACAGTGTGATCCATAAATATTACCAAGCAAATTGTCCATTACCACGTTTATTGCCTTTGTTTGCAATGAGAGCTTCAATAACTGACACAAATAACCAAGCAATCTGCTTACAACCTCTGAGCCAGTATACGTAAAAATACAGTCCTTAAAAATACGATATTTTCATCTTCGTACGTGGGATGAAGATAAAAACCAACAAAAATAGTCATGGACAATTTGCTGAGTAGTATTTATGGATCCCACTGTACATAAACATTGAGCAACTGGAGTGTAAACTCGAAGGACGAATTTAATTGTGTGTCAGACAACGCTCTAGAAACATTTTTATGTTATTCCCACACTTAATTTTGCTTCTCACCGTTTACCATTGTACCATTTCAACTTTTTGTCTAAACAAACCTAACTATAATTGTGTTAATTAATTGCAATATAAAATAGAAATCAAATGCACAGTAACTTCTAACTTCGAAGTAATATCGAGCAAAATCCAGTCTGAATTTTTTTAATAGAGATTTCTGTTAAATTCTTATTTGGGATGAGACTCTTCCTTGGCATCATACAAAGTCCAATATTTCAAGGGAAAACTGGTGTCTCGCCCTCATTCTGTCGAAGCAAAGGATCTGAATCAATTTATCTTGCGGCGAATTTGACTTGCAAACTATTTGATTTAATGCCTATCCTCTGTATCTACTTCCTAATATCCTCCAAGACAGAGCTTTAGTGTATTAGTTTGACGATGCACGAGATCACCAATTGGAAATTCATTTGAGATCAATAACTCTCGCTTTTCTTCATAACTTCTTTGCGAGACGGCTTCTGTGTGTCGAATTAAGTGTGCGATCGATTTATCTTCATTCAACCTACACGATATACATAGAATTGGAAACTACTAAAACAGATATTTGGTGTAAATTTATATTTTTGAACTTTGACATTTTTACAATTTTCGCGACTCTAATAAAATAAGTGTTCAGAGGTCTACTAACAATCAGCAAGTGTTCTTACAGTAACATCTAATATATGTCCATTTTTAAAATGTATGTTAGGTTTTAAATTTATAAATAGTTACCTTTAGAAATGTAATATATTTGATACAATAAACCAAGAATAAGTAAGCCATGGTTTGATAATGAATGTCATAATCTAATAGAAATAAGAAATCAGGCTAGACTTAGGTGGTTAAATAACTCTGATGATACAAATCTAAGCAATTACAATAGAATAAAGCGAGAAGTTAACCGCACGTTTAGAAAGTAAGAAAAGAGATTACTAATTAACGAAATTGAAACAATCAGCAAAACCAAAAATATCAGAGACTTATATAAAGGTGTAAATGAATTTAGAAAGGGGTGGCAACCTAAAGTAAACTTGATAAAAGATAAAGACGGTGATTTTCTAGCTGACCCAAGCGATATTCTAAATAGATGGAAGAACTACTTTAATGACCTTTTAAATGTTCATGTAAGAGATAAATCAGAAGTAAATGAAGTACACACAGCAGAACCTTTAGTTCCAGAACCTAACTTGACTGAAGTTAAAGATGCTATTAAAAGACTAAAGAATAACAAAGCACCTGACATTGATTTAATACCAGCTGAGTTAATTAAATATGGTGGAAATTCGTTAATATGTCAAATTCATAAATTAATTTGTTTAATATGGAATAAAGAAGAAATCTCTCAACAGTGGAAAGAATCCATAAATGTTCCCGTGTTTAAAAAAGGTAATAAAATGAACTGCAATAATTACCGTGGAATTTCTCTACTCTCAACAACATATAAAATATTATCTAACATTCTTTTAACAAGACTAACCCCATATGCTAATGAAATTATAGGTGATTTTATCAATGTGGATTTAAACGTAACAGATCAACTACAGATCAAATTTTTCACATCAGACAGACACTTGAGAAAAAGTGGGAATATAATCAAAATGTCCATCAGCTATTCATTGATTTCAAAAAAGCATATGATTCGGTCAAAAGAGATAAATTATATAATATATTAGTCGAGTTTGGAATACCTAAGAAGCTTGTTAGTATGATAAAAGTATGCACCAGTGAAACAGAAAGTAAAATTCGTGTGGGTATTAATGTGTCTGATAAATTTACAATTCATGATGGGTTAAAACAAGGAGATGCATTATCTCCATTGCTCTTTAATTTTGCCTTAGGATATGCTGTTAGGAAGGTAAAAGAAACTAAAGAAGGACTAAAATTAAATGGTATGACTCAGCTGTTAGCATATGCAGATGATGTAGACTTATTAGGGAATGATGTAAATACAATTAAGAATAATGCTAAAATATTTTTCAAAACTGCTAAAGAGATAGGTTTGGAAGTTAAGAAAGAGAAAACCAAATATATGCTTACAGGCCGAAACCAAGTGTTAGGTAATAATAAAAATCTAATTATTGATAACAACTCGTTTGAACCAGTTTCCAAATTCAAATACTTATAAGTAATATTAACAAATGAAAATTATATTAAAGAGGAAATAAAAAGTAGGCTTAATTCAGGAAATGCATGTTACTTTTCTCTTCATAAACTTTTGTCTTCTCGTTTAATATCTAAGAAACTAAAAGTTAACATATACAGAAGAGTAATTTTGCCTGTAGTATTATATGGGTGTGAAACGTGGTCCCTTACATTGAAAGAGGAACATAAATTGAGAGTATTTGAAAATAAGGTCCTTAGGAAAATATTTGGATCTAAAAGGGATGAGGAGACAGGTGAGTGGAGAAGGTTACATAATTTAGAACTACATAATTTGTATTCATGTCCAGATATTATTGGAATAATTAAATCAAGAAGACGTAGGTGGGCAGGTCATGTGGCACGAATGGGAGAGGAAAGAGGAGTTTACAGGATTCTTGTTGGGAAACCTGATGGTAAGAAACCTGTAGGAAGGCCAAGACGAAGATGGAGGGACAACGTTGAGATGGACCTAAGGGAAATCGGTAGGGATGGAAAAGAGTATATTGATCTTGCTCAGGATAGGAACAGATGGAAGGCCTGTGTTGCTGCAGCCATGAACCTTCGGGTTTAAGAAGGCTAGAGAGTTGGTTAGTTAGTTTGTTAATGTAATATATTTGATATTATATCAGACTTCATTATATAAGATTTATTGATTGATTTGCTATATTTTACTTCGCTTTTTGTGCCACCTTTGACTAAGTTGCGAAGATGGGGATGAGTGATGATATGATGAAATTGTTCAATGGACACTCACAAACATATATGCCCAGGCCAGGATTCGAACCCTGGACCCTTGGCGTCCTAGCGCGATGTATTAACCACTCTACCGGCTTCATTATATTAGGGATGGGACCGATTTAATCGGTACTCTATCGGTATCGGCCGATATGGGCATATCGGTTTATCGGTAAAATTACCGTTTATTTTACAGATCCGATATATCGGTATTATCTGATCATTTAGTGCACAATTCTGGCATTTTGTTGTAATTGTTATGGATAATATTCATGCCCTACTTTCTAAAAAAGTAAATGTCTAAATATGCAATTTCTCTTGCACTGCAGTCACCTTGAAACACATTTATTAAAGAGGTCAGTGAACCTTTCAGGTTCTTCAAGGACCATTTCTAATTTTATATCGGATCAGTAGAATATCGGTTATCGGTATCGGTAAATTTTATGTCGGTACTTTATCGGTATCGGCCAAAATTTCATATCGGCCCATCCCTATTATATAATAGAAATATACAAGATAATTATATTCTCTTGCCTCTTCAAGGGTAAATTTGTGTATGGGTCAATCCATGTGAAATCATACAACCTGGTTGCTTGACCATTTTTAAAAAAGTTTATTTTTTGTGGTGTGTGAGCCACAGCTGAAAAAATCTCAGCTATGTGAGAGAATGCAGTGAAAGGCCAGGAACTAGAACTGATGGAGGTCATCGGAATCGTGTTCAGCTGGGGTTTTCTTTAAGAGCATGATAAACTCAAGATCGCGCAGTACTGATGTCTAACACATTCATCCCCATAATATTCCCTCAGTCTCAGATGAATGTCAATTTGTAGCACATTTTCTGCGGTTATAAACTCGAACACGGCACGCTACTTCAGGCGCTTCACCAACATTGCATGGTTACATGCTGACATTTTCCTCGCAATAGTTCAGCACCCCCTGGCGATAGAAGTTTGAAACCTTCAATGGAGAAGGTGGAAAGTCTTATAAGTGCAATGTATGGTTGCTCAAAATCCAAAATGCATTTACAAGGTAACAAAGAAAATAAAAACATAGGAAGCGTTACTTTTAAGCACGCCCTCGTATATATACTTTATTGCAGAGCCATTTCAGGATTGTAATGTTGTTCATTGACATTCCAAATTACAGTTTGCAGAATTTCAACACAAAATGTTAATAAGAAATGAAATTAGACATGCCATATTTAATGCAAAATGTTGAATTTTTCACGAGTTTTTTTATCTCCTAAACCAAATAAATCTCAAACTCAAATTTTTTACTGAAGTTACTTATCCTGAAGTACTGTATTGTGTACAAATTTCAGATTTTTAAACAACTGCCCACCAGAGATATTTAACCCTGAACTTGGAATTTTTTAACAAAAAGTACATGTTTATGACCCTGTAGAAAAACAAATATTAAAGTCTCAAGCTTCAAATAATTTTGACATACTCTATTGGTACACAGGTACTTCCGCAAAAAAATTCAAGTGTCAAGCAAACTGCCTTCCCCCTCAAAAAAATGTCCGAAAATGTCATTTTGAGCGATTAAAATACACAATTTTAACCTTAAAATTTATTATGAAGGAATAATATTTAGAAAATTACACAGAAATATAATTGTAGCCTATAATGTGCTTAACATCACAGATTTTGTCTCATTGTCGTAGGACTTACCAGAGCTGAGAAAAAAAAGTTGCCGCTGATGCTTACGAATGGAGAAAATGACGCGCGCCATGATAAAAAAATGCCCGCCATCTTCAAATCGGTGATAGTAAAAATAAAATAAGAGTGGTTCTGAACTACCAATATATGAGGCTCACACCACTCAAAAAATAAACTTTTTTAAAAATGGTCAAGCAACCAGGTTGTATGATTTCATATGGATTGACCCGTATGTTAATTTTAGTTTTCACAGTTCCTTATGAGTAGAAATTGTATTTCTGAAACTTTCCTGAACAGATCATAAAGATTGAAGTCAAATGTAGAAAATACATTAACGTTCCAGTATCTTCAATTAGCCTACTATTATTTGATTTTATGTTACGTTAACGATTCTAGTACGCCATAGAATAGGTTTTGTAGTATTTATATACCAAGTCCATTTCAGGCCGGGGACTTCAAGTTTCTTAACATTTCTTCTAAATCTCTTGTTTCTCCGTTTTAAGTTTTGCTTCTTTGTCTACATCTCACAGTTAACAGACTGAGACAGTTGCAAATGAAGATTCCTTGTATAATAACGAATACTAAATATATTATCTTCGTAGCATTACTAAACTTCCTCATCAATATGAGAATTAAGTAATGGCTTTATCACTCAAATCTATTGAATTCCGCATATTGATAGTAATGCTTTTCACTGAACTATATTTAAAATTCACTTTCAAATTAGTTGGCAGCATATAGCAGACATTAGGTTGCTTATTTTCAAACATTAGTAGGTTTTTAATATTGGGCTGATTTGCAAATGCCTCCTTTGTAAAATGAATTATTCACCGAGACGAGTTAATCGTGTTACAACCCAACCCGTATAACGGTGATGCCCAAAGATTTACTAGATTTACTGTAGTATAGTAGATTCAACGTTTATATACAAGTGCGACGGAGGTCCCTTGTGCACCTGTCGGTGGCCCGCTTGGCGCCCGACCACAATGCAACTCCCGTTAAATCGAGTGTGATATCTCCGCTATGGAAACCGGAGAAATGACTTCAAGTTATCAGAATTACAGTTACAATTACATTCACAATAAGCACGTTAATTCTCACAGGGAAAGTTGGAAATGTTGTCCTCCTGCATCCACAAATTTCATACGTGTTTTTTGGAAATTTCGCGGAGCTTTGGTAACAAGAAACGCTGAAAGAGCACTTACTATCGGATTAAAAATTATAGATACTCGACTTTGGAATACGATTAAAAATTAATGAATAGACCTACGTAAGAACTAGTTACATAAAAATTTAGCTCATTCAATTCTGCCTTAATTTAAGTTAACCAAACATTTTTTCTTCGAGTATGCCTTATATTTTATATCACCGTGAGAACAAAAGAGGACCGGCTTTTTGGAGTTTTGCAAACGATCGCTCTTTGAAATTCTGTAAATCAAAAACGGGTTTGGTCGTTATGAAATTTTAGTAGGGTGCAGTCAGAAATGTTTTAAACACATTTATAAATTTTAAGGTTTTCAAAATGTGTAAAAAAAAAAAAAAAACGTTCTTTTCAATTTTGTGAAACAACTTTTTCTTAGTATTGGGTAGTCCTACAAATACAGTATTGGTCTTGCATTGAAGCTCTTTGCATCTGTTTTTAAAAGGTATTATCATTGTCAATTCACATTGCAAAACCGATCTTGTACAGATTTTTATTCAGCGGAGTAGAGCTGCAAGTGGAACGTGGCAACACCGCAAGCATTGCCTCCTAGAGCCCGCCGGCGGCTTCCGATGTTCAACGGACATCGCTGTGTGCTGTGTTGCCAAGTTTCGCGTACAGGCTTACTCCGCTGAATAATAATCTGTACAAGATCGGTTTCATAATGTGAATTGACAATGATAATGCATTTTAAAAACAGATGCAAAGAGCTTCAAAACAAAACCAATATTGTATTGTAGGACTAACCAATTCTAAGAAAAAGTTGTTTCACAAAATTAAAAAGAACTGTTTTTTTGACAAATTTTGAAAACCTGAAAATTAATAATTGTGTTAAAAACCTTTCTGCCTCCAAGCAGGTGGCCGACAGTCGCACAAGGGACGGAAAATCGCACTGTGTTTGTTTGGAATTGTAATGGTTATCGGTATATGAATTTTTGTGCTGGAAATCTCCAGAAATTAAAAACCCGATGATTTCCATGATATTGGTAATATTTACAATATCCATTAGATAGTGAATTTTCTCTATGATCTGTTACAAGAATGATTAAAGAGAGAGACAGAGCGAATGGCGTGAAAAAGTTTTGTTCTGTAAATATAACTACCATTCTATGATTGTGAGCCCAGTCATAATACAGTCACTAGGGGGGATACGCCCATTTTTTTTGGCGGTTTATAGCTTCGTAAAATGAAGGAGTGTCGCAATGAAAAAGATGTCAAATGAAAGCTACATGTTTTGTTATTGTTACCTATAAGTTGTATTACTGTAAGTCTTATAGCAAAAGAACCAGAGAGAAATAAACAGATGAACGTCAATTTGGGCAAATCAGCCCGTGTTCAGGGTAAAATGCCCACCCATTAGGAGTAAAATGCCCAATACAAGAAACTATTGTTGTAATACTTCACATGACATATTTGAAGAAAAATAATACACAGCATTAACTGGAAGATTATTAACGTTTGTTTCGTAAACAGAACATCATTTGTACAGACAAGCATAGCGTTCGTTTCTAACAACAATTGTTTTGAATTTACCATAGCTTTTTTTACTCTTTACATTTGTGAGAAATTGCATTGCACTTTGGACAACACATGGACGTGAATTTGATACATATTTCATGCATCCACATACCACAACGAATACACTGGATCCAGACACATTGTGGTCCTTTCTCCTCATAATAATGCCCATGGGCATATTGTACTTAATTTCTGTGGGCATATCACCCCACAGCTACAAGCAGAAAATTGAATCACTGGGTTGGCAACTCTGAGCACCATGTGGCAGTTTCATTCTGCAGATATGTTTCCCTCACTCTTGATCTTTACACCAAATATAATTCAGTTTCTTTCTCTCTTGGGGATATTATTGCGTTAATACAGCAACGTCCAAAAAATTATTACCTCAAAAATTGTCTTCTTACCTCATGAAATTAACCCTGAATGGCTTCAGATTCTTCTCACAAGCTCCAAACCTGCTGCTTCGTCTCACCACGGAGGGCGCTTTCAAACTAGAGTCGGAGAGTTGCCCTAAGATTAACGTTGCTTGAGATACGAGGAGGTGAGCACTTAACCCCGATGGGCATATTCCCCCGAGTGACTATAATAGGTTCATTTTGCACATTTGAATGTAATCATATCAAGTGCTGTGGAATTCTTGAAACAAACGCAAACATTATGTATTTTAAATAATGAATAATTATTATCTCTTTGGACTGTATTCTAATGTACGAAAAGTAATCAAATTTATGATCGTCTTTATAATTACCTGTCTTAACCCATGGGTTACACACTTTACGCCGGCACTTAATTCGAACTAGAGCCGATGGAAACATTTCCGTTGTGCACGCCGTTACAGCAAGTAGTCTTTTGAGTATCAGCAAAGATCCCAAGCCAATTAATGTTTTTCATGCCTCTATGGAGCCAATACTCGATGCGCCGTAACAAGTGGGTCTCGCCAGTGCCATCAAACTCCACCATAAAAGAAAGTTCACGGCTATATTCCGCTCTCCCTGAGTACGCTAACCGCCTTTTGGGCAATCCAATAAAAATAAAACAATCACACGGTTAAAACACGAATATGTTGCAGTCACCTGTGGTGCGGCCAATATCCCTTAATGCCGTCCGGTGATGCATGCAAATTGTCTTGTTTCCCTCATTATTAATTCACAGCGCATACCATATTAGAGGCTCCGCCTTTATCGTAAACAGTGTAGCACTTATTGGCAGCGCCGAGGGAGCAGCAGGTTTACGGTCGATACATTGCGTAGCGCTACTTACAGGTTCTCTTTCCAGACACGCTCTGGGAGCACCTAGATTTAAAATCACTACAAAAGCCAATGAGTGAAATTTCAGTTAGAGCTTACATTTATGTTAGCATCTTATCTTTTTTCTCCATTTATAATTTATGTTCCATGACACATATAATTGCTCTTACATCCATATATCTAATGAATATTACCATTTCTGCTTCCATAATTTAATAACTTTACTAGGGTACACCCGGTAATGCAGTATATAGATAGTAATTCACAAGACTAACAGTGACTGTTCTAGTTGTAAAGTAAGCCTTGTATGATACATACAAAGATGTATGCTACTTCTGGTCGACCTTCGATATGGGATGGTCAGCGCTGTCGATAAGCAAGGGTTCATTGTTTGATTTGGTATATTTTACTTTGCTTTTCTTCCACTTTTTGGATAATCGTGAAGATGAGGATGGGTGATGATGATACAGTGAAATCGATGAAGGGAAACTCACAAACGCCAATGCTCACGCCGGGATTCGAACCCGGGACCTCTGACGTCGTAGCACGATGTGCTAATCACTCTGCCAAGGAGGCCGGCGCAAAGCAGGTTCAAACCCTGGATAAGTCATGGATGTATTATTATGTTTGAACCATCATCTATTTCATCACGTCACCATTCATATTCCAGCGTCGAATAACATGGGTACCTGGGGGAAACCCTGGGGGGTAAAGGCGGTCAGGGGCGTGATGCTGATCACATCACCCTCACTCACGACCGGATCACATCCCCTATTCGCCTTCATGGCGTGGTGCTATGCACAGGGGACCACTTTACTTTTTTTCACCATTCATATTCATCGTCATGGCGAGAAAAGGATATAAAAAGAGAAAGGTGGCGTAAAATAACCGAAGTAGGAAGAGAGTTGCATCTCACACCAAGTCCTCAAAGACAAATCTTAATAATCTTAAAAAGCCTTGTAATCAAAGGGTCCCGGGTTCGATTCCCGGTGGAGGCACATAGTGGTTCGGATCCCACTTTAAACTGTAGGTCCAGTCCCGATTAGCCTTACTGTGCATAAAGTGTACTAAAAACAACAAATCAACCCAATCCAACTAATCTTCAAAAGGCGGAAATATTTTTTTTTATTTTGAACAGAAAATATAATGTAAATATATTACTAATACTTTTACTACGGTGAAGGATGTGAATAGCAACCATAATGCACTTGATTACGTATACATTCTAAGTTTGTTTTGTAGAATTACAATAATAAAAACAGGTATTATGAGGATTCTCTTTCTCCATTTTATTTTGGTTATTTTTACATTGTTTTCTACATTCTGTGTTAATCTCAAAATAAGGTTCTACAGGACTGTAATAAGACCCACAGATATATATGGAGCAGAAGCATGGTGTCTAATAGCACAAGATGAGAGAAACCTTCTCGTATGGGAACGGAAAATCCTAAGGAAAATATATTGACCAGTGAATGAAAGGGGACTCTGGCGTATAAGAACAAACAAAGAACTCCCAGATATTGTGAATGAAATCAAGAGGATGCGACTAAGATGGTTAGGACATGTGGAAAGGATGGAGGGAAGGAGGTGTGTGAGAAAATGAATGTATGAAAGACCAGAGGAAAAAAGAAGGGCAGGAAGGCAAAGGAAGAGGTGGCTGGCTGCAAGAGGCTGAGGAAGATCTACGGAAGCTGGGAGTGAGAGGATGGAGGAAGAAAGCAAGAGATAGACCCGTCCTGCTGTCCATTGTGGAGGAGGCCAAGGCCCTACAGGGGCTGTAGAGCCACAGAGTAAGGTAAGGTAAGTGAGTGTTAATTGCGACGATGAGAATAAATTAAATAAACTGATGAAATGATCGCTAGGACAAAAATGTAACTTGAGCCTTTCTTTACCAAGGTTTATAATTTAGAATCTACGGCTTCGTAGGTGTTGTGCTGACCTCTCTACCACGTGCTATTAAGGTAAAAATGAAATAAACTGATTGTATATTGTGTGTCAAGAGGTGAGATACATTCAATATTATTGATCTATAAATTATTTTACTTCACTGCGGTGGGAACTGTAAAAATACTCCAAGTTAATCATTCAGAGAATATGCTTGAGGCGCTATGAAAGATCTGAAAAAAAAAATTCTATTAACAAACTGTGTTGTGATATGTTTTCTTTTTTTATAAAAATACATAGGGTATCCTTACTATGGCTTCAGCACTATTATTAAGTGTATGAATGTAACGTGCAAAGAGCTGCCGATAAAATCCGAATGTCATTTGAAAGGTCGAGTACTGAACTTCAACAACGTACGTAAAAGCACGCTCGGCTTCAAGAGATAATGTCTTGCTTGCATATGTGTCGAAAGGTTATTTTGCTGATATAGCTAGCTACCCATAATAAAAAGAAACATTGGTTCTTTTGGCTAACGATCATTGTATAGCAGTCCAATTTTTTAGGGGAAGAATTCAGTGAAATGAGCATCAACATATTAAATTCACATTCGAAACCGGAAACCCTACAGTCGTAGCACGCTGTGCTAACCAGTTCGCCACGGAGATGGGCTCTTCACCTTGAATTCAGTGCGCAGAGCGAAGTCTGGTAACTGCAGGCTCAACCCCGTTACCTCTCACGTGTTCATGTGTTCATTTGTGGAGCCGTCTCGCGTCACTACTTGCGCAGAGACTTGTTTTCGTTTGCTTGCTCCAGTTATACCCGGGACAAAGTAGAAATGCGGATGCTTCTTTTACATACACAAATTGTACACGTCTTCTAGTTAACCAGTTTCTTAACCCGAAGGTTATTATTCATTAACCTGGAAGATCAGTCCATCTTGACCATCGCTGCTAAATTCTTTCAGGTCTAATCCAGAATTGCCCTTCCATCTTCGTCTCGACTTTTCCTGTATGTTTCAATCAATAGAATTTCCAGACAAGACTTATGAATCATTCTCTATACTATGGTTGAAAGTAACAAGGTGTAATGGAAAGTCCATTTCAGGAACCTTTACACTGAAGTGACATGGTGAAATGCGCAGATACAAACTTTCGCCCCTGAATGACGTGAGACGTCATGCATGTGCCAGCATTTGATTGGTTCGTTTTCGAGCTAGATGCCAAACGTCATAACGTCATGCCGTGTGCTGTGTGTCACTTCGGTTTGTAAGCTTCGTTACACATAGCTTTACAGAGAGACAGTTACGCTAATTTCACATTAGGCTTTTACCTATCCACATGCTCATCCCTTGAGCTCTTGTGCCAGACTATGCATTTCTCTGTTTGGAGACTAATATCTGTTCTTGCTTCACCTGGAGGAGGTGTGGGACATCCACTGACTGTTTTCAACTCATTAGGCCCTCGTACTCGCATGCTTGCCGTAATTTGTTCTTCTCATTCGCAGAATACTTGAGCATTTGATCTTAGATTTAACAGCTCTTGCAAGCTGTTGTTTTAGGATGAGGCCTAGGTAGAAGATAAACATAGTCTCCTGCTTCTCTGTGCTCTGAATTATCTAATTTACTTTGCTAATTCATACACATACACCACCAAAGGTTGCTATTGTTTCTCTGTGATGCTGGGGGTACCCGCAAAGTTTATACTCGTGTTACCAATGCCAAGACTCCTCGTCAAGAAAAATAAAAAGGAGACAACATGTCGTGGACTACATATGACATTGCTCCCTCGGAAGTGACTTTCCTTGATGATAATATTAACGAATCTCCCTACCGCAGTTTAATGATTTATGGTCTCTGTAACGTATGCTGTCCACTGTATATATCAGTTACAATGCTGCGAGGACATCATCCTTGGGTTCTAATCCTAGGCCATTTACTTGTGGTTATTGCTTGCCTAATTCATCAGCAATACTAATTTACAACCTTGTTTTTTATAAACTTCCAAACCATATGTGATTTATTCGACATTATATTTATCAACACTAAACTTCAAGCAGATTAAAGTATCAGCATGAACTAATGCATCTTTATTCTTTAAATGTCCTTATCTGTCTTGTTGGTTAATTTGACTAACGCCACCTATTGCTACCATTCTTTTTATCGCGATAGGGAGGTGAGAAGACGATGAAAATAATAGGACAAGGAAGTGGAAGAACTGGCATCGGCCTTCATGATGCATTTGCATGATGGGACTTAAAAATCCGCGGGAAACAGTATTGCCTCTTTTAGCTCGTGACATTGCTAACCTAAATCATTTGCTTATGTTTGGCTATAGGCATGTATGAAAGCAACTTCTATTTATTGTATTCCAAAGCATTAATACTCATTTGGAGTGAACTAACACAGTACCTGAATAAAAAATTGCAAAATAACTTCTTTTGTCGATTATCTATGGATTATAATAATTATATGCGTGGTACGTTTTTTTAGATCACCTTTACTATTTATCAGCCACTTTTTTACTCGAAGTGCATTGTTTCTAATGCAAGAGAATACATATTGGTATATTGGAAAACAAAATTCGTCACATTCATTGGAATTTTATGGAGTGAATTGATTGAGTTAAATGACTTTTTATGTATGGGAATTATGTAATTATTTAGCTGACGATTTGTTTTTTGCGTGAAATTTCGTGATAGAGAAAAAGAGAGAGATAGACCGACCAATGCAATAATCCATAACAGGGAGTATGGAGCAACTCAAATCACACCACGTATGCATGTAAAGTAGTTGTGATTTAGTCTCTGAGCTTGACAATATTCAAATGAAGATTATTTTAATATTGACATATATGTTCTATTTGTATTTAATTGATTCAAAATTAAGTATAATTTCCCACGTTTTACTTTGAAAGTGATTACTTGAGTTTTTCATTAAGGATAGAAAACAATTTTTCATTAGAAGTATTTTGTTAGCTGAATCTTATGTGTTCTCAATTAACAATTAAGGTATTTTTGAATGCTCCAACTCTCCGAAGTTCTCTTCTTGCTGTTTCTTGGGTTCATTACAACTATTACTTCATCAAATGAGGTTTGTAAAGGAAGAATGGGGAAGAATGTCCACTTTTAAGCTGATGAGGTTGTGTGGTATTTGCTTTATAAGCAATGTAGAAAAGTAAGCGATACTTGGCTCATTTTAGGAGCGGGCGCCCAACTTCATTACGGTCATTTGTCCAAAATTAAATTTGGTACTCAGCTCCTTCGTCGAATAAGTCTTCCCTCTCCGCTGGCCTCTCTGTGCTACATTTCTAGGGAAATGGCGTAGAGCTCAAAGCCTTTTTAACGAGAAACAAATTGAGCATTTACTAACTCGCTGATTGAAAGGAGAAAAATTACTTGGGATTAGAGGGCTTGGATTTGTATTACAGATGTGATGGTAAAGTTGAAGCCACGTTTAATCAACTCGTTTCCTAACCTTTCATTTATATTATCTTCTTTTTCGAGACACTAGAGAGAGAATATTGAATACTTAGCTACTGCAAAATCGTGATACGAAAACTATTTTTTTGCAATCTAACACATGTTTACAATGATAATGTATATGTGTAGAAAATGTATATTTGATGATGTAGCAACCATTGTCATTGCACTTTTTCTTTGAAGAAACAAAAGCTATGCGTTATAGACAAGTTGTTTGAATTGATGAAATACATATTTAAAAGTACTCGATAATTGCATTCAAAATACAAAATATTGTCACCTACAGTTCATACTTCAAGAAATGAATGACAAATTCTGAGCATTGTGCTCATAGATGTTATTTTAAATTTGGAAGAACAACAGCTGGAGATAAAACACCCGGATGCTTTATATTTAACATTGAACAGTATTGTTGATATCAAGTTTGCGTATGTAGAACTACAACTAAACTCCATGACTCAACAGCTCCCTGCTATTTTATGGTTTTCTAGACCGGAGTCCGCTCCTTACATCATATTTTCAGGTAGCTTCCCAGTTGGATTTGGGATACTGGATCAGCGCTGAAATTTTGTGACTCCCATAGGAGTTCGAACTCGGGACACCTTGTATCAAAGGCAAGGTCGGTTCTAATTTGATATCTTTATCCCATGCAGATAGATTGTGGCGATTTTTTTTGTTCCACGAGAAGTACGTAACTAAAAATCTCTTCTGGTACTGATTATGGGCAATAATTTATGTAGTTTCAGACATGTGTAACTTTAAGAAAAATTTGAGCAAGTCAGATATTTAAAGGTACACAATCTCTTGGTTTTATTTCGTCTTGTTTTATAGATTAGAACAGAGGTTCCCAAACTTTTTCGTTCCACGGCACCCTTAGTGTTTCAAGATTTTTCCGCGGCGCCCAAGTCAGACTGTAGGCCTATCTCACACTTGGAACGCTCAGTTGTTGTGGTTAGGTAGCTAGCCTTAAGTTAGAAAGGAAACACATATTTCAAATTCAGAAACATTTTATGTGTAAATAGTACTAAATAAGCACATGTTTGGAACAATCATATTGATAACAATCACTGTCATTTCAATGAAAATATTGGAACACTTCGCGGCGCCCTGTAAGCCAGCCACGGCGCCCGAGGCGCCGCGGCGCACACTTTAAGAACCACTAGATTAGAAGAAGTTTTAGAATAGCTAATAACATTACGCAAAGCAATTTTCATGGTTCGGACCTTCACGTACAACCCTACAAATGACTAAGAATTGTTGTTTTAAGTCCACTTTATGCAAAGAAAGGCTAATCGGGTCTGGACTTACTGTTCAGAATGGGATCCGAAGCACTGTGCTATGATTCTCCACCGAGTATCGAACCCGGGACACCTTGATTACAAGGCGACGACGTTACCACTACGCTTCGGGGAGTCCCACACTACAAATGACCTCTTTCATCATTGCCCATGACAGTTTTACGTTACAGGCAAATTAAAGTATCATATGTTATACTGATATTCTTATTAAGTTTTATTTAATCCGTTTAAGATGTATTAAGAGAATCCCATTATTATAACAGCAAACAGTTTCGGAAATTGGATGGCAAAAATATATCCGCAATGTTTGTAAAATCCTGAAGAAATGATTGAATTTGCCAATGAGATATTCGCCGGAATAGGTCTACGAAACGTGTTAGTTAAGACCATATTTGCAGAAAAGAGTTAAATAAGCGAGAAAATAACACGTGGATCCAGAGGCATCTCCTCCGACTTCAATTTCTCCTCAACCAGCGTGAAATTTTAAAACAGCCTCATCACAAACGCTGCCGGTGTTCCGATCTTGATGGAGTCAGATAATATCAACTCGACCATCTTAGATTTACACACTCTGGCGCTCTCCGTTCCTTTTGGGGCTGCGTCCTGAATTAGTGCAGGCGTCGCGGTCGGTGATAAGGTGCGTGAAATTCCCCGCGTCGAAGCAGGGGACCTCAGACCTGGAGCTCTTTCTCTTTCTGGAACATCCTCCCCCCCCCCCCCCGGTCCTCTCCCACTGCAGAGGTAGAGAGAAAGAGAGAGAGAGAGAAGATAGCGTTTGGGTTGTTACACGAAGCCGCGGACTCAACCACCAACATTTTCGTTATAATTAGAGCTTTTGGCGACCGTCGAATGTTTGCGAGGTTAATAAATACATACACTAGAAGCGAAACTAAATGCACCCTAGAGTTCGAACTCGTGGTACTTGAAGTTGCTATCAGAAGCAAACCCTGATTTGTGCCTTGGAAGCTATAAATCGCATTGTCCTCGATCCAGGATCCTCTCATGTTATTTCAGTTAGAGAAGGCAATGGATTTTGAATTTAGCACACTTGCAATGCTGCAGCAAAATGTAATATACACAGAGAAGGTCTTGCGATAAATAACAGAACAAAGTCGACTGAATATAAGTAGCTCTAAATCAATAATACATTAACCATACAGTCATGGACTTTCAGTGAGAAAACTTAACAAGTGTCAACAACTGTTCACACACAATGTCTCCGTAATATTCCAGGAATGTTACAATATAAACGTAACATTACAGATAAATAATTGTTATGTATCCGTGACTTGTGCGTTGTATGGTTTCTTTGATGGAGTGAAAAGGATCTGCTGATTTTTGCGATTTTTCAATCATGTGTTGTGAGGGAGATACTAAAATGTATGAAAACTTGAAAGCCATTGAGTAGTGTAGTTACACATCCTCCTTTACCTACTCCACTGCATCAATACCAATAGCATAACAATCTCGGGTGTGCTCTCTCAGCCAAATTCACACTTTACGTTCAACCTTTTCGTCTTTTCATCTTACCAACCGTGAGCACACGAAAGGGTTTCTTTTATGAATTCATTTTCATGGAAGTCATTTGCAAACAAAGTGTTTAGCTCTTTTGGTTGTACATTCCTCGACCTCGGTCGTCATTTTTCATACTGAGATTCATATGCACATGAAATACTGTTTTCTATCGTCTGCATACTACCATGTACCTTGCAACACTACTAACCACTATTATCAGCTCTCCCATAACTGTTTGTCTGATCTACGTATAACTCGTATAAAATTAGTTGTAAATAATACAATAACGTTTCCTTATCCTAGTGGCTGATGTAAGTGCTTAAGTTAGAGCATAGAATGTTCATTGAAATATAAACTGGGAAAGTAAAGAAAATATTCCGAAATAAGATAGGAATTACAGAAATATTCAAATAAATTAGTAGTGATATCAAAATGCAGAGAAAATTACGTTCAATAGCATGATACGGGTTCAATCTTAAAACTTCCTTTTCTGAATTCTAAACATATCTGTTCAATATCTTCTCACCTTATAAGAATTAGGACCAGATTTGTTTTTAAGGAGATTAGAACTAAGAGTTACGGTTTACAAGACAATATTATTCAGTTTGCAACTTCTTTGACAGGGATCACATAAATTGTTTTAAAAAGATATACAAATGTGAGATTTTTTAGGTATAATTAATAGGACCTTTTGGAATTTTGTATCTTAGCTGGTGTATAAGCTGTAAGTTAAAACTTAGGTGTGACCTCACTTGTCTTGATATCACAGTCAAGACAGGGGCCCAAGCAGAAGTGACGTCCAAGAGGTACGATGATGGATGGGAGCAAACAAGCCGAGGAAATTAAGGGCTACACGTGTAACAGATTAGGTCGCAAGGGAAGCTATATTTTCTTAACATATCTTCTACAATTGAAAAAAAATCTTTTGGTTAGAAACAAACTTTCTTGGTCTAGATTGCAGAAGATGCAAGAAGATGGTCTAACGCGTACGTTATTCGCGTACGACACCGTAGTTGAATAAATGTACCAATACCATGTTAAACCTAGCTCGTAGAAAAGTGAATTGTGTGTGAATTGAATTGTAATTGTGATACGTGTATACATGAGAAAGTTGAAACTATATCATGAGTTGGGAACTTTATATATATATAATATATATATATATATATGAGGGACTCTGAAAAACAGATAAAAACACGGCTGTGGATATATCCCCGCATTAGTATTATTTTGTATTTTTTGAACTCGAATGACTTAATTTCGGTGTCACATACGCATGTAATTACGTAACTGCTTCCCCACTCTCTTCTCGTAATGACATATTTGCAGTTTCTTTTGGAGTGTCTTTTTCTTCCTTCCTCTTCTTTTTAGTGGTGCCCATTGAATTCCGGCAACATAATTCATCGAAATTTATTATCTAAAAATTCTAGATCGTTTTATCCAGAATCAAATAAACTTTTCCAGGGATATTTTTAATAATTACAGCCAATTTGGAGGTTTGATGCATGAAGAATTAGATCGAATATGACAAAACCTTAATATGACAGTTGTCGCCACTCTACTAACACCTAAATAACACACTGACACGCAATGTTTTAACTGTGTGCTCTTCAAAACCTCCCTGTTGGCGTAGTGGTAACACTGTCGCCTTGTAATAACTGGGTCCCGGGTTTGATCCAGTGGCGCAACCACAGGGGGCACCCTCCCCCCAAACTTTGGACAAAAATTAGTTCTAGGGGGCAAACGTTGACGGCCAAGTGTACCTGCAGGGGCAATTACAGCCCACAACTTCAAATTTTATGCAAATAAAAAACTTTCGTAAACTTTTCTTAGTCTTATCAAGTTCAGAACAGTAGCTAGGGAACAGTGCGAGTCGGCCCTGGGCACCGAACGGTCTAAATGAAAATACTCGTAACTTGTAAAATTGATCGATTGATTTACGCACAGAAAGGCTAATCAGGACTGGACCTACAGTTTAAATTGTGATCCGAACCATTGTGCCATATGCCTCCACCTGTTATCGAACCAGGCACCCCTTGATCACAAGGCGACGATGTTACCACTACATCATCGGGGAGGCACAAAAGTTGTAAAAGAGAGATTGCATTGGTGTCCCGTGAAATTATTTGCGCCCTATTAAATCAACATTCATTTCAGCCTGCAAAAAAATTGAATCCAGAAATTTTCTTGCTCGCTTCGCTCGTAATCTATCATTGTTCTCTGAAATGCATTGTAAATTACCAGACAGAGAAATAAGACTTGTCGTAATTGATTTTGCTTTAAATGAATGAATAATTGTTTTGAGGAAAGGGAGCGTGTACATTTGAGAAACAATTTATGTAATTTTTGCTGTTGGTTTATTGTGAAATGGATGAATTGATTGTGTAATGTATTTAAATAATATATGTTGTATATAATAGGGGAGAATGGGGCAAGTGAGACCCCTTAAGAAAAGAAAGGTCATAATGTGCACATTATTTATTTGAGAAGAAACTCAGTTCAAATACAAAAAATAATTATCTGTTAAAAAATTGAAATAAATCAAGTCTGCATGTGGATGCACTTGCCCCACCGGATGGAGCAAATGAGACGAGCCAGATACAGAAATTGAACAATAAAACTTGGCAAATAACTTTCACCAGACAAACGTTCTAAATCACTTAAATCATGTGTCCAGATTAATGGAATGTGCTGGAGAGTCCTTCAGACAGCAAAATTAACTGGCAAAAGGAATGAGTGGGAATTCCCCAGAACGAAAAATTAGCACGCATACTGCTCAATACACATGGGGGCATTGTTGTTAAAATTAAACTAATGGTAGTAACGCAACGAAAAATAACCTACCACTGAATCAATCAAACTTGAAACAAGTGCGACCGTCTAAGATTCTAGGTGGACGCTCTTACCCCACCCCACATGTTCTATTTACTTGACGCCTGTATGCGAGTCTAATAATGCTACATTCACCGGATGCCAGTATGAGGTTCATAAAGAGATATATTATGCAATAAATATATTACAAGTGTTAAAATGTATTGACAAAATGGAATGTAGACTTCTGTATACACCACAATCCTTATAAAGATAACACCGAAAATAAATATATACCTATAAAATCGTCAATTTTCAAGTGAGCGTACAACTTCTTCGCACACAGCCTCTCCAGCTTTCATGACACCAACTATCTTCTCGCGGGGTCATTTCCTGTCGTGGTCTAGAATTCAGCTAGGGTGGACGGACGCACTTGCCCAACCTGTCTCACTTGCCACACCCTCCCCTATGTATTAAAGAAACTTTGAATACGTACACAATTTAGTGTCCACGTCGCTCCATGTTGCATATGTGTGAAACATATATCGTGCATCATAGTTATACATGTTAACGTAAAAAATAATAATATTTGGAATGCATTTATCAAGCATTTTCTGTCATTCAAAAATAGTTTGTGTGCTTGTTTTTTATTATTAATGTGAAATTGAACGTGTTGAAAAAATAATTCAAATCGTTTCTTGGAACACAAATGCTGTAGCACCAACTTCTACCCCCATTTTGCATATTTTATGAGGGTTATATCGTCTTTGATATTACAACTACTATCACTACTACTACTACTACTACTACTAATAATAATAATAATAATAATAATAATGCTGGTCCCAGGTTCGAATCCTGGTTTGGGTATGGATGTTTGTGAGTGTACATTCATCACTCATCCCCATCTTCGCAAATTAGCCAAAAGTGGCACAAAAGCGAAGTAAAATGTAGCAAATCAATAATAACAATAATAATGTTATAATAATAACGTTATTATTATTAGCATTATTATTATTAAAATTATTATTATTATTATTATTAATATTATTGGTGCTTTTATCCTGGCACTTGCCCCTCCCCCCAGACAAAAATTCGTGGCTGCGCTTCTGGTTGATCCCAGTGGAGGTGTATTACGCAGTGGTTCGGATAGTACTTTAAACAGTATCTGGTAATAAAAGTGGACTTGAATAAAAATAACTATACTCTTTGTAAAATTTCACAATTTATTCGTTATTTTTGCTTTCGTTTTGTTATTGTGAAATATGCATCGGAATTACGACTATTAGTCGAAAATACTACACTTTCTGAATACATCACCGATTATTCGTGTTATATCTTTACTTCTACATATATGTTTATTTACGTCGTTAAAAGCTACTCACATTGCTCTTTTAGAGAGTTTCTACAGATGTTAATGATTGTTATTCACATATGTTTAAGATATATTACTACTGTAAGTTTGTATACTTCCATAGAAATATAATCTTACTGCATGTTCGTTCACATTGTCCAAACATATAATTTATTGAATTTATTGCAATGCAATAATATTTAATTCGAACTTCAAGTTGTGCTAAGATTACACACACTAGTTATTGAAATAAGTTTTGTTGCACAAGCCTTTACACAAGTTTCATCTGTTTTTCCCGGAAACTTGAGAGTATCATGTGGGAATTAGCATGGATCGTGTACTCAGAAACTGAATTATATCAGATTTTGTAGCTGATGTTGCTTCTTCATAGTTATTTACATAGTTAATTTGTAAGTTTGTAGTTGTTGATGTAATTCACAATTATTACAATAAATATTAAAATTTGTTTGAAGTTGTCGTTCATGAAGGCGATGAAGTGTTGTTTGTAAGAACTTCATGCGAGTTCGCAATTCGTATGTAATCATAAAACAAACTAACCCATGTAATAGTAAAAATAAGTTTTGTACTATTTGACAGAATAACTGTAACTGAAACTCAGTTGCTTTGAAAGAGTATACTTATATGAATAAGGAACTACAATAATTAAAGCTTGAGGAAGAAAAGAAAGTAGGAATGGCTTGAGATTAGACTTGAAAAACCCATTATGTCGGTTGAACAGCGTGATATTACTGTTAATTAAGAACAGCAAGCAGTTTTCTTTAGGATGTAATGTGCTGGGGAAAATTAGACTTAAGTGCTGAACGAGATATATTAAGGATGTTTCTTTTCATTCCAGCTATAATTAAATTTCGTCGAGCCTAATCTTTTTTTGCGTTAATACATATTTACAATAGCATTATGCTGTATATTTCTATCCGTATGCGTGTCTGTCTGCATGCATAGGTTTATGTTACGTGTGTGCGTATGTTTATTATGATTATACTAAATGGGATATACGTATGTATATATATATATTCACATTTAATTGTATTCACATATTTGTAGTAACTTTACTTAAAATCATTATTTTGGTTTCTCTGTTTACAGTCGTGTGTGTTTGTCATAGCTGGTCAAATATTCTGAACAATCTTAAGTGTTTAAAAAATTATGACGCAGAAACTAAGCATGATCTCATTGGTCCAGAAAGTCCAGTGGTCGACCCACTACTTCACCACAGAAAGTTCTCGGTTGGAGTGCCGACCTGAATTTGGGCATTTCCTTGTGAATGTATCTTCTTCAATTTCTTATAATCGTAAAAATTCTAAGGATAAAAGAGCAATGCTAGCTCCAACACGCAAACTCTTCACTCAAAACTTTGACTATCCTACTTTTGTTAGTGCACTTGGGCCTCTCCGATAGCGCAGTGGTAGCGTCGTCGTCTTATAATCAAGGGGTCCCGGGTTTGATACTCGGTGGAGGCACATAGTGGTTCGGATCCCACTTTGAACTGTAGGTCCAGTGCATAAAGTGGACTTAAAACACCAACTCAACATCAACGTTAGTGCACTTGGAGTGCTTAGTGGAGACAAGATGTTTTGAATTATTTTTTGTCAGTAAAATTTCGCTCGTGCATTTCTAGCTGTATTCTCTTTAAGTTACCTTCCTTTTCTGCCTCTTTAGGCTAATCGAGGCGATGAGGATGAATGGTGACAGATGAAATTGATGAAGAGACCTCACAAAGGAACACTCATACCCCGCTAGGATTTGAACCTGGGACCGACGGTGAATGGATCGTAAGCCCAGCACTCAATATTTTCTAATACCGAAGCGAAAATATCCCTCTTAATATATGACCTCAACCACTTGTAATCGAATTTATCCACATGGAAATATATTTTGCTTGATATCTACGGAGTAATAAGTGTAGAGAATTTGCCTTATATTGCACAATTAATTGGCGAATTTTCAGACTGAAATTTTTCAATATTGAGTTTTTTGTAAGTTATGTATTGGTACTATTTTGCACATTCAAATGTATGTTTTCATATATTGATATATGTATACCTACGGTCGATGAGATAACTAAAAGCTGTTGTTTATAGGATTCCACGGGCTCCACCAATTGTCATGAAAACCTTGGACGACGGAGGCTTCAGTAAACACACACACACACACACACACACTTTGATTTACTGTGATACACACACAAATATCGTCGTTGGATAACCAAAAGACATTTCTCAAAAACGGTATTTTTTCAGATACGTACGCTCGCTTGTATCCAAGAGTTCTCGGGTTCGATATCCGGTGGAAGCACACAGTTGCTCGGATCCCACTTAAACTCTAGGTCCTGTTCCAATTAGCCTTTCTGTACATAAAGTGGACTTAAAACAGAAACTTAAAAACTCTATCAGATACGCCTTTTGGTTATTTCAACGACGATATACATGCATACACATGTAAATGCTACATAAAATTCGTGTTATATATTCGTGCTACATATGTAGTTGCTTCCATATATATATACACACACACACTCAAATTCAATCTTCCCCAGCATTAGACAAGTTTTTATCTTTTTTTCACTGCTTTCAAAAAGCAATTGTTCATATGGTGCGCCCAATTATCTTTAATTTATTGCATGCCATTTACTTCCTACCTAGTATTTATACTCATTAATTCTTTGAACCATAGCTTCCGTTTCAAACACCAGCTGAAGGTCTGTTATTCCAGTCTTATGTGCCACCACACAAAGGGAGACAATGCATAGGAATAGTTGCATCGCTTCAAAGGCCAGTAAAAGACTTCAAAGTTCTCGTGACAGTTGATTGTGTGACGGATATTCGATCTGCTGGACAACCATTCCTTACAGAGGCTCTGAATGAATTTTGTCAAGACGATGGATTGCGTTAGAATAACTAACAACTTTGAACTTTTGCACGCCTACTCAGATTGATCTCGGAATAACAGATTGGAATTTTGCATGTGGAATTATGTCAAGATCAAGCCGACAAGATTTGGGAGTTCACGGCCATCAAGGTACGAGATACTTCAAAGGACCTAAAATCTCTAAGTTGAGAAGTCTATTTCAAAGCTGGGGTTAAAAGCGAAAGAAAGGGCCAGAGAATTTTATCTGTCCTGTAAAATTCAGAGATTTTGCATAATTTTCCTGAAATTTCAGGTTTGGTCACGGAGTCGCGGAGCCAAAGATAAATTTTCTCTCATTGAAAACAATCATGCTCTTGTGTAGATATGATTAACGGATAATACGAAATTACATGTTTCTCATAATTTTCAGCTTTAATCTTTCTGTATGAACTCGGCAGCCACACAATGGATGGAAAGATCGAAACTGCTTCATTCTTCTGACGAATAATGCCAAGTCTAAAACTGCATTAGTTATAATACTGGAAATATTACTACTATAGTAGCAGACACTTGAGAACTTAACATGCCGTTCTCATTCAACTTAGGGACCCCAAGGTCTCAGTTCAAATGGACTTGCTCCGAGGTCTAGAAAAGCACATCTAAGGAACGAACTGAATGCTGAGTCCAATGTAATCTAGAAATTTACCTGATTTAAAACATTACGCATTTGGAGAGCAGCTAGTAAGAAACATAAACATCACATGGATTGTCTTTATAAAATCCTTCATATCGCTTTGTTGATATTTTACTGTACAAATATGTGTTTCTCAAATATCAGATTTAATATTGTCTATTTTCTAAGTATATTTTAATTAGATTTCCGCGATTAGCAAAATAGAGGCAGAAAACGACGGCAAATAGCAAAATAAAACAAATTAAATAGATTTGGTTGATATTTATAATTAAAATAATAAAAATAATTTGTAATAACAAAGTAAAAGAAAAATAATTTTTATCAGCCAAAACTTTGCGTGCATTGTCTCGGCTAAAGGGAACCGCGACGTGGTAGAAGTTGAGAAACACAAGCATTGGTCATATTTTGTACTGTCCACGTCAGCCTTGCTTCACTTTCACACGAAAGAAGTTAACCATAGATAGTTTTGAGTTCGGTGGTTGAGGAACCGTCACACGGCTAGCGTGGGACTGTTAAGGGAAGGGGGCATATTTTTGCAAAAGTTGCACATTTGTTTCAATACGTCCACCAGTAGAAATGCGAGGGACAGAGTGTTCTAGATTGCGCATTCCTTTTCAAAATAGAGTAAATCATAATCCTGCTTTTCTTATCAAAAAAGGAAACGCTTCAACTTAACAAATTGATTATCATTTCAACACATAAGAATTTTAGAATGGATCTTCACCAAAAAATGTCAATTCTTCTTTGCCTGGATTTAATTGAAAAAAAATACAAAAATATTGTTCTGGTTTTAAAATAACAAGATACAACTTAGGAAGGGCTTTTCATTGTTAACAAATCTGATTGTTACTGTTGCCCAGGAAAAATATACAGTGGTAACAGGTAATTTGTACGTCTTCTGTGGTACTCCAATCACGTGTGCATTTTATTTTGTAGAAGTGCTGTGCTAACCACTTCGCCAGAGGTCCCGGGTTCGAATTCCGTCCTGGGCATGTGTGTTCTTTGAGAGTTCACCAATTTCATTATATCATTCTCATCTAAGCGATTAGCCAAAAGTGTCAGAAAAGCGAAGTAAATTTGAACTATTTCAACTACTACAATTCATAAAATTTCTGTTGTCAAAAATGTTAAGTTTGCTAAGAAAACTATTTTTACATTCCACAGATATAGGCTACGTAGATGTTCACTTTTCAAATTACAGGAAGCTTTCAAACTAAAGTGACGCGTTTTCAAATGACACGACGACCGATATACCAAATGCAGCTTGTCACTACAGTTTGAACACTCCCGTCAATATGAGGGGGAGCTTGTGGAAGTCGCTTACTTACAGGAACCTTCAGATTTTTATGTGAATAACACTAATTGTAAGGTAGTCTTAATAATATAAAGTAAATATGAGATAGTAAACGCACCAAGAGATACGGTGCACTTGCTGCAGTTCCTGAACTATCCAGCAGGTTTTGCTGGTGTACCAGGCACGTTTTTAGTGCACAAGTATTTTGAGAAACAGACATATTGTTTTTCCTCGATTGATATCTTTTGCACAAGTGACTAATAAGTTTTTAGCGTTTAGTACTTTTTCGAGTATATTTTTTAAAATTATCTTTAATTCATCAAGCAGTTTATGTGTTAATAAATTACCATATTTTATATCGTTACATCGATTTGCATATCACACATTGTCTGCTGTGTTTTTTCAGTCCTGTAGATCTTCTACCACGAAGGACTAAAGAATTTCCTTCCAAGAGAAGATAGCTCACCAGTTTCACTGAATATTATTGCAGTATATTTCAGTAAACATTAGCCACAAATTCTTACTTACGGGCCATTCCACGCCATTTCAACGATGTTATGTCACCCAACAACTCAAATTTCAATGAAATTTGGTCTAAACCCTTCCCTTATGGATGAAACAAACCCCTTAAATTATTTTCACACTATCTCAAACTGTTTTCATTTTACAGCACTTCGATATGTCATTAAATCGGTGTTGTCTGTTACTCTTGAGACCCTCCACATAAGATACCTTGTTTACATTTTTTTTCTTCCTTCATCAATGATCATATCTCTGAAAATTTACACAAAGCCCAATGAAATAATGAGTATTTCAGAAAAAACATATATTAGCACTCAAAAAAGTTTACAAAAGCCTAAAAAAATACTAACAATGGACTTGTACCCTAATTTTTGTGTTGGAAAACTAGGTTACGAAAACCTGAATTTTCAGCACGTGGGCATGATGAAAAAATAAGTTTTTTATATTGAAAGTCATTGCAAGGACATGCTCTTTCTCTACAAAGAATGAAATTTATGTTGTTTTTTTACTACTTGTAACGAACATTTTACGTTTATCGGACATTGTGGAAAATTTCAGGGTCAATCCATACCAAATGGTCCAGGACTGGTCGCTCGACCATTTTTAAAAATTTTTATTTTGTTGTTGTAACCCCTATGCAAGTTTAGTTCAAAACAGGCATTATTTTTCTAAAAGTTCACTTAGTTTGAATATTGCCACCATTCTTGTCTCATGACTTGTGGTATTTTTGGCCTTTGCAGACAGTTGTGATAATTATGATAACTCAGATACGAGAAATTATAGAAAGCTTGGATTAAAAAGATGTTTTGAGTACACTTCAATCTACATTTTATGTTCTGTACCTTCTTTCACCATGTCTAATGTAAACGGCTGAAATGTGGAGCAAAAACTGACATTCGAGTTTGAAGAGAAATCAATGTTTAGCATTTTTTTTGTAAGGAAGTAATTTAATATCAGAGCAATATTTTTTTGTAGAGGAAACATATACATCCAAAGTTTTAGCAGAAAATATTTGAGTTGTTGTTGCTGTTTTCTCTTTGAAAATGCTCATTTTTCATTTTTTTCAAAATATTCGCCCCAATATCTCTGGTGGGAGACCAAATAATAATTTAATATTTACAGCATATTGAGAGGTGTCTGTAAATAGATCAAGATTAATATTCCATACACAACAAAGTTTTAACAGGGGAAGTTGGGTAAAAACGGGCAAATTTATGTTGTTATGTAACTAACAAATATTTACTTTTAATGAACTATCATGCAATTAAAATTATTGTATTTATTAATTACATCATACAAATTGCATGGTAAACCCGTTGAAGAGGTGTGTAAGGCAGAGATTTGTCAGAACAGGTTAACAGGTTAGTCTGGCAAATACGTTCATTCGGTCCCGGGTTCGAATCCCGGTCGGGCTTGGTTGTTTGTGAATGTCCATTCATCAATTTCATCATTTCATCACTCATCCCCATCTTCGCAAATTAGCCAAGAGGCACAAAACGCGAAGTAAAATAAACTCAATCAATCAATCAATACGTTCATTCGGAAATTCACTGCACTTAGAACAATTCAGATCAATCAAAGGGCTACTGGAGTAGTTGCAGCTTTCCCCTAGTGGTACTCCACTTTCATGTCTTAACCTATTCAGACAAGCATCTGCTTTACATATCTTTTCATTCATAATAGCTACTAAGAGGCTCAAAATGCTGTAAATAGAGTTATTGTGACACAAATATTGATAAATGTTATAAACGAGCATTTTCAAAGAGCTATAACTCAAAGTGGAAACCAGTAACAAGAGCTCAAGTATTTTCTGCTAAAACTTTGGATGTATATGTTTCCTCTACAAAAAAATATTGCTCTGATATTAAATTACTTCCTTACAAAAAAAATGCTAAACATTGATTTCTCTTCAAACTCGAATGTCAGTTTTTGCTCCACATTTCAGCCGTTTACATTAGACATGGTGAAAGAAGGTACAGAACATAAAATGTAGATTGAAGTATACTCAAAACATCTTTTTAATCCAAGCTTTCTATAATTTCTCGTATCTGAGTTATCATAATTATCACAACTGTCTGCAAAGGCCAAAAATACCACAAGTCATGAGACAAGAATGGTGGCAATATTCAAACTAAGTGAACTTTTAGAAAAATAATGCCTGTTTTGAACTAAACTTGCATAGGGGTTACAACAACAACAAAAAAATTAAAAGAAATGGTTGAGCGACCAGTCCTGGACCATTTGGTATGAATTGACCCTGAAATTTTCCACAATGTCCGATAAACGTAACATTTTCGTTACAAGGATTAAAGAAAACATAAATTTCATTCTTTGTAGAGAAAGATCATGTCTTTGCAATGATATTCAACATTAGAAACTTTTTGTTTCATCATGCCCACATGCTGAAAATTCAGGTTTTCGTAACCTAGTTTTCCAAAACAAAAATTAGGTTACAATTCCGTTGTTAGTATTTCTTTAGGCTTTTGTAAACTTTTCTGAGTGTTGATGTATTTTTTTCTGAAATCCTAATTTTTTTGTTGAGCTTTGTGTAAACTTTCAGAGATCTGATTATTGATTAAGGAGAAAAAATAAAATGTAAGCAAGGGTATCTTGTGTCGATGGTCTCAAGAGTAACAGACAACACCGATATAACGACATTTCGAAGTGCTGTAAAATGAAAACCGTTTGAGATAGAGTGAAAATTTTTAAGGGGTTTGTTTCATCCATAAGGAAAGGGTGTAGACCAAATTTCATCGGAATCTGAGATGGTGGTTGACAAAATCGTTGTGTTTTACGTTGATTTGATGTGGAACGACCCTTACATTTGAAAATTAATTACATTAATATATCGCACAATATAAATAATAAAACATTATAATAAATGTTTAAATATTCAGCACATAGATTTCTTAAAGTGCAATGAAGAAAGACTAAAAAATATATTTACCGGAGATGAAATTTAATTAACGTAAAGATGGTAGAGCTTTGCCTGGAAGAAAAGTGAACTATAGCATGATTACTCAATCAGTTGTTTAAAGGAATACGGGATCTTTCGTCTGAACCCACATACCTTTCCTGACCACATGTTTCTATTGTGAATGCCACTACGTCCGAACGACATTGAACCTCCAATATTCAGTGCTCCGCCCATAGTCACCGAGATATTCTACAATATAATTTCATTGCCCAAACTGATAGCCAGAAGCCCAAACGGAAAGAGCCGCCGTAAAATTAGCATCTCCGAAACACACAGGTAAGAAGTCTCGTAGTAAAATGTAGTGAAACATTTTTGAAGTACAAGAATTTGCGGAGAGTGTTGGAAATCTCTTGTACAAATATGAGGAAATAATATTTGATTATGTATACTAAGTATAAAAAATATGCAACACTGGAGCCTTATGTAACGATTGAGAAACCCCAAGGAAGGCTTGATATGAAATTCTATTTTTTCAAACGGTATCAGAAATTTGAAAGCATTTTTTTCTGACTGGAAAAGAGCATTGAATTATTTTTATGTACATATTTATTTAAAAAATAAACAGTTAAAATTACTGTCTTTGAAAACACTTGACGGTGTGTTTTCAGGTATGTGCATATTGTGAAAGTAAAATTATCGCACTTAAATTAAGTTTTTAATTATGCCGAATTTTCCATTCTCGTGGGTCTTTAAAATATTATAGGGAGATGGTACATTGTAATGCTTTAAGTTTTAAGTGTACATTATCTTACAAATTATTAACTTCAACAACAATTACATGTGATTGAAATGACTGATTTAAAGATATACTACACCAAGTGTATTTAATTTACCAGTTATGAATAAAGAGTACAGTGGGATCCATGAGTATTACTGTGTAAATTATCCATCACCAAGTACGTGCACTGTATTTGACCCATTAAGAGCTTCAAGAATCAATAGAAAACTCCAAATAAGCTGTTGACAACTTCTGCACCAGCATACATAAGAATCCATTGCTTAAAAACACATAGGATGTAAGAGAAAAATTAATGAAAATAGTCATGGACAATTTGCACGGTAATAATCATGGATCCCACTTTACTAATGTTAAGTAGTTTAAAAATGAACCACCTATCTCAGATTTACTCTAATATTCAAGCGTTTGAAATTAAAAGGCATATCGCTGAAGAAAAAGTTATTGTTTAAATAGAGAAATGAAACAGAAACTTGAAAAGGTTTTAATTTTTGCATCGATGGTACAGGAGGAGAATAAATTGCGTGAACTATGTATTTTATAATGATATACTATAGTCCACAACACGAACACTTTTTCAAATAATCTGAGGTATTTTGCTTGTGTACTTACCACTCTTTGCGACGGGTTCTCCTGCAATGATGTAAGGTATAAACAACAAGAATATAACAAAACTTGTCCTTCACTCGAGTCTTTCTAAATCCATATATCAGTCACATCTGCCTATTTCACATGCGATGCAGTCAGCGTTGAAGTCAGTTTGAAATAACTGTAAGTTTTCTTTTAATTTATGTGATCGAAAGAATATACAATCGTTCTCCTAACCGGTTCCTTTCCCTTGATTGCATTCGCGTCAAAACCATGAATGTAGATATCATTTCTTCTCGCCCAGAAAATATCCCGGATCAATCTGCTCAAAAAGCAGCTCATCAACTGCTAGAAAGGGGTCGGCGTTTACCTTTTCACTTGAAAAACCAGCTGAAGTTTTTTACTCGGCATTGCCATTTGATATACTTCCAGAATTTCTCAGTAAGATTTGGCACACTTAAATTTCATCTTCTTGTCACAGTTCTTCTCGTTTTCAGGCTTTTAGAAATTTTGCTCTGGTTTCTTAGATTTTCACATCAATAAGAGCACTCTTATATCTTCTTTCAAATGTGTTTTATATCAGGTCTGAAGTACTTAGTCTAAAAGTATTTGAATCAGTGCAAAAATATTATTTTATTTATATGCCGTGTTATTAGTTCGACTTTTTTCACTGTGCGGTACTAAGCAAGTAATGTGGAAAAAATCATAAAAATTGAATTGAATTGATTTTAGTGCTGGGCGAGGTTCAGCTGTTTGCTGGTCTCGGGTCGGTGCTATTTTGAGTACTGGATTTAGTCAAAAGTCTAAGTCTAAGTCTAAGACTAAGTCGTTTTTACAGTGAATCATCAAGTAAAGACGACAAAGAAACACATAGAATCACTGGTCAGATAGAATTAAACAAGGAAAATAAGTTAGAACGAGAGAGAGTGTGTAAGTTGCTTGGTTGTGAACTACTTACATTTTTATTATTTTATTATCAATAACCAAATAAGCTACACACTGAACTTGCAGCCGAATTATATGACCGAACACGTCAAGTGGTGGACTCAGGATTCGCCACAGGTTCCCGACCTAGTCGTGGGCATTCTTTTCATCCGAGAAGCAACGGGAAAAAAAGGAAAATATCAAATATTTGAATCCAAGTATCATCTACGCGACAAGTGTTTCCCAATCCCTTGAAGAGCAACGTAGCACGTAGCATGCTACGTGATGCTTCAATGTCGAAGCTCCCTATCAACAAAAAACAAATCTAACCTTTCTACCTTTCCAGATTGATCACGTCAATATAATGAAGTAGTTTCTTCAAGTTAGGATTGCTGTTGCGTTTATGCGAATTGTTAATTGTAATAATCATTATCCTCATGATCATACATCTAAATTTTATTTTTGTAAGAAGTATATCCTTCTAATTTCTACATTCTGTAATTTTCTGTGATAAGTAGCCAAATATTAAATAAAATCTTAACAATCTAAATAGAAGCCACGTCTCTGTGTTTTGCTTGTATGTATTAAAATTATAAAGCCTTATAGATTTTTTAGTTGTTCAACAACATTGCATTCTTTGATGTATTATTTTTATTTCTAACTGCAAAGTTAAATACCCAGAAAGCTAATATTTCCCGCAAGCTATATCATAAATAAATTTATATTATTTTCTAAAAACTTCACTCTCGAATTGTTTGTTAAAAACCTGCAATTTATTAAGGACCCAATTTATAATACTAGTGATACAACTTATAATATGTAACACTTGCCTTCTTTACATTTTTGTTCCATAGCATGTGTAGTGTAACACACCGAGCTTTCAAAATTTGAATGCACGTGCTTAAATAACCTAGCTATAATATTTGTGCATTAAGTTTTGCTTATCTGCTATAGATTCGCGATTAGCCAAAAGTTACAGAAAAGTGAAGTAAAATGAAACAAATGTAATCGAATTATCTGCTGTAGATTCCATAAATATCTGAAAATTTTCAGTGGTTCAATTTATGAGACTTTCCATACCTGTATTTCTCAATGGAATGATTACAGAATTTTTTTGAAGAGATAATTATTTTCTGTGGCATACTTTGCTACAATCGCTTTTATCAATTTAATTTGAAACTTAATATTTTTAAAGAGTTAACATACATTCTTTTCATTGAGCATTTTCCGTTCTTAGTACATTAATAGTTGTATGATATTAATTGCACACAAATTAAGGATTTCAACAATTGGCATATGGAAATATTGGGATACAAGGACGAAATGATCTTCATTTTTCTTTAGTGGAATATCTGCTTCAGTTGGTTCACAGTTCTTGAGACCCTTATGACTGAGATGTCCAAGCACACACAGCCTGTTTACACAAATTCTAAACGAACGTAACACAGAAACACGGAATCAAATATTTAAACGTTTGAGCGGTACTATACATACACGTATATAGTATATCTTACCGCAAGCTGTGTACGCTTGGCGTGACGAAGTGTGGTTTAACTTAATATATTTTCAAAACATAGGTTTTCACATATTTTAATCAGTGCAAAAGGAAAAAGAAACTTTTGGTGCAGTTAAATAATTTCGCGACACATGTGTTTCAAAATGTACTAATTATTATATCACAACGTGGATTGAAACAAGAGTGAAGAATTTCCAAACGCACCACCACTTGGGACAAAACTTGCCCGTCTTCAGCGTTTTATAAGAATTATTTCGAGAACGGGCCATTGAGGAAACAATGCAATTACCATTGTAAAGCACGGTGCACGTGGAAGAGACCCTTTCCGCTTGTTTGTGTCTCGTTGCCTTCCATTTGTAGCTCACGTTTTGCTATTCTTGTCGCGATGTTTGGAAAGGAATTGAGAGTGCACGTTGTTCCTCCATTGCTCTCGTGGAAGAATGCCTCTCGCTGGCAGTGTGGACCTGCTTTTGCCCGCCTGGCCCATTAACTGACTTCAGCCTCGCCACTTTAATGTTATTTGACGCTCCGCGGCGGTTCGAATGTAATGCAATTAATGAGTCACATTTCTCAAGATCCTTTATAAAAGAACGCAATCTCTCGACAGTAAAACATTGCCCGCTGTGGAAGAGTCCCCTAATGCGAAAACGGATACGGGTAGTATTCATACTCCTAATAGCTTTTCGTCTGCCTAAGATGAAGGAAGTTCTTCCAATTTGTACCCAGCGTCAGTTTCAGTGGAATATTTTTTTAAAAAATTAATAGTGGATTAATGAAACTTTGTTTGTGTTGCAGCAATATATTCTGTGCATTTTATTTATATCGTTAATGAACATTTATCTTTGAAGCAATTAGGATAAGAACTTAAAGCTTCTTAGTATAGCAGACATTTCTATCGTCGTGTGAGTTAATAAATACACAGTATAGCCTACTACTACAATAATTAGTGGTATTTAAATATGTTAAACAGAAAGTATAAGGATTATAATTTTGTGTTTGATGTAATTGGAGGATCTGATACAAAGTCCAACAAAGTTTGGAAAAGTTTAAGTCTACGTACATCTACGCTAATAGATACTAGATATAAAGTTTAAAGTAGGATTCGAACTACTGATAATGTGTTTCTACTAAGAATCGAAAACGGGACCCATCGATTACAGGGTGACGGTGTCGAGTTCTACTCGCTCGGGGAAGATCATGATTTTTTCTTATTTTATTTATTTATGTATTTATTTATTTATTTATACTTCTAAGTACAAAAAAAACATTTTATACACCTCCATGCTTTATTGTAGTTGAAGACTTTATTACATTTTTTGTGCGAGTTGTTACGCTTTGAATTCTGTGTGTGGATTTTGTTATTAGATTTGTCTACGAGCAGTTTTTTTTCTAAATGTTTACACGAGACATAAATCATAAAGCTGAGAAATATATATATATATATATATATATATATATATATATATATATATATATATATATAATTTAATATCAAACATAATTAGTTTTTGTAAATATTTTCAAAACCTTGAACAAAAGAGCAAGTGAATAGCATCGAATTTCATTATGAATGCCACGGAAAGCAGGAGTTAAACGCATCAAATAATCTCCACAGACTTATTTAACCAGCGACGGTGAAGGATGGCTTCACGGAGGTCTTTTTTCTCCGTTCATGTGTTCAGGCAAGAGGAGAGTGGTTTTGAGGTGGTTCAGGATTACGTTTGAAAATGCCGGTACTCATTCAGGAACTCGAGATTTGCGAGACCTCCTGCAAAGAGAATGGGAAGCAGCGTTGACTAGTTCTTGTCTTCTAGATATTGACCTCAAGGATTCACGCCCTGACCCTCGAATCCTTTCTTCGGCGCTCCCTAACCTTTTCTTTTCGTCTTTCATTTCTAGTCAAAGGGGAACGTAGACCTTTGTGGACGCTGCCTATGAAGTAGAAGTGTATAATGAAGAAGAACGATCCTGGGGTCAACTCGCACAGAAGTTAATATTGGGTGCTTGGCTCTCCCCGGGGGTCGGATTACAAGAGTGGATCCCGTCTACATCGTGGATTATCCGAATCTTAAGCCTGCTGCGAGGTGACTGCCTCCGTTGGTGACATCATAGGATCCTAGCAACGGTCAGATAACTTTTCCTCTTAGTGCCTTTGTCATGTGTACAAAATGGAGCCAGTTAGTAGAGGATGTATCTGATTTCCAAAAATTGCTGAAGGATGTGGACAAATAGCTATAAGTGTTGTATTTCAGTTACCTTTATTAAATGTCTATATTATTATATTACCCGTATGTATGTGTGTGTGTGTGTAATACCGGGTGTTCCGTTCAAATCTCCCTAATTTCAATTAATCGAAGAAAAGAAAGTATGAATGATAGAGCAATGAAATTTCAGAGAATTGAAGAAAAACTCATAAATGTTTTTTTCCACACACTAATACACCTCCACATGTGCCCCATTGGTAGCACGAACAATATTCAGTCTGTATTCAACTTCTTGCCATGTTCTCTCCAACATGTCCCCTGTTACTGTTGCAATCGTATCACGTATGCGGGTTCGTAACTCTGGGATGTTATTCACTGGAGTCGCAAACACACGATCCTTGACGTAGCATTTCCATACCAAATTCTTTGCGACGCGGCCTATCATCTGGCTTCAATTGTTGCACAATCTGCACTTTATACGGATACAACCGAAGCCGCTTGTGCAGAACTCGATTCATTGTTGTTGGAGGAACATTGAATTGCTTAGATGCCTGGCGGATGGATTTACTCGGGCTTCTCTGAAACCCCGCTCGAATTTCTTCCACCTTTTCCTCCGACAAACGACGGCGAGCTCCACCAGATTGTTTTAGGACACTGCCGGTTGTTAGAAACTTACTAAACCACAGCCTAATTGATTTAGCATCAAGTGCAACTACTCCGTAGACTCGTCTGAAATTTCGTTGCGTTACAATCACAGATTTTGTCTCAGCATACAACACCTCTGCCTCTGCGCGTTGTTGAACAGTCGCCATTTTTATTTATACGACCATGGCGCTGTGTAGTGAGCAAACTGACAACTTCAGTCATGAAAACAAAACTTGAAGATCTGGCCTTTCATTTGGTGTTACAGTTATTTCACAATTCATCGTACTTCGTTCACAATAATTAATTGAATTGAACCGAACACTCTGTATATCAAGTACGTGAAATGCATATCTACAGTTTGTTTATTAAATAGTATGTCCCACTACTGAAAAACATAAATTCCCGTTTTACTTTCATGTCAGAAGAAAATGCTTTTGATCATTAATACCCATTTTTCCTAATTTTTCTCTACCTTTGAAAATAATTATATACATACATACACAGATACATACACACATACATACACGTCGTTTATGTCATGTATTACCATTGAGCCGAACAACAGTAACATCTACACAGCGGAAATTGAAAGTGTCATTATTAGTAGTGTAACAATACGGAATTATTATTTATCGAAACATAACTGCTAATCAGTTCAATCATATAAGGGGTGTTCTTTTGTTCTCTAGCAATAGACATTGACAGTTATGGATAGTTTTATTCCGTATTCCCATCGTCATATATAAATCGCCAATTTCGCTGTTTACATAATTATAGAAATGCCAATTATGTAAACTTAAAACTAGATTTTGTTTTCGTTCTTCAGTTGCCTGTTTTTTTTTTTGTTTTTTTTTTGCATATTAGTTAAATGCTTTTCTATCTTCTTGGCTTAATTACAACGATGATGATTAATTGACTGCAATAAATTAGGTGAAAACAACAACAATAGCAATTCATGCTGTATCGAAGATTAGAACCAGGGAATTCTGGCTTCGTAACCCGTTACAACAACTATTTCCTCAAATAAGCAGGCTATTGTATTCTAGAAACCTGTAGTTCATCAAAAATGAATTGATTTGATTTGAATTGTTGTTTTTATGCACAGATAGGCTAATCGGTACTGGACCTACAGTTTGAAGTGGGATCCGAACTACTGTGTAATGTGCCTTCACCAGGTATCAAACCCGGGATCAAAAGTCCAAAATAAAACAGTAATTTAAATACTAACAGTTTAGTAACGTTTTAATCAGATGTTCTAGGTTCGATTCCTACAGAGGGAAATCCCACTGGTTTTAAACATTACAACCAGTCCTGGTTAACCAAGCTGCGCATAAAGTTTAGCAAAAACGTACATTGATAGATGTTTTGTGTTTCAAATATAGGTTAGCTTCAGAATTTCGCATGCCACGTGTCAAATTCAGTTGCTGGAACTATGTGTGAAATGTGTGAAAGTGGGTGCGGTAACCAAGGAAACCCAGAACACCCGTTTCCGCTTCACTGAAATAGAATAAGTTCCAACGTCGAGGGCGTTTTCGTCACATTCTGAAAGATTCAATGTTTGGGCGGCGTCAGACGTCGAGGGAGCACTTTTTCCCTCGCTTTGGTCCACCCACGAACAGCTCCATTAAATTAGGATGGAGGAACTTCATTAACACTAAGGATGCCAAGAATTTGCTCTGAGCGTCAGGACATCGTCTCCGTTTTAGCCGAAGGCTTACTTCGAATTTTGCTTTGACATCCAAGTTGAAGAATAGGAGTTCCAAATTTGGAAGTATATTATACTGTAATATGTTGTCATTGTTTAAGAGGGCAATCATGAAACTTAATAGATATTAAATATGGAATGTTAATGCCAGTTTAATGGATATAGAGGTAATTCCATTGAAATATAATATGTTTCAGGTAATAGGGAAATTGCCAACACACAAGCACACCCACACACATCCATTGTAATGTGTGCGTGTGTGTGTGTAGTTTCTATGAATGTATGTGTGTATGAGAAATATTTTATTGTAACTGATTCAAAATATGCATGGAACTTTTCTTATTTTTTTTATAACACTTTAACCCATTTGAGTAATAAAGTAAAGTTAGGAAATCATGCAAACAAAAGAAAAACGAAAAATTATAGTGGAGCACATAATGTAAAATGACAGTGCAAGCACTACAAACACGAAATATTTTATAACATTTTTATTAGGTTGAACTTCAGTTTACTTTAACTTTATCTGACTTTGAGTATAAAAGAGGGATTTGTTCTTCGGAGTATATTGGGCAGTTTGGTGCTCACTTGTAAAACATGTGTTGTGAACACAATTTTAAACAGAAACTTTGAAATTGTCTTAGTACAATGTCAATTAATGATCTGGTAACCCTGCATTCAGAATTACAATCATCATCCCTGATCATGTCACATGAATACATAAAACAACTAGCTGGAGGTGGTTCCACATGTTTTTCGGAAACAGGTCTTGCTTTGTTTATACTTTATACCTTGAGCCATAACTGTAAATATGAAAAAAGTGTGCCCATCTTCCCTTTTCTTTTCTCAGGAAAAGTTAGTAGCTGTAAGTTGGAAAGCCCGTGGTACATGACTATTTGCTATTTAGTTTGTCCAACATATTGCACTTGAGACAATTCATGAGATAAATGTTTCAAGAATATTCAGTGCAGTAAGTTAGTATGATGAAAAATACAATAGTATTAAAGCAGAAATGTGTTCATTCCACTGGATAATGTCTATTTAATTAGAGGATTGAATTTAGATATATTTAAAGACCACTTTTTTAATTTTAGATTATTTCAATGTTCGTTATTGTTTAGATAAAAACATTCTGAAGAAAACATCACTCAAGAAGTTGTGTGATAATATCCTCTTGTAGAGGATACATATTTTGTTCCAATGCTGTTCATCCTAACACTGCAAAGATGGAGGAGACGGCTTACACTCTCTTTGTAAATACTGGCATATAATTAACAAACTTTCATGACGATATAAGAAAAAAAGTAACCATGTGTTATAGTGTTGATGTCATAATTGACATTTTTGTTCACCTTCGTACAGCATATTCTACAATATTTAGAGGGGTCCCGGGTTCGGTACCCGGTTTAGGCACGTAGTGGTTCGGATCCACTATAAACTGTAGGTCCAGTTCCGATTAGCCTTACTGTGAATAAGGTGGACTTCAAACTCCAACTCAATCAATCAATCGAATCTACAATATTTAAGCAAAAACAACATTATGTTCCGGGTATACGTTAATGTCAATAAATTTATAAGTTATTTTCTTACAAAATGAGGAAAATATGACATGACAGTAGAAATAAGTAAACCAAGTTGGGGAAATTCATCGCGTTTATCTTTGTGCATAAATATATTGAATATTCATCTAGCAAGATAATTACTTTTCTCCAGGGTTCCGGGTTCGATACCCGGTGGAGGCACAAGTGGTTCGGATCCCACTTTAAACTGTAGGTCCAGTCCCGATTAGCCTTACTGTACATAAATTGGACTTAAAACAACATATCAATCAATATCAAAACTTTTCTCCAGGAAACAAATGAGTTTCAATTAGAATTGAAATTTTCCAGATCACAACTTTTCTTATAATAGAAAGTAGAGGTTCTCCGAGAACCTTGAAATGTACAAGAGAATTCAGTGAACTGGAAATTAAATTTTAATACCTCATCATGTTACATATAAGTGAACAACAGATCATTAGAAGTCGGAAATTAGGAACATTTCCAAATATTCAAAATGCAACTTTTATTGATACATCATTTGAAATATGTAATTCATTATAAATAACAAAAATTATTTTTAGAAAATTGAATTAGTACATTATAGGAAATTAAATCCATTATTATTCAAATCATATACTTCACGTTGTGATCAAATCCTCCTGTTAATACAAAACTGTCAGCTCTAGGAAGAACTTAATAAATTCAATTTTCTTTGAATGATATTGTAGAAATAATATAAGCACCGATTTCTCGCATAACTCGAGATTTTAGAATTATATTTTTCTTACAAACACAGCATACGAATTTCTGTATTTTTAAAGAAGCATGGTTTTCCACAAGAAAATATTACGCAATACAAATTGTCTGTTTTTGTATTAAACATATTTAATAAACCGACCTCCGTGGCGTAGTTTTTAGCACAGAACGGTACGACGCCAGAGATCCCGGGTACGAATCCCTACCAGTTCATGGGTGCTCTATGTGAGTGTTATTTTATCAATTTCATCATATCACTACTGATCCTCATCTTTGCGATTAGTCAAAACTGGCAGTAAAGCGAAGTAAAATAAAAAAGTAAAAAAAATAATTCTTATGGAAGTGCTATCCATACAATTTATTATTATTATTATTATTACTGGCGTTTTTTACCGAGATGATATTTGAAGCAACAAATATTTTTAATTAAGAATGCTCACTTTGAATTCTAATGTGTTTTACTGTTTGTTTGTTTGTTTGAGATGGGTTTTAGGTCCACTTTGTGCACAGATAGGCTAATCGGGATTGGACAGAGTTTAAAGGGTGATCGAAACCACTGTAAAATTTGCCTCCACCGGGTATTAAATCCGGGACCCCTTTAAATGTGTTATGTTCAACGTGAATCAAACAAGCGCATAAATCGAATTCTAACAAATTCGTTCCATAAAATATTCAAAAACTACCATTATTGACATAATAATCGAGCCGTATGGTGTCGGTAACTTTGATACAAGTCGAGATCAAGAATACGTAGAGCAACATCTTCATGGAGGGAAGGGGGAGAGTTACCATGCACAATGCAGTGCTGTCAGCTACTTCAGAAGAACAACAAAATAAACACAGACATACTCCATCCATACACACATGCGAACGGAGAATAAATCAGCTGTAAAATATTATCTTATAAGCTGTGTTATATGGTTCTTAGCGGCGATTAAACTTGTGCCAGAAAACTGCAGATGGGGGAAAAATAGAAGAATGGGGCTTTAAATTCTCTCCGGGTGATATAGCTATCAGCAAAGGATGCGAATAGCTTTAGAGAGTATTCTCTGCATTTTGTATCTGTCTGGTGGAATTTTATAGACAAAAGCGCATGGAGAAATAAAAGTTTAGGATAAATACATCACACAACAAGTAACATTCGGCTCACTGACGAGCGGAAGAAGTGGAGAGTGAAAATTACCGTTTCGCATTTCGGTTTTGCAGTTCGCTGCGCAAGCGTACCATCTGGCATGGTTTATTTCTATTGCATGATTCCTGCCGGGGTTCTGCATGAGATAATTTATAGGACTTTTAGCGGCGCTGAGAGGGTTGGGTCAGTTCAGGGGAAAGGACGGGATCAATGCGACAGAAAAACAACCACCTCCCGTTCGGGAGACAGATGGTTCGAGACTCGTAAGATTCATCTGTCCGTCACAGTTTGTAATCGCATTAATAATTGAAAAGTGTACGAGATGCACACTGATTTTTTTTTTTTCGGAATCAGGAAATTTGAGATTTTTTTTACCCCACGAGCTCGGAGAGAGAAAGGCAGAGAGAACTAAATGCGTTGGTGGTTGTGTTGATTAAAAATCGTTTTGGTTCTCTTTCTTTTTTTAACACTCAGAAATGAAGTGTGGAGAAGGTGCGTTAACGATAGCTTCAAATAACAAGAGTTGTACTTTGTAACTCAAATTCTGTTGAACCTTGTAAATCCACTTATTAAAAAAGGAAAATAATTCAAACCACAATTCCGTACGTAATTGAAATAATTTTCCTCGTTAAATTTTAGCGCGCACAGGCTATGTCATACGATGGAAAATTAGTAATATAATGCGGAGTACTGGTTCATCTAAAATTTTCACTACTTTTACACAAATAACATGATGTTACTTTTTTAAGTCTTTTTTACACATTAATATATTCCAGAGGCATTTTTTGTGTGTGGTTGATAATATCAATATGCGATGTCATTATTTTCCAACAAGCACTTGGTAAAATATTTTGTGGTATCATTTTCTATCTAAGCCTGACAAGTAAACATGGTGCAAGGATACACATTTCTGTATTTCTTTAATCCTCCAGGATCACTCCTAACTCACCTATTTCCACACACTTCTCCATACCGAGTAGTTCTTGAACTCAACCACCACTCCAACGCATCCGAATCTGATCAGTTGGGTTCAGATCGGGATCTTGGTTTGGCAAGTCAAGCCCGATCCACACTACCGAGTCACGCCACTTCCTTTCTAGCAATGTGCTTTAGCTTACTAATAACCCCGTCTAGTTCGTTGCACTTTTTGACTCTCTTTGCACTCTCACGTTTAGTTGGTTACAAAGTACAACACCGAACCGTCTTCATCGTCGAATTGGTGTTTGCACCGTTTGCACTACATTCTGGAACGGTGTACGGTATGGTGTACGGTCACGTGGTTCGTGCTAACCAATGAAGTGTACGTTTAAAGCATTTTTTTGAATCTACACCGATATTCTTGTGTACAGTGTCTACTTAGTTGAACAAAATGTCTTTGCACTAGCCTGACACTGGGATGGGCGTGCGTCTCTTTTTAATAGGAATAACCCCTTTATTTTGTACTTTTGCCTTCACCAAAGAGTTCTAATATTTACTTTGGCAGCAGAGTTTGAGTTTTGTTTAAGTTCACTCTAGCCATAGATAGGCTAATCGGGATTGGACCTACAGTTTAAAGTGGGGATCTGAACCACAATGTGCCTCCACCGGATATCGAACTTGGACAGCTGAAATTCTAGTTCCTGGTATACACAATTTGTAAAAGCTATGATCATATGTTCAAACTTCAATTACAAACTCCTCGCTTCCATGCAGTTCTCCCTGGTAACTGCAATCTTGCAAGCGAACTAGGCTCTGAAACCTCGGCTCATTGCCTGTATAATCCTCTGTGGGGTCGTGTTGTCCTGTATTTGTCCTTACGTATGCTGAGTGTCCTGTACAGCTTCAGCTAACTGTGGAGAAGGCAAACGAAAGCAAGTCTCTGCGCAAGAAGTGACGCGAGACGGCTCCACCAATGAACACGTTATAGGAACGGAATTGCTTGGAGGGGGGGAAAGCGACTGCAGCCTTTCCAGCAGCGTGAACTATTTTGCTCTGGCCACTCGATTTCCTTCGCTTCTCTGACGCTATGCGCGACCTTGCTCCACAGTTAGCTGGGTCAGGGTATAGGTTATGAAGATTTTAACCTCGGAGAAAGCACACTTTTTGTTGTTGGTAAAGAGTATACTTAACAGTATTAACTAAATTCTGTGATGCAACAGCCCTTTGAGAGCCAAGGATTACCAAGATTTCGTTGGCTGATACGTCGTCAGCACATTGAGTCCCATCGCCGCTGTTTTCGGGATTTCAAGAGCGGAGCCCACTACTTCTTATTCTTTTTCAAGTAGCTCCACAGTTATCTTCACGATGCTGAGTCAACACCGATATCCTTTGAGCTCCAATTGGGAATCGAAGCCGGCATAACTCGTACCAAGGGTCCCGGGTTCCAATCTTGGCCTGGTTATGGATGTTTGTAAGTGTCCATTCATCAATTTCATCATATCATCACTCATCCCCATCTTCGCAAATTAGCCAAAAGTGGCACAAAAAAGGGAAGTAAAATAAAGCAGATCAATAACAATAACAATCACTCGTTCCAAAGGCGAGAGCGCTAACCATTTGGCTTCGCGGGAACCTCTACCTAGGTATAACAGTATTAGTTATATAAATTGAGTTAGGAAGTTTTTGAAGAGACATACTTTATTTACTTGTAAGAGTCTTATCCTTTTTTTGTAGTAGTAGCAGTTAGGGTCATATACCAGTGTTGTGTGATGGACACAAACAACCTATGTGCTGACGTGCTTACAAATTAAAAATGAGTTAATTCAATGGCAAATTCTAGCAATATGACTATGAAAATGTGCCAAGAAACAAGTTAGGAATTAGCAACTTGTTATTGGTTTCGATCGTGATTTTTCTTGTTGAGAACTAAACGATTCAACCCAGAGAATTTACTATATATTTTAAGATATAATTTCACGCAATTTAGTTCCACGAACCATGCAACTGACTACATCACTCCTTCATTTACAGTAATATAATTATCTGTTCTGTTTTCCAACGAAAAATCTCGATATGTTTCTGACACATATTCATTTACCGAAAATTTTTTCAATCCACGCTGCTTTTTCATTTACTTTCTTATCAATATTATGGAGATGATTTAATTCACTCCACACACATCTTATATCATTAGGTTAAACGCAACAGGTAAAATGGGAGAACAAAGAAAATAATGTGATATGAAACTATGCAGAAATGCGTCTGGCTTCGTTAGAGATACCATCCCACCATTCATCTGCTGTACTTATTAAAATACGACGAAACACCCCAGACAGGTTTACGTTGTGGGCTTGGGGCTTACAACGTCACGAATTAATATCCATCACATTAGCCACTCATCTCACTCTCGCTATGAAGAAAAAATAAATATTGCTATGAAGTTTGATTCTTTTTCATATACTGTAAGTTTTGTGGATTTTCCATATACTGTGGATGAGATCATTTGTTAACCTTGACGTTCCGTCACGTAACACTTCTATACGGAATTATTGCAACTTTTTAAATGGAACATATACATCCGTCAGCTAGTTATTCTTTCGTGCAGTCAGGAGAAAAGTGCCGTTATTAGTGCCTCAATTGAAAATCACGCTAAAATTTCTGCAACTTGCACCTATCCTGTAAAACAACTCTCTAGCATCGTGCATTACCTCTTAATTTATAGTATCATCTGGCTTGTCTACCACGAAGGAATATTATAGAAATGTTGAGACGTAGTTTAATGATTACACTCAGCAAATCGTTCTGTGGCCATTCAAGACGTTTCATTGACATGGAGACTGTCCATTCATTATATACTTGTAAAAATATCTCAAGTGTTAACATTTTTTACCAATATACTTGGAATTTTTATAAATTTAGAAGTTAAATCACATGCTGGGATCAGTGTTAATTCCCACCTCTTCACATCTATTATAACAGCAATGTCACAGTCACCATCTGTCCTGCTTGAAGTGGTACATCCTCAATATACCCTCTCTCTTTCTGCTCTCTCTAGCTCTCCGTTTCTCTGTATCTCTCACATCTCTTATCATTTTCGACTCATCTTGTGTATCTCCTTCCCCTTCTTTATTTCTCGTTATTTTCTCTCTCCTTGCAAGTTTACCATAACCCATAATTTTAGTTTACTCAGACTACCAGAGTTGTCTATCCTTCATGGAAACCACTAGCAATATTTGGAGAAAAGGAATATAACTTTGAGGAGTAGAACATCTCGAAGTCTCTCCCAAACGCCCGTAAGCAAATAGTGTAGGTAGAGCCTGCGAGGTTTGGTCTTAATGAAATCGGGCGAGTAATATGTTGAGTCTAAGAAAATAAAAATGACTATTTCTTACCGTCGACTTAATAAACCTGCGAGAATATTAACAATATTATGAAATTGTTTAGCACACAGGTGCCAGCCAGAAAAATTTAATTTATTTGTCATATTTTTTAAATCGCAGCTTCTGCATTTCATTTCGTGAAATAAATTATGTCAGTGTAAGTTTAATTATTGAGTTTTGTTGATTTATGAATACAGACAGCTTGCGAAATAAAATCCCACACACCTAAAAAAATTGATAAACTAAAATCATGATGTATATATATATATATATATATATATATATATATATATATATATATATATATATATATATATATATATATATATATATATATGTGTGTGTGTGTGTGTGTGTGTGTGTGTGTGTGTGTGTGTGTGTGTGTGTGTGAATATATATATATATATATATATATATATATTTGTTCTTTAAACTGTAGGTCCAGTCCCGATTAGCCTTACTGTGCATAAAGTGGACTTAAACACCAACTCAACTCAACACATTTGTTCTGAAATATAAGACTTTCTAAAAAATAGAAACGCCAACGTGTGAAATGAGTACTTTAAAAATTATATGCAAAATGAGAAATCCTGAAGATATAAATCTGATTGAAAAATTGCGATAGATAGAAGAAGGAAAACATCGAGTCTGGAAGCTTTACCTCACGCTTTCATGTGTTGACCAGGGTCCACGCTCTCAGCAAAGTAGCGGAAGATCGAGGGTCTCGACTGATTGCTACCTCTCCCCATCCATTTCAAATATGAGGTGTTCGCATAAGAGAGGGAAGTTAATAAACGTGCAGCGAGCTTTCGGAACGAGAGCCGGAGAGACCTCAGAACTCTCGCCCTCCGCCACTTTGGCTTGTTTACATCAAGGTGAGGCGAAATTGGATCACGGTCCAGCGCAATAATATGCTTTGAAGATGACCGATAGGGCATCAAGGCTGGGAGTCATGTTTATTTCATTCGCTGTGTAACTCGCCCCTTCTCGCCTCTCATTAGATTGGGTAGCTTCACAAACAGTGTTGATAAATATCGAAAAATCCAAGGCTTGCAATTTGAGAAAAAAATAAGAAAAAAACGTCATGAATTGGAGAACCGAAATCTGAATATTAAATTTTGAAAATATGTTCATTAATCAGCCTTACAACGTTTGTGTAACGCTGGCTCAAGATACCGTAAATTATGTTTTATATTCTTCCAACACACTATCATGATTGTCAATGAAATGCGTTGCATATTAAATTTTGTATTATCATCCATGCTGTAAATAACATTTCCGTCTTATTTCCAAATAAAACTAAATTCAAATTCAACTTTATTGAAGGATGATGTTCAGAATGACTTTTCTGTCACAAATGAGTCTAGACACATTATCTTGGAAATATTGTATGAACAATGAAATATTAACCGTTATGTAGTCATTATTTAAAATCATACATATAAATAAATAACCTGTGGCGCAACAGCCCATTGAGGGCCCGGACCTGCCTACCGACTGCCGGCCTCACTCCCATGTGATCCTACTTACTCACTTACCTGAGGTGGGAGATCATCCAATCAGTTACCGGATGACGTGTGATAAGCACGACGAACCACCCAGCTGTTGTTTTAGGTTTTCATGACTGGGTTAGGCTACTCATTCGTAGCTCCCCAATTTCCTCACGATGGTGGGTGGCCACTGGTCCCATACGCAGGCCGAAATCTCAGGAGAAAAGTTGGTACGCTTTCCCCAGGAGACTCGAACCTACGAGCGACTCGTAGCCCGATCCCAAAGCATAACGCATTAAACCACACGGCCGCGGTGCGGGACAAAATTATGTAGCGCGTTCGTGTGCGTAAATATATTAATATGTTAGCCAGTGTCTCAAAATCATTAAATGTTTTCGGGTATACATTTACTGAGACACACATTATAAATTGTGTCTTATATTAACCGTAGAACTTTCTATCATAGTAATTAAACTTAAATGTAAGACTGAATTTTATTTCAGGAAGAACATTGATTGATTGAATTATGATACATTACGTCGCTTTTCTGCCACTTTTGGCTAATCGTGATGATGAGGATGAAATTGGTGAATGGTTACTCACAAAGAACACCCATTCATATACCGGGATTCCAAGCCGGAACCCCTAGCTTCTGAAAGAACAGCATCCAGTAACACAAAATAACCTTATTGTTTCAATTTCTTGACCTGGAATTAGAAAATATGTTATTAACCTATTTTGTTGAAATGATATTTTAACTCCAGGTTTCTTTTGAAAACACGTTTGATAGGGAAACTAGGTTAGTACATAAAAGCATGTATTAAAATAACATAACAAATATCATTTCGCTCAACTGAATGGCTTGAGAATGTAAAAGTAGTCTCCAAGTAATATAATACAGTGTCATTAGGCATACAGTATAGATGTGTTGACATCAACATCACGTTCCGGGTGCATTTGATTCCTAGCACGTGATATCTGGTAAAGGACGTCAACTGAATCACAAGAACTTCCCAATTGGACCTTGAAAATATCCCTTGCCAATTCATATATCTGCTCACACAAGGACGAAGAAACAAATATTTGAACAATGTAGCATTTGCGGGACTTTCTATGCAAAAGCTTTACTGCTTTGTGTGTGTCATTTGCTAAAAGAAACTGATGAACAGGATTATAACATGCGTATTGAAAATTTGAAAGCTTTCAAAATTAAAAATGGATCACAAAACATATGTGAGACAAGAAGTAGTTTCAGTTTAATCTCCCAATCTGTTCCCTTTTTCATAGAATTTTCGCTTCGTTCGACGCTTCTCATGCATAGCCATGTTCAAGGAGAAAAATCTCCGCACACAAACTATTCTCTGTATACAACAGAAGCGAGTAATCTAACGACTTCTGATTTATCCATGGAAACAAATCAATCTCTTATGGAATTCAGTTGCAAATGTATCTTCTGTCACAATAGGATTGAATTGTTTTGTTTACCTGAAGGAAGTCTGTGTTCCGTGGTTTGTAAGTGACAGAGGTTCTTTATGTAACAATTATGTTAAAACCAGAGCAGTGCTTTATATATGTCCCTTCGAGCTTTTCTCACACAGAAGTTAATTTACTCCTCCACCCTGGCACCCAGAGAATTCCAACCCGACACAAACTGACTCGTAAACTTTCAACGGAGCTACAGAGATTCGTTGTCCAACCAATGCGAACATTTTCGCAATTTTAACTCTCTATCCCCCTTTTTTTCCAATTTCTTCCCTAAGGAAATAGATTCGAGTTTACTTTTTGTCCTGGCAAAATCAGTGAAACGGGAACGGCAAAGTGATGGGAATTGTAGTTCAGTCAGTATAATGGAGAATGAAGAATATATTCGCTCTCTGCTGTGCGTTTCTCCATTCGTCCATTTATTTCACAACCTCTTTCAATCACTTATGAATATTGTTGCGATATATTTGCCTAAATGATAATGACAATGACCCTTTATTATTAGCGGACGATCATAATTTTATATTATGCCATAGATTATGTGCAATTAAGATTGTGTGATATCCTAAAGAGGCACATATAAATAAAGCGATCGGTGAATTATCTGAAACTCTGTAGGCCTCCCCGATGGCACAGTGGTAGCGTCGTTGCTTTGTAATCAAGGAGTCCCGGGTTCGATACCCGGTGGAGGCACATGGTGGTTCGGATCCCACTTTAAACTGTAGGTCCAGTCCCAATTAGCCTTACTGTGCATAAAGTGGACTTAAAACACCAAATCAATCAATCAATCGAAATATAAAACAGTAATGTTAGTTACTGTGTTTCTTTTTATCGATTTTATGCATCAGAATACTCGGGCGCTGACATAAACATCGAAAAGACAAGAACATTTTAGAAGTGGACTTAGATGTACTATATTCAGAATAATTATTCATTGTAGATTCCGGTGCTTACGGAATGGCAGTAGCTCTGATAGTGTAACCGTAATTATGCTAGTGCCAGATATATTTATTCTAGTGGCCAATACTGAGAGAGGATTGGCATCGAGGCCAAACATGTCATTTTGTTCTGTCCAGCACTCTCATGATTCCTACACTCGCCCACTCCTTCTCTCTTCCTTCACAATTTGCTCTTACCACCTTGTCGGAAGTCTTCCTACATATCTCTTCCCTTCCATCTCAGTTTCTTTCACCTTCCTTGGTATATTCGCCCCCTCCCCGCCATCCCATCATCCTCAAATGCCATAACCGCCTCATTCTTACCCTCTCTATTCTGTCCTTTTTTTGCAGATCCCTTCATTCTACTGATGTCCTCAATGCATACTTTTTTCTGATCCTTCTCCTCAAATTGCCTACGATTTTGTAATGCAGTTTAAGACGGGGACTTTTTATATTTCTTTGCTCAATATCAGATTATTATCTTCTTTATAAATAGCTTATTAGTAATTATTTTATCCTGTTTATTTCTGGTTTTGTATTACCACCTCGGAATAGTAAACAATTGAGACCAAATTTACATAATAGGAATTTGCATTGAAATTGTTGTTTTAAGTCCACTTTATGTACAGATAGGTTAATCTTGACTGGACCTACGGATGGAAACTATTGTGCAATGTGTCTCTACTGGGTATCGAACCCCAGGCCTCTTGATTACAAGGTGAGAACGTTACCAGTACGCCATCGGAAAGGTCCACTAGAAATTTGATTAATTTAATACGTGATTGCTGAAAATTCTTCTAAAAGATCGTGTTTTATATGTTAAGATAGACATGTTTTCAGTTACAATTAATTATTCTACGTATCCCAATTTACGAATATATTAAAAATACAAAGTACGTTGGTAAATCAGTTACCTCAAAGTTTAAGGAATCAATTAGCCACATACAACTTGTACGTACAATCAGGAGAAAATTGCGATTGTTATGAAATCATTAAAACACTCAATTCCTAAAATGTATATTATTTTTGGCAGACAAGTCGAATTATACTCAAATCAAAGGTCAATATAAGATGCAAGATTGTGTTTCAGGATGAGGTGTAAGTTTTATCAATTTCAGAGTTCCTTCTTTTTTCTTCTTCTTTTTCTCCAAAAGTCCCTAACAACGGCAATTTTCTCTTGACAGTGGTACATCATTGTTGCCAGAATTAATCATGAAACTAGCTCCGAAACCAGAAACTCGATTCCTATTTAATGTAAGGCATTCGTATTACTCTCATTAATTTCATCAATTCGTGTCACGAATATCCTGCAAAATTTAAAACAAAACAATGCAAGGTCGTGGGGATACACAATGTTTCTGTTTTTAACAGTAAACCTTTTACGATATATAAGATAAATTCTTTAAATTTTATCAGCAGTACTGGTATCGCTCCTTCTATTTTTTGTAATTACGTAAACGTACAGCCAGAAGACTTATTTGGTACTGTATTTGATTATTTTTACCCGTGAAATTGCATGACAGTACGCATGGTATATGGGATACGCGTATGTGTAGGAAAGCGTCAATCGCACTTTCAGGTCATTATTCTTTTTATTTAGACGATGCAAATATCAAAGAGAAAACATGTTTTGTTTTGTTATTAATAATAATAACTTAAGGATAATTTCAAACACAGGTCTCGATAAAAAATAGAAAAAGCGCAAAAAGGGCTTTGAAATCTACATTAATTATCATTGGTTTCGTTTGCAATTGCTCTGGGCTTATATTACTTATTTTCCAAATTTCTCTTTCGAGCAAAGTACTTTGGATAAAGGCATTTTGTAATATGTATATAACTTCCCCAAATTGCTAGAAAATAATGCAAAGCTGTGGCGAGCACTTTGTTGTTGCCCTGGGCCCCGAAACTTGCAGATCAAATGTCGTGGGGCCTTAAAGCACACGCAGGAATGTTTCAACGCGCAGTTTAATAATTATAACATTACATATATTTGTTTAACGCAAAATATAAATATATCCGCTGGCGATTGGATAAAATATACCAAACATTACTTGTTACTAGCTAAAACCTTGCATGTATTGTGGAATGTTTCACAATCCTCTTACTTTTTACAATGAATTAGGGCCATCTAATGTTCTAAAATGTGTTAAAAGTTATATCAAATTACAAGGATTTAATTAATTCAAAATTGAACAATCTCTGTCACAGCATAAGTTTTAGTAAAGGAATATTATGCGGAAAATCCCATTTAAATTCTGGTAAGTAAAAATATTAGAGAATGAAACAGCAGTTAGATTTGAGTATCTGAATTACACACAGTAATTACTTATTTGTGTCACATGCAAATAGGAAATATAATTTATTGTGTATGTGGAAGATGTATGTAGATTTCATATTTTTATAACGGTAGCATTATTACTCGTATATGAAACAATATACGAACATGAGGCTGTTAAATTGTAGAAATGAAAGCTGCACAACAAGATCAGTTTTAATATTTTTTCTAATAAATTTTGTATTTGCAGTAAATAATTATATTCGCGTTGGAATATATCCATATTTTCTTTTACTTCATAATAAATTAGATACCTTGCGATACATATTTATCGTCGTGATAAAAATCTGGCATTAACATTAAAGTATAATTTAATTATCAATTCACATGCATTTACAATTAAGCCCTTTCATTTGCACATATTACATGAAAGAAAAAATAAACGCATATTTAATATTTACGTTTAATTTGACTGCGTTTATAATTATAATCTGGGGGATAAATCACACAACTCTTGTAGGTTAGTATGCATATTAGCCAGAATGAAGCTATGTGGTTCAAAGTAAGAACAATATAAGAAATATTTTGATTATCTGCATTATTTGCATAAGTTGTCCATGTTCGTGTAAGAATAATTATTATAGCTTTGCAGAGAGAGATGTTCAATGTGAATCTGTTTTATGTTTGAACCCTAATTAATTCATAGAGACCGCTCTGTTAGTTATTAAGGTAGTTCCAAAAATAATGTCGTGAGAAAGAACGTGGGCTTCAGTGTACATACAATTATGAAACTGTTTTAAATTAATCATCTCGATGAAGATAACCTAGTTGTAACCACAAGTAATGATATGGATCCTAAGAAGCATAAACTCCTGCACACACACACACACATATATGCTATAAACTTGGGTGTGTGTGGAAAGTCCTCTTGCGTAAAGAATGAGCGAATTTCAGTGTTAATCCGAGAGCTGTAATATGTTTTACTCAAGTCTGCTTGCAAGAGTTAATTACCTGTTCTTTGTCTCGAGTGAGGCGGATGTAAAGAATTGTTCAACACAATCATTTTACAAGTAGCTCTCATTATTCTTCATGAACATATCCCATGTCGTGGCACCGTTTCCGTTGCCTTGGACCGTTTTTCCATGGGCTTTGCTAGAAGAAGAAGAGCAATACAGGCTAAATGCTCTTAAATTACAAGATCCCTATCTTCAGTGTCTATTTGCTTAGCCACCTCCGCATAATGAAACTTGGGTGGGGAACAACACTAACCATGTGTTTAAACGAGCAATTAAGCAGGCTGGCAAGAAAGTTGCCGGTGGGGAAAGCATACGAACACAAAAGGAAAGGACGATCGCTTACAGAATTCACTCGAAATAAAGGTAGGTTAGAACTTCCCATACAAATAGATTTTAAAGAGAATGATAACGTCTTCTCCCTTAGCCCGCTGCAAGAACATCTTGCGAATATTCAAGTCAGCTTTTAGTGTATAAACTGATTTAATTGCGTGATATTGTTAATTTTTAAGTGTTGTTTGACAATTAAGAAAACAAAAAATTCAAAAGTAAGGGTGAAATAATTAATTTTAGTTGATATATTGACGTTTCACCTGCATTGTTATTCTTGAAAAAGAATGTGAAAAGGGGCACCACAGATGTGTCACGTCACAAATGAAGGTAACAAATTACAGGGTGATTGTAAAAGGACTTTACAACTTCGAAAGCATATAGAAATGTATTTAGATAACTTACAGAGTCGGTTGAGGTGCCATTGCAAAGCAAAACACATCAGGTTTGTCATACAACATTCATGTTGGGTCGATGTGGCTACCATTTTCATACATCCCACCTGAAGTCGATTTCATTCCAGACTTTCACCAGCCAGTAAGTCAGGCGTCACTTCTGCAGAGGCGGCGTTAATTCGAAGTCTCAGCTCAGCATGATCAGCAGGTAAAGGTGGTACAAAACCCCGATCTTCAATGAAACCCCACAAGAAAAATTCTAACGGGAGGTCAAATCTGGGGAGCGAGGTGGCCATGCAATTGGACCTGCACGGCCAATTCACCGACCTGGGAATCGGGTATCAAGAAAATTTTGGACTTAACGATACTCCGTACGAAACTCACGTTGCACTGCAGTTGCTGATAGCATCTCGTGAAACCACAACACACAGCGAGTACGTTCCGCACAAAATTAGCCATTTTTAAGAACAACGCTGCCAGCTGTACTGGTGGGTGAGTTCGGTACTAATGGACTACGTGAGTCAAAACTTGATGTGTTTTGCTTTGCATTGGCACCTGAACCGACTCTTACAAAATATCTGAATATCTGAATAAATTTCTATGTACTTTCAAAGTTGTAAAGTCCTCTTTGAATCACCCTGTACTTTACACACATTAAATAACATAATTTTATTGCAACCAGCTGTAATGTGGCCGAGTGGTTAGCACATCGCGCTGCGACGCCAAGGGTCCCGGGTTCGAATCCTGGTCGGGCTTGGTTGTTTGTGACTTTCCATTCATCAATTTCATCATTTCATCACTCATCCCCATCTTCGCAAATTAGCCAAGAGGCACAAAACGCGAAGTAAAATAAACTAAATCAATCAATCAATCAATCAATCAACCAGCTGTAATTTCTAAAACTATAGGAACTATAGATGTGTTAGTACAGCTATGACAATTTTTAGGATGAACGTTTTTAGACAGTAAAAAATTTTTTAAAAATCTGTTGAATTTAATGTTTCAGTACATAAACCTTCTTGTGTTAATATTACTTTCTTTGCTTCAATGTGGTATAAAAGGAAGCGTTTTCTGGTATCAAGCAACAGATTGAAACATTTTCAACGTTTTGTTGCATTATAATAATTTATGTTTTCCCTACTATATTTTTTCGACTGATTCATTAAATTTAGTACCTTTATTGATTGATTGATTGATTTAGTTTATTTTACTTCGCGTTTTGTGCCACTTGGCTAATTTGCGAAGATGGGGAAGAGTGATGAAATCATGAAATTGATGAATGGACATTCACAAACAACTAAGCCCGAGCTTGATTCGAACCCGGGACCCTTAGCGTCGCAGCGCGATGTGCTAACCACTCGGCCACAGGGTCCGGTTTTAGTACCTTTAATTTGTACATTTAAGATAGTCATTTCTAAAATCATTAATGAATTAATTCGGCGTACAATAATGACAGAATCAGGTAAAGACACCGTAATTACTTTCCAGCGTCTGGCATTTTGAATTAAATGTTTAAGTTAAATCTGACTATGTCATAGTCAGATTGAGTCAGTTATTGAGATTGATGCTCATTGGATAACAAAATTACAGCAGGTGGAACTTAATCAAAATCCTTGATATTTATGTTAATAGTCACAAAGGAATATTTGTTTTTTTAATAAATTATCATGTAATTATAATTACTGTATTTATTAATTACATAATGCGAATGGCATAGTAAGTCTGTTATTAGCTATTATGAATGATAAGGTGTGCAAGGCAAAGGTTCTCAAATTTTTTGTTATTGTACCCTGTCTTCTTCACTAAACGTCTAATGTACTCCACATGTGTGCTAAGAAGTATATAAAAAACTTTAATTTTTCATATATTTTTCCAGAGTTATTGCAAAAGTAAAGAACAAAGGTAAGTTTATAAACACACTGTCAAGCACAATTTTGGATTTTTTTATTGTAAATTCTCAGAGTTTGCAGTGACATGAATGTGCCTACATAGCCTGATACAATATCTTGATGTCTGGTTGTGCACTTGTAACTTTCAAGTAGAGAATCGGTTCCAAATTTACTTTATTTCGGTACTTGTTCTTTAGGTACACCAGGGATGAAAAAACACTCTCCGAGTTGATTGTGAACCCCCTTCAAGTAGTTTATGTACCCCTGATCGTACGCGTACCACAGTTTGTAGACCACTGGGTTAAGACATGGAAGCGGAGACCATTAGTGGAAATTTGCAACTACTCCAGTAGCCAGTCTTGATCCCTTGATTTATCTGAATTGTTCCAAGTGCAGTGAATTTCCAAATTAAATTTTTGGCTGAACTAGCAAAATAAAATGTTATGGTTCCGGGAAAACTTGAAATCTGATATTTGACTTTTCTCAAGATATCTTTGTGATTGTGTAAACAAACATCTATCCTACGAAAATACACACTACATTTAATGTCAAGGGAATTAATTAATAATCCCTTTGCCGTTATTACCTGAACCTCAAATGGAATTCTTTAGCACCCCACTAGATTTACGTCATCATTCTAAATGTCGACGTTACGCAACTTGGAAACTAAGCAACACACCTATATCTGTGTGGTATTTCTAGTTGTGAAAGAAAGGGGTTCTCTCTTCAATTGTACAAATTGCTTGCTTAATACGTAATGGAATTTATTATAAAAAAATCAATGCGAGAACATTTTTTTAATGTGACTTTTCTAATGTAAAAAAATTATGAGAGAGAAGGGATGCTAGCACAAAAGAGAGAGAGAGAATGAAGCGCTAATGGTATTACGTTTACATGCCTTAACCTGTTCAGACAAACCACTGCCTTACACATATTTTCATTCATAATAGCTACTAATGGACTTACTATGCCATTTGCATGGTGTAATTAATAAATACAATAATTTTCATTGCATGATAGTTCATTAAAGGCAAATATTTATTTGAACGAAATAACGTAAATTTACCTTTTTTCGCCCAAATTCCCCGTTATTCATGGAATATCAAACTCGATGTTTTCTACATGTACTTAGGAAGGGTATGTATTCGTGTGCGCTATAGTTCGGGGTCACCCGCTTCCACGCAGTATTGTGAGAGTTGTGCCTCTGCTACTGTGAAGAGTCAAGTGGCTGTGTGAGAGAAGTTATTTCTAGGGCCCTGGTATTCATGTTCGAGGTAAGCGTCAGATTCAGTTTATCGGTATTCTGTAAGGATACGAAAACCTGTAAATAGTTTAGCAAATTGATTATAAACAAAGTGTAATAGGAACGTTTGTCACCACCTAATGATCGTACAGTATCGGCCAGCGAAGTGTCGTCCAGTATCGGCCATACAGAATTTCGTACGCAGCTACTGCAGTCCTGCTTGCTTTTGTTTTCAGAGTAAGATGACAAACGAGGAGGGCAACAAAAGAGGTAAATGGACTGAAGAGGCGGCCTATATATTGTTTACCAAGAAGCACGCTAGGAGATAGATGGAGAGCAATTCAACAAGGTATTGATGTGGACCTGACACCTCAGATGGGCAGATTTAAGAAGACGTTTGATGACGAAATGGAAAAACAATTACTTTCTTATATGAAAGACTTTGACAATAAGTTTATGCCCCTCAGTAAATAAGAAGACAAAGAAGACAACTGTAGAAACTGCAGAATGCATAATTTGGCTACAGTCCTTTGAGGAAAATTGCGTTCAGTGTACCGAATGTGGAGTTTGGCACATGTTGAATGCGTAGACCAAGAAAATTATTTTGTATTTTTGTGACTATTGTAAAAATGTGATTTCAACACTGCCTTAACGGACTTTATTTCCACATTTGTTAACTACTATACATTTGTACACAGTTTACAGTTTCTTTATAAAACTGAAGCATTTATCAAGAGTTACCACCACCTAAAATTAAAATATTGACTGACCGATACTGGACTACAATTTTTCCACTCATTGAAAATTCAGCTTTTCGTTTTTTGTATTTATATCTTGTTCTTCTGAAAACATAACAGAGAAATTAAACCCGTGTTCCTTAAAGTATGCATTCAGGTATCATATTACTATGTTCAATCCGACATTCTCCTAATCCTTTATCAGTTATAATCAATAAGCTTAAGGTGGCCGGTACTGTACGACTCTCCCTTATGTTTTATATAAAACAGATATAGCTCTGATATTATATTACTTCCATACTAAAACAATCTTAAACTTTGATTTTTGTTCAAAATTTAACATAAATTTTGGCATTAAATTTCAGCCATTTTTATTAGAGATTTTGAAAAAAGGCACAGAACATAATATGAAGTTTGAAATGTACTGAAAACAATGTTGTTTACTGCAGATTTGTATAATTGTCTTAGCTGAGTTATCACAATTATTATCGCAACTGTCTGCAAAGACCAAAAATACCCAAAGTCATGACACAAAAAGTGGCCACCATTCTTAAACAAAGTCAAGTTTCCAAAAATAATGCCTGCTTTGAATTACCCCTGCATAGGTCTCAGCACAACAAAGAAATTGAAAATTTTAAAAGTGGTCAAGCATCGAGTACTGGACTATTCGGTATGAACTGACCCGTATGCATTCTGGAAAATTACCCTAGTCTTAGTACAATTTATGTGAACTAAAAGTGGATGAACATCATAGTAATGCCTCTCCCGCGTATTCAACAATATGTAACAATATTACGTGTACTCATATTAGTGGTAAATTGTAAGCATTTTAGGGCCATTTGTCAAAAATATAGCTGTATGCCAATTGAAACGTGGTTCATGAATCCTATATTGAAACCTGTGATATTTTTACTATGAAAAATATTACCTTCCTGATATATTAAAATTATGTTTGACATGTATTGATTATGCTGTGTAACAATTTTCATTGTGATAAAACCTGGGACTCCCTATCAAACAATTACCGAAATTGTGTGTCTTTTTCATCACATCATATTGCCGACCCCCGTGGCAGAGTGGTTAGAACATCACGCTACAACGCCAGGGATCCCGGGTTCGAATCCTGGCCTGGGCATGGATGTTTGTGAGTGTCCATTCATCACATCATCACTCATCCCCATCTTCGCAAATTAGCCTAAAGTGGCACAAAAGGCGAAGTAAAATAAAGCAAATCAATTAATCAATCAATCAATCATCACAACATATTGCTATATTTAAAGATTTTTCTACTTTCTGAGCAGGTAAGAGTGGTAACACAGTTATTTTCTGTTAGGACTGTCCTTCTCCTCTCCAACAATAGTTCACATATTTTCCGAGATATTACATGTTTTGTGTCACATGGTGCGTTCGTTCGTCCACCAAATATTTGAAAATCTTCAAATTTCAAGAAATTTGTAACTTTCAAAATATTTGTTGGACAAGTATAATATTACATATTTGTCATATTGAACCAAGTATCTGTCAGTAAAGAGGGTATTTCAATTTGAATGACCCTTATACACATATGTGTGTGTGAACTTATTATTGTGAGAAAACTCAGTTAGTAGGTTGCCAACAACCTCTTGTTGACACCACCTGCTCTCGCCTTAAACTTCCTTATACTCAAACCATTTCTTGTGCAAAACCCAAGACAATAGCCTTTCCCAGCCATTTTATTCTTTATCCTAGAACTTCGTATCTCAAAGTTGTATTCAAAACGTTTGAATTGGCTTATATACGCAGTTATTTCTGAGTCAGGTCAAATCCACGTGATTCTAAATACTTAACATTATCAGCAAACGGTTTCTCAATGATGGGTGTGAAAACCGAAAGTAGTCTAACGATTCTTCCCTCACTGTTGCAGAAACTGTCATGTCCTGCAAGCTATTCAGTTCATTTCTTCTTCCTTGTACTTTCGTGTGCAAGATGGTATGTGGTACTTTAAAGTGTTAACTTTCTCCCAGTAATGACAGACAGTGTAATCTACTAGAGATAATGCTGATTGGCCCATGACTTCTCTATCCTACTGCAGCAGGATTATTTTTATAGTGTCGTAGATTTGTAAGGAAAATATTTCCAGTATTTTTGAGCGATGAAAACAAATAGTAAATTATTATCCTCATGGAACAATATAGAAATGTATCAGGCCAGAACGTAGTTCTTGGAAAATACGACAGATAGTATCAGTATACAGTATAAAACTAAATCTGTTTGTCTTATGTAATTGGAAAGGTCTTTATTCTACAATTTAGACGACACTGGGTTGCTAATATTTACTTTCAATTTCCAAGAGATTTTTTGTGACAGAGAAAACTGAGTGTTTGGTTCGGAGTTAATGTTATCGGTTTGGGTTTCCTGGTAGTGCAAATCCGTGCAAGTATTTAAATAGTTTAAAAAATGACTTTGTAAACACAAGGGCTCCTCCTTCGCTTGCATTGAAGTCATTAATAATCATCATGGGATATCCCAAAATTGCCAGATCAAACTGTAGAATAGCAGCCCACACACTGAAGGTAAAAACAAATGATAAAGCAGTTCAATGTGAATTGCACCATGCCATAAACGCTCATAAGTACACGGAGGTAACTCCCCACACACTCTTGATATCGGTCATAGCTGAGGTGAAGTGATCACCATCAAACTCCGACTGCCTTTACCTTCCAGGTTTACACACACGTGCAGTACCTATTGATTAGAGGCAGATTGAACCGAAGAGACGCATTATGCAGTGGGACTGACAGAAATATTTTTTCCCACAGATCATCTTCCTTTTTTGGAAAATGTCAAAGTATTAAGAATATCGATTTTCATATGTTAGTCGTTATGCACGAATCGATAAAACCGATGAGTGTTCCGACCTTTACGTTTTACGGTAGAATTTACTCAAGAGAATCATATTGTTTTTGCCGCGTACGCAATAGGTTTTTAGTTCACGTTTGCATCATACGTAATACTTGTTTTTAGCCTATATACGTGCGTAGATTTTTACTAACAAATATAATTGAAAACTTGCTCCAATGCGTATGAAGTATGATCACGTGATTTAAAATTAAAGTGGAAATTGTCCTGCTCTTGCATGACTTGTATTTGATTAACCTGTGCCATTTCCAACTAATATATAATCAAGCATAAGATTACTTTTGTACATTCAATATTTTAGACGGTCGAAAATACGTCAACCTACATTTTTTATATTGTAACGCTCTAGCCATCAAAATACACAATGATTAAGAATAAAACAACATGTACTAAAAGCGAACTTCAATTTTGAATCAAGTCACATAAGTATATTAAAAGGTAGACAACCGAAAACACGACGACTGAAAAAATTGCATAACTTGCAAGGATGTATGACGGTATTAATAACGGAATATTTTATTTTGGGGAATACTGGTAATATCATCAGAGTAATGGAATGTGAATGAGGAAAATAAAGTTGAATAGGACGTAATATGTCACTTGACATCACCCGGAGTTCTGAAGAATCGTTAGTTACGGTTCATATACATGGGGACGGATATGTTTCCATGGTAAGTAACGCGACAATTTGTGTGATTCGTATTACTTGAATGTATCAGTTTTGTGGCTGTTTCAATTTAAAGTCCACATTTCTTTATTGATTATATCTGAACTCCAACGTATTTTTGTTCGTAACTGTACGTTTTTCTTTCTTATCAGTTCTTTTCACAGACTGGCTAAATTTCGAAGAAAACCATTGACACGTGTGCTAACGGAAATAGTATCTGGAACCTATTCCTTACAAGGTGATTGCGTGAAACAACGATATCGCGACAGTTCCTCTCGTGGATGTACCAGGAATATTCTGTAATATAATATCCCGTAATTATAATATATTCCTGTCACATTATAATGAATGTGAAATATTTCTTATTATAATTCTGCAATTTTTTAAGTAATACAGGAAAAATAATCCATTTAAGCATGTTCTATACGTTACACACACAATCTCTATTTTCCTTAAGTTGTACTTGTAGCTAGTACATAAAAGTAGACAGCAAGAACATGTTAGCACATAGTTCTTAAGTCAACATAAAGCTGTCGAAGTTGATGCACTCTAAACCTTAATAAGTTTCAACGTCAAAGTAACCGTATACATTTCAATCTTCTCGTAAAATAAACATTGTGTTGTCAAAAGTGCTTAAGTGCACGGCGATGTCCGAAAAGAACACTATAATTTTATATTCGTGCAAAATTCCGAAGTTGATCCATAGCGATGTAGTTATTGGACGTATATGTGAATTGACTGCTTCAGTCTTTTCATTTCATTCCATGTTATTCGGAGTGACAGTAAATATGTTCATTACTTATTTCGTCGAGCAGATACATTTTCAAAGGTTACAGGTCATTCGTTTTGTACTTTTTTTTTAGACTCTGACAATTTTAGGTAGTTCATGCACCGGCTGTATAAAATGGTGCTATGTTGTATGGTCAGTCTTTTGGGGGAAGCAGTTTTAAAATAAGTCCTCACCCGAAGGCAAAATGCTATTTCGTAACCTTCCATTAGGGACGGGAAAACGTCAAGAAGAACAGAGTGAGAGATGAGGCGAGAAATGACATCGTATAGGAAGATCCAAGATGGAATTGCAGCGACGATGAGAAGTGCAATTTTGAAGGGTATAAAACTCTGCCTACTCCTGGGGGCCGTTCGCTCCTCAACGACATTCAGTGACAAGGGGACGCCGGCCAAATCCATAATATCTTTCCGTAAACCATCTGGATCGGTCAACTTCCACCAATTTTATGGAGCAATATCGAAAAGCAAACACCTCATTCGCCACTCTCGTAGCAATAGGCTCCATTGTGAGGGAGAAAGGAAATGGGAAAAACACCATGTATTCATCTTTCCTCAAACACTACAACAAAGTTGCATGATTGGGTGTATGATCTGTATGTCAACAAAGAGAATTAAATTTTCTCTTGGGGATGCATGTATTAACAACATTTCGAGTGGAGATCATGCATTGCTATTATTCCTTATCAGTATGAATCGAGAGCCCAGTACAAGGATCAAGCATAGCAATTCGATTACCCTTGTGAATTAACACAGTTGAAGACACAGTTCAACAAGACGTTACATCCCTTTGTCCCGCCCCCGTGCCAGAATATTTAGCACATCGCGCTACGGCTCAGGGATCCCGGGTTTGAATCCCTGCCTTGGCATGGGTGTTTCTTGTGAGTGCCTCTTCGTCAATTTCATCATATCATCACTCATCCTCATCTCAACTAGCTAAAAGTGGCAGAAAAGCAAAGAAGTAAACCAAATCAATCAAGCATCCCTTTGCAGTTAAGGCGTATCCCTGCCTCCGTGGCGGAGTGTTCATCTCAACGCGCTTTGAACTCTGGTCATGGAAATGAAACATATACTCATTGCGTTTGTACAGTCATCAAATCCAAAAGTTCATTCTTATCGTCGTGATTAACCAAACCTACTTAAAATAACCCAAACGTATTAGACAGGTACATAGTTCATACTTACAAGATCCATAACAGTCAATGGTATAAGCTTATTTTTAAGAATGATCCTTGCATACTAATAACACACAGTTCTACATATGTGTAGCATTAATATTATATATATATATATATATATATATTTATATATATATATATATATATATGTATGTAAATGTCTTCCATATTTTAATGTTCACGTCTCAAATAAGTCTTGCAGTAAGTAAACTTTCTTTGTGAAACTTGTGGGTGGAGAATTTTTAAACTAATATCTACTTGAAAAACAAAATCTACTTTATGCTCTGATAGGCTATTCGGGGCAGAACGTAACAGTTTAAAGTGGGATCCAAACCACTATACAATGTCCTTTCACTAGTCCATGCCATCGCACTGCTCTGAATCGGTGCGGTTAGACACGAGAACATCCATAAAGCCCCGGGAAATTTTTCTTCACATCTAAAGAACCTTGAGCAGTTTATTTAATTGGATGACTGCGTTTAGTACTCATGTGTCACAACATTAGCTCTATTCCATATCATTTTTCACCCCTCTAGAAATCCGCCGAATCCATCAATCTCCGTAAGCCGGGCCCAACTTTCCCCATCGTGTCAAATTAAGTTCTTTCCGCCTGAGAGCTGCCTTCTTGGCAGCAGCTGAACTTTGGCAGGAGAAAAGGAGAAGTGAGTCGTTTAAGGAGCTGGCTCAGTCTGCCTGTGCAGCTTGTGCCACAGAATGCAGCGGTCGTCGATTGAAGGGTACCGCAAGAACTCGAAACCACTAATGACAAGGGCAGGCCTCCAACCTAAACACAGCAAGGTTTTGTGGAGCTCCTCGTTAGTGGTACTGAACGGCCTTATAAACTGCGTTCCATTCCTTAAGGATACTGCTCTCTGGTAAGGACGTAGTGCGTAGATTTAAATGCAGTCTCACATGTCGAGGGGAGGTTCCGAGACCAAACTATATAAAAGTCATTGCGAGAGGACGGCGAGGGGAAAATGTCAGTGCACATCATTTCATTTCAAATGTGAATGGCAAGTTGCAGTAATGCAATTGTGATACAAAAGCATAACAGAAATGACTTCAGCAAATCTTGTTTCATACATACTATTAGAGATTATGCACAATTCGGGAACAACATCAAAACTTCAAATTGTTTTTTTTTATATCAAGTAAGTATAGTGATTCCACACAATGGAATGCTGGGCATATTAAATATTCCACACACATACCCATAGACTTTATTTCATAAGTTAACTTCTGGAAATTTATCTAACGGTACACCTTAACTAAATACATTTTAAATCGTCGGCTTTCATCAAGTATTGGCTAATCAGAAGGAGGAGAATGAATGGTAATTAGATGAAAAAAACGGACACACAACACAAACCTCACAGATGTACAGGCGACAGAGCCTAATTAGCCTGAAAGAATGCATTTACCAGGGTTTAATACGTGGAAAAGTTGTTGACATTTAAGTGCCTTTTGAAAAGGCCATCTCTTAAACCCTGACGTCGGTATGGAAGTTTCCATAGATATTGAATGAAACTGCATTGGAAAGTTCATCTAAACAAAACATTGACGTCGAAGCTCGTTGATTTGGTGAGGTGAAATCAATGATGTACTCTTTGCAACACCTTATTTGCGCGCCCTGAAAAATTTCAGTGTCCTGAATTCGTAAATTTGGCAACATAGCACTTCTCAGCCAACATATACAGTAGTAGCCAACTTTGCAACAGTTCTTGTTTCTAAATGAAAACGCTCTTGTGTTTCTCTTTCATTCTTTCACATTCCATGAAGTTATAAACCCTAAACTAGTAATACAATACAGAATTAAACAAAAATTAGTAAGTTGAAATACGAATGTTGAAAAAAAATGACGATTCACCATTCTGAAATTGAAAGTAGGGAAATTTCTGTGCAGTTTGAAAACTGAACATGTTCTGCTCCACCTGGAAAGAATTGCCTTCACATTTGAATGCAAAGAGTCTAATTTCTCTCGATTTTAGGCAAAATTTCAGTAATGATATCTTGCACAATATCGGACGATTCTGCAAAGTGCGTCTTTTCCTTGATCTGTAGCGAAAGTAGTTAGTAGTCTCATAGAGCAGTTGGTTAGACGATCACTCATTTACTCTTTTTCGTCAAGAACGAAGCATCGTAGGTTCAAATCTCCTATTTATTTTTTCTTGTTATTTACCGGGTACGAAGTCTTGTAATAATGGAATATAATATTATATGAAATCACAGTAAGTATTTATGCATTCCTGGAGAAATGCTTTTGCTCAGCTTGCTTGATTTTTCTCTTGCTCAGTAGTATTTTAACAAACATTAAGAATTTATGTGTCATAAATATCTCTTCTTAAACAGGATGTTTAAGAACAGATATTTATGTTATTATGCCGCTGTGCTTTGGGCTCCGACTGCGGGACGGCATGGGTTCGTGTCCGCCTGGGTTCAGTCTCTGGGTTCTCGGCCTGTGGATAGAACTGGTGACAACCCACCATCGTGAGGAAATTGGGGAGCAATGAGTGAGTAGCGTAAACTGGTCTCGGATATCTCCTACAACGACTGAGAGTTCGACGTGCTCACCCCACGTCACCCCATTAACGGTTGAAGATCTCCACACCTCTAGGTAGGATTGTGGGAGGGATACTGGCAGTCGGGAGATAGGCCAAGGCCCTTACGGGCTGTAGAGCCAAGGGTTATTTATTATTATAAGTTGGAGGCAAGGTGGCGGTTGACGTAAATTTTACTTGCTGAGGGATAGTATCGTCTGATATCACCATTTTATAATACAGAAAATCAGGTTCATATTTAGCAAATGACTTGAAGACCAATGCCGTTCTCCACCCCGAAAATAGGTTTTCCGCAGTTTGAAGTTCTTTTCTATGCACTTATAAGATTTTCCATTGTTTTAATTTCACACATGTTTTATATATCAGAACATGAATATCCATTTCCTCTCTCTCTCCCTATGTTTCTAGTCTTTGGAAAGATTGAAGTTTGTTGGCACCGGGGGCTGGTTCAACTGCCTCCTTTTCGCATTCCAGATGGTACTTTCAACAAACAAGAAACACTTCCTGACTAAACGATTGCTTGTTCAAAACGTGGTATTTACACACCATTTTTAAAATGTGACAAAATACTAATAAAAATGTTTATCATTCTTCCCTTTCGGCGTTTCTCAATTTTTCCTGAATACGTTTCCACTTAAAAATTGCCATGAGAAAATTATGAACATGACATCATGCGTGCATTGGCATCTTCAAATTCGTAGATAATTTTAAGGTTAGATACTTGGAGAAGTGGTAGCGTGCGTGTTCCTGACGAGTGTGGTAATTGGTTCGATTCTTCATCGGGACAGAATTTTTTTTTCAGGAGTATAGCGTTGGGTTTAAGTTTGGAACTTAAAGTTGGTCTCTGTATTTGACGAGGTGAAAGGAAAGAGTAAGAGGTGCAACATTTTCAGAAGATAGCTTCCGGTGGAAGGAGACAACCATGCTCCACGTGGAATGAGCAGAATCGAGTTGCGTAGAGGGTGAGGGTAGTTGTTTTGAATATTGCGAATTTAGTGGAAAATTTGTTACATCTAATTCTGTTGAAATAAGACAAGTATTTGGATACAAAGCAGTGGCGAATTAACGATCATTTTCAGTCTTTCATTTTCTAGATGCCATTCGCTATGTAAATAATTATTATAGTGGAACCACAAGCAAAGAAACCTGTGCAGACCCGCGACTCCTGTCCACCATACGTCCGCGAGGGGGAGAGTGGACCATGCTTCCTTATGGCCGGAGCTGAACGGAAGAAGGGAAAGCTGCGCGGGGACTTTTCGTCAAAGGTTTTTTTTCTCCTTGTGGTCGCTCTATAGTAGTTTTCTTATTATCACATCCTCCTCGGTAGGAACAGTCATTTACTTATGTTAATTGGCTGATTACCATTAGTTTTAGAAGCATGTGAAGACAGACAACAGTCATTACGAAGGAACGGACATAACATAAACAATCTTAGCCATTTGAACTCATTAATCTCTTCCATGTAATTGTATGGGTGTGTTAGTATATCGACATAATCAATATTTTAGGTGTGCAGTGAAGAGCATACACAATACATATCTTAAATAACATTACTACATTTGAGTTTTGAGTTTGAGTTGGTGTTTTAAGTCCACTTTATGCACAGTATGGCTAATCGGGACTGGACCTACAGTTTAAAGTGGGATCCGAAAAACTTGTGCCTCCACCGGGTATCGAACCCGGGACCCCTCGATTACAAACATTACTACATACAGCATACTAAATACGTATGTGTGATATATGAATTAGTCATCATGTGTGTTAAACAACTTATGAAAAATAGTTACAAACAGCGGTGGGTGGGGGATTTGCCGCTAGAGGCCGAAAGTCCATGGGAACTGCACAAAAATGAGACGCTGAAGGGGTAGAAGTTACGAGAGACCATCGACTATTAAAGTTCCTTACTATTTTGGCAATGATAATAATAATAATATAATGTCAGCAGACCCTAAAATAAAATATGATCTAAGTGGTCCAAATTCTATAAATCTCTCCCTACCTACAAGAAAATAGTTTTAACCCTAAATACTGGCAATCAAGTAAATAACCATTAATCTTCTGAGGTAAAAATGCTCAAGAAGGAACATTTCTCGAAATGTGCATCGGATTAATTTTAACAGTGTTCTAATATCAACGTTCTGTTTTCTGATAACAAAGAAAAAAAGAGCTGAGAGTGGGATTTGAACCTGTGACCTTTTATACTTGACGAAAAGTAAGGATACCACCATGTAACCAACTGCTTTACATAAACTTTCTAACAACATACCCTTAAAAACACATTGACGTTTATGAAAGCATCCACCTTCCGGTGTTACAAGCACATTTTCTCTACAAGTCGTTAAGATGATGATTTTTTTTTAGAAGTATACGATATTATGTAGGGTATTGTAAATTAATGTCGCACAAACTCCTCAGAAATTTGTCTCTTTCTGCTAGAACGTGATGGCGATTTCCTCCAGGTTGAGAAAAACGTATTCAGTGTTTCAAACCTATCTGATTTCAGGTCGAGAACGCAGAATCGTAAGAATTCCTCAAGATTCTTAATCCAATTTACTATTTCTGTTTGAGTGTATGCATTATATTAACGGTTTATACGTAGTCTTTAAGTTCATGGAATCTGAGAAATTGGAAACTTTTCACCGCAGCGTTTTTCCTCTAGTTGAATGGCGCTGAAGTGCAATGTTGCTAAGTTTACTAATTCAGGACTTATAATTTTTTTGGGGCGCGCAAATAAAATGTTGCGAAGTGTACAGAAATAAGTACAATTTGAATTCGCAGCTGCATATAACATATGACACGGTTCCATCCTTGCCGAAAATTATGCACAACTTTGTATTCAGCTTTATCCAACCGGAGAACGGCTTCAGCCAATAAAACTTCTTCCTAATCGAGTGAAATTTTTCTTGCGATACTATAGAATTAATTCCAAAAATTCTAGCAGATTCCTTCAGAAGTTATAAACAAAAAAAAATAGAAATTTAACGTAGGTAACTTCCGAAATTGACTCATTAATTAAAATTAAACCTTTATTAAGATTTCGAAGTGACGAGCTAAACGCGACATGTCGCCTGGTATCCGAATGACATATCACTTGGAAACGATCCTGAAGTCTGGCAACCTTTCACAGCAGTGTGACTCGTCACTATGATCGGGTCGTTTTTTCCTAGAGGCCTCCCCGATGGCGTAGTTATACGTCGGCCCCTTGTAATCAATGGGTTCCGGGTTCAATACCCGGTGGAGACATATAGTGGTTCGGATCCCACTCTAAACTGTAGGCCCAGTCTCGATTAGCCTTACTGTGCGTAAAGTGGACCAAAATAACAATATCAATCAATCGTTTTTCCTAAAGCGTGCGTTGCCCCTTTTCGGTCTGTTGGTATCGCATGTGCAGTAAATGCTCTATTCAGGCCGGGAGGGGGAGGGGGAGGGGGACGTTCAGTAGAGTCAAGCCAGGAACCGGTGTGCAAACACAGCGCAGAACGGTTATTTTGACAAAATCCTCTTTCCCTGGTGGCTGCTTCGGGGATGAGAGTTTCAAAGGTTGCCGCTTGTTGCCCAAAGAGAGGGAGCAGCGGTAGGTCTAATTGGTTGTTTTACTCGAGTTCCTTCGTAGATATACCCTGTCCCAGCTAACTGTGGAACAAGGCCGTCAGAGAAGCGAAGGGAATTGAGTGGCGAGAGTGAAGCAGTACACGCTGCTGAAAAGGCTGGTTACTGCAGTCGAGTTCCCCACTCCACGCAATTCCGTTCCTCTTACGTGTTCATTGGTGGAGCCGTCTCGCGTCACTACTTGCGCAGAGACTTGTTTTCGTTTGCCTGCTACAAAGTTAGCTGGGACAGACTATAGACGCGGAAACAGAGGGTAACTTCCATAAAGGTGGTCTTCTCGCCGGATGTAAGCGCGTCCTCAATGTAACTAATGAGATGTGTTCAGTTCGTGGTGAAGTATCACTTGCCATTTGTGTGAAACTTTCGGATCGAGTGCCACCTTAAACTTGGTCTCTAGTCGCTTGTCACTTCCGTGTGAAATCTGGCATACGGACTGTGGTACCCGAGCCTTATCCATTCTACCCTAATGTATGTATCCCTTCGCACACAAACACTGATAGGTTTGCCCTATTCCCGTGATATCAGTTGCAAATAACCATTTGCAAGTTCAGTCTGGATACAACATTTTGTTGCCCGCAGTATCCTTCTATCCATGTTCCAATTGAGGTCACCAGGGCCTTTTGTAACCTAAGCATGAAGACGGGGGGCAAATAAACTTTGTGCAGTAGTTACCATTGAAGCTTTTGCCCATGGAATGGTTGATCGAAGTTCAAGGCATTTCGCTGGCATAGAGATAAGCTTTGCTTTTCCTGAACTGAATTTATCTTTTGCAGGAAGTAAACATAAGAATGGAAGACAATTGTTTGTCTGGCAAGGAGCGAAATGTACCTTTAGCTATTTGCATCGTCTGCTTTATTTATATCCTGAGAGATTTTTTGACAAATAGGAAACGTAAACCTGACAGCGAGAAAAAGGTTCAATAGATATGTCTGTGCAACAGGCATTATATTTTGGAAGAAATAATCAGGTATGCTCGTATTGGTAACATCAAGTGCCGATGTTGTTGAAATATTTACTAACAATTTTATGAATCTTCAATATTTGCTTTATATGAAGACCATTTTATTACTTCGTAATTTGAAAATACAAATCATTGATCTTCGAGATTAGACAAAAATGTCAGAAAAGCAATGAAAATGAACTAAATCAAATAAAATTAATAGCAGCAACTGATTGCCTTGTTTCTATGGCTTGAAACTGAAGATCTAAAATTGCTATTTTTTTCATGATTTTTATCATTAGAGTTTATTTATACTGCCATATGCATGCTAAACGTGTGGAACTCAACTAATAGTGAATACCGATTAGACATGTTTCACATAATACCACAGCTGATATGATCAAGTCAACCACATTGGAGTGTTTAATAAATCCCAAACACAGTAGCCAAGTGTAACTAAGAATCCTCCCAGAAATTTCACTAGGGGTAAAATAGGATATATGATTATTCATGGATCGTATGGTCAGCTCCTGCGCCTGCGGACAGAAATTGTGTTTGCCCTATTTCCATCCAATACTATATGCTTCTAAAGTGTGAAGTTTCGCTTTTGATCTAACATCACTGTTCTCGAAATTCATAAAATACTGCACGTGGCATTTATTGGTTACAAACCGCAGATTAACCGTGCAACAATAAGGAAACTTTGAATTCACCTTGAATAATTTCCATAATTTATTATATTTTACTTTCTCAAAATTGGCATTCTGAGAGGGGTGGTTGGAAAGTTTTACTTCAGCTCTTCATTAAGTTTTACCATTTTCCGTATCAAATCAAATCGATCAAAAGTTTCATCGGCGGTTGACATAAATGTATAAAATACTAAAGGATGTTGTGTAAGTCAACCCAGCCTCCAGCAAACTTTCTTACTTACGGAAGATAAAATGCAATATTATTGTTCATGGTCTCCTTGCAGTAGTGGCCTGTCCGGAGTTTGGTAATGGGGCTAGGTATATCCGTAAAGGGAATCGCCTTTTTGTTTTTGTAATCACGTATTTTTCCATCTTTCCCCGCATGTGACTATTTTTAGGAATGCCAGGACAAAAAAAGAGGGTCATACTCCTCATCAGCTACCCTAGGGCTCGCCACTCTTTTCTTAAAGTTCTACAAAAACGACTGCAGAATCGATGATGCCCCTTCCCGTGCTTCCATTGTACTCTAATTCAAGATTAATCCATTTTGTACACGCACGCACATACAACGTATATATGAAAAAAAGGTTCACGTAGATTCTATATCAGGCTGCGTGCAAAGATTTGTTCTAAAGCAGCATTTATTGTTCTCGGCGTCCCCCATTTTGTGGGGGACAATGACACTTTACTTCCTCTCCAATGAAAACCTCCAGTTATCTCCCTTAATGAAACGCCGAGGAAACAGCTTAACGACGTAATTAATGACTAACTAACTGCGACCAGTATCTCCATGCTCTCTGGTTTATTGTGTCTATTTAACACATATAAAGACTCGGTTGATTGTACACGCTCCTTCCGTTCAATTCGTCATAAATCGTTAATGATCCTTGTCTTTGCAGTAAATAAAGCGGCCTCGTTCATCTACCATTGAGAATAGACGTTCCGTTTAAAATTTGTCCTGAAGAATTTATTCAACTTAATTTCTTTCAATGCTCGGAAGATGACGTTAACGTCGCTTACATCAATAAATGTTCACAATAAAATATTGCTATAATTATTTAGAGAAGATAAAAAAACGTTCATATAACTGTCATGTAAAAATACGAAAAGAATATCACTACTAAAATGCAACAAATAAAACAGTTTTTTTCAAGTATGGATTTTCGATAGTTTATTTGGATGTCTTACCACGCGTTAAGATTATTTTCATAATGCAGTTCTTTTTCTACTTTAACTATAAAATACAGCGCCTTGAATAACGGAGTGTGGAAAACGCGCACGGTTCTGCGCTCTCTGGCTGGTTCCACTCGAAAATGATCCGCTAGAGGCGCTGGTGTTGGACCCGGTGCTTGGTATTCGTCTGCTTATAATGGAAGGAAATGGAGTTTTCGCTGCAACGTCTGATTCTTTTACATGAAGCATTTATATGAATGTGATAATTGCTATGATATTTGGTACAGTGGTCGCGAAGATATTAACGAACATTCTAGACAGTCGACCACGTCCTGTTATTGCCATACTTTCGTTAATAATACGGGAGAAAAAATACGCGTGGAATGCTCTTGGCAACTAAATTTTTGTGTATGAATTAGGTTGATTATTATTATCATCATCATCATTTCTTTTAAAGATATACACACTGAATCATTTGTATTTTTGATATTTACTGTCTCTTTTCTTCCGCTTTAAACTAATCGCGGCAATGATGATAATGATGATTCCATGAGACGACAAGGGGAACCCCACAAAACTTTCTTAGTGCCATCATGAGTGTAAGGCAACTTTCAAACCAATGGGACAAGCGACACGGGATGTTCACACTGTCACACTAGTGACACACACTTCCAGACTGTAAAATAGCATTCATTGCACATGAGGGTCCAAACAGCAAACGACACGTTCATATGGCGTATTCGCGTGCTACTCGTTACTTCGGTCGGAAAGCTTCTTAAAGGAAGGGTACTGAGACCAAAGCGACGCGCTACAGGGGGAGTTCCCAACTAAGTGACAAGCGACATGGTGCCTTCAGTCTATTAGCAAGCGTTGCTTGCGAACAGCAGATAGGCGACACGATAAACCGCACATTACAACAACAGATCTAGGCGACACGATAAGCCACACGTGTCGCTTTGTCGCTTCTGCGTCACTCAAACTGAGCCATTTCCTCAATAACTTGCAACATGTTGCCGTGGTTTGTTGTTCGCGCATGCGCGATGAAATGAGTGTCTTGCTTTAGTGAGATTGCGCACCAAAGCGACAAGCGGAACGCGACACTTATCGCTTGAGGATTTCACCAACCGAACGCTGGCTTGTACTTCCCGTCATGCCGCTACGATGTGAAATGTTGCTCTTGATTGGCTCCTTTACAAGCAACATGTGTCGCTTAGGTATGAAAGTTGCTTTGCACCGAATGACCCGTGTCGCTTTGGTGTGAAATCCTCGTATCGTTTGTCGCGTGTCGCTTTGGTGTAAAATCTGCTTGAGGAAACGGTGCAGTCAGAGCTTTTGTCCCTACGGTCCGAAAGGGTGCATTGATTTCCGACTGTTCGCTTTCAAGCGACATTTGTGATTTGTCGCCTCGGTATGAAATATCTCTCAGGATACTATTTATATTCTAATAACATAGAGAAATAAACTCTAGTACACAATCCAACACCTGACGTCCGGAATCACATTGCGATGTTCCTTCTTGTGTTACGCACGCATACTATTTATTTATTAATTTTATTTTACTTTTCTTTCCAAATTAATGCCATTTCGTGACTGTAATCACTCCCCAAATATAACTGTTTCCATCAATTCACGTACCGCCTTTCAAGACAAACAAATCTACACAATATATTCCAAAAACTAACAAAGCCGCATTACTTTCATAAGAAAATTAGCACCGACATTGATCGCACTGCCATCTATGTTTCTCATCCATCTGGGGAACCAGTTTCTTGGGTCGTTTTCCACACTACGTTATTCAAGGCGTTGTACTATAAAATAATGTTAATATTGTACACTATTTATGTAAAACGCAATAGTAAGTAAGTTCAATTCTCTTCCAACAATATTTTCTTTTTACAACAAATTGTGTGTGCGAATCAGGGGCGCCGACCTGCCAAAATTATTGGGGGGCTCTGATCACTGAAATAAATTAATGATTGACTCACTCCCTCCCTTTTTTTAAGTTTTGCCCTCAGTGTTCGCAATCTCGTAAAAGCCCATGAATTCCTCAAAAATATCAACATTTTCATTCACAGTTCCAATGCAGAATGTCAATTGTTCACATTCCCGACTTTTAATATCTGCTACCACGGAGCGCAAAACAGAACTCCCAAACATATCAACGATCTCGTTCTGAATGTCATGTGAGAGCCATTTCTAGGCCGAACGTCCCATCCACTCCCCTAGTTCATGCACATCGTCTTTTGACATTCTAATAATACTCATAATTATATACTTACAAGGGAGGTTATCTAAGTGTCCCCCTCCGATTTCCATGAAACTTGGCAGGTGCATAGAGGGGGCCAAAGGAAGAAATACGTGTTCTTTTGTTTCGGCTATACATTAGATCCTCTTAAGCAAATTATTTGGGGGGCTCGAGCCCCCCCCCCCCCAAGCCCCATGGAGTCGGCGCCTATGGTGCGAATAAAGAACTGTACACTGCCTGTGTGCGTTGTATTTTTTCTCAACAACGCTAAATGTGATATTACTCACTATTTTGTATTTCATTTTTAGCATGAAAATATTTTGTTTACACAACTCACATCTGAATAAACACTAATTTTACACAGCCTGCAGCATGAAAACAGTTCCTAAAGTTAATTTACTTCTGTACTTAATTGAGGTACTCTTGCAAAATTACAACTCTCAAGACATCTGTTTGCATTCACATGCTCGCTTATTTCCATTTCCTCATTTAGAATTTATGTTTGAATATGAAAAAGATAAATTCAGCAAATTGTTAAGTATAGCAAATCATATTCAGTTCGGTATTGCGACTAATGTAACAGTTTTGATACATGGTTGACATGAACGTACAGGCATTGGAAATTATGTCCAAATTTACATTTGTGGATAACCGAATTTCACTGTGGAACTTTAAATTTCATTAGGTCCAACAATTTATAAATGTCACATCTGTAAGAAGAGTTTATTTTGTAAGTGATTTTATGCATGCATCATATCCTAAAATCTGATATGCTGCATTATGCGACATTATCATCTTACAAGTATTTTACTTTTTTTGTTGCCTTTCCTTTCTCTCCGTTTTGGTTATTTTACAGCCGCGTTCTACCTCTTGCGCTAATGGGGCGATGAGGATGAGAGATGAACTGATGGAATGTATGATATTACAGATACAAAGCTGCATCCATACCTAACAGTGGGTTCGAACATCTTGCTTCGTTCTGTGTGACGTTGACTTGACACGTAGGCCAGTCATTTCTCCATTTCGTGTACCGTGTCATCACGGTCTTCTCAGAGATATAGAAAAGTTTTCCCAATGAAACAAAATTGAACTTAACATTCCTTAACCCTTTGCTTTCTTTAGGTACTACCTTCACCACGAACAAAACTTATTCTTTACAGAGAAATCCGAAAAATGGTTGAATGTAAGGACATGTTTTAGTATAAAAGTAATATCATTTTTTTAAGAGACGGGCAATGAAAGGTTGGATTTCTGACCCAATGAATTTAAAGGAAAAAAATATTTGGTGGTAGATTCTATTTTTTGGAAGGGGACTGGATTAGAATAGAACTAAACATCGGAATGAGATTTCGTCCTACTCTTTTCACATTTTCCCTCCGTTGAAGAAACACAACAGAGACCTGGTTTTTCTGATCGTGAGAATTCTGCACCTTGATACGGATTATGAACACCTGGAAAGTTGCTTGATGGCAAAGCAAAGAATTCTTTAAACCAACTTTCTGAATATTTGAAATGATTTCTATTTTGTTATACAGAAGTTTGCCAGTTTGTACGCCTGGATGTTTCTTTTCGACTGAGTCGATCTTCCTTATCGATTTCTCTCCGTGCTTTTGCATCAGTCACCTCATGGTAAATGTACATTTCAAAATAGGACTTTCAATCTTACATGGAACGCATTCATATCATTATAATCAAACATAATTAGAAACGTTAAATACTCTAGTTCGAAAAATGTTTTCCAACTCTTTTCCACTTCCTGAACCTTCATGATAATGTTGATTGAATTTTTACTTCAATTGATTTATCTTAATTTGCTATGTTTGTTTTCAAATAACATTATAAGTATCAATGTAAAGAAGAAAAATGAAAGATAACGAATCCAATAACATATTATTAATCCATATTAGCTTCCACATTCTAACACAACTTGTTTAAAAATCAGTAAGTTTGTATATCTTCTACACCATTATCTACAAATCCGGTTAACCTTATAATAGCAATATATGGTGGAAAACTGAAAAAACGTTCATTTCCATATCTAGAACTCCAGAAAAAATATAATGATACTATTTATTTAAACGCATAAAAATCAAACGGAACGAGCTTTTATACATAGAAAATGGTGTTAACAAATCAGAAACGATCTGGAGTTTAAAAAATGCAGAAACTAAAAAGGCATTAATTTTAGTTTGCTATTAAGGTAGGTTTGTTATGATAACTCTGAGTTTCTGCTTCTTAAGTAAAGTAGGATGGATATTCCAGGAGAAAGTCTGAGGTTTTCTTTTTAGTTATATATTTTTATATTTAGTCAGTTTTATGCACAGATAGATTAATCGGTACTGGATCAACTGTTTAAAGTGGAATCCGAACCACTATGTGCTACCATCAATTATTGAACATGGAATCCCTTGATTCAAGAAAGAGTAAGTCGTTTCTCTGTGAGAAAGGTAAGTTGTTTTCCGAAAAATATATTTGTAAAATCATTGATTCTGAAATATATCCCATGCATGTCTTAGGCCCTAGATATTCAAGTCATTATAGTGAAATTTAGAAAAAAAGAGAGAGAGGCAGAAGAATAACTTCGTCACGTTGTGGGTTCGAACATACCTCTTGAACATTGCATTGGGCACTAAAGGAAAATAAACTTCCACTTGAGGACTTGAGCCCACAATATTTGGATCTTGAAACCGTACTGTTTACTGGTGGGCTTAAGTTGACGGTTCATCTAAACCACTTCGAATTCTTCGTTAACGTCGACGTGTATCTTGTTACTCTTTCTCCTTCAGATGTATTTATTTCCTAGATTGCTGTAAGTTTTACTTTCTGCCACCCATGCAATTTCTTCTTACACAAGTTATTCAGACAAGACTTCCAGAAAATGCAATATATATAACTCTCGGAGAATTTGAAGTGGGAATGGTGTTTTCAAGTCACATTATTCGAATCTAAAAGCCGGCCCTCGTGGCGGAATGGTTAGCACATCGCGCTACGATGTCAGGTTCAATTCCTGACCTGGGCATGGATATTTGTGAGTGTCCATCAATTTCATCATGACATCACTCATCCCCATCTTCGAAAATTAGCCAAAAGTAGCACAAAAAGCGAAGTAAAATAAATCAAATCAAAATCAATTCGAACCTAAAATTTCTCGTATTTCAGTTTTTGCTTGAAACGCTACCATCAACCGAGCATGTAGCTTCTGAACATAGATAACAGGCTGGTTATTTGTTTGTTACTTATGTAGAATATAGAAAATTTGTTACTTATGTAGAATATAGAAAACTACTTTGTTCTCCACCTGAAACAAATATTCATCTTTAATTGTGTTTGCACTTTAAAAAATCATGCATGTGTGGAAAAATAATCGGTGCCTTAACAATGAAATGGTTACCTTTATGCATGATATTTGTTGCATTTCGCGGTCTACGTTTAAATATTTTCATTTCTCTAAGGAGCCACACATCATCAGGAAAATTTGCATGTCACCTCCCCTGAGTCGTGAAAAAGCCGAAACCATCGAGTTAAACAACCGGTGAAAAGAATCACTATGCAACATTTTCGTTGTATCCATTCAGACAAATAGAACCCAAACGGGTAGTTTCAGTTGCGTTGACGTGAGCACAAAATTCTAAAGCTTTCCTGTCAATATCATTGAATATCAAATCTCGCAGGATATTTGGTCATTTTTTTTTAAATTAAAATATCTGATTATGAATTTACTTTGATGCATTTGTTGAAGTTGACTAAAATGAAAGGCCACCCAGGAAGAATATATATTTTTTCTCTTGTCGTTGTAAATTTTCATACCAGAATTTGTAAAATTGGCCTAACGTTGGCTTGGGGACGCGACCACCGAATTTCAATAAAAAGAAAAACATGCAAATCTGGAGTTTGCCCTCTTCTCCAGGGCATTATATATACACAAACATTACTCCCTCCAGACTATTAGAAAGTTGTTAGGAAATTTCTAGCAGGTGGATTTCACTTGCCAACTGTACTTTCACCTAAAAGGCTAAACATAAATACTTTCATATAGAATGTAGTTGGACTTTTTATCTCACGCTCTTTTTCCTTCATTTTTCTCCCTTCTCCTCTCTTCTTTCTCTCTTGTCCTTTCCACTCTTTCTAACACCTTCTTCCATTCTTCGGAAGGGAGGGAGAAGCATCTTAGGAATAGCGAAGAATGCAAGCAAGAAAAAGGAGAACAGAGAAGAGGAAGAGGAAGGGATTATCTACGAAGTAAAATGTAAAGAATGTCAGAGTGTGTACATAGGAGAAACTAAAAAAAGGCTGAAAGACAGGTTGAAACAACATAGGGATGATGCACGACTTAAGAGAGAGAGAGAAATGCAATATTTAAACACACGAGAGAAACAGGACATGACATAGAGTGGGATTAGGCTAAGCAGATAGGAAGGGAGAAGAGAATGCTAGTGAGAAAATGGAAGGAAGTAAGGAAATAGAGAAGAAAGGTGAAGAAGACACAATGAACTGGAAGGGGGGACTAAAGTTAAACAAAGAATGGAAGAAGGTGTTAGAAAGAGTGGAAAGGACAAGAGAGAAAGAGGAGAGGAGAAGGAAGAAAATGAAGGAAAAAGAGCGTGAGGTATAAAGCCCAACCACATTCTATATGAAAGTAATTATGTTTAGCCTTTTAGGTGAAAGTACAGTTGGCAAGTGAAAGCCACCTGCTAGACAGTTCCTAACAACTTTCTAATAGTCTGGAGGGAGTAATGTTTTGTGTATATATAATGCCCTTTTTTGTGTATCTTGTTACTTTTGTACTTGATACAGAGTCTGATGAAGACCTTGCTAGAAGGTTGAAACGTTATGTTTAGTTTATGTTTTTAATAAAATAAATTACTGCCTTGGTCAGCATATTTAGTTTTTCATAATCATGGAAACAAGGCTTAATGGTGTTATAAATCTGCATTGGTGAACGTTATAAGAATTGGAAAGTGCATGCTCCCAACCTCAAATTTACTGCAACATTAGTATTGCAATGAAATTAACTCCACTCTCTGTCCTGTATACACCAATTTGAAAAAAAACAAAACATGAAATCAAGGCCCCTACCGATTAGGCATAAATAAAACAAGAATATCAGTTGTAATTTATTGCATTAGTAACAGTGAGTTCTATCCTAATTTTCGGCATAATCACCATTGTTGTTCTGGCATTTCTCATAGCATGGCACTAAATTTTGTATGCCCATGGTATATGTGTCTGACAGCAAAGACTGGAACTATCTCTACCGCAGTGTAGCTGTTAAATCCTTGCCCTGCCAGAAACCTCTTCAGTTAAACAAAGAGATGAAAGTCGGTACATTCAAGGCCAGGCCTGTACAGGGAGTGGTCCAAGATCTCTCACCTGAAGTGATGCAAAAGGCCCGTGTGTACTCAGCTGTACGGGGTTGTGCACATTCGATTGGCCTTCTGTGAATTGTCTGCACCATCGTCTGACCATACTATCACTCACGACGTGTGGTCTGCACACCTCACACGATTGCTGGTGGCTCTGTGCCAAATTCTGAGCGTGCAGTGTAGGCTACATCGCAGTCGATGGGAGACTGTATGAGAGCTGCAATCTTTAACCTAGAACTGTCCTAAAACGGCTGCATTGCAACTGTACCAGATTACAGCTACATGCCACTTCTTCCTGCCTGCCTGCATGTGTGTGTGTCGCTCTCCGGCCACTAGTGCTGCAAATAGACACCATTGGAGCTTTTTTTCAGGACGGCCCTCGTATATGAACTTTCAGAAGCTTTTATTATTAGAGTGTTCCTGTTTTAATGTGTGGTTAGCTAAATCAGGTACCTATACAATGCAGTCCTATAAATTCCTTGCGTTAAATGCGTTATGCATTGAAAATTGAGTCCGCACTCATTGTTCTTGCAAGCAGAGGGTTCCAAACCTCAGTGGAAATATCAACATATAATACCGAGAATGTATAAGGAGACTGATAAATTACAAATTGTATTTCTTAATCATTCACTCTTCACTCTTCTCATTTAGTCGTAACTTTGAAAATAATCAAGTATTTTATTTTAAACTTACTGCGTATGACAAAAGGTACTTAACAAAACCATACGTGGATCTGTGTGAGTTTATTATTTCTATTTGCAAAACATCGATTTAGTTTAGTTTGTAATTGTCAGGGAAAAATGTAAATTTTGTCCTGGAAAACCTGGAAAAGTCAGGGAATTTAATTTCTGCTTGTTTGTAGCCACCCTGAAATCGTACAAGAAAAGTACTCGTAGTTGTGTGTGCTACATGGTTCACTGACACGGATCCAACATTACACCTACTGACGGACTGGGTATCATAGCCCAGTGGACATGTAGTGAGATTGTGACGCAGCACATGTGACTTCGGTGGACTAATGCTTGTGGTACGGAGTGTGTGATTACACTATACGTGCAATCGGGCATTTGACTTGCAACAACCAAATATTTTTAACAGTTGCATCTCTTGAGTGGTCTTCATAAGAGGATATAAATCTGATTTGTTTTGTGTGCCTTGTATGTATCTAAGATAGCAATAACCTAAAATCACGTTTTTTGTATGTTACGAAACATTCTGCAAAAAATCGATTTAAGCAGTACGTAAAACGAACTGGTTGCATGTAATGACCCAGTCTAAGTCTTATCAACTTACTTTGGTGCAAGCTTGGCAACTGATAGGTGATGATAACAAAAATAAATATTGTTATCCATTTTTCACAATACAACAGAAATCCAAATATCGGGTTGATGCAGATAAAAATGCCCGGAAGGTAACCGGTATGTTCACACACTTGATTATTATGACGTCAAGAATTCGTACATTGTGTGACATTTATTGAAACATCTTACCGGGCAGGTGATGCAGCTAGCGAAAGACGCCATAATCAATTCGGGAGTGATCTGGTGAATTTGGAGGGTGAGGAAGGGCTCCATATCCTCCACACATGTGGTGTTAGTTGCATTGTTTGTGACACGCCTGAACAAGAGGATTAGTGCACCATGCCTGGTCTTCAACGCTGACATCTTCTGGAGACGTTGATGGTTCCTTTTTCACAGTGCGATACAATAACTGTCCGAATTCATGGTTTCACCTTGTCTGAGGAAGACACGGTGAATGATGCTAGCTAGATATCACTACTCAAGCAGAAGCATTTTCTGAAAAAGATTAAGGGTTGGTGCGGGATTCACCTGGGATAATCAGTAGCGTCCAATCATTCTTCTGATGGGCAGGGGTTGTCATACTAGTTTCAGTTCCCATTACTGGTGTAAAAGCCCTTTTCAATTGATTGACTGATTGAATTGCTTTATTTTACTTCGCTTCTTGTGCCACTTTTGGTTAATTTGCGAAGATGAAGATGAGTGATGATATAATGAAAATGAAGATTAGAAACTCACAAACATCCATGCCCAGTCCAGGATTCAAACCCGGGATCCCTGGCGTGCCCTCCTCAATTATTACTCCTTATTTATTTAGAGCAAACTTGCTCTGTTCATAGTGTCAAGTTATCAAACTTTTTGACCTTGCCTACTTGCTGCCAGGCGCCTAATCACAGTGGAGAGATGTCAATGCCCGGCGTTTCCTTTTTGCTTCCTTGATTGAGTTGGTGTTTTAAGCCAACTTTATGCACAGTAAGGCTAATCGAGACTGGACCTAAAGTTTAAAGTGGGATCCGAACCACTATTTGTCTCCGTCGGGAATCCAAGGTTGATTGATTCACTGGTACGGTATTTTCGTTGCTTTACTATCGTTAGTTTAATTTTAACGACAATGCCCTCATGTGTATTGAGTAGCATGCGTGTGTGGGTGGGTGGGTGTGTATTCAGGGAGTATACATTGGTATCGTCTGGTTACCACGTAGAATACTTGCCACGGTAACTAAACCAGTAATTTTCGTTCAAATAAATGCATTAAAACAACTTCTTTTAATTAAATCAGAAAATTATTGAAAACAGCAGAAAATGTATATGAATTACAGAACGATACAGGACTTGATATTAAGAGTCGATATTCGAATAAAAGATTGTAAAAGGACAGTATCAGGTAGTTTAGAAAAAATACTTCCGTAGAAAATAGCATTCACATCACTTTCTATTTGTGTGTATGTAACTTCATATAATGTACACTTTAATCGGACGTTAAGCATCTTGCACTACGACGTCTTACATAAATTTACACTTCCCTTTCTTTCTAATTCGTTCTCGCAAATTTCATTCCATGCTACTATATGCTTCTTAAGCGTGTTTAGATCTTACGCGAGGACCACCACTTTGATAAATTGGCCATATTGATTAACTTCACGAGTGTTTCTCGAGGCAGAGGGTCCCAAAGAAGGTGATGTATCTCTTGTGGAAGAAGGTTTTGGTATTTTATTACGTAATTAGTGTCCTGAGTTCCCGACCCGGCTGTATAGGTATCATTCCCTCCGACCCTTCGTTCAACTCACCGTATACTCTTCTCCCGTGCCGTGATGTATGGCATCACGGAATTGGTCCAGACAGGAATATCAGCCAATTGGAGCAGATTTATGACTCTCTCCTACGTGGCCCTACTCCAAGGGATGGTTTTCCACTTCGGTACACATTCAAAAGCACATTCTTTCTTTTATTTCCAGAAATTTGGATTATTGGCTGCTTAGTTAGAACTGCAGCTGTAAAGGACTGGTGAAAAAGACGCGAAGAAAAACATCGGGAGAAATTTTGCAGAAAAGAATGATACAAGAGAAACAGAAAGACAGCTTTCCTGGTGTCTTTTTTCGCTCTGTAACTTTTTTTTTAGTCCCCGTTCCACATTGGTAGGCATGGAAGCATCCTCGCTTCCTTCAACGCCATCCTTGTCGAAGGCTTCCGATCTGTCTTCATTGACACGGAAATCGTCAACGTTTTGTTGGACTGGTGCCCGTTCCTTTCTCCTGTGTTACATCGATTTATGCGATGAATTCTTCAGAATGTGACGAGGTTTCATTTTTCGTTCATAGGTCTCTGAAAAACATTTCTGTTGTCTGGAGGCGCGCCCTACTGGAAAAGGATTCAGATTGATATCTTCCATTATTTTATATCCGCTCACTGTTGGATGAATGGACACTGCGGACTTTCAATGTTTGAAAATTTAATTGTTAATTTGTTAATTTTCACATGAATATATGTTTCTTTATTTTTATTTGAATGAATGTTTGAATCAAAATTTTGAGATATAGCTCGTTTTTGGTGAAATACTTTCCCGTTGAATGCCTTGAGGTGCTCCAACAATTCGCCTTTGACAAACCATCCAAAGAGCAACAAAGGGAATTTAGAGGACACTGCTCTTGGAAAAGGAAATGTAGTGGATTCAGGTCTTGAAGATTCAGGCAGGAGAGTCACATCTTAAAGACAAAAGGTTGCGATGTAATGTCTTGAGAAGGATGTGAAGCGGAATCTGGTTTTGAGAAGGAAAGAAGCGGGATCTGGTCTAGAGAAATAAAGGAGGCCGAATATGGTTTGAGAAGGAAAGGAAGGAATGCAGCCGAGATCTAGTCTTGAAAATGAAAGGATGCGAGATCCAGTCTTGAAAAGAAAAAGAAGCGAGATCTGGTCTTGAGAAGAAGAGGAAGATGAATCTGGTCTTGAGAAAGAAAGGAAGAGACATCTGGTCTAGAGAATTAAGGGAACCGGGATCTGGTTTTGAAAAGACAATGGAAAAAGGTAGCGTAATCTGGTTTTTGAAGAAAATTAAAAATAACAGGATCTGCTCTTCGTAAAGGAAAAATAATAGCTAAAACGACCCTGGAAAGAACAGTGGAGTCATATTTTGAAAAGAAAAGAAAAGTAGCAAAAACCAGTACTCAACGGAAAAGTAACAAAATCTAGTTTTGAAAAAAAAGTTGGTAGAATCTAATTTATAAAGAAAAGTAGGTACTATTATAGTATAAGGGAAAGACCTATAAATCATATATTTCGCACTTTTTTACATTGCTAACGTAATATTCTGCATTGCGGAACATTTCCTAAGGTGAAATAATGAATTTCTAACGAAAATAATGTATATTTCTTACATTAACGAGTACTTACTGTTGTTCCTTATTTCCCACAAACCATCCACGGGTAGCCCCCAAAACCATTGATGTTAGCCCAAAAATTCACGAGCCATCACGGGGACGAGGTATGCCTACTAGGTTAGGTTAGGCCTGTTAGGTTAGGTTCCATTAGCACTCCTTTCGTTCAATTTAGCATATACGGACAACATCGGCTTGTAGCAGCAGCAATATCGCGTATTGTGCTCTCGTGCAGGTCGGGCATAGATTTTCGCAGAAAAAGACATGTATTCGCATTAAAATGGATCAAAACTAGATTCACGAACTTCCACAACGCTACAGAAAATGATTTCCGTAAGTACTTTCTCCTGTAAATTTGAAGAAATCCGTTTCCCTTATACTATAATGTTACCGAAAAGTAAAAGTGACCGGTCTTGAAAAAAAATGTGGTGATACAAAGTCTAATTATCAGGTCAGAGCAGCCATGGAACGATATGTGAAGATAAGGTATCATCCAATGTAATGTCACTCGACAGTTGTAGAGCTACTATAATATTTTTATTTCTCTTGTTTCAAAATATGACTGAACTACTTAAATGAAATAATTTTCTGAACTGTTTACATAGTCCTAAAATTAAGTAATCTTCACTTCAATTCTTAAATAACAGACAATAACGTTGCTGTCATTCGAAAAGAAACCCTAAATGCAAAAGTGCTTATGACACATCAGATGGCCTGCCGGTAGTTGTATTTTCCATAGTTAGTACTATTTCTCCGCCACTATTTATCTCGTTTGCAAATGACCGTGACAATTTTGATAAATATATGTATAATTCGCCTCACTTCATTACGACGTGGTGGATCTGCATCGGGAAACCTTTTCGTATCTTTATTTCGCACATCTTCCGTAAATTTCCCTACACCACTAAATGCTTGTTCCACCATAAGTATGTGTGTGTGTGTATATATATTCAAACTTTAGTTTAAAATGTCTGTTAAAGTTTTAAGTAAATACTAACACTGAAATTTAAAGGTAAAGTTTGTTCTATCATGGTATGAAAAATAATGCATTTATGTAGAAATTCTAGGTAGAAGTTCAATTTCCCTCTTGCATTTTTATATAGACTGTGTACTTAACACCACCCCTGTCTTGATTGAGAGCAATTTGAATTTCTCGCCCAGAAATTGGAAAATGGAAAAGAGCTGGCCCAATGTGTGCCACGATTGAATATTTCTGCGTTTGTCATTTTATGCGTGTTCGTGTGTATTGGTGCATGCATCAAAGATAGGGAGAGAGATGAGTGTGTGAGAGAGAGATGAGAGAGTGAGCGAGGAAGACACTCATTGGTAGCGTCATATTGGATGACGCCGCCTGCAGTTTTGCTCCGATGGAATCTACGTGGCAAATCTATTCCGGTTTTTGATGGAGGCTTCACTTATAAATAATATCACCCAAGGTGGTGATTTTCATTTATTGTGATCTCCGTACTGTCCTGAAAGAAAATGAAATGCTCAGTTCCAATTTTAGGGAAAATTAGAAAAAAATATTTTAAAATAATATTTCACTAAAAGTGCAGGATTATAAACGAAAATGTGACTTACATAACCAAATTTCAAGATTTGTCTTGAAGTTATGATTGACTTTTAAATATTGTAATAATTATGTTTATTGAATATTCTTATTTTGAAAATAAGCTTTGGTTCAAACGGCTATTAAACTTATTCCAATTTCATTCTTAAGTGTTTTAACATTTTAATTTAGGCCTATTATATATTTATTTAGACTAAAAATTGAGTTCAGATTGTGTTCCAGTTTTAAGCGGTCATGTAATTTAATTACGTATAATTTTGTACGTACATACATACATTCCTTAATTGTATTTAATATTTTCGAAATTCAGTGTGAAGGCTTTCCACGAAACGTGTGTTTTAATTTTATTCTTCTCATTGCAGTATAAGAAAGAAACAGATTTTCCATTCAGATGTTTCTATACATGTTCAAGAAATTGACTGAAAATGTACCCTATTTTAAAAAGTTAAATTACGTTTGAGTTAATATATTGTATGCTTGCTTCATGTTTTTTTATAACTTGAAAAATTGTCTAAGTTTAATGGAATGTCACTTCAAAAAGATAAGATGACACCTATCTTGTTGCATGAAGTACCTATATGAATGCAATTAATACTTCATTGAACTGATGTTAATTAATATGAACGGAAGAAAAACTACATTGCAATGTAGTCCTATTTTAAGAAAGATTTGTTATCTTAGACTTAAATTTACAGCAAAACTGAATCATTTGTGTACTTGCAAAGGTTTTTCTTTGTTTTAAATGGATAAGTATCAAATTTTCTTTACTTAGTTGCATTTTGCACGTTTCATTACAATGCGTATAGTTCCGTGAGGGATGAGTCTTCATTAAGTAAGGATTTATCTCCTTCCTGGTGCATAGATTCAGATTTAATGTAATCGACAGGAGTCTTTCTAACATGACAATTTTCTTATGATTGATTACCTAAGAACTTCTTGGCTCAGGTTTTCATCACGAAAAGAACTTTTAATTATTTTCACTTTCTTTCCTGAAGGAGCAATTTGTCATTTCTTTTTTTTTGTTATTTTTTTTATTTTTGTTTTCGAAAGTTGCATCTGTGTATTTTAACTGCCAGGATTTTCTAGCAGTCTAAGAATTTCATTTAAAAATCGCCCCCTTCCTTCTCCAACAAGCTCGAACAAGTTGTGTTGTAAATTTACAAAATGACATTTTTCTGGTTAACAGGGTTTAGTTTAGTTCCCCTACGTTTATGTAACTTTTGATAGAAAATCGATGAAACAGTCTGGAATTTGAGAATTGCCTGCCGAGTGACTAGCCGGCGAGTTTCTGAAAGAACATCGGTCTTCTATCGAGTTCATTGCCGATATAGTAAAGATAAATATTTTAAATTTAACATAACATGTCTTTTTAATGAAGAGTTAAGGTACATAAGAGAGCTCCCGAAATAGAATTGTGTCGAAATTATACACATATATATTATATATACACACATATTTTATGAGAATGTATCTGTGTGTGTGTGCAGGGGAATGAGAATATATATAGAGAGTAAACTGTCCTTTATTGGTTATTAATTCCTGCTTTGTGCATAATTTGAAATCTCTTGATAAAAAATTTCATTCTGCTCTTATTCTATGGTCTATTGAGTGAAGTTTCGAATTCCTTCTTCTCTGTATTATTTACGTAATCGTCCCTTATTTTTGCTCTTAAGTAAGAAACTACACAAGCATTAATTTTTTTCTACAAGCCAGTATGTGCTTTCCTGATGGTGCACTGTTGAAAGTGAACGAAGTGTATGAAATTCCTAATTATGGACGGACAGAAATTATTTTTGAATAATGTTTTCTTTAAATCAACTAAATTTTCTATAATTCATGTGGAACCTTTTCGGATCGGTAAAATTCCTTACTGCAATTCAAGTAAGCTTCAATGGCTCTTGCAGGATTAAATATTATGCCACGGCAGACCATAATTACCATTTCCCTCAGAAATTGTATGCAATAACACGTACGTACACGTGAAAGTGTACATTCTGGGAGGAAAATGTATTCTGGCATTCCTATTCAGAAAACATGTTCTGTTCCTTGGATCTCATCTCGAATCTCCCTCCTTATCTCAACCATAATTTCTGCAGGTGTTGTTTTATTCTACATCTCCTCTGTCTTTCTTCTTTTTCTTCTTTGAGTCTTCTTCGTATGCCTTCTCGTTCCCTGGGGTTCAGCCACGAGGTGTCTATTGATTGGAGGGACGTGATTTGGCCCCGATAGGAGCTCAGATAATGAGCAGAGATCACAGACAGAAGGAACTTGGCCAAGCAGTCAAATTCACAAAAGGCGCATTTTCACGACTATGTCTTTTTCTTCTTTTATCTTTCTCGAACTCTCAGCCTGAACTTCACAAATTTAAGTAGGTTCAAACGCTGGTGAAGAAAGTTATGCCCTTTTTTTCCTCCACCGTCTCTCCGGAAGGTACCATTAGGATACTGTCACTTATAATTCCTTCCAGAGATTTTGGATATGGCATTTTACTCTTTGAATTGAAATACGGTTATCTAAGTGACATGTATATAATCGCCCTGAGTTTAGACTTACTTTGCAACGATCAAAGGGATTTTCACAGAGAGAAAAATGGAATGGGAACGGCATATTTGCTATGGAAGTTGAAACATGCCGAAATTTATGGGGAAATAATTACCGCCCTACAGAGTCAGGTGTTCTTAATACGAATCTTGCGTATGGCACGGATGCGTCATTGTGTTCGTCCTCATCATCTGTTTTATAATTTCATCATTCATACCCTTAGTCGCTATGCGTATACGAAATCTGCGTAAACTACAGCAAGAAAGCTTACTGTCCGTAATTAGTCTTCAGATTATTAACTATACAAATATTGAAAGAAAATCACTGATCCTTTGTATTACACCCCATTAATTTTTTCATGCTTTTTGAACAGCTGAATTGAAAGTCTTCCAAACGATGCCATATCACCCGCTGAATACTGTTTTGTCGCATGTCTATCTGCACTAACTCTTCATGCAAGCTGATTAAAATTGAATTTATATGGATTTTTTAATACATTACACGATTTGAGCAAACATTTCATTAATGTTGATAGTTACGCAACTTGACACACATATTCGTCGCTTCAGAACGTGACGCATTCACATGTAACGTTAACGTTATGAACTCATTTCTGACTAAAAGTAGGAGATGCGACAAAACTGTATTCAGCCGGCGATATAGGCTGCCGGTTTTCTAAATTACACTGGGTAGCTCAAATTGTACCTCCAATTGAATTACTTACATCTGAGCACAAAAATATAAGGGAATATAACGTATTATTTATTTACAAAGTGCGCCAAATTATGTAATACAATATATGATAAGCAACTATTACTCAGAAGCAGGAAAATTAAATAGTATGAAAATGATAGTACAGAGAAGAGAAGTTACTAGGGTAGAGACAATGTATTGAAATACGCTACATTCCGGTATGAATATACAGAAATTGTTACTTCCATTTCTGTGTACAATATACAGTATATTTAATTCACTGTGTTTGAAAAATATATATTAAAAAAACTTGTGTCTTTAACATTTTCAACAATTAGAACCCCATAATGTCTCGTGAGCCATATTTGACCTGTGAAATTTGTTTGTTGCGATAGTGTCAATTATTTCCGTAATTTATCACTTCACCATCAGTGCTATATTTTACCAATACTTTCTGCAATCTTTATGGTAAAACGGGTAACTGGGTTAGATTTTTAATCTGAATTGCGGTCATGGAAAATTGTTAGTTTTCAACACTAGAGCACCTGGGTGAACTTGAGTGAAACTTGGCTGCTTCTTTGGCTCCCACACCACAATATCTTGTTTAATGTATGGTAAGAATCACTGTATTCTAGGATACAATTAATTTAAAATGTACCAAATTATCGTTCACAAAGCATGGGGATTAGGCATAATTTTTATGTGCCTATCATTTAAATATCTTTCATTCTTTTTAAAACCATAGCCCTTATGAAGCATACTACGTAGTAGTCTTTATTTTGGTACGTATGTTGTTTTCAGTGGCAATATCAGAAAATTGTTGCGGATAGAGTCGAATACCATGATTTGCCTTGGAGAAAATTTGCAATTGGTGCACATAATTTAACAGGTAGCATACATGTTGCGGCATGTATTTTCAGATGTCACCCTTTGTTACAGTCTCAGTTCGTTTTGAATAAGTATGCGCCACATGTGACTATGAGCATTATCGAACTTGAACAATTTCCAATAGGGCAATGGGGTGGATAGCATCTTCTTCCGAAGCATCACTATATTAGATAAATAAAATCCCCTCAAAATCTAAACATTTGCAACAAGACGGTATCGAGAGGTTCCAGTGGTGTAATGAGATTTGATCAGTAGAAGGAAAGGAAGAGAAAGAGTAAAACAGACAAGACCTTCCATCGAAGGTCGTCAAAGCATTTAGGGCCGAGCACAAGCACACACCAGTCCTGCTCAAATGCCGATACAAAATTTATTCTGAGGAATCATTTGCGTATTGTGTAAATTGCAGTTTTTTGTAGAAACAGAGGGATTTTCAGTAGTTTCATTGAAATTGATTGATTGAGTTGGTTTATTTTACGTCGCTTTCTGCCATATTAGGCTAATCGTGAATATGAGAATGAGTGATGAAATGATGAAATTGATGAAGGGACACCCACGAAGAACAGCCATGCCCAGCTCGGGATTCGAACCTGGGACCCCTGGCGTCGTAGCGCGCTATGCTAACCACTCCACAATGGGGATCGGCCAAATTGTAGTAGCCACTAAAAAATCTCAACGAGCAAGGTTTCCACACTATCATATTTTGCTTTCTGCCTGATTGCCCACCGGAAAACATAGCGCAGAATGCAAGGTTGTAGTATATGACACATTCCATATTGATGTTCATAGTGAACAAAAATGAAAACAACTTTTCATATTTTATTTGTTATTCAGTTCTAAGATCAGTTACCAGTTTTCTTAATTTTCCAAGCACAGTTTCACATGATAGTCACTGAAGAAACATCTGGATCCACACAAAAGCACGTAGTCAAACCCATGTGGCAGAGTGTTTAGCGTAATACGCTACTAATCCAGTGGTCTTAGGTTTGATTCCTGGGTAAGATACTAATGCATTATTTCATCGGTTCATCGTCATTATTGTGCTTAACCCTAGAAGTAGAAAAGCAAAGTTAAATAACTGAATAATAAATGTAAAGAGTTGGTTGGTTGAGTTGGTGTTTTAAGTCCACTTTGTGCACAGTAAGGCTAATCGGGACTGGACCTACAGTTCAAAGTGGGATCCGAACCACTATGTGCTTCCACCGGGTATCGAACCCCGGAAGCCTTCATTACAAGGCGACGACGCTACCACAGCGCCATAGGGGAGGTACAATAAATGTAAAGAAAAGCATACATGATACATAACCGTGCGCTCTTAGGTATTCATTAAATTATGCCTTTTGAATAAATTTCATTTTGTTAGTCATAATGCTTCATGTTCGTTAACCTCCAATTTGATTTTTCATTTTTCAAATTTTAATTAAAAATAGACCGAAGGTGAACATTAAGCAGATTGTTAAGTAATTAATTTGATAATTTAAAAATTCCATGAGTGTAATAGATTGTTTAGTTTGGCACCATGAAGTGTAGTACTGGTGTATTTTTTCAGAAGCCTAGATGAGACGCTTTGTGTTCATGGATAGGCTAAGTTACGTACCTCTTAAGTACTATATAGTATCTGGTAACCTCGTTGGCATCTAATCAAGAGGTCCTGGGTTCGATACCCGGTGGAGGCACATCGTAGTTCGGATCTCGCTTAAAACTGTAGGTCCAATCCCGATTATCCTATCTCTACATAAGTGGACTTAAATTCATTCATATGCTGTATAGGAGCTTGTAAAGATTGTTCACATTTACAACACCAGTAGAACGGTTCTACTAGAACCACACACATTCATGATATAAAAGGATCAGAACGTTGAGTTGTGAAACTCCCATAACTATGCTTTAGTTCATCAAAGCGATGATAATGTGATTAAAGTGAATATCCTGCAGGAACATTTCTAAGGCTCAATTATCTTCTTTTCCTGAGATATTAAAAAAAGGCTCCAATTTCCCAGCGGTGCCTGCCTCTTCAATTAATGAATCGTTGTTAGTTTTGTTTGATGAACCAAAGGTATCTCACGAAGAAATCAATTCCAGATTCTTTTGTCTTCTTTTAAGTTTAATTTCACAAATTTCTTTAGGGAAAGGGGTTCCACTCTGAAATATTCTTCCAGGTATTTATATTAACATATATATTAAAGCCTAAAGAATAAAGTGGCTGGGACATTTGGAAAGAATTTCCCTTACACCACTACCAAAGAAAATAATAAATTGTGTCCCATCAGGAAGGAGACCCAAGTTGTGATGAATAAACAACGTGTATGGATACCGGAGGTAGCTAATTGTAAGACATTTATATGAAGAACATACGCGTATATACAACAGGAAGACATGGAGTGACTTTGTTCAGAGAGTTGTAATTCCAATGAAAGAATAATATTTTTTTATAGTTAAGTTATCTAAACATCCTAAACAATCTCAGTCAGTATACACTCTTAAACATTGTCTTCAATGTGAAGTTGAGATAATATTATTCACAAAAATATTGGCATTTTTATTATTATTTTTTACGACAAAGATAATAAACTTCCTTTTCTTTCATTTAATTAATTGGTGTTATTTATTTCACTTCAATTTTCTCCGTTTAATCGAGAATGTGAGGATGAAGGGTGTTAACATTAAATTGATAAAAGGACAATCACAAACACTCATGGGCAGCACGCAACACAAGTCGCACAGAGGATTATGCTGGCTATGAGTCCAGTCGCCAAAGCTCCGTTAGTCTGCAAAATGGAGTCCAGGGTGTACTTCGTAGAACAGATGTTGACATTTTGGTGTCTTTAGAAAGCGTCATCCTTTCCGGCCGCTCCTTTTAATTAAATTCTCAAAAGTAATCTTATATTATTGAAATAAATCTTATAGATTAATGATGCAAAATCTAATGGAATAATTATTTTCATCTAGTGTTTAATGTTCTTTCAATTTGCTGCATTTACAGTCACGGATACTTCTGGCTTGTAATGATCCCATTGAAAGTCAATAGAGGTGTTACAACCCAGAAGTGCCTGCGACTGTACACCAGAACTTGAAGGAAACGAGTAATTCAACTTAAAGTGAAAATATTTGTATTTGAGAGTTATGTGTAATTTGATTATCCTCGTTTCGTGACACCTGTTATTTATGATATGAGCAACCGGCACGGTACCAATTATGGACGGAACACATGGGTCTACTGTATCGATTTTAGTCACTTGAAATAATATTATGGTACATAAGATGTTATGAAAGGAGATTGGATCAATATACTAAATTGAGTAAGCTTGTCACGTATTTCTGCACGGGACGTGTAATCAACGTCTGAAATAAAGTTTGTATTGGTTACGAGAGAAGCTAGAGTGAGGCGGAATAGAGAATACATCGCAGTGACATGACAAACAACTACATATTGCTTTCCACACAACAAACTAAATTAAGCTAGTGCGACTGCACTATCTGCACACAACCAGACAATGAAACGATGATTTTTTTTGTATTCATGTTCTTTTATGCGGCTGAAGAAGTTAAACAGATTAATACTCAAAATATCATTAACTATGTCCATTCTAATGTTTTCATAGTGCGTCATGATGCTGTATTTTATGAATAGTTACACATTTCTTTCATTTTGTATTTGTGTATTTTTCTTATTCTACGTCAGATTTCTGCTTCATTTAACTAACTCCAGCAATGAGGATAAGTGATGATTAGATGATTAGATGAAATCGATGGAAGTGACAAGTGCATTCCTGATCAGAACTTGCCTCGGACTTTGAACCATATGTGGCAAAACCGTGAGTCGATCACTCCACGCACTGGAATTTGAGGTGCCTTTGTCAATTTCCCGAATATAGTTGTCTACACGCGCACGCGAGCATACACACACACACACTATCATTTTTTTAAAAAAATAAGATGATAGTTTCTCTTGCAGAACTGCATCACACAAAATGCCTCTTCCATCTGCGCCATCATTTTAGCTGAAATGAGTGATATAGCATGAAACATTTTAGTTTTTCTTTCAATTCATGTATAGTACGTCTCTACATTGTATTTCATTATAGAGCCATGGCGTTGTGAAAGCTTACAGATCTTTTTGAATTTCTCTGTATTACGAGTCTAGACTTATTAGAACGTTTTATCTACTCTCATCCAACTCATTTATTTTTATAATGTTGAAATTTAATAATTTTACATCGTACGACAGTGTGTGCAGGTGTATTAATAAAAAATCATAATCCATTATAAATATGTCTAAAATTCACATTTTTGTTAATGCATTAAACATTGCAGAAAAGATCAGATTTTTTATGAAAAAATGAATGAAAAAGGCTCGAAATCGGATCAAAAACAAGTGCAACAACTGCAGAAAAGGTGATTATCACCACTCGCGCAAGAAAAAACAACTCCTCTAATATGAAACGCAGTATCTTATTAAAAATGTATGCCTATGTTTTTTATCAACGTATATGGATATTGCCAAATAAACCCTTGTGTTATTGCATGCTGTCGCGAAAATAGTCTGTCAACTTTTGGGCCTATCCATGTCCTGGTATCTGTACAATGAAAACTTGAAAAGGAAAGAAATAGGGTGTCAAATACCCTCAAAAACTATAGCTTCCATGGCATGCAAACAATTTGAAATGACTGCAGTGGTTTTGCAAACAATTTTATTTAAGATATGGTAAAAAGAAGTCGGTTCGAATTGATTTATCAGTAACTGTAGTCAAGCTACACGAACAACATTGAACATTTGTCAGTTTTGCTCACTTGAAACACAGTGCTCAACCAGCATTGAATGGCAACAGATGGCCTTCCTGAATAAACAATGTACACATGTGCAAACAGTGGAACTCCAACGAACACGCCGATTCGAGCCAGACAGACCGTGCCAGCGGAGCGTACTCTCTTCTCACTTAGTTATTCTCCCAACCCAGTGCATGGTGAAAAGTGGAAATGGTAGCTTGCTCGTGACTGACGTCAAAACAATTGATCAACGATTCCAGAGCTCGATCTTCATGTTAAAAGGGCAGCGGGAACAAAAGTTTAATAGTATTGGATTGGCGTACTTGTCGATTAAAATGACGAATTTGATATTACGCGCGTGTGAAGGACATTGGGACAGTAGGCAACGGCAGATAAATTCCTTGCATGTATCCCCTAGTTGGGTTGCAAATTACTTCTCCTTACATTTATTGTACTATAATTTCCTCGTGCATTTTGTGAAAAGTTGGTATTAATTCATTGCAATTTCAAATATTTCAACTCTTAAGAATATTATAATTATGTGTTTGTTTTGATCAAAACAAATTTTGAGAAAAAAAAGGTTATTCAGGGAAGGATTCTTGAAAACAGAGTTTTGTACTCAACAATTCATAGAAATGTTACCTTTGAATTTATGAAGGGTATGCACTGCGAACATCGTGGGAAAGTGGTTAGCGCAACACACTCTTCAGCCAAGAATCCTAGGTTAGGATCTGAGCATGGCCTGAGGGTTTCGTTGTATTGGTTAACGTACATTTTGTAAATCATTCTTATCGTCTCAATTGACCTAGTGAAGCAGAAAACTCAACGTCAAATTAAGGAAAAATATTAAAAATACAATGCAAACACACACACGATCATTTTTGCTGCTATTAATTCTACAGAGACTCTATTATTTTAAATATCCCTAGACATCTGTAAGCTCTAGGCTAAGCACAAAAGTTAGAAGAAAATTTTGCTGTCTCAAGAATTAGATGCAACAAGTAATGGCCTTTCTTGACCCATGTTTTAAAATAGGGCGGAGATCAGACTTCAACGACCCTATCTACCGCTGTATTATGGAACCTGTATGGTGACCTGTCATCTGGAAATCCAATCACGGTATAATTTGTGGTAATTTCTAACTTTTTTTCTTCTTTGAAGAGATTCTCTACCTTTTGCGACCAGGTCATTTAGCTTTTCGAGTGCTAACGTCACTCTCATCTTGAATGAGTGAAGACGAGAACGATGTTCAATTTGGGAACTCACCTGATCGACATATCGATAGAATATCTAAATCGTTCATCGCCAGCCTTTCCTGGACGACTCTTTTGAAATTTCTCAAAATTTATCATTTTTCAAATTTTTAGCAACGCTAAGTTTCTGCTGAAACTCATTTACTCGCCCTATAATTAGCAAACAAGCAAGGAACTTACCTGATTGCACTGACAGAATGTACGAATTTAGTAACTTAGCATTTACGGACAATTAGTTCATGAACCTCTCACATTAAAAGGATTAAAGCTCTCGAATTATGTCGATATATCTATAGGGAAGAGAAAATGCCAATGAGCAAAACAACATTACCAAACATTATTGGATAATAAATTGGCCCATTAAGATGATTGACAACTGCACGAATAGCTAGCCAGCATTCAATTTCGCAAGTTTTTAACGTGAATAAATGCAGTTCGGAAATATAAAATGGAAATGGAAACACGAAACATTACAATATGTTAATTACAATTTTCATGTTATTTTCCAATTTGACGTGGTGTTAGATGTGAATTACCGGTAGCATCATAGGTTATAATCGACTATATGGGAAATTACGATAAAATAAATTAAACGCAACGCTTAATCATTTCTGTTTCATCCTTTTTACAGACACATCCACCTCAATACTTGATTACAATGTCCATATATGAAGAAGAGAACTTTATCAGTTTTGTGACACTGAGAAAGCCAGTATCGCAATCCAATCAGAAACCAAGGATTCAAGCGATAAAATCAATCTCATAAAATGTACAGCAATTGAACTTGACTGGAGTAATATGTGAAAGGAACAGAAGTTCAGTTAAATTGCTTGAAGTCTGAACGGAAATGGAAGTTTCTGAACTATATTCATATCATATGAATAACAAAGAGTTTTTAAGCAGTCGCCTTGTAGGTGAAAGTTAATTTGAACCGAGAAATGTATTCCTCTCGATTGGTTGATATAGATAATTACATTGTAGATAATCTCCGAATGCATCTCGGAAAAGCTAGAGGAATTCGAAGTTCGTATTATAGCAGAAGGGAGACACTATCTCCTGGTAGCCGGAGAGATGAATCTATAACCAGACGAGTTTTCCTGGTTAATTAGCTAATTGCTTAATTCGTTTTCCCCTACATTCTCTCGACGTACCCATAAATTCAAAGAAAACAGAGGGGTGGTAGAGAGTGTAATATGTGCGGGGAGTGGAAGAGGTTGTTGGGTTCAAGAGTACAAATTAATCGAAAGAGAAATCGGTTGGAGGTGGAGGGGTAAAAGGAGAATACGTCTATCTCAGAGAAAACCGGGTGCTTACTCTGATGTAATTACGGGTGTTGAAGTAACACACAAGGAGAGGAAGAGTGGAGAAAGACTTCCGAAGGAACATTTCGTTACCAAAAACGTGATCAGCATCAGATAGGTTGCCGTAAGGCATTGAGCGCAACAAACGCAGGAAGATACAGAGAGAATTCTTATGTGCCGTGCGACAGCAGTGTTAACTCTGGGATGGACTTTCAGTTTTACGCACAACTCTCAAGGCCTGGTCAAAGCAAACGCTGGAGAGATTAGCTATTGGATTTTCGATTTTCATTTGTTGTTCTATACAAAAGGCCACTAATTAGAAGACGAGAATTTAACCCAATACCTTACAAGTATGGATTGAATTCCTTTCTTAACGTAAATGTCCATCTTGCATTTACTCATGAAATGAGAACGGGAACAATATTTATGAAAAAGTGAGAAATTAGATATCCGTAGTGATAATCGAACACCTGCTTTTTCAAGGATTTTGGTGCAATACTTAATCACAAAATAATATTTACAAGAAACTCTGTGCTATTAATCGACACAAAAAAATTAAAGAAGAAAAGGCAGCTAAATATTTGAATTCTGAAAACACACTGTTATAAACAACTATAGGTATTTTCAGTTCTTACGACGGGCGCTCTAGAAGCTGGCAAGGGAACTGGGGAATTCGCCGCACACCAACCAGACAACAGCGGTGGCGCCGAGAGATACGACGTTGCGGAAATAAGTACTACGTGAATATCGTTCTACAGGCTGCTGCGTTTCTGATCGCGCTGGATTGGTCGCTTTCCCGCTCCCCACTTCCCTTGCCAGGTTCTAGAGTGCCCGCCGTAAGAACTGAGAAGACCTATAGTATATAAAATAAAATATTTTTACTTCTAGTATTAAGATTACCAGAAGCTTCATTTTTGTTCCACAATGACAAGACGTTCTTAATCTTTTGTTCTCTTTGTCCTAGATTTATTGAAGAATCACTCACAACATTCAACATGGGTACCTGGGGGAAACCCTGGGGGGTAAAGGCGGTCAGGGGCGTGATGCTGATCACATCACCCCACTCACGACCGGATCAAGAAAGTGTGGGGCGTTACCCCCACACCCCCTATACGCCTTCATGGCGTGGTGCTATGCACAGGGGAGCACTTTACTTTTTTTTACTTTTCTTCACTCACAAGTTCAACAATGTTGCAAATAGGAAAATATCGAACGTTTACATAAAAATATAAAACATAAAAATCCTTGTTATTTAAAGCTGTCACGTCTTTCCGATACGAAAACACTAATTTCTGCAACACTACAGCACAACATATGAAGAAAGCTACACATTTTCCTCAACACAGCATTTATTTTTCCACACATCAAGTACTCGTTCATGCAAAAAATCAAGTAATAACTTTCTATGCACAAATCTAAAGTTTTACTCGTCACAATTTTTTAACAAGTACCTTCACTTTCCTCCCCTTGAGATTAATGTTACTGAAAATTTTTACGTATATATATACTATATATTTTAATTATTCAATGTTCTCTACTTTAAAGAAGTGTATGATTTATTAAATTTGCTTTAATTCATTGCAACACATTAATCTATCTTTATATTTCACTAGATCGTTTTCGTTGTTATTGAGCTCATGTCAGATGTCTGCCCACTAAATATAATAATACAGTATATTTGATATTTCATATGCTTCACATAGAGCATAACACTTTGCTGAAATTCTTCCTTGAAATTGGAAAGGTAATCTTCAAGAATAATATAAAAAGTGCTTTGTTCCAGGATACGGTCGTCCACATTTTTTAACATCCCTGTAGATTTTTCCAGTAGTTGTCGCTTTGTAATCAGAAATTTACCCCATGCATTGGGGTACATTCCAGTTATACTTGACACATTCATTCAATCAACGAATTCAGATTGCTTCACTCAAAATTTGTAGCGGATCTGTTAGCACACTACACACTTCGGGACCTAAGTTCGAATCTCTGCTTAGCCATGGGCGTTGACATGTGTGTCTTTCTGCGTTTCATCAATTCATAATTTATCCTCATCGTCGTGATAAACCTCGGGAAGTACAAAAATAACGCAAAAGTACCAAAAATACGAATAAATTGTTTCAAATAATGCACAAGAAATGTTATTTGATTTCAAAGGCCCATCGTGTCTAATGATGAATATTTAATTTTACAACTTCCCTTCTCAGCTGTAGTAACAATGTTTGACTTAGAATTACATTTTGGATAGGGAAACAAAACAGTGCGGTGATGCTGAACTTGCATTCATCCGTCGTGCGCCCAAGTCCTGGGATTCGTTGTGTTAGCACCAATCCGTTCTCCACTTCAACCCAATTCAGTTCACGCGAGGTTTCATTATTGTTAATTGTTGGAACCACTTGACCACGCAATTCTTCCCAGTTGCCGCCTATTTTTCACGCAACCCTTCCGTGACTTTGGAACAGTTCCCTCCACCAAACTACCGTCTTTCGTACTATAACCTTGCACTGCTTTCTTTACGACTGTGAAGTACCTTCGAAAATAACGGCTTATTTCTCTAGAGTGCTGCTATTTGTTAGAAGTCTACCTTATAAATGAGTACTTATGTATTTCATCTTCGGTTTAGAACTTGCTGCAAGCTACGCCCATCGATTGTGTTGCACATGAAGGGAAAGAAAGTAGTTTTAGGAAAGATTTGGCCAACTTTATGTGTGTGTGTGTGTGTGTGTGTGTGTGTGTGTGTGTGTGTGTATGTGTGTGTGTGTGTATATATATATATATATGGCATTCCGTGCGAAAGTGTTCCTGAACCTCAATTTTTAAAATTAAATGTAATGCTGTAACTTTATCCTATCTTGTGACTGAACAATCGAAAATTGTCATTTGCATAAAAATTCAAGTAATATGCACAATTAAGTTAGAAGGTAGAATGTGTTATACATATTGTTCGTTTATTTTAACTTTTTGATTTACTTTTGTTTTGTATTGAGTCCCACCCGTGACACTAAAAAGCAATTAATTTCTCCTCTAACTGTTACATTTTCCCTCAACTCCACTAGAATAATTTCTTTTACATCATTTGACAATTCACAGAAATATAAAGTAAATTTCTTGTTAAGTGAAGAGGTAGTATTTCGTCTGTCCCACCCGTGACACAAAATTGTTCACTTCTAGATACAAATCTGGGAAAGTATTTTGATGGTAGTATGTTTAATCAACAGTGTCAAGTTTCATATTTCATTGCACAGAAACTGTAAGAAAAATGCTGCTTAACTATCAGTAGAGTAGTTACTTTAATATAAAAAAATGTAGTCTTCGTGTCCCACCCGTAACCATTGATTGATTGATTGATTGATTTAGTTTATTTCACTTCGCGTTTTGTGCCTCTTGGCTAATTTGCGAAGATGAGGATGAGTGATGAAAGGGTGAAATTGATGAGTGGACATTCACAAACAACCAAGCCCGACCGGGATTCGAACCCGGGACCCTTGGCGTCGCAGCGCGATGTGCTAACCGCTCGGCTACAGGGTCGGGCCCACCCGTAACCATGGAATGCCCCATATATATATATAGGGTGTCTCATAAGTAATAGCGCAAACTGACACAGGTGAAAGTACACGATAATAGAAGCAAGAAAGTCTCAGTAAACATGGGTTTGCAAACGAGCGGTTTTCGAGATAATCGCGAATGTGTGATTACAAGCCGCCACTGACTGCATTTTGTAAACACCGAGTGCTTTACTCCTTGCGCAGTCCGAGGTTTGCTCCTTGTTTACAAAACAGAACATTTCCGAGAGGTGGCGTTGTAATTAAACAGAACATTTCCGAGAGGTGGCGTTGCAATCAAACGGAACATTTCCAAGAGGTGACGTTGTATGGATACAATCAGTACACTGTTTAATTGTACTGTGGGAGTCACGTCAGTTGTGCTGGACTGCGTAGTGAAAATGGAACCTTACAGCAACGAAGAGTATGCTGATATGCATTTTCTGTATGGTTTGGTTAACGGCAATGCACGGGAGGCTGCACGCTTGTATCAAGAAAAATACCCTGCTCGAAGACACCCCGAGAGTCGCACATTTACTAGGGTACATCAGCGCCTCAAAGAACATGGGAGCTTCGAACATGATAGGAGAGCAGGTAGACCTGCACGCATTACGCCTGAAGTTGAGGACATGGTGTTGGAAGCAGTATAACACTCTCCAGAAACCTCGACAAGGAGAAGTGCCGCACAAGTGCCAGTAAGCCGCAGTAGTGTATGGATAATTTTACATCGCAATTCACTCTACCCTTACCACCTTCAAAGAGTTCAGTGTCTCAGTCATACGGATTGTGTTCCTAGAGTGACGTTTTGTCAGTGGATGCAACAACAGGTTGTACTCAACCCTCGTTTTGCAAGTAACATTTTATTTACAGACGAAACGGGGTTCACACGCGATGGTATTTTTAATTTTCATAATTCTCATGTTTGGAGTGTCATAAACACACATGCTGTTCATGAAGTACAACATCAGCAACGTTTCTGATTGTGTGGTTAGGGTTACTAGGTGATCGTCTCATTGGACTACACATTCTTCCAAGAATACTCAATGGACCGAGGTACCTTCGATTCTTGCTTCATGATCTTCCAGGATTGCTTGAGGATGTTCACCTTGATCCTCGTAAGAGTATGTGGTGTATGCATGATGGAGCACCGGCACATTTTGCTGCTGCTGTGAGATGACATCTAACACAAAGATATCATCAAAGATAGATAGGTCGAGGCGGGCCTGTACCGTGACCTCCAAGGTCACCGGATCTAAATCCTTTGGATTTTTTGTCTGGGGGTCACCTCTGGGGTACAACACTCCCGTTGACACGGTTGAAGAACTGGAACAGAGAATTGTACATGCTTGTGAAAAATTCCGAAATGATCCGGGGGTGTTCGAAAGAATTCGAAACTCAATGCAGATGGAAGGACGACACTTTGAACGCCTCCTTTAACAGGTACGAGTGTACAGTAATTGTAACGTAGAACATACGTACTAGTAAAGTAGTGCTGTATTCCTTGTTAAAGTAAGTAGAATGTTCAATAAAAGCAATGAGATCTCCTGATTTTTCATACCGTATTATTGGTATTTTACCAATTAGGATGACGTTTACAAACACCGAAGTCAGTGACGGTTTTTACCCACACATTTGCACACATTATTAGCATTTTACCAACTAGGACAACGTTTACAAACAATGAAGTCATTGGCGGCTTGTAACCACACATTCGCGATTATCTCGAAAACGGCTCGTTTGCAGACCCATGTTTACTGAGACTTTCTTGCTTCTATTATCGTTTCACCTGTGTCAGTTTGCGCTATTACTTTTGAGACACCCTATATATATATATATATATATATATATATATATATATATATATATATATATATAATGTGTGTGTATGTAATTATGCATGTATGTGTATGTATGCATGTATATATATATATATATATATATATATATATATATATATATATATATATCCTTAAATTATTATTCGTATTAGGTGGTATGTTTTGATTAATTTTTCCAGCTGGGGGTACCATCCCTCCACACTCCCCACTACTAACACTGTACACGTAATACGATAAGAAAAATGTTACTGAAAATATTACTTTGTTGCTAAAGTAGTGCACACGTTGACGACAGATGAAAGACGACGTCGAAGAGAATTATATGAATCATTTCTATAATGAGTTCTACAATTTTCTCGCGAATTTTTTTAATGTTTTCTTTTTTGTTAGGGAAAGAATGTAAGATATAAGAGAAGGAAACTTTTCAGCAAGAAATGTTCGGTCACCTGCCTCTAGCTAAGAAGATTCGATTTAACTTTTCATACTCCATTTATTTCGCAGACGCTTTCTGAAACCCTGAAGGCTTGTAGCATAAACCTAATTTGCTGTTTTAGTTCTGTTCGGTACATTTGGGAAGAAGTTCTTTAAATTATTGTAATTTTGGCATCGAAGAATTATATACAAAGAAACCAGATAGAAAAAACTTAACAGATGTATATGACTAAAATCAAGAGTTAAACTCCAGGCGAATAAAAATAATAAAGATTAGAGGCAAAATATTTACTTTTTAGATAAATTAAACTATACATTTACATAGATATTGAAACAATTGAAACGATCGAGTAAAGATGAAAAAGGTTTGAAAATGTTGGGTGAATTGCAATTAAATTTAACTTATTATTATAGTCTGATTACACCATTTTAATTGCAAAACTGTTTACTTCACCTATAAACATACTACAATATTTACTGGCAGTATGCAGAGATAAGTGTATAACCATGCATATACCTCATACATTTTAAAATAATGAATGCATTATTTGTTGGGTTAAAATAAAAATAAGTCATGAGATTGTAATCAAGTCAGAAAGCGATGATAATTACACGGATCGGAACATTAATATTTTGAGTTTGTTTTTAAAACAATCACTTTCTGCACAGAAAGGGTAATCGTGATTGAACCTACAGCTTAAAGTGGGATCCTAACCACTGTGCAATGAGCCTCTACCGAGTATCGTACGGGAACAGTAAAATCTGGTTGGTGTCTTGTAGTGTTTACACATTAAATACGTGACAAAATAAAATGAACATACTGACACTTTACTCTGGAAATAATGGAACTGTTTTAAAATATTCCTTGATAGTTTGGCAATAGTAGTAGGTTTTTTTTAAGTGGCATCGATTTAAGTACAGATGTAGTAAGATGTTTTAAGGTCTCTTCACCATTGGCAGAATCGAGTCAGAACTTTGCTTCAAATGCACTTGGTGCAGATAAAATCAGATTGGAGCTGAACCTGCGGAAGCGAGAAATCAGGCGAAACCAAGATTCTCTCAAGAGCTCAGATGATAGAGCAATGACAAGTGTACCAGAGACGCAGGTTCAAGTCTTGGTCGAGTCTGCAGTTTTCGCTTAAATTTCTTCGTACTACATCACCTTCTTGTTCCAAATTATGATGTAATGTATAATCGTTCGACATCTAACGATATAATTTTGCAACTTAAAATTGCAAAATATGTACTATGTAAACGTTTGTATTTTCTCAATTTAAAAAGAACAAATACCAATGAAATTTATAGAAATTTCGGTTCTATGTAACTCGGGATAAGGCAAAAAATAAGTACCTTGGGTACACTGAATATACATATAATCATCTGGGGAGGGGATGTGCAGGTGGGTGCAAATTTTCTTAGTTCTGATATAAATCTAATATTTCCGTTTGTTCTGCTTGGCAGTTCATGATTGAATTAAGAACAAAGACATACATGTGTGTATAAATGAAGATTAAACTCTCGTATAAAGATGAAAATGAGTAAAACATGTAAAAAAAAGAAAGTTATTTACAAATGAACAGTTGGAAAATGTCATGATTTCAGTATTTCTGCTTTTCGTTTGGCTTAAATTTCAAAGATGTTTACAATGACATTCCGTATTTGCTCCCCCTTCCTCTTATTAGTTATCTCTGTTCAATATCATCCAGAGGAAACCTTATTGAATTAAAGGGACCATTTCTTCTGCAGATGATATCGGTTCATTTTCACTTGATAGAGAATAAAACTAATTAAGGAAATCTGCTAAAATAGCCGTTTATCGAAAGAACGTCGAAAAATGATCTCCCATTGAACTTAAGTTACCGTTCTTATCTTCATATTACAATTTTCATCGTCTCAGTCCCAATCACAAAGAAACCGAAAAGTTACCAAATCCTTGATGAAATATAAAATTCAATTCAAAGACTGTCTTTATCAAAGTTGAGTTCAACTATATCAGAATGACATAACTAAGTTCAGTCTTTATGTTATCTGATTTGTTTGAGATTGTTTCAAGTTACATTTTGCGGAAAAGTCATTGAATATTATTGATGTCTGTCATTCGTAACGTTTGTAGCAATCTATATTTGGACTTACGTTAAACTGCCTTGAATAATGATATATTAAAATATACCAATTATATTAGTCGAGTTGACTGGAAGTAGCTATTTCCATAAATTTGTATATTTATTTGAATTTCATATTCATAAATTCAGAATTCGAATTATGTTATCCGAATGAAAGTAATTTATTAATAGCACCTAGAGCCATGTATTGAGCAAACGTTCCTAGCATGCAGTTTCTTGGGCGACAACCGGATTTCGTGTTATATAAATCTTATGGGTCTACTTTCGACCGGGATATATAATTGTGTGCAAAAAGAAAAATCACTTCTTGCATGCGAAGCAGTGAATTTTTAAACATTCAAGTTTGGGAAGGTGATTACAAGCCTAGCGGAATAAAAGTATGTTTGATTACTACTGCTGAAGAGTGATAGTGCACGAGGTATTTATAGTGGACTCAGCTTTGAGCCCCCGCCCGGAAAGTACAGTATTAGAACAAAGACATTCTAACAATTATCACTACTGACGGCAAATCATGTAGCTTAGGAATTATTTGTTATTTTTCTTATTGTTAATATTATTATTACCTTCGGGTCACATTTAAAGTCACATTTCAGAAAAATGCATCTAAACACACGAGAGTAATTATGAGAATCCCAACCTGGACATGGGTATTCTTTGTGAGTATCCCTTCATCAATTTCTTCACGTCATCATTCATCCTCATCTATGCCATTATCCTAAGGTGGCAGAAAGGCGAAGTAAAATAAACCAAAGCAATTGAATTAAATTAATCTTTCAGTAATTCTAGGTGTATGCAGTACTTTGGCAATCTTATTGTGTTCTAGTTTTAATCAAATATTGGGACTGTTATTATGATACCAAGATAAAATATAAGTTTTATCATCAGTTACCATTTACTTCATCCGTTCTAATATGTATAATGATATATGTGTATGATATGTATAAATTAGCACGGTAGTATTGCCCCCCCCCCCCACCCTTGATTCCTCCGAGTTCGGCATGAGAATGTAAGTATTCTCTACATATGCATATTTTACATTTAACTTTAGAGTCGGTACAGATGAAAGGACCCATAGTCACTTGTTTCAAATATTTTAGGAAACAACTTTCCACATTAATAAGTGAAAACAAATGTCAGAGAAATATGAAATAAATTATAAGTGCCCTGTACTGGTTAAGCAATAAAATTGTTTTTGCATCCAACGGGAGAAATGAACGTTTACCAACGAAAAACGTAGTAGCATTCCTGTCTTTAAAAAACCCGATTCGTTCAGAAGTCAGTTTGTTTGAAATCGCATCCTGACGTTTGCGACGTAGAAGAATAACATTTTGAGAAATTTATAGGCGTCCGTGTATTCAGAAAAGATGGATGGATTCTCCGCTAAAGAACGGAATGTAGTAGATCTATCTAGAACTGAAATCTCAGCGAATATTACGGGAATTCCCGGTGGGAGCACGCCTTCCTCGAGGCTACTTCGATAGTAGATGGATCCCACAACCTGTCGCAACTCCTCGTGATTTCTACATTCTAGTTTGCAAACTAGCTGGAGAAACGGTTCGATTCATTGTATCTTCTCCAACGATTCCACGAGTTGCAGCACACAAATTCAAATGTGTTTTGTACGTTTAATATTACACGAGAAAACGTTTGAAGATAAATTATTGTCTTTCACAATGCACACCAGTTTGGTCGCATATTTTTTTGAAACATTTCTCTATTCATAAAAGTTAAACAAAGTGGAAATTTAGAATCTGATTTTATGTTTGTCACTTAATAATAAGCTGTTAATCAATAACTATTGCCAATGCTGTTCTTCCTGAGTTTATTTGCATGCACACATTGTTCATATAGAGATGTGTGTTCACTAGAAATAATTCAGATTTTAAAAAAAGCTACACTTGACATATGAATGTGATTTATTGTGTATCATTATGTGAGAAAATCGTGATATAATTCACACACACACACATACGCGTGTGTGCATGTATGTACTGTCTTTGCCACATTGGCGAGTGCACTGAGTGGGCTGTTCAATAACGGATCTGGGTTCATTTCCTCATGAGTTTGTTTACAGTTATCAATTTAATGTAATCAGTGTTCATTCATCACAATTAGCCAAAAGTTGAAGAAGAGCAGTATAAAAGGAGAAAACACACACAGACACATTCCTCTACAATAAAAATGATGCATGAAAGAGGGTTTGAAACGTTGATTAGCAAATATTCAAATATGAAACTTGTTTCTTATGAAAATATACATGGATTATAACATGCCATTTAGTTTCTTCTCCAATTATAACTACACAATTAATGGAAATGGGCAGTGGTGGTGATTCAGCAGATAAGAATTTTTATATTATTTAAAAATTAATTGAGTGAGGTATTTCTTTTTTCGTGTGTCTCCTCTGCAAAATAATTTCTTTACGCTCGATTCTTTCGTGCTGATTTACTTAAGTGTGGATCTGCTCTAGAAAGTCATTTCTACGGAAAATTATTTCTCATTTTGAAGGAGAGCTCTCTCTCCCTCTATCTTCCTTTGATTTCTAAAGCTAAAGAAAGCCATGTTTTTTCCCCGTCCTCCCATTCATTTCTCCCGTTCTTTCTTCTTAAATATTCAATGGCGGAATATCTCATTCGCAAAGCTATTGGGAATAACTTGCGAATGGTCCACATTCCGTCATCTCGCCCCGGAAAGGGAGGGGGGAATAAAAAGTGTGGGGGTGGGGGTAGAGGTGGCTTGTTTACCTCCAGGCCAGAACAGTTCTGGCGTTCGTTTCGAGGCGTGTTCATTATTTTCTTAACCGTTTTCCTCAGCCTCCGTGTTCACATCGATCTTCCCACAGGTTGCCCTCTCTCTCCCTCTCTCATTCCAGACCATAAGGCGGTAAGGGGAATTTGTCCCAAGAACACTTTACCTCAGTCCTCCCTTCATCCTTCACAATCACTTCAGAGCAAGGGGGCATCGCATTGAAGCCAAGTTGCGATGCGGCTTTAACATACAGCCAAACACATTTTTTAAGAAATAAAGAAAGCGAAATGTTTCTACTTGACTGTCAAGTGGAAATTATTATCAAGGACTTTTAGTTCGAAATTCCATGACAATGCTTTAACTCTTGTAGATACTATTTCCGTTAAGAGAAGTACTATCATCGATGTTAGTAACATGTCGTTCGGTGTCATATTTCGATTATGACCATAAGGTTCAGATGATATTATATATACCACAATCTGATCCTTTATATTATACTCTGTCCAAGCTAACTGTAGAGCAGGCAAACTAAATCAAGTCTCTGCGCAAGTAGTGACGCGAGATGGCTCAACCAATAAACACGTGAGAGGAACGGAATTGCGTCGAGTGGGGGAAAGCGACTGCCTTCCCAGCAGCGTGCACTGCTTCGCTCTGGCCACTCGATTTTCCTCGCTTCTCTGACGTTATGCGCGGCCTTGCTCCACAGTTAGCTGGGACAGACTATACCTATTGTTAGCTATCTTATAGCATGCCAATTGAAAACTATGTTAAAAAATCTCCGAGAAATGTAGAATCGGACACCTTATCGCTCACCCTACCTTTTTTGCATGGACTCTTTGGGGTGTGAGAGGGCGCGCGAGTGTGCGTGTTTTACATTTAAAATTCACTAAATCCACTCCAGACAAAAAATATCGATTTGCAAATAATAAAAGTAACACATTGAGTTCAGTTTTAAGTCCACTTTATGCACAGAGTGGCTAATTGGGACTGGACCTATGAGTCTCCACCGGCGATTAAACCGGGGACCCCTAAATTACAGGGCGATTAAATATGTACGATCGTTGGATATGTTACTGCACTACAGTGTATACTATGCACTGCTAACAACTATGTATTTCGTGAGCATGAGGATGCATGGCAAGTAGATGAAATATGTGAACCGACAAAGAGTGCAATCAAGAGTCTGAAGGTCACGTGGCGTCACCTAATGGATTGGATCTCATTTTTTATCTTTAGATTGCTCTATTTATGCAAAACATTTACTTAAGATAAACCTTTGCAAATAATAATGAACGTCCATGTCGGGACTCGAACCCAGATATTTCGATGGTGGCATCGTGAGTTGAGAGCTCAACTCCCTCCATCACCGAGGAAGCTCTTGTTTCAAGCGAAACACGTCGGCGACAAACATTTTCCGTTTGGGTTGTGTGCGACGCCCTTTCATTGCATACTTGCAAATGAGACGAAACACACCACTTTGAACACGATCTAACAGAACAATGGAACGCAATCTTTGACGTTCTCACAAACAGTAGCTTGTTCGTACTACATGCGTTTCAATCGCAATACAATTAGTCAGAACTTGTTCCATTGTATTTCAATCCATTACCTTCTATAAAAGAAATTCACTTTAACACATTCACTCCGTTTTCTTGGAAGTAGTGAACATTTTATGTTACTTTAGCTTTTGGCACGTCAATTTTGTACTACCTCTCTAAATTAGTTGTGACGATGAAGATTAATTATTTAATTAATTATTTAATGACTGTACGAAATACATGATCTCGTTTCTACAACCACGAAGGTCAGTCGAAATAGCGTGCATCGGGCAGTACATAAGTAATTTTATAAGTCATTATTTTAAAATATTGCCGGACCCCGTGGCGCAGTAAAATAAAATAAAAACAAGAAGCAAAGTAAAATAAAGCAAATCAAGCAATAAATTATTTTAAAATATTGAGTGCTTTCAGTAATATTTTGTATACAAGAGAAGCAGATGTAATTTAAATACCATAAGAGTGTAGGCATATTAGTATATTTGGAACTATACTTTGTCCCAGGAGTCTTTGGAGCAACACCTCTGAACGGCAGAGAAGGGGAGAAAGTCAGTGGGCGGAGAAAAGCAGTTCTTGCTGCCGCACACAGCTGGTAGCTGCAGTGGTGTTGCACCTTCCATGTAATCCCTTTTCCCTCTCACTTGTTCTTTGGTCTAGCCCTCTCGAGCCACTACTTGCGCAGAGAACTTGTTTTCGTTTGCTTGCTCCACAGACTACTGGGACAGAGTATATAATTTAGTTCCAGTCTCACTTAACCAATACACTATTAATGTTTGTGTTATATTGAGTAAATCAAAATTTAAAAGTTTTGTTGTCACGGTGATTAGAATGTCACAACAAATAGACCATTTTACAGTTTAAACTGGTCCCAATCCATTATATCTCGTGTCGTGGTGAAATACACACACTTGTACTGGCCAAAGCTCGAACCCAGAATCTTTTCAGCAGTAAGATCGTGTGTCTTAACACCCACAATCATCGAAGCATTCGGTTAATTTATCCAGCATTAAGCAGACTTTAGTAAAAATGTATAGTTTTATAAGAATCACACCTTCAATGTATTCTTAGTAATTTCACTTTGCTTTCCTTCAATCATAACAACTGGAAATTACTCATAAATAACCTTACTGGATTTTCCTTTTTTAATTTACATAAAACTTAATTTTATTCTTGATAAAAAATGTTGATTGTTGTTTTAGTGTATTGTTTCTGATAAAACTTATAGGTTAACTTCGTGACATATTTCTTTTATTTTTTTATATTTTTGATACTAAACGAAAGTCCGCAGCGTTCAAAATCTCCACCCGTTTTTCCGCAGAGTAACACGCATAGCGTGTTCCATAGAGACATGAACTTCCTGTTTCAACAATTTGATAACTTGAAAAAAGTCAAAATGGGAAGTGGAGGGGAATCTCGCTGAGTTGATAAAGAGCTCGTGTCATTTTCCTTTTATAAAAAGTCTGGTGCGAACATTTCGTCGATCAACATTGAGCCACGTGTTTAATTTAAGAATGCCTCGGCACTAATTACAATTCATTGCTCAATTAACATTTCTATTCGTTATTAAACAAGTAAAATATCTATCATGAATGGAATCACCCACCTTCTTTTTCTAAGCAGATGGGGATTTGGAAGTAGGTAACTCCGATAGTTTTCTTCCTAACCTCTGCTTTTTATACGGAAGTTATCGTTAAGCTGTGTGTGAAAAGAGGATTTTAACCCAAGGGAAAGTTTTATGTAGACTTCTTAGAACAGCCTTATACCTTGGAGAGTGCAAGAGAAAGAAATCCGAGGAAGATACAGTTATCTTTCTTAAACCATGAACACGGGCAAAGTTCAGAACTTTCGGCAATTCACATTAAAATTCATTGGCAATGAAAGGGATTGTGAGAATATCACCATTTCATGAACTTGTATATATTGAAAACACATATTCTGGTTTTGATGGAAGTTTTGAACATTCATATAGGCATGTTTCTTTTGAATCTACGATGTTTATATTATAGTAACTACTTTAAATATCTTCGTGGTTTGGAACCTACCTTAAACTACAAAATGTGTGTTTGTCTGTGTGTTTGTGTTTGTATTTATTTAGTATCACTCTTCTACCTCCTCATAGTGATTGCGATGATGAAGATGATGACAAGATGAAATACCCAGGTAGATGAACCAATATAAGGAAACAATCATGCTCTTACTAGGATTTGAACCCAGAATGTTCGGTAGCTGACACTGAGTCGAACAGTCGGAGTCTTTGACCACAGGGGAGTCTAGCTAAGGCTAACAAAATAAAATAACATGCAAATATGATTATTTATGCTATTTGAACCCCTTAAGATATTTGATTTGTTTGATGGTAAAATGGGTGTGGTCAAGATGAAAAGCAAGAGGTTAGTTTTCAGTCCCAAACGGGATGTAGGTTTTACATTTAAAAATAAACAAAAACACATAATTCTGCTTTGTCATTTCTAAGATAGAACTCTGAGTCCTTAGAGCACGGGGATAAACTTGAAGATTTTAAGACAGTACACTTCGCGAGCATAGACTCTTACTTAAATTGGCCTGGAAGAGATAATGATGAAAATAATAATAATAAATTTTCTTTATTACGCAGGCAACGTTTAGACTAGGTTTCTTTTTCCACCGAACCCTTGTAATGTTACAATCATTGAACTGCATATGGAACAGTGGCCTTCCCGATGGCGCAGTGGTAGCGTCATCGCCTTGTAATCATGGGGGCCTGGGTTCGATACCCGGTGGAGGTACATATAGTGGTTCGGATCCCACTTTAAACTGTAGGTCCAGTTCCGATTAATCTTACTGTATATAAAGTTGATTTAAACACCAAATCAATCATATGGAGCAGTAAGCTATATGTATAATGATACATATACACCCGAAAATAATACACAAAATTAAATGGATACACACATGTGAAACTTAAAATACAAAAAAACAATAATAATGATGATAACTGTAATAATAATAATGATTTCAACAACGACAACAACAACAACAACAACAACGTACAATTATATATAGTGAGTGACTTGATACCTTCAGTATGTGCCGCGACTTTGCCAATGTTCCAATAACAGAGATCGCACTTTGCATCGTTACCACATTTGTAGATATATGTTGGGTTGTAAGCTGTTTAAAAAATAAAATGTTAGCTTCCCATTCACTCTAATTACAAAACGGCAAGACATATTTATGAAGCATTACAGACAAAACAGAGTATTGAAATTTTATAGCTCGATGGTGTTTTGATTTTCAATTCATGGCTCTAGTGTGGAAATCCCTGAAGATAAACTAAGGCAACATAAAATGATTAAAGACCAGTAATACGTATAAGGAGAAATACTATTTTCATTACTTGCGTCAGTAGAAGTATATTTTATTGTTTCATTTTTTCCAGTTTGTATTTATTTCGATTTTCTTCCTCTTCAGACAATGAGGATGGCCTGCCCGACTCAAACCTGCAACCTTCGGTTGACGAGATCGTGAGGCCTCCACTCAACACAGCCACCGAGGAGGTTCATTTTCTCCATGCCTCCGTTTTGTTTGAATTTCCCGGCATTCACTACTTTAAATTTATATTATTCATTTTACGCTCGAGTAAGTTTCGTTTCGTCTAAATTCTGCCTTTCCCTCTCGTCCAGTTTCATTCCTTCATTGTTTCTTTTTTTTCTCATCCAATTGTATTTTTCAAGTAGCTGCAGCTAAACTATGTCAATACTTCTTTTATGCTTTCGTGAAACTGTAAGCTCGCCACTCTTTCGAAACGCGTGCCTGAGATTTATGTAGCGAGGAGCAATTAGTATTGATTTTGTTATTGTTCCAGTTCTCTCTCCTTGCAATTTATCTCACTCTTCTTTTCATCCTCTCTCGCTGCGTTTGTTTCTTTGGTTATTTACCCTCTTATTCAGTCTTCAGACTGACGGCCGTTACGTATGAGCCAAGAGCTCTTTGGAGGAAAACAGTTATTTTTAAACTGTTGATTACTTTTATAGGATGGACTTTCTTTCGCCAATGAAAATAAATAAAGAAAAGCCGTGTTTGAAATCGTTTGAGCCACAAAAGGACCACCACCTTTAAAAACATTGTGTTGTTTTTGCCGTACAAATATCATGTTCTCTTAAAATTAGTGTAAATTGGTTTAAATGGAAAAGCATGACAATGGTAGGTTTGCATTACTTTAAAATTTGCTTCATTTACATTTTTGTTATTTTATTTCGCAATCGTAGGCAAAAGAACAGATGCAATCTTTACACACTGTTCGTATCCAGAGCTTGTGGATTCAATCAACGATTTTCCCTCGGATGTTGCACATTACATTATATAAGCTACGCATAGGCCTTTGTAGAAGAAGAATGATTATTTCTAGTCAACCTATACGTAGAGGCCTCCATAACGTAACGCGTGCTACAAAGTCCAGAGAACCTTGGTTCTAATCTTGTTTAATAGTATTTTGTGGTTTCATCTCCATCGTCACAATACACCCAAAAAGTAGAAAAATCAACGTAAAATAACAACAAATGCATATTTGTACTTTCATTCGATTTCCTAAAATCAGTAACGTTTATTCGTTGACGTTATTTCAATAAAGTCTCACACATACATACACATTTCTCAATACGCCAGACCAAGTGTTCGGCACAAGGACTTCAATTTTTAAATTAGCTAATATTATTTGGCATTTTGCTTACTTAGCGTCGTTTTTTATGCCACGTATGGCTAAACACGGCGTTGAGGATGAAGGATCATTGATGAAGGGACACTCACAAAGAACACCCATCCGCAAGCCGGGACCCGAACCTAGAAAATTCAGAAATCTTTTCTTCTTAAATGTGCGTTTAATAAAGAAAAAAGTCATCATTGATTAAAGGGGAATTTTGGGAAAATTTCCAACGTTGGGAAACAAATAAAATAACCAATTTAATGTTTTGACTCTAAGTTATGGATCCACAAATTGAACACACTCGTGCTGATATTTACTGCTTCTCTGAAATTATTTAAACTTTACAAATCATTTTTTGTACGAGGGGGGCTGGAAAGTTCATGAAATCACCCAGAAGAAATAAAATTTGAAACACATCGTTGTAGCCATTAGAAAGAACATATATTGTAAACCTCTTATCCTGAATATGATCCTTTTGTCATTGTTATTTTTTTTTTGTTTCACGTTCAGTAAGAAGCGATGGACCTAAGGATATTTGAGAAGAATAAGCTTCGCAGTGTCATCAAGTTTTTCGTGTTGCAAGACAAATCCCCCATGAATATCCATAAAACTTTGCATGAGACTTTGGAGGAACATGCCCCAGGATATACAACAGTAGCCAATGGGGGATTCGTTTTAAGACTGGATATGATGAGACTGAAGATGAACTCCGCTCTTGCAGGCCTGCAAGTGCAGTGACCACGGAAAACTTTGACAAAGTGCCCGACATGATTATGGGGGATAGGCGCATATCCACCAAAACCATTGATGCGTATCTGGGGATATCGCGTGAGCGTGTGGGTGTCATAATATCAGAGTATCTGGACATGCGGAAGCTCAGTGCGAAATGGATCCCAAATGTCTGAATGCTGACCAGAAGAGAACACGGTTGCAGATGTCACGGGAGACCGTGCGCAAGTTTCAACACCCTGATGAATTTTTGCGCTGTCTGGTGACTGAAGATGAAACATGGATTCACCATTATGACCCACAGACTAAACAGCAATCCATGGAGTGGCACCACAGTCGGTCTCCTCGACCAAAAGAGTTCCGAATTCAAAAGTCAGCGGGGAAGGTTCTGGCATCGGTCTTTTGGGATAAGGACGGTGTCATCCTCATAAAATATCTTAAACAGGGTGAAACCATCAATGCTGCTGTTTATTCCCAATATTTGATTGAATTGAAGGCGGCTCTGAAGGAAAAACGTCGGGGAAAAGTGAGCCGTGGTGTCCAATTTCTCCAGGACAATGCGCCCTCGCACAAGGCCCATCAGACCATGCAATTGCTGGTGGATCTGGGCTTTACCTGTGTACCTCACCCACCCTATTCCCCTGATCTGGCCCCGCCCGACTATCACCTCTTTCCAAACCTCAAAAAAACATCTCAAGCGCACATATTTTTAGTCCGAAAAGGCACTGTTTGAGGAGGTGGAAAGCTGGTTTGCACAGCAGGACAAAACCTTTTATTTGAAAGTGTTACAAATGTTGAAACATCGATGTGAAACGTGTATTGAGCTTCGGGGGGATACGTTGAATAATGTATTAAAATTATTGTTCCAGCTGTATTTCTTCTGGGTGATTTCATGAACGTTCCAAACCCCCCCCCCCCTCGTAGTCTATCTCTTTCATTTTTCAGTTATTAACTTTTCAAAATACGTGCTATCAATGTATTTTATTTCCTATTAAGAAGAAACTTTACATTCTAAAAACTATCCGCCAGTATTTTTGTTAAGTGAGAGTTAAAAAATGCAATATAACTGGTGGTTCTAGTCTTTCACGTTTCCATTTAAACATCCTGGATATACCTGCCTATCCACTATATAATATTATCAAAAATTTCCATCACAGAAATTGGAGATTTGGTCTGTTTTTTAATGAAATGTGTGTGTGTGTGTATATATATATATACATATATATATATACACACACACACACAATCACAATCACAATATATATATATATATATACACACACACACACAAAATCACAATTTGTGTCTTTCTAAGTGGAAGCAGTAGAATATACTACTTCCTGCAGTCGATAATTTAAGCAAAACTTTATTTCATTCGCATGATAGTAGGTATGTGTCTGATTTAAGTATTTTTCTGAACTGGGATTTAGCTTAAACTGGAAGTTCAAAGCAATAGAAAAGAACACGGAATTTCTTTTCGTTTCCGTCTCCTAATTTTTATCTTTAAAAAAAGAGACTTACCAATAAAACCAGAACTAGCGAGGGAACAAAGAAGTTGCTCTAAGGCCTACTTGTGTTGTCTTCGTTTCTCTCTTGTGAACTTTTTAAATTTTACGATGGAACAAATTGCATTCACCTGACTCAGACAGAAGACCGAAAAAAGAAAACCTGCTTTCCTTTCGAAATAAAGACCCGCCATCTTCTGAAGTAGGGCGTGTGATCAGAAGCGTACAAGCTGTCAATAATTTCCTTAAGGGTTCCAGCAAATCAATACTGGTTTCTTGGTGTTGGAGAATTTAGTGCACCCAAATATACCAGGTAGAAAACGCAGGTATTAAAGGAAAGAGTCCACAATATTTTTTTTCAACCAACGTTCTCTGCGTTATAGCTTAAAGATAATATATTTGCCACAATATATTACAAAAGGAGGATAAGTTCGAAGTATGCATAAAATATTTATGTTTGTAAATGCAATACATTTATGCAAACCATTCTTCGATTTACAATACTTTTGTAGCACTAAAATATCAAAACTTGGATTCGTACCTGGAACCTTAGGATACGAAACAGCGAAGACCGCTCAACGGATTTGGCCAGTGAAGTGGCAGTATAGTTTGTAGAATGTGTATAAAATATAAACATTACAGGTTCCAAGAAAAGAAGAAATAATTTCATTAATATGTTTCGAAGTTATACGTCAATGAGTTAATGTTATGATATCTGTACTATTTGTTGTAGGAACATTGTAAGCGTAGCTGATTGAATTCAAGTCTTGATTTTTGGTAATCAGTGCTTGGCGTAGGACTTAAGGAGATTTCACACGTGTCGCTTCAGGATTTTACCAATTTAACACAGGCTTGTGCGTTCGTGGTGTGAAACGTTGCTGTGGATTCGTTCGTTCCCAAGCGACATGTGTCTCTTGTCGCTTCGGTCTGAAATCTCCCTGAAACTAGAGCTTTAATTCTAATAGCAGAACATTACTTTCAGGTTTTAGATATCATTATTGTCAGTTTTTAAGTGTCTCATAGAAAAAACTTGGTTGCTGAGAGATGTGGAAATCAGAAATGGATGAGACATGGAAGGTGGGGAGGGTGCTCGTCCGACCAACAATCTTGAAAGATGCATCATATATGTTCATGATAGTACATAAATATGCACCATGCCCCTTCGATAATCAAGAGTAAGCAACAATTATGTTCAAAAAGTGTACACATTTTCAAATATAAAATAACGCTGTTACGAATTTGTGAGTGTGAAAAACTTAGGCTTTAAATTAAATCAGCGCTATAGGTATTTTCTACTCTTACGGCGGCCGATCCTCATGCTGGCAATGGAAGTTGGGAGCGGGGAAGCGACCAATCTAGCGCGATAAGAAACTCAGCAGCCTGTAGAACAAGGTGCACGTAGTACTTCCTCCCGGCGCGTCGTAACTCTCGGCGCCATCCCCGCTCCCTACTACCCTTGCCAGCATGAGGACCGGCCGCCGTAAAAGTAGAAAAACCTATAATGGTGTTGAGAAATGTAGTATTTCAAGCACTAAGACTTCCAAAACTTAAACATGTTCTTAATGCTCTCCATGTTACAAGATTCATTCAGTTAGATATATTCCGTCAATTATGTCTGCGTTAATTGTGATCTTTCCTTGCACGCGGGCCTGATTCTCTAATGTCAGATCTCCAGGAGAAAGTGAGGACGATTTTTCTCGTAGTTTTTTTAAAATTATAGTTGACTGTTAATAGGATAAATTAAGCACAGTAGCCTTGCTTACTTTCTAGAACGAAAAGTAGAAAATAGTAACAGGAAACGGTTTTAAAATATTCGTAAAAGAGGCCATGCATACAATTATGACCAAGGCACATGCCATTAAACTTGAAGACCTTAAATTCGCACCTTGAAACTTGAAAGTGCAATGTGTCTGAGTAGTAGTTAGCAACGCCTCTCCTCTTCAAAGGGTCAAGCTGCAGGCAACGTTGCTAATGGGACCATCAACGCAACATCTTATTCGACACCACTGGAGTAATACCACAGAACGAGACAGATGACTCGTGAATGATAACGTGGCTGCATGATGGAGTTCGTGTACGTTTCACCTTATCTAAACGTAACATTTTCTGGCCCCGGTGATTTGGCAGAAATTGTCCGACATTTCTGGTGCCATTATCATGTCCAACACGCACTGCTGATATTGTCACTCTGGATAACTCGTTGTGTTTTATCATCTAGGAACAAGTGTCGAAACGACGTTGTGAAAATTGCTAGGAGAGTGAGAAGCACGGCTTACGACCATCACCCAAACAGTTATTACAAAACTTTTCAAATGCTGAACGGTAGCACAGGAGACTATATTTTTGACCAAGACACACAGCTACACTCTGTCCCGGGAATCTCTGGAGCGAGCGAAAGAAAGAAAGTTTCTACGTAAAGCGACTCCAGAGGAATCGACTAATGAACGCGTGCGAGGGAACGGGATTGCGTGGAGGGGGAAAGCGACTGCAGTTAACAGCCTTTCCAGCTGCGTGTACTGCTTCGCTCCGCCCACTCACTTTCTCCCCTACTCTGCCTTCTTCGCGGCCTTGCTCCACAGATTCCCTGGGTAGAGTACAGGGATATGGTAACATCTTGCTTATACTAATTGCAAACTTTGTAGCCAAAACAGATTCACAGACGAAGAGCAAAAGCAGTTTTATTTGAATCCTGCATAATATAACATCATAAGAAAATGGCATAACTGATATTACAGAATGGTTGGTAGTAGGGCTTTAGCAGTTTGTCAAGTGTTGGGAATTGTTTTCTATTATCATCTTATATGGTTTTAAAAATTATAGCTTTGAATTTCACAACCTCCGTTGGTTTCCGGTTAGTTTAAAGTGCCTTGAAACGAAACAATCTTGGGTTAGAATTCATATACGATGTGATTTTCCGTCTCCGTCGCCAGCTTCATGATCACCATCAGACTTCATCCACAATCGATGGTGTAAATGGTGTAAATAGTGCAAATATTTCATTCACTTCATTAGAACAATTGCAAAATTTGGAATACAAGAGAACTTTAATCTCAGATGTTTCTTTCCTTTTTTCTTTCTTGTTTATATTTATTTTTCAATAAAGAAAACTATAAGCTATGAAAATGGTTTATCTGACTTAAATGTATTTGTATTCTTATCAATCACTTCTGCCCTCGATGTGTAGCTCTTAGTAGTAGCTCTCTGGTTCTTCCTGCGTCCAATTTATTATTACATCATCGTTCATTCTCATCGCCTAGTCAACATATAGGTGTAGAAAAGTGAGAAATGTCAAAGTACACAAGATAGTACATTAACATTGCAATCTGACAAGAAATTACATAATATTTGCGCACCAGAGAGATTATATGTTGCATTCCAATTAAGTATTTCAACTTACGAAGGTGTTGATTGAATTGACGTTTCTTAAGTTCACTTTATGCAAGGATAGACTAACCGGGACTGGACCTACAGTTTAAGTAGGATCCGAACCACCGTGCCTCAACCGGGTATCGAACCCGGGACCCCTTGATTACAAGGTAACAACATTAACAGTTGGTGTTTTAAGTCCACTTTATGCACAGTAAGGCTAATCGGGACTGGACCTACAGTTTAAAGTGGAATCCGAACCACTTGTGCCTCCACCGGGTATCGAACCCGGGACCCCTTGATTACAAGGCGAGGACGCTACCACTGCGCCATCTGGGAGGCCCGAACAACATTAACACTACGCCATCTTGGAGGCCTTACGAAGATGTGTATGCAGTTATTTTAGGTAAAAAAGTAAAAATTATTTGTCTTATTTGAAAACAATGAATCGTTTAATGTTAAAAATATGCTGACAATAAACAAGAAGTCTTAATTTTATTTATTGAATACATTTGCACACTATCGGCAGTGGACAATAAGGAAACGTATACCATTAGAAAATTGGAACCATTCATTAAATTTCTGAAATTACGAGATAAATTGGGTAAAAGAGAAGAGTTTCAACTTGAACGTCATCAACCGGATCTGTGAAAGCAAGCTCCTTCCTTTGTTCGCTGAAACAACTACAGTTTTCTTTCTCTCCTGCCATTGTCCACGTCAGTTGGAAGTTCATGAATAGGCTTCGATAAGATCAATGAAAGTGTATTGACGCTGATACCGCCAATTTTCCCTTACACCTGGTGCAATCTGAAGTAAATAATTACCTCACTCATCCCTCTTCTGAGAACGGAGACAAGAAAGATGAGAGGAGGAGGAGCTCGCTTGCCAAGACACACCTATAATGGCTGTCCCGCTGGGACCTGGCCATCTATTTTGCCCTGATGTCATAAGGCCTTTTCAAGGCAACCTAAGCAGCAAATCACTCACTCGTTTCTCTTGTCAAATGTCTTTTCCTTATAACAATAATAGCGTTCAAGAGAAGGAAATGAACGATGGATTTGTGAAACTGAGCTTCCATGGGGCTGAGATGTAAAATATAATCCTTGTGAAATTTTTATATCGTATTTACTCTGGAAAACAATTGTAATAGAAAGTCTTTATTAAAAACTAAGAATCCGATTGGAAATTTGTTTGCACTAAATGGAATGATTTGAAATGAATGTAAATATGTTAACAAGAACTGATTAAACACTGAAGAGGACCTTGATGGGAAGATGCAAATTTTACATCTTGCTATCTTGCTATCAAAATAATGTTCGCTTTTTCTTGTGTAAAGAAAAACTCGGTTGATGATATTTTCTTATTCTACTATTTGAAAATAAGACCCACGCCATAGAGCACTTATGTTACAGATATGAAGCAATTACGTCCGTATGTTTAATGAAAACAAGACTGCGCATTCCAGAAATTTAAACGATACGTTGTGTGTTGTGTGAATTGATTGATTTAGTTTATTTTACTTTGCTTTTCTGCCACTTTTGGCTAATGTGCGATAAGTGATGACATGATGAAATTGATGGATGGACACTCACAAACACCCATGCTCAGGCTGGGAATCGAACCCGGGACACCTGGCGTCGTAGCTCGATGTGCTAACCACTCCGCCACGGGGGGCTTCTTTGTTGCGTGAATTGTTTCTAAGTTTACATTAATATATTTAATACATAAAAAAGATAAAATTTGTACATTTTACACTTGCTCGTTTCAGGATTTCCGAATCTCTAAATTATTGTTATAGACATTCGAAAACAATCCGGTTTTGTCTTAGTAATCACAGTTATGTTGTAAGTACACATTTACATATTAATTGCACGTAAAAACATCTGAATTTATGAAGCTGCATGGATATATTATGCAATATATTAAATTTATCTTACACTTATCCGAAGAAATATTGTAAATACATTCCTCTATGTGTCACTGTACTGATACTCATTTGAATGTCAACAGAATTTTTCTACTGTGTTTTTGATCGCTACATGTACTTTCCGTGGTGAATCCAAAACTTCCCATATGTAAATGTATTTTACTACATTCCACTCTTTACTATGGTCTAATAATTTTGAACTTCAATTTTGAAACAAGTAGTGAGTTGCAAATTTTAGCGGCTCGGGAACAAAACGTGATAAGTGATAACCAACATTGTTCATATTTGACTTAAAGCCGACTCGGTGGCCGAGTGCATTATATGATCGACTGTCAGTCAATCTCGCCAGTGAAATTCTCTGGTTCGAAACCCGGCTTTATGGGTAGGGTACCACAACACTTGAGGCTATTTGCTCCCGTATAAAACCTCAATATGATTCAACCATGGACATTAAAGCCAGATGTTGTTTTTATGTAGGGACCAACTTATAAGAATCTCATCATTATAAATTGTATGATATCCCATCAAGGGATAGGGTGTTGCCATTAACACCGACATAGCTTCTGAATGACACACCAATCAGAAGAACTTTATAAATTGTTTTTATTACCGTTTAGGACCCGATTCAACTCTATTAACAATGAAAAACACATTTTTAAAAAAAAAAAAATCTGCATGGAGTCTCGCAGTACAGATTCAGGGTTGCCACTGACATTTAGTTTTTACTAACTTGTAGCACTCTGAAAGGTGTGGAAGCATTCAGGAAGAAATGTCTTATCTCCCAGTTACATTTACCATCCCTGCATATGTTGTTTATCCTATTTTATGATTTTGCGATCAAGATAAGACTCAAAACTCAGTATTCACAATCAAGTGGGTAGCCCTTATCTTGGTCGAGTACACACCCTGCGGGTAGCCTACTAATGCTTTTAATACAACGTTCGACAGGAAAAACAAATGAAATTTGCAACCTTGAAACAATTCGGTGTGCTTGCGTACCTATTGTAAAAGTGCGCTTTTCGAGGGCTCGCAGTGTCGAAAGAAGGAAAAATGTTATCAAGAGAAGATATTCGCGTTGAAGTCCTCTAGAATCTATGGAAGTTCATCTGTAACGTACGGTGACGGGAAGTGGCGAGAAATGAAAATACGGACTCAAAAACCGAAAGTATGTGGGTTACAGCAATGTGCCTGCCATCTCGTTCTCTTTCCTTCTTAATTTGGAAAATTAAGCTGGTGTACGTGAACCGTCACTCTGACACGTAACTGGTGTCGTTTGCTCCTCAGGCCTTTCCATCATTACATCTGTTATCGTACATATAAAACTATGTCAGATGATTAACCTCACCTTACGACAGCAAAGTATCACACATCGGGATGAGGCTTATCCTTCCATCCTTTCGCAAAAAGAGAAGGGGAGAGGGGGTGGACGGGTGGATGTGGGGAAGAGTGAATCTCTCCAGGCTTTATATATCGCGTTTATCTCGGTCGACGACAACTGCGGTGCCTGATTTACTCCAAGTCCCCCCCAAGGACGCCTTATCGCTCCGCTGGGTCCTGTAATTTCCAGTAATGACAGGAAGTACGTCGGGGCCGGAAGTGGAGGAGCTTCAAACGTAACGGCCATTTTCGTAGCCTATCTTCCAGGCGAGAAGCACCCAGAATTCCGATATCAGATTATGCTAAAGATCGAAAGCAAATGAATATTTACCGACGACCTAAGACGTGGTGGAATGACGTCGAGCGAAAACTTCTTACGCTGCTTCTTCCCCCCCCCCCTCCATAATTCTCCCCGAGTCCTCGACTCTGCTGGCACTTTATGCCCTGGCTCGGTTACTTCATAATTACTTCCTTAAATTTCCCCCCATATTATACTCATTTGGTTGTGTTGTCCTTCTCGTTGCCCAGTGTCTTTCCTACTGACTTCTTCTCGGCGAGATTCTTAATCAAGCTCGTTCCTGCGATCTTAATTTCTGGGTTAATCCTCTGAGTGAAGTTATACTTGAAGTTTTATCATGTGCCACAGTCTGTAAATTTCTGAACGTATTCTATGTTGTAGATCGGAAGACTTTCATAAGTCTAACTAAGACATTGCACACTTTTAATTACGAAAGTATATATATTATTGTATGCACATTCAAATTTCATAATTACACATGAGGCAATTATTCAAAGCTGTGAAGTTAATAGAATCTTCAGATTTCAAGACATGAATTTCGAAGAAAATTTTCAGATTTTAAACTACAGTATTAGGTGTCAAAATATATTAGTTTATTTTTATCAAAGTAGTCCCCCTCAAATTAATAATAAAAGCGATTATTATAGAAAGTGCATTTAAAAACGTTGCATTGTGAAATGTCATTCATTGGTTTCCATGCGTCATACAGCAATAATACCAAATGACAAATTGCTTTGAAATATACAGTGTATTTACTTAATTCGTTTGGTTAAAACAATCATTGATCATCCCAGCAGTGCATTGTTATAAAGTTCTAATATGCTAAAATTAAGCTTCTATTTGGGGAAGAAAACGTGTATATTTGTCCCACACCGTGGCCTTGCGGTCTAAGGGTTCTGACTACGGGATGCGCGCTGGTTCGAGACTTCTGGTGGGAAGAGTAACAACTTTTCTCCGGAAATTTGAGAACCGGTAACCACCCACCATCGTGAGGAAATTAAGGAGCTACGAATGAGTAGCGTAATCTGGATATGGGAACCTGTAACAACTGGGGGTTCGTCGTGCTGACCACGCGGTACCCTGTAACTGGTTGGATGTTCGCTCACCTCTGCTGAGGCATGTGAGAGTGAGGCCAGCAGTCTGTATGTAGGCCGTGGCCCTCAAGGGCTGTTGCGTCACAGGTTATTATTAAAGTATGTGTATTTGTTAAGATTGCGAACAAGGCAGTGAATATGCATCCATAAAGAAATAATTGTTATCTACAACATTATTCCTACGTTTCATTGCACATTCAGTTGTCATTTTACAAAGACCTTGCTTATTGAAATTATACTAAAAAAACTGTACTTACAGTACTATCAAAGTGCACTTCTTAAATTTTTATTTATATCATATCATTCTACTTATGTTTTATAGTATTACATTCACGCAACGTAATATTTGATTTGGGAAGCTGCAATCAAAGGCAATAAGCATGTCAAGTTTCATCAGTTTATGATACAGAGTCGTTCATGATAATATACTCTCCATAATAGCATTTCATGTGGTGTAGTTCCTGTCAATACCTAAGGACATACGGTTGCAAACGAGATAAAAGGCTGTATTCGAGTGGGTCATTTAACTGCGTAAACGATGCAAATTGACGGCTCTAATTCATGCTACATACGCGAATTGGCTCCGTAATTTAATTATTCCGTCCAGGAGATGGACGTTTAGAAACCAGAATATCGGCAAGAATGTTACGATCGAATATTTTGGAAAGCACAGCTCCATGTGTAGAAGTGTTGAATGAATTTACGAAAACATTTGTATATATTTCTAAGTTTCTTCTAAAATAATCAAATTAATTTGAAGAAAATTTAGATGACATTCTTTGCAATATCAATTTGATACAAATTAGTTACGTAGCCAGGGGGACTCGTGGGAAAAAATCCCACCTAAATCCTACAAATATAATATAAATAGTGCATCGTGGTAATTAATTTTACTTCCTTAGCAGGATTAAATATATACATATGTTGTAATGTGCTGAGAAATTCATATTCAGGGCTTCTACCCCCCACTTTTTCGGCTTTAGATGGCAGCTGCTGATAAGGGGTGATCCCCCCCCTCGAAATAAAATTATGACTATGTGCATGTGCAAATGGAAAAGTCTAGGAAAGTCCTTTCACTGAGAAAACTAAGGTTATATCAAAATGTTCTCTCTAAACACATAGTCTAAAAAATTCTATTGCATAAATACATGTAGTATAAGTTCGGTGGCAAATGTTAGTGAATAAAATATTGATTGCCTCATTCTTTCTATTTTTAGGTAAGTCATTAGAGATGAACGCCATCTGTGTCTGACATGTTCCTGATTGGGTGTTACGTGAGTATATCAAACCCTGTCGATTTAAAAGTTTGTATGGGCACAGTGCGCTATTCATGCAATAAGCTGAATTAATTGCTTTGCGTCTCATTTTATGTGGGTGCCTTAGGCGTGAATAACCCGTGTTCGGCTCTATTCAAAGACGGAGATATTGTGCGTTATGTAAATGATTTAGCTTCTATAAACTAAATAAAGCTGGGTGTAACAAGGAGATGAGCATTATGTTTACATCCCATGTTATTGTTCCCACTAGTTGCACATATTGTGGCAGAAAACTCATCACATTATAAACTGAAATAAGTAAATTTGATGCCTTGAAAATTCTTTTTAAAAGTATGTCAAAAGTATTTAAGAAGACTATCTTATTAATTACGGCATTTGCAATACAATCAGTAGAGTTTTCATAATTTTCCGTGTTAAACAGCGGGCTTGTACTCACGAGTAGGGACCTGGAAAATTCTCGAGCGCAAATTTCGCTTAAAGTTAAAATTATAGTTTTTAAAAGTTTATATGGCTCTTACAAGTCTAAAGATATATGCTAAAGTGAAAATGTTCAATGTTCATCAATTTTCATGAATGTTTTTATGCAAGAATTTTGCCATACAATGCAAATTGTTTTCTGCAACAATAAAAATAATTAAATAAATTGGCAAAAAAAAAGTCGATTTGAAAAGTATTTGCGGAAAATTTGCATTGTGTGATACAATTCTTGCATAAAAACATTCACTAAAATTGATGAACATTGAACATTTTTCCTTTAGCATATATTATCTTTAGACTTGTAAGAGCGAAATAAACTTATAAAAACTATAATTTTAACTTTAAGCAAAATTTGCGCGCGAGAATTACAAGGCGGGGTGAATGATGGAAAGAATTTTATGAGCCCGGGGGGGGGGATGCAACACAAAGGAATGACTCTGTCCAGATAGGTAGTTGATCTAGGTACAGATTTCATGTCCAGGGTAGAGCACGAGATTTCCAGTTATGTTTATATATTTGTTTCTATGGTTACTTTACGCCGCTCTTCTTCCATACTTGGCTAATGGAGAAGAGTTCCTATTATGTTTGTTCTTTCATTTATTTTGTCTAATCGTCCCTTCATCCACATCGTCGCGATTAAGATAGACCAGAAAGGCAATATTAATTATCAAAAATATGAATAAAAGTTACCAGGAACTCTAATATTAGTACTGTATCTTTCGTATTTTCCTCTTGTAATCAAGAAATTTTGTTGTTCTCCTTTGATGGAAAGGTATGAAAGGTAAAATATCATTGAATTGTGCCTTGAAGGCTTGTTTGGATTATTTATTTATTTATTTATTTATACATACTCCCCATAACAGAGCTATTGCTCCACTTACAACGGGGGCTTACAAGTAAATAAACTATGGTACATAATATCCATATACATAAACATAATATTAACATATACATAAACACAAATATTAACATATACAAACACATAAACCAATTGCATATACACAAATAATTAAATGATATTAATGCCTATTTTCAGTTTGTGTTATATTATATTGTATTATAAAATTATATTTAGCATTGATAAAATAACTAAAAATATAAAATTACAATTTTTTAGACAAAATACTAATTATGAATAAATTGTTTAATGACAGATAAATATCTCTCGTAGGACATAGCAAAATCAATATTAACATTATTTTGTATTAGTACATTATGAGCTTTACATATTTGAACCATTACTGAATTCTGATGTACAATATTTTTAGAATTAACCAAAGAAAATGGCAAATAAGAACGCAACGTTCTAGGTTTAATTGTGAATCCTATCAACTGAAGACAATCTTGAGCATCAATTAAGTTATTTATAAATTTATAAAGTAAAATATGTTTGGCTAGTTCTCTTCTTGATTGTAATGAAGAGAACCCAAATTCAGATAAAATAGTATTATAGGATATTCTTTCTAAATATGAAGATCTTTTAAATTTTTTGTAATATAAATATCTTACGAACTTATTCTGAACATTTTCAATTAAATCACGGTAGCATTGAAAATAAGGATCCCAGATGACACTAACATACTCTAACTTACTTCTTAATATCGAATTGTATATTGAAGCAATAGCTTGAATATTATTAATTTCTCTGGTAGTTCTAAATATAAAGCCTAAAATTCTAAATGCATCCGATACTAATGTTTGTACGTGCTCTCTGTAAGTAAGCCTTGAGTCGAGTAAAAGTCCCAAATCCTTTATAAGTTTAACTCTATTTAAAACTATTCCATTCATAGTATAGTTATGAGTATAAGATAAGTTATGTCTGCTAAACGTAATAGTTCTGCATTTACTTATATTAAAATCTAACCTATTGGTGACACTCCACTGAAAGCAATTGTTTATATCTTTCTGTAATTGCGCTAAATCACTTATATTTGTAATGGATTTAAATATTTTTAGGTCATCAGCATATAGCAGATAATTAGAATTTTTTATAACAGAGGATAAATCATTAATAAATATTATAAAAAGTAAGGGACCCAAGTTTGAGCCTTGCGGAACACCAGATGTAACATTATATAAAGGGGATGATTCAAAATTGTAGGTGACATAGAATTTCCTATTTTTTAAATACGATGCTATTAATTTTAATAATGGAAACGAAAAACCGAAATTTGCTAACTTATATATTAATATATCATGATCTAACTTATCAAAAGCTTTAGCAAAATCTGTATAAATAGTATCAACAGAGTAACCATTGTTAAATGAGTCTGCCAAAAATTGGGTAAATGAGATAAGATTAGTTAAGGTTGATCTTTTGGATATAAAACCATGCTGATGGTGAGTTATATACGGTTTAACATGATAACAAATTCTATTATATAAAATGTGTTCAAAAATTTTTGCTGGTGTTGAAATTAAAGATATAGGCCTATAATTGATGATTTCCTTGGCGTTACCAGATTTTGGTATAGGAGTTACTTTACTTATTTTCCACCTATCGGGGAAAATTTGGGTGGTTATAATCAGATTAAATATGGTGCATAGAGGAAACAATAAGCAATCAGTACATCCTTTAAATATGTAAACGGGTATACTATCTGGACCACTAGCTTTCTTCGATTTCAATTTTCTAATAGAAGTTTTACATTCAGATTCAGTAATACTATCTAATACTAATGGTTGATTTACTATCATAGGTACTTCACTGGGAATTGAGTAAGTTGGAATAGAATCATTAAAAACGCTCTTAAAGAATTGCGCAAAACCATTAGCTATATCTTTGTTATTGTCAAGTGATACTCCATTATAGGTTAAACTACACTGATTATTAGTTGATTTCTTTTTACCTTTAATATAACTCCAAAAAGACCTAGGATTATTTTTTATGGATTCTTCAGAATTCTTTATGTAAATCTTGTAAGCTTTGGTTATCATAGATTTTGATTTTCTGCGTAATTCAACAAATTTCTTCTGGTTATATTCTGACAATTTACGTCTATGTCTATAATACTCTTTATATTTAAGTAATCTTATAATATCCAGTGTAAACCAAGGCGGGTACGATTTTCTCTTATTACGCTTCCTTATGGGTACATTATTACCAATAATTTTATCTAAAATTTCATAAAAGTAGTCCAATGCTACGTTGGGATTCTTAAATAATGTTAAAGGATGCCAATCAGTTTGATTAAGATTTCTATATATATTGAAAAAATCGGCATTACGGTAATCATATGTATAAATAGAACTTGACTTAACATTATGAATAGTTTTGTCATAAAAGCGGTGGACTTGAAGTAATAAGGGAGGATGATGAGCATCAGAGCTTAGAAGAGGGAAGGAGTTATGATTAACCACGACATTGTTAGACAAGTTGGTCAGTACCAAATCCAACGTTTTTCCGTTGTTATTTTTTACATTATTTATACTTTGTAATTCCAGTAAACTTAAAAATCTAAATAATGTTAAGGAAAGAGGACAACCATTTTCTAAGTCGTAATTAGAATCTACAATTTCTGGAATATTAAAATCTCCTACAATAATCAAACCACAAGAATGTATATTACATAGCTCTTCCATTCTGGTAAAAAACATATTGTAAATTTGTAATTTAGTATTAGGTGGAAAATAAACTGTAACCACTATAATGGAAGAAACATTAGTTATTATCTTAACACAAACAGTCTGAATATTTTCTATAGTTATTTCAATGTTCTTGGTCCTCAGAGTACTCTTTACTGCAATTAATGCGCCACCACCTCTTCTATGTAACCGATCTTGCCTAAATACAGCATAGCGAGTATCAATAAATTCACAGTTGTTAATAACATTGGAAAGCCAAGTTTCTGTAAAAACAATTACATCATAGTTTTCATTTAGAATACTTAGATATACATCATTAAGCTTAGTATTAATACCTCTTACATTTTGATAGTATAAATTCAATTCATTATGTGATTCATTATAATCCATGACTCAACTCACCATGATTACATAATATTTTGTATATCTGTTTCAGTTTTTATTACAAAAACTTGCCTGTCATTTGGGGTCTTTCTTAAACGAATAGAACCAGAATTATCAATCCAAAGATAGGCATAGTTTTTTTCTCTTTGTAATTTCCTAGCTTGGCCGAAAATAGTTTTTCTATATGGAGTAAGGCTATGATTAATATATATTGGCTGATTATTCGTAAACCCCAGATGATTTGTATTTAAATTTCTTTTTACCTTGCGTTTTTCAATCATTTTATCCTTATCAACTCTTCTTACAAACTTTACAATTATACCCGGAGAATTATGATTGCTAGAATTCTTAAGCCTATGACATACGTCTATCATTTCCTCTTTAATTTCCAAATCAAGAGCCCTACCAACATCCATAACAGTTTGATAAACATTTTCGTTAGATTTTCCTGGAATACCAATAATTTCCAATGCATTCCTTCTGCTATATTGTTCCAATTCATCAAGTTGAACTTTAGTGTTTTTTAATTCTTGTTTCAACTCGGTATTCTCCTTTTTCAGTTCTTCGATGTGGGCGAGGCAGGCATTGATTTTGTCCGACTGGGATTTTATTAGACTAGAATTATCATCCATTTTTACATGTAACATTTCTAATGATTTACCAAGTTCAATTTCCGTCTCCTTAGTTGTTTTTTTAACATTAATAAGTTCTTCCTTTAACTCTTTCACGGAATCGAAAATGTTTTGCAAAGAGGGAACACCTTCTACTAAAGGTTCTTCAGAATGCATAGATCGTCTTTTTTTAGAGTTGCATGATTTACACTTCCATGGTCGATTTTCAGATTTATAAAACTCCAGATCGGTTTCATTAATGTTCACACATTTAATATGCCATAGCTTGGAACAGTCAGTACATGCTATTTTGGCGTTAACATCATTCCGAGGAACTGGTTTATTACACTCACCACAATTGCTCATTCTTTACGTATTATTAGAACAAACACACAGCACAGTAAATGTCTATATGGACAGTAACTGAGCACCCACTAAAGCACAAGGAGGTGATAGTCTGTGAACTCCGATGCAAATGAATTGGCAACACTGATAACAAGTGAATGTTTGTTTATCAAAACAGTTCAACGAAAAAATCAAATTTTACGTTCATAGCTCATTGAATATGCACTTATATTGACTTTTAAGTAAATGTCAATAAACTTAGTATACTTACATAACAAGTCTCAGCAATATATAGTCTTCAGTTGCCTGTTGTAGTATTAAAAATAGAATTTCATCGGAGCACACACCTTATTCACCTATCACATTCTCGCCATGTTTTATATGAAGGTAGGAATCCATGCAATCTCGATCCTTGCCGTACTGGAGGGGATGAGATCAGCACCATGCTTCGACAGCTTTTAACTTCCAGGTGTCTATTGATGAGAGGCTGAAGTCGCTTACGCATTGGCGTTAAAGGAGATATCATCCAGCACGGAAATCGAACCCGAGTCTCCCACGTTGCAATCAGACGCTCTACCGACTGCATCACCGAGGCTCTTTGATATTACACCCAAAGCATTGCTGAAGTGATTTTCTTCGGAGACCTAGAAACCACTTCTATTTCAATAAAAATTATGATCAACGCATATGTAGTAATATTCAACTAGACGATCACATGGGAAGTTGCCATTGTTCTGGAAATGTTTTGTTGCACATGGTCCTGATGAATGGCAATAGAAGGGTGCGAGAGAGACAGAGAGAGAGAGAAAGCGCTTGCACATTATATTCTGTATGCAAGCCTTTGTCCACTGCACAATAGTTCAAGAGGGGGAGAGAACCATTATTGTGGAAGTTTTAGAATCAAAAACACCAGTGTCGTAACCTCACTTAACGTGCAGCCAATGAAAATAGAAGAGTGCTTAGGACACCGTATTAGTGATGTTTATGACCGTAAAAGCACACATATTCAAAAGTTATTGCGATAAATTTGTTTTTTCTTCCTCCCCATTTAAATATACAAAGTCTCTCCAATTCAAAGAAGATTACGTTTGGAAATTAAATATAATCCTAATTGAGTGTGTTAGAACAGAAATAGGAAGACCAAAATATGTTGTTTTGTATTACAAAGTGCATTGAGATTTGAAAATGCCAACCCATTTTTTAATGTAAAAATTTCCCTCTAGGAAAGAAATTACTTCAAAATGTAAGATTCTATCTAGTATTTTGTTATTAAGGACGAGGGTCTGCTGAGATAATTGAAATATTTTATATTACATATTGACCTGTGATGTTTAAATTCAGACAGAACATTTCTCGATGTGCTTTCATAGTGAACATAAATCCGGACCCTTTGATTATAAACTATAAATTGGTATTTTTTATAAAATGTGACCCAGTACTCTTGTGCGTATTAAAGTGATACAGAATTTCATTCATGAAGCAACATTCCTAATTTATCAATAGAAAATTCCAATCTGCGATCACCTCCGAGAGGAAATAATTTTCTTCTCGCTCTCCGTCTTTTCAAGTTAAATCAGAAAAGAATATTCTTTTCCAGCTCTGAGTGTAATGCGACGCTAGGTTGCTGTGTCTTGAATCAGTTCTACGTGATGTAGGGCGGGCTGAGAGGATTAGACTAGTCGGAAAACAGAACCTGAACTAAGAGCAAAGCACGTCTTCTTCAAACACACTCAAGAGAGCTCATATATACTTGATCCTGACATATGTTGACACTCTCACGGTCAAAGTTGACACAAGACCTACATTGCGCTTCCTTTGATTGTACAGGTTTCAAGTTCATTGCCAATATTCGTTTGTTTATTTTCCTAAATACTTCCAGTAACTCGGAATGAACGCATGTGCTTCGATTTCGTTAGGCGTGACTTAATGAATCCGCACACCATACATGAGTTGCGAGTTTCCTCGTTAAATAGTTTTAAGGCCACGTGAGCAGTGGAGCCAATAGACGATTTATTTAGAAATTCGATAGGGATGGGTGGATTTCAAACATCTGAATTTTTCAGAAGGGGTAATATATTAAATACAGGCTGTATAGCATGAGGAAATGGCTATGATATAATAATGAGGACTTCTAATGGCCGGAAATCCTTTCATTTTAGGCTTTACTTCTTGTGATAATTGAATATTTATTGTGTGTGCATCGTAAGGATCATCGTCCACAAGTTCTCAGTACTACGCTCAAGTCTTCCGTTCAAAGACTGTGAAAATTGCTGTACCATGAAGGAATAGTGCGAATCAAATTAAATTTATTCTACATGTTACTAAAATTGGCATTCATAAATTATTAAGGTTTCAGACCAATACAACGATATTGCATGCAAAAAATCAGTAGCTTTTGAAACCTCCACGAACTGCACGAAGAGCTGCTACAAGTCGTGGCATCGAATTAAATATGCTTTGAATGTGTTTCTGGTGAATTGCCCGCTGGTATTGTTGTATGCCAGCGTGCACAGTTCATTGATACTGGCTGTTGGAGGATTTTGACGGGCTAATTGCCTTGAGACCATATCCCAGACATGTTCAATAGACGACATGCTGGCGACCGTGCTGGCCAGGGAAGAAGCGGTATCTATTGTGCTGTGAAGAAGGTTTCAACATTCCTAGCAACATGTGGTCGGGTGCTGGAATATAGCGTCGGGAGTGCGCTGAAGGATGGGTATGACTTCTGTCTCTAGAACTTGTTTGATGTTCTGATTGGTGTTGAGAGTACCCTCAGTTTGTATCAGACGATATTGCTAATATACCCAATTGCACCCTACAGCATCACACCTACCGATCGGCCAGTATGACGCTGGACAATTCATGCTAGAAGATGGCGCTCACTGTGATATCGTCTAATGCGTATGCGAACGCATAATTTTTGTCTGGGTTAAAAAGGGACTCCTCCGACAACACAAACACAACATGTTGCCAATCCGCACGCCATTGTCTGTGCTCACGAGTCCATTGTAGCCTGAGGCGTTGATGTTTCACCATCAGGGAATCCGCCGCAAAGAAATGCGTGCAGCCAGTTCTCTGTGAAGCAGACGCCGTCTAATTGTAGAAGCAGACAATGCTACACATGTTGCAATGCTCCTTCGTTGAGCTAACACTTGTGATGAAGCTCTACGGAAAAGATGTCTGTCATCCTGTGGTGTTATCATATTTCGTAGTTCACTACCGGATGTGCGATGCGACCGGTTCTCTTCAGTCTACTTCTTCCGCACTCGCATCGCTGTAGCAGAACGAGCAGCGATATCGTTGTACGTAAATCCACCTTCACACAGGCCTATCATTCGTCCCTGTTCGAACGCATTGTATTGCGCCCTTTGAGGTCTACTAAATTCATAGTGACTCCTGGAGGAACGGTTACAGCTCGCTGACCACGATACAGTACTTGTCTGCTCCTCAACAGCCCTCTGTTTATGAGCGTAACACGCTAGTTCAGAGGGCGCCCCTATACTTTGTCCCAAATATCTCTGGAGCAAGTGAACGAAAACAAAACAAATCTCTGTGCAAGTAGTGACGCGAAACGACTCCACCCATGAACACGTGAGAGGGAATGGGATTGCGTGGAGGGGGAAACCGACTGCAGTTACCAGCCTTCTCAGCATCGTTTACTGCTTTCGTCTGCTCACTTGATTTTTCTCTTCTCTGCCGCTATGCCCGCCTTGCTCCAGAGATAACCGATACAGGGCTTAAGCATGCGCAATCACTCTGCAATTCTAATCATTTGCATGTTTTACTCTTCTTTGTATTTCCTGTAACTTTCACGTATTTACCACCATACGTTCATAGTGCTGCATTTTTCACAAACAGTATACTATAGTGTACTTGAAATATTGAAGTAACACTTGTTAACAGTTCTCAAAAAATTTAAACCAATGACTGTTATATTTTCCCACCAATTGCTGCAAATGCTTTACTTTTTCGCTCTTATTTCTGACTTGGTTCTACAAATTTTGAAGTAACTTGACATATTTAAAATATTCCACCACGTAATTTTTTTAAAATTTAAATAAGCAATTTGTTTATCGAAGTTGAGCTGGAGTTGTGCATGAATACATTTAAATAAAACTACTTTTCATCTAGCATGGAAGTGGTATAATAAGGTGAAGAAGTGTCAATTTGCTCAGACAAGTTTCATCTCGTAGACGATTCCATCAGCCTTACCAGTCCTACTACTGCTAATAATAATAATTATAATAATAATACGTCTGAAATATGAAAATATGTGTTACCGGACAGAGGTTCCAAATGCCTTTCTCTTTGTCAATCTCATCTCGGGCTTCATATGTTTTCCATGGCTGCTAAAAGTGAATGTTATGTGATTAGCACAGCGCTCAAGCAATCTTTACCAGACCACCAACAATGGTTATTCCCAGGTGTCCATTGATGAGAGGCTGGGCAGGCCTGAGGGCCTCTTGTGGAAGGAAGAATTTCCATATGGCATAACCAATACCAGAAATCCAACAGAAGTCTATAGTTACCATTAATACAAGAATATATATAGTCCCTTTGTTATGTCTGAATAATTGATTGATTTATATGACTTAGCTTTTCTGCCACCTTTGTTTAATCGCGAGGATGATTAATGTTGACGATATAATATTGATGAAAGGATAATCGTCAGCACTCACGGAGAGCACACGACACAAGTCACACAGAGGATACTCGTTGTTAGTCCAGACCCAAGAGTCTCGTTAGTCTGCTAAATGCAGTCCAGGGTGTAATACGTGGAAGAAACGTTGACATTTGGTTATGTGTGAATAATCACATTGTAAAAAACGACTTAGATTTAAAACAACTTTACGTACTATATCTTAGATTCTACGTGTTTTATTACATAGAACAGGATGAAACTCTGGAACAATAACCTCAGTTCGATTAAAAAGACGTGTGACTCATATTATTTCACGAATGTTCTTGACTTGTTCCCGTTTTATTTTTCTCGTTTTCGGTGCCATCCCTAGACCCTCGAGGCAGATTGAAATTCGTTTTTCACATCTTCATTGTTGTAAAAAATCTTCACATGTTATTGAATTGTTACTCTGAAATATAGACTAGCTACGATGCGAGTTTTAGGTTGATTCTTTGGGGAAATAATGTCTGTAAGAATGGTGCTTTGTATGGCCTCACACATTACAGCCTAAGTTTCGTGGTTCGAATCCCACTTTAAAATGTTCGTCCAGTTAACTTATCTGTACATAAAGTGGACTTAAACTAAACAAAAGAAACATCGTCGTGTTTATCCTAAAAGACCGGATACGACGTAAAATATGAAAAATACAAATGGCATTACAAATTAGCAAGACTGTAGCAATATATACCAGATGAATTATAATTGCCATATTTGCTATATTATGCCAGTACTCAGTTTTATTGATGTATGCCCAAGCCATAGTTTAACCTCAGCTGAAAACAGTATTATATACACTGCATTACTTCTCAGATTTTATTATTGATGCTCTTGTGTTTTAAATCTAATTATAATTGGCTGTTTGTTTAGCATTTTAGCATAGTGTTACGTTTAGGTCGTTTCGCCGGCCTAACATCTTGGCTACGATTTGATTTGATTTTGATTTGATTTGATTTGATTTAGTTTATTTTACTTCGCGTTTTGTGCCTCTTGGCTAATTTGCAAAGATGGGGATGAGTGATGAAATGATGAAATTGATGAATGGACATTCACAAACAACCAAGCCCGACCGGAATTCGAACCCGGGACCCTTGGCGTCGCAGCGCGATGTGCTAACCACTCGGCCACAGGGTCGGGCATCTTGGCTACGAGAAGGGTTTAAACGTGAGAAGAGGGAATATAATTAATGCTCCTTTGTCCTTTACCTATTTATTATGCACAGGCCGAACAGGTAAGAGGGTGAACACGCCTGAGCCGGGTTTGAACTACTAAACATCGATACTTAAATTACTAGTGTCATCATTGTACCTGATCTGGTCCTTTGGCTTGGTCGCGTCGGCGCCGTGTGGTCCGTTGACGGTGTGTACTTTGGGCACTTACCAACCTTTGCACGGTCACACTCAAGGAGTCGCACCGCTTAGGCAACTAGCTTCCGACTCTCTCAGCTACCGGGGACTTGTTTGGTGTTGGCTGATTTAGCATTTAATCCGGGCTCGTGACAATAGCTTGTTTGTTTAACATAAATCTAAATCTGACAATTGAGTCCCTGGTACATCCCATAGATAGTACATCACAGTTTCCCTCATTTGTAATTTCTGAACCTATCTGGTCCAACCAGTATCATGCATCGGTGTGTAAGTGATGACCTTCGCAGAAGACACCCAAAAGTGAACTTCACTTCCACGTACACACAGAAAACATCAAATCTATGGTGTATACACATTTATCCAGGTCTCACCGAGTGGACTTAAAACACCAACTCAACTTAAACACATCCATTGATGCAATCAAGTGTTATTTTACTTTTTAACTTTGCCAGAAGTGAATTTTACAGTTTGATACATTTTTGTAGGTCGTTTGTAAAGGTAACGCTGATGTACATCATATGATGCAAGTGAGTATTTCTTTCTGTATAGAGCTGTACTTAAATGCATTGACTGATGCGTTTTCTTATACACCTTTCTCGATTATGCATTTAACATTTGGTCGGAACTACAGACTTAATGCATATTTTGTTTCAATTGATGCATTTACTTTTCTGTGTTTAGTACACCCTGGACTGTATTTTGCAAACTAATGAGGCTCTGGCGTCTGTGAGAGTTGTGTTGTGTCCTGTCCATGTACGTTTGTTGTTTTTCTCTCATCAACCAACAGTGGTAGAAAAACGAAGTAAAATGATACAAACATTTAAGTATGTATCAATAGAATCGTCTAAGTTTATACGTAGTTTTTTTTTTTTTTAACGCAGAAGTATATCCTCGCAGCAAGCTACTTTCTTTTACACCTAACGCTCTTCCACCCTGGGAAGAGCAACTGAGATCATATCGCATGGAAATGAATATTTGATAATTTCGCACATGTCCACATTCTAAAACGACGTCGTCGCAATTTGAGAATCGCTTTCCATGCTCGTTGTTTCTCCTTCCATCCATACCCATCTCTCCGATCGAGCTCAGGTTGGTGTAATAGGGCAGATGGAGGAGGACGGGGTGGAGGGGGTTGGGGGTTGGTTGACTGGCAAGCTAGCTTCGCTCAGCCCGCCTGCCCAATTCTCGGATAGGAGGAATCCGGGAAAGCCATTACCGGATCCCGGTTGAATAATGCGGCCTGAATTGGCTCCACCACCCTACCGTCATATGCTCCTGTTCTAGTTCTTCTCAGCAACGCAACTGACACGCACGACGGTGGAAAAAAAGGGAAAGTAAGCATGCAAGGTAGTGGCTTCCTTTATTTACTCCCCTTCACATTCCTTGCGGGACATAACTGTATTGTTTGTTGATCTTTAATGTCGCTCCGCGCAGACGAGCGACGGAAGGGAATACACCCGGGAAAACCCATGAAAGAGAACGTAAGGGAAAAAGAAGATGTACTGTAAGGACAAAAGAGGAGAAAAGGGACAGAGAGCAGGAGAAACAAGAAGTACCCGAGAGGACATTATTTTTCCGTCCTCCTCGGTAAAATTTATTTTTCGAAAGAAGCCTTGATTCAAGCAGAAACACTCAGTGCATTTTTTCCATCGTTTGAGATAAAGTGTCTCCAGACGGGAATATACTGAAGTATACCAGTTCCTTTAAGAATGAAGGATTCATATACAGGAAATGAATTTATTTTAAGAGAAAGGCCAGGATGTATATTCCAGTCACTTTCAATAAGACACATCTCTTTCCATTATTAATATTTATGGTAAATGTTTTACTTCAGAATTCCTGGAATTTAAAGCTCGTTGAAAGAATCGATTAGAGTCACTGAATATCTTTAATATAAACAGTTAAGAGAATTAGAACAAAACTGTGCACCACTTCTGTGTTCTCATTTTTTTTCTCTCGTTGTTCAAAAGACTCACTCGTTCCTCTAAGTTCTCCCGCGCACCAAAATGGAAAAAAAATGTAATTTTCTTTCTTCCTCGGTCAAGGAACAAAAATTTTCATGTAAAAATATGTATGTACTACTGTTTAGAAACAATTTAACGAAATAACTGCAAAAGTTTCTAGATGCCAAAATAATGAATAGTATCGAAACTGGTCAGTTTGTACTCCTTTTGAGATACTCAATCAAGAACTCCCTCGTAAATTTTAACAAATGTCTTTTTCGATATTGTGACGGAAATTTTTGTAGGAAAATGTTATAAAAGTATGTTTTCTATTTGAAATGAAAAAGAATATTAAATTTGAAAATATTAAAGTTTCTTTGAGAACATACAGACACCTCTTGCAACTTCATATTGGGCATAACATGTTTAAAGTAGTATAAAACATTATTGGTACATAATGTTAGCAAAATGAATAAAGCATACAAGAGGAGAATACAGAGTTAAAATCCCACATATTTTGCAAACTTATAGTTACTAAAAATCATTTTTATACAGAGAAAATACTCAATAAATAATATTTAAGATCCTTGTATCCTTGTAATGTAAGGCATTGTTGTCATAAGTATCAAAAATATATAGTGGGTTAACGAAATGTATGTGGTTCGATATGAAGCTACACTCCGGGATTATGGTCGATTATGTAGTCTCTCCTTTAATTTGCGAAGGACTCTACAAGCTTATTATTACATATAAAAATCAAGATCAGTTGTAGACTCATATTTCAGATCGCCTTTCAACCTCGCAATCGGCAGACTCTGTTAACTTGAGGCTTGCTATCGTTAAGAGAAACAGGCTCAACTGGACACTCTCTCCCCCTAAGCTTCGACATTCCATGTGAAAACACAGCATGTTGGCAAATACGAAGAGAGTTATCTAATTTTATATTTTTTTAATCTTGAAAATCAAGAGCAATTATGCATGCAAGAAAGGTGGTTTGGCTAAGGAGCTGGGTGTAAAGTAATCCTTTTCACTTTCCACAGACTAAATTAAGAGAATTTCAAGAATTTTTATTGAAAAGTAAATGTATTAGAATACGTTTGGAGAAGATATTTTTTTTAGGAAATTGATTGAAATATATTCATGAAAAGATACAAAAGCAGATTTCAATAAACAATTTAATACCAAACAAGCTAAAATGAGAGCCTTACTTGAACGAATTTTGAAATGGTGCATTTTTATTGCGGAGGGGGGGGGATCATCAATAATGCAAACTGCTTACCATCAGTTGCATGTTCCAGATAAGTCCTTCATATGCAGCTTATTTCCCATCGTATGTAGCAAATCACAGTGAAGTGTATTTTCTTTGAGGAATCCGTTTACTCAAAAAGATGAATGTTTCCTGTTTTCCCTGTTTTTATTCTTATATTTCGAAACTTTCGAAACCTTTAAATAGGTTTGTAGACTGATTTTGATTTTGGAGGAGGGAAAGACTCATCAGAGAGTATAGTGCCAGAAAGAGAAAACATTGTCATAATCAGTATCTTAACTTCATTTTTACCAAGGCCTTATACTCTATCCCGGGAATCTGTGGAGCAGGGCCGCTCTTAAAGGTAGAGAAGGGGATAAAGCAAGTGGGCGAAGCGAAGCTTTACACGCTGCTGCAAATGTCTAGTAGCTGCAGTCGCATTTCGCCCTCCACGAATTTTCGTTCCCTCTCATGTGTTCATTGTTCGAGCCATCTCGAGTCACTACTTGCTCAGAGACTAGTTTTCGTTCGCTCGCTCCAAAAATTCCCGGGACAGTATAGAATCTTTCACGAGAAATTGAGACGTCACTTAGCATGGTAAAACCTAACCTTACATAGCATGTCAGACCAGTCCGTTGTGAAACATTGCGCTAGTCAGCTACTTTACGGTTCATGACATGCCAAGTGTGATATGTCATTTTGTTGTGAAACCTTCTTCAAGGAGTCTCGTCTGGCAGAGCATATAGAACATTTGGCAAAGCAAGTGGTAACGTGAGGACCATTGTCACTCTATGGAATCGGTAAACACTTTATGCAAGGACTGCTTCATGCTAAACAAATTATGGTTCTGTAACTACTCCTTGTTCATGCTAAACTCCAAGCGCAAACAAGGAGTACAGGAATACAGGTGATGCGTCTCTTGTGCAACAGTCTGCTCTATCTATCCAAAGGAGGAAGACGGTTTGAAAGCAAACGGGAGAACTAACGTCAAAGTTATGTTGATTTTACCTGAAGTACCAAAGGACTAGGTGATTTGCTCTGTGGTTCAAAGTTTGCGTTTACAGTATTGACTGGAATTGGGCAATGACAAATCATTTCAAAAATCAATCTTCGTAATGAAACATCGAGGCAGCAAGCCAGTAGTATAAATGTTGCACAGGAACCGTGTGATTGATTCTGCATTTCAATTCACTATCTACACTTCCATAAAATATAATTTTTGCTCGAAATGAAGGATTTGTTTGAACTTTTCATTACTGATTTTTTTACGACACTTATTGCATGCACATATCGTGTGTTAAGAAATAAATGTATTATAATTTCATGTTTTCATAATATACAATTTATGTATTAAATTTCAGCGAATATGAAGTAACCATGTTGCGTATTCTCTTATCTTTATTGCAGAATTCTCCAATATCATAATGGGTTCTGGTATCGCAACTTTTGCGCTGTCTGGGTGGTTCGATTACCAATATGAGATTGCGGAAGAAAAGGAATTATCTACAATTATTTTGTACTGTTTGAAGGACTTACCCTATCTTCGCTTTGTAATCAAGATAACCTGGATTCGATATCCGGTGGAGTCACATAGTGGCTCAGATTCCACTTTAAACTGTAGATTTAGTCCCGGTTAGTTTATCTGCGCATACAGTGAACATAAACTCGTATTGCTTGACGTTTCTGCCAATTCGATTCCCGGTAGAGTTACACGTTTCAAATCAAATGCTGAATACACAATTCGAGTACAAAATAGATTTAAAATAAACTCTGATTAATTTTTCCACCAGTAGATGCAATAAAAAGAGAACAAACAAACTCCTCTAAATGCTTTGTTAACACGTATTAGTCTTCGGCATTGGAAACGTGCGGATTCTTTCATGTGTCACCGACTTCTGTGTTGGAGTTGTTGACACAGCGCGCTACGACGTCAGAGATTCCTGGTTCGAATCTCGGTCTGAGCATGGGTGTGCTTTATGTGTGTCCCTTCATCAAAACCATCATATCATCACTCGCTGACCTCCGTGGCGGAGTGGTTAGCACGGCGCACTACGACGGCCTTAAGCTTCGTAAATCTAGCGTAGTTAGAGGTTTGAGAACAATTACATAGCTCGATATGGCACTTGTAACATAGGAAAAATTAAGTTTTCGTCAACAATTCTCAATTACGTTAACCAATTTGACTCAAATGAAATAAAATGCTACTCCTTGCAGGTACATAGCAACTACATGAATTCTAAGTGAATTTGCCACAGTTTTATGGTGTTAACAAAATAGATGACCTTATGCTTCTTCCCAATATCATAAAACACACACACACAGATGTGTCATTGACACATAAAACATTGATTGATAAGGTATATTTTACTTAGCTTTTCTGCCAATTTTTGGCTAATCGCGAAGATGATGATGAGTGATAGATGATTGATAGATTTATTTGGTTTGGTTTATTTTACTTCGCTTATCTTCCAGTTTTGACTAATCGCAAAGTTGAGGATGAGTGTTGATACGATGCAATTGATGAAGAGACACTCACAATGAGCACTTATGACGAGGCCGAGATTTAAACGCGAAACTCCTGGACAATTCACACATCAAATTAAGGCATGACTTGAACTGGACTTCGGTAATTTTGCACTTTGAAATACAGTGTCAGATTGATGCGGAGCGGGGCGGGAGAAGTTTACAGGGTGTACATAAAATAATATATTAGTTTCAACATTTTTTTTTATTTCTCGTAACGACGGGGTATGAGAACAAATGTTACATTGGATGAAAGAAGAATTATCCAAGTTTGTACAACTTACATTGCAAATGTTCAATGTGCGATTCCTTGGTGTCACGGCATACAACAGTCCATATCCTGCCACTCTCGTAACAACATGTCTGATGTGAATGACTGAATGGCTGAAATAATCCGGTTTCTCAATTTAGGCAGATAGGTCGGTAGTGGTGTCACGTAAACATGGTATTTCACAAATCCGCCAAGAAAGAAATCATGTAGGGTGCGGTCGGTAGAACGTGGCGGCCACAGCAGATAAGCAGAATGTGGGGAGTCGCCATTTCTCGACAGTGGTTTTGCCCGCGGCACTGAGGGAAAGTACGTCACGGACACTGCCGGCTTGTAACGATTCCATCATTGAAAGTCAATGTATTCATTACAAGCCGGTAGTGTGAGTGTTTTAAGAAAATCTTTCACAGTTATTCTTTCATCCAATGTAACATTTGTTTTCATACCCCGTCGCTGCAAGGACTAAAAAAATGGAACTGCTATATTCTTTATGTAAAAAAGGTAAAGTGGTCCCCTGTGCTTAGCACCACGTCATGAAGGCGTATAGGGGGTGTGGGGGTAACGCCCCACACTTTCTTGATCCGGTATTCTTTGTCTACACCCTGTATATTCTTTTGACGAGGCTAACTGCCTTTTTGGACTTTAAAGCTTTTGAGCTGATGTTCGTATGGTATCCAGATACTTCGAGAGACTGGTGTTGTACTGCATTTGTAAAATACAACCTGCGCTGTTTATTGCATATTCATTTCAATTCAAATAAATATAAAATTTACAGCTCTTATATAACTTTATATATTTTCGTTATTCATGTAATCAATATTTGGGAAGAAGAAAATTAATTTTTAAAACAGGGTTTTATATATAAATTGATGTATTTTCACTTGTAAAATTGATTGATTTGATTTGATTGATTGGTTTGGTTTATTTTGCTTGACTTTTCTGTCACTAATCGCGAAGATGAAGATGAGTGATGACGTGATGAAATTGGTGAGGTACACTCACAAAGAGCACCCGTGCTCAAACCGGGATTCGAACCCGGAACCCCTGGCGTTGTAGCGTTAGCGTTGTAGCGCTAACTTCTCCGCACGGCGATCGCTTTCACTTCTAAAATATCACAAAAGGTAACAGCATTGCTGAAGTTGGAAAACGATTTTTAATCAATACAAAGATAAACTATGCATCTAAGTCTTATATTACTTAACTATATTTATTCCTAACGCTCTTTAACTTTTATGATCAGTTCAGTATGAAACGCGGAATTGTTTACTCCAATGAAATATATGAGTAAATATGAACAAAATGTTTTCAAACTGCGCTCGAAAATTGAAAAATTGATATAATAATTCGGATGGTATTTCTCTAATAACCAACGGAAGTGATTTTTATTACCATTAATGCTTTTCGAATTATCCCTGCACTAGAATGTTAGTTTGACTGCCGCGTTGGGAACGAATGAAAAATTTTCCCCGTGATGGGGAACAGTTCACTAGAGGATATTCCATGGAGAGAATTTGTAGATGGAGATTGTAATCGTACTGGGTTGAGGACAGACAAACTTCTATCACAAAAATAACTAGATTACAGGAACTCTCGGTCCCAACGTCTTGATTTTCTTCATCTGGCTCAAACTCTGACTAGAATGTAACGAAGAACACGCTTCCTATAAAAAGAAGCCAAAAGTGAGAAAGTTTTTTTTAATGAATTTGAATTTTGTAGGGAGTGAGGTTTTGATTTAAGAGCAGTGGAGGTATTGAAATGTGATACTATTTATTTCACTCATCCATAACTAAAGTATACTTTAAGTATACGTCTTTAGAGTACTATTTATCAGAAATCACTAACCAATGATTAAGAGAGCATGTAAATAGATTTTGCTACTGAATTAACATTTCTGTATAGGGGCGGTGTCAAGGGTTGGTCAGAGTGGTCCACCCTCTCAAAATGAAGTGGGCTCCCCTTTGGTAATATGATACATTATTAATTATGATGCTGAATTTCCGTAATGACCTGCGAGAATTGTGAAGTCAGATACAGAATTTTAGGAGGGCATATTTTGTTTTGAGAACTATGGTATTATTCGTAAAATGTGCGTTAAATATTATAACAAGATAACAGAATTGAATTTTGGAAAATACAAATATATAATGCAAACGTTTCACAAAACTTGGTTTATTTATATTATAATTAAAGCTAATTGCATTTACTATTGCACTTTTCCTTGAATTTTATTGATCCTTTCTTGGTTCGGAATAAATGCAATATCCCACAAATATACGTATGTCAATATACTGTAAGTTTCTTTATAGCATTCAAAATAGTGTTAGTTTCATTGTATTTTAGTACTCACGTCATATGTTGTGTAAACTTGTGAGTGCAAATTAGTTAAATTTGTTAGGAACCAAATCACTACAGCGTAAAACAATCTCATTTTATAATTTTATTTTTAAAAAATATATGTATGATGATTGTTTCGATATTTTTCTTTTAAAACAAATGTGATCTAAAAATCAATGAAATGACATATCTGTGTGGCAGTTTAATGTGCTGAATTACAAACATTAAGATGTTTGTGAGTGTCCGTTCGTCAATTTCATCACATCATCACTCATCTCCATCTTCGCAAATTAGCCAAAAGTGGTACAAAAGCGAAGTAAAATAAGGAAATCATTCAATTAATCAATTAAGATATTCCAATTACAAAATTACTCTCTGATAATCTGTGGAGGTAGGAAAATCTAGTCACTGATTGAACAGAATATAATTTTCAGAAATTTGCTGGATTTATTCACCTACGTACAGATCTTGAAATAAAGATTACACAACATTGCAAAATTATGGAAAGCTTAAGTCATTCACTTACTTTTCAATATGTCATCATTGATTAAGAATTGTGTTTCCAACTTTTCTTGAAATTTATTTATGCGCTCTGTGTCTATTAATTTTCCTGCATAATCAGTAGTCGAGCTCAATATTTTATTCATAGGCTTGAAAATATATTCGAATCACATTTATGCAATGAGACATATTAGTGTATGTTCGGTTGATTATGATGCAGAATATTTGTTTATTCCGATAATTTTGTGTTTTCCATTTGTGTTATATAAAATGTTCGATCATAATGGCTATGCATTTAAGTTTAACCTTGTTACAAGTAAATTGAAAGAGTCAATGTGAAACAGTGAAACTAACTTTCCTTAGAGAAGATAGACAAATAGCCCATTTCCACATGGACAATGAGCTGGATCTTCGATCTTTGGAAGATACAAATGAGTAGGTAGTGTGCAACACTTCCCTGGAACTAAGTCTTGGACCGATTTTAGATGTCAGATAGCGCTATCATTAGCACTTGTCCGTCGTTCTGGCTAATACACTATAGTGTCTGAAGGGCTTTAATTGAATCATCAGTGGGGACCAGAATGTTGGGGGAGTGTTAGGACAGCCATGAAAATCTAACCTCCGGGCAAGAAAGTTCAACTACGCCAACCCCCCCCCCCCCCTTCTCTCTCTCCTGCTCCATCTCTTCTCTCCTCTTACTGACTTCGATCAGAGCTCGAAAATAGTGGAAAAGGCAACAGAAGAATGACTTTAGTTCCACCCCTACCTTCTTTACAGACTTCCAACTTTCTGATAAGCCGACTGCAGGTCCAATTCCAGGGTCTGTTCTGTCTTCATTCCCAATGAAACGGAAGTCAATTTCTTACTAGGGAAAGGGAGAGAAAAGAGAGACATTCAAAGATGTTCAGAAAGTCAATGAAGATGTTCAAGTGAACTTAACACTAATTTTTAAAAATATAGATAAGAAACACATATTCAAATATTTGGGAAAGCAACTGGGAATGATTCTTTACACAAATACCAAAGCGTTGGACGATTTATTTCAGAGCCATCGATTCCATCGCATACGTGATTTGCTAATTTATTTGAAGTGAATTGAACATCATCATATGCAATTATATGGAAATATTCAATATTTTATCGAAAGATATACCCGAAGGTGAAAATTATATATATTGTATACATATATATCTCTTAGAATTATCTACATGGTATCTAGCAAGTGAGTATTACGATGTTTTCAAGCCATAGATATAAACACAGTGTGACACCAACCCTTATTCCTTGTGGATGTTTATGCATCTTTTTGCGCATTTTTCATGTAGATTTATGCATACGTAAAACATGCATGTCATAAGATGACAAATTCAAAAGTTTGGGTTTTGTTTGAATTTCACTTTATGCACAGTTCAAAGTGTTATCAACTTATCAACAAAGTGTTATCAACTTTAATCAAAATTATTCATTGTTTTTATTTATCTTACTTTCATTCCTTGGGTAAGAATAATATTAAATTGAATTGCTACAAGATTTTTTTTTTCATTTTAAAAAGGTTATACATTTTTGTTCGGTACAACTGGAAGCTTCTTGCTGATCAAATTAAAAGTTTTGTATTTATGTCTGTTATGCAAAGAGAAGAACTACAACCTAGTATAAAATATTGCTTTCAGTCTATACCATAGGTTTTCAGCGAGAATTTCATTTCTGTAATTTTCATCGCAAGAGAAATTAAAGAATATCTTTGAATAACTTAAGTTAGCTACAGTCCTATTTGTAAATGAAATTTAACAGAATTTTGCCAAGTGTTGTGTATATATGTGAAATAATGACCATGTTTTTCATATTAAGATGTTTAAATACGGTGTGCATATGGAAAAATAAATAGTTTTATTAAAGTGAATGTTGTAACAAGTAAATTCAGTTCTGGAAATATCTCTCATATAGTGAGTAAGACTAATGCATGTTTTGTCTTTCTTCTTTACCAAAGTATCAATTTTTATTACCATTAGGAATATTAAGACATTTTTAGGAATTCATATAAAAGTAAAATTCTCTCCAAGTGCGTGACATGGAGGTATCGGTGCTACCCACCTTGTGTTAAAAGAACTGAAAATCCTTACGGCAAAATCTGGAAGAGTATGAAAAATGTAGTGATGTATGTAGTCAGAGGATCAACAAGTGAAACATTATTTTCTCAATCCCATAAGTGTGTGTGTGTGTGTGTGTGTGTGTGGGTGTGTGTGTGTGTGTATGTATGTATGTGTTTATATATATATATATATATATATATATATAATGTGTGTACATTAAACAATGAGTCTGTGCCAATCTCTCATTGTCCGGAAACTGAATGGATCTGAGACACTTAACATCAACCGTGAAATGAATAAAAATCAGGAAATCAATTAACTATCTTGAAAATAAGTTATCTTCTTAGTCATTTTTAATTGTACTGCATAAATATAATACATAATGAACAAATTAAAAGTTGTTAAATAAATTCACCTTGAACACAAAGAACTTCATCCGCTGTTCATTCCAATCATTTGTATCCTAAAGTTATTAAAAAAAACTTGCTATCGCTTTATGACTGTGACTATTTTCTTCAGTTCAGTTTATCTAGGGGATTGTTTTGCTCCTCAAGGAAAATACTGTGCCCCACTGGCCACTATGCAAAAATTCTGCGTGCACAACTGGACGTCACCATTTCAAAGGTTAATATAAAAGATTTACGACGATATTCTCCAGCAGTTCATTAATGATATTTTGGCTACTTTCCTGGAATCTATTAGCGCACGGTCAAGCCTCAATTTATTTCATTATTCAAGAAGACCTTCCTCGTATTCGCGAAGAGTGGTACATTTTATTCATCGAGTGGACGAGCGGCGGAGATACAAAACAAGAATCAGTGCATAACAAGACAGGAAATGGAATCAGTTCCTTTCGAAAGGGTCGTTCCTCAAGCCTCATTCCGTTCCCCCAGGTTTCTGTAGAAACGACTTGTCGGAACGTATAAAAACAGCAGTCTCAAGATTAGGGTTCCCCGAGTCTATGCTAATGTAATAAAACGCTACACGCTCTAATGCTTTACGTGGTGTCTTTCAATTAAGTCCGTACAATAGGCGTTCGCATTTGGGATCTGCGCAATTGATGGCTCCTTTTTATTCTGTTCAATTAAATCCCGGGAATAACTGAGGCTTTACAAAACATGGTTTAAAACGCACAATTGGAACTGAAGGGAGAAAGGCAAAATCCCATTGCACTTTCACTTTATGATGATTTTACATATTTTCACATTTAACTGCTGTTGCCAGCACCAACTCTCTTTAAATTCTTAAATGAAAAATTATGGAGCCAAAAAAGTGAAAACATAACTTTTCAGAAATATGATTTCGTTGTTATTTTCTTACTATTGTAGTTTCTTGTTGCATATTTATACCACAAGAATACCCGTGAGAAAGGAGATGAATCGGGTTGATACAGGAGCACAAAAAAGGATAATTGCAAATATCCATACCTTATCCGCTCCTATTACCCAGAATCGAGGTTTCGTTGAGTTGAGTATGTGGTAAGTGTTTTAAGTCCACTTATGCACAGTAATGTTAATCGGGACTAGACCTACAGTTTAAAGTGGGATCCAAGCCACTATGTGTCTCCCCCAGGTATCGAAACCGGGATCCCTTGATTACAAGTCGACGACGCACTACTGCGCCATCGGGGAGGCCATCGAGGTTTCGTATTTTATATCACAAGCCTATTTCACTTTCTTGGCAACAAAGATAAGCAGAATATTTCAAGTAAGAAATTTAAAACTTCCAGTTACTAGGACAAAACCGACTGTAAAGTTTCACGTTAGATATTAATCACACAAATAAAATTTACAACAAATACATAAAAGGATAATAAAAATTATTGAAATTTGTTTAGTTAAATTTTTAAAAAAACCTGCTTCAAATCTAAAACAATAATAAAAATATATTTTCATAGTAATGTTTTAGGAATCGTGATTATTTTGTAAGATTTTGTTTGTTACAGAAAGTTAGTTCCGCGTTTGTATTCATAGCAAAACGTACAGTCTTTAAGTTATTTTAAGTACTCCCTTTAGACACACTCTCTATAAGCGTTCCGGATAATATGGCACCACCTTCTAGAACAGTTATGTGAGTAACAAGACAAAAGTGGATCTTAAATTTGATAATTGCATATGATTTAATATGGTTTTATTTATTTGTTTTAAATACATTATATTAAGCCTGCTCCGTAGCCGAATGCGTTTTGATCTCGTCTCGCTGGGCATGGGCACTATGTGAGTGCCCTTCATCAATTTTTCATCTAATCTTCACCCATCCTCATCACCACAATTAGCCAAAAGTGGTAGAAAACCGACGCTAAAGAAGAAAAATTAAGATTTTGTAAATTGTAAAAATTTAATTAAGAAAAAAATTGGTATAGAAATTGTAACGTTCTATATCATAGTGTTACTTTTCGTGAATACAGTTTGCATATGAATGAAACAAACATTTCCAAGATGCAGCTGCATTTTTTACGTCCTGAAGGTGCACATTTCCGATAACATAGTGGTTTTAGGTAATCGGGGAGTTAAGTTTCGAGTTCCATTGGAAGCGCATTTAAGTGATTTGTATTCCATTGTAAACTAATTTTATACCTAATTAACCTATGTTTGTATGAAATAAATCCTTTGTTTTTTGCAAATGTATTGTTAACATTACTTAAGTAGTCTATGGAGTCTTTAAAATGCAAAATACACAATTCTGGTACAGTTGTGGTTGTTGTTTTCAGTGCTATAGTTAGTATTTTGTAGGTGGTTGGTCGACATTTTTTTTCATTGGCGGTAATTATTTCGGGTGAATACACACTGCTTGATTTATTTTAAGACTTTATTTACAAGCTCGATGGAAAAGACACACACATTATCAAACATATACGTTCTGTAGTGTACTTTGATTTATCGATTCCTTCACCACCATCCGTGGTGGTGTGGTTTGTTATGGATTTTGCTTGTTTTAAGTCAATTTACTTCCTCTACAAGCTAATCGCGACGATGATCAGGTGGCAATGATTAGATGAAGGGACGTTCAGAAAGTGAAACCATTCCGCGGACGGGAATCGAATCTAGAATATCTAATGGCGACATCACGAGTCTACCACAGAACGCACTCTGCCGGGGAGGAGAAACGAATTGGTTAACTCAACGTGCTACGAATCGAGGAAAACTACGTTTGAATCCTGGTTGTGTCGTTGCTTTTTCTCCATCTTCTTTTTATTTGTTCGTGTTCATCCTAATGTGATTTACTCAAGAAATAGAAAATAGATGAAGAACGTAGTCAATTCAGTTTTCCTCCGGCATGGAACTATATTACAACACAAAAAATTTATTCGTACCGCATATATCGGGTGGGGCACCTAAAAGTACCACCGGAAATATTTCGTAAACAACAATAAAGATTGAAAAACTGCTTTCGCAGATATGTAGGTATAAAAGGGGCTCATAAAATTAATGAACACGATACGTTCAACTACGTAAGGAAATACGGCTCTCAACACAAACTTAGTTTTTTTTAAAAAAAAAATGGAAACTCCATTTCATTTTCAGCTCATTTGAAAGTACGGAAAAAATCATTAAGAATGGTGTTTGTTACAATGCAATACGTCAAGTGGTTCTCAAGTAATTGTAACGTGAAGTTGGCGCTTCAAAAAACATTCTCACAAGTTGATTCGTATGTCGTAACATAAATGTATTTTGACGTCATTCGTGTATCATAACAAACATGTTACTCTTCTGCATACTACGCATTGTGCCTAGGAAAGTTGTTACGTTCCAACAACTGAGGGTTACAGTAAAATGTGTAGTTTGTACATAAGTAAGCTTTGACATGTCACGGGCTGCTAATTTAATAACTAACTAACTAACTCAATTAACTCAACTTAACTGAGCTTAGCAACGCAACAACGAAGAATCGCTCGCCTCACCTGCTGGGCGAATTAAACATTACATGAATTATAATACGGTCAGGATAAGTGCCTAACAGTCGGAGTTACCGAGAATAAACCTAGGAGGATATGATTTTAAATACCTGAAATGACGTTACATAATACTACGGTGTTTCTGAATATACACATATATTAAAGCACAGATAAATACACATTACATCTTGCCCTCTTTCACTCGATCTCACATTCATTCTCTCATTCCATGGCATATTGCGACAATATGACAAATACAAAGGTTAGATTACTTACTACTTTGACCATACTCTTGCTCTGTCTTGGCTACATTGCCTTTTACAATTTATCGTTTAGGATTTTTAGTATAAAGTGAATAATTGTTCCTTGTGCGAACCCCTTCTATCTTTTCTGAAGGTATAAATATATTTCAATGAACTATTGTTTGCTGTTAACATAAACTCTCATCTTAAACATTGATTACTTCCGCCGGAATACCGATGTCTAGGGTTGCCATAGCACTGATTTAAATTATGCAATGATTTGATTCACGCAGATTCGCGGTAGATAGTCGTCATCTTTCTCACACACGCACATGGTTGGATCTTACCTTCGCTGCATTCCCTCTGACCTGGGTTGGATGAAAGTGGTCCTACAGTTCTGGAAGGCCCCCACACTCCATCGTTGCACCTCGCGGTTATCCTGGTTGGCGAAAGTGGATCAGTCGGCAGCTCCATCTGGCATCATCGGATCCTGGCTTCACTCGTTCACTGTCGACTCCATACGACAACTTGCGCAATAATAGGTCAGTTCTTCGCGGTCACTCGTAAGTACAGATACGTGACTTGGGCGATGAGACGAATATACGCGATTAGCCATTCGCGGTTTCACATGGATATCAAATGTTATTAACTTTCACTACTTTGGACGATGTTTCGGACGATTGACACAGGTGGACGTGTCTGGCGTTATTCTCACATAACCACACGTATGTGCACGGATGCGTTGACGGCGAGGGGGAGAAGGACCCCCTGGTTCTATTCTGCTCTACTCCATGGCTCTGAAACACTCACTCGAGGAAAACAAATCCAGACCTCGGGTCCGCTTGCAACTCGCAGCTCGGTCGCGCGTAGCTCACACTCCGGTGGCGATTGTAGGCAAAACTGTGCAAAACTGTCTCTCGCTATTCCAAATCATCCCTTTTATTCCAGATTTGAACGTAGTGACGCGCTACCCTCTATGATCAGGTGCTTGTTTATTGTTTCTGGTGCTTTGACCGTTGTCCTCCTATCCTGGTCAATGCTCACTCCGGTCCTTAACCCCTGGTAGCAGCTCCTCGCGCAGAGATTAGGCTAACTCTTCCTCCATTGTATTCAGTCACGAAAAACAAGGACAACTCAGTAGGGTAGCTTCTCCCTTTCAATCCAGCGATGAATCTTTAATAATTCATAACTCCCGTAGTTCTGTTCTGATTAGGCTCAAATCTTGGAATCAGTACTTTCATGATGTGGTCTTCCGCTGGTTGAAATCTCATCCAATTCGGTCCATTGGTTTAGAAGTTGCATTTTTCTCGCTATTCCCATAAGAATGCATGTAAATCCGAATTCGGGCGAAAAACGGTGGTTGAGCAAGCTAGTGACAAGCTAAGACAGTTCGCTAGACACCTGTATTCGCGACGGGTATTAATATTACCAATTGCAATTAATTCCTACTAACGGGCAATTAGATTAATTACTTGTCACTCAATATTTGACCGTTATAGACAAATTATCTAAAAGGTTCTGATAAATCTTTCTCAGTTAACAAATATTTGTACATTAAAAAGTAAAAATTTTAAACATTCCACCATGAGTTAAATTCATAAAGGTTAGTTCATTAACATCTTTCTAATTTTTTTATTGGCGTTCATTCATTTACGCCATAATTTTAATTTTTAGTACATCGGAACAATGAACTCTTCGCGTTTGGTCGTGACAAATCTTTAAGATTTCAACTTTTATACTTTGCACCTTATACATTTTTCTTTCTTTCTTTCAAATTGATTTAACAAATTTATCAAATATAGCAAAGGACCTAAGAAAATAGTATTTTAAAACTCTGAAAAGGCCGAGATGATACTTATCTATGGCGAGTGTATGAAAACTGCAGCACAAGCGTGCAGGCTGTATGCACGACTGCATTTGCGCTCGGCTCTGCCGACAGGCATAGTGGGGATGCACCTTTTGCGTTACAATTACTTGAGAACTACTTGAGGTATTACAATGTAACAAACGCCATTCTTAATGATTTTTCCGTACTTTCAAATAAGCTGAAAATAAAATGGAGTTTCCATTTAAAAGAAACAAAAAAACTAATTTTGTGTTGAAAGCCGTATTTCCTTACGTAGTTGAACGTATCGTGTCCATTAATTTCATGAACCCCTCTTATACCTATATATCTGCGAAATCAGTTTTTCAATCTTTATTGTTGTTTACGAAATATTTCCGGTGGTACTTTTAGGTGCCCCACCCGGTATACACATACACATTCACCCACGCGCTGGACTTCCGTGACTAAAATGTGAAATGTATCTGTCAGTCTTTTTTCAGTCCAACAAAAATAACCCGGATTTGTGTGACAGTATATGCGCCAGGGAAGCTCGCTCCACGACCAAATCCCTTTTCTGCTTCTGAAATCTTCCAAGACGTATGCTGTGGCATTCACATATTCGTCGGTTTATGAGCTCCAGGCATGACTAGCCAGCTAGCAGATACTCGAAGGAGTTCCGCTGTGACGCTACTGGTTTACAATGGATGCTTGGAGTAAAACATGCACTTGCAGTTTCTTCTGTACATCAATTTGAGGTGGACATAAAGAGAATCTGAAGACTTTTACAGCCCATTAGAATTCTGCAAAACCTAGACAGCTTAATTCACACTAGTAATAAGTATGTGATCTAAACTTCTGCACAATTCGGAGAAATAATCTCTACAACAGGAAATTGTATGTAATTCTTTAAATACGTTTACACTGGTGTTCTTTGGTATGAATGGAAAATATGATGAATCATACTTCAATTGTTTTAATTTTACGTGATTTTTCTTCCTCGCAACAATAAGGATGAGTAGATGAAATTGGCGAAGAAATACTTGCAAAGTTGTGCAATCACCATTTCACCGCCATATTCTCGATGAGCTAAAAGAAGCAGAAAAGCGATATAATATACGACAAATGCAATTCAACAGACCCTTCTGTAAGTACAGGCTCTAGAGCCTCGTTACCCTTTATACATTTAGTGTCAAGGGTGTACTACGTGAAAGTGAAGTTTACACTTATGCACATTCCAAAATGTGTGTTCTTTACACGAATATACACAAGCGGTCACAACAAGTATTTTATTAAAAAGATGCACGTGCCAAGATTTGCAGAAGGATATTCATCTTCCACGGTGAGATTGTATGTTAGATCTTCTAAAAATCGGAAATATGGAAATTTACTCTGTAATGTCATAACAAACACATTTCAACTTAACTATACATGTTATATTTACGTTGTCTCTCTACGTTCTGTGAATGTCATATATATATCACAATATTACCAAACTTACTTTTATTCTTAGCTATTGAAAGGTATTAATAGTATAGTAGATAATTATAGTCCTTCATGGAGAGTTTTCTTTTTTTGCCGTTCACTATTACAAATAAACTCATAAGTAAAATAATTTGATTCCTTGTTTCCAAGATATTTCTTCGTAGCACCAGAAAGGGTTGCAATATTTTTAAAACAAAACCATTTTTGTGCCATTACCGTTGGTAATAAAGTTTCCTTTCTATATAAAAACAAACTTATACTTCATCTGGTTTTCTGTCTTCTTCAAGAATGTTTATTCTCTGGGACTTATGTCTGTATCCTAACACAACACGTACACAATTGCGATAGTTATAAGTTTGTCTACTTGAAAAGTTATTGTATTCTCTGATTAAACTTAATAAAGGATTTCAATGATATTTTCATTTATCTATCCCATACATTGCAGATGAAGATATTACAATATGTTGTAATGAATTTATAAATATTTTTTAACTTATTAATTTGTGTCAATTAACCAACTTAATCAATTAGTAATTAATCATTAAATACACAAATAATGTTCGTTGCAATGAAATGCCTGTATTACCCAGTACTCCGTAAACTAATGCATATATGCAACTTTTTGCATTAATAGTAAAAATTACCTAAACTTCTAAGTGCATTTTTACCATGTCTATAATACACGTTAAAAAATTGAATTTTATAAATGCGTGTAATATTTCTGTGTTCCAAATTACGAATTTCATTGTTAAAGAAGGTATGTTGGATATTTATTGAAGGGATGTGTGGTATTTGAAGCAATGGAATGTGTTAATCTATGTTATTGATTAATCTCGAATACCTTTCCTGCGTGAAATTTATTTGGTTTGGAACAGATATCTATTGCTTGGGGGAGAATGAATTTAGCACATATACCTTATATATATTCATTGTCAAATATAAATTGCTGTGTTGATTTTTAAGACAAACCTTTGATATTTCATTGGATGGCAATCATTACCTAGTTTTATGAGTATCTACTCCTTGTATGCATTTTCAACCAGTAGAATTATTTCGGTTTAAAATTATCAAGCTTCAGTAGTAGCAACAAAAAATCAAAACTATGATCTTCAACTATTTCTGCGGAACAGAAAAAATGATATTTATTCCCCATTTTACTTTCACTTATAATCCTGAATACATTATTCATAGCAATTATCTGAACATAATGTTTGAAGTGAAATAACAAATATTCACGACGATCGTGATGACGAACTGGTTGATGAGTTCAAATCTGAGACCTCTGGCTTCGTGGAGTGCTACATTGACCATTCCTCTGCAGAGGCTGGCTCATAAAACACTAGAATTAATAATCAATCTGAACAGTTCGTATTGAATCAATTGTAATTGTGTATTTATTCCAGTTCAGTTTTTTTGGATAGTTTTCTTTAAAAAAACCTAACAATTATGTACGTACGTGTCTTTGTACTGTATGTCATAAGTTTTCCTACATTTTCTTTATATATATATATATATAGGCATAATGTATGTTTACCTCCTTACGCAAAAAGCTACAATTTTTCTGATAAATAAACTTGTTGTAAATAGTTCGGAAAATTAGATTCAATTATTGCATAAGTAACGCAGTACGTGCAGCATTTTCTGTTGTTATATTATTTAAGCGTAACCTTGAAATGTACTTTGTTTCATGCTGATATGTCATTAATCTCTTCTCATATTATTTATTCAGTATCGATAAGTAAAGAGTAGATTGTTTGTTTGAGTCTTGGTTTTAAATCTACTTTATGCACAGGAAAGCTAATTGGGACTGGACCTACAGTTTAAAGTGAAATCCGAACCACTTGTGCCTCCACCGGGTATCAAACCCATGACTCCTTGATTACAGAAGAAGTTGTTATCCTTTGAAACTTTGTACCAGTACACAACCATCTTCGTTATTTCAGCCAAAATTCGCATAAATTCTTCCGTTTTCCATCTTGGTTCTATTTACTGTGTGTGTGACACAGACATATACACGCACGTCAACACCCACCCACACACACGCACGCAAAAACACACACGTATACTACGTCATGAAAAGCAAAGACCAGATTGTCTACCGCCAGACTTGATTGGGTCAAGACGACGACACTGCGTGATGCTCTGAGTTTTACTTTAAAACCTCCTCACGCTTTCCGACAAACTACAACTTCTCTGTCAGAAGCGGAAGGTCCCTGGTTCATTTTCTAGTTTAGTATGCTGATCACATCGTCCGTGCTACCACTCCTTTCAACTCCCTCCTTATCCCCTTCTTGTCTTCTGGGAATCGACGTCTTCATCGATACCTCATTGCTTCATGTTTCCTCTTCCTCCCTTCTTGTGTGCTTTAAACTAATAAGAAACCATATCCACGCCTTTTTTTAGCACATTAAAGCATTCACAGTTTCATCTCTTCTGCAATAATTAATATGTCATGCAATTCAAAGCAAATATAATAGTTTTCTATTTCCTTGGAGAAACAAATAGGATGCATCTTTCTGCTTGCCTTGAAATTGGCGTATTTGCAAATGAAAGTAATAAAATAACATTCCACATGTTTTATTGCGTCCAGAAGAACACACTCTCACGTTTCATATTTGTTCTTTACATGAGGCGATCTTCTTTAAATGTTGGAAATTCCTGGTAAAGCTATGCGTATACTGATACTGGGAAATATTATTTACATGTTTGTGTTAAAATAACGGAGTTTTTTATTGTATTTCCATCATGTTTTTGAATTTGAACATATGCATAAATTTGAGTGATGAAAAGTAAAATGACCAATTCACAACTTAAAACAAAGTAATGCATACAACTAGAACTGTATTTAAAATGATGGATTTGTTTTACTTCCCTTTTCTGCCACTCTTGGCTAATCGCGAAGATGAAGATTAAAGGTGATACTATGAAATTGATAGAAGGACAATCAGACGCACGAATGGACATCACACAGCACAAGTCTCACAAGGAACTATACTGGCCTCGTTAGTCTGCAAAATGGTGCATTAAAAAGTCAATTTGATTATTGCTCGCTTTATGTTACGGCATCCCGGGTACGATACCCGGTGGAGGCTCATAGTGGTTCGGATTCCACTTTAAACTGTAAATGCAGTCCCAATTAGCCTTACTGTGAACAAAGTGGACTTAAAATACCAACTCAAAGCCAAAGTTTTATATTATGGTTATTTTACATTACTTTTCTGCCTCATTTCAGTTAATCTCGCCTAACTTACTCACTTACTCAGCCTAGAAAATGTATTGTGGCTGATTACATCTATGTTAAGCAATTAGCGATTTATATCTGAAGTATTTATGTTCCTGCGGTAAGTGTATTTGTATTTTTTGTTATTTACAGTGGCTTTTCTGCTACTTTGGCTAAGCGCGACGATGAGAATGAGTGATGATTAGATGAAATTGAGGAAGGGACACTCGTAAAGTGCGCCCATATCCAGAACGGGAATCGAACCCAGGAAATTTGATTGCGAGCCACCAAGCTGGCTATATTTATACGGGAATACGTCATAAACGTTGCCATTGGCTGTAATTTTGGAGAAAATATTTTCCCCATACTCATCAAGAATGTGAGGCACGTTAAAAAATTTCACATTATATTATTTTCACTTGGGCTCCCGTGAGACAAACGATTAGGGCTATTGTCTTTCGTGCGAGCGACCCCGGGTTCGATTCCTGGTGGGAAACCCGAGACTTTGGGCTTTGATTCAGAGTCGTGAGAACAATATTGGGGAGCTACTTGAAAGAAGAAGTAGCTCCGGTCTTGAAAGCCAGAAAACAGCGGCGATGGGACTGGATGCGCTGACCACTCTTTACCCAATGAAGAATCCGCTTGACAAGCCCTGGCCCTTAGAGAGCTTTTTCGCCATGGATTTTAGTTATTATTTTTAGTAATTTTACGTTTCTTTTGTATCCCTACCAAGGATTCGGAGCCAGGATACCAGACTTGGCAGGCGTGCCAACTTAACCGCCAAACGACAGCCACAGGAGGGCTTTCAAAGCAAAGTGAGACTCGACAAGCAAGCTACTTGAAGTTAAAATTTAAGAAACTAATGTAGTAGGCATATGGACCCAGGTGTGAAGTATTACATTTTTTCCAGGAGCTAGACTTACTGACTTTTTTTCTCAAGCCTGCAGTTGGACGTGAAAAAATAAGCTTTCATTTAAGCTGCAGCCTCCGCGTGTAGGGAACACATTTGCGTAGCGACCAATCACTTCATTTGCAACCGCCCCACTGAACGCTGACAAGCCGGGTTGGTAGAATTTAATCTAAGAATCTAAGATAAAAATGAAACATTTTGAAACATTAATGAAACAAACGCAAATAAGTTATTAAGAAAATTGATGTCCTTCATGTATTTTACACCATTGTTTCTCAACTGACGATCCGCGGTCCCATAACGTGCCTTTCCATCAGTTACACCGACCCACAAGAATCAATATGTGCCTCCACCGGGTATCGAACCCGGGACCCCTTGATTACAAGGCGATAACGCTACCACTGCGCCATCGAGGAGACCAGGCATAATGGAACTATTACTCCATAATTTATTTATTAATATTTAATTTCAACGGCACATATTAATTAATGTATAAAGTTTCAAAAAACAGGGCGGTATTTACTAGTCAAATTGTTAAAAGCGGTGCACCGACATTTGAAAAAAGAATTACCTGTCCATGGCCTCACTTCTTTATACACTATGGAGGTTGTCGCTCACTGTGTGTATTAAGTTTCTTGAGTTTGGGGGATGCCCACTGAGTGGCGTATTTGTGATATCATTTTGGGAGGCAGGTTTTTGGGTATGCAATTTTGCATATGTGTTACCAGTCAGTAAACTAAACTGTTGCCTTGCGGTTCTAAGTATCTTACAACATTGTTTCTAATCTTTTGACAACATTTACACGTAATTTACAAACTAATAGTACATTTACATTCTAAAAAAAACAACTCATACACCAAAAGAGCTATGGAACTAGTAACACCGAAAACTTGGCCAAATGTTTATTTCCAAGTTCAAGCTTAATGTCCATCTAAACCATGTATAAGTTTCTTTTGAACACTTTAGTGCATGTAAATTATCAGCACTATTTCATGAGAACTTAGAAGAAAAACCGCAAGTTGAAGACTGGTGTCCTTTTTTAGTTCACGACGCTTCATACTTTTCTAGAGGGAAATTTTTGTTGACTAGACCATTAATGGGCACAAATGATTTTTTAATTGTGTTTATTACTTAGTAAAGAAATCGTATACCGTATTATTTCAATTCCATTTTCATTGAGGGGGATAAAACATTCATGGCAGGGATAAAGATAATTTTCTTATTTGTTGCATATCCCCTGTTAATTCACAAACTATTGTCGGTGCTGTATTTCATTGTCCTCCCTGTGTGTCCGTGTATCTGCATCTATGTGTGTGTGTTCCTACTTTCAAGCACAATATCGGGTAGTGTCCAATTCTCGGTCCAGACTTCATTTATAAACATCCATGATGGTATTGTCCAGAGTCTCGAAATAAAAGAACAGCATATGCAGTTTGTAGCATGTAGAGGCCATTTAGACGAAAAACGTTTCTCAATAACGTGTATGTGCGTGATGACTCGTTTCGACACTACGAGCTCTCGAAAAATCACCCATAACAGGCTCGCAATTAACTGTTATGGATTTCGAATAGTAATCAAAATATATGACTTATAAAAAACAGATATCTACCTGATTATTTTATATATGTGAAGAAGTGACACAGTAAAGTAAATTTGACTCATGTAATGTTTTTCAGTAACATGTCAAAGTGTCATACACTATCGTTCTCGTCTCGATTTTTACTCGGCCGTCTCGATATCATCCTATTTATTTACTAAATTGACGGTTTTGTATGCTCTCAAACCGCGACAGTGTTTTTATACGGGTGAGCGTATCAATAAATGTATATTTTGAAGAGGTTTTCTCTGGCAATCAGCCAGGTGATTTCCGGATAGGCTTCCGAGCTTTCGAGAGCTAACGTCACTCTCATCTTCAGGGATTGAAGGGCTTCAGTCCTCAGTCCTTCAGACTTCAATCCCTGAAGATGATAGTGACGTTAGCTCTCGATAGCTCGGAAGCCTACCCGGAAATCACCTGGCTGATTGCCCGAGAAAACCTCTTCAATATTCGCCGCCAGGAAAGCTTCAAGAATTATTTCAAATTTATATTTGGTCTTTGAAGCTAGCTAGTAGTTTGCAACTAACAATATATGATTTTATACATGAGACCCGTGGAGATCCAGTTGATAAGGCGTCTGACTTCCACGCTGGATAATTCGGTTCGCTTTCCGGGGTAGGTGATTTCAGGTAGGAATTTTCACAGTAATTTCCCTGCATGGAACGGCTCTAGCGTTTACTCAGCATCTAATAAATGGATATCTTGGGGTAAGAGGGGTCGTGGCGTGGTTCTGATTACGCAACCTTCATAAATGGTTGATATTGTGAACGTATGAAACCCTATCTCTACATTCCCTATTATACCTCTACGGCATAAGGTAGCTTTACCGTTTTCCGCACAAATACATACATATACTTATTTGATTGAATTAACATTTCAAGGAAGTACATTTTCAGGTGCTCTCTAAAAATGCTGCCATTCAAAATTCGTAAAACGGGTCCATGGTTCGATTCCCGGTGGAGGCCCATAGTTGTTCGGATCCCAATTTAAACTGTAGGATCATTCTCGATTAGCCTTTCTGTGTACAAAGTGGAATTAAACAAACTCAAACTCAAAGTTCGTCAATGTATATGAGATATTATATTTTCTGAATACACAAGGGCAAGAAGTGCGTTCGTTACTTAAGCAATGCATAGTTCCCATCATTTTCTAGCCATTTCAAGATAAATAACGCTATGAAGAAATAGATACACTTTCATTTTCATTTCAAAATAGAGAAGTTTCGAATATACAAGTTCCAAATTCCAAATTTACTTGTGGAATCTTCCATTCTATATTTCCTTTATTTGCCATCTCCTTGTTAATTATGTAAGAATGCCATCGGACACTGGCAGAAGCGATGAAAGAGTAACACAAATCACTTGTATACATATCAACCTAAAGTGAACAACAATCCCTCTCCACACCCTAGTAATTGGATCTTAATAAATGTTATTGTCGGATCACTACAAGCGCAATTACAACCTATATAATGTCGCAACCCTTTGATCTTCACCAGCTGGTAAAGAGCAAAGCCTGACTCCCACAAATTCCTGGCGTTCATCCTGTTAGTAGTAGAGCCGTCCACACTGTCAATCACTCTTTACTGTGGCCCTTGTTACTCTTGACAGATTTGACCCATCTCGTGTGGATCAACAATGGATCGAATGCCACACCAAACAAGATACACGCATTTTAATTGTTCATTCCAACTTCTTCCCTATTGTGTGAAGTACGTGTATAATAATAGCAATATTAGCTAGTTACTCACCCTTATAATTATTGTAAATTATATTTGTAATCCCAAATATGTATCATCAGATGCCCAACAAAATTTATCCAGATGCTTTTTAATGTAGACTCTGTAGCAGGCAAATTCAGTATTTTTCAAGATTCGAAGATTTTTGTTTGGGTTATATTCCCGGAATATCGTACCATCTGTAAAAAGACGAAAGAGCTTAGCCCTATTTGCAGCTTGGGGAACGTGGTTCGAATTGACCTTGGGCTATCTGTAGAGGTACCGGAAAGTGAAAATTTCTGCAAAATTTTGTGTGTGATGCCTTTTAAAACATTGGTTCTTTTGGGCTTTTTTCCTTGCGAAGTTAAGAGAAATGGATGAAAATCATCAAAACTCGTTCAGAAGAGGTGATTCTGCTCAGTTTTGAAAAAAATGTAACACAAAATGTTATGGGGGTATGTTTACATTTTTGAAAACACATTTTTCAGAGAGTTCTAACACTTGAATACATTTAATTATTTTACATGTAATATTGGAAACTTTCGAATTGTGAAAAGATGTGGTAAATTTCATAATTGTTCATAAGAAAATACAAGTTGAAACAGATTATGCAGTTCCATGGAAAATATCCTTGAAGTAACAGAAGATTTTAAGGGGTAATATATTCCAAACTAGGAGTCAATATTCCAGAAATTAATAATACGTCTTCTTACATTTCTCTAAAAATACCATGTGCAAACTTTATCCTATTCTTAGGTGGTGGCGTTGACAATTCATACCTTGACTGAATCATTCGGCTTGGAATGACTCTGTATATTATGAGCCGCTGACAGTGTAATTATATATCCAGTATTATTTACGTAATACATGGCTGTATTTCATACCAGAAAAATAATAGGAATATTTAGTAATAATTCTATGATATGATGTGAAATATATTTATTCGATTGTGTTCCGGTAAGAAAATGTCAACATTTGTAGATAGTTTATTGTATAAATGCGGAAGCCTATAGAGAAGAGAACATTGGAGATGGAAATAAAAACTTGTACTGAGATCGTGAAAGAGTTTTGCATTGCTGGTTGTCGGGTGGACACACAAAAATTTTATTGATTGGTTTTAATTTGTTATGATTTGTGTAAATATTTTATGTCTACTAGTCACGACGAGTGTATTGTGGCTGCATATTTAAAACAGACATAATATATGTTTCATAGTGGTGTCTCAGAGAAGTTATTGTATGGTGAGCTATTACAAGAAAAGAAGCTGAAAACCGAATGAGTCCTGGGAATATTATTATTAAAAGCCATGGACCCCATCGAGGAACAGTATTCAGAAAACTTTATCATTTCATAGAGCATGCAGGAAGCAACAAATACATGAAAATATTCTGTGAGAATTTGGGAAAAACCTACACAACGGTGCTTTCTCCGCGTCTCTTCAGTGTAATTTTGTTTAGAGAATGTATGCAAAACCTCTGGGGGTCAGCCATTGAATCTTCCATCATCTTTTATATTAACAGAGAACAGAAGAGCATAAATATGCCACTTTTAAGACGTAACGTATTCAATTTGTTTCATGTGCTTCGCTGATCGCAGTATATATGAAATTTTCCCTCTTGTAAAAACTCGAGTATACAGAATGAAAATACAATAAACCAAAATTGTTAGTTTGAATAGTAGTATCATCAGATAGTTTTGCTTCTGAACACTTGACAGTTTTATCCCTTAGAGTGTTTCTTGAAGTTCGAGAACAAATGATAATTATTATAATCAGACGGAACAAAGTCAAGTGAGTAGGCAGGGTGACGGAGCACATCAAAGGAAAGCGTAGATCAGCTAGATTGTCTGTAAGGAGAGAGGTCCTTAAAGACACAACATTCTTACTGAAAATTGTCTCCAATATTTGCGTACTCTATCTCAGGAATCTCTGTAGCAAGGTTGCGCAATGGTTGAGAAGGGGAGATGGCAAGTGGGCAGAGCGATGCAGTACACGGTCGCTTTTCGCTTTCTACGCAATCCCGTTCCCTCTAATGCATTCGCAAGCTGAGCCCTGTCGAGTTAATACATGCGCGCAGAGACTTGTTTTCGTTCGCTCGCTTCAAAGATTTCCAGGGCGGAGTAGACCAATTCCTGCGTGAGTTTTTTCTTTTTTTTAGAATTATTACGGGACATCATAGATGATTCTTCCTTCAAAGGCATTCAAACAGATATCTTCACATTGTCTTCAGGTTTTTGTTCTGAACTACTTTGATTTCCACTGTGTCTCCATTGTTAAATTTAATGTTTTGTCTCTGGTTCGTACACATAGCTAGATATATACACAAGCTGGTTCAAACAACCCAAAGCACCAAACGATCCAAAGTGACTGTGAAGCAAACAGTCGGTCCACTTTTTGTGAGCATGTAGGTACTGGCCACCTATTTGACTCCAAATTATTTCAAAATGTCATGGCTGATAAGCATATACGTTCCCTAGATGTGTTTAGAGTTTTCAACTTTTTTGCGTTTTCTCCAAATTTATAGATGGTATGGCGTTTACATTTCCCGATGGTCACTTACGTGGGATCCTTGGATGTTCGTTGTCTTCAGCAATTAATTGCCCTTTACTAAATCGAGTAAATCAATTCTTGACAATGAAATGTGACACCTGTCACCTAGATCAACTGACGAACTCTCATAAAATATCTCTGGCCGAATCTCCTTCGAAAAAAAAATATTGTGTATTTCATTGCTTCGTGGCACTCTCTAGCCGTAAAATTTCCAATGAACACTGATATTTCAATTTCAGACTTAAATAGTAAACTAAAGATAATCTTTATGCCAAATAGGAATAAACATTGTAATTTCATATAATGGAGGCATTTTCACTCAGAGAATGGTTGAAATAGATAAAGCCCAACACGTAAAAGTTTTGTTATCAAATACGTTATCCATTTCCAGACATTTACTTAGAATATTTGTCTTGTATATTTATAACTAGTGCAACAATACTGAAATGCTAGGAAATTATATTTAAAGCCACGAAGTCTTCAACAGTAAAATGGACTTACACAGATGAAGTTAATAATAATTAAGAATACATTATGAATTGAAATCATGTTTGTTCGTTGCTCTCTGTAAAATCAATTATGTCCTGATTCACTCGTAAACCGTCAACTGCATTTTAAGCTTATTTAGCTAATTTCCCTCCATTAAAAAAAGAAACTTCTCCTGTATATTTGCATCGTGCGGCTCTTGTGGCTACAAATGATGATGGTGTTTGTATTGCTTGAAAATTTTCTTCGTGTAAGAGAAAGAGTCTTATGGCAAGAACATTATAAAAAAGAGTGTAAGAAGAGAGAAAAAGAGAAAAGAAGTTACTGGATATAATCAAGTTTACGTCCTGGTGGGGAAGTAGAAGAACTTTATTTTTCTTCCTTTCCCCCCTTTTTTCCTTTGCTTCTAGAGTGAAAGTAAGCAGACTGGGTAAAACTTTACTTCGTCGATTCTTAGGTCAAACAACAAAAAGCACGGGAAGACGGAGAGGAAAATAGTCCAAGGCTATATCAGAAGCCTCTGCTCTCAGTGGAGTTACTCCCAAGAAACCTCCCTCGCATACAGATCTTCACGGTCTAGGGAGCGGCAGTGTCACACAGATAGCAACGTCTAGGTTCTACACAAGAGGACAAAACTCGTTCTAAATTTAAAGGTGAAGAGGAAAGCCACAGACAAAACCGAAAGGCCAGATGCACACCGTAAGCTTTTGCTGGGGGAAATTCAATTCAAGAGAATACCTCTGACGATTGCTTGCTTTCGTTCGGAGTAAAGGAATCAAAATACGTGTCCTGAAACGCGTATGGTAAAAGGAAAAGCAAAAAGAAACTTTCTTCGATAAAATTAGAGGTAAAGTAGATAAATAGTTTCACGTTAAATCTATCCTTTTACATTTTACATCATGTAACAGGGCACGTTGCATTAAAAGAACCTCGCGATTTTTCTCTTGCATTCATACGCACTAGAAAATTATGAAAATAAAATTCTTACATATTTTGACATTGGCATTTAAATCAGGGTTGTTGAAGGTCCAGGAATTTTAAATAAATTCAATTCCGGTCCAGGATAGAAAATCAGCAGCGTAAATGGGTTCTTGACCGTAAAGAACCGTTTTATGTTTAAAGTATTTCAAATTGGTCCAGGAACCTTTTTTTCCAAATGTATTTAAATACTGTCCTGGAACGTTTCTTTCCGAATGAATTTAAATACTGTCTAGGAACATTTTTTCCGGCTGAATTTAAATACGGTCGAGGAACCTTTTCTTCGGATGAATATTAATACGGTCCAGAAACCTTTCCTCCCGATGAATTCAAATACGGTCCAGGAACCTTCTTTCCGAATAAATTGAAATATATTGTCCACGTTCCGTACTGAAATGAAACATTACGTAACTTGGACCGAATTTAAATTGTGTGGGAAAAAACATTCCAGATCTGTTACAAAACCCAATAGAACCCATTAGAATGTATGGGTTCCTAGATCTTTAACAATCATCCCAGATTTGGGGGGTGGGTTAAATGGTAAATAAATTCAATTTCCCGTCCAGGAGAAAAAAATCAGCAAGTGTAAATGGATTCTATACCGTAAATAACCTTTTCATGTTTAAAGTATTTCATTTCGGTCCAGGAACCTCTTTTCCGAATGAATTTAAATGCGGTCCAGGAACCTTTTTACCGAATCAGTTCAAATTGGGTCCAAGTTCCGTACAGAAATGAAGTAATATGTAACTTGGACCGAATTGAAATTGTGCGAGGAGATAGGTTCCAGTCCTGTTACAGAACTCAAAAGAACCCATTAGAATTTATGTTTCCTGGAACTTTAACAACCCTGATTTAAATTGGAAAATTTTTCACGTTTCGGTGTTGAATATAATTTTAAGTTACTTTCCTCATTTGAATGAACTGAGTATCCACGGAAAATGCGATTGCGGAGATCGAGGTATTCCTTTAAAATATCGCCTCAAATAACAAAATTGTGTAAATATGTGTAGATATTATTCTTGTTTCGGGCACGTTTCAGGACATTTTCCTTCAAAATCTCTACGGTCTTTTTCTTGGCAAAATTTTTGTTCTTTCGTTGCAATGTTCTACGCCAGGGGTCCCGGGTTCGAATCCCGGTCTGGGCATGGGTGTTCTTCGTCCGTGATCTTTCATCAAATAAATTTTCATCCACATTTTCGCGATTAGCCTAAAGTGGCAGAAAAGGGATGTAAAATAAACCAAATCAATCCATCAGTCGCTGCCATGTTGGGCAAATTATTTCAACTTACTTCTAATATTAAAATATTTTCTTGTATACATTGTACTGTTTCTACCTAATCTTGAAGTTGTAAATGTATTAGTACCGTGTTTCGGAGGAAATGATAACTATATTTTATCACAATTATAAACTCTTTATTCATAGTGTAATAAGCACCCAGTTAGATGTTATACTTCATATGACCAGAGTATAATTTCTACTTTTAACTCTTTATGAAATTATAGCGATTGAATGATTCTACAGACAAGCTTAATTTTCTCAAAATAATGCATTGTCGTTACCAAATTTGTGTTTGTTGTCACTCTGCCAATCGTGTGATTGGTCTCTCAATCCCTGATTAGGTCGATATTCATGATTTAATTGCGTTTAATATCTGTTTAGCTTTGTCACTGTGTGCGTGTGATGTTCAATGGCTTGTAATCTAGAACCCACTTTTTCCGTAAAATCCATGAAAATGTTATTGCAGTTGACTAGTCGGACACTGTGGTTTAGCGGTTATCATAACGAGTTGTAAACACGGTATGCTCTCGTTCGAAAACGGGGAAAGGTATTGGTGGGTATTTCTAAAAATCTTGTGAATAAACACTACATCAACAGACGGAGCTGGTAATCCTTAATCCATTGTATTGTTGATGAATAGACAATTAAGGTACTTGAACGTAAAAAACAGAGTAGAAACTTGATAATAATTTTGGGGGAAATTAATTGTCCAGTTATCATACATCACATTCACCGTGAAGGAAGACTGAACATTGATTGATTGATTGAATTTTAATTATGGGCACATCAGCACAAAGGCTATTTGTGCCAGAGATAAGCCAATTATTTAGAACAAAATTTAGAACAGGGCCCTAACAAGAAAAGAAAATATTCTCTTAAAAACTTCTACACTCACTTTCTAAAACTAATACGAATATTGACCCCCCTTACCAACAATTAAAACTACACTGTAATCTGAAGAGAGGAAAAAAAACCTAGGTTAAAAGTGAGGCTACAAAAGGGCGCTAGACACATGTTTGGGGTAGAATACGCGGCATCACAAAACCCCACATGGGATTATACTACACTCTGTCTCGAGGATCTGTGGAGGAAGTCTGCGCATAACGGTAGAGAAGAGGAGAAAGCGAGTGGGTGGAGCAAGGCAGTGCGCATTGCTTCAACTGCTGATAGCTGCAGCCGCATTTTATCCTTCATGCACTAACTTTCCTTCTCACGCGTTCATTGGTCGAGCCCTCTCGAGTCACTACTTGCACAGGACTTGTTTTCCTCGAGTCCGTGTCGCTTGCGCCGAGTCATTTGCGCCGAGGCTTCTTATCGGTTCATTTCCGCCGCGACATATGTCAAGAACTTCCTTGGTGGGTTTTCCCACAATCCGGAGTGTCATTACCGCCGCGCGCATGTGCGTTTATGACGTTGCCCAGCTCCAGCTGTGATTATCTTCGATTGAAAAGGGAGGTCATTGGTAAATGAATGTAAGATGAAAGTATATATGAAGGATATACATTGGGAAATTAGTATTTATGTAAAACTGAGACTTGAGAGAGACGACAAGATGGCTGAGAATATGGAATCGATAAAAACAACGCGTGGAATGCCTTCGAGCATTTGCATACCTACAAGAATTCAAATAACGTTTGTATTGTTGTTGTGCAAGTGTATCGAAATATTGTGTTTATATATACGTAGCTATAACTTAGATAATGTTTGCAAAAAAATACACTGTATTTATAATGTTTTGTAGTGTATAATAATTAAGTGTAATAGACTGGCACATTTATGTTGCTTCCAAAGTGTAACGTCTTTTGAAATAAGTAAAGAAAAGTCATATTTGACTCTCTGGATAGGTTTAACATTTCAGTGTAAACACAGCTGTGCATCGTCATAAACACACGTTTGATATTATGTTTCAAGTCCACTTTAGGCACCATGTGCCCATAAACACACGTGCGCGCGGCGGTGATGACACTCTGGATTGTGGGAAAACCAGCCGAGGAAGGTCTTGACATATGTCACGGCGGAAATGAACCGATAAGAAGCCTCGGCGCAAACGACACGACACCGTTTTCCTTACTTCCTCCAGAGTTTCCCGGGAGGGAGTGCAGCTGTGAGTCCATGCGCCAAACCCTCGTTAGGCTGTAGGAGTGCAGTTACCTGTGTAAAAGAGAGGTTGACATTTTGGTGCCTTCTTCAAAGCTCACTCCTTACACACCCGAATATAACTGGTTAACCTGAATATGTAATGCATTTGTAATCTAAGAAACAAAAGCAATAGGGTAATTATATTGATGTTTACGGTGTTGGAATAAGTGTCACAACAGCACCACAGGGGAAGAGCAGAATTATCTTTGTTTGTGGAACGTAGGTGATGTGATCATGACGTCCGTGCACGTATTATGCAAATTCAAGCTTGATTGTAACAAACAAATTATACTATATGCGTGCTGCCATTCTTCCTGCCGTCACAAATCCATACATTGCTACAGATTGATACAACTCTCCAGGACTCTTGTGGTTGGCAACTCGGATCTTTCAACCCAAGAATCAAGCCTACTGATAACAATATATTTTCCAGAGCGGTTACCTACAGCCGCGATCAAACCTTTGGTATTTATTTCTGTTTGTCTCGCATATTATCAAATTTCATTGCGGTCATTAACATTGAGATGTGCGACAGCAACACATAGTGCAAATATTAAAGTTGATTGTTTTTTGTACATCAGTTTAGGGTCTAGGAGTTTGCGTTTTCTAGCAAGTTCCCTAGTAGGAAATGTATAATTTGCCTACAATACCTTCATGTTAGTTTCAGAATATCCGATATAAAAACCTCCCCTTATGCTGGTTGAGAAGCATGTTTTGTATTAAACATAACTGAAGGTAGTACTCGTACATTTTCTTCTGATAGAGTAATGCTGAGGCTTTTGTTTCACATTAACCATGTTTTCGGAAAGTTATGCGGATGAAGTATTGCAGAATCGGTTGATCAACAAATATGGCTCGATAGGTAATTTTCCGTAAAATACTGTACTTTCCATCCTGTTAGTCTTCTGCATCTTCACAACCGCCATGGCAGTGGGAGCCCTCAAAAGTGATTAAGTGAGAACGAGCCTTTACGAAGGAGTTTCATTCCCCTCTTCTCTAACTTATCATTTCGTTGGACACGTTTTATGGCTGCTTTTAAATTGGCCATTCAGATGGAGCATGGGTGATAGCCATGCATTGAAGGTCGCTTTACAAACGCACCCCCCTCTTCCCCCCTTCGTAAGAAAAGGACCCCCGGGCGATCTTTGCGTTCGAAGGAGCATCCAAGCGAATTGTTTGCCTAACGTATCGCCCACTTAATTAGATAATCATTTCAGAAACTTGTTCCCGAATTCTTGACACTGAAATTAATTTTCAAGGGTATGGATTTGGCATAAAGCTCTTGTGCAGGGCTATGCGTGTATTTGTGTGGAGGGAGGGGTAGTGCGTTCAAGATAGGATAAAACTACTGGAGATGTTTATGTATGTAACCAGCAAAGCAAAAAATTACATGTTTTGAGTTAATTAACGTTAATTAATTCTTACTGGACTTCAGCGAGATATTTACAATAAGGTAGATTTATGACGTCTACTTAGGATATAGTACATTATATCCAAGTCCCAGACGAGAAACAAAATTAGAGAATTGTTAATACCAGAACTACACATTTACATTATCTTAACAATTATCACTCGATACAATTTTGTTTATTCTTCCAATTAAATAGAGCTTAGCATTCTGACCCGAAACATACAGAGCAATTACAACCATGTACCTGTTATAAATCTTTAATAACTTAATGCCAATATTCCGTTTTACGATGGATATAGAGGAATATAGCAATGCTATAAAATAATATGATACCCACAGATTTGGAATTTCCTGCTCCATTCCTTGGTTTAATCACTTTTTAAAATTGAGGGTTTATTTTGGTTAAGTTTCAAAAATTCAATCTCCCACTCCAAAAGAGTATGTTGCTTACATTGGTTCACTCAAGATCAGCCTTTCCATGTTTGGTAGCCAGCGGAATACGTCCTGATTGGTCTCTGTGCTAAAGGTGAGCATCGCTATCAAAATTTCCAAACATAACATAATTACTGTGTTGTTTCCCCAAGTTCTCTTTTTTCACGAAATTTGATAGGGGTTTGTTGGTTGAGTAATATTTCATTTTAAGCAATGGTGTTATTTCTGCTAACATTATTGTAATATTTTCTGTAAAATGCACCGGATTCTTTAGACGTAAATACATCAACAAAGCACAATTTTCTTCCGTGATAATCTTCTTGCCTATTCAAAATCTACCTGCGTGATATATATCGCGTAATGAAATTCGCTACATTGTTGGGATTTATTCTTTGGAAAATAAACGTTGAATGCATTTCATTCACTTATTCACTTATAGATGAACATTGTACAGCTTTCATTTCAAAGTCCTGTGTAAATGAAGCGGAGAAGTTTTCCTCTCGAAGTGTTCTATTACTCACGGAGTTGCACAAATTATGACTAACATCTGGTTGTTTTCATGGAAAGCTTGGAGATAATTTCAAACTCATTAGAGCGCATTGTGCTAAACATTGGGGCCTGCTATGCTCTGTGAAATTTTGCTAAAATATTGTGTAATCTACCAGATGCAGAACGTGGATTCTAACATTTGAATGTTCCAGACAAAATCTGTCATGACGCAACACTATGGGCATCGAACATAGGTCGATGATTACATTTTTTGTATTTCGCAGTAACATATGGTTTAACTAGTTCCCATGTTTTTCAGCCGTAATTTATGAGAACAAAGCTTTATAACGTTTTTCCTATTCTTCCTATTCTCTCTTAATCATTGTCCCCTTCAATCTTTAAAATGTCTCTCATGTTCCGATACTGGATGATTTATTTTATTTTTCGTTTTCCAAATAATGCACTGTAATATGTATGTCATTATTTAGGTTCAATATGTAAAATATGTATTAACTGAATTTTTCCAATCTTATAACTTTTCATAAATAACAAAAACACAACTCTATGCAAACTTTCAAAACACATTATTGATATTATTCTTTACTGCAACCCGATTCGCTATTCATGAGATTACAACAAGTTATTTGAAATTCGAACGAATTTGACATACCATCCCTCCAATTCAATTGGAGTACCACAATATATCATTTATCGTATGGACCGATATCATACTCCTGGTAAGACAGGCTTGGAAACAATACTCCATATCGAAACATCTTTATTCTACCTTCAGTTATTGGTTTGAAAGAAAGGTTGTAACGTTAATACAGTCGTGACCTGCATTGTGCTACTGCTAATTGTAATGTTACTATTTTTCCATCCACAATACCGTTCTGTTACTCTTCTGGCCATGAAGAACATTTCTTAAACTGTAACTGTATTCGTTATCAGCAAAGGAGCGTAGCGTTAAATGGTAACATAACAACTTGCTCGTCCATTGATTAATTAGGATTCGTTACCGTTATGAAGTACAAAAAATACAACCTTAGTGACAATGAAGTTCGACCAGTCACAAATATAGGAGTGCGTTGTGAAAGAAGGAGAACACATGCATATGCTGAACATATTTTATTCAGCAGGTTAAATGGAACAAAGTAAAACATAAATTTCCGCTGCAACGCAGCAATGTATGGTGTCCACACAAAATAAAACATTTTCGTCCATCTACACGTGACATTGAAGTTCGACCACTGTTAGAGGGGATCCTGTTTACCATGGTGTGACGCCGCTCCGTCGGCGAATAACTGTGGCAATACGTCGGGGCATGCTGCGGACGAGTCGTTCAAGGTATTCCACATCGATGCGGTGCCATTCCTCCTACAGGCAGGCGATAAGAGCAGCCACTGTCGTGGGTCCCCTCTGTTGCACACGTCGCTTAAGAACACGCCACACATTCTCGATGGGCGAGAGGTCGGGACTCGATGGTGGCCGTGGTAGAGTTCGCACGTGATGGCGAGTCAACCATTCTCTTGTCAGCCGCGCTGTATGAGTCCTGGCATTGTCGTGTTGAAAGATGAGACGCCGCCTGTGGAACAGGTGCCTTCGCACTGTGGGAAGATGCCGCTCCAGTATGCGTGTATAGGCGTGTGCATTCACAATGCCCTCACAAACGTGTAGTGGGCCAACCCCAGATGCCGTCATGCATCCCCATACCATCACTGACGCAGGTTTCTGTACCCGACGTGCATAACATTTTGCTTCATTCTGTTCCTCCTTCCGACAAATGACTGATTTCCGTATTTTCCCGTACACAACATTGAAAATGGATTCGTCCGTCCACAAAACCCTGTTCCACTGCCGAAATGTCCATCCCGGTACATTCGTGCCCACCGTAGTCGATTGCCTTTGTTCAACATGGAAAGGAAGGGTTTACGTTTCACCTTGTACACTCGGTAACCGCATCGCTGTAGGTACCGGCGAATGGTTCTGGTTGACACTTCAACGTGAAAGCGTTCTCGAGTCTACAGTTGTAATTCGGCCACAGAAACATGATTGTTGGTCTGGATATAGCGCCTAAATATCCGTAGGCCACGCACGCTCAGCAGGCGTTTTCGACCGGGGGCCTTACCTGGCTCTGTAGTACCCGTATTTTGGTGGTGTTTGATGATGCAGTGGACGGTTGACTTGGGTAAGTTCAGTTGGCGCCCTATTTCCCGTTCACTGAGTCCATCCCGTTGCAACTCCACTACTCTTCTCCTCACGGCGTTGTCAATAGGTTTGCCCCTGGTCATGGTGATGATGCACTGCGGTTCCGCGGTGCACAGCACGCGCTTATATACGGCGGACTCCCTTATCGTGTCCGTGACGTCATGCTTTCGTCGAATGCGCCACTATCTGGAATTTTTCCGTATGGGTCTGGTGCCTGGTCGAAGTTCAATGTCACGCGCAGAGTTCCCCGTTTTCGTTCTTTATGTGACCTTGGGTGCAACATGCTGGGATCACGATTCTTGCCTGCTCACACGCCTCCTCTTACACACATGCGTCACTTCTGCGGGTCACCCATTCCACCGCCTATGCCTCTGTGCATTTAATCACATATTCCTTTCTGGTCGAACTTCATTGTCACCAAGGTTGTATCTTGTTCATAGTAGTACTACAATTAGCAATGTTGCTTCTTTCGTCAATTTACGCCTCCCTGTATCATTGTTCTTCCAGTATCAGAATTACAATATAAAATTATTTTTCTCTCGTCATTATTTAATTTAATTTTATAAAGTAAGGTTACTCGGATTTACAGCGTAGTCCAATAATTTGAATTGATTTTTTTTTCACTTGGAAAATTAAATTCTAAACTTATACATCCTTAAATTTCTTTGTGTGAAAATAATGTATATTTTTATATTGCAGATAAATAAAAACGCTAAGTGAAACATGTAACATGCTTGCATGTTACAAGCATTTATATTAACTCCTAATTGAATCATCTATTGAAAGATCAAGCGTATGTGCGCAATTGTCTGGAGGCACAAGGTGGTTTGGATCAAACTTTAAACTGTACGTCCAGTCCCGATTAGCCTCTCTGTGGATTTAAAACAATAACTCAAATCTCAGTGTGCGCAATTGTCACTTGATAGATAATAAATACTCTATAACGTTAAACAAAAACTTGTAATTTACGTAATATTTTTAGTTCTTCTCTCACACCCTAACTCTGCTTGTGGCCTACGATCTCAAAAGAACAACTTCTTTTCCATCTAACACAACACCTGCACGTCCTACATCTCCATGGGACATGCCTCGTGCTTTCCATACGAGAATAATGTATTTTCCTGTATTAGCTTAGAGATTGCATCCTCGTGTTCTTCGCTGGTATCTAGACTGTGATTTGTAATTCACAACTGACTTCGGAAGTGCTGTCAACTGTAAAGAGCGTACTGCTATCTAGGTCATTTCTTGCTGCTAAATTCCAGGCACGAAGTAGTGATTCATATGACGATTCGGGCCGATTTGGATATCAATTTTAGCGGAACGTCAGCTGAAAGTTAAAATAGCCCTCTAGTATTTGACGAGGGCTTTGTTAAGCAAAATCTATATCCTAAACCTGCCGCCATCCAATTTAAGAGATCTGCTTCCTTTTGGACGGTAGGAAGAAAGGTTAAGGTGTTTTCTCTTCGAACCGACACGTTTTCCATTGTCATAAAATTTATGAAATGAAACCACAGAGACCATCCTGTTTCTTTGGTGCTGCTGACAAGACTTCTAATTCTCTGTATTGATGATTAATATTACTTTTCTATTTTATATAAATATCAAGTCAGTGTAAGTTATTTTGTAAATTATTTCTGTTGGATTCACTTATAGTCTTTTCAGAAAGTTTCTAAGGAAAAATGTACAATGAGCTAAGCTTACTAAATAGGAGTTTTAAACATATATTCAATTTTTTCAGTTGTTTAAGCTAATAATACTATTTACGAAGCTGTGCTATGGAAGATTAGGAACCTTTCAAAATATACTAAGATACTATCTGTAAGGTAACATAAATACACAAAATCTATCTGTCTCTCAGTGAAAATGTGTACACCTCTTCATGAACACCTTTCTTATACATGTATTAAAACTGCACTTTTTAAACCCCATATACGCTTCAAATTTAAAAATCAACATTCTATAATCGACAATTCAGTGGGGAAGGTTAATTAGTTTAAGATTTTATGCAAGGATTAGGGTAATTACGCAATAGGCTGGGATGGGGATGAGTGATGATATGATGAAATCGATGAATGGACACTCACAAACATCCATGCCCAAGCCGGGATTCGAACCTGGGATCCCTGGCATCGTAGCGCGATGTGCAGTGTCACGTTAAAGGCAGAAATGAGTTTACATACTTATATAAAATTAAATTAGTATTTAACGAATTATTTTATTATATAGTTCTACGTATATTTTCAACTTAAGTAGGGTGTGTGTATATATAGTTTATAAATAGACTGGCCTTAATAACAAGAATAGTAATATTTAAATCTTTTGAAAATCGTAGTAAACTAATATATTTTTTCAGATTCTTTTTTGAATAAATGAAAAGCACTTCCGCGGGCTTGTATAATAGACGTTCGTATTTATTGAACACAATATCGAAAATTATTTTTAAATAACTATTTTCCTGTACTTTTGCCAGTATAAACACTTACTTAAACTTTATTGTCAAAAAAATGCTGTGAACTTGTCTTTTTTCCCTTTCCCTCTTATTACTGAACTAGTATCGTCATTATAATATTCTGAAGTGAAGTACTATCACCAGAGATAATATAATGCTAGTGTGATGTTAACAAGTAACTTTGTTCCCACTGAACTGAATGTATTTTATACATAACAGATTTACGTAGGTGTTTCTCTGATATTTTTTCTTCATCTCCTGTTTTTAAATTTTCATTCCTCCCTCATGATGAAATTTGTCTGCGGACTCGATATTTACAGCTGTCCAAACGCTGTAGGATTCTTTATTTTTTTTTTTTTTTTTGTCGTCATCATGAGGATCTCTTGGTTATGAATTTCTCCTCGTGTAGAGAGTTTCCGACTCCGTCACAGCAATCTGCCTTACTTCATTTCGCAAAACTGGAACAGTTGCCTCGAGGGAACTCGGCCAGGCTAGAACTCTGAAACACATGCCTTTTGTTTGATTAAATAGCTTCTCAGCTTGTAGTCCTCAGTTTGTACTCTCGAAACAAAAATCATCAACTCGTTACTAAATTTTCCTGTCACCATCAGACATGGCTGATTCAAGATTTTCAGCTCAGAGCGTACGCAAACGAGGAAGAAAATGTGATTTGTAATGAAATGTCAGGAATAAAGAACAAATGAAAATACTTACTTTTTTTCCTAATCGGTGAAATGTGGTGTCATGTATGAACACAGTGAACCAAAAATTTCAGTTCCAGTGGCTATGACAGTGAATAATATTCTGTGGTGGTATGGTCCTAGATTTGAATTCTAGAGAAGACGTGGACATTTTCCTTGAGGCTGTTCCCTCATCTATTTGATCTACTCATAGTTCATCTCCATTAAGCTAGGGAGGTAGAAACGTGAATGACATTTAGCAAAATACCAATACAAATAAACATATTAACCTGTTGATTTTCTTAACGACTTGCATAATGTTGATGTAACACACTACGTGAGTTTACCAATAGCATTTGTAAAATTAATTCTGCAAACGAGCTTCAAACTATAATTGCAACAAAATTACTACTCTGCATAGTAACATGTAGTTTCAAATTTACCCAGCGTAGGTGGCGCAGTGGTGTGCGAGATGCTTTACGAAGTTGTGTTCGTTCATGTCATCAGCTCATCAATCACCTTCTTGATCGTCAGGACTATCCCAATAAGTAGAAGAGCAACGTAAAATAACCAAAATAGAAATATTGAGCTTAACTTCAAATCTAGTTATTGCTGTTGTAGAAAATGGGAAATGCGCAACTTGAAAATATTTGAAACTATGATTTGTAAATTTTCACTCTTCGTAACGAATTAGTTGCTTACCTTAGAATAATCGAAGACGAATAGAAAATGAATAATTCAAGGTAAATGAGTAGTCAATGCTATTTTGTCACTACATTGGTGGGCGAGAGCGTTAATTAGTGAATCAACTATCAAAACAGCAAAGGCTGCATATTCGTATCCAGGCCTGAGCGTTGGTTAGTACCTTTTCATATTTTTTTTTATTCATCATTCATTCTCACAGACGTGATTATTGAAAAGTCTCAGAAGAACGACGTAAAATAAAATTACAAAACTGAAAATAACTATCATCTTGTATCAAAACGATTTTGGTTTCATTCACGACGTTATAAGTTGCTTTCTTGATAGAATTCATTTTTAATCTATTGGTTCATTTGTACATAATACATTCAATTCTTCAATAAGTAGTAAATTTCAAATTTGTGGCTTATTTTTTGTTGAATGTTAAAGATGAATTGACGTTTCTTTCCTAAGAAGATAATACACCAGATGACTATTTGGTAAGTAATTACCGGAGAGACCAGCTGAATCTAATTAGCTAGAATTAGATTAAAATAATTGTTTTCTATTCAATACAATCAAATACATTTAGTGTTTTCTCTTTATTTTCAAGAGATGGCAGTGCAAGCTTTAGGCAAGTACCAGAGAGCCTGGACTGGTCGATGCTCTAGTAAGTTCCAGGACACCAGAAAATCAATTGGCCTTTGCCTGGGTTTCTAACTTCTTGATTATCGGGAAGAATGGCCTTCTTCTCTGACCAATTACTGAATTACAGTTTCTTGTTAGCTCGCTAACAGGGCCGGAATCTTTCCCACTTTTAACTTCCAATGGAAACCTGTGTGTGGAAGTGTTGAGAAGGCAATCGGTTGGCATAAGTGGATTGAAGTTAGAAGATTTTAACCCTGTCCAACAAGCTTTCAGCTAAACTTGGCTTTTCAAAATAGTCTTACAAATCGGCTCTGTGTGTTCTAGTTTATTTCTTTCTGTTTATAAATATTAAAATCTCTTATGATTATTATAATCGTAATTTAATGAAAACGGAAATTTGGTTTATGAGGCAAATTTTCTATTTCAAATCTATACAATATGTCTTTTCCTACTGTATATACCGAAAAACATTCAATTTCCTCTATTGGTAAAAACCTTCGATAAATAATAAAAAAAGCACTCGTATTTCAATATTTAATTCCAAATAGAAACAAAATGATAGATAGGTTGCATAAAATCAGCTTCAAAGCTTGAAGAATTAATACATGTACTTCATGTACAGTACGTTGGCGAATGATCCTGAATATTTGCGATGCGTAAAATAGGTGCAATATACAACAACGAGTATGGTTTCACAGTGATGAAACACAGTGTTTAGAAACATGCTATGTACCCTTCTTTGATAAAATCACCGAAACCAATAATATATGGAATTATTAACAAGTGATATCTTAACCACTGTTTGTATCTAAAAAGTCGTTCGTTAGACACAAACAAAAGTTTATTCTTTAAGTTCAAAATATTTATTAAAATTACCTTCATCACTCATGAACTCAACAACGGATATTGCTAGTATTTCAATATTCATTAGCGCTTCCAACCAATCATTTATCTCTTGGTCCACGATCTTGAATATTCCTCTTAATGAGATTTCAGACTGAAGCTACAAGCGACACATATCACTTGGAAATGAAGCTTCAGAAATAAATGGAACCTTTCGGACCGAAGTGACACGCTTTGCGTGTAGCTCGCACCGGTTTCCTCACTGTATTGTGTGGCCTCCATCTGTTCGTCGCGCATGCAACGGCGGGAGGGACCCGTGACGCTTGTCGCTTCCGTGTGAAACTCTACCTTGTCAAAGGTCTCTAATATCTGCCAATTTTGCTGAGTTGGTTCGTGGTGATTTGGAACCACGAAGATGAATAGTTCGTAACACACAGATGTGACATTTTGTGCAACTCAAGTAAAATATCCAAGGAAAGTGGATTCGGACGTAGGCTCTTTGTTCTTAACTGCACATATAACTGAGTTCGGAGTAGTTTCGACCAATATAACATTTCTAAAACATAGGCTTGAAGATTCCACTTCCAAGCTTTTGACAATAGTAGGCCTAACTGTAAGCCTTGCGATAAGTAGTTGCCTCGGAGACTGACAGTTTGCCTTCTGTTATCTTAGCCGCTGATTGTACCGTGAAGGCGTAGAACAAACTTGAGAATTATATATGTCTGGACTACCGTTGATGAATTACAACATTCGTATGAATATGAAATGTTTTAAGTTCACTTTATGCACAGATAGGCTAATCGGTACTGGACCTACAGTTTAAAGTGGTATCCAAGTCACCGTGCAATGTGCCACCAGCGGGTATCGAACCCGGAACTCGTTGATTACAAAGAAATGACGTTACCACTACACCCTTGGGAAGGCCCTAAAATATTCATAGGAAGAATCATCTGCATCAGTGGCCGAGCGTATAGAGTGACCTAATCTGACCTGCTAACAAAGTTTCCAGGTTCGAATTCTGTCATGGGTGTTGGCGTTTCTTCCTCTGATATGGTCCTTTCATCAGTTTCATCTAATTATGATTCATTCTCATCGTCAAATGTGGCAGAAAAGGAATGTTATATTGCTTTGGAGTTCAGGAATATAAAGAGTGTCAATTCATTGATTGCATGAACCATTGTTGAATACTTGCTTCTAAGAAGACTGTCACGGTAAGGAGACTCTTCGCATTTGGTGTGTTACATGATACTCTATTTGGAAACTAACTCTAAGAAACCAGTTCAGACGGTTGTGACACGCTTCATAAGGTCCCATTTGTTTCTTAAGGTCCGCTTTCAATTATCATATCATCTTATATTGCACGAAGGAGAAATCTCCATAAACGTCACGTGAAAATTGCTTTTCCTTGAAGTGCTTCACTTCTCAAGATCGTATTTTATAACAGTTTATGTGCTTTCAAAAGTCAAATTTGCTACTTTAAAGTGTCAGCAATTGCAGGTAGATCATACACAGTAAACTTTCTCTGAAATCATTAATGCAGTCACAAAATATGAAAACTAGTGTCTAATCTATTCAAGTAGTGTTGTTTTTATTCAGACCTACTGAATTGCATTTGAAAAGTGTTGCTTATCATTTTTTTGTATTGTGCAACACTTGGTGTTGCGGTGGTAGTCCTATAAAATATACCGATGTGACGTATGTGGAGTAAGTAAGCAAAATTAAGAAACATTTTGCTAAAAGTGAGAATGTGGATGTATGTAAAGTGTTGTCAATGACTGGAAGGAGAATCTCCGACTTACCAACCTTTTTGATGATTCTCTTACGATAGAGGTCGATCTGGGGATGAGGAAGCTCTTTGGTATTACAATCACCTACCGTACTTTTTACAATTTTATTTTACGGCTACTAACATTTATGGAGATTTCGAAGGTACGTCACTCTACTTGACTGCAAAAGACTGCCCAGGACGAATTAAATATGCTCATGTTAAACCTTTTGTTCCGTAGATCCCAAAAAGTTCCTTCGGTAATTATCTTTTGTGAATGACAGTGTGTTTATTACAGAATGTAGACAATAAAAAATCAAAAGAGATTACCTTTCGTTGGACGAATGAGGATCACTTGGTTATTGGTCTTCTTCAACTGCTAATTGGATCAACAGAGCACTCTCTATCCATCAAAATATACAGCGTATGAACCTCTGTCCGTTGGTCAACCCAGCCTGGGATGCCGTGGAACCAATTAATTTTGTTTCGTCGTTTTGTGGAAACCCCGGATTGTAATTTCACTAATATTGCTATTTATTATCCCATTCCTGTGCGGGATTTTTTTCCTTTTCACATCATTCCGGTTCCCTTTTCCTCCCCCTCCCACCCTTGTATGCACACAAGCGTGTGCTCACAAACATAACACAAATCTCTTTACCCCTCTTCGCTCTCTCTTGATCTCTCTATATATGCCGTGCCCCTACCCCATGGTTGTTTGCTTTGAGTTAGTTTCGGAACGCATGCCAGAATTACGTTGTCATAATATATTTTTATTTTTGAAAGTTGGAATTTCTGATGTACAAAGAAAGAACTCTAAACATATTTGTTCTTAAAAAAATTACATTAAATTCTCATCTACACACTGACAATTAAAAATCACGAAGAGCACGGAAAGTTGCAGATTTTGTGCAGCCGAGTGGAATGAATGAATGTTGCTACTAAAGTGATTATTTATGTATTCCCCTCCCAGGGTAAATGTGTGACAAACGTACCTGAGTGCTGTAGAGGGAAAGTGGCAAAAAATATTTACCAAAGGCTATATATATATATACACATATATATTTTTAAATATTTGACTGTTGTTTCAACTTCTTATGGTGTTAAAGGAATTAGTATTGATGAATTCCAACTATTAACAAAATAAGATTTGTTTGTGAAATATAGATCATTGTGAAATGAGATTTACACGGTGTGGTAGTTTAAATATTTTCAATAGAGGTTCCAATAACTACCCTAGAAGCATCGTGAAATTATATATAAAACACCTCTAGAGGTGGCATACAGTGCCCAGAAAACAGAATTACCATTAATTTATCCATCAAATGCAACCTTAGCTTGATTTGAGTGATTTTGTTATTTTAAGTCCACTTTGTGCACAGTAAGGCTAATCAGGGCTGGACCTACAGTTTAAAGTGGGATCCGAACCACTATGTGCCTCCACCGGGTATCGAACCCGGGACTCCTTGATTACAAGGCAACGACGCAACCTTAGCTTGACCTATACAAGTTTCAAAATATGTATCAACCTCGTTTTAACTTTACATATACATATATGGGGTCGTGCGTGTATTGATTGACTGATTTGATTTTTTTTTATTTCGCTTTTTTGCTACTTTGCCTAACCGCGAAGATGGGGATGATATGATGAAATGGATGAAGAGACACTCGCAAATAACACCTTTGACCTACCCGGGACCCCTGGCGTTGTAGCGCGCTGTTCTAACCATTCTGCCACTGAGGTCGGCGTATGGGGTCACGCGTGTGTGCGTATGTACGTACAGAATTTAATTACATTTAAAAAGTCACATTTCTACCATTGCATGTTAATTACAATTTTGTCCTCTGCTTATTGATTATTTTGTTTTAATTCATTACCCTCGCGTTGCGAGAAACAGAGGGTATATATTAAACATAAATTACTTAAGTTCTTAAATGAATATTAATAAATATTTGACAATATTTATCTGTTTTCGGATACTTGATGAACTTTGCTGGCCTTCTTTAGTTACAGACATTGTAAGATATTTAAGGTGAGAAATGAAATGAAGACCCGTTTTCGTCTTCATTTTGCATACCATCTGTCTCCAAAATATTTAACCAATGAAAAATTTGGTATTGTTTGTCTTGTCTAGGGATTGCACAGATGCTACTCGGATTGAATGTGCAACGGGATAATAATACTGGCATAGTAATCCCAGACATTCTTTACTACTTTAAGTAGTTTTACTCTCTCGAGTAGTGACTATTTCGGAGGGGGGGAGGGTCAGCAACAGAATAATCTCTAAATTATTCTGTCGTTACTGTTTGTTCCGCTAGCACCTTATATCCTGAAATGATATGCAATTGAGAACTGCCGGGAGACATTTGGATTGCCATTCTGTAAGGATACAGATTGACTGTGTCCGTTTTCCTTTAATGAAGTGCAGGCACATTTCATGCCTGGTACGAAAGCAGAAGAATGAGTATGAGTGGAGAATACAGACCCCTGTGTATTCGTCACACGAGGAAAGGTTTGTTACCGTACATCAAAAGTAAAGCTTAAAACTATTTGAAGCAAATCAGTATGTGAAAGTACATTGAGTTAACGCTGTACGAGAACTTATCATGTCGAATACGGATTCGGATTAAGGAAACGAAAAGTGCTGCCAGAGAGTATATGTGAAGTTAGAATCCGTCGATTTTTGCGGCGAAAGAGTTAATCTGGCAACCCTCTTGTCTCAAAGGAAGGAGACGTAATCGCACGTAGAGGTTTAGATGGTAGGTAGCGACGTTCGCGGAAAACCCCTCGTCCCCTCTTTTTTCCTGCAGCATTTCTCCTCTTGTTAGTCTTAAGAGAGCATGCATGCATGCGCGGTTCACAAATCCAAGGTTAATAAGAGTAGCCGGGTCCCTGTGGAATGAGCCCTTATCACAGGAACGCAAAAATAAAAAAAATGAAGAAAAGAAAAGAAGGGAAATTTGTACTGCGACTCTGCTGTGACCTCCTCCTGCTCCTGATGGGCAAATCGACGGCGTAATTCCACGGTTGAGAAATCACAGCTTGAAAAAGTAGAGTGGAAAAAATGAATGTAAAAAACACCCATTTTACTCTCTCCTTCCGTATTTTTGGTCCTCCGCTCTCTTTTCCTCTCCTTGTCTTGATTTCTTCCTCTCGCTCTCTTTTATCTACCTCTGTCCTTTCACTTTGCATTCCGGCGCCATCTTCAGCCTTCTAAGGTAAACTTAAACCCATGGGAGATCGAAAATAATTTCTGAAAAAGGAAAAAAAAGTTTTCCCTTGTACCTCCACGTACCCCTTCTCGCATCATCAGACTTCAAAAGAAAAATTCTGGCCCTAGTGGATCCTGCCGAGTGTGTTAGAAAGAGGAAAAACAATCTGGAAATAACATTACCCTAAACACCGTCCAATCAAAACTCTAGCATTTATGGCTTTTTTATATAACAGTTTAAGTTTATTTTTAGCAAAAACGTGACAAGTCAAAAACGGAGTTATGTAATAAATGTGTAGAATAATTGAAGCGTGTGTGGATCAGTGGTTATATCAGGCAAAAAAGTGACATGTCTTCTTCTGCATGGCTGAAAAAATTGGATACTCAGCAAAGCAGGTTTCTCGTATGCTGGAAAAACACTGGTTTTAAGAGTAGTCTCAGGAGGCCCACAGCACTTTTTGGTCATAGTTTTATGTCACTGGTGTGGATTACAACCATTTACCTGTGCTGTTTTAACACCACTGAGGTTAAACGTTGATCAAAACGTGCTGTTGACGTTCTGAGATCAAAGTCTGTGTCGCTTGAACAATGATTTTTTACACGGTATTAGAAATACACTGAACTTTCTTGTAAGTTTTCTGCTGAACTTCATTTTCTCAGGACTATAACACTAGGGAACAAATTTCAACTTTTTTTCTGTATCCTGGACGAAATAACGTGTCCTTTACTAAATTTGGTACGAGAAGTTCAGAGAAAGTCTCAAAATTTGTGTGTCACGTCACATTTCTGATATATACAGGGTGTCCCAAAAGTCACGCAACCAAGACTTTGAACGTTCTTAACTTTTGTACAAAAAACGTTAGAGACATGGACCTTGTATTAGTTATTAACTTTATCTATATGGATATTCTTAGATATTAAAAACGAAAATAATTATATGCACGAACGTTCAGTATGAAATAAAAGGTTTTAATGTGTAAAAAAAAACTATTGTGCGAGGGAAAGAAAAACATGGATAAAAAACCGATATATTGTCCCTTGCAATATTTTTTTATGGGTATCGATGGTCTCAGTGGGTAAAAAATGATAAAAAATGATAAAGGAACGATACATTTTAATGCATTCTATGCATAAAATGTAATATAAAAGGTAAAGTCACCCGTGCACATAGCACTGTGCCATGAAGGCACATTAGGGGATGTGGGAGTAATTCTGTGCATTACAGACGATTTATGGGATTAATCATACCATATTCATGAAAAAATTGCGACGTGTACTGGCAACATTGCTCGTGTCAGAGTGCAGTATCAGGTGCGCCGAAATCTGGCGATGTTATTTAATTAATTTCCAGATGAAATAAAAGATTTGACATTTATCGTGAAAAAAGTAACCTAGTTATCTTTTTCTATCTAACACTATATTTTATATATGAAAGATCGTTCTTGGTCACGAGAAAGGTTCAATTTTACTGTGGTGGATAGTGATTTAGGAATTGTGAGTCCCTCACTATGTGTTACCGACATCAATGCGGAGGACACATCGGCATATGCATATGCTTTTATTCTTAGAGGAATAGCTGCGTATTACGATTAGTGTTGCCCACGGGACGAGACGGGACAGGCTTTTAAAAATTCGAGACGAGACGAGATTGACCATGTGCCATAAGACAAACTAATATTTTCGAGACGAGACAGCATTTCCACGAGACTCCACGAGACGAGACAGGCCAAAATCTCGTCTCGTGGGCAACACTAATTACGATGCGACAAAAATAACAATCTTGTCACGTGGTCCCTTGGTTCTATTGGCTTCACTGCAATTTGAACAGCCACTATGCAGTTATTGCTGTTAATAACAGTGCAGGCTTAGAGCATTAAAGAGAGAGGGGCAATATTGATAGACGCAATGAATTTCATTACTCTACTATAACTGGAAAACAAATTATGGCACTTGTAAACTTTGTCTGATTAATCAACGTAGAAAATATATGAAGAGGATATTCCCAATATTTGAAACTAGTATAGTTTTGAAACTAGATTGCCTCAGCAATCAACTAGAAGTAATCACTAATGTAAATTTTTGGGGAGAAAACCTACGAAAAACTCGAGAAAAATCATGTAGTAAATTTTTCATCACATTTCAAATGTATACAGAAATGCTTTCTGCCACTCATTGCTCTGGCAATAATCTTTGCTGATGGAATAACATTTTTTCTACTAGATGCTTCCTGCTTTTGGACCTTTTGTATTGATTTTGAAAACTGCCGCGGGACATTTTATATCCACCTTCCCTGATGAGAAACAACCAGACACTTTTTTTAAACAACTTCTGCAGAGGTTTGTTAAAATTCACCTGGAGCAAGACCGAAACCACGGCGACAGATTATTTTGAGCCTCTCCCTTTTGTAACATTTGAAACAAGAAAAGTTTGGTTGTGTTCAGAAATATACTCAAAATGCTGCTTGTGTGAGTTCGATAAACATTATCTTTATTGCATGTAATTGGAAAACATTTTCGATGAATATTTTTGGTTTGAAGACTTGTGAAAACTGACAAATGACCTTTGCCACATGTCTATTGGAAGCAATTACATTAGAAGAATTTGTTTTCGTATTTGTTGGGGCTTCTACTAGTCATATATCAATAAATTTATTTGACAGGAAAGAACCTGGGTATTTAGCGTATCAGGTTAATTTGCTTAATTATTAAATTCCTTATTTATTAAATTTATTTTGTTATTTTACTAGGGACACTGTACTGCATATTCATGCTTTTATCGTAGGCATAATCATCAAAGATGTTCAGGAAAGAAGAGTGGAATCAGGCAGTATAGTATACAATTCAACCCTTAATGCCTCAAGTCATTGTATTGGAAAAACTTATAACAACATTGGTTTACGTATTTATTATCTCTTGTTATTTTATCGTTTTTATTGTTTATCGATATCTGCCTTTTTAAATACTTTCATCTCCATGCTTTATCTTACAGTAATTTGAATTGCACTTATTTTTAAACATTTTAATAGATGTAAATATAGCCCTATTATTTTGAAAACTTTCCGGGTGAAAACTGTAATTTTCGCATGTGATTATTTTTGAAATTGTTAAGAAAATCTCACGCTGGTGTTCATTTTTTACTCCGGATCTACAAAACAGAAAATTGTATGATTTCCTTATTTTTAAAAGTGTTGCAAGTAATTTATTTTCATGTAGTTGTTTGATTGATGCTAGAATGAGAAACGTTCTTGTAACAACAATTTGCAATCTCTACTTCTGTAATTATTAATATAAACTCTTCACACAATGCCCTTGCTTACTTAATCATTGCAGGGGATGGGACACCATGCGCTGACCACACACACCACTCAACGAAAAGCAGATTGACAAGCTTTGGCCCCAAACGGGAGAGTTTCTATTCTTATTTTTCGACAATATTAGAAACAATCCAGGATATCTTTATATGGAATCGAAACTTATCTGGAAATGAGATGAACTGCTAAAATGAGCATCAAAAACATTCTTTTCCGACACTAATCACAATCATCATATCAGTGAATCTACGATCCTATTGCCAATACAGCTTCTTGATGTGTATGAATAAGGTCGATAAATGCTATAGTGTTTTTTCATTAAATGAATAATGTGTTTCGAAATGGATCTTAGGAGGATAGAATCGTCGCTCTTGTTTTCCAAAACTAATTCAGCATAGTCCCTTCACTACAACAAACTTGTACTTCCAATAATTTGTGACCTGATTTATCCTTTGCTTGTTTCTCATGCTACGTTGAATGCAACCCACGAAGATACGTGACAGTTTAAACCTTTGTGACAAATTCTACACGGCTGTAGATCGATAAATGTCCCCTGCAAACTCTATTTTTAAATTCCTATCCCTATCGTACGTGGCGTCACTCGACAAACTTTAATTTCCAGGTAACCCCTGTTATTTTAAAAGATGTGACATCATGGAATTAGAGAAGTTCATGTTTCATCTAGCCTCACGTGATTTCATCCAGTGGCATTCAATTATTTCTAAATTTTGCATGGGTCTCTTAAGGAAGCTCATACACCTTGTGAGATACATGCATGAACATAATTTGGTTCCTACTTAAAATAGACTGATAAATTTAATATTTATTTTAATATTGTAAGAAATCTACATACCTATTTTATATATTATCAATTTTTGCATTACACTGTTACATGTCTGGATTACATGTGCATATATTAATAGATTTTTACATTTATTTTATATATTTTGTATTTTTTTCTTTTTATCCTGGGATGAGTAATTTCAGGTGGAAATGTGTCCAGTAATGCCTCTAATAAATGGGTACTGGGAGGTTAAAGGTGGCTGGAGCGTGGTGCTGATCCCATCATCTCCAGTAATGGCCTAGATTGTGAATGTGTGTGGCACTACCTCCACATCCCCTATGCAATGTGCAAGGGTTAACTTTACCTTCTTTATATTTTCCATAAATATCTAAATGATATGAATTTTCTGTGCCTGTTGTGTGTAGCACAATAAAAAAATAAATGCTATTTTTGTGTATTATAAAGAATAACGTGTATCGTGCTTCCCAGAAACGTCATGATACTGTGGCTTACGAGATCGTTTAGGAATAACGCGCACTACATTTATTTTTTTGTATAATATTGAAGTGATAAATTGACCATGTCGGCTGTTCCAGTGTTATTGATAAACGTTGATTTTCACAATTAAGCATTTATTTATTCTTCCATTTTAGGTTCCAAAGACAACGCTGCAGTTGCAATCCTGAAGTGTCTACTGGCTCGTCAGCTGTGTGTCAACGATGCGTCATGTTCTGCCATATTGGAAATTATTCCTCGTGTTTGCGGACCAGAACAAGGTAGGTTTGCAATTTGATTTCCTTTGCTTTTATTATTTACTCTTGATTCGGAAGAATATGTATGTGTATATATATATATATATATATATATATATATATATATATATATATATAAATGGATGTGTGTGTGTGTGTGTATTTGTTTGTTCCGGCATAACTCCCGAACGCCTGGAGCAATTTCAACCAAACTTGGTACACGTATCACTTTCAATCTGGAAATAATATTTTGGGGTAAGACACCTCTGGCACCCATAGGGGTTGGGTGGGAAGGGGTGACATGTAAAAATAATCGAGAACCACCGATATTAAATTCCGCACAAAGAGACATCCGTGACTCTATGCAATCCGTACAACGATAGTGTTTCTCGGGTTGTCTAACATTTAGGCTGTGTTGCGAATGGAATCCATAGTTTTCGTGACACTTCCAACCAATGCGGTTCAACTCCAAGTTCATCACCTATTGGCATGGGGGATGAGAGGGGGTGAAAAATAAAATGCCACAAATGACCTAGATTAGTGTCGAATCCATAGTTTTCGGAGTCGCTAAGCTGATTGGTGACATTCACGATCACTTTTAAAGTTAGTCACATTTTACACTATAGTTAAAATTCATTATTTACCTGTCTAATATAAGATTGGGATAAATAAATACCCAGGGAACGCCGGGCAATCAGGTAGTAGTATAACAATTTTGTAGCAATCGTCCTTCATTGCATCCTGTTTTAAGGTCATATTAACGATGTTACTCTTATGTATGCACGTTTCTTTTTGTTTTGCCGGTATTGCGTTCAACTTTGTACATTGAAACCTGAAAGATAATCTAAACGATAATGAGACTAAATTGTGAACGAAAGTACAAACCCCACCCCTACTTTGGCTGGGATAACAAACGAGTATACGTTAATTACCAGACCAGGCGACAAGGAAAACTGCAGTTTCATTACAAAATTGAAGGCAATTGTCATTTCTGTATCTTAGTGAGTTGTTTTCTCTTTATACAGTTCCACAATTTAACGTCCTAATACCTGGGGCGAGATGCGTTTTATTTGCTCGAAAATTTTAGACATGCAATGTTGATAAAATCTAGGTATGCAAATCCCGTAACAATTTTGTCAAAATGTAATAATACATAAAGAAGTGATTGTAAGTTTTCATAACCCTTACATAAATCTTCCCTTTGTCATAACAATATTGATTGATTTTGTGTTTTAAGTCAACTTTATGCACAGTAAGGCTCATCGGGACTGGACCTACAGTTTAAAGTGGGATCCGAACCACTATGTGCCTCCACCGGGTATCGAACCCGGGACGCCTTGATTATAAGAGGACGCACTACCACTGCGCTATCGGGGAGGCTCAAGTGCACTAACAATTTGAGTAACGTATGTCCAATTTACTGACAGTTCTTAATAGTCAAACATATTTGTAAGAATACATTAATTCCTCCCTCCTGAGAATTTGATAAATTGGAGCTACGTCCCGCTGGTTCTCACGGCGAAATGCACAGTTGCTTATTAAATGTTGATTTCATTCGCTGCATAGTTTTTTTTTTTAAATAATATATAGTATATATAAGACGGGCCCTGAAGATAGGCCCTGTTTCGATGTGTGCAGTTCAGACACCAATTGAGACTATCAAGAATTTAGAAGTTGCAGGATATGATTTACAGTTAAAACGCAAAATAATAAAATCCGAATTGACTTTAAGGGTGGGAGCATTTAGAGGGAGTTTCTGCAGCTATTTACATCTAAATTTAATTTTGAGCGTAAATTTTGGAAAGAAGAGTACGGATAATTATCTAATCGTTTATAATTACATTGCATATATCTACATAGCGGATATCCACGATAACGTAGAACAAAATCAGAAAATTACATAAGAAAATGTCCAATTTGACACAGAAGCGAGGAACACTACACGTCGGACCAACCACTGTATCACGGAGGCCGGTAGAAAGCTCTATGAAGTGCAAATCTATACGAAACGAAGCATGCTAAAATAATGCGCATCTTGTTTACTATTTATTCATGAGAGATTTCAAAAGAAAAATTACATTAGAATCCTTTATTTTTAATATATTTTTGTCATTTCAAAACAATTGAATGTGGAGAGCAGCCCTTTTCCAGTGCGACCATTAGCTAAAGTCGTTTTATTTCATCGCAGGCCTTGTTAAGTTTTTAATTTTCGCGCATCAGCTTCTTTGAGGTACGAACTTCCAGAGGGATATGAATGCCTTTACATTTGACCAGTAACTTGTCATGGTCCGTGAAACATATACACTGACTCCCTCACCCCTGCTGCAACCTCACTTACGATCCAGCGAACTCATTAGTGGTGCAAGGTCCGTGGCAGTTTTATAGATCTGGCAGCGTCATATGTCCAGACGCCACGGATCACGCTACTCGCATCAGCTGCCCCGCAAAAGGTTAATTGTGGCAACTCGTGAGCGGAACGCCAAACACAAGAAAAATTCCTCTCCTCTTGGTAATCCTTTTGCATAGTCTACTTTCCGAAACACACTTTATTATTATTTTTTCGTTATTCGCATAAAACGTGGTTGTCGTGTGGGCAACAACACCATTTTGTGGTTATAACTATTGTTATAAATATACTTTTAATGTAACAGTTGTAATATTTTGTGAGCTCGATTCTCATATTGCATTATTTTTGTTTAACCCTCCGTAACCCGCGCGGCCTTTTATAAAATTTTGAATTATTTTCTTTACCAGCACAATAATGGTCTGGAAAGCACCAGGTAACTTATCTTCACTATTTCCCCGAAAACATATAGGTGTTGATTGGGCACCCCTCAAGTGACCCGTCCCCCTTTGGCGGCACTCAGTACTGCGCTGGACGTTTCCTAACTTAAGTCACAGCAGGCCAGGCATGAATTCGGCGGAAATAAAAAGAATAAAACCACTGTACGCTGTTCAAAATGCAAATCATTTGTATGCAGAAACCGTTGCAGTACCCATACGAAATGTCGGAGTTATCAAAATAACGATATTGAAAAGTGACAACATTCGGTTCCTTATATTTGAGTCAGTATGCCTTTCCTTACGTGTACCTCGTAAGAGTACGAGAAACAAATTGAGATTTTAACATTTTAAAAATATTTTGTAAGTTTCTTCGACGTGGGTTTTCTACATTCGATTGTTTTTTTTCTGCGAGTCAGAGAGATTTTGACAGAGAATTTTGGAACAAATAGTTCCTTTCTAAGCGCATATAAGTTATATGATTTCAATTCGTTTTGAAAAATTCGTTGAAAAATTCGAAAAAATACGTTGAAATGTTTTGAAAGATACGTTGAAAATTTTTGGAAAATACTTTGATATTTTTGTGAATGGTGAGTTCACTTTTTAGTGCCTTCATTATATGGAAAAGTTTTAATTACTTTTAGAATAATAATTTGATGCATTTGCTTCAAGAGTCTAAGCTTGTAATTGTACGAGACTCTGTCATTTTTGTTTACTTGTCTTCTAATAGCTAACAAAAATGTCCGAAATGGACATGTTTGCGTTCATGTATATTTCTCCTGATTTCCAGTAAGTGCCAGTGTTATTTAATCTCGCTTTGCATCAATAATTCACGTAAATAACGTTGGTTTTGATGAGGCGGCACTGAGTGCCGCGCGCGGGACATTTGTGCTGCTATGAGAACGCAGATGACGGAGGGTTAAATTATAAGATAATCAAGATCTCATGTTTTTCCCCGTTATTTTTAAAAAGCAAATATGTTTGTATATTCAGTTATATGCAAAACAAGTATGTCTTGCACTAAGTTATCTCAATATTCAAATATTTGCAGTGGTGCGCTATTTCAAGTAAAATGTTTGTTGATTGAGTTGGTGTTTTATATTCACTTTATGCACAGTAAGGCTAGTCGCGACTGGACCTACAGTTTAAAGTGGGATCCGAACACTATGTGCCTCCAGCGGGTATCGAACCCGGGAACCCTTGATTACAAGGCGAGGACGTAAAATGTATGTATTTTCAATCTTTTATATGTTGGTAGTTAATTATTTTTTACTATCATTTTATGAAAGCACGTATCACGTTGTCATGAAACAGCAACATGATACCATAGAAGGTAAAATGCTCCCCCGTTCAGATTTCCGGCCGGATGCTACTTCGTAAATTCTGAAAAGATACGATGTACAATAGAACATTAAATTAAGTCCATGGAATACCTTTGCAAACTTGAAGTTAACTGATAGTTGAATGTAAATTAGATGTAGCAACTGTTCAGTAAGTTAGGTTGCTAGTGTAAGGTAATCATAAAACAAGAAATCGTACATTTTGCTAAGGTTATACCAAAATTAGAAGAAAAATAGGAACAGGTTTCTTCATAAATAGTGAAATAATTTCAGCTCTTAAAACGTAGAATATGTTAATTAAAGTATCTCGCATGCAGTTTTCCAGGCATGGTGGTGTAAAATTATTTCATTTTGTTTAAATTTAAAAAGTTAAAAATAACAAAGCAACTGGCTTTGATGCAATTTCAGAGTAATTTATTATGGTGTAAACTGATTAACATATCAAACTTACAGATTAATTTGTTCAATATGGAGTAAAGAGGAATTTCCTCACACAAAAATTGTTAATATGATTGGAGTAGTCTTAATTAAATAGAGTCTACAATACGTGTAGCTAAATTAATGTCTGATAAATTTTAAAATTCTTAATTGAATAAAAAATGTCAGATAATAACCAAAACATATTAAAAGATAATAATAAATTTGAATGAGACTCTAATTTCAAATACTTAAGAATAATATTAAAAATGAACATTTATTGATGAGGAAATTATAAGCATGCTTAATTCAGATAATGCATGGTACTTTTATATTCATAAGCCTTTACCCTCTTGCCTATTATGAAAGAATCTAAAGGTTATAAGTACACAAAACAATAGTTTTGAATGTAGTTTTGATTGGGTGTAAAATGTTACCTCTTATATTAACAAAGCAACATAAATTAAGTTTTTGAGAATAAAATGTTAAGATATTTCGGCATAGAAAGGTGAAAAAACAGGTGAGCGAAGATGGTTTGCGTAATACTGATGTACATAATCAGTATTAATGTCCTGACATTATTTGAATTATTAAATTAACTAAACTTCGTGGCAGACCATGTAAGTTGCATGGGAGGGTATAGAGAAGTTTGCAGAAGACTTATTGGGAAACTTGGTGATAATTGATTGAATTGTTATTGTACGTTCGCTTTATGCACAGATAGGCTAATTGGGACTGAAACTTGGTGATAGAAGAACTGCAGGAAGGCAGGCAAAGATGGAAGGACAATGTAAGATTGGCCTGAAAGAAATTGGTAATGTAACTGGCATGATAGATCCTTCTCTACTTCATGTGGAAAAGCAGATGGGGAATTCGGTATGTGTAATTCGTTACATTAGTAGGATTTTAGTTAGTTATTTTGTAAATCATGGATCACGAAGTAAATATTAAAACCTCATTTTTCATTTAGAAATCCAAGTAAAAAATGTAGACTCGAACCCGTGTCTCTGGCATATCGTACCATTGCTGTACTATACTCTGTTCCGGCAATCTCTGGAACGAGCGAACGAAAGCAAGTCTCTGCGCAAGTAGTGACTCGAGAGGACTTAACCAATGAACAAGTGCTGGAGGCACATAGTGGTTTGGATTCCACTTTAAACTGTAGGTCCAGTCCCGAATAGCCTTACTGTGCATAAAGTGGACTTAAAACACCAACTCAACTCAATGAACAAGTGACAAGGAGCAGGATTGCGTTGAGGGGGAAAGCAACTGCAGTTACCAGCCTTTGAAGAAGAATGTACTGCCTCACTCAACCCACTCGCTTCCTCCTTTCTATTGCCGCTATGTGTGGCCTTGCTCCAGAGATTCCCGGGATAGAGTATAACTGAGCTACCCAGCCTACGCTGGTTTCTCCCAATTTATGGCTTACGCTGTTATCTGTGTGGAATGTCTGTCAGTGATACCGCTACGGGGTTTGTTGCCTTTGAAACACTGATGACGTCGACGTCGCCTTCTATCTCCTGGCATAGATCTGTGTATTACCTTATGAAATTTCTACATAATACGTCTCCTGTGGGTGCTATATCATACGGTAATATACGCATCTACTCTACAATGCACCGTTGATGTAATCAGTGTTTCAAAGGCAACACATCCCGTTCCGGTATCACTGACAGAGACTGTTCCACACAGGTAAAACAGCAGGAACGAAAAATCAGGGAAAATCAGCTAGGTAGCTCCGTTGGTAGGGCAATTGCCAGACACCCGGGTTTCAGTCCTGGTCAAGTCTGCATTTTTCGCTTAAATTGATTGATTGATTGATTGATATGTTATTTTAAGTTCACTTTATGCACAGTAAGGCTAATCGGGACTGGACCTACAGTTTAAAGTGGGATCCGAACCACTTGTGCCTCCACTGGGTATCGTACCCGGGACCCCTTGATTACAAGGAGACGACGCTACCACTGTGCCATCGGGGAAGGCTAATGCAGACAAAGCTTGTTTTCCAAATAATCTGTATGAATTAAGACATTTAAAGAACATCCCTTTCCCATGTTTTTATTCTTATTTTCAAACAAGTGCACTTAGTGTTTCAAAAGTTTAGCAACTCTGTGATTACTTATAACAGGAAAACTGTAAGAGTTTTCTCCATTATGAAACCTCGTCCATGGGGATATTTTGAAAAACTCTGCACAACGAAATCCAAAACTAATTAATGACTCATGTCAGACGGATTTTTGTTTTCTCCACAATAAAAAAAATCACAGAATTCTGAGCCACCGGCCGCAGTTGATATCTATACGATAGTCGTTAGGCTCATATCCTTGTAATAGGTAATTAAGAATGTAATCTCGTTGATGGTTGTTCAAGTGTTGTTGAGCAATTTCATTGCGTAAGTATTCCAAAAAAATAACGTTCTGTTTTGTGCATATTCATGGATTTTTCTTTATCTTCATATAGTATTTATATTGAATTATGTTTATGACATTGAATTTGTAAATGATTTTAAAGTCTTTGACACATATTTGCATAGAAAATATTCAGATTATTTTTATTTAGGAGCAAATATATTTCTGTATTTTAAAACATGGGCTAGTCATTAAAACATATGTTACCTACCTGTAGATTTTCTATATTTTCCCGTAAGATTGAGATAAAATGCTTCCTCAGCCTTAATTTTAGTTTCGATACATACATATGGCCTTGTGAGTTTTTATTATATCCCATTATATTTCAAGGATTAATATTAAAATGTGTTCATATGGATTGATTATTGTTCATTCAAGGAAATCATGGTGTGTATATATATAGGTAATATTCGAATGCCACTTTTGAACTGTATAAGCAATTCATGTGCATCATGCAACAAAATTTAGCAGATTCATCGTTAGTTGTTGTCAATAAACACAAGACTGATTTCTCTACTTTCAAGTTCTTCTCTCTCCTGGCACTATTGTATATGTGATAATTAGGGCCCGGATTCTTAGGTTTTAACCTATTTTATTCCTTACTTGGTAACGTCACTATTGTAACGTATATTATCGTTTTAGCCATTTCTTAATGAAATACATGAATCCTCTAGGTCGTAAAAACGGCTAAAAGGATTTAATATCCTGAAAAGGGCTAAATTGAACTTTTCAGCTAAATAAATGTAAAAAACTCAAAAAATGCTGAAACCTTGTTTTGTTTCATCAGAGTGAACTATACGGCAATATGAAAACGTATTTTCTCTCTCTCTCTCTCTCCTCTCTCTCTCTCTCTCTCTCTCTCTCTCTCTCTCTCTCTCTCTCTCTCTCTCACACACACACACACACACACCCACACACAGAAGGGGGAATGGAAATGAGAGAAGGGAAAGGGCATGAGAAAAAAAAAGGGAAGCAAAGTTGGCATTACAAAAGAAATAGCTTAACAATAACACATTTTATTTTTTATTTTTTCTGTATTTTCTAAAAACTTTGTTTTTTGTATGCTTTAAGTTTAGTAAACATGTAATATGTGAAGGAAAATGTGTTTGCAGTATTGATTCTCATGTAAATTCAAAGATTTGTGATTGATTTCAATAAAAATACGGGTAGGGAAAAAATCCTTAAAAGTGCTAAATCATCTGTTTAAAAAGCCTAAAATGATGTCTATAAAATCCTAAAAGTCCGGGCCCTAGTGATAATTATTCGTTCGCTCTGAATTTACTTGAAATGTGTATCATTTGTAGTAAAGACGACTGCAAAAAATATATCCATATTTTTATCAAATATACGGCACAGGAGAATACAGATATAAATAATGCACTTCAACAATATTGTAAATTCACAATGTCCTTACCTGGATTACGGAATGTGTGAAGAGCTCCAAGAGCATGATTGAAAATAACGTCCAAAAATAAGTTTACCTGACAAGTCATTTGTTTTCGTTCTCTATGAAATATGGAGACGACTTCGCAGAGCGTACTTGGAAGAAAGGAACAGGGAAAAAATACGGAGAAAATACCACAGAAAAGATGTTATTTGATTTTGGCACCTACGACTAAAGTTTATTATTTATAAATAGTTTTCCTTCATTTCTTCTTTAATGAAATGTTTTTTTTTTTTAATTTTATTTTTCACATTATGGTCAGATAAGCTAATTGGGACTGGACCTGTAGTTTATAGTGTGATCCGAACGACTTTGATATGTATTATAATCGAACCGAACCCCTCTTGATTGCTAGGCAACAATGCTCTCGACGCTATCAGGAAGGCCAATAATAAACGTTGTTTCACATAAATATTTACTATTATTGCATCATTTTCCTTGTTTTAAATTGTTAGAATTGCATGTTTTAAAAAATGTTCATTGTATTAGGTATGACAGAAAATCATACTGTAAATGTGATTCAATGTGTAAAGTGAATTACTTATGTTGGTCTGAAATTAGAAATCAAACTGTGAAAGAGAAAAAAACAGAGTTGATAAATCAAGGTTTCTCTGATACAGAATGTTCCAAAGATCTCTCAGATTTAATTGATGAAATAAAATACATTAGAACGAGCAGTCATAATGGTGAGCAATTTTTCGATCATCTTCTGCAATGATCACTCACGAAACTACAGGACGTTTACCGAACTGCAGAAAAGTGATCAGTATAACATAGATCTAAGGTCCTTAGTGCCGTGGTTTACTGAAGTATGGTGTCTAAGAATATTGTAAGTAGTATATATAAACTTTTCAGCAACCATCATAATACCTCAGTATCTTACTGACAAATTACAACACTAAAAATTTGCAGAAATGGTTGTGTGATCCCAGAAGCACATCACATCTTTCCATCCAGTGTGATAGACTGTGCTATAAGTTAACATCATACAGACATATCTTTTTCCAAATTACGAGATAATATTTTTTTCTCGGAAATGTATCACCCTAAATTATGTCGTGAACATTTTAGTCACCACGAAACAGTAGTATTACACTTACTGGATAAATACGAGTATGTTAAGGTTTAATTTAGGGTCGATGATTTCGATGATTTCAAGCAGTTAGTTTTAGAGTTTGAAATGTGTGGACGCCAAGAAGTTGGGTATCATATATATTGTTGAATGGTTGATAATTATACGAAACAGAAAGAGGGCCACCCTGATATCGTAGTGGTAACGTTCTCGCCTTGTAATCCAGGGGGTCTCGGGTTAGATACCTGAGCACATTGCACACTTTAAACTGTAGGTCCAGTCCCGATTAACCTATCTGTACATAAAGTGATTTAAACCATCAATTCGAACGAAACAGAAAGAGTGGCATTGTACAGAAACAGGTTATTCTCGTCAGATTGGTAAGCCGAACCTACGAATTTTATTACTTCACTCATTGGGAGGAAAGGTTTGGTATTGTACGAGCCTGAACAACCGGATCTGAATTGACAGATTGGAATTTGTATGTCTAAGCAACCGAAGAGAACTGAGAAGATTGGAATGAAAAATTTTAGATCAGTTTTGATTTGAAGTGCAAAGAACTTACCCCCAAATTCAGTGGCTATTGCAAGTACGTACATGGAGGGCGGAAGGTCGTTTTGGTGTTTGGTGGCTGAGCTAATACCATAATTACTCATATCGCAATTTCTCAGTTTTCCCCTATATCATAATTAGGTTCCTGGCATAGGATGTAAATAAAATGCATGGTAGTTCTAGGTGCCAGTTGCTTTCAGGAAATATGTATTTTATGAAATTATGGAATTCAAGGGGGAATTCTATTCTCTCAAGCTCTCCCAGAAACTTGCTGATGGATTTGGGTGAGAGGTGGGAGATGTCATACTCGCGCGCGTGTTTGAATAAGTAGTCGTGTGTCATTTGCATTACGCGTTGATTATTTAAGGTTCGTTTTCTATTGATATATGTGAGTGTCTGCGTATTCTTTTGTTCTTGTTATCCGAATAGATGCGATGTCTTGTTAATATAGATGAACGTTTAGGGAAATCGTCTTAGAAGGTTGAGGGTACTGGCCTAGACCATGATTGCTGCCTAACTGTTTACTTACCTTTCTGTTTCTTCCACAGTCATTTCAGACGAAGGCATTATTGTACAATTTTTGTTTCTTCCTTCCAGAGAACATTCTTTGATCTCAGTCGCATATATAAATTTGTGACTTTAAATAAATTAATAACTCATTTTCACTACTGAAAATTTAACTTTACCCCATGCTGGGACAAATAATATATTTTTTATAGCTTTCCGACTTGTATTGTTATGCACGTTTCTGTCTATGAAAGTAGTATAGATTCGTTGTGTCCTTGTTGTCCGAAACGCGCGTGATATATAGATGAGACTGGGTGCGAAGGAAACTTTTTACGCAGCTGCTAGTCGAGAAAAACAGATTGCTTCAATTTAAATAAACCATCAGCAGTCGAACTTTCAAAAAGATAATGTTCTTTTCGTAGGCCCCGTGCAAAACATCGCACTCCGTCCGGTTCGCGCTGGGATTGGTCAAGATGAAAGGGAAGAGATGGTCCCACCTGGCAGAACGAACAGTGGCCAGCAGAACCATCTATTTGAGGAAAGTGTCCCCTCGTGGATTGCCGTGTGGCCACCTGCTCCTGCCAAATTTCTCTTCGCCCGTTCCCCGTTCTATTCCCCTTGTCTCTCAGAGTTCGAAGTCCCAGAAGAACCCCACACTTCGACTTTTTCTTCCCCTGCATTTCCTTCTTTGGTTAGAAGCTGCTCGGAGGAAGGATTTCTGCGAAATATCTCAGTGGATTTAAGCTCAGCTCGTCAAGAACAAAGACTATCGAATTTTATGGGAACGTGCGCCTGCGCGTCTCTGTTTGACTGAGCGTTCTGCCTCCTGTTGGGATATGTTTACTTTTGTTATTACCGTGAGGTATGTTTCATTTCACTTGTTCACCCGGTTAGTCTGTTAGGAGTAAGTGGCAATGAGACTTGTTTCTCTCGGAAAAGGTTTCCTCCATTCTCCTTATAAAGACGGCTCCTGTGAATCGTACCGATGATATTAGTGGTGCTTGCACGAGTCTGTGGGAGTTAAATGCGAATTCCAGATGTTTAGCACTTCAAAGTTCCAAGTCCCATTTCAAGCATCTGTAATTAAACACACGGATTAACATATCTATTAAAAGCAGCAAGTTGCGAGGTTAAATAATAATATGGTTTTCAAATGCTCGTTAATCATTGAGATATTTATATGTTTATTCAATGTACATAACATTCCGGTAAGAACTTCCAGCTTTCGCATACTTAATCATACTTAGTCATGGTATTAACTTATCATCATCTAAATTAATATGCGGTTTCAACAAGTGTAATTTTATTTCTAATTATATATATCAGGCCCGTACCCAGGGGAGCGGCCACGGGAGCCATGCACCCTCTCAAGCCATGATTTTTTTAAAAATGTAAACCTATAAAAACTACGAAAATAACATCGATGATTTTTCAAACTTGAAAAAATTCAATTTTGTACTTGCATACATGAATGTGTTTGTTGTGTAGAGAGGCAGTCTCCAGATGTCTGCAGGCACATAGTGGTTCGGATCCCACTTTAAAATGTAGGTCCAGTGCATAAAAGTGGACCTAAAACAAAAACTCAAAGTCAAACTTGTCTACTAAGAGAAAGTAAATTGTCCTTGTCCCCCAGGTGAAAATCTTTTTATTAGTATTTTATTAGTATAATTAGTATTATTAGTGTTATTATTATTATTATTATACCATAGCCCGCTACGATCCTTCGTAGAGGGCTATGGGTTCACTCCCATTTAGAATTCTTTATTGTAATAATAATTTCCAATGCGTATAATTTAATTCATAGATATATCGTTTTCCAAACATACAATTATCGTGGATGTTCAATGGTTCTGGTATAAGAAAATAGAGGAAATTTGAAAACATTTTTAATTTGCGAAACTCAGAACTATCCGAATACTTCTGACCAGTATCGGCGATTGGGTGCCAGAACTGCGGAAAGGGAAGGATACAAGGGCAGTTACTTTCTCTTGGTAGACAAGCATTAAGACAAGAGGCCATAGTACGGGGGCACAAGTGGCGAAGACAAAGTCGAAGGCCGCCACTGTGTTATATATATATATATATATATATATATATATATATGTGTGTGTGTGTGTGTGTGTGTGTGTGTGTGTGTGTGTGTGTGTTATAATTTGTATGTATATATATTATAAATATATGTATATATATTCGTTCTCTTTATTCCATCTTTGTATTGTATTAATCTCTCATACAAGGGTCTGTTGTAAGAACGGCTCTTGAGGCCGGAACACGCCCCCCTATAATGAAGACGATTTCATTATTATTTATTATTATTATTATTTTGTATCACCTTGATAATACAACTTCAAAAAGTAAGGTAATGATGGTACAGACAAAACAGTCATCTCTAAAATCAAGACGAGGCCGAGACTGGCAGTCAGAGACCTAAATCGAATTTTCTTTACTATACGACATCTTCAGGCATGCCAAGCGGACATGTACATACCTGCTTATTTGTGTATGTCATGTTTCGTTTGTAGTAATTATGGAGTCAATCCATTTGTGGCAATTGTGAGTGAACCTGTGCTATGCGGTTTCATGCATGTAGAATAGATTTCCGTTTTTCCAGGCTTCGTAAGGCCGAAATGAGGCGCGAAACAGAAAAAAACGCTTTTAAGAAAGGTTGTTTCCATTTGTTTTTACCTTGTATTGACACGCTCTGTAAGTTGAATATCCTATTTCCCGACTGGAAATGAACTCACATTTTGTCTCGTCTCGATACCATCTCCAAATGTAAAATTAAAATTAGATTAAAATTGATTGCAAACTCTCATAGTACAGCTAATATCACCATTGATGAACAAACTTTTCTACACCTCTACATTAATCGATGGAGATCCAGAAACAGGATTCGAGGAAGGTTTGTATCTCAAATTATTGCAAATTCTAGAACACGCTATTTAATTTTTGACCTTGATACTGGAAATTTTCTCAATTAAACTTGTAAATATACTTTAATTTTGGAGGATCTACTATATTACCTAGGTATATTCTACTGTCAATTTTAGATAAAATTTGTAAAAGGATTCCAAAATTGAAAATAATAATTATAATTAATTAATTTTACTGTAACTCTCTCTCTATTATATTGCCTTTCTGTAAAATTATTTAATATTTTTCTGTTGGTACTTTACTCAGCCTACACAACTTGTATAGTACCCTGGATATAATATTCAGTACATTTACGAAAATTGAAACTATTCGATGATGCCAATTTTGATTATCAGCCATATTGGACGCTACGCATTATGTTTTGTTATTTTAGAAAAGAATCATTAACAACTACTTTACGAATCACCAGAACAATAAAAAAAATGTCAGGTCGTTCCTCCCTTTCGTTCGAAATGTAGATGTGATATTGAAAACATAGAACAAATGTTGGAACAAAGCAAGTAATTCGTACTTTGCACTTTCGTCCCGCAGGCATTTTTATAAGAATTCACGTTTTCCATCAACTTAACCAGACAATGATGATACTGGGAAAGAGAATAGAGGAAGACAGGAAGAAGCATGGTGCTTTCACACAAACAAGCTGCAAACAGCAGCCGACCTACAGGGGTAGCTTAAGACCTGGAGCAGCGTGGGGTGCGCACAGGCAAAAAAAAAAACTATGATAATACTTTTTCCCTCGTCTTTTTCCCGAAAATAACACGAGGCTCGTGGTACATGCATGTTGTTAAAAGCAACCCTTTCATTAAGCAAATTTTATTCCTGAGGCAGGTTTAGCATGTGTGTGAGTGTGTGTGTGTGCGTTCGGGTGTATATGTGCGCGTTTTCGTGTGTGTTATGACATCTGAAAGTCAGAAAGTATAGAAATTGCACGTAGTCTCTTTCTCCATCGCGTTTTTACCCTTGTCCAATCCTTTGCTTTCAAAATGTGTAATTTCAGTGGAAACCCTTTCAACTCGGGAGCAACCGTGATTTTTTCGTCGTGCCCGAAGCAAAGAAATAGAAGCAAGCTTCCACGCTAATATCTTGTATGCATGGGTTGAGTACCCAATGACAGCAACTATCAAGTGAAAAATTAAATTACCACGCTGGTGTAATTATAAAATGTATTATTCGTTTCTCCTTTTCTAAATATAATTGATTTGAATACCTAATGTATGGGAGAATCAAGCATTTTACTCCGTTTTCTTTATACAGAGTGGCTACTTACCGGGAATTCCTTGAATTCCGGGAATTATGCGTGAATTATTGGCTCCGGGAATTATGCATGAATTCTACTTGAATTTTTCTCCGTAGACGTGAAAAATTACAACTTGTATTAATCCGAATCCTATTCACATTTTATGCTAATATAAATTATTTTCGTTTTCTTGCTCGTTTCGCTCGCAACTCCTGTTTTTCTTAGTCTTATCAAGTTTATAACCATAGCGGCGGCGGGAGTCGGGCCTGGGCACCGAACTATCTAAATGAAAGAAATAGTTGTAAAATTGTTTGATTGATTTGTGGTTTTAAGTCCACTTTATGCACAAAAAGGCTAATCGGGATCTACAGTTTAAAGTGGGGTCCGAACTACTGTGCTATGTGCCTCCACCGGATATCGCACCCAGGACCCCTTGATCACAAGGCGATGATGTTACCACTACACCATCAAGGAGGCACAAAAGTTGTAAAAGAGAGAATGCATTGGCGTCCCGTGAAAGTATTTGCACCCTATAAAATCAATATATTGTGACATGGATGAATCGGTTTTGTAATGTATTTAAAAAATATTTGTTGTATATAATATGTATTAAAGAAACTTTGAATACGTATACAATTTAGTGTGCACGTCGCTCCATATTGCATATATGTGAAACATATATCGTGCATGAAAGTTATACATGTTAATGTAAAAAATAATTATATTTGAAATACATTTATAAAGCATTTTCTGTCTTTCAAAAATAGTCTGTGTGCTTGTTTTCCATTATGAAATTGAACGTCATGAAAAAATAATCGAAATGCTTTAGCACCAACTTCAACCCCATTTTTGCATAATTTACTAAAACAATAACGTCTTTGATACTACTACTACTACTAATAATAATAATAATAATAATTATTATTATTATTATAATAATAATAATAATAATAAATGTTGATCCCGGCGGGTTCGAATCCCGGCTTGGGCATGGATGTTCATGGATGTTTATGACTGTCCATTCATCAATTTCATCATATCACTCATCCCTATCTTCACAAATTAGCCAAACGTGGCACAAGAAGCGAAGTAAAATAAAACAAATCAATAATAATAACAATAATAATTATAATATTATTAACACTGTTATTATGATTATTAGTACGTTTATCCTGGCACTTTCTCCCCGCCCGTCCAGACAGAAATTTGTGGTTGCACCTCTGATTGTAAGTAGAAACTCAGCACTTTAAATTAAAAATTTTACTTAAATTACATATACCGTTTAATTGAATTATAATTTTTGGATGTTGGAATCACATAGACCCTTTATATTATTAAGATATTTGTGTGTGGATGTTGAGAGGCGGCAGTACGTAAGGTTGAAATAGGGAAAACATCTGCTTGAATTTTTGGCAAGTTCTCCTTGAAAATCGGGAATTATACTTGAATTTTATCATGGTCCTAGAGTAGCCACCCTGTTATATTTCATTGTTAGTTTCAAACATATATTCAAAACGGAAGGAGCTTCTAGAAGGAAATCATTTTTTCAGTTTTATGGGAGTGAGTAATTGTATTTGGTGGCCGCGGTGGCTCGGTCGGTAACGCGTCTGACTACTGGTCCCGGGTTCGATCCCCGGCCGGTTCAAATCCGGGAATTTTTCTAACGTTGGAAGCGGCCCCGGCGCCCACCCAGCGTCGAATAACATGGGTACCTGGGGGAAACCCTGGGGGGGTAAAGGCGGTCAGGGGCGTGATGCTGATCACATCACCCCCACTCATGACCGGTTCAAGAAAGTGTGGGGCGTTACCCCCACACCCCCTATACGCCTTCATGGCATGGTGCTAAGCACAGGGAGCACTTTACTTTTTTTTTTAGTAATTGTAATTTTTTTATTACTCCTCTTCCTTCCAGTGAGGTTTGATTACACGACCGTCCTGTGTTCACTATTTGTTGAAACTAAAATTAGAATCAAAGAATCAGTTTTCCTAAACATTGATATGTTATAGTATTTGGTTAGAGCAAATGAGTTTTATCCCCTCTAGGATTAAAAATATCAAATGAAATAAAACAAAAACTGGCATAGAATACTGAGGCTGAGGTTATGTAGTATTTCTTTTCACAATATGTGCAGTAAGTTCCAGGTCTATCGTAAGTGCTATCCCTACCATTGATATAAAAAAAGAAGTAGTTCATCTAAATATAATATATGAGTCTTTTTTAAGAACGTAATGTTAGAAAAGGTTGAAAATGGATAATATATTATATTCATTAAAATGAAATATCCGTAAAATCATGGTGAGGTTTCAGACTCCCATAATATCCGATTTAAAAAAGAATACAATCATGAGATTTACAGCGCACTGAAGAGCATCTCAAATACTAGTTTCGGACATGTGAGATGCACATGTAATTAGTTACGTGGCGTGACGGTGAAGCAAACCATGCCATTGGATATGAAATTTTCACAGCGCTGGATAGGAAGGCATGGCCACCACGATAGCCTGACCTTACGCCTTTAGACTTTTACTTCTTGAGCTACATAAAAAAAGTGTAGTGTTCTAGTCAAGGATTTTGAGCACCTGCAAGCGAGATTCAGGGAAGCTGTCCAATCTGTCACAGCTGATGTGCTTAGTCGTGTATGGCAAGAACTGGAGTATCGTATCATTCTATAGAATGATAGGATCAGAACCAGTCACTTTGCAATTAATTGCTGGGTGATGTAAGCTATTCATCATTCATCCTCTGATGAGAGCACTCGTCATTGGCACGACGAGTTAACGCTTGGCAATACGAAAGGTACAAATAAGATTTAGGAACTAAACAGCTAGAAAAGACAATGGTCACTCGTTGGGTTTTCTGAACTTTTGAACCTGAATCATGGCTGGGTCTTAGGATAGTTACCTGTGCATCTGACGAATGAAGATATTTACGATGAATAAAAATATACTAAGTCCTCTGTTGGCTTCTCTATCGGTTGACCAGAGCGTCGTCTCACTTCTGCTCCACTGCTCTCCTAACCTCTACTCCCTCCTCAATTCCAATCCAAAGTCAGTCACCTCTCAGCTTGTCTCACCTCTATATCCCTAGGCCATGGAGCTCTTCCTCCATGCCGAATCGTGTTATTAATTGCCACTATGCAAACCGCTGACTCCATAGGCAGAAGAAACTACCTGTTTCCTGAATAGCTCAGGAGGTTTGCATAGCACAACACTGTGCATTGTTTACATGCCTCAGAGGTTGAGACAACTGAGAAAAACAAGTGAATGCCCTGGTCAACATGAAGCATTCAGAGAGGCTTTTATAAAATAATCATATAATCTTAGAGATTTATACGGTATCGATCAGATGTGGGTAACGGCAACAAACGAGAACCACATAGAATTGCATTAAAAACGTAAACAAAACTTCTTGAGTTGGTCTTCCATTTCACATGTATTTGGAATTTGTACTGTTCATGTTTTTTTTTTTCAATAAATATTTTTGAAACCAAACTTCATCCATCTCATCTTATCACCATTCATCCTCATCTTCTCGATTAGGCAAAAGTGATAGAAAAGGTAAGCAAAATAAACTAAATTAATCAATCAATAAAATTTTGAAACGACAACATCATGACCTTATGGATACACCATATGATAAATTCGCACACGACATTTCCCAAGAAAGTAGTTAAAATAGAATGATTTGTAATATTGCGGAGAGGGCCGCTTAGTGACACTCTGTCTGTCTGTCTCTCTCTCTCTCTCTCTCTCTCCTCCTCCTCCTCCTCCTCCTCCTCCATAAACCCTGTTTTCATCCGCATAAATCTGTTAAATGACGCCTATAATTAGCTTAAGGGTGTAAACATATTTTTTGTACCTTGCTATGCTCCTTTCTGTATTGTTCATTTAATTGACAACCTCGACAATGTTTTTAGACTACCTGACACTCTTTCTTTAAAACTCTAGTTTCTTCTGCTGAGATAGTCTATCTTGAATGTGTGAGCAAATTGTAAATATCATACTACTAAGTAAATGAAGTCAGGTGTTTCTCAGTATTAAAGGGGAAAGAAACATCTTTATATCATGCTCCTTGTATTATTTCCTTACATCACTGACGACTGTGGTCTACCAAACAGCAATCAATTGTTTCTTGTTTCGAATCCCAGGTCAATATTGATCCTGTAAAGCATGTTCTTGCGCTATTAGAAAACTGATACAAACAACATGAATAAAAAAAGATAGAAAATGTCTAAGATACCGAGATAAACTGATACATAGTCAGTCAATCTGAATTCATCTATGAATGTAACTGGAATACAGAAAAATACTGAAAATTATTTCAATTGCTTTGAAAATAGTAAATGTAACTCAAAATGTATTGTTCTACAAGACATGATTTTACGAGATATATTGAAATAATTTATTTTATCGTTAGTGTACTTTTAAAATTGTAGAAGAATGTACAAATATAAAATATCCGCAGATTATACAAGGGTGCAAATTCTGCAATTGTCTTATCGGAAACCACAAACGTTTCGAATTTTCAAGCACCTAGATTCACGTTATCTCCTCGAAGATCTTGTAATTTCTCGCTGGTTCGACAAAAACTGTAATTGGAACGGACGGGCAAGTCTTACGAAACGTCTAGTTCGGAACAGGAAACCTGATAGGCTTTCATTTTGTTTCAAATGCGAGGGTAAAAAAGATCCCAACCGACAGGTTTATACTCGTTCTCTTTCAAATGCAATCTCTCGTACGTTTGAGAAACGAGGATTGGATGTGGGCAAGATCGATGCTTTACAGTAACTTTCTAAAATAAACTTATTTGTTATTTCTTTCAAACTATTTCAGTGTAATGTGTAAAATCAGTAGTGCTGGTAAATTAATAACATCTTTTCTTTAAAAAATAAATATGAAAGTAAGTTCAGAATATTTCGAAGAGAGTGGAAAATATTGTAAAGTTGTGTACATTCTGCTTTTCTTACATGTAAATAACGTGGATATCGAAATAAAAGTTAACTGTAAAGTCAAGTTGAGAAATAATTGGACCCAATTTGTCCATCACTATTTTCATTCGGTTTCTTCCCCATCCTTCCACTTCTACGGGATGTTTTTGTGTTCTTTATTTTAAGTCGCCTTTCAAGATATTCAGGCCAATCGACAAATAATGCAATTGATAATAGAACGTTCGAGTACTAGCATATCAGGGCGAGACTCGTACCTGGAATTTTCGGCGGCGAGATCATGTGTCGTTCCAGTCGTTCACTCAACACGCTTGGCCACAGAGGCCACAAAAGTTTAAATCCGCTTTATGCTAATTGGGACTGGTCTACAGTTTATAGTGGGGTCTAAACGGCTCTGCAATGTGCCTCCAGCGGTGATAGAACCCGGCACACCTTGATTACAAGACTATAATGGCAGGAGTGCAACGTTGTACAGTTAGGAAACTGCAGTGCGCAAGTTGAACGCCGTGCTCTGAATTTTTCTTGTGCGCAAAAATTGTTCATAAAACTCGTCACTTTAAGGTTCATCATAAGATGGGACACGGCATTTTGAACCGGACTGTCCAAGTCCCATGAATTTCCGTCTCCTACAACCGGAGTTATCGTTTCTCGAAAAACACGAGAAACAACACGTCTCTACACACACACAATGACCCTTTCCTTTTCCTTCCCATGTTCCGTTTGTTGTTGTTTTTTCGTTGCCACCGTGTTGACCCTGCTGAGTTGTTGTGTAAAGCTATGGGTGTTAAATTCAGCTGAATATGCACAATGACCCTTCATTGTCGTGTGCGTTCACGAACATTTCGAGTCAGTTAAGTCAGTTTGAGTTCAGCGTTTTCGTAACAAGGGCGGTGTAAGATAATTTTATTCGTACACCACGAAGAACAGTTGTGAGAGGATTCAATACAGCCCTTATTGATTGATTTATTTTATTTCGTTTATCAGCCACTTTTGGATAAACGCAAAGATGAGAATGAATGATGATATGATGAAATTGATGAAGGGACACTTACAAACACCTATACCCGGGCGGGGATTCGAACGCGGGACTCCTGGCGTTGTAGCGCGTTTGAAATACAGCCCATATGTTCGATAATTGTGCAATAGTGTGTGTGTTGCGTGAGTGTTATTTAATAATGTCTCGCCGGCGCCATTGTGGAGTGGTTAGCATATCGCGCTACGACGCCAGGAGTCCCGGGTTCGAATCCTTGCCTGGGCATGGACGTTTATGAATGTCCCTTCATCAATTTCATTATATCATCACTCATTCCCATCTTCGCAATTAACCAAAAGTGACAGAAAAGCAAAGTAAAATAAAGCAAATCAAATCAAATTAATAATGTCGTTCTCGAAACCTAGTACGTACCAAGGGTAAAATACTCGTATTACGTTCACGAGACAGAAATCTTATTTTTAAAGTGCATTCTTACTTCAAGGAATTGGCGTTCGCAAGAAGTGCGTGCTGAAACAGTGTTTTCTGAGAGTCGAGAACTTACGGCTAAGCATTTGTTGTATGTGTGCACACCGTGTTGCGTATTATAAAACAGGGTAAAATATCTACCACAGAAATCGTTGAACCCCTGTTCAAATCTCCTGCGAAACATGCCAGAAAACAGAAACGAGAGCGATGATGATGACCTTGCAGTTCTCTACAATGAATACGTACCTTCAATCTTCTTTCAGGTACGAGTTTCTCTTATATGCTGCAGTGATATGATATAATCCTGTGTAGAATTATTCACTATATATTTCATTGTACTTAAATATATATATTTGAAAAGTTGAATATTGGACACAACGAATTCGCTGCGTTTCTCTTCCGCTAGCAGTTAGATTGACAACAGCGCGACAGCACTGGCTGCGTATTGGTTGAACTCATGTTCCTTCTAAAAGCGTACGCCGTATACAGATTTAGAACTAGGCCATTGATAATGATCATGATTGTCGTTTACTGGTAATGCTAGAGGAGATGCCATTTGCTTTGTTGTCCGTTTTCTTTTTCTTTCTGTATATCCTGAACCTCTTGTTGCACAAACAGACTGGATTCATTTACTGGTTGACACTTTGGGTACTTGTATCTTGATTATGCCTCTAATCGAGTGTCAACACTATGTTGTCATCATCTGTTAAGAGAATTCCGGCGATTTTTCATAGCAGCAATGTCTAGTGAATTATTCACATAACAAAGCTATTTTTCTCTTTATTTTTAAGATAACTAAAACGTCCAATGGAGTTTTAACATTGCAGTAACCTTTCCCATCTAACTGAAAAGTCCAGTTTCTTGTTCCCATTTCTTTTTGCAAGTTTATGCTACTACACGAATGGTAAAAAAATTAATTTGAATGTTCATTTCAAAGCAAAAAGATAATATGTGCAGTTGAAACATGTATTGCTGCTATTTCTCCCATATTTCATTGCGAATAAGCTCTATTGTACAGTAACTGACACTTCTGGGTGATAACGGTCACATTGATATAACGCAGGAATGCCCATGACTATACATTATAGATAGACTTTTTTTTTTAACGCGACTCAAAAACTAGAATTACGCAAATGTTAGACCGGCAGTCGGTAGGTATGCCTAGGCCCTTCATGGGCTGTTGCGCAACGGATTATTATTATTATTATTATGTAATATTTGTGCCCTTGCGTGATTACAATAAAACAATTGAAAGTGCCTCCAACATACTAGATATTCTACCATGTCGAGCCATCCCTTGAATCATTAATAATTTCATGTTTCACAAGAATTATTTGATCAATGTAGAATCGTCACAGTTTAGAGGAAAAATTTTTGCAAGATAAGTATATCCAAAAATAGAGGAAATCTAGTGTTTTTCTCCTTCAGGTGTGTCTGGGAAGGGATGGCTAGCAGGTTCTTGTTTATGAAGCAGCTTCAATATTTCGCCAGAAGGGAAGTGTTCCTGTCAGGTTAACGTGTTGAGATAATATCCTGCTTTCTATGGTCGAGATTTCGGTGAATGCCACTCCCCAGCAGCCACCTCCGATTGGTTTACGCGGTTGTCCATCCGTTGTTTCTTTCGGTGCCGCCACAGAATAAAACTATCTTGGTTTGCCTGCGGGTGGAAGAGTCCATCATATTGCAGTGCTTATCTCCGTTCTCAGCTCTTGTGTTAATAATGGTTGTCGCAGATGGCATAGAATCTGAGACGTGGATAAGAGCCACGGAACAAAAGCTAAATGGGATGGTTTTTCACTTTAACGATGGCCACAAAACGGTTGTCGGTTTTTGGCTGGTGGGGAAGTAGTGGTTGGGAGGGAGCAGGGGAGAGCCTGTCTAGTATTACCGCAGCTAACTGGTGAAGTGGCGAAATTCTGAACTTCCAATAACAAGCAAAAAAAAAAATCTCCAACTTTCTTTAATGACAACCTGAAGAAGACATTTGATGGCAACTACGTGGCGAGCAAGGAATTATGACACTCAAAAAACTGGTTTACAGATTTTCGGCTCATTTGCTGACTATATATTATTAACTGGCCGCGGTGGCTCAGTCGGTAACGCGTCTGACTACCATGCTCAAAGTCCTGGGTTCGATCCCCGGGAACTTTTCTAACGTTGGAAGCGGCCCCGGCGCCCATCCAGCGTCGAATAACATGGGTACCTGGGGGAAACCCTGGGGGGTAAAGGCGGTAAGGGGCGTGATGCTGATCACATCACCTCCACTCATGACCGGATCAAGAAAGTGTGGGGCGTTACCCCCACACCACCTATACGCCTTCATGGCGTGGTGCTAAGCACAGGGGAGCACTTTACTTTTTTACTTTTTTTATATTATTAACGACACAAATTTAGGTTTGGTTGCTATCATATTTTTTACCAGAGAATCTTGGGAATACTCAAATCTCCACAAGAAAACTTAGTGCTAATATGTTTACAATTAGATTTCACGCCTTATAAAAATTACTATTACGAAACGCTGTTTATTTCGTAACATGCACGTTTTGATAATCTGCATTTGAATGCCAAAAGTTCAATATACTTGCGTATCATACATCTGGAAACTTTTCTGTTTAAAGATTATTAAACTAAATTAAATACACACATACCTTTATATATATATATTTCAGTATTTATTGTAACGAATTTGTTTCCAGATTTTAACAGGTGATTTTAATTTAATGTAAATCTCTTCATTGGCATGACTATGAATAGCGACACAAATTTGTAAAAGTATTTTTGTGTGTGTATTTCATTGTAATATTAGTTGCGTTGAAAATGTAACGTGTCATTTGACGGCAGCGTGATACTCATTTCTACGCGGGTTTTTGTTTTACATGGATTAGAGAAAACCACAAGTCAATAATCATTCGGTAGTTATACACGCAAGACTGAAACTCATATTTGTTATATTATTGTGCATGTGAACTAACATTGATTATTGCAAGAAATTTCGACGAATCGTTAGTACTTCTAATGAACAAACACTTGAAATAAGAAGAAATAAAAAATATTTTATGAATAAAATGAAAGTTTACAGTAATCATATTTTGAGGGGCAATGCATGCAGGAAAAGAATAACTTCTGACCGTACACAGTAACTATAATAGTTGATTAGTAAAATATTTGTTTAATAGTTACAATAACAACATACTCTGTTACTATAGTGCCAATATATTTGTGGTCTCCGAAAATATGCGAAGTACAGATTTCCCGTGATTCAACATTCCACACTAGCGCCATTGTTTCAAGGGCAGAAATATAAATATTGTGGTGAATCCGTATAATTGCATAAATAGTTGTGACATGGTGTGTTTGATATTTGTTGTAGTCGGCATTCTAGAATAATAAACTAGTATTGTTATAATAATGCTTATCATGTGATTATTAAAATGATTATTATGTAATCATTTCACGTCAATTCGTTTTTACTGTTAAGTTGTATAGTTGGTGTGTAGTCGGGTCCTACACCTTTGCTAGTATTTCTGTTACCTAGACCTAGTCGACAAGACACTCTGTGATGCATCGCTCGGGTTAATGTCCTTGGAGGAGTTTATTTTTTTCTCTCCATCTGCTAAAGCCGAGTCACCTGTTCTTACCTGGAAAGTGCCTCAGTAATTCGCCGACTCCGTGCTCGAGCCGTGATTTCGACGAACCCTGCCAGTCTTCGCCACTCTTGTGAGGAAACTGGAGGACCAGCCTGTCGAAGTCATCTTAACTTTGCTGTGGACGGTCGTTTAAGAGGATAGTATGGATCTCCAACATGTGGCACAGAAAATTTAAGAACATTCGTTGAAGGGAAGCTTCCAACCGTCGAAAGTTTTACAGAGTTAAATTCTCAAGATCGGTATCAAGGTAATTGTTTTTGTCGTTGTTGGTAAATTAGTATGACATGTCTGCTAATGAAGGTCTCATTTAAGAATTTGTATTAAAATGGTTTTTGCGCTTTGGTAAATTACATTTGTGCTATATTTTTAAATCTATCATTTTCTGGTTAGGGAATATAAAAAGATGCATGAACTATAAATATAAATTCTCTCTAATTCCAGAAGTCTGTGTACGAGACTGTAAGTTGTACAATAACTGAATCGTATAAAATAATATTAATAATCAAAGAATATGATAGTTAATTTTAGGTACGACACACACTTGGGCTTTTCCTGATTAGCAAATAGCAATCTTTTAGTAATTGTGAAATTTGGGCAGCAGATACAGACGAAATTAATGGGCACATGGGCAAGAAATATACCGAATACAATATTTTGGGAAGCAATTCTTCATTGTATACAACACGCTAGTTTGTTGCGTGGTATGGGTGATTCAACTGAAAGGTTTTTACCTCCGTCATACAAATTCCTAAATTCGTTTTTACTTCCGCTTTATGCACAAATATGCTAATCGGGACTGGACTTAAAGTTTAATGTTGGATACGAACCACTATGCATTGTGTCCCACCGGGTATACAACGCGGAGCCCGTTGATTACGAGGTAATGACGTTACCACTATGCCATCGGGAGGCCCTCGTAAATTCGTTCTTCTTTACCGAGAAAGAATGACTTCAGTTCCAGAAAAATATTGTCCGTCTTTGCTTTATTGATTCAATTAAGTCATTTTACTTTGCTTTTCTTCCAATTTTGGATAATCGCCATGATAAGAATGAGTGATGATATGTTGAAATTGTTTGAAGGAACCCAAAGAACACCCATGCTCTGGCCGGGATTAGATCCCGGAAACCGTAACGTGGGCAAATATTGTATGTCTTAAGTTACATAATATTTACACGTCACTGAAGCGAAGAGTTTGTTTTCAGATTGTTTTTAAGTACACTTTATGCTGTTTTAGGTCCACTTTATGCACAGAAAGGCTAATCAGGACTGGACTTACAGTTAAATGTGGGATTCAAACTACTATGTGCCTCCACCAGGTATCGAACCTATAATTACAAGGCAACACGTCACCACAGACCCATCCGGGAGGCCCCACTGGAATGAAGAAAAGCAAATATTATGTAGAAAAACTGCAAGTTACTGCATGTTTTTATTTTCATTTAATTACTTCACGGGCGTGAGTATTGACGCATCCCAGCGTCTTCTGCAAACCCTTAATAGTCCAATGGAACAGCTCTCAATAATGAGGAAATAACTGTTTTATGTGAGATATTGATTCATGGCTGCTTCAGCATGCTTTGGGAACCGTGGAAGAGGAAGAATTTATGGTGACAGCTCTGAGGCTGAGTGTTGGAACAGTCGTTGTGGCGAGGAGAACAATTTGTTACGGGGAAAATTTGCTCGAAAGAGGATGTCGGCCCTCACCTCGACTGTTATGTACACATTTTTTCTTGTGAATATAGAAAGCTAAAGGCGGCAAATGTTTTATACTGCCATGCAGTCAGTGACTCTATTATCTTTTGTTCTGCTACATGGTTGCATATCGTTGTATTGCATAACTTTATCTTCCTTTCTATTTTACGTCGCTATTTTACCTCTTGCAGCGATAGGGAAGAATGGTTAACTGATGAAAAGACAATGATGCACCCATGCTTGATTGATTTAGTTTATTTTACTTTGCGTTTTGTGCCTCTTGGCTAATTTGCGAAGATGGGGATGAGTGATGAAATAATGAAATTGATGAATGGACATTCACAAACAACCAAGCCCGACCGGGATTCGAACCCGGGACCCTTGACGTCGCAGCGCGATGTGCTAACCACTCGGCCACAGGGTCGGGCGATGCACCCATGCGTAACCCAAGGTTCGAACCTGGAATCTCTGATTTTGTAGTACACTTCGCAACATCTTATTTGACCGCCCCGAAAGAATTCTAAGTCCCGAAATCGTAAACTTAGCAACATTGCACTTCGGCTCCAGGTGAGAGTAGCCAACTTTGAGTAGGTCCTTCCACTAGAAGAAAAACGCTGCGGTGATAGGTTTTCAATTTAACACTTTCCGTGAACTATAAACCGCTATTATAATACACAATCAAACAGAAATAATAAATTGAAAGAAGAACATTGAAGGATATTTACGATTCTGCTTGCTCGACTTGAAATTTAAGGGGGTTGAAACACTGAATAGAGTTTTTCTCCACCTGGAGGAAATTGCCATCAAGTTTGCGCAGAAAGAAGCAAATTTGCGAGGAGTTTATGCGACATTTTATTTACAATACCTTGCATAATATCGAACAGTTCTCAAAAACATATATTTTACACGACTTGTTGAGAAAATGTGCCTGAAACACAGGAAGGTGGGAGTCTTCATAAACGTCAACATGTTTTTAAGGATATAACGTCATTAAGTTAACGTAGAGCAGTTGGTTAGGCGCTGCTATCCTTATTTTTCATCAAGCGTGAAAGGTCGCGGGTTCAAATCCCACTCTCTCCTCTTTCTTTTTCTTTCTTTTTTTGTTTGCTGAACAGATACCGTTGATATTAGAATATTTATAAAATGAATCCGATGCACACTTGAGGGACGTCCCTTCTGCGCATATTTCCCCTTAGAAGTTGGAGATTTCCAGGATTTAAAGTTAAAACTTTTCTTTTTAGTTATTGTTCATATGCTGTGTTAACACACACATCATGATTAATTCACAAATCACATATATGTATTCAGGATGCAAAATGTAAAGTTATTTAAGTTATGTATTGTTTGTTCTTTACTGACACCTAAAATATTGATTATTTGATTTCGATATACTAAAAAAAGATATACAGTTATGTTAAGTAGTGATGTAGTGCAGTACTGTAACGAAGGAGAGCGTTTAATGAGTTCAAATTGCTAGGATTGGTAATTTTATGTCCATTCCTTCGTAATGACTGTTGTCAATCCCCTCAACACCATCTTACCATGCGTCTAAAACTAATAGTAAATCGCTAATTAACATAAATAAATTGTTATTGCGACGAAGGCCGATTCGATAAGAAACTACTAATAAGTATTTATATAGTGAGTGACAAACAAAAAATTCAAGCATCATCATTATGATCGTTAATTCCTCACTGCTTTGTATCTAAAATGTTTGTCTTCTTTGAACAGAAAGTACGAGTATCAGATATAACAAACTTTCCGCACTAACTTTGCAATATTCGAAACCACCATTAAAGGCTTAGCTCTATGTAACTTGGTTCTGCGCATTCCACGTGGCACGTGACTTCCTCCTATCATCGAAATAACTTTCTCTTACTATTTCCTTTCCTATCATGAAATACAGAGACCAATGTTAACTTCTTAGCACGGTGGATAAACTTTACACCCAACGATATACTCCTGAAAAAAATACTGCCTAGGTGGAGAATCGAACCTACGACCTCCCTCGTAAGAATCATGCACGCTATCTCTTCTCCAGGTAGCTCATGTTAAAATTTGCTACCAGTTTGAAGAAACCAATTCACACATAATGTCATATCTATAATTTCCTCATGGCAATTTTCATGAGGAAACGAATTCAGATAAAATCGAGAAACGCTGAAAGGGAAAAATGATGAACATGTCTATTGGCGTTTGTCATATTTTGTAAATTGTGTAAAAATTCCGTGTTTTGAGCAAACAATCGTTTAGTTACGAAGTATTTTGTTGTTTGTTTAAAGTAAGAACAGGAGAGCAAAAATAAGTCATTTGAATCAGACCCAGTTTGACAAGAAACTTCAGCTTTTTTTCAAAAGACTGTATGAAAAGAGAGGCGAACGTATGAAATATAAAATATGTGTGAAATTTAAACAATGGAAACCTTGAAAGATAATACTAACGAACTTCAAACTATGAAAAACATATTTTCGTGGTGGAAAACTCCAAGTCATTTTCGAAATATGAACTTGATATTTGTTCTTTATTATGAAGTGGAGATATGGGACGATACGATCCCTCAGCAAGATAATTTTAAGTAAGCTACCTCCAACTTTTTCAATGGTCATAATTACTAATTAGGGTCCGGAAGTTGATGAAAAATCAACTTTTTTCTGACCCTTAAAAACAATGCTAAACCTGATATCATGTCCGTTTCCCTTCAGTTAGAGCCGGAGAACACTTCCTATTTTATATATTTTTTTTTATTTTTCGGCCTTTTTTAGCTTTTAGTTTATTTGTCAGTATTTTTAACAGTTTTTGTTGCATTTTTTACTTATTTTGAGGTTTATTTTTCTCCTGCCCTGTTGCTTCATGCATTTTAAATGCATTTACTAGTAAAACTTACATATTTAGATTTCTTGACATGGTCCTTTTAGCAAATTCACCATGAATCGAAAATACGGTCAATGGAAAAGCATAATATTATTCTTAACTGAAATGTTTGGCAATGGATTAAAATACTTTGTGTGAAGATCTACTTTGAGGTTCTTTTTCTGGATACTATTATCGCTCTAATCTGTAGTTTTAAAGTAAAATTAGTCACAATATTAAATGCAATTACACTCTGGTATACGCGAAGGAGAACTGTATTTTCGGATGCTGGCCGACTACAGTATCATACAAGGCCCACTATGAAAGGAGATGAATTGGTTGATTTGGTGTTTTAAGTCAACTTTATGCATATTAAGACTAATTGGGACTGGACCTACAGTTTAAAGTGGGATCCGAACCGAGTGCATAAAATAACGTGAACCGTGTGGTGTAGGAGGATCGTTTGCATGCACAGTGGCGACGATTATGTAGTGTTGAAGGGCAGATGCTAAACATGATCTACCAAGGGAAAGAAACTGTCCTTGCCCTCCCCCTCCCCCCACCTTGCCAAATCAGTTTTGAAACCCAATCGCCGCCACTGACCATGCATCGCATAAATATTTACAATAATATCATATGATATTTTATTACGTTATTAGAACACTTCGTACTCGGTAAATAACATAACCCACAGCGCTACAGCCCTTGAAGGGCCTTGGCTTACCTACCGACTGCTGGTCTCCCTCCCACACTGTTCCTCCGTCACCTATTATAGCGTGGAGGTCTTAGACCAGTATTGGGGGTGACGGGTGATCAGCCCGACGAACCCCCAGCCGTTGTTGTAGGTCTTCTCGACCAGGTTACGCTCACTCATTCGGTGCTTCCCAATTTCCTCACGATGGTGGGTTACCACCGGCCCTATACGTAGGCCGAATAAATTCCGACCAGAGCCGGATTCGAACCTACGCCGTCCCGCTCGTACTCGGTAAATAAAAAGGAAAAAATAATAGGGAAAGAGTGGGATTTGAACCTACGATGTTTCGATCTTGACGAAAACAGTAAAAAAACGAAAGTGTTGTCATCTAACCAACTACTCCAGGAGATTGCTAACAGAAAGCTCAGTAAAGCACGTTAATCTCAGTTGAAGCAACATTGTGCCGGAGTTTCGAACCATTTTTCACCAAGAACCAAGGAAAAGACACACTTTGCAGAATCGTTTGGTGTTGTGCAAAGTATATTTACTAAACATTTCGCATAAAATCATCATAAATTTGCCTTCTTGCATTCAAATGTGACCGCAATTCTTTCCAGGTGGATGAGAACCTGTTCAGTGTTTCACAATGCACATACATTTTCCTATTTTCAAATTCAGAACGAAGAATCTTGAAATATTTTCAACATTCGTATTTCTACTTAACATTTTTTTGTCTACTCATATATTTTATTACTGCTTTAGGGTATCTTTACTTTATGGAATGTGAAAGAATGGGAAAAAAATCACGAGCGTTTTCATTCAGGAAGAAGAAATGTTGCAAAGTTGGCTACTCTTAGTTGGCTCTGAAGCGCTATGCTGCCAAATTTACGAATTCCGGACTTTGAAAATTTTCAGGGCGGTCAAATAAGATGTTGCGAAGTGTACATTGTGCTGACCACTCCGCCACAGAGGTCGACTACTTTGTTTATTCTTAACATTGCATAATTTCGACTGAATAATTGATCAATATTATGTATTAAAGAATAATGAATTTAATTTTCATTTTATTTTTGCGTTAGAGCAGTGTTAAAATAATTTTGTACTTTATTATCAGGTTGATAACCTTTTATTGGAGCGTTCCTTTAGGGACAAAAAGACAAATATGCATGTTGTATATCGTGGATTGGATGTAAGAATCGAGATAAAACTTGATCACAAGAAAGATTGAGAGATCTTGTTCATTATGGAACATATTCAAGTTCACATGTACTTCTTGAAAATTAATTACAATTATTTCTGTAACATTGTGAAATCAACTTGAAGGTCATAATTAAAAATATCCAGTATTATTAATCCTTTTCTTCCCTTTGGGGAACCTCAAAACCATTTAATTAAAACAGCAGTGCTTTTTTGTATAGATAAATTGAACAGATATCTGTTGTCCCGCAACAGCGACTCAGTCTTCCCTCACTACTAGTAATAAATATAATGTTGATCACACATAATAATGTTATTAATCATGTACTTCATTGTGTGATATACAAGATCCTATATTGTTAACACCATAGTCTTTTCTTGAGATTTCCACAATAATAATTATCTTTCAAACTTATTGCCCAGACTACTAAACTTTGAAATACATAGCAAAAACTAATGAGTATTTACTTTTAGTTGCAATTTTGATTTGTAAAATAAATCCATGAGTAGTTAACATAGAATAACTCTCCTTTGATGACTTCCGTGGCGGAGTGGTTAGCACAGCGCGGTACGACACCAAGGGGTCCCTGGTTTGAATCCCGGCCTGGGAATGGGTGTTCCTTGTGAGTGTCCGTTCAGCAATTTTCATCATATCTTCACTCATCCCCATCGTCACGATTAGCCAAATGTGGCAGAAAAGCGACGATAAATAAAAAAAGTGAAAAATCATACTTGATGTTTAGTACCATGGGTTAATTAAGAGTCCATATGCCTACCACCATTGTTTATCAACGCAAATAACTATATTTTTTTTATTAATTAAGTTCTTCCCTGCAATTTTGTCAGCGATTGTTGCAGTCGAAAGCCCAAACTTTGTGCATTTTCTATCACTCATAATTATCAAGTAAACGACGAAATCGAATTTAACATATATTTCACTCGAATATAAATATGCAATTTATATTCCTGTTTCCCTTCCGAACCCTCTTCTATTATTATTTTTAGAAAAGCATTTGAGAGGCCACTTTCAGGCAAGCTGGCTTGACGTGTGTTGGCCGGTTGGTATTCCACTGTACCCGTGGGATCCCATCTGTCATCCACTGCCGACCTCAGCAGCCACTATTAGCGAGCTCCGGGGGAACAGAAAGCAAAAGCCGAAGATATATGAAACGAACCTTTGTTCTTTCTCGTGACAAAAGCACGGCGAAACCCTTCCTACTAGTATGCATACCGCTTTCCGCAAATCTGGTTTAAAGCACTTATAACAAAAACAAAAAAATATGCAAAAGTGCTTTTGAAATATTCATTACCATTTGGATTGTAGTCATGCCGAAGGCCTCACTTTTAAAGATTATTAATATATATGCATTTTGATGAATTTCCTGTTATAAAAGTTAATCTCTCGAGTGGTACTTGAAATTATTCCTCACAGTTCATGGTTTGTCTCAGTTCTTATTTTTACAAGAACTTTTAATTTATATCTGAAACTTTTGTTGTAAGTACAAATTGCAAAATATTCTTACGATTGCTGTGATGGCTGCCTTCAGAAACCATGTAAGAAATTTTTCAAAATGATTTGACTTCTGTTACATTATCAGAAAATTGCTTGCACTGCATCTGTCATATATGAAGTTAATCTTGCGTATCCAATGATTTCATATTTTAGCATTGTTACTATAAATGTAAATCAATTTACAATCTTTGTGCACACTCCGTGATTAATGGAAATATACTAAAATAAATATTTCTGTTGGCTGCATTAAGATGATTTGTACAATAATTTAGTGACGTCGCCAATATGTGATGCTCGATACTTCCACAAATTGATTGTTACTGTAAATATAATTATACTTATCAGATTTGATTTTCTGAAGATTACGTCTTTCAGTGACTCCTCCAGACATGCCCTGCAGTTTACATAAATCCAAAGAAATGATACTACATTGGAACGGATATATTATGTGTGTGTGAGTTTTATACACACACAAACCAAACAATATGTAACTTCCTGAAGTTTGTCGCCAGACATTAATATAAAGAATGTTCCAGACCAGTGGATAGTGTTCAACGAATGGTTGAATTCCAATGTTATAATAACAGGCAATTTGTAAAAAAGAAATAAAAAAAATGACTTTAATGCTTGTCAAAGAAAACTAATCTCTGTTTTATGTGAACCAATCATTTTGTTAATCAGAATATTAGTAATAACGTATGTTATTTATTTAAAAAATACTTAAACACATTATTTTAAAGATGTTACATTATGTTTGTGTTCTGTTTCCGTGATAAATGCCGTTATTAATTGATGCGGTTGGTTAACTGGAAAGTTAATGGAATATCATGTGATCAATAAATTACAGAGGAGCATAAGCTTATGGAAAACAACAGCACTTGCCTAGATTTTTTTAGAAACTTTTTTTATTGCATTATTATATTCGGATCCTGAATATTTTTGAATGCGTTTTATTTGTTTTTATTTTAAATATGCTCTTTGCTCTAGGCATAGCAGATGGTAGTTGTCATAAATTTGTCCCCTCATTTTAAACAGGCTTTGAAATGTTCGCAGTGATGGCCAAATATAAACGCCAGTCTCTAGAGGTGCATTTTTCATCTAGAACGAAGAAAATTGCCCAAGGGAAGTCACAAATGGGAAGATGCATTGTTTCTGCTTGAATTTTAGCAATGTTCGTCATTGAGCCATGCACCTAGATACTCGTCGCTTGACCGAACCTTGAGAGAGAAATAATTCAAGCGTAAAAAGCAGCTGAAATTTCCAAGCAGGAGGAACAAAAATACCAGGAGAGTATTCAGTCGATAGGTACAACATTTTCTACAGTAAGACAGCAACGTTCTAAGCCTACGTAAAACATTGTGCGTTTTCCAATAAGAATTTACATCCAGTCATTCTTAATTTACGATTGTACTGCAAGTGAATAATCGCAGCGGTCGGACGGTAAATATTGAGATATTAGAAAATATTTCTTTAGTCAAGAAATATGGATTAGCCGTGATTACAACTTTGATCTTGAAGAAGAAATTTTGTAAGTTTCTTTTCAGACATTTATTACTCCAAAATTACATTTTTGTTCATAATAAAATGCATAAGGAAAAATTATGGTTCATTGTAAAATTTGAAATAATCGTACATTTTTCAAGTTCTATTTAATAATAATATTAATAAAATTAATAATAATAATCCTTAGCGCGACAGCCCATGAAGGGCCTTGGCTTACCTACCGACTGCCGGTCTCCCTCCCACACTTTCCTTCGTCACCTCTAAGCGTGGAGATCTTCAACCAGTATTGGAATAGTCGGGGGGTTGGCCCGACGTATCCCCAGCCGTTATAGTAGGTCGTCTCGACCGGATTACGCTCACTCACTCGGAGCTCCCCAATTTCCTCACGACGGTGGGATGGTCACCGGCCCTATACGTAGGCCGAATAAATTCCGACCAGAGCCGGATTCGAACCTACGCCGTCCCGCACCGAACGATCTCAAGACGAGTGAACGCCTTAACCCGCTCGACTACGGAGGACTATTTATGTTGGATTAATTCGCACCTGTACATCGTGTCATTACGTTACTGAAATAAAACTCTATTCCATTAGAAGTACTAACAAGGGGTCAAGGCATTATAAAACTACCAGTTGATAAATGCGCTTGATGCTTTGTTTGCAAACTAAATATTCTGACTGAATATCAGCAAGCTATTTAGGAAAGAAATATAAATGTTAGGCTTAAAAGCTTATTCTAATTCTACTTAATGCACAAAGTCCAACGAATTCTGCTGATAAAATTTTAGCTTATTACGAACAAGAAAGCTCCTAGTGATTTTTATACGCATACTGGATTGAGAAATAAGCTTGAAACACACTGCATTAACACGACTCCTGCAAGCTCATAGCGTTATTGTATGGGTGTTAATAAGCCAAAAATGCGTGTTAGTCTTCCGCAGCGAATAATTTCGTACATTTCCGAATATTCCTAAGGGATCTGGTTGTTATTATTGATGTCTGAATATATATTGGTATTTATTACCCTTGTGAATACAGTGTTATGAGGATATTCTCTGTTTTTTATGAGCCCCGCATTTTAAATCCTAATTGACAAAAGACGTGAAATGCTCTAAGAGATCGAATTATTTTGGCTCCAATATATACTTATGGTTAATGTTTATTAACTTGCTGTTATTCGGATTTCTTACTGGGACAAGGCTACTAATGAACGTGCACAAGAATCTTTTATTACTTTTTTCATTTCTTTTTGTTTTACTACAGTCAAAAACGTTGTTTCATTTGTGAAGTAACTACTTAGAAAATTAAAGCACACTGTGTTGATCCAGGTCATTAAAGGAAGAAAACATGTTTAAAAATGAATGGTTACTTTTGTTCTTTAATTAAAGTAAGTACACAACGAGAATGAAAATTATCTTCCAATTAAAGCAGGTAATGTAATTCTTGGAAGTAGATAAACTAGATAAACTTAAAATTTGCTATACTAGATTTTATTCACTTTCTTTAATTGCAATCACGTTAACCTACAGTATAATGCCAAATAAACATTACATGCTTTAAACTAAATTTATAACAACGGAAATATTTGTTATTATTTATGGATACAATTACTTACATTAGTAAGTAAGATGAATTAAATGGTCTATTGATTAGTTCAGAGTGCCGGGAATCTCTGAATCATGTGAATGAAAACAAATCCTCTGCGCAAGTAGGACTGGAGAGGGCTCGACCAATGAACACGTGAGAGTGGAAGTGAGTGAGTGCATGGATGGGAAACTGCGGCTGCAGCTACATCAGTTTGCAACAGCGCGCACTGCTTTGCTCCGCTCACTAGCTGTTTCTCCTCATACATCTTTATGCTCGGCCTTGCTCCACAGACTCCGGAGACAGCGTGTAATTACAGATTCATGATGGGAACGAGTTGTAATTTTTCTTTAAATCCACTACTTGATTATCATCAACGTTCATTCCACAGATAGGAATCAGTGTAGCAAAAGATTTACAGTTACGCTGTTATAGCTGAAACAGTTACCTATAATGCAATTGATTTTTTAAAATTAATTTTCTGTAAGTATTGTTTTCTACGACTTTAACGGAATTTCTAAAGTTTCCTTTCTCGACGCTTAGATGATACTTATGTGAAGAATTACGACGAGGGATGCTAAAATTAGCAAATTTCAGTTTGTATGTCTTGTCTGCGCGCTGGAGTAATGGAATTGCCGTGCAATCTAAAACGAATTAAGTAGGCTAAAATCTTTATTGGTTGCTAAATTCAACGAAAAGTCCCTTTCGTGTCATCTTTTTCCCTGATAACTTGTAAAGACTTCAGTTATATTTTGTTTGCATTGGAACTTGGCAGCAGTTCTGCCGGATTGGTTGAGTGCAATTATTATCGAGTACACTGCATCGGAATGAAATGGGAGAGAGGGCGGTGAATAAGTGAACGAGCGAGAGTGAGAGAGAGAGAGAGAGAGAGAGAGAGAGACAGATATAGCAAGTATAAACTATTATATATGCTGCGTGAAGTTTAATTTAAGTTGACCTTTATTTAATAGAAAGCAAATGACGCATTTATGATTTTATTTAGTAGGGGCTATATTATTTTCATTTTGTGAAACAGTTACCTTTAGCGTATTTGTGATGTGCGCGCACCCCAAAATTTCATCGTAGGAATTTTGATATTTAAAATATATGAATATATATACATTTATGAGTAAGAATTTCTAACACTATATCGATGGATTATTTGCATCAATACATATTTTGCTTATGGTGATTTATTTCCTATGAACATTCAAATTTGTCTAAGTTATTTGGATGAGTTTGGCAAAGTTTTAAAGTACATATTTAACGCATTTTTTAACATGTTTATGTGCTAATTTAAGTACTTTTTGACGCCTATATATTCTTCTCCTAGTGCTAAGTATAATTATTTCTGAGGCCCGGGATATTTTGGGGGGGACAAAGCCCGATTGTTTCAATTTAAAATAGAGTACTTACTTTTTTGCTTTTTATAAACATGGATGAAGACTGATTGATTGATTTGGTGTTTTAAGTCCACTTTATGAACAGTAAGGCTAATCGAGACTGGACGTACAGTTTAAAGTGGGATAACATGGATGAAGAGTATGGATCACAGTTGAGTTAGTTACCTGTATGTAATACTGGTCACAATCATCCCTGGAAACCTTTTCGCTAATCTCTATAGATTTGTTGATGCTGAATCGGAAACTGGCTGCCATTTTCGTGAGTTGAGGCCTATAAATTAAAAAATAGCGCGTGAGAAAATTACATAATGCTGCACATGCTAGCTGAAAAGAATAGCTAGCGATGTTTTTCATTATTTTATCACTGGTAGAGGGATGAGCAAAGACGAACCAGAGGTGCATTGATGTGAAGCCCTCCCAGTTGACAAGGTCAACCCCTAACCCACAAAGAAGGAGATCAACTGTTGAAAAAAAATCTAAATTAATATACTTCTAAGCTATTATCTCTAGGATCGTCGGATTTTTTCGTGATTTACTTACCGTCGATATTGTGAAATACGGAAGCAATTTGTAAAACGTTGTTTCGATTGTATATGTTATCCTACTTTAAAGATATGTTTCGATTTCCTGTTGCTGCCACATTTCAGTGGGAGAGATGACATTTTGAATTGCAAGTGTGATACTGAATATATATGTGGATAAACTGTCCTAAAACAAATTTGGTACTTTATTTTCTATACACACACAATAAGATTCGATGTTACTATATTTTAATTCCAGATCAAGCATATCGTCTCAATTCATTATTGCAATTTTATATTTTAGTATGTAATTGTATTACTCGAACATTAACTCTAATATTTAATATGCAGATTATTTGCAAAAAGTTAATATTTTTACGAATAAAATTATACACATTAAAATTTAAAACAAATTTTAAGAAATTAAATTTCCTTTTTTTTAAATGCTTTTTGAGTTCACATGAATCTTGAAGCACAGGTTAAGATAGCTAGATAATGAAAAAACTTCATGATTTAAATTTTTTCTGATATACTACTAATAAAATATTTGCAATAATCATTATGTCGTGAGCAACTATATTTATTCATAATACGAATCATTTTTACAATGTTGTTTTTCAGTAATTTTCTTGTTACAAAGAAATGGCATGCTTACTCTTTCTGTATTCCCTCTTGAGTGCATTACCTCCAAATTATACTAAAAGCACTTAAAACTGTTTCTATCGTTCAGAACAAGCTAAATTCGATTCGAATATAGTTTTATAAACCCCAAATGTATTAATGAAATTGGAATCGTATTTTTAACGGATAGTTTATTCGTTTTCTGTATTTAGTAATACTGTACCACGCAGCTCTTGTCCCGATCTGGTTGTAAAGTCGTGAGCATGTCTAGCTATCGAACAACAGCGCGGTTAGCGTCTTTCAGTGGCATTTGAACAGTCGGTAACCTTTATCGCGACATTTCAAGCGATAAAAGTGTCCACGATAATATGGTCGTCGGAACGCAGTTGAGCCGGAAGCTTGATGAAACTTCACTTGAGGGTTAGCATAGAACCATAAACGAGGAATACGGTCATAGATATTCTTTTGCTTGTCTTAAATGATGACTATTTCTCTGGAAACCCAGAAATGCGTTTTGTGCAGGCACATTGTTGGTTCAACGTATATGCATCGCTTTTAAATTCGTTAACGGAGGATAAATTATTAGGCAAAGAATTGATGGCTGCACTTAATGTCAGCTTCTCTGATGTAGTGGTTAGCATAGCGATTTACAAAGCCGTGTATTCTGATTCCGAACGGTATGGATATGTCTTCGTTGTTTGATTTTGAGCTGTTTTTTCTGGTTTAAAGTCAACTTTATGCACAGATTGGCTAATTGCAACTAGACCTGGAGTGTGTGCCTCAACCAGATATCTCACCCGGATCCCCTTGTTTACAAAGCTTTTCTTTCTCATTGACTTCTCGTCCATTGCCATTAGTTAGTAATTGATCCTCATCGTCGCGATTATCATAGTAAAGTACGAGATTATGCTGTCGTGAGGGAACACGTAATTTAATGATAACATGCCCATTCTTCGGAACTTTTTTCTCCGACCTACAAACTTGATCACAAATTGATTTTTAGATATTTCCTACCGGCCTCCGTGGTAGAGTGGTTAGCGTAACCGCGATACGAAGCCAGAGATTGCATGTTAAAATGCTGGGTTTGGTACTGTGTTTGACTTTCCATTCATTTCATCATCCATCCTCATCCTCGCGATTATCTAAATGAGTAGAAAACAACTTAAAACAACCGAAAATTGAAATTGAAAATATGTATTTCCTATTGATTGCAGTGTAAAATATTGGATTGACTGGTGTTCACTTATTTAGAACATCTCAAAGTTATTGATGAAGATCAGTAGATTAACGAAAACAAAATCCGGTATCACGACAATAAAGAAGGTTCGTATTATTAATTTTTATGTGTTAAATTTTTCACATCAGTTTTTAAAACTCTTCGTAAAACGTTTTGTAACGGACGGTCCTAGGTTTGAGTCCTTTCGTGAACATGGGTGGGTCTTTACAAGTGGCCTTTATCAATTCCATTTAATTACCATCCTTTATCATCCTCACTATTAGATAAAAGTAGCAGAAGCGACGTTAAATAACAAAAATAGATAGAGAACTATCGATCTCTATCAATTTCTACAAGCGGTCCCGGGTTTGATACCCGGTGGAGGCACATAGTGGTTCGGATCCCACTTTAAACTGTAGGTCCAGTCCCAATTAACCTTACTGTGCACAAAGTGGAATTAAAATACCAACTCAAACAATCAATCAATTTCTACAAGCTATTATTTATTTAGTAATACTGTTCCATTGCTTTACTCTCAAATTTAATACAAAATTAGTAGTGTTTTAATAGCTGACATCATTCATCAAACGGAAAAGTTCTCTGTTTTGATCTATTAATGAACGTATATTAATCATTTTTCACATATCGGGCATTGTTATTTTCATAAAGATCCATCCTTGGTGAGTTTTATTCATCGAATTATTGCCCCACTATAAAAACAGAAACATATATATATATATAATGCGGAATTTGGAAGGTTTTTAAAATTTTTTGTTCCATATTTCCTACGCGGTTCCATCTTTGCATATCTGGCAGAGTAAAGAAGAAATATGAATAATTTTTTTAACCTCACAGCCCATTAAGTGATTGTGCGTGTTCTACAATTTTAATATTGTACGTTCCGCTATTTTTTTTTAAACGATCGTTCATTTTCAGTAACTTAACGGTTGACTTTAATGAAAGAAACACAAAGTATAAACTGACAGTGAAATGCCGTGCCGTGCTGTTTCTGGTGAATAGAGTTGTGCTTTCCCCGAGACACGACGTCCAACATTTATGCTCGAGAGCGTAAACAACGACGTAAATGCATTTGCCGTAGTAAAATGCTCGAAGTGTGATAACAACGAGCACACGGGGAATGCTTCGGATGAGTTCAGTCTCCCTTGTTCCTGCTTCATTGATCTGTCCATGCAGGTTCGCAGTCCGACCGTGGAGGATTTTATTTATTCAGTGTATGTGTGGACGTCGCCGCATGCCCCAGCTGGTGCAGTCTGTGAGATTACACCGCTCGAGTATCGAAACTCGAAAAATGGAGTGCAAATTTCAAAACGCACGTCTCATGACATCCGACTCAAATTTCCTCTTCTTCTCACTTGCCGAGCAACTGTTGTTCTAATTCGAGCTTCCTTTTTTCGCCATTTCGGAGGAAGATCAAGCATATCGCCATGAAAGAAAAGTCATTCCGTCGCCATCTGAGTCATTTACCTACATTTACTTACATTTTGCATACTTATTCGTAACATATCTATCCCCGATTCCTTGGAGGAGCTGACATCGTCGGGTGCGGTGAAGACAGAAGTCCCAGGTTCGAATCCTGCTCAAGGCATGGATGTGTAATTGTGTTCGTCACATCAGTCATTCCATCTGTTCGTCAGATTGGTAAAAAAGCGACTTAAAATAACAAAAATAGATATACAGTAAAACCTCGTTAATCCGGACTAACGAAAGTCTGGATTAACTGAAATAACCTAAAAGAACAGTAGAAAGTGCATTAAAACTCCGTTTGTAGCAACAAAACACGTTTATTATGGTGTATAGACCTAAATACACTATACAATACAGTACAAAGTCTGCGGGAAACAGAATTTCATCAGTGGTTGACTGCCTTTTCTTTGGGAAGTTCTCTTGTTGACTTCTAGCCACATTTAAAACTTTGCATTCTGCTTTTTTTTTTGTTTTGGCCTTTTGCCTGTCCGGATTAAGCGAAGTCCGGCTAATCGGGGTCTTTATTAACGAGGTTTTACTGTATAACCATGTTTAATTGTAACTATATTAAGCCTTGTTTCCATATTTAAAAAAAAAACTGGTGACGACCAAGGCAGTTTTATTATAAACTAAAAACACTTTACACATTACGTTTCTACCCTATATCAGGGTCTACTTCAGATGAAGAACTAAACTAAAAACTTTAGTTTAGTAGAAACGTAATGTGTAAAGTGTTTTAGTTTTTTAATAAAACTGCCTTGGTCAGCACCTGTAGTGATTATAACAATGTTTGTTTACAATATGTAAAAAAAAAAAAACAGATGTAAAATATGAAAAATTCCCGTCATGCAGATTATTGAAGACTTACGTAAAGAATTGAAAATTTATATAGATAAAGCAAAACTTTACGAACAATATGTTTTTGCTTTATTACGTAGCTTTGTGATTTCTCTAGGTTAAGGATGAACTGAGGGGAAACCAGTGTCACAACCATATCTTACCTACTATTCAAACCTAGGACCTCTTGTATTCGTAGCACGTTATGCTAAGCACTCCAACAAAGAGGGCTTCAACAATAATATATTTAATTCTGTAAATATTAATGCAAATAAGGAAAAATTGATACAAATATTTTTTTTCGTTTTGTTGGACGTAATAATAATAATAATAAGGTAGTCGAAGTTAAATTAGTATGTCGTTACTTGAAAAAATATGTTGGAAACTGTATGAATTATTTGTCAATGAAATAGCAATACAAGTACGGTACTCCTTATTGTTGATTGGATAAAATTATATATATTTAGAAATTCTGAAAAGTTAGAAAATGTATAAAAGCAAGAAATGAACAAATCTAATTCCATGAAAATTAATGTTCTCTTGTTTCATTAATTTCTTTATTGAAATGAATGCATTTGTTAGTGTGTATAATATTGTTAATATGTCAAAATTGAAGGGCTGTTAATTTTGTTGGGTCACATCGGTACGGTGTTTTAATTTAGTTTTCTCTCTTTCTCTCTGTCTATCTCATCAGATACACACATACATAATATGTGTGTGTGTGTCCGAAGTGACAGAAGCATTTTGTGAAACTTCATATTTCAGAAAGAAAATAATAGAATAGAATCGCCTATATTGAGGGGGCGTGTTTCGGCCTCGCGGGCCGCTCTTACAACAAACCCTTGTTACAATTAACATGTAGAAGATGCATGATATAAAGTTTAGCGGAAACCAGTTCAAAATTCCAAAACTGCGTTAAATTTCAAACTGCTTATTTATTGTTGAACCTGAATATTTATATTTTGCATTTCAGCAGTGAAACGTGTACATTTTCAACTCCACTTGTCACTTGAAAGTTATTAACATTACATAATTATTTGTTACTTAGCATAAGCACAACAAGTCCAGTCGCTCACAAAGGACATAGACGAAAGTTAACCATCACTATTTCTTGGCTTTATATTTTATTCTATATTTTTAAATAGTATGAATGTTTGGAATTTTCTTTTCTTGAACATGACGCAGAACAAAGTCAGTAAATATGGTCATGAACAGTTTGGCCTTATGGACATCTAATTTGTAATCTTATTTGTTTTGAATAAGTTTTAGTGACACTTCTGATTAATTTCGGCAATGCGGATGAAAGCTGATGATGAAACTGATGGACACCCATGTGTAAACCAGACTCGGAACCCACACATTCGAGGTCGTGAGACGCATATTTGGAGAGCGTCTATTTGGCGGATTAATAACAACTGATATTTACTAAGCTTGGTGTTATAAAAATTATAACGTCAGAGGAAAGTTTTAAAGATAGTGACTTGTGCTTTGTGTTGCAAAGTTTTTAGTTTTCAGTTGAACTACATAACCCCAACCTTAAACATGATAAAGTGCGTCTTGCATCAACAAATGGACATATTACTGGTTTGTGTCTTACATTCAATTCTGTCTTTGAAGGAAATGCTTAAGAGGCAGGGCTTCTTAGTTCCTGTTTTCAGTAATTGTTTCCGAAGTTGAGTTTGCTGCGAGACGACAGGCAAAAGGACGCCCTCCAGGTGTGTCACTAACGACGAAAAACACAAGCAGATTTCTCGGAAATGTCCTTGTAGAACTTGTTAAAGCTGTACAAACGCGAAATTCTGGTGCTGGCTTTGTTAAATACATTCTCTCCGGCAAAGAACCTGCTAAGCTGGAAATGGGAACGAGAGAACATTATATACTTCTGTCATCAATGCAGTTAAAGTAATAGCATTTACTTCAACGAGTGTATGGGAAAATGTACATTATGGCAAACAAATACGCCTGAGTAGTCAACAGCTTCTGCCGGAATTATGGATGTAACGCGCTGCCAAGATAGAGTTCCCAGTTTCGAACCTTTGTTAACGAATGGATCTATCATTGTGCTTGCCCAATGTCCTCCGCGATGGTATAGTGGTGACGCTGTCGCTTTGTAATCAAGGGGTCTCAGGTTCAATCCGCGGTGGAGGCACATTGCACAGTGGTTCTGATCCCACTTTAAACTGTGAGTCCAGTCTCAATTAGCCTATATGAGCATAAAGTGGACTTAAATTTAAGTATGACATTTTGTGTTTGACCCATTATATTTCCTTATCATTACCCAAGTGTTAACAAAGCTCGTAAAATATCCGAAATAAGAAGAAATATTTCCGTATTGTTAGGTCTCCACGATAAAGTAGTGTCAAACTCTGTTGGCAATTGAAGGGTCTAGGTTAGACTCCCAGCTTAGATACATTGCACAGCAGTTCAGATCCTAAAACGTAGAGTCATTCTCGCTGTCTGAGCATAAAGGGGACTTAACAAATTAACACATTTCTTGTGTATTGCTACAAGGCTTGTTGGAAAGTGTACGGGAATTTGCTCGCCTTGTTTTATACGCAATTTTTCTTTCTCGATGCGTTTTACATCAAGAAGGTTTGAAGCCGAATGTGTAATTTCGTAAGAATGTAATTAAAGGAAATCCACAGAGAAAATGATAATTTATCAAACTTTGACATAATTATTTTCAAATTAAAAAAGAAAGCCCCTTCATAGTATAGAAAATATTTTTTTGTGAATCTTCATCTAACCTACAAGAAGATGTGTTGTGTTTTGTTAGGCGAATACATTTGATTATTCAACCAATATTCTTAGTACAATATGCACTAGCATATTAGCGACAGCAATTTTGAATGCGTTGTTTTGTTACGTTGTAGACTCATGATGTAGTAACAAGATATGTATCAAACCAGTTCATAGGTAACCTTAAGTCACTTCATCTTCAGAAAGTTTGTATTTCCAGTGACATTTCAAGAATAAACATTTATCTTTTACCGCAGGTGGAGAAGCTAAACATTTCTACTTGACGCATCTCTGATTTCTTTGTGGATGTAAAAAGCATCGTTGTTTTGAAGCACGCAGAAACAACCCACGTTTTGTAAATTATATTGAAGATGCATATGCTTCTTTAAGTTTTCTTCCGCTGTTTTTAAAGCCACGAGGTTTCTCATTAACTTTGTTTTATCGAATGCAAAAATGCGTGTAATACCTTGGACTTGTATTTCTATTAAGAAAATCTTACAAAATTTACTTCTTCCAAAACTGATTCCAAGAAACGAGTGCACTGGTGCGACATAGGTGGAATAGAAATTAAAATGTGGAGCCAGACAATTGAAGAACCTACCGGCAAAACATGTAAAATTATATTTTCGCATATGGTGATAATGCGTTTATTCAAAATAAATAAACACAATATGACGTAATGACTAACAGTAAGATAGTCTTGATTAATATTACTCACCTTGGATAATGTGGGACAGGTATTTGCTAAAACTTTCTTATTTCTGTTGTTATTTGTAGCACTCTTTTACTTTACTTGCTTAAGGGCATCGTTGATATGTATGGGAACCTGTAATGGCTAAACTTTGTCGACAGAGGTGCTCTTTAAGGTAAAGCAGATATGTCACCTCCAGAATTTTGAGTCCCAAAACGGTTGAATAGTACCTCCCTCGCTATATCGACTGAATGTAAGAGCATCGTCCCTTATCGGGACACAGTGTCATCAAAAGTTCGACGTGTCAGGTTTGTAAACCATCCCATGAGCAACAATCAAGAAACTTGTTAACTGCCCGCGTTAAGGATTATTAAAGCTTCTAGTCATCTGTTTTTGAAATTTTTCTTGTACTCACGTTTGCAAATAATTTCGCCGAGCATATCTTTATAATATAACTACAAGGGAAATTAACAAAACCATTCAGGGAACGTATTTAAGTAATATCAGTTATTTCGAATTGGACGTTTTGTATACTGTATGATTTAGGAAATTCGTTAGACATATAGAGTGGTTGATTAAGGGTTTCTTCTCTGATTGTGGTGGGACCAAGACCCATGTAGACTAACTCAGGTATCGTGCCTCCACAATGGTGTCGTCACCTTGTAATCAAGGGGTTCCGGGTTCGATAGTCCGTGGAGGTACTTTAAACTGTAGCACCAGTCCCGATTAGCCTATATATACATAAAGTTGGCTTAGAAGATAACTAAAACTGTCTGAGACATCCAAAGTAAATTATCCTCTTCGAAGTGTCGTTCCTGGATCCGTCATTAGCAGATGAATGCTTTGCGTTATAAGTTATTATCTTTACTAAAGTAGAGGAACAATTTGAGCACTAAATTACTAACCCAATTTTGAATTGTTAATGCTGTAATTTCATCAAATTGCACTGTTGAGTTCTCCCTCACTTTGAAAGCTAGTTCCTTTCGGTAACGTTTAATGATTTCAAAATTATCTAGGCTATTTATTTCGACCTTACCGCAAATGATATTCTCAGTAATTTAAGACATCAAGTGGACTCCAATTTCGTTATAAAAACTTTAAATTGCAATAAGTGGTTTACGAAAGATGGGTGATCGAAGGGAAATATGGTGCCAATGTTATAGTCATTCTAACTGACGTAGTTTTTTAAAGTTAGACCTACAGCTGCATACCTTGCAGGATTCATCTGTTATTCCCTTCCAAAGAAATCAGTGAAGTCTCCTGAAACGTCCTGAGGCATTCCAGAAAGGAACTCTTACCGAAGCTCTTTCCGGTAGAATACCCTTTTTGCTGGTTTCTTGCAAACTCTCCCTACCACGACCTACCCAACTCAATTTCCTTGCCTAACTCTTTTCCAAAATACTTTAAGTAGGAAATAAGATACAAATGAACAAAAAATATTCCATAAATTAACCTCTAATTTAATGTCATACCCTAATAAATAATTCTCATGACATGAGATTTCAATTTTTATTTCTACAGAAAATATATTTTCATATAGGCAAAATATAATTATGCCTTATTTTCTGGTTTAGGGAACGCAGTAATTTTTTCCAGTTTACATGAAACAACTCAACAAGAAATCATAATATTATGATTGATTGATTGATTTGGTTTATTTTACTTCGCATTTCTGCAACTTTTGGCTAATCGCGAAGATGAGGATGAGTGATGATATGATGAAATTGATGGAGGGACGCTCACAAATAACGCCCATGCCCAGGCCGGGATTCGATCCCGGGATCACTGGCATCACAGCGCGCTATTTAAACTTAAAAAGAATATATATATATATATATATTGAAAGTTTTTATCACGATCTTGTAGCCATATAGTCGCGTTATAATCAAATATTATTAAACAAGTTCACCTTTGAATCTATAAAGTCTAAATTCATTATTTAGTGTTTGGTACATCTTCACCAACCTATCATTCATCTTAAATCCACTATACTATAAATTGTTTAACCTGTTTACTCTTACATCACCGAACTAACAATAAACAAAGACTAACTGACACATGATACAAATTAGTATGTAAACCAAACGTGTTCTGAAAACCACAAGTTTGATCAGAAAATCATGCCCCACTATAATTGTACCATTATTGTAATTCAATTACATTGAAACAATAAAGTTCACACACAAAAGAAATAACGGGCGAACCCTCATTCCATGGAACTAACGTCCTGCTTTATTATTAAGGGTACCAGGATATTACCGCCTAGCACTGAAAATAGGCGGTGGAGTTGGGCTACTTCAGTACCCAAAAAGACTAATTTACCGAAACTTTTGTTTCTGATCATATCTATATTGTTCTTGACACATATCCATCGCTAGGTAAATGAAGCGGATATACTTACATGCTAATTCCGTCCATTGAAAGAAACAGTCCTACGAAATCAAATAAGGACAGTCTTTGTTTGTCATTTTCCAAAACATCCTGATCTATCCTGCTGTGAAGGATAACATGATAGAGCCGCGAACTTTCTTGCGAATCTCCTGTCTTCTACCGTATCCGCGGGCGAAGGGGAACTTCCTCGGCATCAGATGCTGTGTTCGCCCTCAAGACAGAAAGACAGGCTGCGGTGCAACCGATCAAGATAATCGGGTTACAAGGGTCAACCCTAACTCCGTCTAAAAGCCAGAAGCTCTGCAGGAAGAGGAACTTCATAACATCAAAAAATATGAACTACCGAAAGAGTGACCCGGTTGCACGTAATGATTTCTGAAAGAAAGTGATTGGACTTTGTACGTACCAGATCTTTTGCCTATTTCTTCTTATATTGTGCCTATAAACAGGGTGTCGCCATCAACACTGTCAATACGTTGTAATCACCTAGAAGGCATCAAGTCCAGTAACCTTTCTTGAAAACGGTTTGTTCTTTGAGGTTTTATTTCGACTCCAATAACCCTCAAAGAACCCTATTTTATTATATATGTATGCAACCTGGCTTTCCTGCCGAAAGGAACTCAAATGAAATGAATTCTAGCGTATGTTTTAAGCGTACATAAGACTAGCAATTTACTTCTGACTGTATAGAAGACATCTGGGAAAATATATTATTTTTTCTCAAACAAATTTTACTTTTTTACATGGAGATTCACGAATGCAAGTTTCTAGTTGACACTGCAATTACATGAGTACAAAAAAATACTTATATACGTAAGAATCCGTTCCCTATTTATGTCAGCTGTAAAAGAAATGTTTAAGCGTTTTCAGGGAGATAATTTTTTTAAACTATTTTATTTATTTTTCTCAAGATATAGAGCATAGTCTTGTATGCGGACACCGTGTTTTTTTACCACATGTTTAAATAAAACATGCGTAGGGACGTTTCCATCCCAGTCGATGTGTTTTCTTTGTGTCGTTGTGTTTGATCCGCGGCGACACTTAGCGGAAAACGACGGAGAGTTGCACCGAAGTTTTGATGATTTTCGACAGGTGACCAAAGCGTGAAATCGTACCGTGTATCTGTCGAGGGCAGTTTACGTCTAATCGTGTACAAAAAAAGGAAAATAGAAGAAGTGGGTCGCTTGTGTATTTGTCATTTTATCTTTCTCACGCGCTTCTGGTCGGTGAAGTCGGGCAGATATCCGGTCGCCGACAATTTATTTTCTCTTCACAGAAGAGCACGGTGTCCTTGTGCTTTGAATGCTACTGCTCCCACACAAAGCCATGTTGAGCTTCGAACGCATACACAGAGCTTCGCTGGTTAAATATTGTTCTCTCTTTCCCTTTGTGGGTTTTTGTTTCAATTTGCATTAACTTTAACAGGAAAACCAAAGAACGAAAATCAGTCAGCTTAGACATAATGAATCAAACCTCATATCAGCACCTAGATGGTATATTGCCAATCGCATGTTGATAAATCAAATTGAAATTAAGCATGTAAGTTTTCTCTACTTCATAAACTTGGAAAACTAATTGTGTGCAGGTACGGACGGTCTAGAGGTTTAGGTATATACAGAGCAATTCACGTAAAGTCCACTACCAAAATATCTCGAAAACAAATCATTCTCTTCTAGCAGGAATATAACAAGATATGGAGCAAAACAGAAAACAAAATCTAGCCTGATGGCATGACTAAGTGATCCACGTAAAACCCACCACTGGAATATATGTACGTGTTTGTATAATATAGATGTTCGCAATGGAAGTGGATCACTAGATTAAATCAAGGGAGTTAAGTTGTCTATGGTGCTGAATGTCTGTCTTACGTTCGATCCCCGGTTAGGAAGTTTCCATTTGTAGAACATGTCCGATAGTAATCCACTTATATAGGTAACGTGATAACTGAACGTTTCTTCTTTTTATGCAAGATAATTTTTTGAAGTAATTTGCATTAAATTTGCATTCCATTAATTCCTTCAAAAGAAGATAATACTTTGCTAAAATTATCGATATTGTTCATAATTGCAATTTTCATTTATTTCCATTTAGATTGTTGAAATTGAAGTTACATCAAATTATCTACCATCCTTTTGAAAATGTTGTCCCTCTTCTATTTCTGTATGTCTGGTAGCACACCAAACCTCAACATTAGAAGAGTGGTTAGCAGACACCACGACACCAGGTGTCCCGGCTTCGAATACCGGCCTGGGAATAGGTGTTTTTGTAAGTGTTCCTTCATCAATTTCATCACTCCTCTTCTTCTTTGCGATTAGCCAAAAGTGGCAGAAATCGAAGTAAACCAAATCAATCAAATCAAATCAATCTCAATAGTAGAGTTGAAGTTTTGTTTTCAATAACAGATCAACTTTTGTGCAACCTTCAAATAATTTGGTGATAATATTGATGTATAAATTATAAATTTGTGTGTGTGTGATTTTGGTATGGAAACACTGGTGCTCTTGTGTGCCTTCACGGAAGATATTAATGTTTGACCTAAAATTTTCTCCTTCAATGTGTGTGTTTTTATATATTCCCACACCACACTCTCTGCCGTGGAATAGAACTCTCACAGACTGTTTTTTGAGCGACGGAGCTAAGAGAGGTACAAATATTGCTGGTATGGCGCAGTATGCGGAATCCACTCATCCCTGTCAACATACCTCGCCTTGACAACGGACCTGACAAGTCCGACAATTGTTGTAGCTGCTCTGTGCTAGATGATCCGAGTATAAAGACAAAGGCTACTGACAGGGTCTCCTCACGTGGAAGCGAACGATCGTATCTCTCACTCTATCACGGGCGCGAAAAGAGAAAAATGCGAAAAATTCACCACAGATCCACCAGGAAGTAAATTGTTTCGACAAGCTCTTCAGAATGTGTTGAGGAAAATAAGTTATATTATAGGTTAGGTTACATTGCATATTTCAGTCTTACTCCATATAATCTTTAGAATGAATTTTATACACAGATTGTGGTCCTTAAGGAATATTGTAATACAGTAAAACTTACCCCGAATTCTATTAGCAAAGTGCCAAGAAAACATACACACATGGAAGATGAGATAGAAAGATCTGAACTATTCAAATTGCTTCAGAATATTTCAGACCAGTCTAAGTTTCTCCAAGACCACATAGATAGCAGAATTCTCTTCAATAACATTACGTCAAGGTTCTTTTATTTACGTTTCTTATTTTACGTACTGCAAAATTGTAAACCAATGAGGCACTGGCGCCTGGACTTTCAGCCATTATAATCTTCTGTAGGGCTTGTGTTGTGTTATCCACATATGTATGTTATTGTTCCTAAATCCATTTCACCTTATCACCAATCATCCCCATTCGTCGCGATTAGCCAAAAGTAGCAGAAATGCGACGTTAAATAAAGCAAATCAATCAACCAGTCTTATTTTACGTTGCTTTTCTGTCACATAATGGCTAACTGCGGCGATTATATGAAATTAATGAAGGGACATTCACAAAGCCATACCCTTCCTAGGCAACGATTCGAATTTGGAACAATCGGTAACGAGATCGCATGTCAACCTCTCGAAAACAAATGTGAATCTCCATTATTCTTAGAGACAAATATGTTATTGTTCACTAAATGTATTCATATTTATCTCTTAAGAAAAACAAATGGCATGCATTAAATTTACATCGCACACATGTTTAGTTGAAAGTTGATTATAATTGTTTACCTTTCATCACGTTATATAATTGCATAAACCATCCCTTGAATTTTTAACATATCTCATATGCAGAATGTTTTTATGTGTATTATAACCTGCAATTTTCCATGGACTCGTTAATATTTTAACACGCGCCGTGTATAAATTGTAAAAGCATGTGATGTGCAAAGAATATAATTTCAATCATCCGTGTGTGTTTGGTGTCGTAAAACCGTTTGGTACTTTTGTTGTTTTAACACACAACATTATGATCCAATTTACAACAACAAACAAAAATTTTCCCCTGTTTTCTTTTCGTTATGTACCATAATTTCCACGGGAATATTTAATATTTCCATAACTGTTGATTTCCTTGTACGGACGGTACCAAAATATGATATTTAGCTGTAGCGTTGCACTTTTTTTAATGGTCTGAAACACTTATACACAGTTTCTACGATATTTAGCGATGTGTATTGTTGCCAATTATAAATATTAATTATATATCTCACAGACCTATTTCATCAATTTGAATAAACAATATCGTCTGGACTATATGTAAAACATGACTTTTCTGTTCCTATTACTATCGAATCCATAATTGATTGATTGATTGAGTTGGTGTCTTAAGGCCACTTTATGCACAGTAAGGCTAAAATGGAATCCGAACCACTATGTGCCTCCACCGGGAATCGAACCCAAGACCCGTTGATTACAAGGCGACGACGGGGAAGCCCTATATCGAATCCATAACTCTAGGGGAAAAAACTAAGTATTAGAAGTACAAATTTTAAAAAACAAAACATTAATTACATCCTTATTTGGTGGGTGTCACTGCCTTTCTGAAAGAAATTGCAATGTGCCTTAACTCATATACGTATATATGGGGGGGGGGGGGTGTTGTGACCAGCTTCTTATTGCACGTTCTTTAGAATTATTTACGTAAGAAATATTGTCCTTTAAAGTAGGACACAAGGCTTACAACTAAAGTTGGTACATTAACCTGCCAGAAATATAACATCAATATCAGTGGAAGACTTAAGCCATAAAATTGTAGGTTTTGAGGAAGAACACGTAATGGCTTGATTATAAAGAGGTTTATTTAACATCATGCTTGATGGGCTTGATACAAAATAAATGGTAATAAAAGGAATATAAACCCAAATCGAAGTTCAAAAATTGAAGTAACCAAGAAACAATTTTACGTAAAGCAAATTATACAAATAAGTATTTACATATGATGTATTTCTTTGTAAGTCCCTCCTGATAATTTATTTAACCAAAAGGGATTATAGTAATTTGAATTTAACACCAAATTTTAATATCCATTTTCCCCAAAGACCTATCTCAGAATAGAACAAAGTGTGCTGTACTTTATATTTAAAATAAACCAACTAAACACACTACATAAAACAACTTAAAATACAAAACCACTACAAAAACTGCCACTCCCTGGTCTTTGTTCCATTCCGAGTATGTCCCTTTTTACACTCAAAAGATCTTGCATATGGTTATTGTGTGTTTAAATATAAATTTGCTAAACTTGCTATTCAGGAAAATTATACGTTGTGCTAGAAACTCCAATTGTAAATGTAGTCACCAGTAATAAAAATGGCACTCCTGGCTGCTTTCCTGTAACGCGTTATGTGTGTTGCCTTACTCTACGGCAATATTCCTTGAAAAGTTGCTAATAAAGCATCGCCGTAGAGTCAGGCAACACAAGTAGGTATAGTCGACGCGCTAGCTACGTTAACGACCGGCTGGCTTTGAAGTCCACGGAGCGCGCCCACCAGCTGCAACAATCACATTCAACGCACAGTGTTGCCACATCTACTCTACGCCACCTTGTCCGCGTAGGAGCACCTTCCCAAGGTCTCCACATTGAAGTTGCAAAGTACGGCAACAGCGTATCCGCAGTCATGTGACTGAGACTCCACTTGGAGTAGACGAGCAGAATGACAACTGCGCCCATTGGGTGAACGTTGAGTGTGATTGGACGAAAACAACTCGCCCGCTATTTATCCTCACCCACGTTTGTGGTGGCGGCTTTCTTTAGTTCTTCGACATTAATGAAATAAACGTGTGGACTTTAAGCTGGTATTTTAGGATCTAAGTGTCCCATTTTATTTGCCGGTAACTGCTCTTCTTCGGCGAATGAACATTAAACTTTATTTTTAATTATTCTCAGATTAAGAAAATATATATGTAGGGTAAATATGTAATTTATTGCCATACTCCCATTATTAAAAACTTTTGAAATAAAGTTCACTTCTATATACATATGGCACATAATACCTAGGTATACTGCAATGTTCTACATCTGTCATGTGTTTCATATGTGTGTCTGCATTTGACAAACATTGAATTAGCTCAGAAAATGACTTGTTACCATAAATAAAGTTTTTTGTGCGTAATATAAAAGTCTTATTTCTCTGTTGATTTTTCGCGCCGGGTCACATGAAGGTACTTGATACTGCAATCCTTCGTTGCGCAGGCAAATGTTCCTCCGCATCGACACATGGACCGGCTGTATATTTCTTCTGGGATTAAGACTGCTCACGTTTGACTGGCTTCTTGAAGATAAAAAATGGTCACATGTACCTCCTGAGCTGGTGTCAGGTAGTTGAGATGGAACGTGACCTTCTGACAACCAACTTGTTTGGTATTCTGCCGGAAGACTGAGTGATGCTGCCTCTCGACTTTATGATGCGGTTCTCCAATAAATTAACGGGTCTGTTCAGTCGCGGAGACAAATGATGGTCGGTCAGCTAAGGTGGCTGTGATAATACCTTCCTGGATCTTCAGGGAATTGGACAAAGACTTTGGCTGACTGATGAGTTCTTCCACTCCTCTCTACTTTCTTCCACAGTGTGAGTGCCCTTGTTCGGAGCCTCTGTAGTATAGGCGTAATACATCACGTGCATGCTTCTTGCGTTATTTTTGTTAGTTCAGAAAGCACATACATTTTTTTTAAATTCCATACCGATATCCGATATTTGCATTATTTTGTATTACGTGTTCATCTTATCTAGAAGATATATAATTGAATGTTTTAAGATTACATTTAAATTACAATATCCAGTACTACAAGCATCGGATTTGAGATATACAAATTTTACTAAGCTTATAAATTTTGTCCAAGATAGCAAGAATAAAACAAGAGACTAACTTACCTTATGGCACACATACACATAACATGTATTATGTAAAAATGTAAGCGAAAAACGAACGCTCGATCAGGACCCCGACCTGCATCTCTGGCATACGTTGTCATTGCCATAGGCCAGAAATGTGTGTTCGAGTCTTGGTCGAGCCAGAATATTTCGCTTAAATTTCAATAAATCACTAGGTTGTAAGGGGTAACCTTCTAATAAAACACCCAAATGTCAACCTCACATTCACGCAGTACACTCTGGTAACTGCTTTTTACAGGCCAACAAGGCTATGGCGTCTTGATAATCCTTTGTAGGGCTGTGTGTGTGTTGTCCTATGTTTTATCCTTATATGTCCTGAATGCCACTTTGTGTCATTCCATGCCAAATCATCACAGATATGTGCAATTTCCAACCTGACCATCTCCGATTTTTATGAAATTTGGGGAGTTGAAACTATGCATGGAACTTAGTAACTATGAAAATTTTTAGTCTTGTGCGTCTTGTAATTGTTAAATTAATTAAGGTCAAAGTTAGCAGAAATTGCCGTTTTTGAGCCCGCTTAGCTATACTAAATGTGCTGTAACTCCGTCACTATTTTGCCTAGAAAGCTCAAATAAAGCTTATTGTACAGAGAATTGAACAAGCTTTCCAGTGATATATAACAATCTTACCTTTCGACAAAAATATAATTTTGTCACGTGACCTTGACTTTTGACCTTGAATATCTCAAAACATGTCATCACCAAAAATAGTGAAAAAATATATTTGGTCCCTCATGCCATACTCTAAAACATATCAAAAAATCATTCTGGGACTGCAATGGGATCAGAAGATACAAAATAATATGTTTAACTATGTGACTGATAAAAGCCTCATTACATGAACTATGATGAGTCAAAAGTCCTTTAACACCCCCTACAAAATGTAGAGGAGTTATTCTGGTCATGTTAGGCACAGGGAGATCTCTAGCTGTGTGTGTCAAGCGCAGGTCTGGCATATTGTTAACCGCCATATTGAATTCAACGCAAACATTTTAAAGGAAAAGGGGTGATGTGATATATCAAATCAGGTTAGAATTCCACGAGAAATGAAGCGGCGAAGGTTTTTCCAAAGTATATTTAACCAGCAAAAAAATATTACTGCATGCTTGTAATCATTTTCTCCTTTTCGAGGTGTTAAAAACAATGTATTAAGAAAGCTCCTAACGTGTTAGGAACTCGTCGACATCACGCTGGCAACTTGAGACAGAAAGAAGTATACGCACCAGTGCATATGATTTTAATCAGCAAGATTCACCAAATACTTGAATAGTGGAGAATATTGGGAAAAGTATCTCAAACAATTACGTGACACTTCCTTTGGAATGAAAAATTCTTCAGTGACGATGCTAATTTTTATGTTCCCGGTAAAGTTAATAAAAATTATACGCAATACCTGTGATTTGATAATCTACAGTAGATAGATCCCAGCCGAATGGTTGTTGCTGGTAAGCTAATGATGTGGTATAGTGTATGGAGAACGGGAATGGTTGGTCCATATTCAACAACGGAACCTTAAATAATGAGGGCTTCTTGGATTTGTTAAGTGAACAGGTTTTTGACCCTTGCTCAAGGGATATGGCACTTTTCCAGGGTTTTGAAACAGGACAGTGTGTGACCACACTATGTGAACATTCTTCATGGTAAATTTCTAGGTAGATTGATGGGCAGATGGGGATCTATTAAAAGGCCTGCACATTCCCCAGATCTAACATCTTAGGAGGACTTTTACCTTCAGAAACATTTGAAGTGAATGGTGCATGCACTAAAAGTCCCTGATATTGACCATCTGAGAGAAGGCATAGTTGCTGCTTGCAATGATGTTGCACCTGCTACATTGCCAAATGTTCTATGTGAGTGTGAGAGACGTCAACGAGTGTGCTCACAGGAATATTGACAACACTATAATGTGCATATATCGTAAGTGAAAGATATGCGTATAACGTTTTGGTGATTAAAAATAAGTTGAAAAACCTACCCTGCTTCATTTCTCGTGATATTCTAGCCTGATTTGATATATCACATCACCCCCTTTCCTTTGAAATGTTTGCGTTGAATTCAATATGGCGGTCAACAATATGCTAGACCTGCGCTTGACACACACAGCTAGAGATCTCCCTGTGCCTAACATATTTCTTTCATGACCAGAATAACTCCTTTACATTTTGTAGGGGGTGTTAAAGGACTTTGACTCGTCATAGTTCATGCAATGAGGCTTTTATCAGTCACATAGTTAAACACATTATTTTGTATCTTCTGATCCCATTGCAGACCCAGAATGATTTTTTGATATGTTTTAGAGTATGGCATGAGGGACCAAATATATTTTTTCACTATTTTTGGTGATGACATGTTTTGAGATATTCAAGGTCAAAAGGCAAGGTCACGTGACAAAATTATATTTTTGTCGAAAGGTGGGATTGTTATATATCACTGGAAAGCTTGTTCAATTCTCTGTACAATAAGCTTTATTTGAGCTTTCTAGGCGAAATAGTGACGGAGTTACAGCACATTTAGTATAGCTAAGCTGGCTCAAAAACGGCAATTTTTGTTAATTTGACCTTGAATAATTTAACAATTACAAGACGCACGAGACTAAAAATTTTCATAGTTACTATGTTCCATGCATAGTTTCAACTCCCCAAATTTCATGAAAATCGGAGATGGTCAGGTTGGAGGCTGTGTTGATTTCGCATGGAATGACTCCTTTAGAGCCTCAGCTTTTAACCCAGGTAAGAATACGCGTATTTTAGTCCTCAGACACGTTTCTATTTTAGTGATGATAAGGTATCGGGCCCCGTATAATGTGACGGTTGCAAGATAGCCTAAGTGCTGGCGCACCCACAATTTTCAATTCAATCAATCTATACGAGACTAATTGTTCCCAATTATTAGATTCCTCAGCATTCAATAGTGAAATATAATTTCAATAAATATTAGTAATTAATGAAGAAAATGTGTATTATCGTTGGTAAGCCCTAATATCTTCGTAAATATGTATAAATATAAATATGTATAGCCGACCAGCATAGCGAAGTGGTTAGCACAGCGCGCTATGTCGATAGGGATCCCGAGTTCGAATCCCGGCCTGGGCATGGGTGTTCTTTGTGAGTGTTCGTTAATGAATTTCATCATGTCAACAGTCATCCTCGTTTTCACGATTAGCCAAAAGTGGCAGAAAAGCGAAGTAATATAACCTAATTCAATCAGTTACTAAATAAATACATATATTCAGAGATTTCTAACTGATGCAGGTAGAAATTAATTGCATATACAAAAGGATTGTTAGTATTTTGGCAGCATTTTATTTACAAATTCTTTGATTTTCAATCACATACAGATTTTTCGTACTTTTCCCGAATGAATTGAATGCTTCAGAAAAATTTGATGCATTTGTTAGGGCTTTGCATGACTTTGTCTGATATTTTGATGCTGCATATTAGATTTGCAATATTCACAGCTACACACAATGTCTTTGTTGTAATTGAGTTCTGGTATTTGATTTACTGTGTAACTGTGATGATAATAGAGCAAACCGAAAGACATCACGGTTACTACCATAGCGGAAAATATTCTCATTTGTAAAACACAATTTTTGGCCATGTTTTCGGTATGACCTGAAAGTATCTCTAGCCGTTCTTTTTCTCACGAACTGTAGATACCATTTGTAATTAATTAGACTGCATGGCAAAGACAAATGAATGAATTAGATTCTGTGTATTTAATAAATAATATTGGCCCAAGTTTTGACTAAATGTCTTGTACTCGAGGAGAGGTAAATCCCACACATAACAGGAATTTTCAAAAAGCATGTAAGCTTATTCCCTGAACTTAAGATAAAAATAAAATGTATATATAGGATATTTGTGTAATTGTATGCAATGCAATTCAACATTATATTACAACAGGCAACACGGCCTTCATTTGAGCTTTTAGAATGCACAGTCTACTAATTACGGAATGTTAGAAGTGAAATGTATGGATCATACATTTCTTTTTATTTATTTAAGTATATGTCTCTGAGAATAATAGAAATTCAAAATGTGAAAGACAATGGCTATAAGAAACGACATGTGGTGAAGATAAAAATTATTTTTTCTCAAGGTAAAAACTGACAGCAAATTGTGTTACTCTTTGCGAAAAAGATTACAGAGTAACGCTTACTTTTTGAACAATAATGACTGAGTTACTTGATGCAGTTAACTATTTTTGTGAGTAAATTTCCCAAAATTTCCCCACTTGCTAGGCAATATAGCCAATTCAAAAGTGTTAAAAAGCCATATCTTTTACGACTCGATATTCTAGTTTTCAAAATTGACCCTGTAAGTCATTCTCCCTTCATAATCAATAAGGATTTCCTCCGTGATATTTGATGGAATAACCTCAAGCTTTTATACCACAATCAAACCCTCCTCCGGAACTAGCGTATGCCGCCAACCGATTTCCGATATCTCATTCACGGCAAACGTGGGTGAGACGTTACAATAATAACATTGTTCGCGGTCTTCTCCATCACATAAAGGAATCTTCGGAAACTGTTGGAACCGAAGCTATAACCAGTAAGATATTGCCTTCAGAATGCATTTTAGAGACCATATACGTATGAATAGCGATTATTTTATTTATTTCAAATCTAATTCAATGTCTGTCAAATGTAGTATATTTTGTTTAAAACTCGAAGATATGGAACATGGATGTAGAAGAGTTTATTTTTTTTATAATGGAAGTATTTCAATAAATTATTTACTTTCTTAATATGCGAATAAATAAAAAGAAAAAGTAATATTTTATTAAAATACACAAATCTTAGAAAAAATCGTACAGTAGCTCACGATTTGAAGATATCTTTTATACCTTCAGCTCTTCGTCAAAGAAGAAAACCAAACATTCAATTTTAAATGTGAATTGATCCTATCCATAAAAAAGGGGAACCGTAGAATTCCGCAGATATGACGCTCTGGATTGTATTAAAGGAACCAGGGCACTAAGCGGGTGTATGCGGGTGGAGGTCTAAGGTCCCCCCTCCTGAATCCATGAAAAATTTGTTTCGTTTTTTTTTTTTAATATTTATACAGTTAACATTTTTATGTGGTTACTCCCATGTTACATCGCTTAACTTTTTATTTTTCGTATCACATACGTGCATTCCGCCTGAAATCACTTTATTATTTTAACAAGCAATCCTACTGATTACTGACAGTCAAATTACTTTGGTGCATCATCATAGTATATCGGTTCGCATTGATGTATGTTTGTGTACGTGGATGTAACACATGTAATTACTAATAATACGTTGTTTCATTGTAATTTTATTTTCATCATAAAGTACGCAATCATTATAGTATGTTCAATAGAGAGAGTTCAGTTGAATCTAAAGAATGTACCGTGGTTTAAATTATTTTCTTGTATGTTTCAAATAAGCTGCATTTATCATCTTAATAAAATATAAATTGCATATACCATCAGATATGTTCAAACTGCAGCAAATAGGCTGGCATATTCGTAATCATCAGGCTAGAATTATAAAGAAATCACTCAAATATCAATGTAAGCACAAAGTTGATTAAAATGTGTGTACCAGTGTAATACGGGTTCGATTCCCGGGGGAGGCACATAGTGGTTCGAATCCCACTTTAAACTGTAGGTCCAGTCCCGCTTAGCCATATTGTGCATAAAGTGAACTTAAAACACCAAATCAATCAACCAGTGTAATAATTGTAGACATAATAACGAAGAAGCGATAGGACCTTGCCTTATATCTGGGTATCTAGTGCTAGGAAACCCTGAGTCCTTGGTTCAAATACATATGCAAAGATTTCACTTGCTACTTCTATTACATTATTTTTAAACATAATTTTCATTTTTAAAACTTTGTTGTAAATATTCGTTTCTTAAAAACTATAATGAATTGAAATTAATGTAAAATGATATAAATAATACAAATCGCCTAAAAACTAACATAAAGTAATTGATTTTGTTATAAGTGTTCTTCGACAGTTACGTTAACATTCCCAGATGTAACATTCATCTTAGAATTTGATGTTCTGTTCTTAGAAGGAAAGTTTTCTTTTATAAAAGTATATGTAACTATATGGCGAATGTTTATCTCAAACTTGTTTTTGAGTGTTTAAGTCGATTTTATACACAGAGAGGCTAATTGGAATTGGAGTTCCGAACCACTGTATTCCTCCACCGTCTATCGAACACTGGATTCCTTACAAGTCAAGGGCATGGGCGTTACCACCACGCCATCGAGGAATAAGTTTCTCAAACTCGTTTTATTTTCAGCCTTTTCTACTAAATCTATCCCTGATATTTTTCGATATTTCATCACAAAATATCTTATCTGATGAAACAAAAGATTGGAAGATGAGAATGAGTGCTGATATGATGAAATTGATAAAGGAACACTCTAAAAGAACACCCTGCCCATGCCGGTATTCGAACCCGGAATCCCAGACGTCGTAGCCCACTGTGCTAACCATTCCACCACGGAGTTTAGCATGAAACAGAAGATAGAAGAATTCGAGAGAGAGAGAGAGAGAGAGAGAGAGAGAGAAGTCAATTGGAACCCAGAACATGTGGCTTCTCTTGACCTTAAACGCGTGTCACAAAACCTACTGTTGCAACATTTTTGTCGAAACGTGTTACACTTTCTGGCGAAATACAAAACAATTGAATTATAACAAATCAGGAATCGAACCAGAGGAGATCCCTTCATTACAAGTATAGAAGGCTATTGTTGTTTTTAAAGTAACAACATATTCTTAACTGCAATGCGAAAGGAACTTCCAGTAAATATTGAAAGGAATTATCTTAGTATCCTTGCGTAAAATAGCCTTGATGCATGCATTCCCAACTAAAAGCCAGTTAAGATTTTGTTTGCGGCTTCCCAGAAGAAATTTGCAGAGATTGTCTCTCTCCTTAGTTGAGACCCTTTTGTGGCAAATGACGATGCTCATGGTCTCCATAGAAGTTTGTCCTCGGAGATTTCACAGCCGCACACAGTGTCGTATTGAGGTAGTTGTCCAACATAGAGGCACGAAAAGGATGCCTCGAACGTGGTCTAAATGATTTGGATGTACACAAAGTGCTCCGTTATCTCGGTTAGTGTCTAGCATCACCACCACTTCCCGGAGGCAGGGAGCGGCTGCGTGCTTTCCAGATAAGACTTGGAGTTATTGCGGTCGAGAGGAAAGGGGGCCGGGAGACAGTAAACGCCCGAGCGTCCTTCTCGCCGTCAGACAACCGGCAACACGAGCATGCCACCACTCAGAACTCATGTAACGTTAATCCAACGGCTCCTGAATGGCCCCATCAAAGTCCTTCCCAAGAACAGTTCTACCTCATTTCAGGTGGACTGGGAAGTGGTTGGTGCAAGGAAAAGAAGGAAAGAGACGCGATATTCGTGTGAAAGGAAATATACATTCTTGTGCGATCATTGGAAAATTTTCACTGCCGCAGTCGCTGCGGTTCAGTGGTTAGCGTAACCCGATGTAACGGCTGAGGCCCTGGACTCGGATCTTGGGAATAAACCATTGATTGATTGAATTAGGTTATTATTTTACCTCGCTTTTCTGCCACTTGTTGTTAATCGCGACGATGAGCACCAGTAATGACATGATGAAATTGATGAAAGGACACTCATTCCAAGACCGAGATTCGGACCCGGGATCCCTGGCGTCGTATCGCGCTGTGCTAACCACTCCGCCACGGCAGTCTTTGCGTTCTAATATCATCGCCAACCGATAGGCAAATTGGGACTGGACCTAGAGTTTAAGGAGATTCGAATCCCTCTGCCATGTACCTCCATCGAGAGATCGAACGGAGGACCGCTTGATTTCAAAGCCACAGCATTACCACTATATTGCAAGGAAGGACCAACATATAACGATTAACCAACGGAGTTAAAAGAGTAAACTATTTGCATCTTGTGTTATTTTACGCTGCTTTTAAGGCTTTCTACTTTAATCGCAATGATGAATATGAATAGCGAATTGATGATGCAGATGAAAAAGGAAACGTATTCAAATGTCCACGCCTTGCCAAGGATTCCAACATAGGATCCCTGGTCTGCAATGCTCCCGGATAACTAGCGTACTACAGAACCTGGCTAAAAAAGCGTAAGGAAACTCGTAAAATAATAAAAAGAAGAAATATAATTTTTTTCACTAAGCGAAATAGGTATGTATTTAATGTACTCTCTCTCCCTCCATCTATATCATTCTCTCATTCGCTCTCTCTAAATCTATCCAGATACTTACGTATTTATTTCATCATTTATTGACATTTCTGTGGCTTCAAGATTGCTTGATTGTTATCTTACAGCATATGACGTAATTTCAAGATTTGTAAGTTACAATTTGTGATCACCGTTAAAGGTACAGCAGACCAAACTTTGAAATTGTTCCATGACATTGTGCAGGAATTATTCTTGTTGCGTCAGAGTCTGTATATCAGGAATACTGACTGTATATATTTGTTGCCATAATGTATTTCAAATTAAAATGTGCACATTTCTCTTAGGTGATTCGCGGAAAGTAAAATCATGTAAATTGAGGTAATCGGGATTGTATTTGCGGTTTATAAAATGATTTTGTGTCCAAAACAGCAGCCTTTTCATTACATTAACTAAACATTTTCTGTTGGAAGTAATATTCATGTAATTTGATATTTGAACAAAGTCGTGTGTGAGGAAGCAATCATCATAATTGAACTCGTTCGAGTCCTTCGTTTTTAAAGTTTACTCTTTTTTAATCTATCTAATGTTTAGAGGGTCTATGCAATTTCTACATTTTCACTCACTAATTGCCCCTCAATTCTCTTTCCATCCAATCCTTTACAGATATTGTGCACGAAACAAAAATACATTATTTACTGTATATACAGGGTGTCCATAAAGTCTCACCCCACCCTGGGTATTGTGAGAACGGCTGTAAATAGGAAAAAACGGAGAAACACTTATTCCATGATGTTCAGGGGGAAACGTTTTGAGGCCAACCTTTCCCTACCCGGTCCCCTACAAGGGGGTAGGCTGGGGTCGACTCAATTTTTTTCAAATAGCAAGGGGGGTTGAAGAATATGTCGTTTGAAAGGTCTTATCATAACAACAATAAATAATACAGCAAATCCGGGGTGTCTACGTAGCCCCAATTGACAATGGCGTGAAATCAAATGTGGAACATGACCAGCATTGGACAGAACTCCAACTCCTACAGTAGTAATCCTAGACAACAGTGGGAGCTGGAAAAATGTTCCTAAACTGTAGCATGATTCGGAAATATCCTAGAAGTGTCTACAAATACGTACACCCCCCCCCAAAGAGATGGCAAGCGTCCGTACACAAAACCGCATATCATCGCGCCCCCTGAGATTGCTACCAGGAGGACAAGGACCGACATGCACAATCCCAACTCATGTCAAATGGTGAAGGAGGCACGTAGTTACATGTACAATGTCAACTGAAGGCAAATGGGGTGTGGGTAGGGGGTTATAAGATGTTACAACACGTACACCACTGAAAGTCAAATTGAGCTTACCTTCTATTTACAGAAGATGTTCGAAATGAGCCCCATTCACTTCTTTGCAATAGAACAGATAAGTATGAAATGCACATCGCACTTTGCTGAACGTGACTGATGAAATGTTATCTACAGTTTGCTATTATTCTTTGTTGCAGATCAGAAAGACTACTAGGTTCTGTTTTGAACACAACAGATTTAAGGTGTCCCCAAAGGAAAAAATCGTTCTGAGACAAATCAAGCGATCTCGCATGCCATTCGATGGTACGTACCACGACGGGCTATCCACCTATTGGGATAATGTTCGTTCAAGTACTCACGCACGTCCCGGCAGTTGTGTGCAGGACATCTTGCTGAAAACGATACTGTCCGCATCAAATTCAGGCACACCGTTGACATCGACTGAGTTTTCTACAATGTCCGTTACCAAGGGATTCACAGTGTCACGTAGAATTTGCAAGTACAGATTACCGTTTAAATTGCCATTAAGAAATTGGGGTCCAATTATGTGGTTTCCTAAAATACCTGCCCACACATTAACCTTCTCAGGTCTTTACGTATGGCCTTCCCTCACAACATAGGGATTAAAATCTGCTCATACTTGAACATTGTGTATATTAACACAGCCATTTAGGAAAAAAAAGAACTTTCGTCACTGAAACAGATGTTGTGTAAGAAGTTCTCGTTGTTAGCAAACCTGTCGCACATAATTTCGCAAAACTCAATTCGTCTATCGAAATCATAATCTCCTAGTTCTTGCTATATCTGCATTTTGTAAGGATGGAATTTGTGTAATTTTAACATGTTACTGATAGAACTCCGTGGAATGTTACTTGCTTCTTCTATTTGTCTGAGAGACGTTTCAGGGTTTACAGTCACGCGTCCTATAACTTCCAACACTGTTGCCTCATCGATGTAAGGTCGTACTGGACGTCGTCTGACATTGACGCTTTGCGTTTCACGGAATTTGTTCACAAGGTCTGAAACATACTTATGGTCAATACTAGGTCGTTGGGGATACAATTCGTTAAATCGTCTAGCAGTGGCACGGTAGTTTCTGCCACATTCACCGAAAATAAAGATAATTTCCACTTTTCCTGCGCCAGAACGCGCCCTTCCGGCACCATTCATTTTTCTCGTCGTTGCAAACACTTTAACCACCAATACACACACAAACAAAACCACGATAAAGGAAGATACAAGAAACACGTTAGTAGAACACAGTGTGTACGACACTACAACTCTTCTACGTCCAGAATTTCAAAGTCACTTCGAACTTTTGCGGTTCGGTCTGTTTGCTTACGAGAACACTAGCAGAATGGTCCTGTCGAATCTTCATCGCGGTAGTAACACTGATTACTTGGTCTGGTTCGATACTCCGTCTGCATTCTCATTCAAACAAGTGAATGGGGCTCATTTCGAACATCTGTAAATAGTAGGTAAGCTCAATTTGACTTTTAGTGGTGTACGTGTTGTAACATCTTATAACCCCCACGCCCACACCCCATTTGCCTTCAGTTGACATTGTACATGTAACTACGTGCCTCCTTCACCATTTGACTTGAGTTGCGATTGTGCATGTCGGTCCTTGTCCTCCTGGTAGCAATCTCAGGGGGCGCGATGATATGCGGTTTTGTGTACGGACGCTTGCCATCTCTTGGGGGGGGGGGGAACGTATTTGTATACACTCCTAGGATACATCCGAATCATGCTACAGTTTAGGAACATTTTTCCAGCTCCCACTGTTGTCTAGGATTACTACTGTAGGAGTTGGAGTCCTGTCCAATTCTGGTCATGTTCCACATTTGATTTCACGCCATTGTCAATTAGAGCTACGTAGACACCCCGGATTTGCTGTATTATTTAATGTTGTTATGATAACACCTTTCAAACGACATGTTCTTCGACCCCTCTTGCTATTTGAAAGAATTTAGTCGACCCCAGCCTACCCCCTTGTGGGGGGACCGGGTAGGTAAAGGTTGGCCTCAAAACGTTTCCCCCTGAACATCATCGAATACGTGTTTCTCCGTTTTTTTCCTATTTACAGCCGTTCTCACAATACCCAGGGTGGGGTGAGACTTTATGGACACTCTGTATATAATAAAATCCAACAACTAAATGTATCGTTTCAAATAATTACAACATATGTTAATGAACAAATGTTACGTATGCGTGTATTCGTAAGCACTTGGTTTCTCCGTTGAAAGGAACGTCTCTGTTTATGCACGAGCTCCTTTATCCGCTCTCCTTTCCTTTGTGTGGGTCATTTTGTGAAAGTTTCGCGTGAGCTGATGCTTAGCAACAAATGTGTAAAGTTGGATGAAGTTTGAAACTTAGCAACAATAAGTGATATATATAGTCTTCCCTACAGATGCCTTTGTTCTGTTTTCGTGCACAACTTTCTACATGCTTCATTTCAATAAAACAAATTGTGCAAGGTCAAGCGACCGAAGTTCATACGAAAGCCTGCGAAAGCCGTAGAGTTGTGCAACATGAACAATGCGGACTATAGCTATTCAGCTACTAACCAAGGCCTCTTTGATGTTTCCTTGGAAAAGTTCACATAGGGTTTTCACATTTAGTTTTTTTTTACAGTAATTCCTCCCCCTGTTTTTGAGGGGGGCGGATCATTGTCAAATGTTTTCCTGAAACTAAATTCGCACACAAATTCGAAACAGACAATAATGTTAGTAAAATAATTGAAATAATGATGGAATTATGGACTTTCCTTCCAATGAACAGTGGTGATGGTTTTACCTGCGTGGTGTGTATGTATTTAAACACACACACACATACGTGTGTATATATTTCCTCAAAATTAATACGCAAGCTTAAATGGGGTGTCAGAAACCGTGGTGTTCACAAGGTACAGCATCTGACAACCACGTTGAGAGACCCGAGTTCGATTTTCGGGGTGCGCGATCTCAAGAGGGAATTTTTCTGACAATGTTCCTTCATAGATCGGTTCCGAGTTTCAACCAGACTTTCATAATTGGGTACCTGGAGGGATAAAGGTGGTTCTGATCACATAACCTTCAATATGACCGAGATCGAGAATGTGTAGGGTCCTATCTCGACAATTCCTGTACGCCATCATGGTACGATGCAATGCACGCTAGATATATTTACCTTTAAATAGAATACGATGAGTTTAGTGAATCTTCGTTTGATCATCGCCTCAGTATTTATTAACCCTAGCTTACCCGTGCCATACGAGAAACTTACTTACCTGAGGGGGCTCACAGGCCCACAATTTTTTTCATTACCAAAATTCAAGAAACCATTTTGTTATTAAATCACGGCTCCCATTGTTGATTATATATGTGCACTTATTTATTAATTATAATAATTACAAAAAATACCATCATTAATAAAAAATAATAAACAATTATTGCATGAGTGTCACACACATAGTTTAGCATTCGCTACAACACACAAAAACCATTTTACTAATGCCTTTTTGTTTATAGAAGGGCAGTTGTTTATTAATTGTAATAATTATAAAAATTACCATCAATACCAACCAATTGTACACTGTCACTGGCATGAGTGTGTCTAATAACACGCATTCAAAGATGGCGCCTGATAAGCCCACTAAGTGCATTTTGACTCGTATTTACATTATATTTATGTATCATGAGCACGATTTGACAACCAGGCACATCAGTATTTTCTTTATGAACAAAAGAAATACATAAATATTGAGAACACCCTAGGAAACAATGTAATTTATTTTCATTTTCTTATAAAAGTTTTTACTGTTCAAAAATTTAAAAAAAAGGAGTTGCTGTACCTGACAGCCCCCAGCCCTCGGGTAAGTTAGGGTTAAATTACTATAATGATTTTCTTCATACAAATGATGGATACAATATTTCCCTATGTTTCTATCCACTATTTTAAAAACAATCAAATGGACAGATGTGTGTGTAAGAAAGACAGCAAATACAAGATTTTGATTCAAACGTGAACTACATTTTCAATTTACTTTCTATTTTGAACCGTTGGTTATTTTCAATCGTACTTTCTACGCTAATGGAATATTATATTGGTGAAAGTTGAATTGATGGAATAGGCGATGGGATAAAAATAATGACCCTTTACTGGGTATTCTGACTTGCGGTAGTGCATTACGCTAACCACTCTACCACGGTAGCCGGTAGCATCGCCAATTTACGCAGTATTCGTTGTTGCAAACGCTACCGGAACGAGATATTCATTAGTTATGCTATGGAAAACATTTCTCTGCTCTATCAGCTCTAAAGAGTTGGGGAAAAGCCACAACAAAGTCGTTAAACTGCACTAAGAATTCATTTGCGTGCGAGGGAGAGCTGGCATCCAGTGCGGGCAGCAAGAGGCAGCCACGTACACCAGTTAAGCACGAAAAAATAAAGTTTAAAGATTGCTACCGCGACGCTAAAGTAGAGCACTTGAGATTTTTAATTCAGGGCAGATAAAACTTTGAAGGTGTTTTCGAGATTCCTCGTTAACCTTGGAATTTTCAGCGCATTAAATAAATTTAGAACTTCGATCCCCCGCTTCGTCCTCGAGTTTCCTGTAAGTTGTAAACATAACTTGCAGATTTTGATTTGTGGTGCATTAATACACGAGTATTGTTATTATTTTTTTCCTTGACGTTTTGGGGTACTTAAATTGACTTTGCTTCCATGCATCGTTCGGTCGGTCATAGGGAACACTTTCTGTTCACGTTCCAAACACAACAACAAAATCAACCACTGGTTGATACAACATTTTTTGTTATTCTGTTATGTGCGAATTCGTTTCACAAACGACATAGATTCCTGAATATTTCATTATTTAATTACTACCTAAAAATCATAACACAGGTAGAAACATCCATGAAAAATTACGAAAATCATATACTCGTGTACGTTTTCGTGTGTGTGTATATAGAGAGAAAGAGAGAGAGTTTTTAGAGATATAATAGATTGAGAAACCAGCGCGACATTGTCGCCATTTCAATTTTTGCAGAAGCGTTAACTGCAAAATTCCATTAAACAATATTAGTACATAATGTTCCAACTTTTCTAAAACGAAAGAGTTAAATCGGAAACTTTCCTGTTACTTGAAAGTATATTAAAATTGTGAAAAAATAGTTCGTATGATTGACTCTCAGATTCCAAGTCACAAAATTCTGTATCCCGGATATTAGCATATTCTTTTAGCTTTGCAACTAGGTCTCTTCGAAAGTTTCAAAATCTGACCATGAATGGGTACGTGCAAGTTAAACACTTAACTCACAATGGTCGTTGTGACTTTTTAACCATAATTTAGTATATAATTGACATCAAAATTAAAATAATTTTGAATGATACAAGATCCTATCAACATCTGTAATAAAACACATTAACACATTGTGCGTTCATCATTAGTTACCTGGTCTTCGTGGCGGAGTAGTTACAGTAATACGCTTCGAGAATATGAATCCTAAGTTTGGATCCTGTACTGTACTTGTACCACCATTTAATTCTCATTCATTATCATCGTCGTGATTAACTTATGGAAGTACAGAAGGGAAGTTAAATAACCAGAGTACAAAAGTGTCATTTCATAATTTCGGCACTCCCCCAAAAATATTATGACAGCGATATTATCGCATTTAGCTACGTTGGAGGGAGACTGAAATTGCCGGACACGAGGTGACAAAAGAGCCGCCACCCTGTTCAAGAGCGGTGACGTTGTCATTTTGTTGTTACCCTCTTGTAATTGAGGGATCAGATGTGCTCAACATGAACGAGGAAGCGAATCGATTGAAGCTACGTAAAAAACTGTGTAGCGACGAGCATCAGACCCTCAACGTTTCCCTGCACGGTGCAAAATCATTTTAAGGTCGGAGGTGCAAAAACTATGGTATATTTTAAATAACAATAATGCTTCTATTCAAATCAATAACTAGCCGACCTCCGTGGCGGAGTGGTTAGGACAGCGCGCTACGACACGAGGGATAAAGGGGGTTCCATTGATTGATTGGTTGATTGAGTTAGCGTTTTAAGTCCACTTTATGCACAGTCAGGATAATCGAGACTGGACCTACAGTTTAAAGTGGGATCCGAACCACTATGAGTCTCCACCGAGTTTCGAACCCGGCACCCCTTGATTACAAGGCGACGACGTCAAGGGGTTCGAATCCTGGCCTGGAAGTTCTTTGTGAGTGTCCCTTCATCAATTTCACCACTCATCCTCATCGTTGCGATTAGCCAAAAGTGGCAGAAAAGCGAAGTTACATAACAACAAATTAAATATCCAATCAATCAGATCAATATATCAATTTCACAACGATGTGACAAGCAACAAACGACACATGTCGCATGGAAACGAACCAATCACATGCAACATATCGCACCGTAGCGACGGAACATGCAGCAAATCCTGCATTCCATGTGTTCCTTTTCAAACGAAACATAACGCTTGTCGGTTGTCACTTATATTTGATATATGCCTAAAGCTTTTCAACGATAAAGACTTGGTATAATATTAGTTTTTACGTTAGCTTTCATTTATTACTATAAGTAAGGGTTTGAGAAATATGTAGGAAAATAGTGTCCTATTTCAATTCCACAGTTAAGGATATTATGTACACCACATGTGCAAAAGTTTTTGCATTTTTGTGCTGTTGTAATTACTCCAGAATTAAGCTAATTCTGGTTTCAATGCTCGAATAGCATAACTCCAATATCTTTGTTCATCCTTAACAAAGTAGTCATTAACTAATTGCTGTAAATTGGTACTTCGGATAAAGCAGCCGTAGAAATTTGATAATCTCAAGACTATCGGGTATGTGAATGATACATTGATTAAATCTTAATTGCAATTGAGTTGTCTCAACAAACACGATCAAATAAATGCACGATATTAATGATAATTCTAATCCATCTCTATAATATGAACATTGCTGATTTCACCAATTCAATTAATAACTGCAAGGCCAGATGATGTATTTGTTTCTCTTCACGCACACACACACTTTACATTTAACAAATGATAAACATGGGCAAGCGTGATTCAACCCAAGAACAGTCTACATTAAATTTGTGTTAAAGAAACATAACAATATCTCCATTATGAATTACAATTCACCAGATTAAGACTAAAAAACACACACACACACACACCATATATTATATATGCATATTGTATGCGGGTATGTGTTGATTATGCATTATTCTAGGGACAAATACAATTTCGGGGAGCTACTTTAAATAGTAATATCACCTATTCCAGGCTTAGGAAATACATTTGTGCAATGAATTTGAACGAGTATTTGCATTACGATTTATCTTTCTCTTCATTTTAATAGTAATGTAAATAATACATCTCCTGTGTGAGAATATAAATAACAGATACGCAAGGAATTTTACCGACCGCATTCTACATATTTATTTGTGTGTGTGCGCCTTAATTGATTGATTTGCTTTATTTTACTTCGCTTTCTGTGCCACTTTTGGCCAATTTGCGAGGATGGGGATGAGTGATGACATGATGAAATTGATGAATGGACACTCACAAACATCCATGCCCAGGCCAGGATTCGAACCCAGTACCCCTGGCGTCGTAGCGCAATGTGCTAATCACTCCGCCATGGGGGCCGACGTGTGCGACTTGAGACCAGTAAAACAATTCATTTAGGTATTCATAATAACTGCTGGGAGAAATTTCAACAAATTTACAATGGCATTCATATGTGCAATAATCACCATCATAATACGTTAAGTTGTGATTTAGAGAAAAGAATACAAATCTCGATAATATTAGGTGCACGGCTCAAGTGTGTTGCTATGATGAACTAACAGGTGACGGTATTTTAAAATTTCTGTGCTGGTCACGTTTATGTTTTCATTGCCATTGACATGGTACATCTGTTGGTATGATCTATCTGACCTACGTTCCACAAGGTATGGTATTTACTCTGCACATTGATTGTACCATAAGCCCATGTATGTTTTAAAGTTAATATACCAACGAAATCAAAAATAAAAGCAAAATCCCCTGAACACGTTCAATACAAGTAACTGTATTTATTGTATTCGATTCAGGTATACATATCACTTGTCCACATATCCACTTGTATTATTCCATCATGTCTTGCATTTCTACAGACAAGTTTTCAGTTACTCCCGAAAGCAAGTCTGCAACGATTTCTCTACTCTACCGAATTTCCCACTTCGTGCTTTGTCTTGTCCTCTCCTGTTAGCAATGATAGACCCGTTTCTCGTCACGGATGATAATTCTCTCGAAAATAATATTCTAGTCTGTGTAATGCCTCGGAAACTGCGTCGCAACCTCCTGTTCTATGTGTCCCTCTCTTTTCCTTGTGCAGATCAGTAAGCTGTGGAGAGTCCACTATGCGCAAACTTTACAGTATCCTAACACATGCAGATCCACAGTTGATATGGGACCCATTATCTGTGGATCTTCTCTGATCAAGGCATCTCGTTCTGTCTATATGGGCTTGTGTGCGCGATGTTAATGAGCCACCAAATTGGCATTCGTCCGTTGCACTTGTTCTTCACGCTTTAAATCTTTCTACGCAGTCGTAAATCTTTCGTTGATACGCAGTACTTGCAAATCCATACTGAACCAACATCCAGTGGTGAATTTCTGCAGGTTCTACTCCCTCTACCCAATGAAATCTCACTGCGGCACGTTGTTTTTCGATGATGCAGTCCCGTAACGGGACGCCCAGTGGCTGCCCCTTGACCGACGGCCAACTTGACGTGGTCCAACTACCAGTAAGCCATTTACAAACGTGTAGCATTCTATCAGCTTCTCTACATTCCCGTTACCAGTAATTTAAAAATTGTCTTTACTTTTCGATTCACCTTTGTAATATTTATATACTTTCACTTCTATGAGACTCTAAATGTTAATATGTTAAATTTATCTATTGATGTTCCTATGCTGATAATTAATATCTTCGTTGCGTAGATATTTTCACGCAAGACTTAGGTTCAAAGAATACTTTCATTGAAGGTTCCTTGCTTTTGAAGATCGTTAAAATTATTAATATTTCAAGACAGATTAATTTCAATCTGAATTTCGTAAGAAGCAATGTATATTGTCCATGAGAATCTTGTCATGCAGATTTTAGGGAAGCTTTTTAGAGAATATTCCCTGTATCATCTCAACTTCTTTTCGCATATTTTGTAGATTGGCTTGGTGATGTGAAAAACCCCTGGAGACTTTCCATGAGCACAAATTTCGGTGTGCACTTAACCATGGACTAATCTGATGAGCTTTTGACAGATTGTGGCCTTGATCGTTATATTTTTCGAGGATATTGAATCTCTCCGGGAAATCAACAAACTGATGAAGATCCCTACCTTTGATGTGATGTACGATAGTCCATGCTAGGATTGGATACTTAGGTTATAGTATGTGTTGGCATAGGACATTTTCACTTTTACGTTTGCCTATTTGGCTAAAACATTTCAGAACTCTGCCTTCACGATAACTTAGCTGTGAATCGTAGTTCAAGCGATTATCCGAGTAGCTTCTGACAAGGCACTGAAGAAAATGGGAAGTTACTGGGTACATTATAACTCAAAAAGCCATGTGCAACAGTTATTGCGTGCACACCTAAAGTTTTTAAATTTGGTTGGATTTTTTACGACTTTCTGTAACTAAGAATATATTTGGAAGAACCTTAAAGGGTAAAATTGGCCGGAGAATGAATGAACCACACTAGCTTTGCCACAGCTTCAGGTGGGGACAGAAATCTCATATTTAAAAGTAGGAAGTTGACTCTTGTCGATCTGATAAATATCTAAACAAATACTTTATTTAACTTTTTGACCCATTTTTAATGGTACAGTAGGCATACAAACAAATTTTAATAAGAATAAATTATATCTGAAATAATTATAATTGCCGAAGAAGTCCAGCTATGGTTCCTACTGATGGCCTATTTCCTTTAACTTATATTTTATTAATTCTGATATGACGTCGAAGCAGGTTTTACTCTCTTACTCTATCCTTGTGTGTTATTTGTTATAACACTTTCAAACATGATTCAGAAAAACGCTAGTGAAAACACTTCATTTACAGCAGGGTTGATAAAAAATCATGATTTTTATTTAAAAAATCATTTTTGTTTATTTTTATTTTTAAATCGATTTTCTTTATTTATAAAAAACGCTTAAAATTGCTGGTCTGGTTGTTGTCACCATACTTATAGATATGTCTTTTTTATAGAAAGGCTTCTAGTAAACACCTCTGTAAAATATTTGAACACTTTGATTATAGGAAATAAAATGTAACATGTAAATATACATATTTCTGTTTCAGATACTACACATATGAACCTACTATGGAAATGTTTGTTGAGTGTGTTTATGAAATTTGAATACATAATTTCAGTAAATTTTAATTACTGCCTTAAAATTGAACACTAGTACACTCTGCAGTACATATGAGTGATGAATTGTCGTATGGTAATTCTTTAAAGATTCAAGGTTCGGGGTAGAAGTACTCATTCATATTCGTTCTTTCGTCTCATCGTCGCGATTAATTTAAAGATCGAAAAGCGACGTCAAATAGCGAAAATACAAGTATAAACATCCTGCAGAGTTTTTTTTCCTTAATTTCCGCACAACTCATGCAACAAGTATCAATCATAAAAACTCAATTGCACGTTCAGAACTACTACTACTAGAATTGTGAGTTTAGTCAAGGTATGGCTTGTTTTAAAGTTTCCATAACAGCGGAAAATGTCTCATGACTGTACAAAGTACAACAAATGATCTTTCATTCGCACTTTATTTCGTAGAACTTTGACATTAATTAACCTATTAAGAACTTAGTAGGAACTGATAAATGATTCTCATTTATTTTGATTGATATTAGATCAACTTAATTTTCTCGTGGCAATTGGGTATTACATATACATTAGAACGAACCATGGATGCAAATTGCGTTCTACATACTTGCGGTTCGGTAGAATTAAAGGACTATTGAACAATTGTAGTGTTGTGTTGTTGTGCAACTTCTGTCAAAGACCCTGGGGAAAATGCAGCACATAGTAACGAAACATTGGCCGAGCGTTACAGTCCGGTTACCGGTAATTGCATGACGGGAATAATTTCCTCTAATTGATTTATTGATTTGGCTAAGCCATTTATGTGATCCACCGTTGGATTAAGTGAGTGGTAATTGTTCGGTATTATTTTGAAACCACGTATTTGTCTTGGTTACAAAGCGTCATGCTGTCATTTTTGAACATTTTATTGTTCGAAATAACGGTACTTTGTTGTAGAGCATGCTCTCTTCTGTAACGAGTTGCGAAATAGTTGACTTGCTGATTAATATTTATCTTCTGGAGAAACAATTAACAATACGTTTTGTAGTAATTATTGAAACCTCACTGAAGTAAACTTTTTTTTGTTGTTGTTGTTAGACACACACAAAAAAATGAAATCATTGTTGGACATTATGTATAGATACTATACTTTGATGAAAGATGAACTTCAGCACCAACTCTGTTTATTCATTTCATTTCGTTATCCCTCTCTGATGTCGCAGTGGTAGCGTCGTCGCCTTGTAATCAAGGGGTCACGGGTTCGATACTCGGTAGAGGCACATTGTGGTTCACTTTAAACTGTAGGTCCAGTCCCGATTAGCCTTATTGCGCATAAAGGGGACCTAAAACACCAAATCAATCAATCATTTCGTATTCAATTTAAAATAGGATATTAAGTGCAACTTTTAATTAGGAATATAAATGTTGTTTTTATTGTGTTTACTTCTGCTACACTTTTAATGTAAAACATACTAATTACATTTTCAACATTCTGAAATTGCAATTTATTATGACAGTTCTGAAACTGTATGTACGTTTTTATTTAACTCTCATTAACAGTATTAGAATTCAGAAATAATGTGCTAGTTGAGCTTGTAAAAATGTGTGTATTTCGAATCTATTAAACTAGTACTGAGTAGCAGTATCAGTAATTAGCGGGATTGTTTAATATATTTAGTAAATCTTATTTCAGTTTGAGTTTTGAAGTCAGCTTTATGTACATAATAATATATGTATTATTAGGCTAACCGGAACTAAACCTACAAATTAAAGTGGGATCCGAAGCACTATGCGCCTCCCCATTGCATCAAACCGGGGACGTCTTGTTTATAAGCCGACGACGTTACTAATACGCCATCAGGGATGCATTTAGTGAATTTTATTGAGTCGAAATAACAAATCAAACACTTTTTACAATAAATTATTTTAAGTTCCGACACATATTAGTTAAGATGTAAATACGTTATGGCTAAGAAAATTAGCAAACGAAAGTTCATTTACACAACATACGCAAACGTCATTTTTACTAAAAGAAGGGCAAAAATTATCAATATTTTTCGAGGTCGCAAATGCATACCGGGGTGGGGGGGGGGTTGAGATTTATGTATAAATAATACATTTTCAAACTCTCGAACAAATGCGGTTCCGATGAACAAGTTTCCCGCGGGAAACAAAACATATATTTGGAAACGAATTCCTAGTCATTCCCGCGAGAGCAGACGAGAGCAACTCATTCGGCATTGAGACAAGGACTTCATCCAATGCATATAGGCGAAGGAAGTCTCATTCTCGCAAGCCAACTTTGTCGGAAACGATTTTTTTCGAAGACGCCGAAATAAAAGGCGACCGTTTACTCGGGGAGTCATTAAAAGGCTTTAACGGCTGTGACATACTTAACCTCTCTTGTGTAAACGATGTATTAAAAGTTACACGAGGTCTGAATGCAGAACGGCAGCAAGGAGAGGAGAAAATGTTGACCAGGTTCGAGCACACGTGGTAGAATGTTGCATGTTTTATGAGACGTACTCCCTGACGACCTGAGCTGGTGGGGCAGGGTTTTTTGTGGAACTCTGATGGGATCAAGCGAAACTGCGGTTGCGTTCTTTCTCCATCTCCTCCCCCCACCCACTTCGACCTTCCCCCCGTCCCTTCAGATAGTCTGAAGTAAGGAAAGAACCGTTCTCTTTGGCGCCAGACATCCCGGCCCTAGGTCCCACTGAAACACGCTACCTGACCGTTTCATGGTTACTTCTGTCTCTTTACATCTGTTTCGCACCAAATAAACTACAGACTGTGCTTGCTCCTTAACATTCATCATGAATCTATCACTCTTATTATTGTAGTTCCCAAGAATTTTGTGTGGCGTGTGTGTGGGGAGGTGGGTTCAGTGGTAGAAATCATAATAATCCAACGACAACTGTCAGTTTATAATCAGAAAAATGTGTGTGTGAACTGTTGTTTTTTGTTACCAATCCTTTAACATTATTGCTATTATATCTTTCGGAGAGACCTCTACTCATCTGGTTTAACTCTTTTTTTATCATTGTTGTCACTGACATGTATACACTTCAATCATAAAATAGCTGTGAAAGTTACGGGTGAATATCAGTCATGAAGTTCAGATTATGTAGTCTCGTATTTTTTTATTTTAATTCTCATTTTATATTTTGCAAATTCGTGAATCATTTATTCTTCTGGTTAAGTAGTAGAATATGAAGAACAGGAAGTCCTAATCACGTTACTTCATTTTGCACTTAATGTTTAGAGAACTGAACCTGATGAGACTATCAACAATAACTTTTTTTTCTGTATATTTCTCTCAATTTCCCTATCACAATAATATTTAAATATTATTCATATACGCGAGTATTTTGAAAATCCATGGTATTGCCATAATGTTCGACCACGAAAAGCGTGCCTAGCTTGAGCGGACTAATCCAGACAGAAAACGGGAATAGGATAGAATAATACTCGAAAACACGCCGTGGGTTTGAGATAAGTATTTATCTTAATGCGTTCCGTTGTTTAATATCGCTCGATATTTTGTGTAGTGATTTGTGATGGTTGTGAAAACTCCGAACAAACCTTCTGCAAGTGAAAAAAAATTACGTTCCACTTGCAGCCCTCGCCCCTATTTTGCCACTGGACTAGTTCAGTTGGCGCATGCGCACTTGCGTCCATGATCATGACTAACGCAGACGGATTGTACGGAAAGTCAACTATAGTTTGGGAAATTTATTGAATTTATAGACATCACAAATTAATAGGAATATATGAGTAAAAAAATTCCATACTCGTTATGATTCTTCTGTGATACTGAACCCTTTATTGATAGGATGTAAGTGTGACATGTATCGCTGTACATTTGTCGACACAATTGTGACCTGTTATTGTGATTTTATTATTACACAGAAACTTGTGAACAATATTTAGATATCGATTATTTTCTCACGCTTGTTCTCCTTCGCATTCTTCAAGAAACGCATACGTCGACAGTGAACGATTTTATTTATATTTTGACACAAATGCTTTTAAAGGATTTACATATTATAGAATAAGACATCACTGAGGTCCAGTCTTTCTCATTATTTCTTATGATGTGAAAGTAATGCTCTACATATTATCCATTTCAACCTTAGGTTTACGTGATCAGCATCTTGCTTCGCTACCTTCGGAGAATTTCCGTACCTAAGATCACACCCCAAGAATCCAACTTGAATCACCCACGCAGCAGTCATACACCCTACCGAATGGACGTGTCTCTTCAATGAAACACGTGTGCTTTAGAAAGCCAAAAATGTTCATTAAATATTTAAGTAATCGAGAAAAGAAGAAAATCTTGTCGAAGAAAGGTTTTCATGTCTCCATCTCCATTGGCGTATCTCTTCAATCAGGAGAAAATTACTTTTTATAGTCTGCCCCGTACCCTCCTTCAACTTGGTTACACTTCCGCTCAATTTCCTGCGTCCAAATCAATGGTGCTTCAGAATTAGCTACTGCTGATTAAACAACAGATAGACTTCCGTTGTTCGGTGACTGGATTCAATGAGGGGAAGTAGTTAGCCGTTGAACATCGTTCCAGCTGCAGACATTTGCTTAATTTAGAAAGAGTCTTGTATATCCTTTTTCCCTCTAAGAGCTTGATTTCATCACAGACTAAAGGCGACCTTTGCTTTAATCAGTTACAAGGTTAATCATTACGAATTGTTGTTTTAATTTTATTGAATCAACTGACGTGCAAAACGAGTCATACATCTTTACTTCTTGCAAACATTTGAATTGGTAATTAATATTGTGAGATTCATTGTTTTAAGATGTTAGTACTATTTGTGTGTGGTTAAAATGTTTACTGCTGATGTCATGTAATTAAAGATTAAAATATTGCTTAATTACAGATGCAAAATTTCAAATTCACATATTTCGTGATTATTGCTTAACATTATTGTTTCTTTCAAATTTTCAAACCTCTATCAATATTTTTTTTTAAATTTTACCAGGATTTTGACATCATAGTTGATTCACTGTTGTGTTTTCCCATTATATTTCTGACGAAAATTTTGTAATCTAAGTGCATTTCCTGCAAAATATTTTTGCATTATTGCAACCATATACTGAGAATCACATGTTCGAAGGGAACCACAAGTAGACAGTGTTAAAATAGAATGTCGTGATTGTGAAGTATATTCCTCACTCTAACGATACTGTTTTCATTTACTTTTAAATTAAATAAAAGAGGTTGAAAATATATGTAATATCATTTTGTAAACTTAATGATAGCATTCTTAGGTTTTGCTTTTTCTTTTCTTTTGTACATATAGTCACATTTTCAGAAATTATAATTTTTTTCTTCTTTTTTTTACAGGTAAGAGTCATCTTCGTAGTACCATGTGAATATTTATCTTGAGAAGTAAGTACGTATTTTATATTTGTATAATCCAGAATGTTTACGAATGCCTACGTATTACGACTTTATGTAAAATGTCTTAAAATGAAGTGTGTAAAGAGAGGAATTTTAGTTCTTCTATCAAATTAAAACTACCTAACAAGAAATTTTCTCTTGGTTTTGGTGGAAAATATTAATATAATATCCAACGAGTACCAAATTGAGGAAGTAATAGAAAAAATGAATTTACAGAGAATGATGTAAATATAACTATTAAATCAAGGCTCTCGTGATGCCTTCAGTGTCCACAAAATTTTACTTTTGTAGTTTTAGTACTTGCTAAAATATTGTTTGGTCACACCTTTTAGTATTGAATGCGCAGGCGAAAATAGACACAACCTAATTTATACTGCATTAAATTTTTAATTACTATGTCTATCCAACACCAAAGTTTCATCTATACCATTAGTAGTTTTCACTACTCCGAAGGTATTTAATTTTACACTCGAAATTAAGTGTTTTTAATTAAATTAAATGAACACACTCTATTAGTTCACCCTCGAAATTAAATTAAGTTGTTGCTACTTTTTCCTTTCAGTTCATCACGTATACATTGCAAAATGTAGGAAATTCTGAAATAACTAGAGGTCATGGTGATATCGAATATTGATTTTTGATCATTCATCGCCTGGACGCGATTTAACTGAACGATGAAAAATGCGACGTTGAGAAAAAACATACGCAACAAAGTACGTCTTGTTCTTATGTATTTTACGTCACTTTTCTGCCTCTTTAGAATAATTTCGGCAATTAAGAAGAACAATTATTAGATAAAATTTATGAAGGAACACTCACAAAAGAATGTCCATGCCAGGGCTTTAATCTTGCACTGTTGATGGCGAAATCTTGAGTCCTTCTTTCACCACGCCACCACAGAATCAATTCGCAATACAATTCAGAATTATGACGTGTTAAACAAATTATACATTCTACCATACTATTACAATTAAAAGTAAAAGCTATCCCTTTGCATTGCACCGGGTTATTAAGGCACGTTCTCAGTCTCGGCCATAACAGAGGTGATGTGGTCAATATCACGTTCTGCCTACCTTTATCATATTGAAGTTACAGATATTAACATGTTATTCACAGCTATAACATATACAAACAAAATCGCAGTATTTTAGTGTCGTTTCTCGCTTTTGAAGAAAATAAATCGTTTATTACCATCACACATTCCTTTAATAACAACAGCGATAAGAAACGTTTTCTATCAGGATTGAGTTTAACATAACACCATATACAGGTATAGTATATTCCCAGTTTGTTCTTAGTAGTGTAATTGAGGGTATTATAAACTCGATAAAGTATGAACCCCCCTCAGGCAGATTTGGCTACACTTAAAACAAGCTCAACATGCCCATATGAGTTTTTTGCTCAAGTGTGGAACCCTGTCTAATCCAAGATTTTTGTAAAAATGCCCTCGGGAATTTCCTGTGAAAGTATGACCCCCCTGAGATTGATTTGTCCACACTTACAAAAGCCACTTCAGTGAGATTGTTGTCCATAAGCTTGTCAAAAATATGCCACTCTTGATATTTTTTTTGGATACACTTAAAACTAAGCCAAGATACACACACACACACACACACACCTACACACACCCACACACACACACACACACACACACACACACACACACACAAAGCACATTGTTGAACCCAACTGATATTTTTTATTAAGTATAGAGTTTTGATTTGAACCCCAAGAAATTTTATATAAATACCAAAGCCAAAAATATTCACACACATACACACACACACACACTAAATATACAAAACACACTGCTGAACCCAACTGATATTTTTTTTATTAAGCATAGAATTTTGATTTGAACCCCAGGAAATCTTATATAATAAACAACAACAAAAATGCCTAATCAAAAATATTGTAATCAATGCAATAAGAATATATCCAGCCCCAATTGGGTTAAGCACCAAGAGAATTGTAATCCAGATAAAAGCAGAATTCTCACAAAAATATGCCCAAAATGCTATAAAAAATATAACATGAAATATTTCACTTATACTTGTTCTGCACAGTCATCAACATTTCCAAACAAAATTGATTGGAAATATTTGTGTGATTGCCCTCTATAACTTAGATTGATTGCAAGGCCTTATTTTGTAATTTTCTAGAGCAGGAGCTAGACCCTATGCACCAGAAACAGGCCATAAAATGCCTCTCCACAAATTATATGAACATCATGGAACACACAATACACTTTACAATTTTGAAAATCTCAATTTAAATTCAGGAACAAGAGATTTGGATTTGATATATCTGGAAATATCCCTTTTTTCAAAAAATGTTTGCATCTTGAATCAACCTACAAACAATATTACATGTTAGGCTGGGCTATCTCAACAGCAGAGGCATGCAGCTTAGTGGTTTCCCGCACTCACACTCTGTAAATACATTCCATGATTTTATAATTCTATTAAAGCACCCAATGCTGCAATTTTTAAATTTTTGCTGAAGAAGATACATGATTATCTCAGTCATGTTCAACATCTGAGAATTGTATGCATCAAAATATTGCAGGTGATGATTAAAATCTGCACCACTATACAACATTCCACTATCTGTTGTAACAAATTCTGCCTTTTGGAACCTATCCAGATGCGTCATCAAAAATCTAAAATGTTTCCAGTTTGAGCTCTGATTGGGAAGAATCTCAAAATCATAGAATCTCCCCACACTTGCATGATTTGAAAACCATCCTCTATAATAGGAAAAATCAATATAATAATAAAAAAACAACAAACTGTCCCACAATTCTTCTTCAAGAATTATACTTGTGGCACTCAAAATCAGTGATGTATCTCAAGTTTAGATATTTGAAGCTTTGTGTGCTGTGCAGGGCCCAGCGGAACTCTGTTTCATTATTGATTGAAAATGAATCATACTCTGAGAGTGTTGAGAATCTAATTTTGAAATCAGGAAGAAGAGATTCAGATCTAATATATTTTGCAACATCTCTTCTCTCAAAAATGACATGAGCATTGATCCTATTGTGCACCTACACAATTGTGGAGAGCAATCATGTAGATATAAACAGAAATTGTACATGGCTCTGTGTACCTCCCGATCAGAATTTGAGGTTGAGATTTGAAGATTGCAAAAAATTGCAGTTTAAAGGTTCAAAATATCTCAAATCATGAAATTTTATCTTCAAACTCAGCAAATACAGAATAATCTCATTTGCATTTATGACCCCTGAGATATATTTTTCCCTTCTAACAAAATCCGTACCAGAAAACACCAAGCCTGTATCTGTGGTTACAAATTCAAAATCATCATAGGATTTCAAATAAGTAACTAACTAACTAACTAACTCTCTAGCCTTCTTAAACCCGAAGGTTCATGGCTGCAGCAACACAGGCCTTCCATGTTTCCCTATTTTGAGCAAGTTCTATATACTCTTTTCCATCCCTACCGATTTCCCTTAGGTCCATCTCAACGTTGTCCCTCCATCTTCGTCTTGGCCTTCCTACAGGTCTCTTACCATCAGGTTTCCCAACAAGAATCCTGTAAACTCCTCGTTCCTCTCCCATTCGTGCCACATGGCCTGCCCACCTAAGTCTTCTTGATTTATTTATTCTAATAATATCTGGACATGAATACAAATTATGTAGTTCTAAATTATGTAACCTTCTCCACTCACCTGTCTCCTCATCCCTTTTAGGTCCAAATATTTTCCTAAGGATCTTATTTTCAAATACTCTCAATTTATGTTCCTCTTTCAATGTAAGGGACCAAGTTTCACATGCATATAATACTACAGGCAAAATTACTGTTTTGTATATTTTAACTTTCAGTTTCTTAGATATTAAACGAGAAGACAAAAGTTTATGAAGAGAGAAGTAACATGCATTTCCTGAATTAAGCCTACTTTTTATTTCCTCTTTAATATAATTTTCATTTGTTAATATTACTCCTAAGTATTTGAATTTGGAAACTGGTTCAAACGAGTTGTTATCAATAATTAGATTTTGATTATTACCTAACACTTGGTTTCGGCCTGTAAGCATATATTTAGTTTTCTCTTTGTTAACTTCCAAACCTATTTCTTTAGCAGTTTTGAAAAATATTTTAGCATTATTCTTAATTGTATTCACATCATCCCCCAGTAAGTCTACATCATCTGCATATGCTAACAACTGAGTCACACCATTTAATTTTAGTCCTTCTTTAGTTTCTTTTACCTTCCTAACAGCATATTCTAAGGCAAAATTAAAGAGCAATGGAGATAATGCATCTCCTTGTTTTAACCCATCATGAATTGTAAATTTGTCAGACATATTAATACCCACACGAATTTTACTTTCTGTTTCACTGGTGCATACTTTTATCATACTAACAAGCTTCTTAGGTATTCCAAACTCAACTAATATATTATATAGTTTATCTCTTTTGACCGAATCATATGCTTTTTTGAAATCAATGAATAGCTGATGGACATTTTGATTATATTCCCACTTTTTTTCAAGTGTCTGTCTGATGTGAAAAATTTGATCTGTAGTTGATCTGTTACGTTTAAATCCACATTGATAATCACCTATAATTTCATTAGCATATGGGGTTAGTCTTGTTAAAAGAATGTTAGATAATATTTTATATGTTGTTGAGAGTAGAGAAATTCCACGGTAATTATTGCAGTTCATTTTATCACCTTTTTTAAACACAGGAACAATTATGGATTCTTTCCACTGTTGAGGGATTTCTTCTTTATTCCATATTAAACAGATTAATTTATGAATTTGATACATTAATGAATTTCCACCATATTTAATTAACTCAGCTGGTATTAAATCAATGCCAGGTGCTTTGTTATTCTTTAGCCTTTTAATAGCATCTTTAACTTCAGTCAAGTTGGGTTCTGGAACTAAAGGTTCTGCTGTGTGTACTTCATTCACTTCTGATTTATCTCCTACATGGACATTTAAAAGGTCATTAAAGTAGTTCTTCCATCTATTTAGAATATCACTAGGGTCAGCTAGAAAATCACCGTCTTTATCTTTTATCAAGTTTACTTTAGGTTGCCACCCCTTTCTAAATTCATTTACACCTTTATATAAATCTCTGATATTTTTATTTTTATTTTTGCTGTTTGTTTCAATTTCGTCAATTTTGGTTTTCAAGTAATCTCTTTTTTTACTTCTAAACGTGCGGTTAACTTCTCGCTTTATTCTATTATAATTGTTTAGATTTGTATCATCAGAGTTATTTAACCACCTAAGTCTAGCCTGATTTCTTATTTCTATTAGATTATGACATTCATTATCAAACCATGGCTTACTTTTTCTCGGTTTATGGTATCCTATACTTTCTTTAGCTGCTGTTTCTATTGCATTACGTATGTGCTCCCAATTCTTATTTACGTCTGTTTCATTTATATTTTCATCATCATTTAAATCCTGCAAAACATCAAATCTATTTGACAGTTTAATTTGGTAATCTTTCTTAATTCTTTCATCAGTAAACTTTCCTGTATCAAATTTTAGAACTTTTAGATTTTGTTGCTTATGATTTATCACTGAGAGTCTTTCTCTTAATTTAGCAATTACTAAATAATGGTCACTAGCACAGTCAGCACCTCTATGTGTACGAACGTCAATTATACTAGTATGCCTTCTCTTATCAATGAGAATATGATCTATCTGATTGTGAGTTTTACCATCTGGAGAAGACCAGGTATATTTATGGATATCTTTATGTTTAAAAGTGGTACTTTTCACAATTAAATTCTTTGAGGTTGCAAAAGTAATCAATCTTATACCATTATCATTACTTAATTCATGAAGACTTTCTTTACCAATCGTGGGTTTAAATGTCTCTTCTTTGCCAATTTGTGCATTACAGTCACCTAACAGAATTTTCATATCATACTGAGAAAATTTATCAAAGACCTGTTCTAACTCTGCATAAAAATCATCTTTAGTATTATCATCTTTATCTTCCGTTGGTGCATGTATGTTTATTAAAATAATTTTACACCACCTACCCTGTAAAACTGCATATGATATCCTATCATTAATAAATTCTACTGTTTTAAGAGCCGATATAATTCTATTATTTATGAAAAAGCCTGTTCCAAAATTATGATTTTCAGTACCACCATAGAAAAAAGTATAATTTTTAGTTTTACAATTCCCTTCTCCTGGCCACCTAACTTCCTGGACAGCTACTACATCTAATTTATACTTAACTATCTCATTAACTGTACACTGAAATGCCCCAGGCCGGTAAAGGCTCAGAACATTCCAGGTGCCTAATTTAATATCCTTATTCCTAACGTAGATCTTATCCTTAGTCCAGAGACCTCCCAAAGTAGTCCCCACCCGGAGATCCGAACGGGGGACTATTTTACCTCCGGAATATTTTACCTTGGGAACATCCATGGCCTTATATTGTTGTTTCTTGACATGTGTTTTTACAGTGCAGAGTTGTCAGCTCTACGCCTAACCCCCAATATGAATGGAGGAACTATTACACAAGACGAACACAAACACATTAGACAGCACAACTACTACACAAGACACACACAAACACATCACAACTACAACAAAATATAAACACAAACACACCACAACTACTACACAAGACAAACACAAACAAATTAGACAGCACAACTACTACGCAAGACAAAACCAACATACTAGACAGCACAACTACTACACATACATACTAGACAGCACAAGTACAACACAAGACACATACATACACACCACCGATACTACACAAGACAAACAGAAACACATTATACAGCATAACTACTACACAAAATAAACACAAACACACTAGGCACTACAACTACTACACAAGACAAACCCAAAAACACTACACAGCACAACTACTGCACAAGACACACAAACACATAACAACCACTACACAAGATAAAACACAAATGCACAACTACTACTACACAAGATTATATATACACACATACACACACATACATACATATACATACATATGTGTATACATACACATACACATATATATATATATATATATATATATATATATATATATACACATATACATACATACATATACATATATATATACACACATATACACACACACACACACACACACGACTGTACATATAATTTTAAGATTTTGGTACTTGAAATTTAATTATTTCTGCACCTCTGTAGAAAAAATCAAATGCATATTTTTACTAGATGCTTCAAAAATTGGCATTTTAGGGAAACGTGCAAACTTGAAATATATAATTACAAATTCAATGAAATTGCAGAAAATTGATATAACGCATATGGTCAAATTCCAGAAGTTTGGCGTATGTACCTCAAATATGCTTCCAGATATTAATTATTCTTTCGCACTCCTAATATGGTAGACGGGTGCATGACATATGCCCAGGTGCGGTCAATCTCAGACTCCGCAGGCTGCTGGTGACTTCCACAGCTTTGCCATTTCGTTGCACTTCACTTCAAGAATCGCGCAAGTGCATGCCGTGTAGCCGATTCAAAGTATTGTCACAGAATAAAATAATTAATTAAATATTTCTCATATTGCAAATGGAGTACTGCTGTACTGTTTTTTTTTGGGGGGGGTGAATTTCTTCTAGCTGTTAACTTCATATGAACGTCGTCTCCTTCGATACCCGGTGGAGGTACATAGTGGTTCAGATCCCACTTTAAACTGTAAGTTCATCTTATTCTACGTTAATTTTGAAATCGTTGTCTACTCTAAAAGGTTTTTAATGGTACAATTAAAAATTTCAAATAAGTATCATAATTTAAATGTTTCCAGTTCTCAGATATGTCAAATGGGATATGAAAACAATACATTGATTCAAAATATTTTGTTGTGAACCAATAATTTTTTCTGTAATAATCATAAAAACCTACAAACAGCCCAACAATTCTCCTGTGCAACAGATATATGTATTTTTCCTTCTTGCCCAACAATCCCAGATGTATGCATCCAAATTCATGGTCACTGTCAAGCACCCACCTAAATTCTGTCTCATTTCTAACTGCAAACACATCATATTCACATAAATCGGAAAATGCAAGCTTGAACCTTTCCAACAGTGATTCCGATTGTATATATTGTGACAAATTCCTTCTCTCAAAAAACATTGCAACAAGTGCTGTGTGTTATCCTTCTAAAACAATGACATATTCAAAAATGCAATGCTGTAATTTTTTAAGAGCATGCCCAACACTATGCTTAATAATATTATTCCTTTGTTGCTGATAATCCCGATTTATTTCCAAATCACACTGCCCGGGATACATGTTTGCTGAACAATATTGCAAAATTGGAACTGTAGCAACTATGTATGTATTATTGGGAGCTTAGATAATTGTTCCCCACACCTGCATGTTTCATTCCAAGAGGTTTTGTCTAGGCACAGTGCAAGGCACTTACTGCTGCAATTTCTGAATTTTTGCCTCAGAAAATACAGAACAAGCTCATTCAGGCATTTGTGCTTTAAATACCCAACAAGATCCGGGTGGAAATCATCTGCACTGAACAAGTGCCCATCATCTGTGGTCACAAATTCAATATTCCTTTTAAACAGATTGGAATTGGAAATTATTCTGTTCAAAAATTTAAAATGCACCCAATTTAAGCTCTGATCAGCCATGAGCTCTAAATCATAATCTTCATACCCATCACAACAATTGCTGTACCAACATTCATCAAACAATTTCAACCTGCAGAAATAATAATAGCTCCCAGTGTGGTGATGCACAAACAATCCACAAATTCTCTTAAACTTGTTGTACATAAATTTTTCAAACTTGCTTACATTCTTCAGTGACAAGTATTGAAAATTCTTGTCACTGTTAAGAACCCAGTGCATTTCAGTCTCATTCTGAACTGCAAAAAAATTATACTCGGACAGGTTCAGGAACCTAAGCCTAAAATCTTGAACAAGTGATTCGGATTTTATGTATTTTGAAATTCCCCTTCTGTCAAAAAAAATCTGCATTATGACAAGCTTAGTGGCAATGTGAACAATTCCCTGTCACATTGGCATGTATTTTGTATGTTGTGCGCTTCAAGTGACAGGCATATGCATTCATGCTCACAATTTTTAAATTTTTGCCTAAACATATACATTAGAATCTCACTGAAATTTGTATATTTTGAAAATTTGTTCATGCCTGGCTTAAAATCTTCAAGTCGATACAAATTGCCCTCATCTGTGGTGACATATTCAATATGATTCAGGGGTAGAGGTACAGAAATTCTGTTGGTGATATTATAGTGGATCCAGTTTAGACTCTGTGGCATAATTATGTCCATTCTGTACACAAAACAATTCTCATTGCAATTGTTGTACCAGTAATCATCATACATTGCAAATCCACAATGCCAATAATAATACTCTACAGAATAATGCACAAAAAATCCAACAATTCTTTTGCATGTATTGAACATGGATATTTCAAATCTTATTAGGGATTTCAGGGACAGGTAGTGAAAGGCAAAATCACTTGAAAGCACCTATTGCATTTCAGTTTCATTCCCAACAGAGAACAGGTCATGCTCGGACAGATTCAAGAACCTAAGCCTGAAATCCCCAATAAGTGATTGTGATTTGATGTATTTTGAAATTGCTCTTCTGTCAAAAAAATTCTGCATATTTAATAATTACACACTGGCATGAATATGCAAGGAACAGAATCATGAAAACCCATTACTCAATGCATTCCGATACAGCCTCATTGTTTATGATTGTTGCAAATTTTGAGATGAAACTGTTTTTATGTGATTCAAGGCCCATCAAAGATATTACACAGTGAACAATTACAGTGTCACTTGTTTCATCCAAAACAATATTGTATATGAGATGGGGTATTTTTTTCAATTTAATATATTCCAATCTGTCAAGTTGCATGAAGCACTCAACTGCAAGAACCCTCTCGGTGTTATTTTTTGCTGTTCTGAAAAGGAGGTAGCATGAAACAATGGCATTTACAGATTCTGAATTGTATATAATTTTTGTAGAGAAACAATCAACATAGTTGATAGAGCTCATATAATTAGATTTTTCTGCTGAGGTCTTGGAATTTTTGATGAATGCATATCCTATATTCTCTATGTATTCATATGTGATGATATTATCAGGTGCTTTGTCCTGAAATTCTACAAAATATATTTTTGTTGTTCCTACAAGGGCCATAACATAAAAATCATCATAGTACCCAACCTCAGAGTATACATACCTGAGCAACTGATTGTATTTGTGGGTATTGAGCTTGAACAGATTGATCTTATTTTCAGGGGGGCTCACAATGTTGTCACAGAACCTGAGGATCCCATCACTGCTCAGGGATGTGCTTAGCTCAGGTCTGAAAATCTTGTTGACATAACATTTTGTGCTTTTATTTGAAATTTTAACAACAATTTTGAAATCTACAAGGCTTATCTCTGTGACATAATTCCCCAGGATGCTGACAAGTTGTTGATTTGTATTCAATGCATCTATGATGCTCACTTGCATAATTTGTGTGGGGACATATGGGTTCTCTTCCAAACAAACAGTTCTGTGATTAAAATTATCTTAAAAATCTCTTGCATTTGTTTCATATATACTGTAGACAAGATACTGATTGTTTATATATTTTACAATATAATCTTCAGACATCTTGCAAGTGGGGGCAACAGAATATCTATGGGTTATATTTATATCTAGGCTTTCACTATTCTGTACAGTCAATATGTTGGGAACAAAATTCTATACCTTCAATCCTGTTTCTGCTCTATTTCTGCACTCCCTGCTGTCCCTGCTGTGTCTGTTGTTTCTGCTGTGTCTGAAAATATTTTTAATTTAAATAATTGTTTCTCACAATTGTTTCCCACAATTGCATCTTCTGCTAAGATTATTCCCAAGATTGTTGAACATACGTTGAAACGTTTATATAGGAACAATGGTGGAAAATATCAGAATCAGATTATCTGGATTCTCTGAGTATGACCTGTTTGCAGTTTGCAATGAAACAGAGATGCAATGGGTGCTTGACAGTGCCTTGCCCTTTCACTACCTGTGCCTCAAACATATAAGCAAGTATGAAAAAATTGTTTACAACAAGTGTGGCAGAATTGCTGGATTTTTTGTGAATTTTTACACAGATAATTATGGTTATTATTTCATGCTCAAAGTGTTTAGGAATCATTGGTGGGGAAATTGCTACAATTTGTTTTCAGAGCATAGGATGAGGATTGATTCATATCGGAATGCATTGAGTAATGGGTTTTCATGATTCTGTTCCTTGCATATTCATGCCAGTGTGTAATTATTAAATATGCAGAATTTTTTTGACAGAAGAGCAATTTCAAAATACATCAAATCACAATCACTTATTGTGGATTTCAGGCTTAGGTTCTTGAATCTGTCCGAGCATGACCTGTTCTCTGTTGGGAATGAAACTGAAATGCAATAGGTGCTTTCAAGTGATTTTGCCTTTCACTACCTGTCCCTGAAATCCCTAATAAGATTTGAAATATCCATGTTCAATACATGCAAAAGAATTGTTGGATTTTTTGTGCATTATTCTGTAGAGTATTATTATTGGCATTGTGGATTTGCAATGTATGATGATTACTGGTACAACAATTGCAATGAGAATTGTTTTGTGTACAGAATGGACATAATTATGCCACAGAGTCTAAACTGGATCCACTATAATATCACCAACAGAATTTCTGTACCTCTACCCCTGAATCATATTGAATATGTCACCACAGATGAGGGCAATTTGTATCGACTTGAAGATTTTAAGCCAGGCATGAACAAATTTTCAAAATATACAAATTTCAGTGAGATTCTAATGTATATGTTTAGGCAAAAATTTAAAAATTGTGAGCATGAATGCATATGCCTGTCACTTGAAGCGCACAACATACAAAATACATGCCAATGTGACAGGGAATTGTTCACATTGCCACTAAGCTTGTCATAATGCAGATTTTTTTTGACAGAAGGGGAATTTCAAAATACATAAAATCCGAATCACTTGTTCAAGATTTTAGGCTTAGGTTCCTGAACCTGTCCGAGTATAATTTTTTTGCAGTTCAGAATGAGACTGAAATGCACTGGGTTCTTAACAGTGACAAGAATTTTCAATACTTGTCACTGAAGAATGTAAGCAAGTTTGAAAAATTTATGTACAACAAGTTTAAGAGAATTTGTGGATTGTTTGTGCATCACCACACTGGGAGCTATTATTATTTCTGCAGGTTGAAATTGTTTGATGAATGTTGGTACAGCAATTGTTGTGATGGGTATGAAGATTATGATTTAGAGCTCATGGCTGATCAGAGCTTAAATTGGGTGCATTTTAAATTTTTGAACAGAATAATTTCCAATTCCAATCTGTTTAAAAGGAATATTGAATTTGTGACCACAGATGATGGGCACTTGTTCAGTGCAGATGATTTCCACCCGGATCTTGTTGGGTATTTAAAGCACAAATGCCTGAATGAGCTTGTTCTGTATTTTCTGAGGCAAAAATTCAGAAATTGCAGCAGTAAGTGCCTTGCACTGTGCCTAGACAAAACCTCTTGGAATGAAACATGCAGGTGTGGGGAACAATTATCTAAGCTCCCAATAATACATACATAGTTGCTACAGTTCCAATTTTGCAATATTGTTCAGCAAACATGTATCCCGGGCAGTGTGATTTGGAAATAAATCGGGATTATCAGCAACAAAGGAATAATATTATTAAGCATAGTGTTGGGCATGCTCTTAAAAAATTACAGCATTGCATTTTTGAATATGTCATTGTTTTAGAAGGATAACACACAGCACTTGTTGCAATGTTTTTTGAGAGAAGGAATTTGTCACAATATATACAATCGGAATCACTGTTGGAAAGGTTCAAGCTTGCATTTTCCGATTTATGTGAATATGATGTGTTTGCAGTTAGAAATGAGACAGAATTTAGGTGGGTGCTTGACAGTGACCATGAATTTGGATGCATACATCTGGGATTGTTGGGCAAGAAGGAAAAATACATATATCTGTTGCACAGGAGAATTGTTGGGCTGTTTGTAGGTTTTTATGATTATTACAGAAAAAATTATTGGTTCACAACAAAATATTTTGAATCAATGTATTGTTTTCATATCCCATTTGACATATCTGAGAACTGGAAACATTTAAATTATGATACTTATTTGAAATCCTATGATGATTTTGAATTTGTAACCACAGATACAGGCTTGGTGTTTTCTGGTACGGATTTTGTTAGAAGGGAAAAATATATCTCAGGGGTCATAAATGCAAATGAGATTATTCTGTATTTGCTGAGTTTGAAGATAAAATTTCATGATTTGAGATATTTTGAACCTTTAAACTGCAATTTTTTGCAATCTTCAAATCTCAACCTCAAATTCTGATCGGGAGGTACACAGAGCCATGTACAATTTCTGTTTATATCTACATGATTGCTCTCCACAATTGTGTAGGTGCACAATAGGATCAATGCTCATGTCATTTTTGACAGAAGAGATGTTGCAAAATATATTAGATCTGAATCTCTTCTTCCTGATTTCAAAATTAGATTCTCAACACTGTCAGAGTATGATTCATTTTCAATCAATAATGAAACAGAGTTCCGCTGGGCCCTGCACAGCACACAAAGCTTCAAATATCTAAACTTGAGATACATCACTGATTTTGAGTGCCACAAGTATAATTCTTGAAGAAGAATTGTGGGACAGTTTGTTGTTTTTTTATTATTATATTGATTTTTCCTATTATAGAGGATGGTTTTCAAATCATGCAAGTGTGGGGAGATTCTATGATTTTGAGATTCTTCCCAATCAGAGCTCAAACTGGAAACATTTTAGATTTTTGATGACGCATCTGGATAGGTTCCAAAAGGCAGAATTTGTTACAACAGATAGTGGAATGTTGTATAGTGGTGCAGATTTTAATCATCACCTGCAATATTTTGATGCATACAATTCTCAGATGTTGAACATGACTGAGATAATCATGTATCTTCTTCAGCAAAAATTTAAAAATTGCAGCATTGGGTGCTTTAATAGAATAATAAAATCATGGAATGTATTTACAGAGTGTGAGTGCGGGAAACCACTAAGCTGCATGCCTCTGCTGTTGAGATAGCCCAGCCTAACATGTAATATTGTTTGTAGGTTGATTCAAGATGCAAACATTTTTTGAAAAAAGGGATATTTCCAGATATATCAAATCCAAATCTCTTGTTCCTGAATTTAAATTGAGATTTTCAAAATTGTAAAGTGTATTGTGTGTTCCATGATGTTCATATAATTTGTGGAGAGGCATTTTATGGCCTGTTTCTGGTGCATAGGGTCTAGCTCCTGCTCTAGAAAATTACAAAATATGGCCTTGCAATCAATCTAAGTTATAGAGGGCAATCACACAAATATTTCCAATCAATTTTGTTTGGAAATGTTGATGACTGTGCAGAACAAGTATAAGTGAAATATTTCATGTTATATTTTTTATAGCATTTTGGGCATATTTTTGTGAGAATTCTGCTTTTATCTGGATTACAATTCTTTTGGTGCTTAACCCAATTGGGGCTGGATATATTCTTATTGCATTGATTACAATATTTTTGATTAGGCATTTTTGTTGTTGTTTATTATATAAGATTTCCTGGGGTTCAAATCAAAATTCTATGCTTAATAAAAAAAATATCAGTTGGGTTCAGCAGTGTGTTTTGTATATTTAGTGTGTGTGTGTGTGTATGTGTGTGAATATTTTTGGCTTTGGTATTTATATAAAATTTCTTGGGGTTCAAATCAAAACTCTATACTTAATAAAAAATATCAGTTGGGTTCAACAATGTGCTTTGTGTGTGTGTGGGGGGGGTGTGTGTAGGTGTGTGTGTGTGTGTGTATCTTGGCTTAGTTTTAAGTGTATCCAAAAAAAATATCAAGAGGGGCATATTTTTGACAAGCTTATGGACAACAATCTCACAGAAGTGGCTTTTGTAAGTGTGGACAAATCAATCTCAGGGGGGTCATACTTTCACAGGAAATTCCCGAGGGCATTTTTACAAAAATCTTGGATTAGACAGGGTTCCACACTTGAGCAAAAAACTCATATGGCCATGTTGAGCTTGTTTTAAGTGTATCCAAATCTGCCTGAGGGGGGTTCATACTTTATCGAGTTTATAATACCCTCAATTACACTACTAAGAACAAACTGGGAATATACTATACCTGTATATGGTGTTATGTTAAACTCAATCCTGATAGAAAACGTTTCTTATCGCTGTTGTTATTAAAGGAATGTGTGATGGTAATAAACGATTTATTTTCTTCAAAAGCGAGAAACGACACTAAAATACTGCGATTTTGTTTGTATATGTTATAGCTGTGAATAACATGTTAATATCTGTAACTTCAATATGATAAAGGTAGGCAGAACGTGATATTGACCACATCACCTCTGTTATGGCCGAGACTGAGAACGTGCCTTAATAACCCGGTGCAATGCAAAGGGATAGTTTTTACTTTTAATTGTAATAGTATGGTAGAATGTATAATTTGTTTAACACGTCATAATTCTGAATTGTATTGCGAATTGATTCTGTGGTGGCGTGGTGAAAGAAGGACTCAAGATTTCGCCATCAACAGTGCAAGATTAAAGCCCTGGCATGGACATTCTTTTGTGAGTGTTCCTTCATAAATTTTATCTAATAATTGTTCTTCTTAATTGCCGAAATTATTCTAAAGAGGCAGAAAAGTGACGTAAAAAACAGAGTTCCGCTGGGCCCTGCACAGCACACAAAGCTTCAAATATCTAAACTTGAGATACATCACTGATTTTGAGTGCCACAAGTATAATTCTTGAAGAAGAATTGTGGGACAATTTGTTGTTTTTTTTATTATTATATTGATTTTTCCTATTATAGAGGATGGTTTTCAAATCATGCAAGTGTGGGGAGATTCTATGATTTTGAGATTCTTCCCAATCAGAGCTCAAACTGGAAACATTTTAGATTTTTGATGACGCATCTGGATAGGTTCCAAAAGGCAGAATTTGTTACAACAGATAGTGGAATGTTGTATAGTGGTGCAGATTTTAATCATCACCTGCAATATTTTGATGCATACAATTCTCAGATGTTGAACATGACTGAGATAATCATGTATCTTCTTCAGCAAAAATTTAAAAATTGCAGCATTGGGTGCTTTAATAGAATAATAAAATCATGGAATGTATTTACAGAGTGTGAGTGCGGGAAACCACTAAGCTGCATGCCTCTGCTGTTGAGATAGCCCAGCCTAACATGTAATATTGTTTGTAGGTTGATTCAAGATGCAAACATTTTTTGAAAAAAGGGATATTTCCAGATATATCAAATCCAAATCTCTTGTTCCTGAATTTAAATTGAGATTTTCAAAATTGTAAAGTGTATTGTGTGTTCCATGATGTTCATATAATTTGTGGAGAGGCATTTTATGGCCTGTTTCTGGTGCATAGGGTCTAGCTCCTGCTCTAGAAAATTACAAAATATGGCCTTGCAATCAATCTAAGTTATAGAGGGCAATCACACAAATATTTCCAATCAATTTTGTTTGGAAATGTTGATGACTGTGCAGAACAAGTATAAGTGAAATATTTCATGTTATATTTTTTATAGCATTTTGGGCATATTTTTGTGAGAATTCTGCTTTTATCTGGATTACAATTCTTTTGGTGCTTAACCCAATTGGGGCTGGATATATTCTTATTGCATTGATTACAATATTTTTGATTAGGCATTTTTGTTGTTGTTTATTATATAAGATTTCCTGGGGTTCAAATCAAAATTCTATGCTTAATAAAAAAAATATCAGTTGGGTTCAGCAGTGTGTTTTGTATATTTAGTGTGTGTGTGTGTGTATGTGTGTGAATATTTTTGGCTTTGGTATTTATATAAAATTTCTTGGGGTTCAAATCAAAACTCTATACTTAATAAAAAATATCAGTTGGGTTCAACAATGTGCTTTGTGTGTGTGTGTGTGGGGGGGGTGTGTGTAGGTGTGTGTGTGTGTGTGTGTATCTTGGCTTAGTTTTAAGTGTATCCAAAAAAAATATCAAGGGGGGCATATTTTTGACAAGCTTATGGACAACAATCTCACAGAAGTGGCTTTTGTAAGTGTGGACAAATCAATCTCAGGGGGGTCATACTTTCACAGGAAATTCCCGAGGGCATTTTTACAAAAATCTTGGATTAGACAGGGTTCCACACTTGAGCAAAAAACTCATATGGGCATGTTGAGCTTGTTTTAAGTGTGGCCAAATCTGCCTGAGGGGGGTTCATACTTTATCGAGTTTATAATACCCTCAATTACACTACTGTTCTTTATATTCACGTTTAACTTAACGCTTATTTTTATTTGAAAAATACATTCTTTCGTTTCCATGACATTTTCTCTCTTATAATACAGAACAAATCTCGAATACTCACCTGCTCCAATATTTTCAGTTCCCCTTCCCTGCAGTGTGCTGAATTTGGTCATATTGAACCAATTTATTCAAGATTTTTCTCCCCAAATTGCTTTCTTTCACATCAGAAATGCTCGTTTCTGTTTCAAAGCGATGACCACTAATTAAAGTACACTCTGCCAATTTATCAACCAAGTCTTTCCAGTTCTGATGCATGCAGAATAAAAATCGAATCGTATTGAGCATCCATTAGTTCTGATTGCAAACGCTTATGTGATTGTGGCGATTGATACGGCAACGGTATGCACTCAAAGTTGTTTGCAGTTGCCGATTAAGTTACTTTCGCTTCAAGCATTTTGAACGCATTGTGAAAAACCGTTCATCAATCAGTTAACATCGTTATCACAACATGGACTGTTATCCCTGTTTCTTGACGAAGTTATTGTAAATAGATTTGCTGACAAAATACTAGTCTTTTTCAGCATTTTAAAATGTATGTTCCGCATAACTAAAAAGGATCTGCAGTCATGCAGTTGGTAGTGTGTCAAACTCCCACGCAGGAAAGCCAGATTCGATTCTCAATGTTGGTTATTTTAGTTGGGATTATTTTTCACCGATGTCCGTGCCTCTAATGACAACACTGAGGGTAAAGGCGGCTCGAGATTGAAGCTGATCACCTTCACTATGTCTGAGAACAAGGCTGTGTGGTGCCTTACCATCCACATTCCATCCCGTATGTGCCTTCATGGCACTGTGCAACGTACAGCCACCGGCAAAAAAATGGGACCCCTAGATCCTGAAATACTTTCTTCCCTGCAAGGCGTTATCTGTTGTGCCTACGGTATAATCGACGCACTATCTACGCTGACGACCGGCTGGCTTTGAAGTCCACGGAGCGCGCCCACCAGCTGCAACAATCACATTCAAAGCAAAGTGTTGCCACACATCTACTCTACGCCACCTTGTCCCTCCGCACAGAAGCACCTTCCAACCGTCTCCACATTGTTGTTGCAAAGTACGGCAACAGCGTATCCGCAGTCATGTGACTGAGACTCCAATGACAGCTGCGCCCATTGGGTGAAGGTTCAGTGTGATTGGACGAAAACAACTCGCCCGCTAATTATCCCCGCCAACGTTCGTGGCGGCGGCTTTCTTCGGTTCTTCGACTTCTTCGCGTGGACTATAACTCTACAGTGACAAGTGGATTTTAATAGCACATTTTCAATGGCAACTTCTACCACTGAAGGGAAGCGAGTTCTTCAGGGCCTAGGTGTCCCATTTTTATTGCTGGTTACTGAACAGGGGATACCTTTACCTTTACTTTCACGCTTGTAACGTTAAAACGTGAAATGGGATAGTGAGGAATGAACGAACTGCTTGTATATTTTGTTTTACAATACACTATTTATGCCACAAAAATACATATAAATGTACACTGAAAAATGCTGATAAAATATCAAAAGATAGTGGTCTCAGGAGGTTCACACCACATTTTGCTGAACGTTGAACTTCGGTGGTGTTAAAATAGCACAGATAAATGTTTGTAATAAACGCAACGCCACGGCAGAGTGGTTAATCACAGCGCGCTACGACGTCAGGGGTTGGAATCACGGCCTGTACATGGATGTTCCAGTAAGTGTCATTTAATTAATTTCATCATATCATCACTCACTCTTAATTTTTCGCTATTAACCAGAAGTGGCAGAAAAGCGAAGTAAAATAAATCAAATCGATCAATCAATAAATACCATTACAACCATTTATTTGTTTTATTTTACACCACCGAAGTTGACTAAAAGTGGTATGAAGCTCCTTGGATCAATCTCTTTATCGCTTTAGCACAATTTTTACTGTACATATTTTGTAAAGGACTGACTATATGAGTTCCACCCTTATCGACACTGGTATTAATCTGTTGAGTCATACCTCCTATCTACCAATCTCCGTTGGCGAAGTGGTACATTGACGACTTTTTGGGGCCACTAAACCTCGTCCATTATTTATGGGGGATACTTGATTGAATTGTTGTTTTAAGACCAATATATACACAAATAAGCTAATCGAGACTGAACGTACAGTTTAAAGTGAGATCCGAACCACTGTGCAATGTGCCTCCACCGGATATCGAACCCGGCTCCTTTATTTCAAGACTTACGACGTTGAAGCTACGCCATCGAGGAGGGCCAGTACATGGTACAATACAGAGAACACAACTTGACTTTACCTTCAAGACACTTATCATTTCAAAAACATGAAGCCTTTACAAAAATATCCCGAGTGAACCACACAAAGTTAAACATAAGGGTATAACATATTTGCAATTTATGTGTTGTTCGTGTGTGAAACTGGCTGTAGGGAAGCTACTTTTCTGAGTAACTGTGTCATTAGCCGTACATCTAAGGCAAGTGACTAAATCTAGTTTAGAGCAACTAATCTTAGTCTTCCGGGCGTGGAAGCATGTTATCCACCCGTGGCTGATCAGAAACAGTACAATGTAAGAACTGCCGGAGAAAGACAGGCCTCGGTGGCCGTGGCTATGTGGAGACGGAAGAGATTTTCTGCTGTCGTTATTGCTAAAGTCATTAGAGTCACTCCGCAGCAGTTTCGATCAAGTTGGAAGAGAGTTTTCTTTAAAACAAGCCTCCGAGGAATAATCAAGAAGATCGGAATCTGTATTGGACACAAAGTTTCCTAAGGATCCTCTTGCACAAAGATGGTTTCTTCTTTGGATTCTCGTGCAGACAGAACTTTTCTGGTGGTCTTGCTCCTTTGTCACGCACTTACGCATACACACGTACGCTCGCAAGCTATACATTTGCACGTTGAGCTTCCAGGGTTTAGGTATTTGTTGTTCTAGATTTAAAATCACTTGCATTGTTATCTTCGCAGCCCCAATACAACTTCTAACTCGAAAACGTTGATGAACATTTTCACACAAGCTTTAATTCCTTTCATTATGTGAAAAGGAATAAGAAATTATATGTATCTAATTCAAAATTATACTTTCTCTTCCAAATCGAAGGTCCCAATTTAGTGTCCTGGCGTGAGTATGGATCTTCCTTTGGGAGCATATCCTTTCATCACCATAATTGTCTTCATCGTCGCGGTTAGCGTATAGAAGCAGAAAGGCGACATAAAGTATAAAAATGTCAAATTCTTCTTCTTCCTTTCTTAAAACATTTCTTCAAAAGTGTCTACTACAATACATAAAAGTTCAAAAACTTAAATAATGTTAGTAAGCTATATATCCCTCAAGGGACTAGATATATTTTATTTCAAACCAAAAACCACATTTTAATATTCAAATTAGGTGTTTCTTGTACGAATCATTTTTTTTATTATATCATTTTTGAAGACATATTAAACGACAATATCAGCGTTGTATATTTTCCAATAGCTGTACTTACTGAAGTGAAAACTTTAACCACAAGAAGCAAACCCTGAGCGACAGTGTTCTACGTGATTTGTTATTTACTAGGTATAACTAATAAACAATTCTAGAAACGGTAAACAAAGAAGTATTTTTTATAACTCCTACTACAGTGTACTTCCGGAGGAAACCACCAAATTTAGAGAATAAATTATATTTGTATATTTGGTTACTGTTTCTCGATATGTTTTGATACTTGTTACTTGGGTGTCCCTTTCCAAAGCAGGAAACGCTTTCAAATGTTGTATTTGCTGTTGTTGTGATAGTGTCCTGACAGTACACACATGCTAAGCAAACAAAACAATCACTTTGGTAAATTAAAAGCACATGATAAATCATGAAAATGTGGTATCAAGTCCATATACAATTAGATCAAAGATGTTTATTACGTATCATAGCCCTAATGGCTCGGCACTCGCTCGCTCAAATCCCCCAAAAGGACTGCGTTTGGGGTACAAACCTGACCAGATTAAATAACAAAACGACCCATAACTGTCGTGATTGAGAATGGCAGACACAAGGGAGGATGGAACTTACTCTGTTCGGGCACGCAGAATCTCGAACCTCTCTCTCTCTCTCTCTCTCTCTCTCTCTCTCTCTCTCTCTCTCTCTCTCTCTCTCAAGACCTCCAGCTCTCCTCTCAAAGCGATCTGCCCCTTTTCCGATCACTGCCAGCCCTTTTCGTTCCGTGCGTATTTCGCAATTGCACTACGTTCACCCTGGCAGTGACCGGACATGAACCTGCTAAACTTCTATCTCATCATATTTGAGTTGCGAGACTCATACCTGCACAGACAAACATTCCACGATTATACATTCCCTGTTTATTTGATCCAGGTATGAATAATGATCTCGCTGTAAGAAATCACACAGGGCGTATGAAGAAGGCAAGGCTTCTTCACACATGCTTCACCATCTTTCAAATACCACGTTCTTGGGATTTTTTCATCGAAATCTCTGCATAGTCAGCTCTTGGATCTGACAAAACTTTAATTATGGATAGCTGGTGGCGACTATTGAAAGTAAAGGTGGGGAGAGTATGGTTCTGATCTTAATACCATGTGTCCCAAAAGTCGCTTGACTGAGAAATAAATATTGGTATAACACAAGTATTCTTTTAAAATACTATTTCTCGATCAAGCGACTTTTGGGACACCCGGTATATCGACCATGATTGAGATTATTTGGATGCTTGAATGTTTGAACAGATAGAAAACTGGATAATGAGGCAGAACATCTTAACATTGTAAGTACAGTCACCTGTAATTTTTGTACACCTACATCCTGAAATTATCGCTGTATACTCTTTATGTGTGTTGCTAACACTACGGAGAATTTCAAAAACAAGTCTTCAAAACAGACTTCTGTTATCTCCCTAGAGTTGCTAATTCCGAGTGATTGTACATTCCGCAAACTCCGGTGATGTCATCCTCGCATTTTAGATTCTCCGAAAAGAGGGGAAAACAGCAGTTGCCAGTCAGTTTCCATAGATGCTTTTTACATAAAGAAACACAACAAGTGGGAGAGATATTATGCGTTAGAGGATCTCTTATCCTGCCCAGGCTGGGAAATCCCTTGACTGGCAATTCCAGTGTTTACAGGACAAATAATGCTGCTGCATTTTATTACTGGTAGCAGAGACTCGGTGAACATTCACAAGATGAAGATAATATGGTGTGCAGCTCAAGTAAATGGTGGCGTATGCTCGTGCAAAACATCCTAATCCTCCCTGATAACACATGCAGCATTTGAAAAATCTAAGTTATCTAGTGTTTGATGTCATTATTTCATCATGATCATACATGGCAGTGTCATATTATTTTCTTCCAACAATGAAGTGATAAGTGATGACATAAGTATGTTGTCAATACTGTTACATTTTTAGTATTTCAAAGACTCAGTTAAGTAGAATACTGGTGTGTGCTAAACCTAATATTCTTAATATAACTTGTCGTTATATTAAGAACTTGTCGTTTGATAAAACGCCATGTGTCCCGGGTTCGAATCCAGGCCTGTGTATGGATGTTTGTGAGTGTCCATTCATCAATTTCACCACTCATCCCCATCTTTGCAAATTAGCCAAAAGTGGCACAAAGAGCGAAGTAAAATAAAGCAATTCAATCAATCAATCAATAGAAAATAAAACGTTTGTGAATCCATTTCGTAGGTAGGCCAAACGCCGAAATATTAAAGTAGAATATACATAACATGTTTAAATATAACAGCCCTGATAACACAAACGCAAATGAAACTAGCTTTGCAAGGCAAGAGAATGTTTTCTGAAGCAAAAGAAAACTACGTTGTCATAGCAAGCATTATTTTTGTTTCAAGGAAGGTACACATTTAATTAATTACGTACATTTGTTTTAATAACCATCATCTTACAAATTGCAACATTCCATTCGATAACTAAAATATATTATAGTAAAATCGAGTCCAATTAACTATTAAAAAATATGTGGATTATTATATTCATTAATTGATGGGTAGTATTGTTTTATTTAGTCACATCTTTATAAAAGCGTGTTTCTGAAATCAATGGTAGTATGATGCAAGAAATTCACATTTACGTTATTACCACATAGACGCCTTCATTGGTGGCACACTTTATGGAAACTTACACATGATAAATCAAAAGGTTCACAAAAAGTAAAAACATTTTTCCATCTACACTTTTTCTGCTTTGTCATCTTCTGTAAAATCAATTTTAGGCGTGAAAATTATGATGCGTTTTGAAAACTGCTTTCATATATTTTATGTCGGAACTTTCAGATGGAATTTCTTTATCATTGGAGGAATCAGATGTAGTTTGTTGAAGACAAACATCCAGTCCTTTCACGTGTATGGGAATAAGAATGTTATGGATTTGATTGATAAATTCTAGAATGTTCCAATTGAAAATATAAATTGGATGAAAAATAAAATGAAGTTTACTTCTCGCCTTTTGAGAGACGGAACAAACACACTCGATGAAAGGTCCTCAAAAAGCACAGAGCGATTTCTCTGTCAATAACATTTCTCTGGAGAGCAACTTAGAACTGGCGTCTTCTTTGTTTATTCTTCAGCAGAAAATTAAGCAATGCTGTCATCTTCCTGAAGCGAAAGATTTTCATATTCACTTCCCCTTTATGAAAGTAAATATATGTTCGTCTGATGCAGATTTTGGCGTCCTTTTTTGCACAGAATGTTGAGTAAGGTCTTCTTCCAATAGACACTCACTAGGATGATCAAACAGGAAAATATCAAGAAGAAGCTTTGAGCCTTATTTGCTGACAATTTCCTTTGGTCTTTCTAAAGGTTGGACGATTCGTAACTTTGATTTTACTTCATTTCCTCTTCCTTTCTGCTTGTAATGTACGATTTTCGCATATTTTCTTCGGCTGTTTCCTTTCATATATAATGTACATATATGTACATGTGTATATGTAATTTTAGATCGTTTTTCTATTTGAATTGAATTCCATTTTTATGTTCAGTTAATGATTTTGACTCTGTATATATTCTTTAGCAACTACTTGTGCTGAAAAATAAAACCTAAACGCATGAAACAAATGTAATTTTCTATATATCCAAATTTTAAATAAGCATTATAAACTAAAATTTATGCTGAGTGTTCTCCTCTATTATATTTAAACACCACTTGTTAGCTGGTCTTTTATTCCGACGTAGAGAGTGCCTTTAAAACTGTGTAGTATTTTAAATGAAATTTTCCTGTTTTAGAGATAATATTGGAATTATTTATCACGCATTGCATATAAGAACTGGCGGGTCCATGTAGAAATCTTACACCATCGATTTCGCAGGTGTTTTTTTTATATATATATATACTGGTATAAAGATTATTTGCTGCTAATTGTGAATAATAAATTTCTGGAGCGCGGAAATAAGTATTTAAGACTGTACAGCCGTTTGAAGTTGCGAGGTGGTTGCTGTGTTGAAATATCACACCGATTCCGGTCTCCATTCCTGGGGTAATTAACCTACCGCCTCCTACCGTTACCGCGGCACCGCCTCCGCTCCGGCTACCCGCCTTTCTATATAGAGTCCCTTTTGAAGGTATGTTAGAAACTGGCCGGAGCCACCTGTCCCTAATACTATTTTTCGCACCGACACATTTAGGTACCAAAGAAATAAGGCTGAAATTAAACCTCAAAAGGTAACTTATCTCTTTATCTCAAGTGCAGGCTGAATTGCGGGTCGAAGTTAATTTGAAAGTCCCAAAGAGAAGTCAGTCGTATGTCAAAAGTCTTTGTTGTACTTTTCCACAGAATACTACCCTCCCCTGTCCGTACCATCATAGAAATAAAATGTTGCAAATTATCCCATCCCACAAGTCATTCAGAAAATACAACCCTCTCCTTTTTTGGCCCGCAGTTGCGAAGAGAAATGTGCACGATGTTTACACACGCTGAGGATACCGTTCAACAATATGTTGAATGATATTCCTCATCGCGTCTCGTCGCTGTTTTTTATGCCTGTCAAACCACATAAACTCGTCCAGATACTCCTCCAAAAATTTTGCAAATTATCCCATTGCACAAGTCAATCATAAGAAGAAAAAATGTTTAGACGTGCGCCTGTGACATGAATCCAATATGGAATCCCTGAAAAGCCGTATAGACGCAACGTACCTAAGGAACTTCAATATTAAAAAAAACGTAAGTTTCGTAGCCGTAGATGTAAAACAAAATACCTTCCGCGCTATTTAGAAACACCCTTTGTTACAAGAAACTTATTTATTTGACGAAAACATTTGAAATGTTCGCGAAATCCAGGGTGTAAGATTTCGGCATCGAGCCGAACTGGCTTCTCAGATTTCGGTAAATAAACTCCTTATTGGTTATATAGTATATTAGTATTTGTTACCACATCTGAAATTATTCTGAAACTTTATTAATTCACATCATGTTACTTTTTATACAGTATTATGCTCATATTTGCACAATTAAGTAGATTATATCTTGATTTACTTTGTGAATCGAATAAAAACGTTACATTTCATTTCAGTAATAATAGCGTGTATTTGAATCCTAGAAATGCAGAAAACCAATATCATGTAACTTATAGAACATGTGCATTTGATTCTCAAAAAATACTTCGGATTTTAGTGATTCGTTGAATTTTACTGCTACATATTTTTTTTAAAAACATTACATAGTATTTTTATTTGACCGTGTAAAGTTTTTATTGCCACTTTGGCTTCTCCAAATGTTTCTAAGTCGTTTGGTTTATTCTCGTCGAAAGCAGCCAATCAGATCTTCAAATAGAAACTCTAAATCAATTTTCCTCTCGCGTGCCAGGCATTCGTAACATCGCACCACAATCCAATCAAGGTCAGAATCTCTTTTTATCGGCAGCTCTCAGTTTCTGTTCTTTAAGAGTATTGCATGCAAACAAATTACAAACGGAGGTCAAGCGTTGGCTGTCATTCATATCCTTGGATAAGTGTTCGGTTCGATACCATTTCGTCTTCATGCCGGCCATAACTCACGTGAAACCCTTCAAACGAAATATGCTCTCTTTCCCTCTTTTTCTTCTACACAGTTGTGTTCTATATATGTTTCGATAATATTTTTATATTTATTTCATATATTTTGGCTACATCACAAATCACATTCCAATTCCTGTCATCAGCACTTTCATTTTTTTTAAATTTGAAAATTACATTTGTTTGATCATGCAAGTTTTACAACTAGTCCAACTACTGTAGGACTTTCAATCACATAAAAGTGAATTCACTACAATACTGGTTTTAATCACTGATTATTGAACTTCCATTTTATTTATAATGTGCAATTTTAAATTAATTATATAATTAACGAAGTAAGAAATCTGGCTGCCACGCGGAGTATTCAGGCTCGATTACCGGAGTACATGATGGAATTTTTTCGTCATGACATAGACAGCATTGAGATTTGACCAGTCTCTTATTATGGATAACTGGTGGCGACTGCTAGAAGTGAAGGTGGAAAGAGTGTGCTGCTGATCATAGCACATATACAATGATCGAGATCAAGCATGTGTCAAGCCCTGCCTTCGTACGCTCTGTGTGCTTTCTTACAACTCACTGCACAGGAGAAAAATTTGCTTTTGAATTAATGAATCAAATAGAAACTTCCGCAAACATGAATCAAGAAAGTTCTATTATTTTGGAATTATATATTTCATGCATTCTAAGCTTCATTTCGTAGAAACTTGTTTCTTCTATTAAACGATGTTTCATACTGAGTGTGCAATAAATACATTCAATTCCACTTCTATGTAATGGAGATATTCTTGGATGCAACAATGTATGATGTATTTTAATCTAATATAAATTATCCATACATTAAAAAGAAATGCTCACCTCCGTGGCGGAGTGGTTAGCATAGCGCGCTATGATGTTGCTTGAGTTCGAATCACAGCCTGGGCATTAGTGTTTTTGTGAGTGTTCCTTTATAAATTTCATCACTCATTTTCATCTTCGCGATTAGGCAAAAGTGGCAGAAAAACAAAGTTAAATGAACAAAATCAATCACTAAGAGGAAACATATACATTTTTACCTATACTTAACTCACTAGGAACCATCTGCTAAAGATTAGCGAATTGTTGTTTTATGCTTGTTATTATTGATATTAGTTATTTTTGACATTTATATTTCAGTCACTAAATTAATTTGTGCAAGCAGAGGATGCTAACTCCACATTCTAAACTAGGGGCCCATTTCATTGCAGTTTACTGGTCGTCTTTTGTGTTTTCTGTGGCATGTGTGATAATACTTAATGTGCGTAACTAACTGAAATATTGTCTGTGAGTCAGATTATTATCTTGTAACATGAGGTAAATTTTGATAAGTAAATTTTTCAGAAGATTAAAAATATAAATTAAATTATAGTTTTATCAAGACCATCAAATCTGCATGACGTTCTGAATCTCCAAGCCCAAGTCAGAGCAAATTTTAATATTTCAATTTATCGTTACATTATATACTCGTTCTATGTATGAATTATGACATATTTTTATTTGCGTATAGTAGAGATGAGATATAGAGATTCTTTTTTGAAGTATCGTTCGTTAACTTTCAACAGTCGATTTGAGCAGAGGACAGCACTATAGCCAATCCTCGGAGAGTATATAACTATAATATTGGATCCCTTTCTCGGCGTCAGTACATGCTAAGTGGTCATATTGGAGAAAGGGTATCTAGAAATTTCTTCGCCCGTGGACAAAGCACGTCCTCTTCCTTCCTGCTTCTTTACCTCGGAGCGAGACACCGAAACGTCAGGTTGTAAGGTAATCACCTCATGTTCGAACTTAATAGGAACATTTGAGGAGAACGGCCGGGCCTTAACCCTTTTCATTGTATAGTCGTAATTGGGTTAAGCTTTCCCCCACCCCTCTTGAATTCCAGGTCCGTCACAAACTTCTTTGTAACCGCACCCTTCGGCTATTTGTGCCTCTTCTCCGATAACATTTCACTTCTTCTAACAACGCGCTACTCCATAGCCAGGGTCAACTGCAGATAAGAAACGGATGGGGAGAGGGTGGGCGGGACGTTGTCATGGTGATGCGGGAGGTTGCTGTGTTGAGTGGTCGAGCCCCTCGGGAATAAATCAAACGACGGGCCCCGAAATGGTGGCAACACACATAACATTGTTCCCTTGTAGTCAGATGCAAATTCTCCATGAACGTAAGAAAGAAAACGAGCGTGGGTCCCCTTTTCAACGCTTCTCCTCTCCCGATCGCCTCTCAAAACCATACCAACACGCTGAGTTAGCCAGATTCTAACCTTTGAATCAGATCGGTGGCTTTCCCGAATCCTTTGATCTATCATCTTAATGCCACTTTTCTAGATGGGCGTATTTCTTGTTGCATTTTGTTTTTTTCCCTTATTTTACTCTACCACGGAAACTTTGATGGCAAGGCCATGAGACGAACACTGAATCATGAAGCATGTTGCGTGTAAACAGAACTTGCAAATACAACATTTTTTTTAAACCTTAAGTTGTAAACATACGTGAAGGAATGTAGCATTAGTCACATACAGGTTGAGTTAATATTACCATCGATGTACGAATTGTATTCAATTGAATTCAATTCAATTATCCTTTATGAAGGGTAAGATTCAGCATGCGGCTGTTCTGCCACCTAACCCGAATGGATACATATACTACATACTAAATACAAATAACAAACAAACAAAAAATGAAAGACCGTATCAATAACATGAAGTTAAACTACACTTTATAAACAAATATGAATAATTTGAAAAAGGAAGGACGCGGTCAGAAATAGAGTCTAGTCCCAGTACATAACTCTACACAGCCATCCTCAATTACGAAAGATAGAATAGGAGAGGAAGGGAAAATTACACGTCGTCACTTAGTGACTTGAACTTAGCAAGATAACCACGCTTTATCAACTTCATCTCATACGTTATGTACTTAGAGCAATTCTTACATGCGCATTGAAGATTGGAAGTAGGGCCCTACATTTTTGAGACGCTGGTGTGATCGGCTCCACAAAGTTGTAACCAGATGACCATATTTATTATTGCGTGGTGAACCTTAGAGCAACTTTCATGCAGGGACATTGTCGGAAAAATGTCTACCCGCGATAACCCATCTCGGTAATCGAACTTTGTCTCCTGCGTTGCAGTCAGTTGTCTTACACACTGAACCGTAGCGGCTCTACGTACGTATGTGTATGTACATATACACACACACCTACATGCATATACATACAGTATGTGTGTGTAAAAACGGTAAAGGTATGCCGTGCAAATATCCAACTTGCCGTGAGGACATATTGGGGGAGACGGTAAAGCCTCACACATTCGCATTCTCTCTATGTATACCAGTTGTTTATATTTGTTTTGAAGTCCACTTTATGCACAAAATGGCTAATCGGGACTAAACATACAGCTTAAATCGGGATGTGAAACACTGTGCGCCTCCACTGAGTGTCGAATCCGAAACCCGATTACAAGGCGACGACGATACCATTTATAAAATATGTTATATATATATATATATATATATATATATATATATATATATACATACATATATATATATGTGTGTGTGTGTGTGTGTGTGTGTGTGTTGTATGTGTGTGCCATACAATTGGTTTATAAAGATTAAGTAGCTCAAAACTCTTGAAGCGCCCATGCATGCAAAAGCAGTGAAAGTGAAGACCAACAAGCATACGTTGCAAGAAGCTTTCCCTATTTTCCACTCTGCTCGAACGGCTTCAATTGTCAGTTCGAGCCTGGATCATGAACAACATGGAATTGTTCTCTCCCCATATACTGCATGGAGCACGCCGTAGATCCATGGGGCGACGCTGGGACGCAATTCCTTTTCGCTTTGGCGCGCGGACGCCGAAGTGTCCGGCAAGGAAGAAAATGAAGGGGAAAATGTTCACGCCGAGAATTTCCAGCTCCCGACGTCTGACGCACCTTACAGAGCTTTTCTAGGTAATTGGCAGATTAACTTAATTTTCCATAAGCGTGAGCTAACGAGAGGCACGAGAGAGAGAGAGGTCCTTTATGATCGCTGCGCTCGATGGCGGCACCCTCTAGGATCAGAAGACCAAAACACCAGCGGCCGCTTTCCAAACCTGAATCAACGACCAAGGGCATGGAGATGAGGAGAGTGGTTTTAGCCGCTTCTTGTTAGGTGTCAGGTGAGCCGCTTCCAGGATTACTTGGCCCAGAGCCCAGAGCTCTGGCGTAACCGCAGAAACGCGCTGCAGAGACAAGAGGCGAGGAATCTTCCAACACGAAGGCGTTGTTTAAGTGGTCAAGGAACAACACTAAACATGCTTGAATATGTTGTGGTCATTTTACATACATTTGCATCTTTCAAGACGCATGCATAACGGAGGAGTATAAGGAACAAGCGAAACGTGAAAGGAAAGCCCATATTAGGCAAAATCTAGAGCGACAGAGATTAGTGGACATTTAGGAAGGTCTGTTACGGTGATCCATCGGGTTTCACAAGATATTTTTTTTTCGATACCATATCAATAATCAATTACCATAAACTTTGGCTTTAAAGAACTTAGAATGAATTTATTTATTTTTACCTTGCGTATCTGCCACTTTTGGATAATTACGAAGATGAGGATGAATGGTGATAAGATGAAATGGATGAAGGGATAATCCCAAACACACATGGGCAGGACACAATACAAGTTCCATAAAGGATGGTACTGGTCATGGGTCCAGACGCCAGAGCCCCGCTATTCTGCACATTGTAGTCTGCGTGAAAGTAAGTTTGACATTTGGGTGTGTTATTAAAGAGTCACTCCGTAGATCACTTAAATAACTGAGAATTATTTTCATTATGGTGAAACGAAATCCTACGGTAGAATCCTATCTAACCCATTGTGTTTTCCCCTCATTTTATTTCATCATTTGTCCTCATTGTCGTGATTAACCAAAGACGGTAGGAAATAAATTTAAAGTAAGCAGAATAGAATTAGCATGCGTATTTTACTGAAATATGCAAATGAACGTTGTCCTTTATGATGGGGTGCTTACCGAAACGAGCTGCGAACCCAGGAATGCTAGGTTCAAATCCTGTATGGCTTATGTACTTGAATTTGTTACGTATTAACGAATAATGGACATTACAGACCCTGATTTTAAGTACACTTATGCACGGATCTATAGTTTAAAATTCCACACGAACCACTGAAATGTGCCCCGCCGGAATCACTTTATCTCTTGTTTACAAGAGAATAAGTTTTGCAAATATCCTGTGGACGTGTGTAATAGAGTGTGAATGACAAGCACTTGCGAGATTATATGTAGTATTGTTTAAGTCCACGTTGTGCACAGATATGCATATCGGGAGTGGACTTTAGAGTGGAATCCGAACCATTAACCCAAGACCCCTTGATTACAAGGCAGTGAGGTTACCGCTACGCCATCGGGGAGGGAAACATTATGGATTAAAAATGATCGTACTGTAACTTCATTCATATGAACACTTAATTTTGAATATTATCCTTGTGAACTCGTTAATACCAGTGTTTTGAAAACATATACCTTATAGATGTCTTCACAGCAAACACACAAACCTTAATTTCAAGGTCCTCAAAGCAAATATGGATAATATGTAGTGGTCGGTTTGATATAATCACGAAAAAAATTTATATAAGAATTCTAAATTGAAAAGTTACAAACATATAACAGTTTTGTAATCTCAAAGCCTCTCTGGCTAATATAAATTGAAGTTTCTCCATCATAGGTAGCGAAATTTGATTGCCGTTGGCAACATTATCAGTGTGCTCACGTCGGGCTGAAGCAACTATGTCGGGTTTCACCTGAATTCTTAGTTCTGCAACTACCGAGTAAAGAGAAAAACCTGGCAGTCATCGATTCCTGTGGATTCTCGTTAAAGGAAGTTCTCTTGCGCAATGTCCAACACCTTGTTTGACGTGCGTGTTGCATATTGTATTAGACACGACTCCTTCTAGACGGGTTCTTTCCTGGTCTCGTGCAGGCCTCCAAGTGCAAACGTGGAACAGCGTGGTGTGATGAAATTCCTTGTGAATGAAGGTGTAGAGCCTAGTGAAATTCACAGAAAACTTCAAGAAGGGCAGGAAGAAGGGACTCTTAGTCGCAGTAAAGTATTCAAATGGAGCAGTCGGTTTAAAGACGGTCGTACATCAGTGCAAGACGTTCCCTGCCGAAGCGACTAGGTGCCCACTGCGATAGTTGCGAACATCAGGGAGTGGAATGCCTGATTTTTAAAAATTGACGGATAATATGCTTCCAGCTTGTGGAAAATCACGTCTTCCTGTGGGAAGTTTGAACATAATCACAAAATCTGGCTGGACTGACCACTAAAGGCGTTCTGATTCTGCAAGACAATGCACGCTAGTATACTGCCCACCATACGATTTGCACACTACAGGAACTCGGCTGGGAGTTACTGCCACACTCCCTTAGAGTCGTTATCTGGTTTCGAGCGATTTTCACTTGTTTCGACCCTTAAAGGAGTTCCAGAATTTCAGCAGTACGAGGAGGTGAAGCAGGCTCTCCGAATATGCTCCGGGGTACTGGAAAATCTTTCTACGCTGCTCTATTGCACTAGTGAAACTTTGGGATATGTGCATAAGCGTAGAAATGGGGGGAGGGGGCATCGAAAGGGTATTTTCTATACGTCCCAACGTGTTCCGTAATTCTGAAAAATCGAAAGTTCTAATTTCACTTAAACGCTCCTCGTAATAAATATTTTGCAGTATGCACATCTTTATTACATTCCTACACAAGGTTCGCAGTGAAATTATTAATTCCTCATGAAATTAGATTGTAGTTAGATAACTCTCACTTGACATTTTGATTTATTGTTAGACGTAAAGGAAATGGATTCGCGTAATCTGCATTTTACGTGTAATATCTGATGAACAGCCTTCAGCTGTGTTCTACAGATTGATCAACATAAGAAAATTTCATCACTTGTTTTTTATTTAATTGATGTGAACAGGTGAATTTAATAGAGACGCCGTTCTGGTTTTTCAAGGGTAACAACCAACAAATCATCTTCCTTTCCGAGCAAACTCCTCGTAAGTAGTGAGCAAAGTGAGGCTTAGGTATGTGGATGGATGTCGCCACGCAGTTCAAAGTTAAGCTACTCAAGACAGTGGTACTATGCTATTACTTTTGTATCAAGCTTGAATATTATGCCAATGAGTGCTTCTGTTCATTCCATAGTTGATATGAACTTGAAAATATACATTATTGTCAGCAGACTTTTTAATTCTGTCGCATATAATTTGTGATCTCGGGTTTGTTTCCCCGAGTACCATACTTTACAGTCAACTGTACTATGTCCAGTATATATTAGCCGACTTGTTTCACATAGTGAGATATTAATATTTTCTCTTTTGTTTTCAGAAATGAAACTGAAACAGCGTTCTTGTTAGGATAATTTTGCCAATGAGTTTATTATTCCTATTTCATAATGATGTCCAGAATGTACACGTAGAAAATTTACGTAATCCATTATTTAATATTCTGAGGCAGTCGTTATTCATGGCATGAACAGTAATGAATACTGTATATGGCAAATCAGGTTCACTCCACGGGAAATTTGATTTGATTTGATTTGATTTATTTTACTTTGCCTGTTGTGCCACTTTTGGCTAATTTGCGAAGATGGGGATGAGTAATGATATGATGAAATGGATGAATAGACATCACAAACGTCCATGCCCAAGCCAGGATTCGAACCCGGGACCCATTTCGAACTTCACGGGAAAGACCAGTGGCGTATTTACTAATTTAATTACAGTTCGAATCCGATAGCTCCCTTTAAATATTCCACTACCCGTGTCACTCTTATTTCATCTCTTCTCATCATACCCTCTTTCCACATGACTTTCTTCATGTTACTTTCATCCATCCTTGTTTTTTAATTTGTTTGTTATTATCTTATTTCCTTCTTAAGGAATGCACCATTTCACGACCGTCATTCAGTAAATGTAATTTTTTGGCACCTATGGCATTTTCTTGCACTGTGTAGACATGATCTATATTCACGAAAAGAATTACTAATGAGACGGTGATACATTATTATCTTGTCATTATCATTCGTGAATTTAAGTGCGAGTTTCAACTTTAATATTATTATTCGTGGTACTGATGTTGCAAGATCAGGATTTTCCATGTCAAACTGGAAAGGACAAAGAGTAAAATAATCTTTTTCGAGTTGAAATGCAGAGTGATACACCGGCGGTAAGTGCTATTCTAAAAAAATCTCTGAAAAGCGTTATATGTATATAGCCTACATATATATATTCCCACCTTGCCATCTATCAAACGTTCCATTCTTCTTATCAAAGCTTGGTAAAAGGGAATCCTATAATTTCCACCACACATATACTCCCTTGGTGAAGCGGTGAGTATGTAGGAGACATTGGGACAACATTATTGTGAACTCATGCTCAATCCAGAAGAGGCAATTGAAAATTTCAGTATTTTGTTCTGATTGTTATTACAAAGTTCCGTCAAACGTAACAGAATTAATCTTCGTACTTGAGACGAACGTGTATTGTAATACCGATAACTTTAATAATGACGTTATTAACGATCGTGATTATTATTGACGCCAATAATATCGATATTGATATATCGAGGACTATATTTTTACGATAACGACGCCTCGGTACTTTAAAAATATCGACACGATAGCTTATCACCTTATCACTGGTTCTCGGATTTTAGGTTCTTAACTTATTTATTCCTTTGCAGGTAAATCAGAAATAGCAAGTTATGTCAGCGTTTCATTGAAAAATGCAAGAACTGGTGAAGTTTTATAGTGCCTAAAATAAGAAATTTTGCTTTTTAGAACCTATTTTAGGCTTATGCGCTTAAATCAAACTTTTATTAGGTCTTTATATATTTTTAAAGGCTTTACAGGATTTTTGTATCAGAGGTATTTCCTCGGTTTGGTGACGAAAAATGCAATCACCAACGTGTTTGAAACAAACTATCTGTCGATTTCCATCCATCCAAGTTCATGATGTTCTTTCAAAGCTCTAAACAAAGCAAAATATAGATTAGATTTATTTATTAGATTTATTCTTTCTTTCATTCATGTCCGAGCCATAAGCTGTACGCACTACATAACATTTGGATTTTTCTACAATACATACACACACACACACACACACACACAAACACACACACACACACTCATATATATATATATACACTTTGCATTCATTTAGTTTATCTTATATGCTGTATCTTAGTTTGTCCCTTATGTACATTCTTTCCCCTCCCCTAACAGCTCATTCACTCCAGTCTTTCTTCCTTCTTCCTCGCCTCACTTCCCTTTTCCTTCACTTTCACAAAAAACACTCCCACTTTCTCTAACTTTTCCACACTAGCTGCACTCTGTTCCACAAGTAATTTGAGTGCTTCTTCTTTTCCCACACCCTCCAGCCATTTATCCTGCAGGGCGAGCGTTCCCTGGCATGCAAACAGATGATCCGTCCCGTCATTCCCCTTACATATTATACATTCATATGTACCTCTCTCGCTTTTCAGCGCACTGTGTCTCCACCCCCAGTCTCAGCCATATTAATCCCTCTCTTGCTTCGCCACTGTTACCTGCACAGTTCAAAGTGCCAAATTCTGATCCGTGTGGTCTTCCTTATCTTCGTGTCAGTTCTGTGCTTTGTGGCATTCACACCTTGCGAAGTAATGTTTCAGTATTTAAAAATATGTTTCTGTTGAAAATCATTTTCAGCATTCACAGACAAAAGGCGGAGTTTGACTGTGGATAACATGAAAAAGATAGATATGCATTCAGGGTTTACATCTAGGACTATGTTAAAATTCAAGTACAATCAGGTTTTCAAGCCGAACTTTCCAAGAATTCAAGGGTACAACTAGATATTTTCTCTATTTCAACCTTACGTATTGCCTCTCACCACACACACACACACACACACATACACACACACACATAAATATATTAACTATATAAAGGGTCTGTGTGGTTCCAATGTATCCCAAAATTCCAATTCAATTAAATTAAACTGTAAATATATTTAAAATACTTAATTTAAGGTGCGAAGTTTAAATTTCACATACTCAGACTCGAAACACATGTACAAAGACAACTCATAAATGTTACGAAACATTGTTCATTGTATAAGAATTTCAAACTGAAATTTAGCGAATCAACTTCAAGATGTCTTGGAATGTTTTTTGTCTGTCTGATAGATTGTTCTGCAAGATACACTAGCAAAGTAAACGGATTGAGAGAATTCTGCTTTATTTTCCACGTAGTTTTCTTTTCCTTCGTCGATAAAAATAAATACTAAACTGTGAAAGCGAGCCTCAGGGCATTTATAAATGTGTATAAATTCAATGGGATTTGTATTAATAAAATTTGCAATTTTTCACGTCTACTCAGAAACATTTACGCATAATTCGTGGAGACAATAATTAATGCAGAATTTCCGGTAACCAGCTTGATATTGTGCAGCAACTTATACATACGTAATTCATTTTTCATATAAACTAGTAACTTTTGCTAACAAGACAAGAAAAGCAAAATTACATAATTTCTGGATAATATTGAAAATGATGTATACATATGAAAATTTGATTATAAAATTTACATTTGGTTGTTAGATTTTACTGTTCCTTGGAAATTTTGTTTTTACTGATTGTACCTAATCAGTATATTTGTTCTGGAATTATAAACCAGTTTAAGTTTTTTATAACCCAAGTCAGTATTAATTCAGCCTAATTTAAGATTTTTAGAACCTATTTTGGGATTTTTAGAACCTATTTTGGAATTTTTAGAATGTATTTTAGGATATTTTGAGCCTATTTTAGGAGCCTAAAAGCACACTTTTCAGAACCTAAAATCCGAGGTCTAGTTATCAAGTAGCTGGTTTGCTATAAAATCCACAAACGCCTGGTGCATACGCAACTCAAATTGAAAGACTGTACTGTGGGTTGCATATGGCAGTGTTTTGATGGAAAAAAAAACAAGAGAGGTTACCAATATAAGTATTTCTTGTAGATTAGGCACACACAGGAGATGTACTGCGTATAAATTTTCAGCGAAAAATGCAGGGTCGACCAGGACTCAACCCAGGGTTTCTGGCATACCGTGCTATTGCTCTAACAACTGAGCTACAGGCGCGGGCCTAGCCTCGCCTGATTTATCGCTATCGCTGTTTTACCTGCGTGGAATCGTCTCTGTCAGTGCTACCGCAACGGGATCTGTTGCCTTTGAAATACAGTAGACTTCGACGTTGCCTAGTTCCTCCCAGCGTAGAGATGTTAATTATTGTAGATTGTTAGAGCAATGGCACGGTATGCCAGAGACCCGGGTTCGAGTCCTTTTCGAACCTGCATTTTTCGCTGAAAATTTCTACGTAATATATTTCTTTTATACACATTCCTAGGCATTTGTGAAGCAAGGCCGCGCATAACGATAGTGAAGGGGAGAATACGAGTGCACGGAGCAAAGCAGTGCGAGCTACTGCAAATTGCTGGAAGCTGCAGTCGCTTTGCCTGCTTTCCATCTCACGCGTTCATTTGTCGAGCCCTCTTGAGTCACTATTTGCGCAAAGGACTTGTTTTCGTTCGTTTGCTCCAGAGATTCTCGGAACAGAGTATAATTCCTAGTGAAATATAGGTGATGAATAGATGCGGATTTATATTCACTAAAATCCCGTAAAATAAGCAGACAAATAGTCACAGAAAATGATGAAAATATGCATTTAAAATTGCTTATAAAATATTTAAAAAATAAGCAGTAAAAATGAACTTGTTATTTCAAATTTCTTTGTCGGTTGTAAATTTAAAGATTTGAAATGATTATATTCTCTCGCATTTTTTTCAATTTCGACATATTTGGTATTCATCGTCGCAATGAAACAAAACAGAAAGAGAAGTTACGAATGTAATCATTACGCTGTTTCTCTTGTCAGATACTTTAATTTGAGATTGCAGAAAAGTGTGATAAAGAATCATTGGAAAATTGAACATTTCTAGCTACTGCTGTGTTCGTTTCCATAGAATGTAATATTGATGAACTTTCATATATATTTTTCAGCCATGTTTCAGTTAAAGAAGCCTAACAATGAGTTTCAATCATTTCACTTGCATGACCTTGAAAATGATATTACATATATAGTTGTCAGCTGTGATTACCAATACGATTGAGTGTCTTGGATGAAGTAGTTGCACCACTAACTGGTTTATTACTTAATGTTGGTAAGCAGACACATTTCCAGTTCTCTCCTCTCCTCTCATTCTCTATCTTACGGCTGTTGGGATAAAGAAGAATCTATCCGCAGAGAGCAGAGATTTATCTTCTGGAGAAATCCTGACAACAAAATCTCTAAATAATCCTGAGCGAATCAATTTCGAAAGCCGAGTGATAAAAGAGCGAATCTGCCGAGTTTGATCTGTCGGGTGTATACTTGAGCCATAACTTGAAGGGAGAAAAAATATATAAGTCTAGATCAAATGTATATATTGGATAAAGGGTGTGAAATACAAATCTGAAAGTTCTTTCGAACATCAAATGCATTTTGTCAGGGTCTCTTTGGAACGATGAAAGAAGTCGAACAGATTTCTATTTCCGTTATCAGTGTACAGCCGTAACGTAAACAACTGATGGTATTTTTAATATGTAAAAACTGATAGGATGTTTCATTGTGTTGAGACTTACAATACAGATATACATACTTAAACTTCAGATTGTGTTCTGTCACTGTTAAATTACAAATGAACGCAATCTATGCGAAGAAAGTTTTTTAGAAGGAAAGAGACGGGCCACAGAATGAAATCTCTATTGAAACTAAGAACGTACTGGTAAAAGTGTGTGTTTGTATGTTTACACCTGTAGCAATAAGGAATACACCGTTAGTCCTCTTTACTCGAGATCACCTGATTTCCTGTAATATGAAACTTATACAGATCATTAAATGTTAAATTTGGTGTAAATCCAGTTTATGCTGAGATAGGCTGAGCGAGAGGGGATCTACAGTTTAACGTTGAATCCGAACCATTGTGCAATGTGCAATGTGGCTCCACAGGGGATGGAACCAGAGACCCTTGATTACAAGGCGACAGCGTTAACACTATACCATCGAGAAGGCCTACAAATCACAGGGAGATGCTAATATTTATTAGTTAGTTAATCTGTCAGTTTTTTAAATATAGAAAACCGTCCTTCAACGTAACGAGGTTAGAAGCCATATGCACTAGGTTTAAACCCTGGTTAAATCATGGATGTTACATTGTGTGTGTCCCTAGTTAATCATTTATTCTCACCGTCGCGTTTAATTCAAGAAGTAGAAAAGCGACGTGAAATAACCAAAGTAGGAAAAATAAACTAAAATTCAGGATGGTAGAGACCACCTTATAATTAATATAATTCATGATTTTGAATTGAAGCATTCCACCGAATAACGCTGTATGGCACATTTTGGAATATTCTGATTTACCAGTTAAATCATGCTGTACCGAACATGACGGACATATACTGAAAGACTGGTTTCTCTATTGCTGGCAAACTGGTCTCTGAGTGTAACAACGCTGTATCTGCAAGCAAGATGCCGGACCGCAGAGAAGTAACGTTATCTGCTAGCGACGTGCATCGTATCAATAGAAGCAGAAAACGCAAAATAAACGTTCCTGAATGGAAGAAGTTTAAAAGGAAGAAGTTAATGGATCCAGGGGACGCATACACGAGTAGATAGGCAAGGATGTGATGGCAAAGACGCTGCCAACGAAGGTAAGTGGAACGACTCTGTATGGCCAAATGGAACTATAAAACGGTTGCAGTAAACAGTAAGGTACATGAAACCTGTGCCTCTTGGCAGCACAGCCTGTACAGTATCTGGATTGTTGTCATGTATTATAAAATACTGGGTAATATGAATGTCTTATATGTAGTATGATGCCGGTTTGTAGTATGCAAAGACAAAAATAATGTTATGTCACATCAGCATGTAGCCATTCTTTACAGATAAAATACACCATCCTAGATTATACCTTGTACATGAAGATGTACACACTGTTCCAGAGAACCTACCTGTCTTGCACCGTGGCTCGCTGCCACACAAGAAGAAGAAGAAGACCTGATGGTTATAATATGCTGCAGTACATGGACGAGGAATACAGACAGTTTTACATCGACCTGCCATGTGCAGATGAGTGAAGTGTGTGTTTTGGTGTAACCGATCCATTTATTTTTTTTATTTTGGTTAAAGCACTTGCATCAGAGTAACTTGCCATGTGACGATATGTTCAGTGCAAGTTTTGTTGCAACACATCCAGTTTTGTTTCCAATACAATTAGATTTCGGTACTGTTATCGTACCTGCTGGTGTTCATTTTCCCCATAGTACTTCTGCACATACAGCGTTATTCCACTGGAGATATTTTTAGTGGCCTGTCACAGGCTACAAACTGGCCGGCCACTCATAAGGTCGGATATTACTCAACCATTGATACTGTGCTTGCATAATGTTTTATTTTTTCCCTTGTAGTCCTTTAACATACTACAGATTTTTCTCAGTTTTTCTCGCATTCACTGAAAAGTGCCATACAGCGTTATTCGTTGGAATGCTTCAATTAACAAGTGTTTCTGATCGTATGTTTGGCAGTGGCCGCAAGTAAGTTGAATATTTCATACAGAATTCACTCAAATATTCAGGCACAGGACGCTTTTACAAAAATTTTCTAACCAACCATGTATTTACACAGTTACCATTACTGCAGGTGGCTTTTAATCGCATTAAAATCTTACTTTCCTTTTTATAAGTCAGGAAACAGCAAAGAATGCGCAATTTTGAACTTTCTTGATTATAGTATCTCGAGAGTGATATATTTTGCAGGATATTCAAAAAATATAACTAGTCCACTCAAGGGAACGGTTTGGAAGCTACTTTTTCCGAGTACCAAATTATTACATTAAGCTCCTGCTGAAATTTAGAGCTATCTTACCAGTGGCATTTTCGAAAAGAAACATTTTGAAGAAATCCCTCATGTTATATAATAATATATATTAGATGTATTAGGAATCCTTCTCTAGGATTCAGGAGAATCTCAGAGGGTTACTAGATATTTATCATATTTCTTAGCGCTCTAGTCCTATTTTCTATTATAAATATCAACTAAATAGTGAATGTAATCGATATGTCTCAATGCTCCATTGAACAATTGTCATCAGACGCTTCTTTTTAATTTAGATTGTCAACTTGGTTCTCTCAAAGAAATGGAGTGTAGTTTTTTTTTAAAAAAAAAAGAACTTCTGGCACTGCCTAAAAGTCAAGCAGTTTCTTGAACTTCAATTTTTTTGTGTATATATTATCTTTAACTGAGAGGTGTATCGCGACGTAGATTTGAAATTTTCCTTTATTTTCTTGATTAATGTCGAGGTTCTGGTATAGAATCAGTTCCCATATCCAACACTAAGAAAAGTGTGGAAAAGAACGAGAGAGGAATTGTGATTTAGAAATGAGTGTGTATTCATTCTTTGCAACCTTTTGACACGTTTACGAGAAAAACGTGGTGATACATTTGTTTCTTTCATAATGTAGTGAACTGAGGGGAACTACCAAGTTAAGCTACAGGATATAAACATTTGGTGTGTACTGCTCACCTCCTCCTCTCTCATTTCACACACTCAGAATTTTTGAATCTTGAAATCTGCAGTGTGATAATTATAAAATAGGACAGTTGAAACACTACCAATTTCAATGAAGAAATTTAAGCATGTCCTACTTGTTTTACTTAAAAAAAATCGGTTTCGCGAAGTCTTGACCAAGGAATACAAATATGAGGTCCGTTTGTGCAGAGACGTATTACAGTAAAAACGTTTCAGTGTATAAATTTTTTTTACACATATTTGTGAATGGTGAGGTATTTATTTTGTGCAGACTCTTTATGTTGTGAAACGTAATTGATTATCCAGAAGAAGTTAAAGTATAACCTCTGATTAACATCAGATATAAGCATACTTATTTTTTATCCATGCAAGTTAATACAAATAAATTGTTGTAACTTTACATCTGACAGAGTACTTATAAACTTGAATAAAATAATCTGGTACTAACTGACCTCAATACATCCTCACATGTTTCACTGTTGAAGACTACTTAGTATGCACATACAAAGAAATCAAAGTATTTGCACAATTTTACGTATTTCTATGCAAATCAATCTGTTTCAATCTTCAGTGTTTGTTTTCTTCTCAATATTTCTGAAGAATGTAACGAAATTAGAACCATTCTAATTTTGTAAGAAACTAACTATAATTATTTTTCTTACATGAAAATTTTGTCAGCATTTTACCCTAAATTTTAGTTAATAAAAAAACTATTAACCATATCATATGCGGAAATATATCATGGGCTAAATTTGTAATTTATTACAAGTAACGTTTTAACGTTTCTAAAGTATATTTAAGAAAATATTTTTGAGAATCTATTTCACCTGTGTTACATTCTCAATTCTTCTTGTAGTGTCCATATGTATGTTGTATTTTGTATGTCATAGGCTATATGTTACATGGACCCGGTGGAAACACACAGTGGTTCGAAACCTACTTGAAACTGTAGGTTCAGTCCCGATTAGTCTTACTGTGCATAAAGTGGACTTAAAACATCAACTCAATCAATCAATCAATATATGTTACATGACAAACTTGATTTTTTATACATACACAACATATTTGCATTTCGACATTAGTATCTTCTTCTGAACGTGACATCCTTCGTCATGCAGTGACTAAGGTAACGTACTGAGAATATTTATTTATTTATTTATTTATTTAAAGACATGACACTACAGGCAAATGCCCACTTACAGTGTCTTGTATTATAACACTGTTTGGTACACAAAATATGGAATCAGCAGAATTCATAAGGTACAATACCATGCTAATATGTATTACAGTAATATAAAAATTAATATAAGATACACATGATAACCAAGAAAATAACCAAGGAAAAACATATGAGCTTCACCTTACATATAAACGATGATATATATAGATGTAATGATAGTAATTAGTAATTAGTAAATAACACAAAAATAAAAAAATAGGATGGACTCTTTCGCCTGTGCATAAAGAGACTGAACTACTAAACAAAGTTAAGTCTGGTGTTGGAAGTAAGTTTCAGTTTCCATTTTGAACCTTCGAAAACTTTGGAAGATGTCTATCTTACCATATGTCTTTGCAATTTCGTTATATAACCTACACATTCTCCGAGTGGGTGCCGCATTGGCTGACTTTATTTGAGCTCTCGGTACTTGAAACAGCTCTTTCCGTGGTCTTACCTTATTATATGGTACATAAAAAAGGATTTCTGATAGCAGCTGAGAGGAGTCTAATGAGTTGTTTAAAAGTTTATGTAAGAATAGTAACTGATGTATGTTTCTTCTATCGTCTAGGGATTGTACATTGAAGTATTCTTTAGGGTATGATAAGGAGTATATTTGGGGTAAACGCAGTCTTTCTTCAGTCTTAGGAATCGAAGGAACTTGTTTTGTACATTCTCTATTCTGCTGGTTTCATTTAGGTTTTGTGGGGACCAGACGATAGACGCGTATTCCAATTTCGACCTTACGTAGGTATTGTATAGCATTTGGAATGTTTCTGACTTCTTAAAGTCATTTCTCATTCTCATTATAAACCCAAGGTTTCGGTACCCTTCTGCTACAGTGCGGTCGATGTGTTTTCGGAAACTGTTATTTTCTTCAAACTGAACACCAAGATCTTTATAACTTGAAACTCTGTCTAACGTGTGGCCACTAATTGTGTAAGTGTGCGTTATAGGGTTGTTTCTTTCGAGTGAAAGTCATAATTTTGCATTTGTTAAAATTGAGTTTTAGTTTGTTTTATGTTGTATTTCTTACGTGTTGGGTCGCTTTTTTACCACGTTTTGCTAATCACAAAGTTGAAAGAACTCTCACAAAGAAATGACCAGGCCGAGACTTAAATACAGAACTTTCATCGGCATCGTGATTCGACGTCTCAACTCGCTATAAATGGCATTCTATTGTCTAAAATATTTAATAATCGATTCTCGTCATGGCGAAAATCAGAAGGGACGTGAAAAATAAAACGGAAAGGCCAGATACAAAGAAAGCATGCCCTTCTGAACAGCAACCCACTCACCGAGACAGACCGGCGCGTAAGAGGGCTTTTCCACCGAGAGTAAATGCTTATCGATTGGAACAAAATCTTCGGAAATAGTGTTAAGTAAGGATTCACGTTTACTTGTGCATGGCTCTCTGTGTCCATAAATAAAATCTAGACTTATTACAGCCACTACCGCATTCTCCTGCTTTAAAGCCTGGAAAATTGACTTGTTCAACCGTCTTAATGAACTTTTACGAGGTCATAAATTATGCTGCCTCACAAAGCTGGGTAGTTGTAGAACATGTTGTTCGGTACACCATAAAAGAAAGAAATAGCTCTGACTGCAATGAGCCTCCGAAACAGTTTGAACAGGAAATCTTACCCAGAAACCTTCGTGAAATATAGCAGACAGAAGTCAGAGAAACGTGCCATGTAAAAGATCTTGAAACAACAATCCATTGAATTGGAAATATCAATGAAGAAGAAACAATTCAATCAAGTTCTTGCGGTGTACAATTTCGGTTATCATCTCTTTTAATGGAAGTAGCCACGTAGATATCGTGTATTTATATGTTTTATTTTAGGGTCTCCCTGATGGCGTTGCCTTTTAATCAAGGGGTCTGGGGTTCGGTACCCACCGGAAGCTAATGTTGTTCGGATCCTATTTTAAACCGTAGGTCCAGTCTTGGTTAGCCTATGTGTACGAAAGTAGATGTCAAACAAACTTCAAACTACATTTAATTGATCGTGACAAAGAAAATGAATGCTGAAACAGTCAAGAAATATGCAAACCAATATCCGGTATTTAAACCCAAAGTGACTAGCTTCCCCAAACTTAGCCCTAAACAATGGATTGCAGATCCAACCACATGTACGCTGTAATTTACATAAATTTTATTTGGCCTTTGTATTTGGACTATTAGTATTATTGTGTGTTCTCGACTGCTCAGTGTCTTGCCGTTTTCGTGGTTGTTGAAATAATTGAGGACGAATAACCGGACATGATATATTCATGTAAATGTTAGAATGCAAGTTGCAAAAGTAGATCTGAGTACACCAGGGGTGCCCATCCCCCCCAAGGCCTATGACGCACTCTCCCCCAAAACGGGTAGAACAACCCACCCCCCCCTTTATGCCGAAACATTTGCTCAAATTATTTTCTTCAGACAAAATTTCCGGAACAGTGTAACACAGACATATTTAAGCAATATGTGTTTACTTTAGGTATTGTTTACAATGTAGATAATTACATGTATATTGAATATTATCGATTGAAATAAGATTTTACACAAATGATAATTTCTGACGTTGTTGCAGCAAGCTTATTGATAATTTTCTCAATTAGCTCCACTTTTAAAATATCGGACTCAGAGGATGGAATTAAGGTAGACATTAACCACTCATTAGCCATATATGAACGTAGTCGGATTTTAATGGCTCTAATTACACTCATTGTGCGTTCTGCAGAGCAATTTGTCAACTTATTTTATATAATACCTGTAAATTTGAAAAGGTCGAAAACTTGACAACAACACTGTATGGTTTAAGAAATCCATTCTTAACCCATTTCTGTAGATCCGTAACTTATTCAGAACCTGAACTTTCCAACTTTCTCAATCCCATCTTCCCCATCGCTGTTAACCACAAGTTATAAAAGCGGCGTTAAAAAACTCAATATTAATAATGTGTTCCAATGCAAGGCTTCATAAACACTTTAGAATCAAACCATGTGAACAGGAAGGATAGCATAAAAAAAACTTTTAAAATAATTACCTGTCATGTTTCTCGTGGCTCATCTCATTAGGCTGATTTTGTTAACCTGGTCCCGAACCGGATTCTGAAGAACTTTCATCATTGGTGTATTTTTGCCAAGGCCCATTTCCAAATTTAACTTCCACAGTTTTGTACTTTATGGGAAGATTATTTTTAGTTTTATATACATGTTTAAGTTCACAGTGTTTTTTCCACTTATCCTGGCGATGAATGGTATTACACGTATACTCCACACACATGTATTTAAGCGGTCTTGTAAGACTCTTTGCAATGAATGTTCCCCTTTCAATTTACATAGTCAATAAAAGTAAGCTTAGGCAAAGAGACCTGACAGTAGCACAGTAGCAGTCGTAGTACAGGAACACAACAAGCAAACAGTAGCGGCGACTGGGTTCCAAAAGTAGGGGAGCAAAGTGCCCAAACTGGGGGGAGGACAGTTTACCTTCCCTTAGTGCATTAGGTTTAGCATAGTGCAGGGGCAAAAGTGGCAAAAAGTGTGTGTGGGGGGGGGGGCAATTCGCCCACGCCCTCTCCCCTCAATCTCCGCCACTGCAAGCGAAACAAATCGTGCCTGAAATCATCCAACACTAAGACTGAAGTCTGCAGTGTCCGAAAAACACCAGACATTGTTTACTACTGGCCGAGATGTCAACAATCGAAAGGTGCATAACATTCGAAACCTTTCATTGCAACAAGCACAGTTCATTCATGTTTCCTAACATAAACGTACAAAACTTCTTCGGCTCACTGCCATTGTTAATGTGCTGAACCTTATTTTTAACGTCTGCTTGAATATGCGAACAGCGCACCCCCTCCCCCAGGGTGCGAAATCATTTAAGACTGGTGGGGGGAGAAAGATCTTAATATACAAACCCCCTCCCCACAAACATACATATAAATTATACGATATACATATTTATAATGTTATTAAAAGTAAAAATAAAATATTAAATTAAAAATATATTATTATTATTAATTGCACAAAAATCAAATATTATAAACTAGCAAACTACGTCCTTTACTAACTGGTTTAAGATGTTAATAAATTATGAAATAGTTGGAGTGGTTTTATTATGTGTAAGTTTTTATTAACTTTTTGCTTTATGTTAATTAGATTTCATAGTTATTATTGTTTTGCATTCTTGATTTACCTTTATTGTGCGTAATGATGTAGATTTGTTAATGATCTCTTGAGAGAGAAAAAGCATTCAACACTCACAACTACACTAATTGCGTATGTATTCGATATTATTCTTAGTACAGTATATTTGAAATTAAAAGTAATTGTTTATCTTTTGTTTGTTGTATCAAACTCCCCCTAATTTTTTTGGTGGGGGGATTTTTGAGGCCAAGATTGTTGTTGGAGGGAAATCCCCCCGTCCCCCCAGGATTTAGCACCCTGTCCCCCCTCTTCCGAACTAATTCTAAAGACATAAGCGGTGATGCTTCATTTCAACCCCATCGCCGCGATTAGCCACAGGTAGGTAGAGAAACTGTACATAATAACAATAACTAAAAATCAATAACAAGTCAGTCGAATGAAACGATCCCCCAATTTTTGTGTGAAAATATGTAGAAGCGGCAGCTAAACTATAAACTTTTGTCCCCCTCAAAAATTCACATGACGCAGGCGTGTCATGAATCCCCCCTGTGGGCACTCCTAGAGTACACACGTGTTGGCCTTCGAGCACTCCGGTGGCCCTGACTTAAAACATTCTTTATTTAATCTGAATTCTAAATTTATGTTATGCACCGATAGGCTAGTTGAGACTGGACCTGCAGTTTAAAGTGGAATTCTAACCATTGTGTACCTCCAGCGGGTACCGAATCCGAGACTCTTTGATTATAAGGCGACTTCTGCAGTAGTTCAGTCTTGAGTGACTAAGATAAACATGTGTGTGCTAGTGCTGAGAGCATGATTATGATGCATTTAAGTACTCAGGGTCACATATTTTGTGGAATATTATTTCATAACCATTCTCTGCCAACCCATGTGCAGTTACAGACACTTCTAGGTCATAACGACCCATTCACTGCCGCTGATGGCATCCTGAGAACTCCCAATCGTATATTGAGCTCTCTTTGTAGTCAGAAAATACAGGGGTGTATCTAGGTGGAACGTAGTTGGACCATGTTTATTGATAGCGCTGTGGATGCAAGTGCCTACCAAGATTTCGTCACCTAGTTTGTATCTACTGAAAGAGTGGTTCCGGCATGAGTGTGTAACTTGTCACGTTGCCATGTGGTGTTATCTGAAGTGCCGAGTGTATACAAGTAGCCCTCACAACAAAGGAATCAAAGATGATCATCACCGCTGCAATCCAGAATATAACTGATGATGTTTCGAAACTTTGCCATATATATGGTGAGACTTAACCAAATGTTAAAGAACAGTAATGAGGCTACTTTCAGCACTTACTGCAAGTTATTAAATAGGTATAATCAAATTGGTTTGCCTCCAGGAAAACTTCAAGAATTATTTCATGTTTAATCAAATTTTTCAACATTAATATCCCCAGTATGCTTTTAGGTTGTACAGCAACAATCACAAGAAAATTTTGAATTTCACTTTTATGTTTTGAAGTATCTGCAAAAGCTTGTTTTTTATGATCCAGGATTCTATGCCATTGTGCGTGTTTAATGAGAAAGTTTCATCTCCAAGATCGGTCTCAAAGGGTAGATTTACGCGGTTCGAAACGAAGGTACTTAGGGACTCGGGAACGTTGTGCAGGGAAACCAAATACATCGCACTACATCTGGAAGGCTGGTGAAATCAAGAATTACAAAATGCATGCGAAAAGTGGAAAGGGTTCGGTGGCACAGGTTCAACCGCTACTCTAGCACAATAACCAATACGTCAAGCAGACGCTTCTCCCCGAGTCGGACACGAAGTTTATTGGAACGAATGTATAAAAGCCACCTGGTGAAGCCCAAAGTGGAACGGCCCAGCTGTCGCTTCCGGGAATATAGGGTCAATAACAGACTGAATTGCTGTACAATTGGACCCTTCTCCTCCCACTGTGTCATTTGAAACTCCTTTCCTTACTGTGGTTCTTGGTAGAACTTGTAGTGCATTCGGAAGATCTGACAGAAGAAGGGAATTTCCGAGAGCAGAAATTCCAGTTCACTTTCACCGGAAGATTTATTTTATTGAAGGGAAAGTGCAGGAAGTACTTTCTTATCATGGATCTTCCGACATTTTTTTCAGTGCATCAAAATTTTTCGGATTACTACTGAATTTCATGCTTGTTCAATCTCATCTGTACAGGTTCGAAATGAATTTGAAATTGTTCTTGAGTACGCACGATGATAAATTTTTAACATTGAAATTAAATTAGTATTTTTCAAATAATAATTTGGAAGAATTGTCTTTAACATCTTAATAAACTAATGTCCAAAATAGTTTACATTTCGCTAAATAAGGTTGCATTTAATTAGAAAACTGGTGTAAATATTTCGTATAAGCAGCAGAATACATTTGATGTATTCAGTAGCTACACCAAAAAGAGAGACTTTCCATTGCATGGATGTACTTTGTAATGAACTGCATAATAAATCTGAACGCTGAAGTAGGATTTGTGCATCCAATACAAAAGGAAGCTATTATTTTTTCGTGCACGCATTTATGCGTGCGTTTGTTGAAATATCCGTTAAAAAGCAATGTATTAATTAAGATGGTTTTATTTTATTTTATTATTTCAGAGACAGATACGTGCATCATTGATTTTTCCAACCTGAATGGGAACATATTTTCTAATACTTTACCATGTAACGTTGCTACTGGTGAATCAAATTTACAATGGTGAACGTTCTGAATATCTATGGCTTTTATGTATTACTACGTATAAAAAGTAATGTGCTTTACATACTTACTTACTCCATTTACTAAAATTCCATTTCAATAAAGAAGTTATATCAACGTTCTGTTGATAATAATGATGTATTCTTCTATCATTTTCTATGTTTCAGTTAATGTTGTTTTTTTCATAAAAAATATATATAGTCAATTCATAATGGTACTATGGTTGCATATAAGTAAATTAAATTAATTATGGTGAACTGGGATTAAATAAACATCTGATTTTACGAGTTTACCTCCCTCCCTCTTTTAGAAATAAGACTTGATTTTTATGCGATTTCACATCGAAGCATCACTTCACGTGACATGCCAATTGGAACAAGTGTATGCTCTCAAACTGGAGTGGAGTGTCATGATATGAAAGGTTGCACTTGTTTCTTAAGCTTTGTTTTCAATGTTAGAATCCCCGAGGGCGCAATGGTAGCGTCGTCGCCTTGTAATCAAGGGCTCCCAGGTTCGATACCCGGTGGAGGCACACATAGTGGTTCCGATCCCACTTTAAACTGTAGGTCCAGTCCCGATTAGCCTTACTGTGCATAAAGTGGACACCAAATAAATCAATCAATGTTTACAATGTTAGTATCACGTGACATGAGACGTGTGTCGTGCCACTTCGGTACGATTACCACCTTGGAGGCATTGTGGATACTTATGAGCGAGAGAACTTAAAACTGATGTGCGTAAAAGAGTAAGCTATCAGACCAAAGTGACTAGCAACAAACGACATAAGCCCCATTTCAGTATGTAGAAAAGTATTCATTATGCATGCGCTACCAACAGACCGAGGCCACACGGTGCACATATTGAGAAACCGACTCAATCCGAGCGACATGCAAGCGTTGTGCCACACCTGTGAGAATGGTTGCATTTATTTCTGAAGGCTCGTTTTCAATCGATGCGCGTGGCTTGGATCTGAAAGGTCCCTAAAAGTTTGATTTAAGTCAACTTTACGCTCAGCTAACCTTGGAGTCCCAGTGTTCCTCCAACAGGAATTGCACCCGGATCCCATTGACTGCAATGTGGCACCTTTAGCCACTAGGCTATTAAGATGTCCTGTTGAACTCTGTATCAAGATAACGAAATAAAGTCGGATGCTCCATAAAAAATAAATCCACTGCTAATTTCCAGAAAGATTATGAATGCAAATCGTTGATCTGTGCAGTTTTCCATGCTACTGTAATTTGAGAACTACAAAATTATGTTAGTGTGCTTTGATTACGTGTAAAAAAATAATTGAGTAACATAGCTTCTTTACAAAATACCTAAATCCTTAAATATTTTTTAAAAAAATATTCTGGAAGAAGATAATGAAATGAGGTGCCATAAATATCCTAGTATTAAGGCACTTTTCGGATCATCCGGAACGTTTCCCTCCGTGATGTTGGATATTCATAAAACGGCACGGGAAGTTCTGTGAAACCCCCTCGTTTTAAAACATCCTAGGGAGCAGGGGTGGGAGCAAAGTGGGGGGGAAGAGCTGCCGACTGAGCGCGGAGGGACAACGTCTCGTTAGGTGAGCATTCTCCTCAGCGGGGGCCCACAATGTCCTTCTAACTAGGATCTCTCCGGTCCAGAAACCGGAATTGAGCTATCAGGCTTGGAGAAGGCGGTGGCACGCATGTTCAGGAAGGCATATACCGCTCATTAATTCTAATCAAGCTTGATAGCCGGACAGTGGGGAATAATAGGTGGGCTTTTCACGGCCAAACTTCTGCGACTAATTACGGGGAGATAATTAATTTTACAACCAACTTGCACTCGCTCCGATCAAAGAGTGTAATGATCTGCATAAATGAGTCGTATAGAGGGCTGAGTGGACTCGGTGTGATGTATGATGAATGAGGACGCCGTCGCCAAACAAACTAACACTACCCCGTACCCCTTCCCTCCAGGCTATCGCGAGAAGGTCCTCCTCCCTCGGCCCGTTTTATCCAGACTCTCGGTGTTTTTGTTCCGCTTTTCTCTTCTAATCGCTTTGTTTACGAGACTGAGAGGGAGACGCGTGGAAAGGAAGCAGGGATGTCGTCGCTGTGACACGAGGGAAAATATGTCCTCACAAGAGTTAGCTGCCCCGGCCAGAATAATGTGTGTCTACGCGTGAAATGCGATGAGAATACTAAACATGCGGAAGATGGGGTTTTTGTGCATCAAATGCAGGTTTCACTTCTTGGTGTCCCGTGCACCGTTTCTTCGAAATGGAGTAAGCAGGTGCTATGTACTATACGGTGTTTCGATTTGACGTTCAGAATTATACGTCAATATCTTGTTCACGAAACTCAATTACTTACAAAATGTTAACAAAATTTGAAATTGAATATTTTATTTCAACTTTCATATGTTGTGACAAACAATATTATTATTGGAAACAATAAGACATTGAATACATATATAAGTAACTGTAGTGTAGGGAAGAAAGTGCATGAGTGGAGAAAAACATTGTGAACTGCTGCAAACGGCTGGTAGTTGCAGTCACGTTGTCCCCTCCACGCAATCATGTTCCCTCTCTTGCGTTCATTGGACGACCCCTCTGGAGTCACTATTTGCGTAGGGAAGTTGTTTTCGTTCGCTTGTTCTACAAACCCCTGGGACAGAGTATAAGTGCATCTTGCACGTTTTAACAGTATATAGCCCAAACCACCTTGGTATTCTCCTGATCTCGGTACTAGATGTTAAATGTAACTCTGCTCTGGAATTCCTTGTTTTGTCATTTTGAACTGCAAGTCACACTCAATACAATAATAAATGATAAATGCAATTATCGTCAGAGCCAATATAATTTATGGATGCAAAATTGTCAATAATAATGAATATTTAATCGCGAATATGAAGGTTAAAACAAAAATTCTTTCAATCCCCCTCCAATTGTCTTACGTAGTCAGCATATTTTGTGATTCACAATTCTAGGTATTCTTATTATTGTCCTACCAGTAGCATTAACTCAAATTAATCTTAATAATTGCACACGTAGATAGTATATATCATGCAACGCATACCTATTGTCCCTAGCAATATACCACTAATAATGACTTAATACATACATTTAATTCACGGGGTGTAAGGGATGATCCTTCCACGTAGTATATACCCAATTTTCAACCTCACTTCCACGTAGTACACCCTGGACTGCATTTTTCAGACTAACGAGGCTCTGGCGTTTAGCCCTATGGCCAGTATAATTCTGTGTGTTGTCCTGTTTTTTGTCCTTTTGTGTGCTGAGTGCCCCTTTACAGTCTCGGCTTTTAATCGAAGTCAGAATCTTTCAATATTTTAGTTGTACAACATTATAGTTATGTTATGGTAGTTGTGGTAAGGGGCTGGACCCCGTATGACGTGACGGGTTCAAAATAGCCTTAGTGCTGAAGCACGCAAAATTACAAATTCAAATTCAAAATACATTTAATTCACAATTTAAATACTTCTCAATTCAATGTATGATCCTTTTATTGTACCAACATTCCTTCATGTATTATTTTTACTGTATTATAATCATCATTATTTTTTCTTCCTTTCTGATTGATTCATTATATGCATTGATGATAAGGGTTGAGCCCATGATGATAAGCCCATCAGGATGTTAAACACGCCTGCTTAAATTCAGTTTTATTCTGTTCAATTCTATTACCATTTTCTCTTTGTAGATAGAATAAAATCTTCATTATCTCGTGTATGTCCCATCTTGTCCACCTCCTGACTGATCATATTTCTGCATAATCGAGGATACCCCTTCTCCCTGTTTCCTACTCTTTCGAAGCCAGTAATGTCACATCCAGACACACACACTTGCAATTCGTAGTCAGATTTCCAGCACTTGCCACGTTTTGATGCAGCAGCATTAAACGTCAAGGCAGCACAGTAGACGACTTCTCACTTCTTTTCTGTCCATTCTTTCTGCAATAAATGTAAATCTTGAACAGCTTTGATGCATTATATCTGTCACAAGCAAATTAACAGAGAGTTCTGAATTAAATCCAAGCCTAGATTCCTTTTCTGCCAACCACGTCAGAATTTGGAATTAAACTGTTGAAACTCTTGACGGGGTATGTGACTAGATATCCAATTGTCAGATTTATGTAGGTTCCCTTGGCTTCTTTTAATGGATTACCGGTGTGGACAGAGCACGCGCCGACAAATTTGCCGCGCATTTTGCTATCTCCAGATACGTACACATGAGAAAAACGCTACCAAAATATGGAGCGGAATGATATTGCATTGTAACGAGATTTTTTTGACAATAATCACTCTCCTTTCAGGCCGATGCCACATTTTAGTGCTTTACTGATTAGGCGTTATTTTATCTATTAAGCGCAAGAGTATAATCCGCACTGAAATAATTGCTCCTTTTCATGCAAGTGGAACCGAAATGAATACCATTTCCAACTTTTCTTGTGTATCGTGCTCAAGCATGGAACATTTTCATTCACGCGAGTAGTAAAAGAATACGATAAAGTCAATCGCTATTTAATATTCGCAATTTATTTGCACGGGTGTTAATTAATTTGCACGTACTTATAACTAATTTGCACGTACTTAGAATTCATTTGCAAGTACTTAGAATACTTTACATTTATGTATTTGCTTAATTATAACTTTTATGAATATATAATTATTTATTTTATGAAAAATATGTATATAGAAGGTAATTAGAGGTACTAAACGCTATGCATATGGTTTTATATTCATTACTGCAAAGTATGTAATGTATAAAATGTTAATATTAATGTTTATAGTATTGAAAATAAGAGTTTATGGTTTATGATCCGCTATGAAAGGTGGTAATGGTACGAAAGAAGACGGTCCCGGTACTCGAACCCGCGATATGTAAATTTATTAATTAGTACTATGTAATAATGTTATATGGCATGTAATATATTGAGCAGAGACGAACTATGTATAACGTGTGAGCTGAGTCTGATGCCAGACAGACAAGGGTGAACTCCGCGCAGGTAGAGGAGAAAGGAATTTGGGGGGAAGTGCGTTCAAGGTCAAATGACGTCACAACGTCAGAACAAACAAAGAACCCGATTGACCAATCAGAACCGGTTTTTTCAAGGTTAACCAGTACGCAAGAACAGGGGAAAGCTATGCAATACTGTAGGGCAGGGGAGGGATTGAACCAGACAACAAAGGATGTCTGGAAATGCGCAGCAAGGGTCAAATCTCTGAAGCTATGCGTCGCTTGTAGAACCGGTTTCCGCCGCCAATTAATATTCCGCTCAGGTTTGCCTTCAAGGCACAGGACGCTTTAGCGCAGGGTTTTTTTATCTGTACTATGAAGAAGGGAGAGCTATTAGGGACGGGGCCTACAGTTTTCACCATTTGCTTTTATCACGGGGTAACGAACCTAGGACCCTTTGATTATTGATTTAGGTAGTAAATGTATGTTACTGTGTGCTATTTAACTTAATTTTGAGTTTATTTTTTACCAAACTTTGACTTTATGTCAAACATTTTCACAGCTTATCCTTATTTTTACAAAAATAACACTATTTGTACTATTCAGGCAACATTTTTTATTAAATTTTGGACTCGCAAAGATATTTTTACAACTTTTTAACTTATTATTTTACAACTTTAAGTTAATTTTTTACCAAAATAACACTATTTGTACTATTCAAGCAACATTTTTTATTAAATTTTAGTCTCACAAAGACATTTTTTCAACTTTTAACTTATTATTTTACAACTTTATGTTAATTTTTACCAAAATAACACTATTTGTACTATTCAGGCAACATTTTTTATTAAATTTTGTATTTACAAAGAGATTTTTTCAACTTCTATCTGTTTATTTCACAAGTTTAGGCTTATTATTACCAAAATAATACAATTCAATCTGTTCAGGAAAGACTTTTAGTCGTATTTTCGACACACAAAGTGTGTGTTCTCAACTTCTATCTGTTTATTTCACAAGTTTAGGCTTATTATTACTCAAATAACACAATTCTATCTGTTCAAGGAAGATTTTTAGTTACATTTTCGACACACAGAGTGTGTGTTCTCAACTTTTATTTGTTTATTTTACAAGTTTAGCCTAATATTTACTCAAATGACACTATTTATATTATTCAGGCACCATTTTTATTACATTTTGGACTCTCAAAGACACACACACACAGAGAGAGAGAGAGAGAGAGAGAGAGAGAGAGAGAGAGAGAGAGAGAGAGAGATTTTTTCCAAGTTTACAGTATTATTCTCTAGTTTACTCAAATAACACAATTTAGATGTGTTTTGAATTATATTTTGGATGCAAAAGTATGTTTTGACAAGTTCTACCCTTTTATTTTACAAGTTTAGGCTTATTATTACTCAAATAACACAATTTAATCCAGTCAGGAAGGATTTGTTATTATATTTTGGATGCACAAAGAGATGTTTAAAACTTTTTTACTGATTTTTTGCAGGGTATGTATTAATTTGTATTTATTTTGTTTCGTATCATATATACATTTACAAATTTTTAATTTAGAGTTTAGTATTTATTTAATTTTTTTTTTTCAAAAACACTAAAGAAAAAGTACTTTTAGCTAAAATGTAAGCCACAGAATATATTATTATTATTATTATTATTATTATTATTATTATTATTAGGGTTTACTCATTTCCACTATGCTATTTTTGGTTCTGTATTTCTATATGTATTTATTTAGGTCAGGTTACGCCTGCTACGTAGGAAAGTTTTTTTTTTTTTAGAGTTTGCTGAGTATTTTGTTACTCTTATACTAGGTAAAGTTTCCTAAATATATCAGGTAGGGCTCCATCCATATACTTTTGTTTTTGCTGTTTGGAGATGATGCGATCAGCATCACTCTCCATCTGCTTTTTATTTTATGTACCCAATATTATTTTGAGGCTTAGTGAATTCCAGAGCCTATTTATGCAGGAGAGAGGGCTTGAAAATTTTGATCTCAGACAACCCACAACTATTTGTCAGAGTATTTTAAAGGATATTTTATACTTATTATGTGCCACTAGAATATCAAAGCTTGCTTAATTTTTATGTCTGTAACGCATTTATTGTATTTCTAGCTAAGGCTTACTGGATAAAGTACACGAAATGTTTATCATTTCGACTAATTACCTTTATACGAGGCCAAATTTTTTAGTGTAACGAAAATTATTGTGTGTCTATAAAGACTGAAATTCCTTTACCGATGGGTCCATAACTGGACGCTTACCAACATTGTTCCTTTTTTAAAAAAAATATATATATAACCATTTATCAATATATTGACAATTCACAGGACAAGACGAAGTTCACAGACGACTGACTATATGGACCTTAGGTCCACTTGCTAAATTATTTTTTTCTATGCTAGAAGAATAACTTAGCCTTATAGCCTTTTTCAAGGTATTTTTGAAGGTTTCGCTTTTTTTTGCTTCTGAGGCTAATCGCGACGCTAAGGGTAAATGGCCAGGAAATGTAACGGAGGAGAAACAGTCCCAAAAGTTATGGGCTGCATGTAAGTTAATACCACAGAGATATTACAGTAGGTGTAGGTTCTTCCACCAGAACATTTCTATCATAATAATACTGGTTATGCTGTACTGTTAGCTAAAGATGCTGATATTTGAGAAACTTAAAAGCTTATTTGCAAAATTTTAGATAAATAATAATCTGTTAGACTGTAAACATATTTTATATCCATTCTGCAAAAGATCCGATGACAAAATTTAAAAATTGTAATCGCCCAGACAGGGACTCGAACCCTGGACAGATAGGTTAAAAGCCTAACGCTATACCAACTAAGCTATCTGGGCACAAGGTATTCTTTTCTTGAAAAGTTTGTTATGTTAAGAAATATATTGAAACACTTGAGAACACTCTTGGTCTGGTTCGACAGAGAAGGAGACAACATTTCCAAATTTTTACAGACTGGGTGTATTTTTCCACTATAGAGGCCTTCACTATATGTAATTCGAAACGCTAAAGTTCAGCTAGCTTCCAAAATTGAGGTAAAGATTGTGTTTGGCGAGATTCTAAGGATTTTATTTTCAAATACTCTCAATTTATGTTCCTTTTTCAATGTAAGAGACCAGGTTTATTTACTGTATTTAACTTTCATTTTTTGTAATTAACAAAAATTAAAAGCTTATACTGTAGTTATTATATCTTTTTCTATCAGCTTATTTTGAAATTAATATTATTAGGTATAGTATTTGATTTATAACTATATTGCTTTTTTATCAATTTATCTAAGAGTACACGCAGACAAACACATGTGTACACACTTTTATGTAAATAGATATGCCTTTTTCAATATTTTAGTATGAAGATTGCACTTTAGCTATTTAAGCAAGGGTAGGAAAGGTAGGATTTCTGAGCATTTGTTGTAGGATTTTGTTGTCCAAGTATAGATGAGACCTGAGCTGGGAGACTGTTTTGAACCTTTTCATGATAGTTTGCATGTGAACTGTATGCAAACTGAGCACTATTGACTGTGCATGCTTCTAAGTTTTGCTGTTATTTTACATCAAGTCTCTGAGACTGTAGTCAGTTTCCCTTTTCAAGTAGTTTTTATTGATTGTGTTTGTATATGTTTTGGGGACTTAGCAGTTTTATGCTATGAGGCAGTTTGTTGTAGAATATTTTTACATGATTGTTTTGAGATATTGAGTGTCTGCTGTTTTACTTGTAATTATTTTCCTTCTTGTGTTGTGTATTTGACTATATTTTGTCCAAGTTCGTAGTATTTAGAATAATTGTTGTTGACTTGTAGATGTAGGGAGTAATAATCCTTTGCAAGATGCCCTATACTTTAGTCTGAACATTATTCTTAGCGTTCACTTTTGAAGCCTTAGTATTCTGGTAGTATTATTAATGTAGAGGTAAATTAGGCTGAAATGTAGGCATTTTTCTGATAAATTATACTCACTTAGTTGTTTCAGCAGGTAGAAGTTGCATGATGGTTTACTGCTGATGATGTTAATTTGCTCTTCTTATGTCCTACGTATGATGTAGCTTACTTGAGTAATTGGAATTTTCTACTGAAAAAAGGATTGCTTGTCTATTTTATTCCTATGTTGTTGAGTTTGTCCATAAGCAAGCCATGTTTTTACTCTATCCTATGCCTTGGAAGAATCTAGATATATTGTGTTTGCAGTTTTATGTTTCTCTAAGGTTTCAGCTATGTAGTTTTTTAAACTGTGCTATGGGTGTGACTACTGATTTCTCTTTCTGGATGCCATGTTGGTTTCTGTGTATTCCTCTTGCTTTTTTTTGAATTTTAATTACTTTAATTTTACATTAACTAACATATTTTACTTTAACAACAAAAATATTTACTCTAGTATAAAAACTTCTACTAACAAAAATTAACTATTATAACTTTTAATTTTAGAAAATTGTATTTTTAAAACTTTAACTTTGAAAAATTGATTTTTAATTACTTTAATTTTACATTAACTAACAAATTTTACATTAACAACAAAATAATTTGCCTAGTATAAAAACTTCTACTAACAAAAATATACTATTATAACTTTTAATTTTAGAAAAATGTATTTTTAAAACTTTAACTTTGAAAAATTGAATTTTAACACACTTTGACTTTAACAATGTACTTTGAATTTTTATATGTAAAAGAATATTAAAAAATAAAAAATACTGAACAAATAAACAAATAAAGATCTAAGAAAAAAAGCAAACAACCTAAGTCAAATTCAAGCAGCAAGAGGAATACACAGAAACCAACATGGCATCCAGAAAGAGAAATCAGTAGTCACACCCATAGCACAGTTTAAAAAACTACATAGCTGAAACCTTAGAGAAACATAAAACTGCAAACACAATATATCTAGATTCTTCCAAGGCATAGGATAGAGTAAAAACATGGCTTGCTTATGGACAAACTCAACAACATAGGAATAAAATAGACAAGCAATCCTTTTTTCAGTAGAAAATTCCAATTACTCAAGTAAGCTACATCATACGTAGGACATAAGAAGAGCAAATTAACATCATCAGCAGTAAACCATCATGCAACTTCTACCTGCTGAAACAACTAAGTGAGTATAATTTATCAGAAAAATGCCTACATTTCAGCCTAATTTACCTCTACATTAATAATACTACCAGAATACTAAGGCTTCAAAAGTGAACGCTAAGAATAATGTTCAGACTAAAGTATAGGGCATCTTGCAAAGGATTATTACTCCCTACATCTACAAGTCAACAACAATTATTCTAAATACTACGAACTTGGACAAAATATAGTCAAATACACAACACAAGAAGGAAAATAATTACAAGTAAAACAGCAGACACTCAATATCTCAAAACAATCATGTAAAAATATTCTACAACAAACTGCCTCATAACATAAAACTGCTAAGTCCCCAAAACATATACAAACACAATCAATAAAAACTACTTGAAAAGGGAAACTGACTACAGTCTCAGAGACTTGATGTAAAATAACAGCAAAACTTAGAAGCATGCACAGTCAATAGTGCTCAGTTTGCATACAGTTCACATGCAAACTATCATGAAAAGGTTCAAAACAGTCTCCCAGCTCAGGTCTCATCTATACTTGGACAACAAAATCCTACAACAAATGCTCAGAAATCCTACCTTTCCTACCCTTGCTTAAATAGCTAAAGTGCAATCTTCATACTAAAATATTGAAAAAGGCATATCTATTTACATAAAAGTGTGTACACATGTGTTTGTCTGCGTGTACTCTTAGATAAATTGATAAAAAAGCAATATAGTTATAAATCAAATACTATACCTAATAATATTAATTTCAAAATAAGCTGATAGAAAAAGATATAATAACTACAGTATAAGCTTTTAATTTTTGTTAATTACAAAAAATGAAAGTTAAATACAGTAAATAAACCTGGTCCCTTACATTGAAAAAGGAACATAAATTGAGAGTATTTGAAAATAAAATCCTTAGGAAAATATTTGGGCCTAAAACAGATAAGGAGACAGATGAGTGGAGAAGGTTACATAATTTAGAAGTACATAATTTGCATTCATGTCCAGATATTATTAGAATAATTAAATCAAGAAGACTTAGGTGTGTAGATCATGTGGTACGAATGGGAGAGGAAAGAAGAGTATACAGGATTCTTGTTGGGAAACCTAATGGTAAAAGACCAATAGGAAGACCAAAACAAAGATGGAGGGATAATGTAGAGATGGACCTAAAGGAAATTGGTAGGGAAGGAAAGGAGTATATAGATCTTGCTCAGGACAGGGACAGATGAAAGGCATGTGTTGCTGCAGCCATGAACATTCGGGTTTAAAAAAACTAGAGAGTTAGTTAGTTATACATTAAATAAGCATAATATTTGGATTGTAAGTAGAGAATATAACAAATGTACAATGCATTGTGCGAAAACTGTCAACTTTGCATTATAAGCAGAAATTTAAACCAGTTTGCCCTAGAAATACATTTTAAAAATAGCCCAAAATAGCATGCGTAATAGAAAATTAAGAAAACTTTCTGATGCATAAAAGTACTTACTAGTGCTGAATGAATCAATTACTGTAAAATATTATTCTCTGATTCAAGTAATTTAACTGTAAACATTATCTTTTGTGTGTAAAATATAATTGTTAGTTGAACTGATAAGTACAAATATTAACTTTATACGCCTTCATACACTCTAAATAACATAACTTTGATATATAAATTAGTAACAATTTGTTAAAATTAAGTTAAACTGTAGAATTGTTTTCTTAAATAAATATAAAGTAGTAAAAATACTAAACAAATAATTCCTTCTTTTCCTTTTCAAAGGATGCCAAACAGTGTAAACCAGTTGTTAGTGGCTAAATAACATAAAATTTGAAGGCAGTAACAATATTTTTAAAAAATACTGTTTTTTACCTAACTTTGTGAACTAAATACTAGTACATTTTGTCAAATTATAAATAAAATATACCTATTTCTTTGGTATTTGTACTAAAGTGAAGAAAATGTTACTAAAACTTGGCTAGTACAGTAAATCTGAGAGTTTTAGCTTTATTTGTCCGTAACTGGATATAATTGTAACTTGTTAATCTCGGCAAACACAATCTTTACCTCAATTTTGGAAGCTAGCTGAACTTTAGTGTTACGAATTACATATAGTGAAGGCCTCTATAGTGGAAAAATACACCCAGTCTGTAAAAATTTGGAAATGTTGTCTCCTTCTCTGTCGAACCAGACCAAGAGTGTTCTCAAGTGTTTCAATATATTTCTTAACATAACAAACTTTTCAAGAAAAGAATACCTTGTGCCCAGATAGCTTAGTTGGTATAGCGTTAGGCTTTTAACCTATCTGTCCAGGGTTCGAGTCCCTGTCTGGGCGATTACAATTTTTAAATTTTGTCATCGGATCTTTTGCAGAATGGATATAAAATATGTTTACAGTCTAACAGATTATTATTTATCTAAAATTTTGCAAATAAGCTTTTAAGTTTCTCAAATATCAGCATCTTTAGCTAACAGTACAGCATAACCAGTATTATTATGATAGAAATGTTCTGGTGGAAGAACCTACACCTACTGTAATATCTCTGTGGTATTAACTTACATGCAGCCCATAACTTTTGGGACTGTTTCTCCTCCGTTACATTTCCTGGCCATTTACCCTTAGCGTCGCGATTAGCCTCAGAAGCAAAAAAAAGCGAAACCTTATATTTGTTCTTTTTATATCTCTGAAACCACCTATACTATAGAACTACATTTAATGAATTTGGCAGTCTTCCTGTTTGATCTGTTAAATAATCCAGTCAATAAAAATATACTTGCATAGAAAAATATGTTTTTCAGATACTTTAATCGGGTAATCTGCTTTTGCGTACTTCCTCAGAAATATACACAATCATAGTTCTTTATAAATTTAGCACCTGATATAGAATAAGTCGTAGTCTAGTTAGAGTTGGCCTGTAAGTGCTTCTGGTACATGTAGTTACTTGAAAAGCAAATATTGGGTGTATAAAAAATAGCATTCTTGTGAAACAGTAAAAAATGAACCTCATTTCCTCGTAGCATTAGCTGTAAATGCTTCTTGCAGGTTAACAAAGCTCTGGCGTGTGGGCCTACATCACCTACAATCCTTTGTAAGGTTCGTGTTGTCCTATAAATTGTCGATATACATACTAAATCCCTAGTTACAGCCTAAGGTTTTAGTTTCAATCAGAGAATTTCAGTGTTCAGATAGTGATTGTGGCCTCGTATAATAAACTAAATGGAAATAACCCAAGTGTTGATGCACCCAAAAAACCAGTAATACTTCAAAAATACCTTGAAAAAGGCTATAAGGCTAAGTTATTCTTCTAGCATAGAAAAAAATAATTTAGCAAGTGGACCTATGGTCCGTATAGTCAGTCGTCTGTGAACTTCGTCTTGTCCTGTGAATTGTCAATATATTGATAAATGGTTATATATATATATTTTTTAAAAAAGGAACAATGTTGGTAAGCGTCCAGTTATGGACCCATCGGTAAAGGAATTTCAGTCTTTATAGACACACAATAATTTTCGTTACACTAAAAAATTTGGCCTCGTATAAAGGTAATTAGTCGAAATGATAAACATTTCGTGTACTTTATCCAGTAAGCCTTAGCTAGAAATACAATAAATGCGTTACAGACATAAAAATTAAGCAAGCTTTGATATTCTAGTGGCACATAATAAGTATAAAATATCCTTTAAAATACTCTGACAAATAGTTGTGGGTTGTCTGAGATCAAAATTTTCAAGCCCTCTCTCCTGCATAAATAGGCTCTAGAATTCACTAAGCCTCAAAATAATATTGGGTACATAAAATAAAAAGCAGATGGAGAGTGATGCTGATCGCATCATCTCCAAACAGCAAAAACAAAAGTATATGGATGGAGCCCTACCTGATATATTTAGGAAACTTTACCTAGTATAAGAGTAACAAAATACTCAGCAAACTCTAAAATAAACAAACTTTCCTACGTAGCAGGCGTAACCTGACCTAAACAAATACATATAGAAATACAGAACCAAAAATAGCATAGTGGAAATGAGTAAACCCTAATAATAATAATAATAATAATAATAATAATAATAATAATATATTCTGTGGCTTACATTTTAGCTAAAAGTACTTTTTCTTTAGTGTTTTTGAAAAAAAAATTAAATAAATACTAAACTCTAAATTAAAAATTTGTAAATGTATATATGATACGAAACAAAATAAATACAAATTAATACATACCCTGCAAAAAATCAGTAAAAAAGTTTTAAACATCTCTTTGTGCATCCAAAATATAATAACAAATCCTTCCTGACTGGATTAAATTGTGTTATTTGAGTAATAATAAGCCTAAACTTGTAAAATAAAAGGGTAGAACTTGTCAAAACATACTTTTGCATCCAAAATATAATTCAAAACACATCTAAATTGTGTTATTTGAGTAAACTAGAGAATAATACTGTAAACTTGGAAAAAATCTCTCTCTCTCTCTCTCTCTCTCTCTCTCTCTCTCTTTGTCTCTTTGAGAGTCCAAAATGTAATAAAAATGGTGCCTGAATAATATAAATAGTGTCATTTGAGTAAATATTAGGCTAAACTTGTAAAATAAACAAATAAAAGTTGAGAACACACACTTTGTGTGTCGAAAATGTAACTAAAAATCTTTCCTGAACAGATAGAATTGTGTTATTTGAGTAATAATAAGCCTAAACTTGCGAAATATACAGATAGAAATTGAGATCACACACTTAGTGTGTGGAAAATGTAACTAAAAGTCTTTCCTGAACAGATTGAATTGTGTTATTTTGGTAAAAATAAGCCTAAACTTGTGAAATAAACAGATAGAAATTGAGAACACACACTTTGTGTGTCGAAAATGTAACTAAAAGTCTTTCCTGAACAGATAGAATTGTGTTATTTGAGTAAAAAAATAGGCATAAACTTGTAAATAATAAATTAAAAGTTGAAAAAATCTCTTTGTAAATACAAAATTTAATAAAAAATGTTGCCTGAATAGTACAAATAGTGTTATTTTGGTAAAAATTAACATAAAGTTGTAAAATAATAAGTTAAAAGTTGAAAAAATGTCTTTGTGAGTCCAAAATTTAATAAAAAATGTTGCCTGATTAGTACAAATAGTGTTATTTTGGTAAAAAATTAATATAAAGTTGTAAAATAATAAGTTAAAAGTTGAAAAAATGTCTTTGAGTCCAAAATTTAATAAAAGTGTTGCCTGAATAGTACAAATAGTGTTATTTTGGTAAAAAATTAACATAAAATTGTAAAATAATAAGTTAAAAAGTTGTAAAAATATCTTTGCGAGTCCAAAATTTAATAAAAAATGTTGCCTGAATAGTACAAACAGTGTTATTTTTGTAAAAATAAGGATAAGCTGTGAAAATGTTTGACATAAAGTCAAAGTTTGGTAAAAAATAAACTCAAAATTAAGTTAAATAGCACACAGTAACATACATTTACTACCTAAATCAATAATCAAAGGGTCCTAGGTTCGTTACCCCGTGATAAAAGCAAATGGTGAAAACTGTAGGCCCCGTCCCTAATAGCTCTCCCTTCTTCATAGTACAGATAAAAAAACCCTGCGCTAAAGCGTCCTGTGCCTTGAAGGCAAACCTGAGCGGAATATTAATTGGCGGCGGAAACCGGTTCTACAAACGACGCATAGCTTCAGAGATTTGACCCTTGCTGCGCATTTCCAGACATCCTTTGTTGTCTGGTTGAATCCCTCCCCTGCCCTACAGTATTGCATAGCTTTCCCCTGTTCTTGCGTACTGGTTAACCTTGAAAAACCCGGTTCTGATTGGTCAATCGGGTTCTTTGTTTGTTCTGACGTTGTGACGTCATTTGACCTTGAACGCACTTCCCCCAAATTCCTTTCTCCTCTACCTGCACGGAGTTCAGATTCTGAGACAGTATTCTGTCTAGCGTGTGAGACCACCGTCTTTCATACCATAATAACATACATTATTATATACATTGTACACTAAAACCATTTATTACCGTTGCATATCGCGGGTTCGAGTACCGGGACCGTCTTCTTTCGTACCATTACCAGCGTTCATAGCGGTTCATAAACCATAAACTCTTATTTTCAATATTATAAACATTAATATTATCGATTGATACATTACATACTTTGCAGTAATAAATATAAAACCATATGCATAGCGTTTAGTACCTCTAATTACCTTCTATATACATATTTTTCATAAAATAAATAATTATATATTCATAAAAGTTATAATTAAGCAAATACATAAATGTAAAGTACTCTAAGTACTTGCAAAGGAATTCTAAGTACATGCGAATTAGTTCTAAGTACGTGCAAATTAATTAACACCCGTGCAAATAAATTGCGAATATTAAATAGCGATTGACTTTATCGTATTCTTTTACTACTCACGCGTATGTGTGTGTGTGTTTGTGGTACGAAAAATTATATAAATAAGTCATCTAAATTCTCAAAGTTTTCCATATCACAACATACAATTCTTTTGAATTTAGTTTCCTTTTTCCTGCTAATATGTTTTAACACTATTGTGCAAGTTACTTTTCTTCTTTCTATTTGCTGTTTTTATAACATTTTAATAAAATATCGTTCTTTTTCCAGTTTACATATAGAAATTTGTACATTTTTCTGTAATGGTTTCTTATTTTTTTCTGTTTCTTTAATGATAATGCCAATTGAAGCATATTTTTTCACTCATGTTAACACTTTGTTTTCTCTTCTTACAGGTACGTGCCTGCACCAGGTGTTTTGATTCTCTGTATGATAGTTTATATGTACTACAGGTAAGTCTTACAATACATAACACGATTTAGATAATAATTGATCTCTATGTGGAATATAACCATACTCATGTAGTCTAAAGTATTCTGGATCAGTTAAGTTCTAGGAAACAACAGTTGGCCTTGGAACCTATAAAAGATATAAAATAGTATGCTAATGTGGAAATTAAAACTTTAAATGCTCAATATTTCTATGATTTTTCTAGCGTCTCTTCAACTGACTGAATTTTCATGTTTTGTAATTTTGTTATTTAATATTGACTATTAAATCTAAAGGAATACAAACATTTTGTTTAATCATATTTTGTACCTTTAACATTTCTCAGGACAGTGAAATTAGATTTATTTCAAGTGGTACACCCTTACTAAGGCTTAACATATTTCGAAATATCGCTATAGTAAAGATGAATATATTTTGCTACTGTTTAGTTCTTGACATTGAAAAAGGCTTAGATTAATTAGTGAATCGTATTATACAGGGTGGCTCAAAAAGTCACTTAACACCCCCGGTACAAGGCCACTGCAGCGCGAAATATGGAAATGGTGATGACCAATCGTTATCAGGCCAAGGGGGAACCACATTGACGCCACCCGCACGGTCGGCGGCCATCTTGATGTCCGCCATCTTGAATTCAACTTCAGAATTTTAAATGGGAAGGGGGTGATATGATATATCAGATCAGGCTAGAATTTCACGAGAAATGCAATGGTGAAGGTTGTTTCGACGTACCTTTAACCAGTAAAAAGTTATGACTGAATTCTTGTACAAATTTGCTCCTTTTCGAGGTGTTAGAAAAATGCCTTAAAATTTGTTTAGCCCATCGGTAATGCATCGAGATCAAAGTGATGTCTAGGGAGAGAAGTTCGCATGCCATTGCACACGATTTTAATCGGATACATCCACGAAGAGCTGCGCATTATGAATGGTTGTCTCGAACAATTTACAGTGTGACGCTTCTATTGAATTAAAAGTTCTTCACAGTGACAAGGCTAATGTTTATGTTCATAAGGAAGTTCACAAACAGAATATGCGCCCCTTGTCATCTGATAACTAACTTTGGACAGAAACTGCTTCACAACGTTCCCCTTGTGTTCTGGTGTTCCTCCCTATTGAAAATAACTCTGTAAAAAGTACCTTCTTCCATAAGCAAGGATGAAAAATAGGTTTATTTAACAAATCCAAGTAGTCCTAAGCATTTAAGGTTCCGTTGATGGAAAACTGACTAACCAATCGTGTTCCACACAGCACGCCACACCATTAACTTATCAGCACTAACCATTCAGCTTTGATCTGTCGAAAATGGGTTATCAGATAAAAAGCATCGAATATTCTGTTTATGAACTTCCTTATGAACATATACATTAGCCTTGTCACTGTGAAGGACTTTTCATTTAATGGAAGCGTCACACTGTAATTGTTAGCGAGAATCATTCATATTGCGCAGCTCTTCATGGATGTATCCGATTAAAATCGTGTGCAATTGCATGCGAATTTCTCTCCCTAGACGTCACTTTGATCTTGATGCATTACCGATGCACTAAACAAATTTTAAGGCATTTTTCTAACACCTCGAAAAGGAGCAAATTTGTACAAGAATTCAGTCATAACTTTTTACTAGTTAAAGATACATCACAAAAACTTTCACCATTGCATTTCTCGTGAAATTCTAGCCTGATTTGATATATCATATCAGCCCCTTTCCATTTAAAATTCTGAAGTTGAATTCAAGATGGCGGATATCAAGATGGCCGCCGACCGTGCGGGTGGCGTCAATGTTGTTCCCCCTTGGCCTGGCAACGATTGGTCATCACCATTTCCATGTTGCGCGCTGCAGTGGCCTTGTACCGGTGGTCTTAAGTGACTTTTTTAGCCACCCTGTACATATTTACTTGGCATTGAGATGAGGAAACGTTGTAGTTTACGTCATACGTCCTCTGTGTTTCCCATATAAGTTGAATTATATGGATTCACCGAGCTCGAAAGACTAATATTAATCCATCATTTTTAAAAGCTTCGTTTCGGTACTGCAGCTGTATTTCATTTTCCGTACATCTTCCACTGCGTTTCCGTATTCTCTGCCTGCCACAATGCATTTACATTCAAGAGGATTTTGCGTTATTTATGGCCATTCCTTGTCTCTGCTTTTATTTCTTTTTTGTCGTTTTGCTTGTGTATATATATATCTTGCGCTTATCTTTGTAGTAAACGAAATACGTCCAGATGACTCCAAATGACCATCGCTCGTTCCCATTGTTCAGATATGGATCCCTCAAGCAACATATTTTGCAAGACTTCCTACCGAATCCATAAGTCCTTCGGATGTGCTAAACGTAGATTTCGGCTGCAAAGCAAAGCTACGTGGTTTTCTTCTACCGAGGCCAGATTTAGTCCCCTGGTGCAATTTCCTCGCCAGGGAAGCAGCATGCGAATTTTGCATCAAGCCTAATCCATGTAGATTTGGAAACGGTTCGGACCGCCGAAGGTGCAGTACTGGGAAGTTCGGAAAGTCTCCCTTATGTTTATGAAAAAAAAAACTATTTTGGTTAGTCGGGTGGTTGGCTGGTTGGTTTCGAGAAGTGGATATGGTTCAAATCTTCCGTCCGCTTTGCCCGAGTTGAATCTCAAGATGGACAAGACCTTCTGTGGCGGAAACCTGGAGTTAAAGGAAGTAGGGCTGTACTCCTCTGATAAAGCCAAACCAATTTTTGAAGGCAAACCCATGCCACGGAGGGAGCATCGGAGTCTTGTTATTCCCGGTCATATTGAAGCCAAGCCCTGGGCTCTTGAACGGGTGTTGTCTATCAAAACAATTCCCCTGTGGGTTCGAAGTTTTCCATACATCCCCCTCCAGTCTTCCATGCCTTTTCTTCATCTCGGCTCTCTTACATCCATCGTCTCCTTTCTTCCTATTTTTTACTCTGTCCTTCCCCTCCATCTATCACTGAATATGTGTGTTTGTGCGTGTGCATTCGCGTGTTTTCATGTGTGTATGGGGGAGGGGGTGAGGTTCATTTTCTTCCTTGCTCCTAAATCCATCTCTTTCTCCCAGATGTCTCCGCGGCTGATATTGACGTTTAGTAAATTTCTGGGAGCCTCGGATCTACTTTACTTTGTGGTTATCTCGTCCAGAGGAGGATGGGATGGGTTAAGGATTATCTCTTTTTTGGTGAAAGATCAGCAATTGAACATGAAGCTTGTCTTGCTTCTCAATCAGAATGTCTGTTTCCAACATAATAAGGAGGAATTCTGTTATTTAATCTGTACGTTCAGAAATGCTGTAAGGAATTTAAATTGCAAACGTACACACACACGCACATATATTCTACAGGAAACTATTTGCATTCATCTAACCTCTATGCAGTACCGTTATATTTTGGATATTGAATATGTACTTCATGAAGTAAGAAACCTTTCCTGAAAATGGTTCACATCCCTCTGGACGTTTTAGCTCCGACCATATGTATTTAGAGTAGATAAACCTAGCCTATATTTTTTTAATAATTCCTCTACTACAAGATATGATGAATACAAGCAATTATTAGGCGATAGTAATAATGAACACAAAAATTTGTTTGAAGCAAACTAGCATTACACAAATTAACAAATATTATTGGTAGTTTACGAACCTCTGGAACTAATGTAAGATTTATACTTATTTAAGAGACTTAATTGCATCGTTCTTCATTGTAACTACTATTTTTTCTTCCTCTAAAACTGCCACACATTGATAAGTTTTATTAAACTATATTTTTTAAATAAAATTAACGTTACATCACATTTTTATGAACGTAGTGTATAGCCTATAAATGTTAGAAATACTTTCTGTAAGTAATAATACACATCAGACAGACAGACAGACACCAATTACGACTAAACCTGCATTGCGTGAGATTGCAAGAGTAGATATTTTAACGTTTACTGATAAATATAGAACAACAATGGGATTTCAGTTTTGTATGGTACGAACTAGTATGATGCTTTAAGTCTACCGTGGCTTGTATTAAATTTTTATCACTGGATGTTGATTAAAATTTTCATTAATTCTATCATCAATTTCATCAATTTCAGTAAATTTATTTTGTTCACATTCTCATGGCCACGGCATACCTTAGCTTAGCAATAAGTAACTTGAATTAACAAAACAATGAACATTAGAAAGTAGAGCTAATGTATTTTTGATAACTAAATCTCTTGCATTCCTAAACCGGAAAGTTTATTGCTGCAGAAAGTTATGTTCTCTATCTATTCCTATCTGAGGCAAGATCAATCCATTCCTGATCAACCTTACAATTTCTTTTAAGTCCATCTTAATATTGTCATTCCATCTTCGTTTTGGCCTCCCTACAGGTATCTTACCATCACGTTCCAACAAGAATCCTGTAAACATTTTATCTTATTCCTCATGTCTTAGTCTAGGAAGTTTTTGTAATTTAATTAATCTAATAATGAGAGGATGAATATAGATATGCATTTAACGTTATTGTATATTTTTTGTTATATTTCTACTCATCCTTTTTAACCGTTACGACATTGGCCATGAACTGATGAAACAGCTGAAGTACGAACATATAGCCAATCTATGTATTACATAGAATTGTAATCTATTCCTCTTGGGTTACACTGGCCACTATAGAACAGTGTAAATGTTACGTCCATATTAGCATTATTATTTTACAAGAATTATTTCCTACGATTTGCTAAGAATATATATCCAAGTTCGAGCTGGCTTCCCTCACTTTAGAGAACCTATGTTTTAATTGGATTTTTTATTTTTGATTACGCGCAGCGATTTCAATCATTAGTTTCCTTTTATTGAATTGTTATTTATGTCCAACTTATACACAGAAAAACTAATCGGGGCTGGACCTACAGTTTAACGTGAGATCCGAACCACTGTGCCCTGTGCCTCCACCGGGTATCGAACCCGGTACCCCTTGATTACAATAATTTCCTTTTAGTGTTCATTTTGTAGATAGTTGCAACTATGTATGCATGATCTGCAATCATACTTCAAGTGAAAACAAAATGAAAGTGCATTAAGACTTTTCGAACCTAAAGTATAGGTTTACAAGAAAATCAAGTTTCTTATCGTTTTTCTAAATTAGTTTTTTCTTCAAATTGCCATGTGAAGACAATGGAAGCTTGAGTAACATTCTAATCAATTTCCTACTACTTTATGGTCGAAGTCGGTTATAGTAATTACCACTATCAAAAGCTCATGTGTATAGAATAGTGTTTGCGTCCAAGACAAAGACCAAGCTTGCTACATTGAAAGCTCTTTCCAGGTAATAAGGCACGAACACGAATTTTAATTCTGCGGTTTGCAAAGCAACAAAGTATGTTTGGAATTCATTCTCATGAATGTTCATTTTTTTTAGTTACGTACTAATTGGTTAACAACAACTGGTATAATATGTGAAATATGTTCATCATATGTGAGTGAAATACCCACGCAAAAGTCCATTTCTTATGCGAGACTAACGGCATGTTTGTTTTACGAGGGCTACGCAAGGTCGTCAAGTTAAACATTAATAAAGTTAATGCAAAAATCCATAATGTTGGCGGAAATTGATAATGGGATTACCAATATTCAAAGATAATTAATTAATTAATTTGAACTGGAATCAAATCATGGAGACTGATCTTTACAATAGGGGCCTCTCCGATGGTGCAGTGCTAACGTCGGAATCAAGAGGTCTCGGGTTCGATACCCGGTGGAGGCACATAGTGGTTCGGATTCTATTTTAAACTGTATGTCCAGTCCCGATTAGCCTTAATGTGCATAAAGTGGTCTTAAAGCACCAACTCAATCAAATATCTTCAAAATAATTATCTTGACTGAATCTTGGATAATGTAACCCATTTCCAAGCCTGCATTTTTGTGACTGAACTACTGGTAAAGCATTTATATTTTGTTTCATGTAGTCGGTAATCTGTTTTGAAAATACACTATCACTCCTCAATATCGTGATTAATAGGAAGAGGTTCAAAATTGACTAAAAAGAATTTAATAAATTATTGAAGAATTATTGCATGTTATTATTGTGATATAGTTATATTTGTGTGAAAATAATCAAGAAGCGAGATACAGTATGTGACTTCTGCTGTAAGTATATGTAGCAGGTAGTAACGTTCGGTACTTGCTGGTTCAGTGTTGAATGAATTGAACTGATTGATTGAATTGTTATTTTTAAGTCCACTTTATGCACAGAAAGGCTAGTCGGGACTTAACATAAAGTTTAAAGTAAAGTGGGATCTGAACTACTGTGGCCTTTGCCTCCACCAGGCATCGAACCAGTGTTAAGAATTCATAACTTTGATCAACTTCAAACTCAAATGTATACAAAGTTTTCATGAAAAAAAGCATTTAAGCTATCAAGTTATTATATTATTTGCGAGAAATTCAGAAATAGTTGCCATTGTCTTTGTTTATGTGATTGTGTGTGAGAGAGAGGGAAAGAGAGAGGTTTCTTACCAATTTCTCTGCTTTAGTGACATTAATATGCTTTTAAATATACGCAGTTTTAGAAGCAGAAGTTTTGACTTTCTACAATTTATCACAACAGGAATTGTTCCGAAATGTAGAAGGGCAGTTATAATGCTCTGTTCAAAAAGGATGTCGCCATCGAGCTTATATAAGAACTCTTTTCTTGTAAGCCGCCACGCCCATCCAGCCCATACATCACTCCGTCATGCGATGTTTAATATTACCCAGACTCGCACGTTAGTGTTTCATCCTTCTCCGGCTGCCCAGGATTCTTCTCCTGTGCTACGTCCCGCACGCCTCTTGCTTGATGTATCTTCGTTTTAATGTGCCCCTAATGGCAAGAAAATCCAATATTCTGAGTTGAGTTTTAGATTTAGAGATGTCAGTTTCATCTTCTGTGATCACTTGCCTCCAACAGACCGCTCGCCCTTCCTTGTTCCATGAATGATGATTTAAAGGACAAGACTGAATAGATACCCTGGGCAAGAAATTTTCCAGCGGTCGTTAGATAAATGCTAAATCTCTTTGTGTGTGCGTGTGTGTATGTATCTGCGGAAGAAGAAAGAATTGAGAAATAAATTAGTCCAACCACGTAAACTTATGGCTTCTGTTTTTTCTTTTATTTCATGTAGTCTTTTTCTTTGGAGCCTTCAGTTTTTCTTCATATAATCAGGCACTAAACATTTGTAAGCAAAAAATACAACAATTTACTTTTATCGACTATTTTACATTGATTCCAAAAGCGGAAGAAAAAAATATTGAAAAGATTTTTTTGTCAACTTATATTATTAACTGAGTGGGATTAACATGTTTGATTTCCTTTTATTTTAAATTGTACTCATAAACTTTATACGAAGACTTAAATAATTAAAAATGCTAGTAATTAATCAAGTTTTTTATAAATTTCCCGTTGGACACGTACATGTTCGTGCAGAGTATTTCCGAAGTAAGATGAAGCAATAAACTGCGCTTAGGAAACTTAAGGAACGTTCCGGATTCAGATAATATACACAGAAGTCACAATATTTCACATACAGAAGTCCTTCTCTTTGGGCACGTGCTTTTTTGTTAACTTTATGTCGACCTCCGTCGCGAAGTGATTAGCACAGCGTACTATGACGCCAGAGCTCAATTGTTCGAATACCGGTTGTTCTTCGCGAGTGCTTCTTCATCAATTTTATAATATCAACACTCATTCGCAGAGTCGCGATTACCCAAAAGTAACAGAAAAGCGAGGTATAGAAACCTAATTCAATTACTTTTGTGAATTTTCAGTACGATTATTTCTACAGTCTGTCCAGGTAATCTCTGGAGCAAGGAACGAAAACAAGTCCTATGCGCCAGTAGTAACTCGAGAGCGCACGACGAATGAAGGAGTGAGAAGGAAAGTGAGCGCATGGAGGGGAAAACGTGACTGTAGCTGCCAGCCGTTTGCAGCAGCGCGCATTCCTCTGCTTCGCTCACTGCCTTTCTCCTCTTCTCTGCCGTTATGCGCGGGTTTCCTCCACAGATTCTCGAGACAGATTCACAAATTGTATCTTCCTTGGTATATTTTCATGATATACATGTCTATTGCTAACATCCACGCACTCTCAGTAAAATGGATACATGAGGGCTTTGTTAGATCAGACGCCAGGTGATCACTATTGGACAAGGGTACGAAATGTACCCGGAGGAATATGACCTGGTTGCTCTTCCGTCATCGTCAAAGTGTGCCTTGTCAGCCTTTCTTTATCCTTAGCTCTCCCAGCTGCACTTATTGTTATTCAAGAACCAATAAACACGTTTGATGGATTGGAGCGTACATTTGCTACATCCTAAATCGTTGTACTGTCACCGTGGCTGAGGGGTTAGCGCTATATTCAATTTGAACCTTACAAATAGGCTGTTTTCTGGGTGCACAACACAGCAACGGAACGCCCAAAGCCCATTACCCTAGCAACCAAGTTGTTACGGGGCCCTTATGTATCACTTTACAGAGGTTAGAATTATACAGTACAATAGGCACAGTTGATTTGCTAGTTTTCTTGCTCCTGTCATTTTCCACCAGAGACCGCAGTCTAGGAACACTAAACTCCCATTTGGAATGTATCTCTGATAATGAAACCCTCTTCCTTCTTGGTCATCCTTTCTTTGTGAGCTATCATGTTTATATTTTCCTACTATATACTGAATAATTAATTTGTTCACTAATGATCTTGTTTCTCGCAAGGAAATGCCCTTAAAACGCTAGATATATTATGGCATCTTTAAGATCGGAACTCTCTCTATTTCATGATATGGACTTTCCGCACTGACAGAAGGAACAAGCGTTTGCTAGCACTCGTTCAGATGCCACAGAACAAGACAAATACATAAATTAAAAGGACTGGAAATAGTTTACATGCAATCCCACACACTAAAATTACTATTAAACCTATTTTCAATACAAATTACATTTTTGAAGATCACTATTGCACAATTTATTTTTAGGATATTTCAACAATTTTGAATGTGCAAAGGAGTTTCATACAATTAGAGTATATAAACAGTACAAACAGCAATTACACATATTGTACGAAAAATATTTTTTACAGATTCAGTTCATTATACTATCATAATTTTAGTTATTTTTTTTTTGATAACGACCTTTCTACATGTAGCATATATATATATATATATATATATATATATATATATATATATAACGCAGTCCTTAATACACCCCAAATTAAAATAATATTTTAAACAGAGTCTGGGCATTTCATAATAAATATTCTTTTTTAAAAAACCAACTGTCTGTGATTGAAGATTATTTCCTTGGAATTCCATCAAAGTAAATATTCTGGTACTGTTGGTTAGATGGCTTGTGAAGTGAATCAATATGCTCAAATTTGGAGTAACGTGCTAATGATCCGTGGCAAAATACGATGAGTTTGATATACATACAAAATATTCATAATACAAATTCTACATATTCCAGAATTGTGTTGTGGAATCCAATGTTCTACATCTTCACACTCAATTAAAGATCCTGCATTATTTTTTAGAACCCTTAAGTACCATGATATGGAAAAATAATTTCATATATTTGTCCTTTCTTTCTTGGAACTTAAACAGTTTACATTGTGTATTGTTGGATTTTTACGTCGTTTTTCTTGCAGTTTTGGCTAATCGTGGCGATGAGGATGAATGATTTTATTACATGAGATAGATAAATGTACAATGAAGCCAACCTGGGCATGGTAGACTCCACAAGGGATTATACTGGCTGTGGATACAAGTGCCCGAGACTCCTTTGTCTGTAGTCATTCGATATTAGAATGCGTCACCCTTACACTCCTGTGATCCTATAAAAATAACTCTTGTTGACCTTGGTTGTTGTGTTAAACATGTATGTAAAATCATCTAGTAGAGTGTAATAATATAAGCGCACTCTAATCTACCAATCATCAAATGAAAGAAATCAACATTTATTAATATAAAGCTGTATCTACAAGTTTCAGTGACACAATATTTCTAAAAAAAAAACAAGTGTTGGGAAGTGACGTTGATCTCTCATTCTGTCATCCCGAAGAGTTCTGCTTGTAATTAAAAGCCTAAAGTTATGCAATTTTGGTAATATTTGTGTAGATGTTTCATTTACATGCGTCGAGTAGCATTCAGATGTGTACATTGACATTTTATTGACATCACTTCCGACTCACATTCATACGCAACGCTTCACCGATAGTACGTGTTTGATACGCATCTTCAAAGTTTCAGTTTTCAGATTGGAAACTTGCGTCCTGCATTATTTTTTATTTTGAGAGTGAGATTGTAACAAATCTATCAATTTTGGATATTCGTTAGTTGTCACTGCTTGTACTGATTCTTGGTAATTACGTTATGAACCAGGATTTAAAAGCAACTTTATCTTGAACTGCCGTTTTGGGGGTAATATTTGAACTTCGAGCTAGAATTTCGAATAATGTTTAACTATGGAATAGATTTTGTGCACCCCATTTTGAGTTCTCCTTGAACACTGTATTTCTGAGAGACTATTACATGCAACTTCTGGTCAGAGTCATTAAATATTTAAGGTTTGAATCACTGTAAGGAAAAACTGACGCTTGCGTTGGTTTGTACGTCGATTTCGTATTCGTCAGTTGAAGCAGTCACGCGAACAACCTTGTAACCAAGGTTTCTTTTTCAATAGAGATGTAAAAACAGATGAGAATTTTTCTTAGTTTTGAGAATATGCAGAGTTGATAAGTAACGTAATGCAAATATCGCCTTACAATTTCGTTCCTTCCTTTAGTAATTCGTTACTAAAATTAAATGAGTAATTGTAACGTTACTACATCACTTTACGTTACTTTGCTTGCATTGCCTTGATAAATTCAGAACTGGAGAATATGTTTGAGAGGACGAAACATGTTTTGTTGTGTTTCTTAAACTTGTTCATGTGAAATTACATTGAAAATACATGCACTAACAGAAACATATATGTTGTTGTTTATTGTTTTGTTCTTTTTGCAAACAGTTCGATGTCTTTATTGTGCAGTCAAGTAACAGTAACGCGTTACTTTTGGAAGAACAATATCGGCAACGTGTTACTTTAGAATACAAAATATTTGTATTTTAGCGTTGCTATTCTGCCACTTTTAACTAATCGCTACGATGACGATGAGTAGTGACTAGATGAAGTTGATGGAGAGGCACTCACAAAGAAACCCATGCCGGGATTCGAAACCGGGAACATCGATGCCGAATCGAAAGTCGACCAACGTGAAATTTCTGTTAGGAAGAATACCATGTAATGGAATGACACCGCGTTGTTCGCGTAACCACTTTAATTTAACATTATTTGCAACTTTGCGAATAATCATCAGGATAAGGTAATGTACTCTTGTTGGAATTTAAGCCTTTTAATTACAGATTTTCTCTTAAAGACAACTAATGTGGGTATTTGAAAAAAAAAAATTTGAAGAGATATAAAGAAAACCGTTTGCTGTGTCAAAAGAGAATGAACGTTTATATAACCCAGGTATAAAATTCCCTGCAATTTGCTAATCAATTTTACTTGAAAACAATAGAATCTTCCAAGCTGAATAATCCTCTCCCGATGCACATCCGTAGACAATAGTTCCAACGAAGGAGCTGGATAACAGTTCTTCATTAGCTGCATCGATTACTAGATCGAGCACCGCTCTATATTGCTTGTTACCTCTCCTCTTCTACCTTTTCAGACATAGAATCAGTCTCCTCTCTCATTGATCAGTTTTCAATATTAATTAACATGTAGAAATTTCTTAACTGCTTTGGAGAGGAATGGTATAGGAAATAGAAAATAATTCAGACAATTTGAAACAGAGAGCAATTCCCGTTTTTCTGCGTTTGAATAAATAAATTGTGATGTTCAACGTGTAATGTTTTGAAGATTTAGATTACTGTTGGCTAAATCTGTTAACAGACTGTTCTTTCAACGTAAAAAGTGAGAACATACAAGCACATTTGTTTAGAATTACGTGTATATTACGTTCTACCCACTCGTTGTGACGTTGCCTTGACTTGGTAGGTATATTCTGGTACGTACAGTCACGGACACTTCTGGGTTGTAACGACCTTATTGAAGAAGCACTGAATCAAGCCCTTGATGTCTGACCACCAAGCGCCTTGTGAGTAGACAACCCAACCAACATTACAATTCTGCGGCTTGTATACAAGTCACGGGTATACATCTCTGTAAATTGAGCAGTGATGCCAAAGAGAAATACGAGATGAAGATAGTCGGAAGTGATGCCTCATGTTCTCGACATGGAATAATACTTGGGGCACGTTACGTTCCTTTATTTAATGTTGTTTGGGAAAGAACCTGACGGACTGGGTTTCTATTTTCACTCTTTGCATTACACTAAGTTTTATGTTTTACAAATATATTAATGCTTTGAACGAAAATAATACCTAGAACAACATCCAACACACGTTCACACCACGCTTGTCACATACGTGCACGTGAAAACACACAGACAAAGCTAAGTTTTAACTTCCAAGTGAATGTCCAAATAACAGTAAACGTAGAAGCATGATGTGCGAAACATGGGATATTTCACAGAAAGAATGCGTCTATTTTTGACATACGTGGTTTCTATCAATAGACAATGAAACAATTATCAGTGAAATTAAGATGCATTTCCTCTTTCAGGTGTTGAGTAAGGAAACAGACTGACTGGAGAAAAGAAAATGTAGTGTTATTGATAGTGTGTTGGTTAGCGTGCAGAGCTTTCATCAGTAAGGCCTGGGTTTGATCCCCACATTGGGCAATAGTTTTATTTTTTCTAGCAGTGAACAAGTATATTATATTGTTTGCTAGGCATTTTGACGAAAGGATACACATCAAATTTAATATTTTAATCTGTCCTTTCATTCTTCTAATAGGTTCTCTATCACAAGTGATATATAGTAGATTCTCTGTCTTGGCGAAGGATATCTTCTCAATAGTTCTGTAGCTACGATTCTTCATATCTACTTACGAAAAACTATGAATCTAACGAAAACTCACAGATATACATAGTTAGAACAAAAAACACACCTCGCATAGAAGGTTCCAAGCTCGAGTTCTGGATTTTTTGTTAGGGTGATTAGGCCTTGTTCACATTTCATTTTAGGGCTAGGAGCGAGGATTATTGAATTAAATATTCACTGTACTTTTGTTGTTCACTTGTAAAGTAAATATTCCTGCCGACAGAACAATGACTTTTTAGATGCAAGTGTTATTGTTTAAATGTGCAAAATGAAATTGAAATATTCATATGTATGGAGGGAATTATCAGTGTTTCTTGCTTGTTACTCCACGTGCAAATTTACATTTGCAATCTACATTTCAAAGAAATATAAATAACAAACATTACTCCTGCCTTCGATTCTTTACAAGCTGAAAAAATTGTTGGGAAAAATTAATTTACATTTGGAAGGCCGATTTAAATGCATTTATAGTTTATTTTCTGTTTTATCGAATATGTGTTCTTGCATAGGTACCATTTATTAGCTTTTGGTATTATTTACCTGATGTGTGAATGTCCGTTGTAACCTCAAATTACATGTTTAACTGCAACGTGTGTTTTGTTCCAAGTCAAGTAGATTTGTGTAAACTGGCGTAGGGCGAGTACAAATTGACACAAGCAGTTCCTCAAATGATACATATCTCTTGAAACATTGTGTAAAACAGCTAAGGAATAAGTTTATATATGTTTTGCTAGAGATAATTTTTTATAGAAAACCCCTTGCCATCTAGCCATTATTCGTTATAACTTAAACGATTAGCCAGAAGTTGCAGAAAAGCTAGGATAAATGAGAAAACCAAATACGAGCTTAACCTATTTGCAAATACTACAGCTAACGTAGCCTTGGATCTTGATAGTAATTTACAGTATTATGTAACCCACTTTGAGTCCACGTAGACCGAAGGTTTATTCCCAAATGAAAGGTTTGCAATATGTAAAAATGTTTTAAAAAACATTGAAAGCTTGTGGATGTGTTGGCAAGAAATGCGTTTGTGTTGCATAAAAAATTTATTCGAGTGTACACCTTCTTCCATTCTTCTTCTTCTTCTTCCGCAATGCGCTACGAAATCTTAGGTTCCAAATTCGATCCTTGGTTAGGCATGGATGGATCACTATGTTTGTCCAATCGTCCATTTCATCACTTCCTCATTCATCCTCGTCGTCGCGATTAACCCAACTGCTAGAAAATGTTTGTAAAATAACCAAAGCAAAAATAGATGCGTGCGGTGAGTGCGTATGGAGGGGAGGGGACGACGACTCTTTTTTCAAAATTCCGGAAGCAGCCTTTCTTGTACAAACAGAATAAAAATCTTAAAACGAACTTCAAACATTATTAGAGACCGATGGATGCGCGTCTTACGGTTTAGCGCCGAGGATATCGTTAACGGTAACGACAAACATGGATTCCTCCTCCTTTAGGCCTCTTTTGATTATCGCTAACCAGCCTCAAATAAGATAATCCTCGTCCTTGGCTAGTATTACTTTCCGATGCCTTGGGATATCCTTTGGTATCTCTGGAGTGCTTTCTGGGCCGGAGCACAGGTGCTTGCTTTGCAGCTCCAACGGCCTTACTACCCTTGTTAGGTCGCGCTCGTGGTCTGCACCCGTTATTTATTCTCGTGCCGCATGGTAATTGTGTTTGAATTGTTCAGCCCACAAGATATCTGACTTGAGCAGAAATCGGATTCCCCGTTAGGGAATACTGAGTTAAGCTGAACCCTCGATGTAGCAACTTAGCCCCTGGACGGTTGTCTGGCGTTACCAGAGAGCAGTTCGCTTCTCTTCGCCGGCCGGCCATCGGAGGGAATGAGGGCAGTTTCCGAAAGCAGAGAGAAAGAGAGCAAATATAGGTCACTGCTAATTATTATTTGCATTCCAGGAAAGTGTTCCGTTTAGAAAATCAATTCCGAAGGTCGCAGGTTGAAATCTTGCTATTGCTGGGATTGTGCTTTCTTCGAAGCCCACGTACAGTCACTGTGGCTAATTCTACGGCGACAAGTGGATTTCAATATAAAATTTCCAATGGCAACTCCTACCACCGACGTAGGTTTAGACAACACAAGTAGTATAATCAGATTCCTTCAAAATCACACTTGGTACGAGGCCTATTATTTTTATTAATTTAAGCACAATGGAAAACCTATTTTGATGATGTTTTTGTCGATTTTATACTATAACAAATCTGTGTTTTTTCACCTCACACTTGGTACGAGTGGTACGAGGCCTATTGTTTTTATTAATTTAAGCACAATGGAAAACCTATTTTTAAGATGTTTTTGTCGATTTTATACTATTGCAAATCTGTATTTTCTCATCTCACACTTGGTACGAGTGTCATAATTTCTTACGAGTTAAAGTACGTAACACCTACACCCACCCACACCTACACACACCTACGCATACCCACGCACACCTACACCCACCTACACCCACGCACACCTACGCACACCTATTGCAACTTTGTGATTTTTAGCTCATACATGGTACGAGACCTATTGTTTTTATTAATTTAACCAGTAGTATAATTGGATTCCTTCAAAGTAATACTTGGTACGAGGCCTATTATTTTTATTAATTTAAGCACAATGGTAAACCTATTTTGATGATGTTTTTGTCGATTTTACACTATTGCAAATCTGTGATTTTCTCATCTCGTACTTGGTACGAGTGTAGAGGTCTATTGTTTTTATTAATTTAACCACAGTGGTAAACGTATTTTGATGATGTTTTTGTTGATTTTATACTATTGCAAATCTGTGATTTTTTCATCTCGTACTTGGTACGAGTGTCATAATTTCTTTCGAGTTAAATTACGTAACATTACATAATATTGTGATGCCCCGTACATTAAGCTTCCTTTATTGTATTTTTATAAGGGTAAACTATTGCATCATGCTTATGCAACAGGTTATTACATAACATTACGCAACATTACAATGGCACAGAAGGTAACTTGTTGCATCATGTTTATGCAAACAGGTTATTACGTAATATTATGATGACTTGTATCTGAAGTGGTGTCTTCTGTTTTTCAACATGGCTTTGCGCTTAGGCTACTTAAAGAGTTTTCGCATTAGAGATTAGTCAGTAATGTGAGAGTAGTTGAAGACTACGGAGGTGGTATTGCAGTGCTCCTTATTTTTTGATAAAAGCTAAGTTTTTTAACTTATTTTAAAGCTACATACTATTTATTATTTCAAGTTTAAAAGTGTTTCAAGTGGGTTTTTTTATAGTAATTTTGATCAGATTTAGTTTTGATGTGATTGGATGTTATTTGTTGTCTTCGGAAAAATTCTATATAAATAACGTAGCTAAAAATGTTATCGTAATTATTATTTATTTTTTATACTTAGTACAAATATTTATTTTATTTTGAAGGTGATTTAAGTGGTTCTTTCACATAGATTGAATTTTGACTTAATTGTGCATTTTGGTATTTTTGTATTTTCCAGAGAAAATTTATATATAAATACCTGAGCTGAAAAATTCTATTATAAATATAACTATTGTCTTTTTAAGTTACATTCTATCAATTATTGTAATTATCTCATTGAATTTTGAGTCGATTGAGCTTCTTATTGTTATTTACTTAATTTTTTTTATTTGCGTTTTCTCTAGAAAAGCATATTATAATTATTATAATGTTAATATTTTAGTATAACGTAGCATTCATTCGTTGTTCATATTTTCCGTCCTTAAATTCTAATATGTGTTTTATCTAACAAAAGATTAAATTAAAATACCAAACATTATCAAGAAGCAATTCTGAAGACATTATACTAAAATATTAACATTATAATAAGTGTAATTGCATATAAATTTCAGTCTTCAAACTGCTTCCAACACGGCTTCTGCTTGCTTTTCAATAAAATCTAAATTATATGCAGTTCAATTTACGGTGCTAGCATGTCTCACTACTACACAAAAAAAATCCTACAAGAGTTTATTTTTCCTGGAGGTCTGAGACTCACCAAAACCCATATAGTACTTACTATCCTCATCATTGCGATGTAAAAAGAAACATGAGTGTGTGTATATAAAAAAATATTCTCTCCTATTAAAATTTTTTATTTACTATAAAGTCTTAGACTCAATAAAATGTATAAAAAATTAAACTACGTGTAGATTTTTTGTTATTTTCAAAATATTGGTTTGATGTTAGGTTTATTTTGTTTTCACATGTTTTGAGTGCAATTATTATTAACTTCTAAACTAAAGTGACCCCAAGGCAAAGTATGGATTCCACACTCAAGAATACACCTCTTGTAGTCGTGTGGATCCCAGGCTACTTTTTGTATTTTATTCGTTGTAATCTCATGGTTTGAGCTTTGTATTCTATTATCCTCTCGAAGTATCCTCGACTGTGAAGAAAGGCAATCAATATAATCCTGGAATGTTAGTTTGTTTTCCACGGTATCTTTGCACGTTCATTTTGATTTCTTCGTGACGCTGCTCTCTGTTCTGAATATATACATCTTTGAACGCAAACCAGCGAACTCAACAATAATATCACCATTACATTCATCTTTGAACTTACCGAGAACCATCTTGTTGTAGGAAGGAATTCCAAATCTGTTAGGTTGAGGGTAGGAAGAAGTGTCGAAATACCCAAGCATGGAAGGATGTTTAAGATCTTCGTAGAGGTTAGGTGTTTGTATGTCATAAATAAAACAATCAGTGTCTATGTACAAAATTGACAGCTTATCATTATAGAAATGTTTCATAATATTATAATGAAATTCGAACATGTGTAGTTTTGACAAGTCGAGAACTGTTGCACCAACGTAAATAGGTTTTCTGAATTTTATTAATTTTATATCTAGATTAAAAAGTGTTAAATTCTCGTTGTAAATTTTTCGCGATTTGAATCTAGGATCAGATAACAATTTTCTACATTTATTATTATTTGAAACCAATTTTATGTCTATATGCTTTCTGACGTTTTCCATCGTTTTTCCATAAACGGCATTATTCATTAGTTTATAAAAATCTTTATCTAATTCTGAAATGGCAGCTGTTCTGTGTCTCGTGTTGGTCTCAATATAAGATTTTAACCATGGAGAGTGTTCGAACTTGAGAATTCTTCTCACATTTACTACCTAATCAAAAACTGGAGATTCTTGTAGTGGACGACATATCTCTCCCCCACGTATCCCTCTTTCTATAAAAAGTAACATGTACACATCCGATATCAATTCCAACTTGATCCTGGTCTGGAGCAACATAGCAGACCATGCCACATCAGGAAGACTGTAGAAGTATGCTGGATCTAATTTATAAATATTTATTGCTTTTTTTCTAAATACCTGGAAAACATCAGCAAGTATTGTTATGTCTAATTTGAGATATGCATCGTGATAATCCCCGAGAGTATTGCATCTCAATTCCTTCCATATTAATTTCGCATGTTCGTATTCTTCATTCGTAATTCCGGTTTTTTTCAGTTGACTGAAGAATTCTTTTTGAGGTCGGAGAGAGTCATCGTCAAATTTAGATTCATCGGTTACATATTCGTAAGGATAAATGCCTTTACGTTTAATCAGTTCTATGTGTATGTTGGGAAAACTAGCTTTTGTAATTTTAAATTGTTCGTCAGTAAGTTTACTTGCTAAAGCATCGAGACTTGCCGATAGGAATCTAAAAGAATCTTGAAACCTCATCTCTATGATTTCATTCGTTCCTGGAATTTTAACTTTTTTACTTATAGAAATATAACGTTCTTCGTTTTGAGCAAGAATATCTATTTTTTGCGTATCGTATCCAAGATTCCTAATTAAAAAATGGAAGTCGTAATTGGATCCATTATGAAAAAATATTGGTACGAATTTAGGCTTCTGGATCTTGAGGTTGCAGGTGTTACAGATTCTACTAAAGTAGTTTCCGGTGAAATGATTATGGTGAAATATTTTCCGAGTCTCATCCGTGAAATGTTGATCACACACCGGACACGTTAAAATGTTTTTGTGAGATTGAAGTTCATCACTAGATAATGGAAGCATTGATTTCGATTGGCATAAGAGTCTGCCAATGTTCTCAACCTCCTCCACCATATTTTTAAAAAAGAGTTCAATAACATTCGGTCCGCGAAATATATATATGGTTTATCTATTCTATTCTGCCAAACAACAACATATCCAAAGCTATTTGGACCATGAAGCTGGTACGTTGTTGTGGAAGAAAATTCGGGATCCGGATCGCAATAAGACAATGGTTTGAGAAAAGCCTCAAAGTCTGCAATGATAATGGCCGGATGTTCCAACAAGGCCTTGTGCATTTTAAATTCTTCGAATTCATTTGCTTTGGGCATCAACATGCGAGCCGTTCTGTTGACTCCACAGTAGATTTTTTGTTCAGCAAGTTTTTGTTTGGCAATTTCTTGATTTTGGAAATGTTGGTAATTATGTTGGTCACGATCCTGGAATACGGTTAAACACCTTGGACAAACTTCGATGTGTGCACGATGCTTGGTTGTTTGGCTTCTGACTATGCGGGAGAGTAAACGAATCAGCGTATAATGATGAACATCATCGTCAGCAATAAGAAGCAAATTGATTTCCACGTCTTCGTCATCAACTATATTAGTTATCCTAACGGGATGCACAAAATGCTTAACTGAAGTATACGAATATACATTTATAGTTAATCGTTTTCCTTCTCCATTTCGTACCCTGTTTTCAAACTTTGTTACGTCAGAAATAGCAACAGGGTATTTGATGCCTGTCATAGCATATTCAATCTCGTCCACATATTGTGTCTAATGACTAACCCGACATGGATTATTTGAACAATGAACCGGGTGAAGCGCCGCTAAAATGCACCACATAAAACACTTATTGTCAGTATTATGAATATTCAGCACAACTCTCTTATGCTGAATTTCTACTGGAAGTGGAACGTGGCTGGAAGCAGAAAAAGGTGTAAATTTGTTAACATAAGCGATTAATCTGTAAGGACTTCCGCATAAAAAACAACCCGAACCCTCAGCCTCTAACTCGTCGTGTTTTCTAATCTATTCACTAGTAAGATTAGAATAAAAAAACGTTCAAATTATCAATGTCTGCCAAATATAGAACTTGGTTTTTCGTTTTGTGAAAAAAATATTTCTTGTGCCATTGGTTTTATCATATTTACAGATTACATCAACATATACTTTTATGGAGTTGTTTTCCAGTTTATTTTTCAAAATATTTATGATAGATGTTCTAATTTCACTCATGAAACTAGAAATATCACAGCCTGGTTTCGAAGTAAAAAGAAAATCCAGGAGTTGGTTGTTGAATGCAGTTCGAATCGGCTTTTGATCATTAGACATCTTAATTTGTTTGGAAGTAGAAGCTTCAGTTTAATGATGATCAATTTTTCTTTTCAATGTTCCATGTCCGGTTGATGCCTTGCAAATTTTCAGGTGTTTACTTAAATGTGCAATGCTAATTATTTTTTCGCATTGAGGACAACGCTTAGTAGGTAACAAACGATTTATTTTTGAAACTGTTTCGCTACATCTTGCCCTATGCTTGCTAATATTAGTTTTGGAGATTGATTTCCCACAAATAGCACATTCTATGAAATTGGTAGGTGACATTTTTTTTATGATATTCTAGAGAAAACGCAAATAAAAAAATAAGTAAATTGAATATTCGTTGCAAATTTCTTGACTAGCACCCAAATCAGTAAAAGGAAGATTTCAGGAAAATTTTGCAGTTAGAAGTATCTGCCAAGGAGCTTCAAATTACCGTGCATCAGTGTTCGCCAACTGGAAGTTCGACGTACTCAGCACTTCCCTTGTGTGCTACGTTTACGGAACATATTGAATGAAGTCTCGCCGTGCCTTTCATTGTTTGATACAACAATTTATACTCGATGAGAGAACTGCAAAAATTTAAATGCATTGCAAAATGCACTCTGTTACCGCCACAAAATCTAATTACACCAATCGGGGTCGTTTCCTTTACGTGGGGCATCAGTCTTAAAGAGAATGGTCGATAGAGCAGCAACGCACTCCTTACACGTAGGAGAAACACGCAACATGCATTTTTCCCTTCATCTGTGAATCCGTGCTTCTGCCCGACTCTGTGGCCGAGTGGTTAGCACATCGCGCTGCGACGCCAAGGGTCACGGGTTCGAATCCCGGTCGGGCTTGGTTGTTTGTGAATGTCCATTCATCAATTTCATCATTTCATCACTCATCCCCATCTTCGCAAATTAGCCAAGAGGCACAAAACGCGAAGTAAAATAAACTAAATCAATCAATCAATCAATGAATCCGTGCTTCGTTCAAACAACCATTGTGCTCGTACGTCTTGTTCTTTGCGATCTGTCAAATGCGATAAGTTTGCCTTTCTTTAGAAATCTGATTCAGGTGTTACATTTTAAATTATCCTATTTCTAACACAACCGTCCCAAGCAAAATACACTATGGAAAAAAACTCTCACAATGAAATCTGTACTCGGAACCATGCGATATTCTCTGATCTAGGGCATATATGCTCTCACACACCATACATGTAGTCATATATATTCTGACGATTTTCGATAATTTAAAAACTGGGCCTACATTTTTTTTAGTTTAAGCAACAGAAGGCTTGTAATTTTAGAGCATCCTCTGAACTACTGGTCTGTAATATAAACTTTAAAATATACAAGTTGGTGTAGGAGAGAGAAAGTTTGACAATTTGGTGAGCACGCCGTAATTTTAGAGTTTCTCAACTGAAATTTTTATACCAAGATTTCTCGGAAAACTAGCCTGGCATTGAGTTACAATATGGCGGCAGGAGAAGCCATTTTTTTCCTTTTATTTTGAACTTTAAAAAACAACTAACATATACATTCCTTGGATTCAAATTTGTGAATTGGATGAGCTGCTAAAGAGATAATAAGTTTTCAAGAGGTATTTACAACCCCCTTTTTCCCTTGAGTTTGCGTACCATTAAATAACAACCACCGCCATTATAAACAAATAGGCGGACTCGTGTCCGGTAGAACAGGGATTCAAAAGTACATGCAGGAATATGTAATGAAGCCTTTCGATAGTTTTCCTCATTCGGTTGAAGTGGATGAATGGATTGGATAGTCGGGAGTGAATTTCTATTGTTAGGGGCTTAATTAAGAACACACTGAAATGTTTACGACTTAATACCTATCCTGAAAAAACATTACCTCGTGATTTGGTGCTAAACTTTACCATTATCTGATATGCCTGGCAAAAAGAAATATCAATTATAGAAAATTTAGGGTGTGCTTTATTGATTCAATAACAATGACAATTTTGTTCGGTCGGAACCTTTAACGAAGGCCAGGGCCTCTTCCTTCCATTTCATTACCACTTTATCTCCAGCATTTATCACTTGAACTACTTCTTCGAGGTTACCCTAGCGGTACAAGTAAGTGACGATAAAGCGTTCCTGATGTCTTATTCGTGGTCAAATTTAGGCAAATATATCAATTGAATACAGCTAATTCGGGTTTTTATCGACAAGGTAAACCACGACATTGTTCCCCTCGGCGGTAAAGGAACTTAGGAAACTTATTTCTATGATACAAGACAACCGCGTTTATCTTGGGCACTATAAGTAGAAAGGTAGGTACTTTTCCGTTTTCAGAACTTTCCAGACAAACATTACCATCGTAATAACTATAGAACATTGCTCTTCGCTTGAGGCAATTTCTCGTTATATCATGTTATGTGATATATAGAACTAGTTAGTTGTTGGTCACTTTTGCCTATGTCGAAGTTGACTGCAACTCTAGGAGGTTATATCCGTAGTTAATTGACAATAAGTGAGAGAGCATATCCGAAGCAAGGGAAGAGGAACCAACTTGCTTCAAAGCTGACCTTCTCCTTTAAACCCGTCTCGAAGACGTATCAGATGTACTTCCTAATTGAAAACGTGCCTGATTTGAGTTTAAAAGTATTTGAAACATCCACCCATATATTAGCACAAGGTACTAAAATTCTAATTTTCTTTGAAGATAAGGAAGCATCTGAAAATATCCTGTGTAGGCTTCTAATAAATAAATTTCGTGGAAAGGCATCCCCAAAACCTTCAGAACGGCTCCCGTGGCGGAGTGGTTAGGACATCGCGCTACGACTCCAGGGGTCGCGGTTTCGAATCCCGGCCTGGACGTGGATGTTTATGCGTGTCCATTCATCAACTTCACCACATCACCACTCATCCTCATCTTCGCAAATTAGTCAAAAAGTGGCACAAAAAGCGAAGTAAAATAAAGCAAATCAATCAACCAAAAACCTTCAGCTTTCCTATCGTGTCTTTATATTCTCGAATGATAAATGTATGTCTTACAACCCTTCTTAACTAATTTCAGATTTACTATAAGGAAGTCAGAAAGGCCTACGCCCTTAGCGGAGTGGTTATCTGAAGGCGCTACGACGCTAGGGGTTCCGGGTTCGAATCTCTGCCTGGACATGTTTGTTCTTTGTGAGCGTTCCTTTATAAGTTTCATCATATAATCACTGCTCCTCATGTTTGCGATTAGTCAAAAGTGGCAGAAAATCGAAGTAAAGTACACCAAATAAACTAAGGAAGTCATAAGTTTTTAACGCAATGTACACTTATTTGTAATTACATGGCAAGGTTAAGTTTTATTTTTCTTACTTGATTTTTATCACACACACATACTATCTACGCACTAAGATGAAGTAAAAAGAGAAAGGTAAAATGTATTTCATTTGAGTTATTCAAAATCTTGAGCATGCGTATTGCTCCTACGTCAAAATATGACCTTTCAAACACATAATGAACGATTTATCATAGACATCAGTTTTCTGTGTATAAGTAACTTTTAACCACTCTAAGGCGACAACACATAAAAAAAAATACGTAGACGTATATTAGTGGTTTCAAATATTAAAAAATAAACCACGGGACGCATAGACACATTTCAGGTTCAGTGCCAAACGCAACGACAATGCGTTTGTTCTCTTTGGCGAATGCTCATCTATTCGTGCTGAAGGCTTTCTCGAAAACAATCCCTTCATTTCCTTTCTCTGGTGAGGCAAGGAAAACCGGAGGTAATTCTTGCAGTTTTGGTCTCCGGAAACGCCAGTTCACTCGAGAAATTTCGTAGAGGAGGCAGATATTGTTAAGTGAAGGAATCGTGCATTCCAAGGAGCATTATCCGGAGCGCTGCGAGATGCTTTACGAGAAGCATAACCAATTAATGCAAATGCAGGTTGCGTGTGCGCCCAACCCATCCTCTTGCAAACGTGTAGATTTGCAGGGGTTTAAGCATCTCGTCTGAAGTAGCTCAAGAGTTTGAAGAGAATTCAAGCAACCAAGGGAATTTCTGCAAAGCTTTCTAGCTTCGGAAACATATTTGTACAGGGTTTTCGTAAATGATTGTCGGGGTTACAAACAAGCACTGTATTTTACGTAATAAAGATAGATACATGCCATTTTTTGCAAAATGTTAGAAAACTCATCAAGTTTTTATGACAAAGTCACAGATGTTCCATGTGCTCGCCTCGCGATATCCTGCAGATATCTAAACGATAGTCCATTTCCTGCCACACTCGGGATGGCATATCACGTGTAACACTATCGATGGAATTCGTTATGCGTGTTTTCAGTTCCTCAATGGTAGTGGGTAATGGAGGATAGAAAACGGTATCTTTTTTCGTATCCGCAGAGAAAAAAAATGCAAGGAGAAAGGTCAGGGGAACGAGGCGACCATGATAAAAGGTTTTCATCCTCATCACTCCCGCGCCCAATCCAACGTTGTGGTAATTTTCTGTTGAGCAATGATCGCACTTCACAGTGGAAGTGAGGTGGGGCTCCATCCAATTGCATGATGAAGGTGTTAGAATCTTCTTCCACTTGAGGAATAACCACTCATTCAACATATCCAGGAATGTCAATCCCGTAACCGTTTTCTCCATGAAGAAGAATGGACCGTACACATTTTCTCGTGACACAGCACAAAAAATATTCACTTTACGCGAGTTCCGAACCAACTCAACAAACTGATGAGGATTTTCCGTTCCCCATATGCGCACATTGTGTGTGTTTACTTTCCCACTTAGGTGGAATGTCGCCTCGTCAGTGGAAACAAAATTCTCAATAAAATTGTCATCGCCAGCTATGAGATTTTGCATATCGCTGGCGAACGTTTCCCGTACACGACGGTCGTTACGTGTTAGCTTTTGATGCAGACTTAGGCGGTATGGTTTCATGTTTAGCCGTTTTCGTATAACACTCCATAATGTTGTCTTCGGAATGTTCAGTTCCTTGGATCCAGCAGGAATCGATTTCTTCAGGCTCCGTAGATAGGTTTCACGAACTCGCTCCACATCATGTTCCGACACTGATGGTCGACCACTGCTTTTGCCTTTGCAAATGCAATCTTTTTCTCTGAACTGTGCATACCACCTTCTAATCGAATTGTCTGACGTTGCATCTTCCCGATATCGCTCACGAAAATGTCGTTGCACAACTGTAACGGACCTCGTTGCGTGATATTCAAGGACACAGAACGCCTTCTCACTAGTAATATCCGCCATTTTGGAAAACTGCGGTCTAGCGATAGGATCGGGAAACAGAGGTCTATGAAACAAATAAGGAACAAAAGTTGAGTTTCTCAACAATATCGTGCATTTGTGTTCACCTTGTCATACACCCAGATCGATTACAACAATGAGGGAACCCCGACAATCATTTACGAAAACTCGTCTTAAAAAATCAATACTTACTTCTAAAATGTGTTTTTAAAAACACTATTTTTTAATTCCATATGAGAACGTAACGAGAAGGAAGGAAAATAATCACACATACAAACGTTACATTTTCGATTTAAATCAGGTATTTGGAGCAGTGCCCATGTTCTTAAATGATACTCCTTTTATAAACAGCCATTATGCATACAGTAAATTTTTAACGCATATTCTGCCGTGCCACAGAATTGATTGGTAGATTGATTTGGTTTATTTTACTTTGCTTTTCTGCCAATTTTGCCTAATCACGAAGGTGAGAATGAGTGACGATATGATGAAATTGATGAAGGAACACTCACAGTAAACACCCATGCTTAGTCCGGAGTTCGAACCCGGGACCTTGACGTCGTAACGCGCTGTGCTAACCACTCCGGCAAGGAAGTAGGCACGTAGCACAGAAGATACGCTAACAGAGTCAAAATATTGTAATATCAATCCCATAATAACCCTTGCATCCATACAGTATCATAATATGTTTTACATTAATGCAAGGGTTGGAATGTGCGAAAATAACAAATTACAAGGATAAACTTCTCCGACTTTGGAGGTTTCGCTGGTCATATAGTCAGTGCAATAAGTAGCCTTAGTCCTTTAGAAGAAATTAGATCCGTTGGTCGTGCACTTTTACAGGTAAGCAATCCAGATTACTCGGAAATATACAGGGTTGCAGTTGCAGGGTTATATCAAAGGATATAACTCTCTTTAAAGCAGCATGGAAAAAGTAGACTTGAGTTAAATTTTCTGCATTATAACTACATTTTATACCAACGTAGATACCAACTACAATTAATATATCAATTCTTGAAGAAATTAACGTAATCTATTCGAGATAAACGATCTCTTATTATTGATACATCTGTAAGTGGAATTCTGAATGCCTTACACATCGATTCATGGAAAGATAGAATAAATGAAAGAGATGAGCAAAGAATTAAACGGGCTGACTGGCATTTGAAGGTCACTGCACTGTCTATTTCTTGGAGTGATTACGAAAGGAGACTAGTAACACTTCAGACTATAGAATACTTATAGGGCTACCATTATTCGAAGACTACTCGACAGAATATAATAACAAATGATACGCTCCATTGCAGGTTTCTAATATATATTAATTCTTTATATATAGAACGCACTATCCACGGGATAAACTGTTAACTGTTGCCTAGTTAAGATTGGTAGAAAAGCAAGACGTGGTATCTAGTTAATTTCTTGCTTTATTTTCCTTCTTATATATTTAAATGTATAACAGTATTGTTCATGCATTATTAAAATTACAGTTTGCATTAATTGCGTGTAGTAATTCTTAAAAAGGACCATTTTTTTCATTCAAAAGACTAGGCAATATTTTCACATTGATTTTTGCGCCTTGCAAAATGTTAAAGGTTTTCCACAGGTACGTAGACCGATTGCACTAAAGAAAAGAAAATACACCTAAAAACAAATCGAACATGATCATTTATAAATGCACCCTATGTCGATGAGCTTTATACGGAACGTGTCTCTCGCCACGTGCACTACATAATTTATATAATTTGAATTGAAGACATTTGAAGCTATAGGAAAAGGATGCATAACACAATTCGTACTTTTTTACGGTTGGTAGAGTTACATTTAAGAATAATTTAATCATGATTTTGTTTTCATCATGGAATACTGTAATATTTTTTTCATGGTTTTCTTTCATTATTGGTGTTAACAACTTGAAAATCAATTCATTATAATTATTTGGAGCCGCTGTGGTCTGACTTGCCCGCGGATGACCTGGGTTCGATTACCAGTAAGTGTGATTTAAGTTCGGAATTTCTCCCTTGTCCCTGCATAAAGCGGCTCTGGGATTAGCCCAGCTTCAAATAAATGGATACCTGGGGGCAACCCTGGCGGTTATAGGCGACCGGAGCTTGGTGCTTATCACATCACGTCCAAGATGACCAGGATCGAGGGTGCTACCTCCACATTCCCTAAATATTCCTTCACGACACGGCGCAATATGCACGGGTACTTTACCTTATTTCTATATTTCGGTCTTCATCGACAAAATAATAGATATGGTGCAGTTATTCCATTACCTGCATATGTCTTACTTCATATCCAACGACATTCGAATTGCAATGGTTGGAATTACTCTCTGTAAATTATGGACCCGATTTCAAATCCAAAATAAGGCGCAGGTCTACCCTTTTGTTCATGTGTTTCAGCATTCTTCTGAATTGGCCCTTTTAATTTTGATACATCAAAATTTACACACATTGAAACACACACACACTAATGCCTCACAGGGCATTTTCTTCCATAATCTTCGAAGACACCTTTTACTCGTGCATAGAAACACTTTAGTTACGTATTCGGTAATTTGTAACTAAAAACTCAAATGCATATTAACAACTGTTCCAGAAGTAAAGAAACACATAAAACAAATTGAAAGGAAAGATGGTCAGTTTCTGATAAGAAAAAAAAAACAAATGATGTGGGAAAGAATAACTGCGATCGTTAAATATCTTAGAATAGAAGTCTTTGAAAACATTTCAATACTTCATTTTTTCAAGCGAGACTCAATCAGTGGCGATGTCTACTTTTCATTCATTAATATTTCTCCTTGCACGGAGTTGAGTAGGTTCAACTTTAGGCCTAGTAATGGGTCTTTGTTGTGTTTGAGCCTTCATCAAGTTTATCTTTAATTATCGTTCATCTACATCGTCGCGATTAAGCTAGAGGTAGAAAAGCAACTTAAAGACTTAAACTTAAATATACGAAATGCAAATAACAGTTAATTACATTTTTTTAAACAGATGGAACATTGTTCTGGTTACCCTTCAATTTTGGATCTCGTCTCTCTCGCTATGAGCCAATTAATTTTAGCACGTATTACGTTGAGTACTTTTTCTCCATGCAAGAGCCGGGCTCTGCCGTTTAGTGGTTACAGTAACGCTCTGCGAAACATGAAGGTTTTGTGTTCGTATTCCAAGTTACTCAGGTATGTTTGTTAATCATTTGTTTCCTTCTGAATGCGAATAGTAAATGTAAAGACGTTTACGGAAATATTGTAGAATTTTAATACTATTTTCGATCTTTCGTCGTAGGAAAAACAGAATATTTGCAGTGTTAACTTCTCCCTACCCATGAGACATACATTTTTTTTTCAAAATTATTATATAAGTTGATACGTTTCCTTTATGAACGAATACCAATAGAAACGATTCTACTTTTACCTTATAAATTCAGAATATATCAATTCCAAAAAAAGAAAATTGTTGTCTGCACTCTGTCCCTGGAATCTCTGGAGCGAGAGAGCGAAAGCAAGTGGTGACTCAAGAGAGCTCGAACAATGAACTCGAGAGAGGGGAAGTGATTGCAGCCACCAGTCGTCTGCAGCAGCGTGCACTCCTTTGCTCCGCCAACTCGCTTTCTCTCCCTCTCTTCCGTCATGCAAGGCCTTGCGCCATACATTCCGGGGACAGAGTATAGTCTAGACTTATATGAGACATAAGAACCACAATGTCTGAAAAGAAATTGTACTATGATCTGAAATCCATGAATGTAGCACAACGACCGTATTCTTCTATTTTGTAACGAATACGAATTTGAACCTGTAATGTATATTTGTATTGGCTTTATAATTTGAGTGACTTCTGTAAATTTTGCAGACATTCCAAACAATTTCTTATATAAATTTTAACATCATGTCCGAACCAGTCTAAGTAAGAGTAGTTAAATAACATGAAATTGTATAATAACATATTTCTAATCAGATGTTCTTGATTAGAATACTCATTGTAAATTAAATGAGATACAAATAAGACTGCTATCGGAATAGACGTATGTCACTAATATTCTCTTGATAAATTAACAACAATCTTCAAATAGCAAGTTCCTCTTCTAATTTTGTTGTTGTTTTAGAAATGAAATGTTATTGATTGATTGAGTTTGTTGTCCTTCGCTTTTCTGACACTTTTGTATAATCGTGAAGATGAGGATGAGTGATGACATGATGGTGAAATTGATGAAAGAACACTCACAAAAACACCCATTCCCAGGCTGGGATTCAAACTCGGGACCCCTGACGTCATATCGCCCTCGTCACAGAGGCCGACTGGAATTTTATTGATAGCAGTTTTACATATACAATTTTCCAAATTAAACAATTTATTTCGATGTATATATTCGTAATGATATTTTTCATGTCGAAATATACGATTTGCATTTCCTGTGAGGACGCGTTCTTAATTAATTGTATTATGTATCAATAAGTTCATTTTGTGTACTGGAATTATTACATAAAAAACAATAGAAATTGTCTCATTATATTTAACTTCGATAGAGACATTTTATGACTGTATCATCATAACTAAATAAGGCTTAAATTCTTACGATAATGCGGTTCTGTTTCAAAAGGGTGGAGTGGTTAGCGTAACGTGCTACGAAGCTAGAGATCCTAGGTTTCCAATCGCGGGTTAGCCATTGGTTGCGTCATTCCGTTTGTCTTCTATTTCATCAGTTCGTCGTTCATCCTCATCGTCGCTATTAAACTGCAGAGGTGGAAAATCGCCTTGTAAGAAATCAAAGGGAAATATGAATTTCAATCGTGGTGATTGAACGGTGTGGAAACACGTCTATGAAACTCGTTGCGAATGAAAAGTGTATTTTCAACGCAGAAATGTACGATAGTTCTCATTTCTGATAACGAAATTAGTTTCTCTCTTGGTTTTGGTCTTGCCTGAGCCGATCCGGTTAGTGGCTGCATTGATCTTGGTGGTGGCCTCTTACCTGGCACCTGACGAGCGGGAGGTTCCCTACCAGAGACACGAGACCTGGATCAATAAAGCACCTTTGAATAATTTCAACAGAACAGACCCGACTTGACTTGGCGGGAAAAATTCGGCCGTGTTCTTTTTTCCTTCACCCACTTTCGACCTCCTTTTTTCTCAAATATTCCTATTCATGTATTGTGCTTCTAATCTCCATCCCTCTACATAATTACTATTAAATAGAAAATCTTCTATGTACTTCAGTGTCTTCATACTTACGCTAATCATCTTTATCCTCGAGAATTTAGTGAAGAATGTAGATAACTTTACTACGTTATTAATAATTATAAGCACTTACATTATTTTTATATATTATTTTACAATTCAATGCTGATATCGTACTGTAGCTAGATTCACTTCAAAATATAAGTAATTTTTTTAACCCAAAAAAATTTATGTGCTCGAAAATTCATTTTTACGTGTGTCTAGCACGTATTTTATGCTTGTAATTTTTTCATATATATGCTATGCTCAGAAAGTCTAACCGGGAATGTGCTTACAATTTATAGTGAAATGCGAAATATTGCGCAATGTAATGCCATCGGATATCGAACCTGGAACATCTTGATTACTAGACGTTGTGTTTGTATTTTGGTTATGTAAGTTGATTTTCTATCTGTTTATGTTTATGTTAATCGCGACGCTGAGGATGATATTTTACAAGATGAAGTTAGTAAAGAAAGATGCACAATAAACTAGCGTGGTTTAATGTGTATCAAATCGTTCCTTAAGGCTTTACTTTCATATTTTTACGTTGTAAATAAATTTGCTACTTTACTTATTGTGAATCCCCGAAGACTTCGATATTTTATTATGATAGAGGAACATTATTTCAGACTTTATATTCAGATAATGAAAAATGTTCGGTGCCACTCCGATTTGTTCCAATCTCCATACCAAGGGTCGTTGGTTTGAATCCTGACTAACGCATGGGAATTATATGTTTACGTTTATCTATTTCATCAATTTGCCACTCATCCTCATCGTCACAATTAACTTGGAGAGGTAGAAAACTGACTAAAATAATTAAACGTTGAAATACAGAACATGAACTCACTATAATCATAAAGTAATTATCCTTGTAATCGTAGCATTCGAACGTACGCAATCCATATGCTGCATATTTGCTCACCTCACAGACGTCAACTAAGTTTCGTGTTACATTAAGAAGCTCAAATGAGTTCATAAACAAATCTCTTACTCCTTTGTATTCTAAATAAACTTTTCACTAAGATTACAATTACAGTAAATAACATTATCTAGCCGTAACGGCGCCAGAAAAGGACGTGTTATTACGTAAGAAGGCACAAGGTAGAGAGGACTAGAATATTATCTGGCAGGACATTCTCATTTCATATTCTCCTAAACACCATTTTAAAACACATATTTGGGCTGAAAGAGTGTGTATGTATGTATCTATTTTTCTAATTTGCTGAAAGCTGGTCGAACTGGGGGCATCTTTCCCCTGTCCCTCCTCTAGCTCCGTAACAGTTTTCCGTCTTTTACGATTCGTCATTTGTGGTGTGATTTTTAAATCATACCCAGTATTGATAGAGAGTAGATTGTGAAGTTTTAATAAACTTTACGTAACTCAAAAATGCATGTTAAAATCTATAGCAAATCATTACTGTATATTGTGTCTGAATTTTTAAAATTTTAGTTACCCATTCACAAGAATAACATATTATATTTAGAGCAATTGACTTTAGCGATTGTGCTAACATTTCTCCCCAATAACGTGTATAATATTGGCCACTCGAATCTATGGAAGGAAATGAAAATGGGTTTTGACAAGATAGGAATTGATTATCAATACAGTTGTGTCTTTCACCACTCAGATAGGCTCTTTCATGTAAACACTGTTTAAAAATGCAGCAGACGCTTGTGAGGCTTATTTTAACACAAACGCTGAAAAGTCAATAAACAAATGTAATTTTTTATACTTCTATATTTGACAACAGGGGGTAGGTTTACGTTGTGTAGAAACTTATCTAAAGTAAATTCAACAAAGAAACACATACCGTTACTATTTTACTAATCCACAATTCAATATTTCAATATTTTAAAAAATTTGGTCGGCAAGAACAGTAGATATGTTATTCCAACTTTAACAACCAAAAAGGGCAGTGCTTCACCATGATTTTTTACAATCGTTAAGTAGGCACGAAAAGTACTCAAGTTCACATCAGTGTAAAACATGACCACATCAACTTCTTGTGGTGCAAAAATCGACGAAAATTGAAAATGCTTTAGCTCCATCAGGTTCTGTAATGATGAAGGAAAATTTCCAGTGGCATGTATTCCATAATCTGAGGGATGATTTTTTAAAAAAATTAAAACAAAGAAAGAGATTGACCTACGCATGTACAAAAGTTCACTAATGATAAAAATTGATTAATTCCAAACATAAAAATTACTTGAATACAATAATATTTATGTAATAACTATATTCAGTTTATAAATTGTCATATATATATTGGTTTTCTAGGTAAGCGTACTGAGAGATGTACTATTAAACTACAGGTAAAATATTTATGTTAAAAAAACCTGCGATACTGCTTGCTATTAGGGCGAAATTGTTGTACAGAAAATCACGTACAATGCAATATCAATGGTGTGTAGACGGAATACAAATAAAGCAATAAAGCTTGCAGCATGTAGAATGCAAATTCTTCAGGCTTAACGTTCACCTCCGTGTTCCGTTTTCTGCTCCCTGTTTGCTGTATCTGCCGCATGCCTAGACTCACAATTAAAAATTACACTCTCTGAAAATTCAATTCGTTTATTCTGAATGCTCGAACATTTTTTTTATTTTACATTATTTGTACATAGAATATAGTGAATTGTTGAAATCAGCAATACTTATGTCGGTTATGGTGAAGCGAGTAGTTTAATTTAGCTTACAGTTATTACCGTTGATCTTCCAATATTTTATTAAAATAAAAATACTGATTTAATCTTATCGCATCCTAATTTTTCTGACTGCAGGAGTATATATAGTTTTTCTCCGGTTATACACAGACCATATTTTAATTAAGTTTAAGAAAAATATTTATCAATCACTTATCTATGTTTTATATGGCACACACTACAATTTAGGGAAGAAAAAACCTACGTATCAAATATCTTTGCACATGTCACTAACTGTGTACATACATAGACAGTTCCCCCCAAGGACCGGCCCTAGGTAGATGCGGGGTCTGTAACAATTTCTTTTTCATAAGTCTGAAAAAATCAGTTTTTTGTTCTTAGTCTGAAGTACAGATGTCCTATACATTCACAATATAAGAATTATTACAGTGAATAAATGAATTTTGGCTCTGTACTGAATTTACTTTCTTTCGTTTGAAATATTATTTTTACTTCATGATATCATTCTATAATTAAACTAATATTGCTCATTCACTATTTCTGATTGACATATTTGAACACGAGTTTTATGTACTTCGTTTAGAATATGAATTAAGTAATTTTACATATTTTTGAGTGTGTCAAAACAATTCATGAAGTCAGGAAAATTCAGAGTAGTTACTTAATTGGAAGCACCAGCGTCTTACAACTCTAAACAGTACACAAGAAATTATTTTTATCTGGATGGAGGCCTCAAGCGAGTGCCCGAGTTGTCTCTCCCAAGGATTCTGAACCCCCTCCCTCCCCAACACACACAAATATATGGTTCACTTCACATTACACGTGACGTGTCGCTTTGGTTTGAAACTCCCTTTCCCGACTGAGTGATTTCTTAGGAAACAAACAGAAACACACTAGTTTCAATTTCAATCTTATAGTTCTTCAATTAAGCTGCATGAAAAATCAGTTCTAAGATGTAAAAGAAAACTTCAACATCACAGTTTCTGCATGAGCATTACTAATTTCCAAAGTGTTTATCTGCATCGCTAGTTTCAAAATGTAACTTTCAAATAAATATGTTTACCTATTACATAAATATCTGAATTCATTATGGTAAACAGCTCAGAGGAATTCTGCAACAATTTCATCCGCTCGCTGCAGTTATTTTATTCAACACTAATTTCTCATAGAATATTGCTCACTCGTAGAAAAATTGTAGTGTGACTTCGTAAGCACCTTCGCCTCTTTTAATCGATTACTGTTTTAGTCCGAGATTCTCTCCTCTCCCTTGCTAACTCAGTAAGGACTCTTAAAGCCTGTCACAAGAGCCTCTTATTTTGTTATTGACTTCCTGACCTTAGCACCACTGAAGATGCTCAGACGATACACTTTTTACTCGCTCCTTCCAAGAGAGAGAAAAAAAGAACTGTATCGGGAAGACCAACTTCCTAAATTCCAAAATAACTTTGGAAGTGTAGGTGCTAGTTTCCAATTTAAACATCCAGTGCGTTCGTGTGTGACTGTGTGTGCTTGTGTTTTCATATGAATGAAAAATATATATTTATACGTTTCAGAGCACTGAGAGAAAGAAATACATTTTGCAGGCCGAAACCAAGTGTTAGATAATAATCAAAATTGAATTACAAATAACAACCTATTTGAATTAATTTCTAAATGCATATACTTAGATTTAATATTAACAATTGTAAAGTGCAATCGAAAAACTTCATGAGTCCAATTGTATTGATTTGTGGGTTTTGATGGCATTGTATAGCAGTCTAGTTTTGTGTGTTGAAACTGTACAGACAAAAAACTTGCTCCTGAGAAATGTGAAAGTTTAAAAATGATATGCAAGGGGAAAATAACGAGTCTTGAAAGTTTGAATTTTTTGTCCTAAAAAAACGGAAAGTATGATTTATCAGTTCCCCCCAGGAGTGCCCACAGAGGAGTTTCATGAAGCGCCTGCGTCATGGTAATTTTTTTGGGGGATCAAATTTTATACTAATTTTATATATCTTCACACAAAATTTGTGGGGGGGGGGGTCGTTTCGTTTGATTAACTTGTTATTAATTTTTAGTTTTGGTTATTATGTACAGTTTTTCTACTACCTGTAGGTGATCGCGGTGAAGGGGTTGAAGAGAAACAACACCTCTTTTATGTCTTTAGAATTGGTTTGAATGGGAAGGGGGGTGGTGTTCGCATTGATACAAGGTTAGTTGAGCAGACACATTGTGAAGAATAAGGTTCAGTACACTAACAATGACAGTGAACCTGGTCAGTTTCGTATGTTTTATGTTAGCAAACATGAAAGTGTGCCTAAGGTACCTAAAGTAAACATATATTGCTTAAATATGTCTGTATTATATTGTTCCGCAAATTTTGTCTGACCAAAATTATTTGAGTAAATTATTCGGCATAAAGGGAGGCGTCATAGGCCTAGGGGGAGATGGACACCCCTGGTTCTCCCCTCCGCATTCTTCAAATGAATACGTTATTAAGGAACAAATTGAAAACATCTAATAGCCTATCAAAGAATAGAAGGTTAATGTGTACAATACAGTTATTTTACCTGTAGGTTTGTATGAATGTGAAACATTGTCACTTCCACTAAAAGCGGAATATAAATTAAGGGTTTCTTAAACAAAATCTTAACCTTAATCAAAATCTTTTACCTAAAAGAGATTAAATAAAAGGTGAGAAGAGGTTACTTAATACTGAACTGCACAATCTATATTCATATCATGATATTATTATAATAATTAAATCAAAAAGACTTGATGTAGCACACGTAAGAAATGGTGGAAACGTATATTTGATCGATGTTGGGGACGTACTGATAGTAAGATACTTGCAGGAAGATGAAGACGAGATGAAGAGACAGTATAAAGATGGACCTACAGAAAATCAATACTGGATTAATTTTACCCACGGTAGGAACAGGGTATGTTCCCGATATACGTATATATTGTGTGTGTTTTGAAGTGCACACATGCCGTATACATGTTCTAAAAATTACGAAAAATGCGTCTTTGCTTGTAAACTGAATCATGGTGTGTTGAATATTCTCACTGTGATTTAGTCGCGGCACTGCGGATGAAGGGTGTATATCAAGAATAGAGACTGAGAAACAAACACAAAGAAATTGCTACGCCTTATCTAGGATGAGAACCTGGTACCACTGGTTTCGTACCACAGGATAAAAAGTTTTGTAAAGTAATTCCTGAGATCATTTTGAGTTTATCACGAACAAAAATCTCACGTGATGTCATTAAACTAGTTGCCATTATCCACATTGAAAAATGTGGCCCGGATCTTCACGGATGAAAGCCACATATATGACTGTTATTAATTATTGGTTTATAAAGAATAACGTTCTGTATTCGTTGGAGTTACTGAGGTGAGTTCCTATATTTCGACTGAGACAATGATTGTATGTGATGTTAGACATCTGATGCTGTTTGCACATCTCAACAAGAACCGCTGGAAGGCGTTAACAAAACAGAATTTCGAGCGGCATAAGCAAGGACTGCATTTTCGGACAATCCAACATTCGCCACGGAACGGTGAGTGCATTTCGAGTTCCGCCCGAGGTGTTCTATTCAACACTACCCAGTTTATTTTTCTGGTTTGTGGTCATGATTCTTTTGAACATTTTGCATTTGTTTGCTTGTTTAAGTCTTGGAAAGATGATATGACTTCTCGCCTTGTCTCACATACAGAATGTGAATGTAGAATGTGTCAACTTTTTGACGGTGGTTTCTCCGAATTGTTTATTACATAACAGTTCAGTCCGAGACTTTCTGAAAAAAGTCACATGATACTGCATCTGTAATCACTGAAACATGAACGCCCCAGAACACAAACGTCTTCTAATCAGGATATATGGTTCTCGATTCCTGGTTGGGACAAATTCAAACTGTAGATTCTCGGTCTCCGCCTAAGATGAGTGACTTGAAACAATAAACTCATTTCCGAATCACATCTGATGGATCTGATAACTAAGGCCTTCCAAACTTCAACCGACTTCTTCAACTTTGGAAACTCGCGAAAATCCATAATTCGGAGCGCATTTCGGAAAAGCAAAATATATATATATATATATATATATATATATATATATATATATATATATATATATATACACACACACATACATAGATATAGATATATATATATATGTGTGTATATATATAAAAAAATGCTGATCTTTCATCATCCGGGTAGTATTGTACAGGGTGATTCATGTAAAACTAACACATTTCGTTCACGTTTTATTTCGATAGGAATACATCGTAATGCTCTGTGTTAGTTGCACATGACGCGGAACATGATTCTCAAGAGAGTGCGCAACTATGCAGGATTTGGTAGCTTTCATCGCCATATTGTCTCAGTCGCTGTGAAAATTCAGTACACGCTACAAATGTTCATGGTATTTGTTGAGCAAATAAATGACATAGAGCTGTGTCAAGGGCATTTTCAAAAGGATTTCTCCACTTGAAATGTATAAAATCAGTCCTTGACGCTAACCCACAGTGTCTCTGAGGACAGAATAATTTCCTGAAGCTTATCGCCACCAGATTATCTGACATCAGACCCCCTCGACTTATTCCTTAAGGAAATAGTATATGCCACACGCCCTCGGAGATTTGACGAATTTATGGAGAGTATTACAAAAGATATCGCCGATATTAAAAACAACCTACTCAATGAACGACCAGGAGCATGGAACGACGTGTCCAGGAGAGGAGAGAGGACACTTTCAGCATGTAATATAAAGGTTATTAAACTCCCATATTTGTTCTACATTTCAGGTGTAATAACTTGTTGCTAGCTTTATTCTTGTTGGCATATATTGATAATGAAATGTGTCAAATGTGTCAGTTTTATTTTAATCACTCTGTATATTACGTGCGGGATATCAGAGTTTGGTGATATTAGGTAGTAATTGTCTGACAATGTCCCTGTATTACGCAGCTTAATGGTACTTGAGGACAACCCTGGGGACTAGGCAAACGCAGCCGGAGTCTGGTTCTGATCACATCACCTCCAGCATGACCGAGATCGAGAATGTGCGTGGCCCTACTTCCAGCCCCCACCTCTTCATATACGCCTTCATGGCATAATTTAGAAAACATAATTTTAACAGCATTAAACTTGCAATGTGCAAATTGCTGTCATTATGTACCACGAATTTTCAAAACTCTTGCCTCTTATTTAATATAAACGCTGTTGCACCAAAAAATTATGAATTCCAGTTTTTTTCTTTTTCTTTTAGGTTTGGAATGAGAACGAAATTTTTCCACGAATTGTATACTCTTTCCTGTCGCCCCTATCTGCAAAATCAAGGTAGAATTATCGCTCCGCTATTAGCGTCCTGTTCTTCATTGTTTACCCACTTCAGTTGATTCTGTCTTCGAGGTCAACATCGTCTTTAAGGTGGCTAACTATGTCTGTGAAGTCCATTTCAAGAGTTGGGTTTGCTTTATCTATTATTCAAGAAGCGCCTTTCCCTTGAACTTTTCTCCCCCTGTGTGCCTCTTGTCAATATATCCTCCAGTTTCTTTTCCTCTGTGTTTTTCTAACGATTTCAATTGCCTGATTGGACTATTCCTAGTAAAGCCCTAGTATATAATTATGTAATTATTGTTATATACATTAATTTCGTATCTCTCAATTAACAAGTTAATATCACATTATCCTGCATAAGAGAATATTATCGCGATTTTGGGTAGCGTCTACAATTATCTTCAAATTAGCGCGTGTTAATAAGTAATTCTTATTTTTCGTCCTTTATCTTCATCATTAATAAATAATGCATCAGTTCAAATATCCTGAATGTACCAAATATCCTGAATCAGTTCAAATATACGGGGTGGGGTATCAATTACTTTGGTGGAAATATACTTAAATTTCACTGTATATAAAAGTTTCCCTCAGTATACTGAATGTTACTTGCAAAGTGATGACTATGGACTGAGGATTTGTATGCACTAAAATACGCAAAATAAAAATTGTCATGTGCAATTACGAGTACAGTTCTACTGCTGTCCTACAGAGTAAAAAAATAAAACTGCAATGCAAAGAGACGCACTATTTACCCAAAACTACTTATCGTTTCCCCTCCTACCCTCGATTCAACTTCTGCACATCTAATCTCTTTCCCCAAGCAGAGAAAGATAATTATCCCCGCATCGTACAGTCTATCGCTGTATTTACTCATTTTTATTGTTCAAGGTTTCGAAGTATGAGTTTGTATTCGTGCATTTAATTTTATGGAAGGAAAATGGATAATTGTACTTGTGGCATCTCAATTTGTTGCTGAAAATATAATATTCCTGCAGCTATAAAGTGTGCATGGTGTATGAATACAACCAAAATGTGCCTACCAAGTAAACAGAGAGAACGCCACAACAATTTACTAGAATATAACGAAAACTTACTGATTGTGGTCATTAACTGTTTGACTTTGGTTCACATATTAGGCGTTTCGGATATTAAGGGCGAACTCACAAAATACAAGTTTCGAGAAACAGTAGTTCAAAGTATTCACATATATTTCCATGCCTGTGCACGGATCTATTCTAAAGCAAATTTCAGAGTAGGGTAGGTTAGGTTAGGTTAGGCGAGGTAGGCTTCTGTCACACGTTGCAAGATTTTTTGATTGATTGATTGAGTTGATGTTTTAAGACCACTTTATGTACAGAAAGGCTAATCGGGACTGGACCTACAGTTCAAAGAGGGATCCGAACCACTATGCCTCCACCGGGTATCGAACACACGTTGCAAGAGTTCCTAGTCTCCAATGTTTATGATACAACAATGAAAGGAAAATATACCTTTGTCGAGTTCGCCCCTAATATCCACAACGCCACATATGATGTAGTTTGTCTATTCAGAAGTGAAAATGACAGTGTGTATATATACACCACATAGTAGCACATCTTCAGCGAGGGAGAGTCTCATAAAAGTGGGGAGTTGCAGATGGTGTTCAGAGTAAGGGCTGCACCAGACAGAGGCAGTTGTCAATAGTACCGAAGTACACAACATCGGCACAGGCCTCGTCTGGTTTTCGGATGAGGCGCGTTTCCACCTCCACGGTTTTGTGGCCAAACAGAATTGGCATTTTGGGGAGTTCAAAAACCCGCACATGTCTATTCCTGCAACTCTTCTTCATTCACAGCATGTGACTGTGTCGTGTGCCATGTTAAGATACCGTATAGTTCTGTATATGTTCAGCGGTGGAACTATCACATAGTTGAGCTGTTGCAAATTGTTGGAAAACGTTCCATACCCTTTGCACGATGGTAGAGGATGGACACGTTGAGCATCTTTCCATGTAAATTCCTGGCACACTGAATACTATTATATCCCTCTTCATTATTCAGTCATACGGCATTTTTCTGTTTAGTATATAATGGAAAACACAAGTACGTGAGTCTAAACGTGCATGTGTATGATATTAATTGACTGCTTTTTTAAAATAAATATCCCTGAAATATTACATTCCCATTTGTTGCACTTGTTAATACAATGGAACAATTGATTTCCGATGGCTCATTAAGCAATTCATTAGAATTTCAAAAAGTCTCGGAAAGAGAATTTTTAATCGTTTATACTTATTCAATGCTGTCTTCTGTTAGAGGGGAATCGGAAGTTCTTGATAATGCCTGTGCGACAAAAAAATATAGGCCTATATTTTCAATGTGTGAGATATTTGTATGCAGTCTCTATTTGCACCTGTCAACCCTAATTTAACAATAAATATCTCCTTCCCAACAGCTTAAAATTTCTGGCATCGTTTCTTTTACAGCGAAGTGGTTATTAAAACAACTACAAACTTTACAAATTCACATTTTAAAGAATAAATCTAATCCCTATTCCGTAGCGTTCCCCTGAACCGCCATCTTAAATAGGGATGTACTATTAGAACTAGTTGATGGTAGAGACAGCCCTGAACGGGCAGGTACAAATATCTAACTATTCATTCAAATAGACTCATGATTCGTTTCTAGACTGAAGTGAGCAATGCAAATGGCAGAATGGGTGTAGACTAGCTTACCCTGTTCGGTTTAGAAATAAGACCAGTAGCTCCTGCTTCTCCGATGATTCCAGATTAAAAGACCCTCGTGTCGCTCTCAAGCGCACGTATTTAAACACTCGCTTGGCCTCTCGTCACCTCTTGCCAAAGGCCAGTGTTCTTACCATTTCCTGTAGAAAGCTTATTCTACACATTTCTGAGCAGGAGCTGACAAGGTCTGCCAGGGTCAATATTTCTTAACCGAACAGGGCATGGTACGACACTCCCTCTTGCGAAACAATTTCCAAAATTGAAATTGTAATAATTAAAGTTTAAATTGAACCTTCTGCCATTCACCAAAATTTAAAAGGTTTTGTTTATTACATGAACAAAAGGATACATAAAATAAAATACTAATAAAAAAAAAATGTCGGATACCCTTCACCGAAAAGTAAATGGAACAGAATTAAGCTCAAGCTTAAATGCTGAAAGAAAGTCTTTTGTTTTCATTAGCCACACGCTGGAAGAGTCTTTCGTAATCAACAATGCTGACGGTGGTCAACATGCGATATAAGGTGTTGTTCGGAGGTCCGTGGAGTCAGCGGAAAGTTCAACACACTGCATCGTAACGCGATACATGCGAATGTCTTCAGAACAAGTGCTATCTAAGCACCGAACTTAATCCGTGAGAAACCTTAAGGCCGCATGCTCGCAATCTTCCGCCTCATCAGGATGACAGTTCGAGGCGAGAGCAAAAAGACCATGGTAAACACCAAGCTCCACTGGACTGCGCACAACCACATGAAGATTAAAAAAAAATATTTGAAGATGATGTTTTCACTGACGTTCGTAGCACACGATGTGTGCACACTATGACCTGAGAAATCAAAGGCAGGGCAATCCAAATACATTCAAACCCCGGAGTCCTGGGGTACGAAGCATTGTTCCGGGACATACACGGTTCGTGACCGATCACAATTTCACTGGGGGACCTGATTCGAATCCCGGTGTGGAAAGTTCTGGAATACTGTTCAGTACAGGTCAGATGAAAATACGTTGGCCGTGGGGCGGGCGAACACAGGGTAGTCCATGGGAAGCCACTCCAAGTAGCGTTTCCAAGCCCCAAAATATGCGTTGTCCAATGGCGAACACTGGGGGGTATTTATGATAGGCCCCCGAAAGTTCACAGCAGACGCCATTGCATATTTCCGGCACACATCGAATGGCGACACATTTCGTACGCTGGTTGCATGTGAAAACGGAAGGTGTACCGTGCTGCTATCACTCCAAGAGGGAAACAGTAAATATGGCCACTGGTAGGATTAAACTGTTCACAGGTGGCCTGGCAGGTTGCTGATCCACAGGGGTGGGTCTCAACACATTTGGGTCGTTGACTGTGCCCGGAAAGTTCCAATATGTGGTGAAATACACTGCCTGGCCTTACAGAGCAAAAGGGGACGATGTACATGAAAGATGTTCATGCTTCTTCTTAAGGGGGGTTAGAGTCGTGGGGGGGGGGGGTTTGCTCTGTAAGATGACATTTCTTCTGATGTTTCTGACGCTGTTCCGATCCTGGGATGTCACTGGGAATAGGATTTTCGGTGCTGCTACGTGACATACACCGCTGAAAACCAAAGGAGGCTGGTGAGCTCCAAAGCTTTCAGGAATGCGTTCTTCTTCCGGCCTCAAAAAATCACTGGACTTTTCGAAATTCCTTGAACTCTTGGAATTCCCGAACAGGGGAGGAAACAGGTTGGACATAGGAATAAACTACATTGCTCACAGTCATTCAATATTGAAAAATATATAAAAAATGTGTAAAGGAATCGTCTTCTATAGGCAAGTGAAAATCATGAGTAAAGATAAGTAAACTAAAATAAAATAAACTGCCCAATAAGTGATATAAATTATAAAACAAAGTTTGAATGAAGGCTAAATAAAATAAAAGGCGGAAAATGTCATTTGACGCCGTAACACTGGAACACCATTAAAATGAAAAATTTGACTTCATCAAAAGTAATATATGTATATATTGACTAAATTATATACATACATACATACATATATATATATATATATATATATATATATATATATATATATATATATAGCCCCTGGCTTCTCCCAAAAATAATGTGCAATATAAAACTAAAGTTATGACATGGCACTATAAAATAAACGAAAATATGTAGGATTAAATATTGATAAATATATAAAAGTAGTATGTAGATGGTATCAAATATATCCCCTGGTATCAGAAAATTAACCCGACGAAATCCATTAATATCATGTCAGAAGTGTCAAAGCATTGTAAAAAATGAGGAACTGACGAGAAAAAAAAATTAACCCAAAATTTGGTAACGTCACAGCTGTTAAAACGGACCTAACCACAAGTAAAATAAAAGAGTAAATGACATGGCTCCAATGACGTTAAGATCATTAATTACGAAAGGTACATAATAAAATGGATGAATAAATCAAGGCGACATAGTGACGCACTGTTAGCGCTCACTAGTCAAGGTTTGTTTGCGCTTGCATACGCCTGACGTATAGCATAAATAAACAGTTAAAATGAAGTTCCAAATTAGTAATAGGATAACAGTAAATTCAAAACTGAAACTAAACTGGGTTATTGATTTAGAAAACATTTCTTGGCTATCTGTGAAGTAAATTTACGGTTCTGAGAATAAAGGGGAAAAAATATATATAAGGCATTGCGTTAAACAGAAAAGAGGAATAATAATAATGCTATAACCCGCCGTGGATTTTCTTCGTCACTTAGCATAAATGCTCGTCGCGTAAGAGATTACACTTGACCCATGACAACTGTAGGCGTCTAAATCCACTCTTTTGAGTTTTTAGCCTAATAAGGTAAACAAAACTACTGTTTATGGTCGCCTTAGGAAAAAAAATTGAAACGGAACCGCAAATGAACATCATGACGCCGGGCCGGGAGAAAATTATAGGATTTCGTATGATATTACTTCAACTAAAGTCTATGACGTGTGGGAGATTAAAATATAAGCACAATTACTCGCTATTACCTACTTTACGAAGATTAACATGAAATTAATCTGTAAGAAGTAATTAAATTTCATTCTGGAAACTTTTGAAAATTCTGAAGGAACGAGAAAACGTCGCATAAATAAGCGCCCTTGAAAAGACTCTTATTCTCGCCTCTTTGGGAGGCTAGGAATTTCAGTGTCGACGCCAGCTGAGTGTAAAGTTCATCTACAACAAAGAAAGGTGTCATCAAATTCTCTCTCTCCGAGACTGAAATAAGATATGTTTCTTCCGCTAACTCGAATGTGAAAATTTCCGCACGGAAATCTGGTGACTTACATGGGAGGAAAATCCTGGACTTGAGTCTTGCGACTGCACATATCCTGAGTTCGAAGGAACAAAAGGAAAACAACGAATGAATCGTGCTTTCGGTGCAGAGATTAAACTTGCGTGTTTAAACCTATCGTAAGCTGACGGAATGTAAACGTGATTATACCTAAGGGGAGGGCTTGATTGATTACACTATTCGCAATACTTCATCGTTATTTAATGAAAAAAATGACAACCAGATTTGCCTTAATTTAAACAACCTTTTTAACTTTTATCGCTATTTAGTGATTTGCGATGCGATTAAATAACGAAATCTGTTGAATAACGCTAAAGAATGTTTATTTAAACATTAAGGAATGCCGTAACTTGAAATATAAATATCATAATATAAATACACATGAAATTTAAGGTATTTAAAATTCAAAGCTAGAAAACGCAAAAGGAGGAATATTAAGCTATCCTTTAATAAATAGCTGAAGGAGACAATAAATATATGGATAATAACAAAAAAATCTCGTTAATATGTGAAATACTCCACGCCTTGAATACCGCTTACGTCTCGTTCTACTTTTCATTACAAGTTGGCTTACGCCTAACTATGGTGTTTTAACAAACTAAAAGTCATGCAGACTAAGTCATTCTTATGTCATTGCGCTACAATGACAGTGTCATTCCTCTTGCTACGGGTACCTCTGTGTACACAATTAATTCGTAGGGGAAGACATAATTAACCTTAAAACTAATGGAAGGGAGCGTCACACTTACTACCTTTAGTAGCGGACATCATTGCTCCTCTATTCCTTAAAACATATATATAAACACTTGCGCACGCTTTTATATTTCACTACCGGTATTTCTGCGCGTACAACTAAAAACACCTATTATTATCCCTTAGCTAGAACATTGAATCAACGAGCGGGTTATACTCTAGCCGAATGGTAGCGTCACTCTTACTACTTACGCCAGCGTATAGTAGCGGACATATAATTGCTCCTCTATTCCTAGAAATATAATTAGCGTTTCGTTTTTTCACATATTAACTTTACTTTAGTAAAAAAAATATTCCTTAAACAAGGTAAAAATAAAAATGCTCTGCGACTGACTCGTGTATTCTCTCGACTATCTCCTTATCAATTTGCACTACAATTATTAGTACCAAGGCTCCCATCTTCGGGACGAGGAGATTTCAGTCATTTTAAATTACGAGTGAGTCGACCACTGATCCTTGTGCATTTCAAAACTATACGTGATAAAATTAAATATCCTCCTTGCGATAATCTTTAACAGTTTAACTTAAAACACATAAACACAAACGGCGTTACTTTTCGGATCATTAACAAGTTACGGTCTGTTTTAAAAATATATATGAAATTGAAACTTTAAAGGACTTTAATTAATTAAAAACACAATTAACTTCAGCAAAACTCTCTGCTGTGACCCACTAAGTACACACACCATGGTGTGATTGAGTCGTATCGTTTATAGCCGAAATATCATAAGTCACGCACCAAATTTACGTTTAAAAAAATACCAAATTGTATTTCAAGAGACTACTGCAAGGACAAGGGTCATCAAAATCAAATGCCACTTTCAAAATTTTGATAAAATCCTGGGAATTGATGATAATTTCCCAGGTGGTAGTTTTGTCATAGCCATCAGACCCTGACCGAAGGTACCGGGTTCGAGCGAACCACGGCGTTACTAGGAGCGGAATGACAAGGGCTTGTCGGTAGACGTGCCCGGGCTGGCCAAATTCTGGGCGGAATATGACACTCGAATGTCCGACATCGAACCTTCCGGCGCGCGGAATGACGGACGTACCTTATGCCACATCGCATCGACGCGGAAAACCGCGACGAAGCAAAAGCGCCCGTGGCTACCAAAGGAAACATTCTATTTTCGTTTCCTCCGCATTGTAATGTGCTTTAATGCAGCGGGTGATTAGCCTATTGGGTGGGTGTGGTGGGTAAGGACTGAATTAAAGCTGATTATCGACATTAACCATCATTAACATTAAAACTGCGTGCTACGCAGCTTTCCCCAAAAATAAAGATTCGCGGAGAAAAAAACAATTCTGACATGTCACTATTTAACAAATTTCAATTTTCATTTATTTCAGAGTGAAATAAATGAAAAAATTCCGCAACTCCACTACGTAGCTCTAATTTTCATCACATTTCCGTAAAATGGATGAAAAGCCCAAGCATCTCACCACGTAGCGATGCCTATCCTTTCAATTTTCATGTCTGTTTAAGAAAACAAGTCTTTGACGCTTTTAATTTCCAAAAGAAAATGAAAAGGCCCGCATCAATCCACCACGTAACGTTCCCCTGAACCGGGGATCTTAAATAGGGATGTACTATTAGAACTAGTTGATGGTAGAGACAGCCCTGAACGGGCAGGTACAAATATCTAACTATTCATTCAAATAGACTCATGATTCGTTTCTAGACTGAAGTGAGCAATGCAAATGGCAGAATGGGTGTAGACTAGCTTACCCTGTTCGGTTTAGAAATAAGACCAGTAGCTCCTGCTTCTCCGATGATTCCAGATTAAAAGACCCTCGTGTCGCTCTCAAGCGCACGTATTTAAACACTCGCTTGGCCTCTCGTCACCTCTTGCCAAAGGCCAGTGTTCTTACCATTTCCTGTAGAAAGCTTATTCTACACATTTCTGAGCAGGAGCTGACAAGGTCTGCCAGGGTCAATATTTCTTAACCGAACAGGGCATGGTACGATTCTTTAATAAAAATAACGTTACATTCTACACATTCTAAATTTGACTTGCTATTTTTCATAAAGTGAAAGTTTACTGTGTACAGTCACACGCACTTCTGCTCTGTAATAATCCCATTGAAAGTCGATGGGGTTTATACAACGCACAAGTGTTCGTAACTGTACGACGTACTACCTTTCTTGAAAACATTTGTTGTTCCACTGTTTACCTGTACATTAAAGTTAACGGATTGAAGTATTCAGTATTTGAGATCTAATTTTGTCTCGCCCTATTGTGTTAAGAGCCGCTTTGGTCCAATCGGTAGGGTGTCTGACTGCAGAATCCGAGACCCCGATATGATTGCCGAAGTGCGTGATTTCGGGCAGGATTATTTTCCGTTGGTGTTCCTTCGTAGTTTACTTTGTGGTTTACTCGGCTTCTTGAAAGTTGGAACGAAGGGTTACTCTGGAGAGGGAGTGAAGCGTGAACGTAGCGTGTTGATGATCACACCATCTGCTCTACTGCCGAATTAGATATGTCCTATGCGTCTGCAGCATTACACGGTACAAACGTACTTGAATATACTTGTACTACTTTTGTATCAAATTTAGTGTGAAGAAATATCAAGCCTTTAAGAAAAGCATGCCGTAAATACGCGAAACATATAATCGAAGAGATATGGATCAAACGTTACTTGCGAACTATTCCTGGTTTTCCTGATTTTGTATTCGGTAACTGAGGCTTTGCCAATGCCAACATTTCCCAAGAGACAAGAAATAAAATAAATTCCAATCCTATGACGCTAATTTTATGGTGTCACCGTTTGCGACTGCAATGGAGGTATTAGCGGCATATGTTGATTACCTCCCGGATTAAAGGACTTGCACACATGACCACCTGGGTTAGGTTTCCAGTTACATTTTCCTGCGTGGGGAAGTGAACATCAATGAAGAATGCATATCCTATGAGACGAATAGGAAATTTATCGATTTGGTCTGCTATTGTCACCAATCGTAGCACATAAAAAAAGGTAAAGTGTTCCCCTGTGCTTAGCACCACGCCATGAAGGCGTATAGTGGTTGTGGGGGTAACGCCCCACACTTTCTTGATCCGGTCGTGAGTGGGGTGATGTGATCAGCACCACGCCCCTGACCGCCATTACCCGCCAGGGTTACCCCAGGTACCCATGTTATTCGACGCTGGGTGGGCGCCGGGGCCGCTTCCAACGGTAGAAAAGTTCCCGGATTTGAACCGGCCGGGGATCGAACCCGGGACCTTTAGCATGGTAGTCAGACGCGTTACCGACTGAGCCTGAGTCACCGCGGCCACACCCAATCGTAGCACATAGAATTCGAATTGTGTAAAGTGAATAAATTGCTGATTATACACTTAGGTACAGTCATGTTCAAAAAATCTGTCGCATGGATTTTTTTCTAAGTCCAACGTCTTACGAAATTATGTTGGTAGCTCTGAAACAAGGAAGTGTTGTGAAATATTCGATCCTCCAATCAGAGTGAAGTTCGATTCAGAGGAGCAGGAGGCGTGACTCACGGTCTTGTCCACAGGAAGTTCAACCAATGCAGAATTTTCCAAATATGAGATAACGTCCCCATTGGTTAAATATTGTTTCAATAATGCGAATCGGCAGAAAGATTGAGCAAAAGTTTACTTTGTCGTTTTAATTGCCTTTAATCGTTTCAAATTAGTATTAAATTGTCCCAATTATAGTTCACGAACTTAATATAATGTAATCATGTATGTGTTTGACAATCATATATCACTCATTAGAACAATTTTCACATTGTTTTCACTACGTGAGATGACATTTCATTTACATTTACGATAAAATAGTGGTTTGGGTGTAATAACAGTTTTCATTAATTAATTTAGAGATGCATTTTTATTTGTTGAGTTAATGATTAGGTTAATTCGTTATTTCTCGCGAAAAGAGGGAACCACAGCTGAAAGAAAATACACAACTTCTATTATTGAGGTCAAGAGTTCGTTTTAACATCACTTTTTGCACACATAGGCTAATCACGACTCGGAATACATTTAAATTGGAATCTGAAACATTATGCGACCTGACTGGAACTCGGAAAAGGACACAATGATTACAAGACGTCGATACATTACTTCTTGGTCTGGCTAACGCCAATAATAATGAGGGGTTGTGGGTGTGGGAGAGGGGTGACGGAAAGTAGAAAATAAATAGTATTTTTGGGGGTATTTAATGTTATATTTATACACATACAAACCTAAGAAAATATTTATTTTGATACATGTGTGTGGGGGGCGGGGAAGGGGGAAAAGAGAGGGACAGAAAGATATTGGGAGACATGGGACGAAGAGGTGATTGTGGAAAATGTTTTATTTGACGTTCAGTAATAAAAACAATCAAATCAATGATGATTATCTTATAAATACCATATTTAATGTAAATTTGTTTTAAAAATGGTGGCGGGGAGCTGTTTGTTTTACGTTCAGTGCAGGATAACAAGTGGAGACACATAGTGGTTCGTATCTCACTTTAAACTGTAGGTCCAGGCCCCATTAGCCTATCTATGTATAACGCGGATTTAAAATTCAGTAGAAAATAACGTCGATCTAGTATTTTAAATTTTAGATGCGTTGAGACCACTAAAATTTCCAATTCTTATAATAAGAGACCTGTCCTCATATTACCATTTTGAAAGAGAGAGAGTTAATTGTATAATCTTTCGTTGTTAGTTTCAAAGAAGACTAATTCAAATAGTAACAATGGGAACGAATAAAGCTTACGAAAAGTTTTTGCCACTGTGGGGATTTGAACCTACGACCATTAGAGTGACAACCCAGTGCGATAACCACTACCCCACGAGTTCGTTCCTTCTTACGGCATGATTATGAATTAAGACCAATTCGTTCAATATGCATTAGAAATATAATCCCCACCTGCCTCTTTATAAACAACGCACCCAAACGCTCCTTTGTAGCAAATGAAATAAAGGTGGTATGAATGTCACAAAACATTTAAGCAAAATCTACTATATTTACGACGCAATCGTTTTACATGGAGAGGCTACAGATTCGAAAATTGAGGTTGTGACGTGGCTTCTTGTAGTGGTACGGTAGATATTCGTATGGCAAGGTTCCAGCGTGCACTAGCCATTAATTTCCGAGAAAAAAACTTCAATTTTTTTTATGATTGTAAAGTGTTTCGGTGATAGGCTATCAGTATTACACGCCGAAGATTATAGGTTTGACTTCTGTTCGATTACCCCTATTATTATTATATATAGCAACTAAGTATTGCATTTGTCCTCCTCCGTAGTCGAGCGGGTTAAGGCGTTCACTCGTCTTGAGATCGTTCGCTGCGGGACGGCGTAGGTTCGAATCCGGCTCTGGTCGGAATCTATTCGGCCTATGTATAGGGCCGGTGGCAACCCACCATCGTGAGGAAATTGGGAAGCTCCGAGTGAGTGAGCGTAACCTGGTCAAGAAGACCTACATTAACGGCTGGGGGTTCGTCGGGCTGATCACCCGTCACCCCAACACTGGTCTGAGACCTCCACGCTATAACAGGTGACGGCGGAACAGTGTGGGAGGGAGACCAGCAGTCGGTAGGTAAGCCAAGGCCCTTCAAGGTGCTGTAGAGCTGTGGGTTATTAAGTATTGTATTTAATTAATAATTTAAAGAAATAACAATGTTACATTTTTTAAAAAAAATAACACTCCTTTCTAATGATTTTTCAATGTTATTTTTGAAAATAATTTTTCAGAATATGTTTTTGAATTTCTCATCATTTTACTAGGATTTGCATAAAAATGATCCATGTGTCATATTCGACGAAATGTCATGTACAGCGAAAGTTATACATTTTTATTTTAGGGAAAAATTATCAAGAAACAAAACAAATAAATACTATTGACATCCTTTTGTGAATAGTATTTATTTTACATTATTTTTGTTCACCATGCATAGTTGTATTCTTGTAAAAAGCATGAAAAACAATATATTCTCTACATTTCGCAAAGCAAATAATATACGAATTTTCGTAATAAGTATAATGCAATAAATAATTTTTCGGTTTAATAAGATATAAAAATCGCAGAGTTAACAGAACGGTTAATCGAACACAGAATTTTACAACCCATAAAATGCCTTGTAGCCTTTGCAATGAAGTGATGTAGATTCAAGTAATAAAATTTCATGCAAAATCGCACGTTATAAGATTGTTCAAATATATTAAATCAATGTGTCCATAAGTTATTATACTGTCAGCCATTTGGCACATCTCGTTACGAAATCTCAGCATATCACCATTCACTAGTTAATCGAATTGAATATTGATTCACTTCACAGTTCAATGTGCAACAATAGTTTCGACTCATATCACGTGAGATGTAAACTCAATTCAATTCTCTCATTGTATGTAACTTGTATGTTGAGCTTTTGTAGAAATATCAATTATGAGCTCTAAGCTAAATTTGACGCTACAATCGCTTGATCAACTCTTGCGTCTCGCTGCCAGACATTCTACGTTCCTGTTTGCTCCAGGTCGCATCTGCATTTCATTATCATTGTTTTTACCTCTGTTTCATTCTCATCGTCGTTATAAACCTACCTAATTTCTACTGTTTACAGTAGACAGAATCGACTGTTATCAATTGTAGTACTCTACTGTGTTTCTCGGAAATCTACTCAAAATCAATGATTTCCTACTGAACACTTTCAGTAGGCCTAATGTGTAATTACAGTTGAGGAACTACAAGTGAAATATTCTCTTCAGTACTACATGTAATATTGCATGTAGTGTGTTTGAATTTGAATTCAAAATTTTGGGTGCGTCAGCACTTAGGCTATTTTGCACCTGTCACTTTATACAGGGTCCAGCCCCTTACCAGAACTAAAATAACATAACTGTAACGTCGTGTTGTAACTAAAATATTAAAATATTCTGAATTCGGTTAAAAGCTGAGGCTGTAAAGAGGCACTCAGCACCCACAAGGACCAAACACAGGACAACACAGAAAATTATACTGGTCATGGGGCCAGTCGCCTGAGCCTCGTTCGTCTGCAAACTGAAGTCCAGGGTGTACTACGTGGAAGCAACAATTGGGTGTACAGTCTTAGAAAAAAATACCTGGGCCACGGGACGTAGAATTTCGTAACGTCTTAAGCCTGTTGTTTATGCAACCCAAATAACAAAATATTCTCTTAAGTTTGCCTGGTGATACTGAGTTCTCGGGAAGGATTGAGCTTTGATAGCATGAGTCACATGACTCGTGCCCCAGCCACAACAAACAGCTGGGTGCTACGATGCCTCCAGAAGAAAATTTCAGGAACTGGTTTCTTGAAGCTACTCGTAAGGAAATACTATTCTTTCAAGTGATATTAGAGTCATCGTCAAGAAGGTTCGCTGAAATGATGGTTCTCATCACAGACCACATGCCACACGTTAATTGTTTAAGTCCAGTTCATGCACTGGTCCTACAGATTAAAATGGGATCCGAACCAAATCCTCTCTATTTGGTATTGAATTCGGAAGGCTTTCATTACATGGCGAAGACGTTACCACTACGACATCAGAGAGGCAATGGAACCCCTTGAGAAATAGATAAGCGAAAATTGCTACGTGACAAACCATATTTGCCCGTAAATTTTAAAAATAAGACAATATTTTGTACTGACAGTTTCGAACCGTGGGAGAGGCATATATTTTTTTGTTTCACGAGTTTATAATTCTTCCTCACCGACACGAGTAACGCGAGTGGTAGAAGAACAGCGAAGTAAAATAACTGAAATAGAAATAAAAGGAAAAAGCGAAATAAATTTTATTCATAATATTCTGCAGTCACTTGAGTTGTATTCACGGGATGCTATCTTTAAAGAAAGCCGTGGTCTCTTCCTTGTCTTTTTCGCTTCCTTTGTGCTCTTGCTTCCCCCGTCACGATTGGTCTAAAATTAATTAATGCGACGTTAATTAAACAATCCAATTAACGAAACAATGCACAATCAACTTCACAAAACAACATTCCAAATGTTTTCGAATCGGAAAACAATTGAGATGCTGTAAAATGACTTAAGATGCAGTAATAAAGTGGGAATTCGGTACCGTATAGAATTAAATCGGTAGAGATGTTCGATTTGATTGGATGTTTGTTATTTAGATTTGCTATTCTTTCACTTTTGGCAAATAGCGACGATGAAGATGAGTGATGCTGTGATGAAATTGATGAAGGGACACTTACCAAGGACACCCACGCCCAAGTCGAGATTCTAACCAGGGACCCATGGCATCGTAGCGCGCTGTGCTAACCACTCCTCCATGGTGTGGACATTATAGCATATTTTGTGTGCTCAATTGGGATCAATCAATGGAATGAATAGGCATATTATATGATTAATAAATTCATATCATAATACCACGTCATATTATTCGGCACGAAGTAACATCAGAGACATTCAATCTTGCATTTTTGCCTTTCAACTAATTCTTTGAATTCAGGTTAATCACAACAATTAGATAAATTATGAAGCAAATTATAGTTATTACGAATTACCTGACAGAAACAACATTAAGCAGGCTCGGTGGTCAAGCTCATTAAGTGATTGACATTCGATATCGTCGCCAAAGTTCCCGGGTTTGAGTACCGTCCTTGTCGGGGATGTTTGACTATTTCGTCATCAATTTCATGTAATGGTCACTCGTTCTTATCGTCGCGATCATCGAACAGGGAATAAAAATTATAAAAATAAATACGATGGAAGAGTACTTACTTCATCTCTCACGAAATCTCCTACAAAACCGGAATATATATAAAATACATGTATATTCATTCACATACATTTTCGATTTCTATATTTAACTAATCGAGACCGAGAACGGGAGAGCAATTTTCAATTCGACAAACCGAGAGACGGAGAAACTGTCTAGTCTCGTTTCTTCTTGGCACCTCCGTAATCGAGTTGTTCTGTTTGTCATTGGCTTTGTATTGGCAATTATTGTCATTATTCTTTCCCTGCAGGTAAACCATAACGATGAATTATGATGAAATGAAGCAGATAAAAGGGCAAGAACAAGAAAGTCATGCCTGTTCGGGACTCCAACCCAGAACCTTACGTAACGAGATTTGAAATTCTGGAGAAGGCGTCCGTGTTTCGCTTGGTTTTCTCTTTCCTCTACTTCCCTTATATTATCATACATGTATAATAAAAATGGATCTGATACGATATGTTGCGATTCATAATTGTGCTGGTTAGATGCTACAGATGTGAACTCCAACCTGCAATATATTAATCCCTTTTGTTTCGTATCTGGTTGAACATGAAATTTTCTTACACTGTGACAATTTCTTTCTTAGTTTTGGTTTGGTGCACAGATATGCTAATCTGGACTCGACCTTCAGTTTAAAGTGGGATACTAACCACTATGTGCATCCACCGGTATCAAACCCGGGATCCACTGATTACAAGGCGACGACGTTATCACTACGCCATCGAGGAGGCCCCATGACAAAATGTTATTCACTCGATCTCTACCATAATTTATTTCAGCATTTACATTTTCGTTTTCTTCTTCTTTTTTCCTTTTGTTAACTACTCTTATACAACTCTTTTTGCGTCTTCGAATTTCTTCTTGTTTCAGGAAAAAATAATACATGCAGGCTGTATAAAAATCCCCCGTTCAAATAGATAAAACGTTCACTCTCGAGAACTAATTTACATGTTTATCACTAACGTAACCATTAGGAAACTATTGAAATGTTAACTGATATAACTGCAGATGAAACAATACTTACAGCCACTAACGAAATATCTATTCTTGTGTAGCCTCACAGACAACAAGTATATGGTGAGTCATTCACTCTTGCTGACTACGGGCGAAGGTCACTGAACTACAGGGTGGTGGCAAGCAAGCAGGTTTCTGCTCTACCAAAGACGAGGTTACGTGTTCCAGTTATCAATGGCGTACGAAATAAGGAGGAACACAGCTATCTGACGTATGATTTGGTCCCGTCATTGCACGTAGAACACTTTATCGTCGTGGCCTTGAAGTTCCCTCAGGGCACTCCTACGTAAAGGCTTCTCAGCTAGAAGGATATCTTCCCCATTGAGTGGAAGAAAAGTGGGTGCGTTTAGAGGTCCTTCAACTTTCGTATTCTTTTTCATTTCAGAACCCGTGCTGTATCGTCGACTTAATCCAATCTATCCGATGTAGGTTTTAGGTTCTGTTTCTGTTCGGTTATTTCACGTTGTCTTCCTGCTTATGTTATTCGCGACGAAGGTTCTGGATTCGATAATCTGGACAATAACGGGATTGTGTTGGTTGCTTGATTTGGTGTCTTAAGTCCACTTTATGTCCTGTTAGGCTAATCGTGAATGGACCTACAGTTTAAAGGGGGATCCGAACCACTATGTTCCTCCACCGAGTATCGAACCCGGGATCCCTTAATTACAAGGCGCCCACGATCCCACTCCGCCATCGGGGATTGTGTTCGCAACGAATGAATCAAATTTGAGTGATATGATATGCAACCATTGGAAGACTATTGAAAGAAAAGCAATGGGAACCTGCCAGTTTTTCTACTGCAGACAGGAAACCATAAACATGGAAGAGAAGCTTATATTCTATGAAACCTGACGCTATGTGCTCGAATACTGGCTAAATATAATCCATAGAGGCATAGCAACGTTAAACAACCTCTTATATGATACATATAGGTTTAAAAAGGTCGAAATACAAAGATTGTGTGCGCCTCACTGATGGCGTAGTGGTAAGGCCTTGTAATCAAGGGGTCTCAGGTACGATACCAGGTGATCGCACATAGTGGTTCGGATCCCACTTTAAACTGTATGCATTTCAGATTAGTCTATCTGTGCCGGTGACTCAGTCGGTAACGCGTCTGACTATCAAGCTATAGGCCCCGGGTTCGATCCCCGGCCGGTTCAAGCCCTGGAACTTTTCTAACGTTGGAAGCGACCCCGGCGCCCACCCAGCGTCGAATGACATGGGTACCTGGGGGAAACCCTGGGGGTAAAGGCGGTCAGGGGTGTGATGCTGATCACATCACCCACACTCACGAACGAATCAAGAAAGTGTGGGGCGTTACCCCCACACCCCCTATACGACTTCATGGCGTAGCGCTAAGCACAGGTGAGAACTTTACCTTTTTTTTTTTGCATAAAGTGGACTTACAACAAAATTTAAACTTGCGATAAAGATTATGATAAGGTATTAAAGAATTGGGTCCAACACATTTTTTTATTGTTTACCAATGACATGTTAACTAATATTCTTAATTTCAGTTTCTAGATGAAATCGGCTACGAAATAAAAGGAGTGGGTTCATATTTCTGTTACGAAATTCCACTTTTGTAGTAGACCTGTGCCACACTAAGATGTGACATAATAAACAAATCTGAGACACTTTCAAAGTATTAAATTGCTATCTACGTATTTGGGAACAATCTTTCAATATAATACTTTTTTTGGACGCGTCAAATCATAGTATTTAATTCCTGTTTTAGCAGCTTTAAGAAACCTGATTTGGGGGGGGGGGTTACAAATGCCCTTTCTGCTCCCGTCAAGTTACGCCTATGACAAACAGGAATTCAAAGTAAAAGACTGTCCCGACTAAATAGGGAGACACGTCTGATAGATTTACAATTGGGAAAATCATAATTAAGCGTGTAGTTGAAAACAACCTATTTTCATATATTGCATGCAGCTCTACTTTTTCTGCAATGTGGATCAAGAACTGGGGACGTGGAGAAGCACAACACTCCACGTAACCAATAGTCACGTGACCCTCTTTGCTTTCCTGTCATGTTGACCTTCGCGTGGAACACATTTCTCGGTGTTAAGACAGGCAAAATCACCCGATCATTGAAGGGTGCAATATGTGTTGCCTACCCTCCTGCATTACTTGCTCCTATTAAAGCCTTATGGGGAAGAACTTTTTTCCATGACTGTACATACTTCGTGGAAGGTCATCCCTTACACCCTTGTAGTGTGTTTAGCTCAGCATGTTAGCTGTAAATATAACTTTTTATTCCTCCTCACTAACAATTTGTTTTTATATCTATTTCAAATTTAAACCAACCTCACTTCCATGTAGTACACCCTGAACTGCATTTTGCAGACTAACGAGGCTCTGGTGACTGGACCTACTGTTAGTATAATCTTTGTAGGACTGCGTGTGTGTTGTCCTTGTTTGTGCTGACTGTCTGTCGCTTTACAGGCTCAGCTTTTAACCCAGGTAAGGATATTTTAGTTTTCAGACACGCTTTTATTTTTGTCATGATAAGGGGCTGGACCCCGTATAGCGTGACGGGTTTAAAATACCCTAAGTTTTCAGGCACACAAATTGTAATTCAAATTTAAAAAATCTTAACATAGATGTTTCAAAACACCTACTGATCTACTGAAACCAGTACAGTAGAGAAACTGCAAGTGAAATTAATTTATTCAGTATAGTGTATAATATGTTAAGTTTAATATTTTGGCTGTAAATATTAATTTCATACCCCCTTATTATTTTTTTGTATTGATATCTTTTTGAAAATCTGAACACAGTAGATGTTTCAAAACACCTATTGATCTACTGAAAACAGTAGACAAAAGTTTCATTGGAGTAAGTAGAAAAGAGTCATGAAATAATACCCAAATAAGTCAACCATTATGAATTAATGTTACATACTTTTTTTTATTTCACTTTCCAAAACTTAGGAGCTCGAAATAATACATGGCATGCGATTTACTAGACAGTCTGCTTTTCTGTGATTGATTCGTCGTGCCCAGTCGGGGATTACTACCGTCCAAGGTAAAAGGGGAAGGGGAAGAAATCCACCACAGTACCATGACGAATGAAGTAACATGTTCACAGGCATCCAATACAACTGATAAGGGTTCACCTGACCTTGGAAGTGTGGGAAACACGTTTCACGCTGGTTTCCAGAATGCTGTGGCTAAATCTGGAACTAACGGTGGACTAATAAATAGTTTGTAACATTTAACAATGACATTTCGCATTTACAAAATATGAGATATGTAGACTTTGATTTATTTATTATAGTAGACGGTAGAGAATTACTTACCACGAAAGTCAAGTTCTAAATTGCAGACATCAAAATCTACTCCAGGTTGTAAAATACATTTGTGATAGACAGCAGATAGGTTAATAAGGTTTACAAGATTGCTAACGACTCTTAAGACAAACGTTCAACGAAGGTTATTGAGTGAGAAAATGGTAAATTGTTAAAAATAGCGGCCTAGTTGAGTGAAGATCGAAGTTTCGAATCTCTTATAGAACCGGCTATTTTTTGACACTAATTATTGGTGTCTAATATATTTAATGTATTGTCGACATTTATAAGAAACAAAATATGAAAACTGTCCTCCTCCTCTGTGCTTTGGACTCCGACTGCAGCGGGACGGCATGGATTTGAGTCGTCCTGTGTTCTCGACCTGTTATCTGTATAGGACCGGTGGCAACCCACCATCGTGAGGAAATTGGGGAGCTACGAGTGACTGGTGTAACCTGGTTTCAGATATCTTCTATACTGGCTGAGGGTTCGACGTGCTGACCAAAGTCACCTCGTTGCCAGTTGAAGATAACTCTAGGTAGGATTGTGGAAGGGAGACTGACAGTCAGGAGATAGCCCAAGGCCCTTCGAGGATTTAAAATATGAAAACTATTTCTTCCGTAAATCTAATTTCTTGTCATTGTCATGTGAGATTTCTTTTCAGTATGACTCCTGCAATACTAATTAGTTCCTAAGAGAGATAATGAGATGCACAGAGAGAGATTAAATTATGAGTTCACTGTTTAAAAAATAAGCATTAATACATTTTTATATTCACATACCTCTTTACAAATTCCTGAGCACGTCACTACAAATAAACCAATCTAGTGCACACTAGAGCCTTGGCTTATCGATACCTATGGGGTATCCTACAATTACAGTCAAACCACAACCTCAATTCTCGAAGCCGTAGCCTCTCCATGTAAAACGATTGCGTCGTAAATATAGTAGATTTTGCTTAAATGTTTTGTGACATTCATACCACCTTTATTTCATTTGCTACAAAGGAGCGTTTGGGTGCGTTGTTTATAAAGAGGCAGGTGGGGATTATATTTCAATGCATATTGAACGAATTGGTCTTAATTCATAATCATGCCGTAAGAAGGAACGAACTCGTGGGGTAGTGGTTATCGCACTGGGTTGTCACTCTAATGGTCGTAGGTTCAAATCCCCACAGTGGCAAAAACTTTTCGTAAGCTTTATTCGTTCCCATTGTTACTATTTGAATTAGTCTTCTTTGAAACTAACAACGAAAGATTATACAATTAACTCTCTCTCTTTCAAAATGGTAATATGAGGACAGGTCTCTTATTATAAGAATTGGAAATTTTAGTGGTCTCAACGCATCTAAAATTTAAAATACTAGATCGACGTTATTTTCTACTGAATTTTAAATCCGCGTTATACATAGATAGGCTAATGGGGCCTGGACCTACAGTTTAAAGTGAGATACGAACCACTATGTGTCTCCACTTGTTATCCTGCACTGAACGTAAAACAAACAGCTCCCCGCCACCATTTTTAAAACAAATTTACATTAAATATGGTATTTATAAGATAATCATCATTGATTTGATTGTTTTTATTACTGAACGTCAAATAAAACATTTTCCACAATCACCTCTTCGTCCCATGTCTCCCAATATCTTTCTGTCCCTCTCTTTTCCCCCTTCCCCGCCCCCCACACACATGTATCAAAATAAATATTTTCTTAGGTTTGTATGTGTATAAATATAACATTAAATACCCCCAAAAATACTATTTATTTTCTACTTTCCGTCACCCCTCTCCCACACCCACAACCCCTCATTATTATTGGCGTTAGCCAGACCAAGAAGTAATGTATCGACGTCTTGTAATCATTGTGTCCTTTTCCGAGTTCCAGTCAGGTCGCATAATGTTTCAGATTCCAATTTAAATGTATTCCGAGTCGTGATTAGCCTATGTGTGCAAAAAGTGATGTTAAAACGAACTCTTGACCTCAATAATAGAAGTTGTGTATTTTCTTTCAGCTGTGGTTCCCTCTTTTCGCGAGAAATAACGAATTAACCTAATCATTAACTCAACAAATAAAAATGCATCTCTAAATTAATTAATGAAAACTGTTATTACACCCAAACCACTATTTTATCGTAAATGTAAATGAAATGTCATCTCACGTAGTGAAAACAATGTGAAAATTGTTCTAATGAGTGATATATGATTGTCAAACACATACATGATTACATTATATTAAGTTCGTGAACTATAATTGGGACAATTTAATACTAATTTGAAACGATTAAAGGCAATTAAAACGACAAAGTAAACTTTTGCTCAATCTTTCTGCCGATTCGCATTATTGAAACAATATTTAACCAATGGGGACGTTATCTCATATTTGGAAATGCTGCATTGGTTGAACTTCCTGTGGACAAGACCGTGAGTCACGCCTCCTGCTCCTCTGAATCGAACTTCACTCTGATTGGAGGATCGAATATTTCACAACACTTCCTTGTTTCAGAGCTACCAACATAATTTCGTAAGACGTTGGACTTAGAAAAAATCCATGCGACAGATTTTTTGAACATGACTGTACATCGAAATGAGTTCGCGTCAGGAAACATGATGTAGAGAGACACTTGAAAATTGGGATTATCGACTGCCATTTTATTGATGCAATAAAAATGTCATTTTATTAAAATCACAGTTCTTACGGCAAGAAAGAGAAATAAATGAACCAGCTGTAACAAAGGTAACAAATAAATATCTTTGAAAATGAAGATGTGTATCACGAAACTGCAAGAACTTCGATGTATAAATGTCACGAGAAGAGAAACTCTGTGATCATAATGGTGCAAAATATTTTCACAAAAGATATACAAAATGTTATTCCCACATATACGAGGGGTCATTGACAAGTTTTGAGCCTAACCTTGAAGTATAGAAGGATAGAAGGTATATCATCAATATGAATATTCTATAAACCCCATGTTCGTAAGTTTACTCTTCTTTGTTCTGAATATAACATTTCCTCTTGCATGTGTAAATAGATTTCCACTGCCCACATTACGTCATTATCTGTATCAAATCGGGTTCCCTGTAGGTGTTATTCTTAGTTTATGTATGAACTAATAGTTCGAGCAAGCATATCAGGTGACGGCTAGGTACAGAACAAGTGCAAAGCAATAGTCATGCTATTTGTCCATGGCAATAGCGGAGGCATAAGCTAGTGAATTATCGGTATGGAGCAACACCACTTTTTTCAGCATTCCCCGCCTTCTTTTCCTTTTGTCCCTCAGTGTGTGTGCAAAAGTGAGACATAGAGCATCCTTGTCACAGTTTCATCGTTGTGTAGGAAGTAAATCAACCAAACACCTGCAGTTGTATTTCCATTGCTTGCTTTTTTTTTAAAATTCTAGATGTAAAGAGTGGACACGTGTCTCGTGAATGACACTTTTGACTCACCCAAGTACATTGTAATGAGGCCTCTATCAGTCACATAGCTACATAGTACAATATTATTTTGTATCTTCTGAACCCATTGTAGTCAGAGTTTGATTTTCTCATATGCTTTAGAGTATATCATGATGTACCAAATATATTTTTTTCATTAATTTTGGCGATGACATGTTTTGAGATATTCAAGGTCAAAAGTCAAGGTCACGTGTCAAATTTTTATTCCAAAGGTAGGCTTGTTACATATCGTTGGAAAGCTTGTTCAATTCCCTGCACAATAAACTTTATTTCAGCTTTTTAGGCCACATAAGAGCAGAGTTACAGCACATTTAGTATAGCTAAACGAGCCCAGAAAGGGCAATTTCTGCGAACTTTGACCTTGAATAATTTTTCAATTCCAAGACAAACGAGACTCAAAATTTTCATAGTTACTAAGTTCCATGCATAGTTTCAACTCCCCAAATTTCATGAAAATCGAAGATGGTCAGGTTGAAAATTGATTGATTTTAGTTTATTTTACTTCGCGTTTTGTGCCTCTTGGCTAATTTGCAAAGATGGGGATGAGTGATGAAATGATGAAATTGATGAATGTACATTCACAAACAACCAAGCCCGAGCGGGATTCGAACCCGGGACCCTTGGCGTCGCAGCGCGATGTGCTAACCACTCGGCCACAGGATCCGGCAGGTTGAAAATTGTACATATCTGTGTTGATTTGGCATGAAATGACTCTGCTTCCTCATCGATTTCATCAATTCCCCTTCATCTTATTTGACACCTTTAACCTAGAGATAGAAAACCAATGTAAAATGAGCGTCGTATCTATGTTCCTAGAGGATTGTATCTAAATGTGTGTTTTTATTTAGTTTAATATATCGAATGGTAAATTTCAAAATTATGCAGGGCAGAATGGGAATTTGTCGCACTTCGGTTACCTTTGTTGTTCTTTTTAACTCAATTGCAAATATATGTCTCGTTTGGGTTAAAGGACAGCGGCTACTCGGAACTGCACGAACCATGTTCGGTATATGAATCGAACTGTGGGAGTGTTTTAAACACACTAGAATTGAATTCTGGACCACTCGATTACAAGGAGATAACTTTGACCACAACTTCAAGAAAAAGATTCTCCATTTTGTTTCGTATTCTATGTCAATTTTTATGCTTAGACATACAATTTAAATGGAGATCGAACGACTCTGCAATGTGTCTCGACCGGGGATCGAACCCGAGACTCTTTGTAATGGTGTTTTATGTAATACAGTAATATATATATAAATTCGGAATAATCTATCTGTAAATTTCCACTCTATCACGTTTTCATAAGTAACCAATAACGGAAGTACTTGCTTCTGTGTTATCCTCTCACGTGTGTGCGTACGGACATTTCAACACATCAGAATTAATTGGAAAGAAGCGAATTTTCAGATTAAAAACAAAGCTTCGAGGATTATGGTCACAACGAACATGCAATTACGAAGCACATACCTTCTCATTGCGCGTCGTATTGGAAAACTCGTACATTAATGGTATTCGTGAGGTTTGCCAGAGACGAATAATTTCCCCAATTTTGATGAGATGATTCGCATTTCCAACGTGACCGCTCCACTATTTTCATCTTTGAGGTCAATCAGCCTCATATCTTGAGGAAATGTCCGCACTGCAGATCACCACCTATCACCGAATATTGGTCGCATGTTAACCTCCGGAATGCCAGATATTCCTCCACCACGCCTAACACTAAACTTTCAGGTCTACATTTATGGAATCTCCTCAAATTTCTTCGATAACCAGTAAAGCAAATTGAATGGGAATTTCCAACATATTATTCTTCGTGTTCGAGTTTGATATAAGTGTAATTCCGTATAACTTATAACTACACCCACATCCAGTATAGTAGTTTATGTCCTGTTGGCAAAATTCCAATTAGCCCTAAAGTGGTTTTGAAACAAAATTTGGGTCCCTGCGATGGCACGATGGTAATGTTATCGGCCTTTAATCAAGGGGTCCCGTGTTCGAGTCCCGATGGAGGCACATTGTACGTTTGTTCAGATCCTTCATTAAACTGTACGTCCAGCCCCTATTGGCCTGCACGAGCTTAAAGTAAGCATGTAACAAATTTTGCCAAAACAAAACTTCCTAAACTTGGCTTCCGTTACAACACACCCATCCCGAAACACAATTTCCACTTCAGTGGCTGAACGCGTTTAGTGGTCGACGCACGGTCTCGCAAACGAAGGTTCCGCAAACGACTCCCGGCCTGGGCATGGACGTTTCTTTGGGAACGTTCCTTCATTTGTTTATCATGTAATCATTTATTCTTATCTTCATGATTGTCCAAAAGTGGCGGAAAAGCAACGTAACGGACAAAAAGTTCCCAAACGTGAAATAAACTGCAAAAACTTACAACGTCATATCTCGCAAACATTTGGGACGGTTATTATTTTTAATGTATGAGCTTCCCGATAGGAAAAGCAACCGATAAGAACCTCCAGAATTTAAGATTTGATTGATTGATTGATTTGCTTTATTTTAGTTTGCTTTTTGTGCCACTTGTGGCTAATTTGCGAAGATGGGGATGAGTGATGACATGATGAAATTGATGAATGGACACTCACAAACATCGATGTCCAGGCCGGAATTCGAAACCCGGGACCCCTGGCGTCGTAGCGCGATGTACTAACATTCCGCCACGGGGACCGGCGGAATTTATGATTTGAAAGAGAGTCATGCAACACCTTTTTTGGATGGATATCTCAGTTTTGTAGGAAATCATTTTTGGTATGTGTCGCCGCCGTATTCGAAATGGGGTTCAGGGTTAGATACCCGGTGGAGGCACATAGTGGTTTGGATCCCATTTTGAACTGTAGGTCCAGTCCCAATTAGCTTCTCTGTACATAAAATCAACAATACTCATAACTTGAAATGGCACCATTTAGATTATGGTAATTTTGTAGCATAAGTGTAACTTATGGACGTTGTACAGCAATGGAAAGAATACTTCCCCCATAAGACTATTGGTATTAAGGCTGTGTGGAGGAAGTATGTTTTCCATGACTGTACATGCAAATATGGGCATTCGTCGGCAATTGAAAATGAAAATAAAAGCTAACATTTTCATATACTCTATTTTCTGGATCCGGGATAATAATTTCATGCGAATTTAAGTAGAGAAAGTAATTAAATTCAGTTTCTTAATTCCCGCTTCAAATTAATTCACTTTATAATGACGGAAGCAGCTCTAGATCTCACCCAGCCTCTAATCTATTGATCACCACATTGTCAACACACCCCTTATATGCCTTCATGGTAAGGTGCAATGGACATGGATTTCTTTAAATTTCATTTTCCATTTTCATTTTATTTTTTCTCATTTTACGATTCTATGTTAAGATTGCCTAATACACATTGCCTAATACACCTACACATTCGAATACTGTTGACCATACGATAAAATTAATCTTAAAAGCTTGCTTATCAAAACTTAAAATAAAATATTCTAAAAAGTTCACTACATCCCATGGTGGCCGCAGTGACTCAGTCGGTAACGCGTCTGACTACCATGCTCAAGGTCCCGGGTTCGATCCCCGGCCGGTTCAAATCCGGGAACTTTTCTAACGATGGAAGCGGCCCCGGCGCCCACCCAGCGTCGAATAACATGGGTACCTGGGGGAAACCCTAGGGGGTAAAGACGGTCAAGAAAGTGTGGGGCGTTACCCCCACACCCCCTATACGCCTTCATGGTGTGGTGCTAAGCACAGGGGAACACTTTACCTTTTTTTTAAATCCCACATTCCTTTTAAAAATTTCAAGAAACCCAGGAAACACCACACCCAAGTGCGGGGTGGGACAGCATCGCGGATTTTCAAAATGCTAATTCTTACCTTATACGATTTCATGTCATGGGTCATGGTGTAGAACGTGTTCATTTTTCTTACATATTAACCTGTTTCGACCGTGAAACAGTTTCAACGCAACCATTCAAAAATCATGGGCCGAACATAAAAATACGCATTTCTTCAAAGATAATTTTCTGTGAAATATAGAGACCTTTGAAATGAGGCATCATTCTTATCCTTATTCCTTTATCCCATTAAAATTTCCTTACTAATCATTAAAATATCAATAAAACAAAATGCAATGAATTTTTCCAAAGTGAAATTAATAATATGTTGATATTTTCCTAATCGGAATGTAAATAAAAGCGTCAACAGGCGTTTTCTGTTTCTGTTTTTGTTGTGGTTAAAATCCAATGTAGTATTTGAATTTTCTTATTTTACGTCGCTTTCCTACCAGTTATGGATAATACCCACCACTATAAGGAAAAGTGGTCATGAAATGAAAGTGATTAATTACACTCACAAACAAATACACGTCGTGACTTGAATGTGGAACTTTCGGTGGGGATATCATAAGTCGATCACTTAATATCAAAGGATATGGTTTGGAAAATTCTTTTAGCTGTGAACTCTATTTTTACCCAATGGCAGACTGTCATTTTTATTGTAAATATTCATTAGCGTGAAACGTGAATTTGTCATCCATTTGAACGATTATGATATTATAGGCTCATTGAGTAGTACGCCGGTGCCTTTAATTTTGAATTTTTAAGTTAATGTAGATCGTCATTGACGATAATCATGCGAAATATTTCTTTTGAACGAGGCATATTTTCTCCATGTTGACGAGACGCATCAGAGCGTACTCGATGAATGCGAAGTAAAAGCGCATTGCGAGATGCCAAAACTCGCAGACATCATCAGCATTTTTCACTCGAAACCTTATCAGATTTCGTCTTCAGTATGTGATTTAGAAAATGGACAGCTAGCGTTGTTCAAGTGGTTTTTCTTGCTTTCTTTTATCTTCTAGCTCTCTGTTTCTCTCGTCCAGGATTTCAAAGTGGAACGTTTTCCTTGGTAATATCTTGGGCGGGGATTTTCTTGTTCTTGCTGTCGAACCATCCCCCCACACCCCGTCGCTTTCGAAGGAAGAATGGGACTCCTGGGCTTCCGATATATAGGTTTTCTTTGACAGCCGTGTAAGCGGTGTTCTGGTTCCGTATGTCGCGCAGGATTACCTTTCGTCAGACATCCCGAGATCTGAGCGAAGGTAAAATCGGTTGGCCAAAATTTTCCCAATTTGATTTTTCTCTTTCTGTTCTTTCCCCAGCCGCCCTCTCCCCCGCCTCGCTTTATTGCCATTTTTCTCCTTGGTTGTGCACATGAGAAATCAAAATACAGATTTATTTTCTCAATTTCAATGAAAAAAATGGGATGATTAACGAAACAAACACTCAGGTAATCCAAAAAGGATTCCGAACTCCTATTAAGCAAATGTGGAGTAGAACCATATTTTTGTACACGTCAAATGGGAAATACGAAAGCATAATTAGAATATTTTCTACTAAACATTTTTGTGTGTATATCCTATTTTTCTCCCTGACTTGTATTATGTGCGTGAGTTTACTTGAGTTTTTAAGTCCAATTTATGCACTGATAGGCTACTCGGGACTGGACTACAGTTTAAAGTTAGATCGGAACCACTGGGTATCTCACCCGGGACCCCATTTCGAATACGGCGACACATACCAAAAACGTTTTCCTACAAAATTTACTTGGAATTAAGAAATCCATCCCAAAAAGTTGTTGCTTGACTATAAGGCGAGGACGTTACCACTACGCAATCAGGGAGGCCACCTGATTTGTATTACATCAACACAAATCGTGTCTCATGCAATTTCAAAACAGTAGCATCTAATAATTTTCTTGAACGTAGTATGGAGTAAGCATGTCTTCCTGTTCCGTAGACGGTTGGTTTCCAGAACAGGGGATCAGCGAGCTACGAGAGAACGGAACGGTGCATACAATTTCCATAGTGTCATGCGCGTAAATAATACAGTAGCTTACAATCCACTAGATGATGCTGTGCTCCATGCAATATTCACAACCCCAACGCAGTGCGTGCCTTTAGTTCCAAATAGCACGGTAATTGCAAATACAATATTCAATGAACTATTTCTGCTCTAACATTGCTGATAATAGAAATCAACACATCTTACTTCGATAAAGAGAGAAGTAAATGGCAATACGTGTGGATTTCAGTTGAAAGTAAAAAGCAGATATACAACTGATTCAAAATTGCCATCATACATGTCTCAAATTCGAATTTACTTATCGGGCGGAATCTGCAGTAAAAAGTACCCTAATGAACAAAACGAAATACCTTGATTGAGAAAGAGATTAGAATGTGCTTGTTATAAAACAAAAAGAGAGAACTTCACACACGAGAAATGAACAGACACTATTGAATTTGGAATAAACTTTTTAGTGCGATATGGATCATGAAACTAAATTCACAATGGGAATAGAATCACAGGGTTTGAATATGTAAACTTTTGATTGCCATGTGTATATGTCGATATGGGATCCTGGTATATAAACGAAGCTACACAGGAAAGGAGATAATATTTTCTTCCTCTGTTCAATTATACCCATTTCTAATATGATCTCAAAGGGCATTTTAGGAACAACAAAGTGTAAGCGACTTTTATATATTTTAAGTGGATGAGATGCACTACTATCAATTTGTAAACAGAGGCGTCTAAAGTATCTACAAACCTGAATCATCTGAGAAAGAAGCTGTATAAGAGTTATTATAGTGCATAACCGTAGGGTAATTTTATTAGAGAAAGCCGGTAAAACGCTCCGGGTGTACCTCCTTACAAAACATTAATTGCTCAATCTACTCAAACGGCTGAAGAGTAAGGCAAGCTTCCGTAGAGAAAGATAATTTTACAGAAAACATAGGGCCTCAGCAAGTTCTCAAGACAAGAAGGCCATATTTAAAGTAGCAATTTGGAGAGTACATTCCTATTAATCATGATTGTTGCATAATAGCGTACAATATGGTAAAACAAATGCTCTTGAAACAGATTGACGACAATACAAATATTATTCAAATGAAAGCTTCCATCTCTCACCGAATTTATTTATGCACGTGTGGTCTTTTCGCGTATTGTTAATTTTATCACGTTAAATTATAACTTATTCTTCTGGGCGATAGAAATTTAATGCAAAATTTATAAATGTTTGTAATTAAACTAAACATTCCGTGGTACAGCCACGGACACTTCTGAAATATAACAATACCATTTGCTTTCAACGGTGACGTTACAACCCTGAAGTGTCCGTAACTGTACAATTGTGCGAAATCCTCCCAACTGGGCTTTTCTTTGGGTGACGCGTGGTCTGCGCTTCGAATACCATCGCCTCTGTTATTTGGCTTTCTGGACCGAAGAATAAATAGTTAAGGAAGCCGTAATACGTACTTAGGCAAATATGTCCCTACGGGGCAAAGTGGGTTTCTGTGTCTTCAATAATTCTGATATGAGCTTGTTAATCGAGAAAATGTATTAAGAGCGCGCGTGTGTGTGTAGACTAGAGTTGCAAAAAAAGGCCGGCTTTTTTTAAAAAAAGAACGGAAATTTTGGCTTTTTACCAATTGCAGCTAACCTATTTCACTAGAAATTACTGTTATGAGTTTACAGGTTTCTAATGACATATTTTACAACTAGGAAAAAAATGTACATAATGTAGCAGCCAAGAGCCAGGTATTGGCCAATCCCAGTGGACACATATTGCATAATGGTTGATACAATTTTAACCTTAGCTTACCGAGGAGAGGTGGGGGGGAGGGGCTTGCAACCCATCACCTCTATTTTTTAGATTTTTCAACTGTTGAAAATAAATTACATTGTTCCCTAGGATGTTCACAATATTTCTCTATTACTTTTGTTCATAAAAACATAAATATAATGTAATTAGGAGGCAAAATGCACTAGGTGGGCATATCAGGTGCCATTTTTGAATGTGTCCCATTCGAGACACTCATGCCATTGACAGTATACTATTGGTTGTTAATGATTGTAATTATTGTAATTATTATATTTAATAAACAACTGCACTTTTATAAACACAAAAGTATTAATAAGAAATTATAAAGGATTTTGTGAGATTTAGTGAATGACAAAATATATGACACACTCATGCAATAATTGGTTATTATTTTTTATTAATGATAGTAATTTTTGTAATTATTATAAATAATAAATAACTGCACATATATAATCAGCAAAGGAAGCAGTGATTCAATAGTAAAATGGTTTCTTGAATTTTAGTGATTAAAAAAAAGTGTGGACCTTTGAACCGGCCACCAGTATGTAAATTTCTTGTACAGCATGGGTAAGTTAGGGTTAAAATTAATCGTGTAGTCCTGATGAGCACATCTGGCCATGAAATGGACTTAAAACAAGCTTTTACGTTTGTATCTCAATTTAAATGTTGATGTCATAAAATATGGAACAAATGTTAATAACAAAATATTCGATGTTTTGGAACAATTAAAAATCATACTGTTCACAACACGTATGCAGAAATATAAGTATTACGTGAATGTGTATATATATCCTGTTTAGTGGAGCTTTGAGACGGAAGCGACACGTGACTCTTGGAAATCAACCCTTAGAAGTAAATGCAACCTTTCGAGCCGAAGCAATATAAGCTGCAAGTGTCCCTTATCACTTGGCTTGTAACGTTTTCTCAGGGGACTTTCAGACCAAAGCAACAAGTGACATGTGTCACTTGGAAGCAGACTATCAGTAATACAACCTTTTGAACCAAAGTACGACATCAAGCTAAACATGTCACTTGCATGTTGCTCGGACTATACTGTTTTCTCAATAGCGTGCATCGTGCCGCTTCGGTCTGTTGTTGTTGCATGCACGGTGAATATTTTGCTTTATACTGAAGGAGACTGTGTCTCTTGTCATCTGTGACTTCAATCTGAAAGCTCCTTCAATGGAGCGCATCATGTCGCCGCGGTCTTGTTTGTGCATGCGTGGTGTATGTTTGCTTACAGACTGAAGGGGTCCACGTCACTTGTCAATTCAATCTGACAACCCCCACTGCCATGTATTGTTTCGTTCTTAAAGTTCTCTATACTTTACAAGATTGTTAGCTACTTCATCAGAGATTAAGATTTAATTTAGGCTGTAAATCACAGAACAAATTGCAAGTACTGTTGTTGGAAAAAGGCCGGCTTTTTGATAGAAGGTTCCTTTCATAATCATGAATGGTCTTCTAGAGTGGAATAAAGTAATGCTGTTGCCTTGTACAAGTAATAAGAAGGGGTCTGAGGTTCAATCCTCAGTGAAGGCAGCGTGCTTCGGATTTCATTCAAACTGTAGGTTCAGTTCAGAATTCTTAAATAGATTTTTCTTTTTTTGCCATTAGTGGCCAGTCCAATTTACTTCTGCTTTAGTTTTAGTGCCAGTATTTTTCAACCGCCCGGCTGCAAAATGTCCATTGCACCCATGGGTTGACGACTAATTTAAATCTAATTTTATATTTGACAGCAAGTCTATACATAATTGAACTATGATTATGTCATAGTTTATATATTAATATTAATTGAGGGTTCATATTTAATTACATATCAGAAATGTATTTATTAGTGAAATATTTCGGATCAGGGCATTGACTTGTAAGAAATAAATTTACTGGGCTGTGGCCTCACGAAGGTTGAGAAACACTGCAACAAGAAGCCAAAATACGTCACTAGTTGCTCCGTGTCCAGGTTTAGCGGCCATTTAACAAAATTATACATGATGTATTGGAAAGCCAGAATACAAATATATTTTACTGAACACAAAATTTAATGTAAAAAGATTTGATACCGGATTTCCAAAAGGTAGAGCAGTATTTTCCATTTTGCTTCATGTACGTGTTCGTATAACAAATACAAACATTGAAAATCATATCATACTATTAGGTTCTACGTATTAAGATCACATACAAAACTACTCTAGTTATGTGAATATGTTTATACTACATAGATTCATTTAATAAGCCTACCAAAATATGAAGACAACACTGAAATAACCGCCCATTTAAGAAAGCCAGCTTTTATGAAAACACTGTTCATGTCTAGCTACTAATTTCATATTGTAAATTGTATTTTATATTTAGAAATGAGTCTATTTTACAGTAGGAAGATAAACAAAAACCATGGAACAGGAAAAATACTGCCAACTCCTGCATTTTCATTGATTTGAGACACTTTTGTGAAAAAAGCCGAAAAAAGCCAAACCAAAAAAGCCGCGGAAAAAAACTCCGTTTTTTTTCTTCAAAAAAGCCATTTTTTCGACCACTTCCAACTCTAGTGTAGACAAACACCCACTACACACCCGCACGCAATTAAGCCTATGCAGAGTGTGCAGTTGTGTGATAAAATATCTGCACATATTTACTTGATAAGAAATCAAATTTTAACTTGTAGCGAGCAATGCATCTTCGACAGTAATTACAGCTCCATCAATTCGTACAGATAATACACAGAGTATGTTTCTTGACCAGAAGTATCCTTGTTAACATGTTATTAAGGCTGACATAAATAATTGTCCTATTTCAATCCTCTATCTCTTGCGTTAACTATACACAAATGACACACCAGGGTTTGTATTTTTCCCCTTCATTCGTAATTTTGTGGAGAAGATAAGTCATCACCTTTTTCAGTATCTCAGCTATTTCAGCATTCCTACTTCTAGGTTAACTGCAATAATGACAAAGGAGAACTAGCAATGAAGCACAGACGATACCTTAGCCAACTTGCGAATCTTGATCGGTAGCAACGAGTTTATGCCACGAGGACCGTTACATACGAATGTTTGAGGGAAAACAAACATAATCAACTGAAGCGGGTCATACTATATTTATAAACAAATATATTATCAATTCAGAAAGTAAATGTATGTTGGTTGCGGCAAATTGACAATACCAAGTGTGGAGATGAGAATCTGTTGATGGGCACAGAACTGCTGTGTAACCCGTCACGCTATCTATCTCTTAACTGAAACTTGTGAACTATGGAAGACAACAGTACTACATTTCATCAAGAAGTGCAAAGCAAACAGGGGATTCTGAGGATGTTATTAAGTGTTAAGTTTTTAAGTATGCTACCTTGATATCAAGCTCTCAGATGAATTTCAATTGGATCTTATCGTTTCGGATATAACATGAAAGTGTAAGTGAAATCCTGATTAGTTTCTGTGCATAGATCTTTTTGGCTCACGTATGCCAAAATATTTCGTGGATATGATAAATTATAGAGCAAAAATTCTTGATATTTTGATGGCGACGTCATTTGCTACTTAAACGTAGAAATTTATTCAGTTACGTGTGCGAGTGCTTTTTTGCTGTTAGGAGTGGGAATTGGCAAAGGAAAACTTCAAAAATGTTCGTAATGGGTATTTGGTAGAAGCTGCATTTTCATGCTAAAATCATTAATGGTTTCTTAAGCTTCATCCTTAACAATTCACATTATCTATTATGCCAATGGTTTCTGGGATGTAAGAGTTGGCCATTTCTAAAGACACTCAAATGTCAACCTTACTTCTAGTACGTAGTACTATACGGCGTACGTATTTACATAGAAGAGATATCGGGCGGGGCCACGCAGAGCGTGTCCTTGGCGACCAGCAGGAGTGCAACGTTGGACAGTTAGGAAACTGCAGCGCGCAAGTTAAACGCCGTGTTCCGTATTCATCTTGCGCGCAAGAAGTTTTCATAAAACTCGCCAATTTAAGGTTCATCATAAGATAGGGCACGACATTTTGAACCAGACTGTCCAAATCCCATGAATCTCCGTCGCCTACAGCCGGAGTTATCGTTTCTTGAAGAAACACGGAAAACAGCACGTCTCTCAACACACACACTCTCAATAACCCTTTCATTTTCCTTCCGTCTGTTTTCTTCGTTGCCACCGTGTCGACGCCGCTAAGTTGTGTCTTGAGAAAGCTATGGGTCTTAAATTCGGCTGAATATACACAATGACCCTTCGTTGTCGTGGGCATTCATGAACATTGCGAGTCTGAGACAGTTTGAGTTCAGCGTTTTCGTAGCAAGAGCGGTGTATTTTTTTTACTCTTACGCCCAGAAGAACAGTTATGAGAGGATTCAATACAGTCCTTATTGATTGATTGATTTGATTTATTTTACTTCGCTTTTCTGCCACTTTTGTCTAATCGCGAAGATGAGGATTAGTGATGTGATGAAACTGACGAAGGGACACTTACAAATACCCATGCCCGGGCCGGAATTCAAATTCCGGTACCCCTGGCGTCATAGTGCGCTGTGCTATACAGCCCTTATGTTCGACTGTTGGGCAATAGTGTGCGTTCCGTGATACGTTCACAAGACAGAAATCTTATTTTTAAATTGTATTCTTACTTCAAGGAATTGGCATCGGATGAAGTGTGTGTTAAAACAGTGTTTTCTCAGAGTCGAGAAGTTACGAATAAAGCGTGTGGTGTATTGTGCATACGGTGCCGCGTATTATAAAACAGATTAAAATATATACCACAGAAATCGGTGAACCCTTATTCAAATCTCCTGGAAAACATGCTAGAAAACATAATCGAGAGCGATGATGATGACTTTGCAGTTCCTCTACAATAAATACCTTCAAACTTCTTTCAGGTACGAATTTCTCTTATATGCTGCAGTGATATGATATTATAATCCTGTGTAGAAATATTCACTATATTATTTCACTGTACTCAAACATAATGTGCATGCATTATATATAAAAAATCTGAATATTGGATATAGCGAATTCTGTGCTTCCCTTCCGCTAGCAGTTGTTTTGGCAACAGCGCAACAGCACTGGCTGCGTATTGGCTCAACTCATGTTCCTTCTAAAAGCGTACGCCGTATAGTACTACGTAGTACACCCTACACTGCATTTTGCAGAATAACGAGGCTCTGATGTCTGCACCCATGCACACCCATGTGTGCTGTCTCTCTGTGTTTGTGATTGTCCCTTCATCTATTTCATCTAAATATCAATCATCCTCATCTTTGCAATTAGCCAAAAATGGCAGAAACGCGAAGTAAACTAAATCAACATTCATGCATTCATTCATACCAATGGTTTCTATTTGTGGTCCGAATATCTGAGTTCCCGAAAAAACACCTATAATATATTTTTTATTAAAATTATGAAGATGTTGAGAATGATACCTATTATTTAAAAATATATATATAGTCCAAGACTTGGCTGTGAGAAACAAAACGCTCGCAATCTTTAGCTACTGTACTATTACCTAGAGGAAAAACTCCGTGTTACCTACTTATTTCATGGAATCTGACATATAAGTTCCATTTACGGTACGTAAAAGACACACCGCAGGTTTAAAATAAATGCAAATATTCGTATTGAACATGTTCCTTGAGTAACAACTCCAGATATAAAATTATAGTTTCTGAACATTTATAAATCTTCGTTTGAAATCACATGTTTCTCCTTTCGTGTAGATGTCAAGTCAATCTATGTATTTCAGATGTAATTGTTCGCTGTTACATTGTCCTTTTCTTATCACTTTATTTTTTTTTTAGCAAGGGTCGATTTTATTACCATATCACTGACTTATTGACCCAATATTGCGCACAGGCGAAAAAACGTGGCGTGAAAGTTGGTTAGGAAGTTCTCGCCTTGCTCTGTGTGAGTCACTAAAAATGTTGCATGCTCCGTAAAAAATAGGCTGATCACATTGATTTAGGTCAGACTTGGACGGCTACTCTATATAAAGCCTTGTTATGCACGCATAGCGTAATTGCACACTTCATTGATCACATCTTAAAATAGGAATATACCATTAATTGTATATGTTTATATAATAAGTAGTTATATATATATATATATATATATATATATATATATATATATATATGTGTGTGTGTGTGTGTGTGTGGGGGGGGGTGTGTGTGTGTGTGTGTGTGTGTGACGACTATCAGGATGAAATAAAAAAACAGATGAGAGTTCGAAATAATAATTAAAGAATGCTGTCCTGTATGGATCTTGTACCCAGAATTTTAGGATTTGACATCTTGAGTCATCGAAAGGTGCGATTTTTCTCTGCATTGTATTTGTGCAATAAAATAATCGTTTTCTTATTCCTTCTTTTCTTCTTTTGCAACACGTAGTTTCTGTTATCTTGAGTGCCTGTCATGACTGGTATTTATTTCTTATGAGAGCCGAACCCCGTGGCGGAGTGGTTAGCACATCGTGCTACGACGCCAGGGGTCCCGGGTTCGAATCCCGGCCTGGGCATGGATGTTCGTGAGTGTCCATTCACAAATTTCATCACATCGTCACTCATCCCCATCTTCGCAAATTAGTCAAAAGTGGCACAAAAAGCGAAGTAAAATAAAGCAAATAAATCGTATTGCTCTACATATTTTTCAGAGCAAATTCTTGAGAGAACTTATTTAATTTGGCCACTGTTGTGTTTTTCTCAGAACATAGAATTTAGTAACGTGTTGTAGCCTGTTTCCGTGCCAAAGTGGTCAGCGTGTCGCGCTACGGAGCCAAAGGTCTCAGCTTCAAGCACTAGTTAAGGCATTTTGTTTGTTCCGTCGCCAATTTCATCAGTTGATCATTTATCCTCATCGTCACTATTAACTAAGGAGGTAGATAAGCAACGTCAAATGAAAGAAATAATATAGATAACGTGTTATCTTACGCAATGAGTTCTATCACCTCTGTTTTCTGGCTTTCTAGTCTGGAGCCGGGTACTTTTATTTTGAAGTAGCTCTCAATTGTTCTCACGATGCTGTGTCAACACCAATATTTTGGGCCTCCAACTGGGAATCGACCTGGCCCGATAGCACCAAAGTCGGGAGCGCTAACCATTTGACTACTAAAGTCCGCCCGGCCAAAGAATGGATTTGAGGAAACCCAGACTTTCCGCCTCCAGTTCAAGGGGGGAAATGCGGTGTTGTTACCTTTTGCTACATGCCTGATTTTTGCCCAGTCCTACACGACACCTCTTCCTGTCAACAAGCCTCCTTGGCTAGCATTTCAGGGTGAGGCAAGGAATGGGAGACCCATTCGCTTGTTGCGTTGCGGCAACCATTAAACTTCGCCCTGTTTTGACCTTGTTGGGGGTGCCACATGTTCCGAAAACAGCTCGAAACGTAAAATTGGCAACGCAGAATACCACGAGAATTTCCCCTCACCACGGCAACTGGACAAAGCCGATTGGTTCAGGGGTTCATGTGACCCTCCATGGCTTTCGACGGAAAAGACAAAAATAGATTGTCCAAGTCCATTCTTTGACCGGAACCACTGTACAAGAGCCCATTTTTAAAACTAGTGTCATGCATGTTATCTAATCTTAATCATCAATTTCGTACTTATTGCGGAAAATTTAACTATAAGTGTGATATTTCTTTAGCACAAATTTCAAGTTGACAAACGACGATTTCTCGCTTGTTGTGTAGTTCGTTAAAAAATGTAATCAGAACTTCCTGACTCATACATACATCACATATATGTTTAAAATCGTTGCCAACTGAGAGAAATGAAACCAAAGCACACATTAATTTTGAGGACATTTTATTTTTTCTTGGGGAGTAATGATGTACGGGATGTGGTTCTAACTAATCACGTCCACGACTACTACTAACATTCTGAAAATGGCTGCCTCTGCATAGCGTATACAAATGTACCATCCCCCTCTTTAAAATAGTGTGCTTGCTCATTATTATATTCTTTCTGTGTGTACTTGAAACAGAGATCGTTAGTTTCACAAGTTTTCGTCTGAAAAAATTTAAATAGGAATTGTCTTGCAATTTAGACTTTTGCTTTGGTTTTTGGCACCAAGTTACCTACATGCTTTTAAAAGTTAACAGAAATTACACGAAATTATTTTACTTTGATCGATTAACAATATATTTAATACAAAGAGTATTGATTGATTCGGTTACATACGTCGCTTTTCTGTATATAGAGGTAGACGCTGAAACTGAATGTAAGATAAAATTGATGAAAGGGCAATCATGTACCCATTATACTGACTGTGTGTCCAGACGCCAGACCCTGTTTAGTTAGCTTGCAACAATACAGTTTACGGTGTACGAAATGGAAATGAGGTTGGTATTTTAAACCCTTAGCAGAAGATCACCCCTTTTGGCCCTAACAGAAAATGAGATAAATAGCTTGAGCATAAGACACGAGTTCAATTTTCATATTTCCTGATATATATATAATATATATATATATATATATATATATATATATATATATATATATATATATATATATATATATATATATATATATCACGATCATCACAGTATAATTGCTGGTATAATATTGGATGTAACACTCGCTCATCTTGCATTGTCGGCAACTGTATTAGAGAGAATGATGTAGAAAACACACAGACACGCACTATAATCTGTCTCAGGAGTCTGTGAAGCAAGCGAACGAAAACAAATCCTCTGCGCAAGTGGTGGCTCGACCAATGAACGCGTGAGAGGAAGCGGGATTTCATGAAGGGGGCAAGGTGACCAAAAACTACCAGTCGTTTGAAGCTGTTCGTACTGCTTTCCTCCGCCCATATTATTTTTCCTCCTGGCTACAGTCATGCGCGGTGTTGCTCCACGGGCTCCTGGGACGTAGAATATAGATAGTTTATTCTTTAGTGTATAGTATAGATGAGTGGTTTTTACAAGACATGAAATAATAAGCTTTTGCCATCTCACTTCATAATATAATGGCAGTTAACTTGTATGACGCCGTGAGTTCTGTGATTAAGAGAATAGTTACTAATAATGAAATCACTTCTATATTTAGTACTCTTAGATAGACTATGATGAAATTCGGGCGCGATGAAAGAGCTTGCACTACTGAACCAACTACTGCCGGCTCCCGTGGCGGAGTGGTTAGCACATTTCGCTACGACGCCAGGGGTCGCGGGTTCGAATCCCGACCTGGCAGGGATGTTTGTGATCGTCCATTCACCAATTTCATCATATCATCACTTATCCCGATCTTCGCAAATTAGCCAAAGTGGCATAAAAAGCAAAGTAAAACATATCAAATCAAAACAAAAAAAGAATGAACCAACTACTGACTCGTAAGAAATAATATAAAGTGTGCCCAAAGAGCCAAAATGTGTTCGAAATGTCTTATCATTTGTTTTACAAAATACCACGCTACACGAAATTTATTACAAAATATCTACACAAAAATTATTGTTATTTTCACAAGATTTCACCTGAAAAATTCTAACTAGAAATTTGCTTGCAATTTAGAGTTTCACTTTAGATTCTCGCAGCAGTCACAGATGCAGCTGGGCTTCGAAGTTATAAATGCTTGCTCCTGTTATCTCTGTTTTTTTATGATTTTCTTTATGATTTGTTTTATTTTACTTCGCTTTTTATGCCACTTTTGGCTAATTTGCGAAGATGGGGATGAGTGATGACATGATGAAATTGAAGAATGAACACTTACAAACATCCATGCCCAGGCCAGGATTCAAACCCGGGACCCCTTACGTCGTAGCGCGATGTGCTAACCACTCCGCCACGGGGACCGGCTGTTATCTCTGTTTTAATACAGATAAGTTGTTTTTATATCGCTATATACCTGTCTATGTATTTCTTTTTACGCCACCGTGTAACCATAATGTATTTCATTTGTGCAATCGACATTTCCAACGAATCTAAAATTACCGTTCTACGTTCGTTGATGCCGGCACATGCCAAAGCTTTCACCGTACGCATTTTCGAATTACGTTTCACTACCTTCCCTTTAACGTATTAATAAAACATAGATTGTTTGTACTCCTTTGTACTTAAGGCTGCGGTGCGAGTGCGAGTAACACAAGTGCAAGCGAGACATTTGAGTTATTTATTAACCTTCTTCGGAAGTTCTGAAATATGCAAGCTGACAAGGCAGCGAGTTGTACGTAGCTGACGATAAAAGAGTGTATTTGCGATTTCGGAGAATGGGAGAGAATGGGGCTCGTTGCATAATGTTGAATCCTTTTTCTAAGCTGTGGAGAAATTATAAAGCAAATCTAAATGGACATTGCGTTTTGAGAGTGAGATCTAGTTGAAAATGACCATGCATGTTTGTTTAAGTAAAATATAAAATGGAACGTAGTGTACTTTGTGCAATGAGCTTCCTTTTTTTCCTATTATGAATAACGGACGAATCAAAGGTACCAAGACGTCCATCCATATCTGACAGTGGTTGATACAGTCAGATGTAGGAACAAGGGATATGGTTCCAACCAGGGGGGCATATCAGATAACGAATAGCGGTTATTGAGTGGAAGAGGGAAGCGACCATGTCACAACTTCTCTTTCAATTTCACTCCCTCCGCTGACATCCATATCGGTTCCTGTGTTTCTCATTACACATTGGATATTGGCGATCGGATACGTGTCTATTAAACATCGATTGTCACTCGTTAGGTTGGATCGTTTGGCTAGTCAGTTCTGTGATGCGAAGCGTATTTAAAATTCGCGCGATTTATAATCGCGTAACATCTCTCAGATCACACATAGCTGCTGTTGTAAATGAAAATTCCCATGGTTACCGTTCCGCCTTCATCCTTCCCAAAACAAGCAACACTCCATGCTTCAAGTATTTTCTATACATATTTTCCCCACTTTAATCAGTATATCACTATTTTTTTTTAAATCACACAACTTCCACTTCATAAAAACAAACCTCAATGTTCTGTTTGTATCTTATGCGATATCTCTTGATTTCACTTTCAAGGCTGCATGCACAGTACTTGGGCGCTTCACCTACGAACACACATACATACACAAACACATTCTCCTGAAAGCAGAGAGGTAAACAAAGACTTCTATTTAAAAGGTGTTGTGTTCGACAAGCAAAATTGTTAACCAAGGGCATGCACGAGAATTTAACATTAGATTCTTTGATGTAAAGTTTAAACTATTTGCATCTATCTGTACACATTTCTAGCTCTTATTAACTAAAAATCACTTTTGTTTTCTAATTCCTAATTCTAGAAAATATTTTATTTTACGAATAGCGTATCAGCTATTTTGCCGTATAGTGTTACGACATCTCCACGTCATAACTTCGTATAAACAACAGTAAGGAATAAAATTAATATCTGGTTTTGATAGAAGAGCGACTTAGGGCGGTTTAAATTTCATTCTATTTTATTCTTTGTTTATTTCTAATCATAATTAATTTTTACCTAAACAAGGAGACATGCGTCATACTATTTTATAATCTGAATGATGAATTAAATAATGGTATAAAGCAAATGAAATTACCTCAGTCTTTACGTCCATGTGAATCAAACGATCTATACTGACAGTCGACAACATGGCAATCTATCAATATCTCATGGATTAGTAAAGGTAAAATATGAGGGACAATAATCGGTATAAGTATTACATTGGTATGTCTGTCAGAAACGTAAAAGGAAACAAGCCATGCAAATTGATAAGTTTTAGATATTATATCTGTAAGGATATATCACAAAAACTTCATAATTCCAGTTTATGTGATGAATTACTTTGGTCTGTCCATCCATCCGTTCAAGAATTAATGGATTTTAAACAATTGAAAATACGTGATATATTGATTTTAAAAATACATAAAGTTATAAAAATAAAATTTGCCACACTGAAATTGTTTAGATCATGTGTAGCTCTCCAAGTTTGAGTTTACAATCGATACTGATCAGTTTCCATTGCTTTCAGATACGCTAAACCCCACTAATGATGCCGTTACTTTCAGGGAACTGACTGTCGCACGCAATGTAAACATACTCCGGTCTTTGTCCGATAAAGAGAGTTAAAGTCCATCGTGCTTAGGAGTGCTTATCGATGCTTAGGGGTCCTCCCCATAACATAGCGGCTATCGTTGTCGTCGGATAAGTGTCCCTGTGGGCAGAGAGAGACTTTAATTGTTCATATTCTAATTTAAACTATATATTCAGTCCCGATCAGCCTACCTGAACATACATTTCATATCTAAAAACTTACTTTAGAAGATATGACTTTAATTTTAACATGTTTGCCAGATAAAATTGAATGCAATTAGTATTGAATATTGAATGCAGAATGTATAGTGGCGGATGGTAGTGATTGCACTAGATAAATGTATATGTGAGATAAACCAAGCCTTCAGTCATAGCTGCCTACCTTGAAGTATCAATATATGCGACCTGCCCACAAATTTCTTTGTACCACCACCATTCCACTGTGGAAGAAAACTTCGTCACCAATAACAAACAGAGAGAAAATTGACGTAAAATAACCAAAATTCAAATATACATCGACAGCAGAGCATTGTGGGGAATTCAAATGAAGATAAAATCTGTGGTATTGAAAGCTGTGCAATTCTACCATTTTATCTACTTACTGTTAGTTTAGTTTGCTTTTATCATGTCTTGTAGACAATGTTTGAAACATTTACCATATTACGGCCATTATGTACACTTTTGGGGTTTACCAAAACAGTTAAGTTTGATCCATTTTAAAAATTGATAACAGAGAACATGTATTTTCTCCACAGAAATGTATGTAGCAACATCAATATAACCTGGTAACAGAGTTATTAAAACTTGTGAAAAAGAGTCAGATAAGTGAAAATTAGAACAAAGCCAATGAGGAAAAATAGATCATACATTTGATTTTCTTTAATTTGGAGCTTAACCTTACTCTAATCAAAAAGAAACACGGCATTTCCATATGAAGAGCAGGAAGCAAAATAAAAAGAGAAGAAAGAAATGAATGTCGCCCTTGTGGTATCATGATAGTCTATTACGTATATGCACTCTTTCCCACCATTTTCTTTTATTTCCTTTCTCCCATTCCAGTTGCCTTCATCCCGCGTCCTCTCCCATCCTGCTTCGGGCAAATTCAACAGGAACATTCTTCAAGTTGAAATCTTGAGAAGAATTTGTCCAATTTTATTGCTTCCTCTTATGCTTAGTCATGCAGAGGAAGTGTTAAATTGTCCTTCTTCCGAGTTCTCTTAAATTACTTCAGCTTAAATCACAGTAAGTACATAGAATAGCGAGTCAGATTAATGGAACGAGAAAAAAGTATGTGTTCTAATCTGTTCTTTATCAAGGGAAAATTTCCTTAGTTGCTACCGAGCACTGGAAAACCAACGACAGAACCTCTTGTCACCAGCGTATTTCTTCGGCAATGAAAATCCTCAAACCATGTTCATTCACGTAGCCAAATGTAAACGTATTGAATATTCACTTGAAAACGCACAATAGCTCCAACGGTTAACGAAGAAAACCTTCACAAAATTCCTTTGCTGGGCTTTTTGTTCTTCCTTTGTTTCCATATGCATGACTATGACAAACAAAACAAAATGAATTCCTAGCGCGGAAGCAACCACAAGAACCGCAGAACACAGATATATCATTCATGAAACTGCCAAGATTAAACCCAGCAAAGGTTTTGTTTCGGATGCCTTCTGTATAACCAGACTTCAAGTCCCCAATGTCTCCCCCCTTCCTCCCAATCGGAAAGATAAAAGTACTTTGTTTATATTACTGAGCAAAGCGCTTTAAAAAAAAATTGGTTCCCCAAGATTTTATCCGGCGTTTAAAGAAGAAGTGTCCGTATTCAGTTCTTCCTTGACGTCTTCAATTTTCTCTCCAATTCATCAAATTTCTTAACAACGACCTTGTTGTTTGCAGCTTGTTTGTCTATATATTTCACAGGATGGCCTTTGTTAAGAACGTATTCACTGGAATAATCCGTTCTTCTACTTAAACTTTCCTACACTTTATACAAAACTCGTATTTTGCATATGTGGTTTCGTGTTTTATGGTTTTCAATTAGAACCAGAGAGCTGCTGAGCCCCGTGTTCCGAAATTTTCTTTCCACCAATAGAGTTATACACACTTACTGAAAAGTAAACCGTTACATTTACTGATTGTAGAAAGGAACTTGTTTACTGTTGCCATTACTTTAAAATTAATTATAGGTCAACATTGAAAGACATCGCAAGTAAAGTCAACATAATAAATAAATTATTTATTATCAGGAGCAAGAAATAAACGAAATGATGGAAGAAACATGAAAAAGATTCATATTTGTTTCTGATATTCAAATTAGTTATAATTCTCACCCTAAATGTTTTCGGAATTTACTGTTTCAAAGGTAACATTCTGGAGGAAAATATTTTTACAACAGTATGTTCTCATAGGCTATCTTATTTTCTTGAGACATGTATATACACATTACACATATTTCAATTATTGAATTGAAGTACTCGTAATTCGGATGCTTATTGTTTCATTTATTTATTATTTATTTTACACTGCGTACTATTCACCAAGGAATATTACAAAAGAGAATTGCATTAACCATTAAGTACTATGGACTTTGATAATTACACAACTATTATGCAGGATTAAGCCGCGGTGGCTCAGTCGGTAACGCGTCTGACTACCATGCTAAAGGTCCCGGGTTCAAATCCGGGAACTTTTCTAACGATGGAAGCGGCCCCGGCGCCCACCCAGCGTCGAATAACATGGGTACCTGGGGGAAACCCTGAGGGGTAAAGGCGGTCAGGGGCGTGATGCTGATCACATCACCCCCACTCACGACCGGATCAAGAAAGTGTGGGGCGTTACCCCCACACCCCCTATACGCCTTCATGGCGTGGTGCTAATCAAAGGGGAGCACTTTCCTTTACTTTTTACTTTATTATGCAGGAGTCTGTCAGAACGATGTTTTGATTTTCAACTGTGAACTAGCTGTTTTGCTATTGGAATTTCTGACTCGTTTCACATGACTCGACATGGTTAAGAAGATTATTGTAAATCAGTTTTCAATTATTGTTGTTTAGTTAAAGACACGTAACGTAATTTATGCAAAGAGAAAGAAAATCAATGAAATCAGCAATTGCTCCTTTATTTTTTTGAATTTTTTAAATTCTTAGACTTTCTATTTTTATATTGGCAGAAGAGAGGTAGTTCAAAGTATTTTAATATTTTGCTGAAATTGAAAATGAGTTATGAGCCATTTGAAACACAACATAACAAAAAACACACGTAACTACTTTGATACGTCTGTCAGACCGCTCGTCGAAAATATAATTCAATAAGATTTGAAGAAGCAAAGGCAAGCAGTGCTAGAAATATAGTGAAAGGTAAATTGAGCGCGGTCTGTAAGACGGTCCATAGTAGCTAAGGGTTAAATCGACCAAAGGATACTTTCTTTAAAATAACAGATAAACTGAGCGTCTTTTTGTATGGTATTAGTATTTTCCTTATTTTGCATCGCTTTTCACGACTATAAGGATGTTGTTGAATGTATGAAATTGATGAAGGAATGCTCTCAAAGCAACATCCGTGCTCATTTGCCTATCAGAACAAAATTGCTTCACATCACACAGCCACTTATCGAAGTGTGTTTGAAATCTGGACGATAATATCGAAATATGATATCTTACAAAAATGTTAATATTCTGAATTCACAACCCGATCAAGGCAGTGAAAATATTAGCTATCTGTGTGACTGCGTTTTGAAGCCAACGTGAAACTCCTACAACACTCTGCTTGCCCCAGTAAACAAGAGTGTCCGCCATATTAAATGAAACCCTGTCATGCAACCTCGCCTGATGCAGGAAAAGAGGTTCGGGAGTTGGAAGGTGTCACTTTGAAGTGCGGGACCTCAGCCGAGAATTCTGCCCCAAGTTATCAGATCTCATTCAGTAGAGTTAACCGATAAAACTATGGCAGGGAATATGAACGACCTGACTTGCAGCTTTGACTTTGCTTTGAAAATGCAAAAGGAATATTGATTGTGGTAAATTTCGGTAATGTACCGGTAGTTGGTCGTTCACTTATGCGCTTTTTGGGAGGAACCAATGACGTACAGAGAAGCTAACAACAATAACCATTAATAAATTCTGAAAATGAAACAGATTACTTTCATTTAATATAAATTTCTTGTATGTGTGAACGAAGTTATAAAACAATTCCTATTCATTCATTATTCCATTTTTTTTTCAAATCTTATGTTTATGCAGGGATATAAATGATTTCACAGTACTGTATTGATTTGAAATATGATACTATTCAATTTAAGAAGGTCTTAAATCACAGAAAAAATCTAACTTTTATTTAGATTTTATTACACATTAGTTGTTCTAGTTACCTACGTCTTTCAAATAAATATTTTGTAACTAGGATAAATACGGAAATATTCTCATCACAAAAACACATAAATGAGAAGAGGCACTACATACAAAACTATGACCACATTTTTTTATAAAGTAATAAAGAGGCGAAGAGAGAGGCCGAGTTAAATTTTAAAAGTGTGTTTGTATAGCCACATGCTATTGAAGTTGCTTAAAATCTCAATAATTGGACAAAATAAATATCAACGTAGTGCACTTTGGCTAACAAATTAAGCTTATTGTGCAAACAACATTGTGAAATTTCTTATAAGCTTTTACAAGAAATTCATCGCGTAATGCTTGTGCTGTTTTTCTGTTCCAAAAATATAGACATCTTAGTTATGTTATAGTCGACATTTTGCGTGCATCGTTTCAATTTTGTGTATGAGGAAACTCCATCGTTTGCATTACAATCTGCATTTATGAGTTAATCTGTCTTTCAAAAACTTATCTAGTTCTACAAATAAAAAAACATCGATAAGTGTAAAGATTCTCTATTTTTCCCAAACTTGAGACACCAATAACTTTAGAAAGCCATTTTACCTAGAAAGGAAGAAGGAAATCGAAGAGAAGTTGAAGAAACTCTTTCCTTGAATTGGATCCAGTCTTTAAATATTACTGAATCGTCCATTTGTGGCTTTAAACATTTAAAGGCATTGATGGAAGTGCCTTTAGGAAACCAGGCTTCGCTGGATGCAGTGCTGGAGCAGACCATAAAGGTTGTTGTTATACACTGGAGCTCAATTCTTTCTGTGCCCTCGATACATACAGTCCAACTGTAGTTTCCGGTATCTTTAACGTCTTTATTTCATAAAAAAACCGCGGGAAAGAGGAAACGTTGAAAGAGAACAGAAAGAACAAAAACCCACGTGCAGGAGAGAACTTCGTATCGAATGAACATAGGGACCTGTCATCTTATCTTTCGTACCCAGACTCCTTCGGCCTTTTCCTGACAGGAGGAACTCACCATTTCAGCTTGAATCGAACCAATGATTTATTCTTGTATCGCCCGATATCAATTTGGTCTTTTTTCAACTCCTCTTCTGTGAGACCCCTCCCTCGGCCCCTTCAAGCTAATGCATTTTTGTAGAAAGATGGCTTTTTGTCGATGGTATTGTGCCGTTTTTGACATTTTCGAGTACCTTTTGCAGCCGGAGATGTAAGAAAGGCCGAAGTACGGCTGTTCCCTCGAGACCATTCTGAGGAATGAACGAAGAAAAGATGGGAGGAAGAAGAATACCGAAAGGCCAGCTGCAAGTGGGTTGTGTGAATCTGAAGATAATAGGCCCGAAGGGCACTGCAAATGGAAATGAATGCAGTAGTAACACAATCTGCATGATCGAGGATGATAACTTCAGGAGACGTGCGAGCGGAAATCGCAGGAGGTAAAACAATGAAATGTACTGCATTGATCTCTTCATTGAGCAGGCTATTAAGTCTCAACTGTGAAAGAATTTCCTTTCGCCTTTGCCTCTACGTGTGTTTTTTTTCCCTTTCCCTCCTTGCTTAGCAAATGTTGAACGCTTGCGTGAAGTCATGACAAAATATACATCGAGCACTTGCACGCACATGCTTTTGCTTCCCAAGCGTGATACACGACACAAGATTTGTTGATACAATCTGACGCTTTTCCTCATTCCTCCTCACCCGCATTCCCCACTCCCCTGAATGAATTGTAACTTTGGGTACTTTCAACAGAAATACTCCATCCTCTCAAGGAAAGTTTTCATTTTTTTCCCCAAGTAAGGTCTATTCACATATATGCCCGGCAGGGCTCGTTAATAGTGCCGCTTGGATTGTACACTTGTCGAATTTTGTGCGAGTAGCGTTAGGAATCCATTCCTATGCGTGTATTAAGAACGAGTTACAGAAAACCAAAATTTATATCTTATTGAGATGGTAAAGACGTTGCACCACACTATAGAATGCTACCACAATTCTAAGTGAATTTTCGTTCACTCTATCCCGGGAATTTCTGGAGCAAGGTCGTGCAGAAGGATAGGAAGGAGGTTGGCGGAGCGAAGCTGTACACGCTGATACAATCAACTGGGAGCTGGAGTCGCTTTCCCTCTCCACACAATCCTGTTCCCTCGCACGTGTTCATTGGTCGAGCCTTCTCGAGTCACTACTTGCGCAGAGACTTGCTTTCGTTAGCTCGCTCCAGAGATTCCCAGGACAGAGTATAGCATATACTTAAATGTAAAAATATTGGAATTGTAAACAGTGCAGGAAAAGACAAATTATTATTATTATTATTATTATTATTATGAAAAGGTTCCAGCTTTGCTATTCCACTTTCAATATTAGATCTACTGCTCAGTATCGGATGTCTGCATTTTGATAATTATAATATAGTCCACTCAAAGTCTATTTGTTTTAAACATATTTCATGTTCAGTCTAAAATGTTTCATGAAAGACTTGCTCTAAGTAAACAGTTCATCCAGAAATGCATTTCAAGTAGGTTTACTTCACGGCTCTCGAGTACAATTTCATTCCCATCTTTCCGATTTAAGTTAGACTGGATCAGTATTGACATATGCGTCTTTTGAAAACCAAAATCACTCTCATCCAAGAAACAGTAATTCATAGTCAACAAGACTTGGTGTTTGATACACCGGTTTTAATCGATACCATCTTACCTTGTCTTCGCTGAGGAAATCACTTTGTCCTGGCGTCTTCCCAATTTTGCTTCGTTGCTAACGAAAGACGAAAGGTCAACTTATGAGCAGCAATAGTCTGTTTCTTTTCGCCAGTTTAGGTAGTTTAGGAGCAGGAATTTCTACGCGCCCGCACCTGAACTAGGGGATTCTGAGCAGGTTTTCCAATATAGATTATGAAGTTGGTATTCCAGCGTCTCTTCGGAGGCCCGCATCTCTCGCGTGAGCCAGAATGCAAAGCGCCCGGCACGTTGGCTCTCTAGAGATAAACGGATAGTCGGGCTTGGGAGAAAAGAAAAAAAAACGGAACCCTGACCATTGGGAACGCCGGCGGAAAGAAAATCAGCAGAAAGGAACCAACTCTGTTTTTTCCTTCTTGTAAAGTACTTCTCGAAGTACAAAGGTAAGTCATCCAAAGCGGTACTTAATATTATTGATACATTCTTCTGGATCTCTAAACACTGGTAGAATGCAGCTTCTATTTAATATGTAGCTTAGCTGACCATTGAGTTGCAAATTAAGGTATACTTGCCAGGAAAAATTTATAACTAACCACAAAACCTTCAAGTGTTGAGTTTGTTTTGCTTAACAATTACTGCTTCTGGTATGCTTATTCATTAATATTTTGACTCTTAAAGTCGCTGTTGTACCCAGTTGTATTTTGTCGAGACGATGGGAATGAAATTGATGAAAGGAGAAGCAAAACAACGAACTCATCATGTCAAATCATACTAAGCTTTAGCAGCTAGAGATCAGAATGGATATATTTCAGTTTCATTTACTAATTCGCAATATTACACACGCGCGCGCGCGCATATATATATGTATGTGTGTGTGTGTGTGTGGGGGGGGTGTTTGTATATATTGAGAAAGTTACATGATGCACAGAAGCTAATCAGGCTTGGATCTTGGCTTATTTAGATATATCCTACGTTGTGTTACAGCAGCATTATACTCTCTCCCGGGAATCTCTGGAGCGAGCGAACGAAAGCAAGTCTCTGCGCAAGTAGTGAATCGAGATGGCTCGACCAATGAACACATCCGATGGAACAGGATTGCGAGGAGTGGGAAAGCGACTGCAGATCCCAGCTGTTTGTATCAGCGTGTACTGCGTCGCTCCGCCCACCTCCTTCCTATCCTTTTGCGCGACCTTCCTCCAGAGATTCCCGGGGTAGAGTATAGTCCCCATGCCAAATTGGCAAAATTTATGAAGCCAGCAAACTCCCGACCTAAAGTTTTGTTGTTGTTGTTGTTGTTATTATTATTATTATTATTACTATTATACTGTTCTTGAAAAACTGTATTTTGCGTAACTTCCATTGTAAAAGCAACACACTTTGCATTACTTGCTTTCTATAGTTATTCGATATAAAAATGAAATCCCCTTAACATTTTTGAACACCTTAATATAACCCAGTTACATTTTAACATACAGAGAAATACGTGATAATTGAGTACATATATTTAAATATCCTCCACTTTCGTTACGTTTGTGTACCAGGCTTGCAATAATGGCGGCTCCATCTTATAATATGTATTTCGATGATGTCAGTGAAATTTATAAAATATGTATTAGCTTCCCATAATCCTTGGTTTTACCCTTCAACATGTTATGATTGGTGCTCTTTGGCAGGGTGGCTACTCACCGGGAATTCCTTGAATTCCGGGAATTCTGCGTGAATTATTTGCTCCGGGAATTATACGTGAATTCTGCGGGAATTTTGCTTCTTAGACTTGAAAAATTGCAACCTTCATTAATCCACATCCCATTTAATCTATTCATATTCATAAATATTCAGAGGCATGTTTTTCATATTTGAGATTTTGTGTTTGTCGAGGAAGTAAAAGAAAGATACATTGGAAAATATTATAAAACAGAATTCTTATCTGAACTCGTGGTAGGACAAATGTATAACGTTGGTAGGCTAGGATAATGCAAGAAAGATCCCAGAGGAAAGTACAGTACAGTAATGGAATAAGTATAGATTCCTATTTTAGCTTTTCGTGCAGTCTTTCCTTATTTTAGCTTGGCTTGCTAAAGATCATTGGTTTCAAACTTATTTTTATGAACAATGTATCATTTCTAAAGCTGTGACGTTTATGTACGAGTACAATATCGGAGATAGACCATTATTTTGCATCATTTATATTTCTTTAGAATAGAAACAGCAAGTTTACTTTCCAGAACTGTAAATAATTTTTTTTCTCGTTTGCTAGAATCTGTGACAGTTCTGGAAAGTAATATACAACACCTGCTTGATGTGCTTTATCAAAAATGTTGTATTCTTGTAATCCAAGCATTCTCCTACAAAAAATATTGTTATATGCAACACAATCTTCAACTGTAAAGAAATTTTCAGAGAAAAAATTCTATCAGGACTCGAACTAGAAAATTTTGAAATATATTTGCTAGTGATCTATCTGGCCAGGTCCTACTTTAAAGCATCCACGTTCAGTTGAGTAATTCATTATAGAAAAGGCCACTCACTCTAGTGGAAATAGCGGTGTGAAGTATGTGGGTTTATTTCACGCTGTTGAGTACTAGCATGCAATAGGGTCCATATTAAATTTTGGATGAACCTCATTATTTTGTCCATAAATTCCGAAAAACTGACACCAAACCATATGATGATTCTGAATTGTCTTCATTGAACGACAAAACAATTTAGAAATATAACGCCATGTATTGTGTGTTTTAGTGTTTTTGCCCCTATTGTTTTTTTGTACCACAAGGAATATTGTAAAGGTAAAGTTTTCCCCTGTACAGTCACTGGCAATATAAATGGGACGCATAGATCCTGAAAAACTCGCTTCCCGCGCAAGACGTTATGTGTGTTGCCTTACTCTACGGCGATAGGTGGGATTTTAATAGCAAATTTTCAATTGCAACTGCTACCAGCCCCGTAGATTTAGGCAACACAAACAACGCCTTGCAGGAAAGCGAGTATTTCAGGATCTAGGTATCCCATTTTTATTGCCGGTGACTGTACATTGCACCATGCCATTCAGGAATACAGAAGGTGTGGAGGATAGAGCTTCATGCATTCTCGATCTCGGCCATACTGCAGGTTATGTAATCAGCACTAGGCTCCGTCCACCTTATCCCCCAGGTACACGTTGATGAGAGGCTGGGTGAGCCACAGAACTTCTTATGCAGGGACATTTTCTGAATATTCCCATATTCCCACCTGAAATCACCGACGTCGGGATTGGAACTCTGGTTACTTAACAACGAATCACAAAGTTTATCTTTCAGTAGAATTAAATTAGAACTTTGGGCCCATTGGAACCACAAAACCATTTGTATTGTTAATATACAATGTGTGTGTGTTTTGGGAAGGGGGGGGGGGTAATGAGTAAGGTTGAAATAGATTAAACTCTTGGTTGTACCCTTACATTTTTTGCCTTGAATTTTTTTAAAGTTCGCCTTGAAAACCGGGAATTACACTTGAATTTTATCACGGTCTTAGAATAGCCACCCTGTTTGGTTATACTACGAAATATAAATTAATTGTAATAGGGCCGGTCATGAATATAGAGATTCTCATAGTTGTATTTATCAAACGAAACTAACAGTTGTAATTGTATCTTGTTTCTTAACCTCAAATATTTATAAGACGAAAATGTCACAAGATAATACATATTTCTTAAAACATTTAGTTAAGAATGGATAATAATGCATGTTTATTAAATTATTTAAGAGATGTCTGCACAACTTTTACAGTATAAATTGAAATCTGCAGGACAGTTCCAAGTTGTGCAAGAGTGTCCCATTCTTCAAATTAAAGTACTTTGTGAATGAATACATAAAGTATGGGCGAAATGATAACGTGCATACTTAAAAGTTTAATTGAATCTAAAATAAAAATAAAATGTGTATGGGGGCAAGCGACCGCGTGATAGTGGTCGATCGGAATTTGCATTCTAGTAAATAACGGCGAAGATATTGCTATCTTTTGCAGAATTATTGAAAAATTCTAAACTGCTTCTAGAATTCTGCCCAACAAATACATTTCCTCTCCTTGAGAACAGAACTTACGGGGATAAGAACCTTACGTTTCGTCTGCCGCTATCCCATAGGCCTATGCCGCAGTATCTTACTAAAACATGTGCACCATCTTGTCTTGGCTCATCCGACGTCATCAAAAAGTCAGTCTTTTAAGTGTTCTCTGGAGAGAGTTCCCCCGCGAAGAACTTGGAGCGCATCGAATGAGGCATCCGCTGTAGATTGGTTTAGTACATGTAATCAAGGAGCGCCACTGTGCTGTTTTCTTTTTTACGAAGAGAGTCAAAACTATGTTGTATTTTGAAAGTTTTGCGTCGTTCTTCTTATAGTTGTGGTCTCATTGTGACGATGTGGATGGTAAATATGAATGGATACTCGCCCATGCCAGGTAGTGACACTAACCACGATTATTCGGAAGCGAGATCTTGAATCGATCACGCGACGCACTCTTCCGTGAAGGCGTCTAAGACTTCATTCTAAATATCTTAAAAGAAACATGTGTTCATCGTAGCTTATTCCTGTTTATCTGTTAAATCATTGGAAACCTGTGAACACATATTCGCGCTTATTCTCGAAACACACACTCTTCCCACCTAGAAAAAAACAATCTTGTTGATCTACTGATTTGAGATTTCTCTTTATTATTTTCTAAGACTCCACAAAGTAAACCAAATATAAGAATTCAATATTTATAGGATTCGTAACGTATTTTTCCTGGACATACACGGGAGTGTCGCCGTAGATAAAAACAAACATACACAATGCGTAGAGGACAGAAAGTCCTTCTCTTCTCGCTTAGGCCTAGTTTCAATGCTACTAGCTGTCCAAAAATTACATTTTTATCCTGTCACTAATTGTGACAACGAATACGTATAAAGAACATGTTTATCCTTTTGTAGATCACTTTCTGCTCTGGTGGGTAAATCGGGACTGGAACTACAATTTAAAGTGGGAACAGAACTGTTGCACCAAAGATCGAACCCTGGACTCCTACATTACAAAGTTTATTGGGGCTAATCTACTAGATTACAAGATTATATCGTTAGCCACAACGCTATTGGATAATACTTTAGCGTCCTTTAATACACTACAGGTTGAACTATTCACACGGGCACATGAGCCTTGTTGGAAGATCTATAGTCAGTATGGAAACCAATGTTTTCTTTGCGAAATTATTCTTTGAACAACTACGGTACCACCTTCTAGCTTCTAATTTATTCATTTTTATATTTTAACCTACTTGAAAGTAAAAGTAACATGTGTTCATGAAACATATTCCCCTCAGATAAGGCGTCAGGAGATAAATATTGATTAATTTAATATCTCAGCCTCAGTTGTTAGTTGATATACACTGGTATTAATTATAAAACCGTAACACCTTAGAATACTGAGAGAATTGTAAAATTGTCTTAATTTATTGTTGTAATTTAGTTTTTTTTCTTCGCTTTCCTAATGATGGGGATGATGAATCAAGGACCATACTGTGTGTATACGTTACAAAGCAACTCATTCTAATAATAGCTAGTTTTCGACGACTCCCTCTGAGGAGTCTTGCCTCTAGTGGGAAACAATAATCGTGTAATCCTTTGAACCGCTAATGATGATACTTGAGGAAATGAAATGTATTCAGATTGGACATTATGATACGCATGAACCACACGTAAGGCATTTTCAAAGTATGTAATTCCCTTTAATTGTGATATTTTGTAGGAATCACAACAATGAAGAGTAAGATGTTGTAGATGATCATGTGAAATTAAATTTTGAAAGCTGTGGATGTTTATGCACTTCAATCTATCGTCTTATTATGCTAAAATATGCTACCGTAGTGTCATTTTAAACCTTGCTTAGTACTTCCTATTCGATTAGAGCAAACTTACAATTTGGTAAGGTTTTCTTACATGTGCTCTTCCCCTAACTGATTATTAAATACAGTTAAACATTCATTACTTCTGTAGTTTAATGCAAGGAAGATGAAACAATTTGCAAATATGTTTTATTTTTCAGAAGATATACGGAAAAATACAATAACTTTAAATCGATGACATTTATTTTCAATATGTAGAAAAATGTGGCTTTGCCAGCAACAAATCCTTACTTTTTTTCTTTATTTAACACAATCATTCTATGTGCAAATTTAACTTGTAAATCTTTACTTAAATAACTTAATTTTTTGTTGTTTCTTTTAGAGTAATTTATTTGCAGTTTTATTCAATACACGATCTGAAATTCAAGCCACATTTCGTCCTGCCCTTTCACGTTTCTAGTGTAAGCCACGATACTTTATATTCTGCGGGTGACAGCACGCAGTCGAATCAATGACAGGAACTTCTTAGGTGTGGCAGTTTGAGACATTGGTGCTCCCTGGGGCATCACTGCTTGTCAGCTTGGATCAGGGATCAGTATTTCCTTTGTGATATAAACGTTCGTCCTTCGTGTCATCCAAATACAGAGTATCTGTCAGCTAGCATTCCCTCAGATCTCTATTGTTTCTTGGTAAATGTTCTAGTGACTGTTACCTTTCACATGAATGCAACAGAAGTGTAAACTATATGTGTATATGTTGCCTTGGAATGTACACAGTAGAAATATGTTGAGAAACAATATGTCAATTAAATTGATATATTTCAATTTGCTCAGAAATATGTTTCATTCGACTTCAAGCAAGTCCATTAAATTATTATTGTACTTGCAATAGAGAAAATGTGCGTGTGAGAGATCTGTCTCTTGTATTAGAGACACAATTTTTCACGAGATATAAAATATTTTAAACGCAGCACTCTTAGCATAAGATATGAAATCTGTGAAATATAAACAAAATTGTATTTTATTGTTAAAATGTAGTCGACTTTCGTGAAAATGCTATCCACTGAAATAAATATCTTTAAACAATAACATAAAACAATGAAGAACAATTATCATTAGTTTATGTTGTTATGGCCTTCGATGAAGATTACAATTTATTTTAGAAAATATCACACTATATCAGTGGTTCTCAACCTTTTTCAGATATTACACTTCCTGGGACCCATAAGCAGGGCGCCGGCAATTTTACTTGTAGGGATGTGCACCCAGCTTATAATCATATTTTTGCTAACATCGAATACTTTAAGAAGCTCTCTTTACACTTGCTTAAACAAACTGTACATACTTCATTCTATAAAAGTAAATATGTAATTTAAAAGACTAATTGACTCTAGCCTAACATCTAAGTAAACACACATGCTGAAGTTAAAAACAAACAAAAAAAATACTCACTGAACTAATGTGACGGTTGGGACTGCCTTTTCGCATATACTGGGGTATGTTGTGTTCAATGGTGGTTAACTTAAGTCGGAAATCTGAGTGTGCGTCAGGTCTATTTCTGTACTTGCCTTTCAATTGAATCAGTGATGAAAATCCCTTTTCACACAAATATGTGGTGGAGAACGGCATGAGCAACTTGAATTCTTCATCCGAATGGCGGTCGGAAATATCAAACGACACATTAAGTCGACATGCACGTCACATAGATAATTAAGAGCTTGTTTGTGCCACCGAAACGAAAACGACAGATATCCGACTCTCTTGAGTTAAACATCAGAGAGATGCCGGTAAAAATCATTGGTAGAGTGCCAATAACAGAAGTGTAGTGTTGTACGTATAACACGGGTTGAATTTAAATTGCTAAAACAATATATCTTAGTAATTTAAATATAAAAGGTTTTTAAGACACAGTAAATACATTTTCGATCCCGACTTTGCCTCTTTAAGACCCAGCAGTGGGTCGCGCCCCATAGATTGAGAAACGATGCTCTATATAGATAAGAACTAATAAGGACTAGACGCCAGTATATTTTTGTGCCCAACAGGAATTTGAACTTCCGGTTATTGGTTACAGAGCGATAACACTATGACATCAGGTTGCACCTTCAACGAAATTGCAATTTTCTTTGGGCCAACATATTTACGATTGATTTTTGATTCATTGTTTTGATGTTTCAAGTCCACTTTATGCACAGTAAGGTTAATCGAGACTGGAAACATATTTACGATTCGAAGATTTACTTCGCGGAAAATGTTTATTGTACGCCGTAGAAAGTATTTTTCGGACATTCCTTTTCTCGAAATGTGCGAAAACTACTAATTTTGTGTTCGGTTTAGCTGTCAGATTCTTTTACAGTTAGCATATTAAATGCCATCGAAATTGGGAGGAAATAATTTTTAATACAAAATTGTGCATCATAAAACCTTGTTCTAATCTCTTTGTGTAAAGATATATAAACTGATTCGAACATAGCTTTAAAAGTCGTAAGAATCTAATAAGGAATATGAAGTACGTTGATCATATTTTTCCGTTGTGCCAGTGTTTGTGTATGTATATATATATATATATACTTACATACATACATACACAAACACTGGCATTTGTATTAATCAGTACACTTAACGTGATGGGTTTCCTCTAGGCTCTATTTCATAGTTTATATCGTCTGTTTTAACTTGCGAAATACTGTTATTTACTAGGTAGTAATACAGCGAACGCTCTAGAAGGGAACTTTTGTATTTGGTTTGATCTACGTGTATGTTTGTTTACTTTCGCTAAAAAAAAACTAAAAAAAAACATAAATGTCAACATAGTTGTCCAGACGAGATATCCTAGTTTCATTCTAGCAGAACACTGAAAATGCAACAATGACACTTTTCCTCAGAACCCCCTACACACACTCTCTTTCTATAAAATAGCATAGTGTGACTGTTATTTGCTTTATAACAAATATTATTGTTGCGCTGAGAAGAAAACAAATGTAAACTCGAAGGAACTTTAAAAAACCTACACACGTTAACCTATGATGTACACAACAACGTGGAATTTGCACGTTTTATTTCTTGATGAAAATCAACATACTATGTTATCGAATTTAACAAAGTGTTCCATAACTTTCATTACACGCTTTATAAATTTTGAGTAATAACAACGCAAAATTGCTCACCTTGTGCTAATGATGGAACAGCAATATATTATTTGGTATACTATTCATTATTTATAAATGAAAAGACAGTTAATTTTTAAAAAAGGAAACTAGCTTCAGAAGTAAATAACTTGCTAACTATACTTAATTCTTGAAAAGTAAGAGGACTCAATTTGTTATTCAAGTCACTCCTCATATTAACGCGATGTTTTCCCTGTAATTATATGTTTGTGAAATTCAGCTACGACTGAATGTTTTTGTGCGGCCCGGTATCTGCTATTGTAAATCTTGTCGTATTAAATTATCAATAGTTCTCCTAACGCCGCATCAAGATGAAAATAGAGAAGCTTTGATTAACAGGACACAGAAATTAGATACACCTAAACAATTATTATTATAACTATTTTCAATTTAAGGCAAATTGGGTCTATCCATTTGTATCAACAATAATGTTAATTTTCTCGTCCAGTCAAAGCAAGGACCTTCACATTGTGATCGATATTATTAGAAGCTGCACAGCCTTAGCTCAGCAATAAAAAGTGCGAGTCAGAGGCAAATAATGTGTCTTGCATGGAATTGTGGGTGTGTAGTGAATCAGATGATAAAGTCCTTCCTTCTCCACGACAAAAATGTTCGACTCAGTTGCAGCAGATGTGAAATTTTTGAGATAATTAGTTTCGCACTCTAGGTCAACTGGGAGTTCATGGCGGTCTGGAGTTCAATCGAATAATCGATCCATTGTTAGAATCACAAAGGACCGAAAATCGATCCCAAGTTTAAATTTATCTCGTTTCGAGGACTGATAAATTGTTGACACAATTCATATTGCCCTCGCAGTCCACCATCAATAACCGTGGCAATCGTGGAGGCATTTTTTTTCTTTTATCTCTCTCTCTCTTTCTCTTGTATGTCTGTCCCTTTCTCTTTCTCTCACAGATTTTCTCTCTCTCTCTCTCTCTGCCTCTCTCTCTCTCTGCCTCTCTCATTCTCTGCGGACGCTCATGTGAAGTTTGGCCACGCACAATTTGCGTAATGCAAATTGGTTGGGTGAAGGATTGTCGGACTTCTGGCCCATTAACTTGTTCATTGCAGCTGACACGGTCATGGCCAATGCTCCTTCCTTTGTTCGTTTCTCAATTCCCACTCTAGATTTTTTTATGTGGATGAGTCTTGCAATATGGTGCGAGCGACATGAGCTATTCTTTACGTGATAGAAAAGAGGACGAAAGAGATAGTGGCTGTTGATGTCAAAGTCTGAATTGTTCATCGCGAGAATCCCACTGGCGTAGAAAATTTGCCGCAGAAGAATTAGCTGATTATGCTAAGAATCTCCATGCTTATCCTTTACAAGCGGTAATGGAAGGATGTAAGAGAAATCAGCTGTACCACACAGATATTCTGTTACTTAAGCTTTCACATTCAAAACCGGCAAAATAAATACACAATATATTTGGATTTTTAGTTTATTACTTTTGTGTAACTTTTGGCTGATTGCAACGACGTTAATGATGGTTTGATTCATTGAATTAGATTACTTTACGTAGATTCCTGCAAATTTTGGCGAATTGCGACGGTGATGATGCGTGGTGGTATGATGATATTGATGAAGAGATGCTCACAAAGAATACTCATGCACAGGCCGGGATTCGAATTCGGGAACCCTGGCGTCGTAGTACACGGATTATGGGACAGTCACAAAGAAACAAACGTGCCAAGGCAGGACTCGTATCTGGAAAAGTCAGTAACAAGGCCAAATGTCGACCACATAATAATGGACCCTGTCATCTAAACAGCGATTCGGTGGAGTCACATAGTGATTAGTATCCCACTTTAAACTGTAGGTCAAGTCCCAATTAGCCTATCTGTGCATAAGACAGACTTAAGAACTCAAAACAAAACACACACACACGCTGTGATAGGTTACAAGGCTAACCATAGGTTACAAGGCTAGGTCAGATAATTTATGATTGGAAAATTCTGTATTTACCAGAAGTGCGTTAATGAGAATTATGTTTACATAAACGTGTTTCAATTATTGACTGTAATGTTTTCGTCTTGTAATTAAGGGGTCCCTGGTTTGATCCCCGGTAAAGGTACATTGTACCGTGATTGATTCGGATTCCACTTTAAACTGTAGGTCCAGTGCCGATTGGCATACCTGAGCATAAAGTGAACTTAAAATGAACAGGTTGTTTTTCAAATATTGACTGATATGGATTTTGTTCTTTCATCTATCAATGAAATTCATTTTGCAAATATTACGGAAACCTTTAAAACGACTGCAGATAAAAAATGGTCGGACAATGTTTATTTGTTTGTACAAAGGTACGGAATAAATCCTGTGGGTCTTTGTGTTTTTAATTTTCTGTTCTCTCTGTCTCCCTCTCTTCCTTATTTAACTATTCTGACTGAAGTTACCTTAATTTTCATGTCATAAGCTTTCTACGACAGTTGGCATCATGTTGTCAAGGAAGTAAATCCATGCTTACCGATGGGATTCAAGCACAAGTGTGGCTCGAACTATATCAAACCATCGATATACTATAATTTCATTTGCATCTTAATTTCATTGATTGGTTACTGAAATAAAATTCCTGTTGATTGGACGTCTATTCTACAGCATTCTGGTACCTGAAGATGCATATCTGGATTCCCTGGATTCTTTAGCACAGCATGCTACGACGCCAAGGGTCCCGGGTTCGAATCCCTGCCTACGCATGGGTGTTTTTTGTGAGTGTCTCTTCACCAATTTCATTATATCATCAGTCATCTTCATCTTTGCGATAAGTCAAAAGTTGGAGAAAAGCGAAGTAAAATACACTAAATCAATCAATCAATAACCCGATATGGGTAATCAAATTTGAAAATTTTAAAGAAAAAATAAAAAGAGTTTGTAACTATCGTGTATATATATATTACCAACTCTAACTCGCTGACACTCCCAAACCCGAAGGTTTATTGTCGCAGCAACATACGTCTTCCACCTGCCCCAATCCTGGGCAAGACCAATCCATTCTTGACCATCCTTATCAATTTTCTTCTGTCCCATCTTATAATGTCATTCCATCTTCGTCTTGGTTGTTCCATAGGTCTCTTGCCATCAGGTTTTCCAACAAGAACACGTAAACGTTTCTACTCTCTCCATACGAGTTACATAACCTGACTACCAAGGTCACTCCATTTAATTATTCTAATAGTATCGCTGGATGAATATATATTATGTAGTTTATTCCTGTATAACCTTCACTCTCCTGTTACGTAATTTAATTTAGTTTGAAATATCTTTCTAAACATTTTATAATCAAAAGACTTAATTTATGTTCCTCTTTTAGTGTAAGAGACCATATTTCCCATCCATACAAAACCACAGGCATAATTATTGTCTTGTATATATTAACATTTAGGTTATTTTATGTAGAGGAGAGGATACATGTTTAAGAAAAATAAATGTAACATAGATTGTCTGAAGTAAGTCTGCTTTTAATTTATTCTTTAATGTCGTTTTCATTTGTTAATATTACTACTAAGAATTTGAATTTTGAAACTGATTCAAATGAATTGCTATCTATAATTAAGTTTCGATTCTTGCGTAACACTTGGATTCGTCTTGCGTAACACTTGGATTCGTCTTGTAAGCATGTATTTTTTCCTTTGTGAAAACTTCCAAACCTAACTATATCTTTTGCTGCTTTAAAAAGTATTATTATTAAGAGTACTTACAACATTACTTAGTATGTCAACTTCATCTGCAAATGCTAACAGCTGAATTACACCATTTCACTTTAGTCTTTGTGTTTAATGAGGAAGGTAGAAAAAAACTATCGAGCGTGTTATATGTACATTCCTCTCTGAGATAATACTATCCAGTTTGAAATATTCTTCCAATATTGCTGCGAGGAACCTAGTATTTCGATTAACTTAACTTAGATGAAACCCAAATATTCTTTTGGTCATCGTTGATGGATATGTGATCTTCAAACAAGATGTCCACTAGATCGCATTGTGTTCCTCAAAATTCTGTACTTGTGCACATACTTATAATCTACTCGTAAGAGGGAATGTCGCTTCCTTGTCACTCCCAGCTACTTCTGCATCATTCTATAAGTATGGGCAATGCGATTTATGTAGTTGCTTAAGCATAATATACGCTTAGCACAGATTTATTTTCATATATAACGAATACTTATTAGTTTTTTATGTCTCTATTTATGTTAGCCATTGACTATCTACTACTGCTGTTTTCAAGGCTATAATATACGCGTATATATAATTTGTGTATGTGTGAGTCTGCAACCTGATGCACTGCATTGGAAACATGTATTAACGAAATAATTCTTGAAGCTCTCGTGGCGGCAAATATTGAAGAGGTTTTCTCGGGCAATCAGCCAGGTGATTTCCGGAAAGGCTTCCGAGCTTCCGAGAGCTAACGTCACTCTCATCTTCAGGGAATGAAGACGAGAGTGACGTTAGCTCTCGAAAGCTTGGAAGCCTTTCCGGAAATCACCTGGCTGATTGCCCGAGAAAACCTCTTTTATGTATTAACGAACTTACATATAATTTGAAAATATTTCAAACCTTTTTTCACGAGGTTGTAAATTTTACCTGGAAGAGAATAAGTTAATAAAAATTTCGATCCTTTGTTGAATTTAGAAAAGGATCCTTGAACGAGTTTGGATTGTAATTGTCAATGTCTTTTATATCGCTTGTAAAAGTCAGCCGATTTCTGATAACGTTACCTGTTCTACGCGCGTTTCCCTGATCGTGCACGTAGCACTTGATGTCAAACAAAGTTAAATCGAAGGATCAGGAAGGTTACATTTTCCAGTCGATTGACAAACTACCTCGCATCTTGTATATTCATGTATCCGATCCCCTCCCTTCCTCTTACCTCCAGTATAGTTCCTAAACTCTTTGTTTCCGTTGGACTCTTGGGATCTGAACAGACCCTGAAGGAGACGCTGTTTCAAGCTTCGAAGCGTGAATACATTTTCTGTATCGATCCAACACTACATTCAATAAACCTGACATCTTCCCTCTTCTTACAGTTCCTCTATTCTTTCTCCCCCACTCTCCCCTCCTTTTTTTCTGAAACCTCACCTCCAAACGCGAAAGGATTTCTTCTCCTCAACTCTTTTGCAGCTCTGCCTTTTCAGCGTTCTTTGTGTCGCTCGACTAGCTCATTCAGGTGAGGGTTGAGTGTCCTACTTGGCTAGAAGAGACCACCAAAATGGTATTGAAAAAATTACATTCGTAAGTATCCGTAGACAGCAAATATATATATATATATTTTTGCTTTCCTACAGTCCACCTTTAGATATATTAGAACTTTGATATTCTTGCATTACGGATTTGATAGTAAAATCATGAGAAATAGTTATATAATTTTTAAACACTGTACTTCTACAGCGACCCACCCAAGAACATTTGATATCCTTTTCATTTTTTCATTATTGACGCGAGGCCTTCATATGTTAATATCTTTCTTAAATAATATTTTTTAAGTGTGTGTACTAATGTTCACTTTGCATGCACTTGCATCTGTGCTGCAAAAGATACTAAGAGTTATTTGGTTAATTATTTTATGAACAAGTTTGAATGTAAGAACAACCAATTTACATAATTGTTGTCATTGGTAATAAATTACCAGCAGTCACAGCAGCAGACCTTTTGCTGATGGTGGACCGCAACTAATACAGCACGTACCTATTTTCAAAGGGCATCCATTCGAAATCCTTAATATTCGGTTCAGAATTATGAATAACAAGGATATTAATTTGACGTCCACAAGATACTCAATTCAAATATTTAGATTTGTACATTTAAAAAAAACACTTTATCAAAAATTGACATCCTCTTTTTTTTATTCGTGAGATGTTTCTTAGATGTAAAGAATCGATACATTTAATTTATATAACTATTTCACATATTATATTTCGAGTAATTGAAATAGATACTTGTCGCCATTTACATCACTATATTTATCGTTTATCATATTCGCTACAAGTCTGGTTCCGCTGTTGCGTTTATGAGCAAGTGTCGTCTTAACTGCTAACAAACTAAGATGAACTGACATCACATCAACATTCTTCTCTGAGAGTGGCAGTTTCTTTTAGGGTCGACGCTAGAGTATGCTACAAAGCAATTAACCACATTGTAAGAATCCGTGCGGATTCCTGCATTGCATTTGCATTGTACATGGTCCAATATTTTCCAACTTAGATATTAAATATCTGAACATTCCTTGTGCTTTAGACATCAACCCACGGTCCACTTTCCTAGATATATGTCTCGATGCTTGTAACATTCTTTCCTTAGTTATCGGTGGTCTTCGATCACCTTTTCCTTTATCAACGTCTCCTTCTCCCCTCCCTTCCCTCCCTCGTTCACTGTTTTACTTTCTGTACCGCTAAATGAACTTCCGTTTCGCATCTGCGATAAAGTTTCCTCTCCCATGTCAGTTCTGACATTCCCTTCGCCAACCAACTCAGTTTACGTCCAACCACCCATTGACAAACCATATAGGAAAGGGGTTTCGTAGGTTCCCAAGCTCCATTTTCTCCTTTCCATCACCCAAACTCACGCACTCAAAATATCGGCTTTCGGAGATAAGAATTTATTGTCCAATAATTATTCACGTGGAGCTAGCTGTGTGTCCCAGTATCCATGGCGTGACCAAGAGAACACGCAGGTTCTCGTTACAGAGACTGGAGATAAAAACCAAGTGTACTTCATAAAACTGATCTTGCTACATGCACGAAATTTCCCTGCATAGTACTAACAAAAATACCCTTGCATAAAAGGCGAAACAAATTTCTTCTTTTAGGTGAAACGCTTAACCCAGTAGTTTACGAGATTTATTTCGTAGATGTGTGTGTCAAATAAATAACGCCTGCAATAGCCAAAAACATGGACATATATCAGTAAGTGGAGATTGTAGAAGTGCCACCTTGTATATTATTTTTACTATTTGCAAAATTGAAATTATAGTCAAAGCAAGACTCCATTAGACATACCATAACTATATGTAACTTCAAACTTTTGCTTACAAATCTTGATATCAAATATTCTCGTTCAACGCTTGAATCGTACAATACCTCTGTTTTCGATTTCCAAGGATTGTGGGTTTGAACTTCGTTTAAACTTTGTGCTGATTCTATTATATGTTTGTTCAATTCATACACTTAAAACAAGTTTTAAAAAATACTTATTTTATGCACGTTTGATTGCATTAGGATCAATTTTGTTTGAATTGTTGTTTTAAGTCCACTTTATGCACAGGTAGGGTAATCGGGACTGGGCATACACTTTAAAGTAGGATCCGAACCACTGTACAATGTGCCTACACCGAGTATCGAATCCAGGACACCTTGATTACAAGGCGACCACGTTACCACTACTTTATCGGGAAGGCCCCAGGATCTTTTCTGTATTGAAGTTGCAAAGTGCTATCTCTGATCTCTGCCTCTCTCTCTCTCTCTCTCTCTCTCTCTCTCTCTCTCTCTCTCTCTCTCTTTGTGTGTGTGTGTGTGTCTTTACACACAAAAACACACACACTACATTATATATATATATATATATATATATATATATATATATATATATATATATATCCAAATAGCCGAGTTTAATTATAACTTCATTCATTGTTGTAGATATTTTAAAAATTCATAGGATAAAAAATGCGGTTGTAGTATTGCTTCAAACATTGTAATTTATATAATCCTGTATTCTCAGTTTGCTTATACATCCTTTTAACTCGTATGGGAGCTAGAGAATCTCGCTCTCTCTATCCCAGTTCAGTTAAGACAATATCCAACTAGACGATTATCAATTAGTAGTAAGTAATATAACGCAGTAGTGCAATTGAAGCGCTGTTGATTGTCTATACTCATCGAAATTACCCTCTATTATTCGGCTTCATTATAATGAGCTATTAGCCTTGAATAACTTGCGAGTTTACTGCACAATACCCTCGGTGCATCATCAAGTAGCCATAACATTCGGTTTGGTAAAGCAAAAGGGATTTTAGAAGAAGACTCTTGCAACGGTGATTGTGGGTATGAACATCCGAAACAGAGTATTTTGACGTACATTCAACTCGCGCACGGCTCTTGGCAAACGGTACTAAGTTGCTTTACGCACATCTAGTATCTAGAGAATCTGAAACTCAAACCCAGTTCTGAAGAGAAGAATTTACAATTGTACGTGCTTGAAATTTTAACTATCTTACTTGAAGGGAAGCTATGTAAAGTTTGGAGATAATATTATTTCGTCCTTTTTGAGCTTCAGGGACTGAGATGTACGATAACGGAGAGCTGAAACTTAATTGTGAATCGGCAGTAAAGCTCTTTAAAAAGGTGGCATATTTATTTTATTTAAGTTATGTAAGTTGTTGAGTTTCATGTTTGTGTTCTTTTTTCACATTTGACTTCAAAGAATGACATTATGCGTAGGCTTTAGTCAAATGTGTTATGTTTATGTGCAGAGTGTCATTTAAACAACGCCCGGGGTCCACAGAACATTTTATTTGTGTGTGTATGTTGTGTGTGTGTGTGTGTGTGTATGTGTGTTAATATTGCCGGCCTCCCTGGTGGACTCCAGGGGTCCCGAGTTCGAATCCCGGCCTAGGCATGGATGTTCTTTGTGAATATCACTTTATCAATTTCATCATATCGTAACATCCCCCATAAAACTGAGAAACTTTATCAGGCACGAAGTTCATAAACCCGATCACCAGCCGTTGCACTCATAGGTAACTAAGGAATGCCATATCAGAAGATAACAAACCTTCCTGAGTTAGTTGTATTGCAAAAAGGTAAACAAGGTGCTGACCCAAATAAGCAAAGACAGGTTAGACCTCATCTAACCATGTGTGATCCAAACTTGAAAGCGTAAAATCCAAATGGTTGTGTTTTACCATCTCTTGAATGTGTTTTTCACCTCTCGCTCCTTGCCATTGAGCTATCAGCAAATGGCGAGTGTTCTTTTGTCGTGAGGATGAATGGTGACCGAGCTACCCCACCCATCGGGACATCTAAACGTCCCTGCTTCGATCCCCGTTCCTAGGAGAACGATACGATATCATCACTCATTCTCATCTTCGCGATTTGCCAAAAGTGGCAGAAATGCGAAGTAAAATCAATCAATAAATAAATTAATAACTTAATCGTATTCGAGTTCGTTCCTAACTTGTGTTTATCTGTGAGTGTCCACTCATTATGTCAGCTTATCATCATATTCACGTCGTCCTGATTAACTATAATCGGAAGCAAATAGACTAATGTAAGAAAAATGCATTTTTTAAATACTAGCACACTCTTGTGAAATACGTGACAGATTAAAATTATAGTACCGTTAATAAACTGTTCTGAATTTTCTGAAAAATAGAAATATACCATTAGACGAGAATGCATTTAAATATATATTTTTTAATTATAATCTTGTGATGTACACATTGTACGAAATTGCACGTGCAAAATTTTAAAGTCTTGTATAATTGCCAAGCCAAGTCAGGTATTTCGAATCCAGGATAATACATAAATGTCCCTTAACGTTCGTTATTCGAACTGATTTCTCAGTTTACGATTCATTCTCATTGTCGTTATTAATATACAGGTGAAAAGAAGCATCCCAGAACAACACTGAAGAATATGTAGAGTTGAATTGCTCAAATTCTGCACCTGAGCTACTGACCTAACGAACAGAAAACCCGTCGAAATATCTGTCCTTGCCATGTGTACTCCGTGGAAAAATGAACGAAAAATTATGGGGGGGGGGCAGATGTCTGTTGTGCTGTTCTGCTACTACGAAGCTGACGTCAGACGACGTCTTGGTCATCCTCCCGCTGTGGTTTTCATTTTCCTCAGATGAACTCTGGTTGACGGGCCGCTGTCAGGAGCACACCTAGGAAGTTAAATGGTCCACCACAGGAAAGTGTTTCATGCAGTCTGCCCCAGCTCCGAAAGTTTGTGTTTCATGACATTCCACGATATATAAGAGGAAATGTTCGTCCTGAGTTAGCATTAAAAAACGCAATCTGTATCTTTTCACTATTGATGTCCACATTTCGTTTCTAACTCAAGACACAATATGATATCTCGCGACATTTTCATATGCATGAAGCAAATCTGAGAAACCTTATTATAACTATAATTCACATCTCTCACATTTTATGAGCATAACAGGTGCAATTTAGAGAGTAATTTTCATAATATATTCACAAAATCCATTCAGAATATTCAGGTACCTCCCATTTCTGCATGTTATGTTTGTATTCGAGTATATTTTCTGTACAGAAACTAATCTGAAATGCACAAATACTTCGTCGGTACGAAAAAGGCACCTCGGAGTCTACTTTTATTTTCAATTCAGTGTTTCGTTTGTCTTATTTTTTTAAGTAAGCTAACAGCTGCTCAAATAAAATTTGTGGTCGTCCTCCTCATGACACAAAATATCTTAAACTAAGACATTAGGGCCAGAAGTATTTTTTTTGTCTTTAACTTAACGCCTTTAAAAAATATTACTTTGTCTCTGAGGTTACGTACGGATTGGAATCGGCAAGCGAGGAATGAGAGGGAAGCATATTTCTTCTGATGATCTGCTCTTCATATAGGAAGCCAAAAATTTCGAGCTTCTTCTAACAGATTCTATTTCATGAGGTTCATAGAGAATTTTAAAACTGAAAAACAAGAAATCCTTGCCATGAAATTGTACGATTTTCCATTCAGTTTGTGTTCCGTAGATTTTTTTTTTTTTGTCGTGAGGCAAAAAGGGCTAGTTTATAAATTTTTATGTACAGTCACGGACACATGACTTTCAATGGGATAATTGCACTCAAGAGGTGTCCGCGACTGTACCAGGGGTGCCCACAGGGGGATTATGGCGCAGGTTGCACCATCGAGATTTTGGGGGGGATTTTTTACGTTCAAATAATATAAAATTCAACATTTATATATTTTTCCCAAATATATGTAAAAATTGTACACCTTAAATGCACCATATCTAATTCATTAGATTAAGAAAAGAAAGTGTTCTAGGGTATTATCGAATGGATGGGGGGGAGAAATATCCAACTCTTACATATTAGGCCTTAATTGACACGTGGTTTCTGGGGGGTTCTGAATTAAACGCTGGGGGGGGGGACAGTATCCAACTCTAGGTCTTAGATTATGGCGGGTATTTTGGTTAGAGGTGAATTGAGCATTAAATTGAGGGGGGTATCCAATTCTTGTGTATTACTATTGTCTTATACAGTTGCAAAAATTCTGGTGTGGAAACTGAGAATTAATTTTTTGGAGGAGGCAATATCCACTCTTCAATATCAACAGTAAGTCTAAAATTGGCATGGAAATTTTTGTGGGAGGATTGTGTGTTAAATTTAAAGGGGGAGATAGGAAGCTCTTCATAAAGTGTTAAATCTTAGATTGTCAAGGAATTTCTGTTGTGGAGAGAGAGAGTTCGAACATTTAATTTTGGAGACTGTATTTAGCGATATGCTATCCACATGTTTTAGACCCGGAAGGTGCCAAAAGGCAAGCTGGAAAAGACTAAATGTCTTGGGATCCTAAGAAAGTATTGACACCCCATTAAATTAATATTCTTGAAAGCCTGGAAAGAAATTAGTGTATTTTTTTTTTAATCGCGCAATGGTGTGTTGCGTGAATGCGTGTTTGGCGCACTACTGGAGTGAATGTGAAGTTTTATACTATAACTGTATTACAAGACATAAGCGATATTCTCGATGTTAATTAAAAACATCACTTCTTAAGATTTAATGCTTTGGTTAGTTTACAGCTTAATTTAAAGCAGGTGCATCATTTGGAACAAAAATATATCGAATCCGCATCTAACGTCATGTCACAGGAAAATTTTACTTTAACCAGTTAAATTTGCAATGAAGATAAGTATTTAAGTATTGTTATGAGCTACTAAAATATATTTACGGCAAGGAAACGTAGGTGGGGGGATGAGTTCTTTGAAAGAAAAAACGTATTATGTTATTCCCCTGAGCTTAAGAATTTCTAGGTAGGTTTCTGTAATATCTGGCGAAACAGAATCGGTCATGTGGCTGGAGCATGTTATTTGGTCTGCCAAGGTTGAATTTTCTATCTTTATCTTAAGTTGTGGAACAATTTGTGTTAAATACTCAAATTGTGAGTTTTATAAACCCACTCACATACACTATTTATATGCATATTTACATAATTTAATTTACTACATTTAAACAATCAATGTGCTAGCTTTACGTTTTTTCGAAAATCGAACAATAAAATATTATGGACAGTTTAACATGGTATTTCATTCAAATAAACATAATTTATTATGTATTCGACAAAAATAATTTGTGGGGATTATGATGAACGATTTTTGGGGCGGTCTTGAGTGATGAGCACCGCCGTTTATGGAGGAGGGGCAGATCAAGTGTGTTCAGTAAAGCTGAGAAAAAAGTTACTTTCGGTAGACACGCTGTCGTAATTAAATACTCTGTGGGGATTACGATGTGGTTTGAGGGCATGAATGATGTGATTTTTGGGGTGGGGGAGACACATGATATGATTTGGGGGGGACGCATTACATGATTTTTGGGGGGATTGCGCCATTGGCCTTGGGGGAGGATGGGCACCCCTGGACTCTACAATCGGAAGCAAAAGTGCCGCATGTACAAATTAAATAAAATTGATAATTCCTATATTTGAGTATTTGATCATCCAATTAATGGGCAAATATGTCAATCGGGTTGTACTTATTCGCTTATTAAAGTGTCCTTATCTTAATAATTCACTGAAAACCAATGTTTTGTTTACTAGCTGCTACACCAGGACAACTTCATGAAAATTAGTTCTACGAATTCATGTGGCTGTGTGCTTCTACGAGTGATTACTGAGTTCTCTTTCTTTTTTTCTATTATATCAATAATAATGATGTACATTAATGATGAAATGGATGACGGGTCCTTCTCCAAGGTTTGAACCTCTGGCTTCGTGATGCTTTGCGCTGACCACTCCGCCACTGCAACATCGGATTATCGCTTGGCATGGTAGATTTAAACCAGTAAATGCCAGTATGACGCTCAATCACTCTGCTGACGATCGATTTTATTGATGTTAACCTGGATGGACTCTAGGCGGGGAGATAAGGAACACTCCTTCCTGCTCTGGAGTGTGAACGTTTGTGTTCAAGAATGTTGATCAAATTACCTTTTCGAATCTCTTACCTCTCGCTTGGCTCTTCCAATATGTAGCGCGTAGTTTAAGGGGTCAATAAGCTGTATTATCTTGTGGAGTGTATCTTCAAATAGTGAAATCAAGTCTTAAATTTTTCTCACATTTTAGGCAAGTTAAGTTTATCATGAAATCTGCAATCCTAACAGCGAGTGTGACAAGAATATTAAAGCTTAATTTATCACAAAAGAAGATCGTTCTCTCATTTTCACACTTTTTTGCTTGAATACTAACATTTTTTTTTTGTCATTTGCTTACGTTTGCGTACATCTTGTTTCATTATCGAAAATAAGACAAAAATATTATATTATTCATAACTTCATAAAAAAATTAGTTAGCATATGGCAATTCATGTGTAAAATATTTTCCATAATTGCTTGGTTAATAATGGTGATGAAATCGGTAAGATTTAGTCCTTTTGTTAAATATGCATTGTGGAAAATGGTAGTCTGAACCTTGCAAATGCAAGTCCACTACTTTAACTGCTCATCTAGTGTTCATGATTTCAAGACACAGCGAAGTGTTGGTCAACGTCTAACATTTTTCTGGCACAGAACATGCCCTTATTTGTCTATGTAGTATATAGCCCTCAGAATCCTCCATTTCAGTCTGAGGAGCAATAGAAATAAGCAATAAAAATTCCAGACATGGAGAAGGCAGGACTACAACTTCGATCTTAGAACATATCGACCACTAAAATATACGGTTAGGAATGGACATTCTCGCGTGAACTCACGTTTCGGCGATTAAATGACCAGACAAGCTGCACTGACACTTCCCAGATATCACAAAATTCCGAACTAGAACAGCATTTCGGTTCGTAGATGAATTTTTCAACAATTGCATCCAAATCGAATTCATATTTCCATGCAGAAAATGCAACCGCTCCTTTTTTCTGACTCTATTCGTGCATTGTGACAGTGACTGTTTTACGAAGTGACACTGTTTTCGTTTTGTAATGGGCAGAGTTTGAAGGTAATTCCTTAGAGTGCTTTTTGCTTCCCGTTTCCGGAAGGCGATGTTCCGGCGAAGCAAGGCACATCAAAAGTAACTCGAGTGCCGGAAATGTCATTGATAACGACACGACTTGTACAGTTCCATGCAAAATTTCGTTGTAACTGGCTGGCCATAGGAAATTGATTTTCTTTAAATCGTGTATTGAGCTAAAGACTGTAAATCAGTAGTAACCTCACCCACAGTAGAATTTTGTTTATCTTTAGCTCAGATTTAGTAACTCCTGAATTACGACTTTTAATGTGTATATGACCTATTTTGTTCCTGATTATACACCAGTTTTTTGACTATGTAAAAGGTAACATATACACGTACACTAACACTTGTACTGTATAGAATTGTTTCAAATATATAACACTGTTATTATTTACCACATGCGTAGCGCCAATGAACTATTGTAATCACTCACTTGACGAAGACAACAAACATCCGTGAAAATCAATTTGTCGACTAATCATTCATTATAAAATCTGTAAAACTTTCATAAACTTGAAGTAAGGACATGGATCCGTTTAGGTCCATCAAGTAGGCTGAGAGTGAAGTGTAAAATAAAAGAATAATTCATAGCTCCTCTATTATTTTCAATAGAGTATATCTAGTCCAGTTGAGTGTGGTAACACTCTCTCTTGCAAATTACATATGATTAATTTTAGATTTTAAAGTCCACTATATGCACAAATGGGCTAACTGGGATTGGATCTACAGTTTAAAGTTAGATTATTGGATTAAATAAGTAGAAAATGGTTACTTTTGTGTAAGCTATAGATCATTTCCGGCATTAAGTGAAGCTCTTTTTAATATGTTGATTTGTTCTTTGAACTCGATAAGAATCAGGATTAAGGATTCCAGACTTTGATGGTGAATATATATTTTTTTATTGGAAATTTGGAAAATCGCCTTTAATATATATATATTTACATTTGGAGCCACTTGAAAGACTTACTAGTTTACAAGACACCGGTAAACTCGCAAGAAGAACTCAGCGAGAGGATCTTAATAGCTGGTCAACACATCAAGGACACCATCACATAACGAGTTACGAGACCAAATGTCCGTGAAATCCAGCGTAATTCGTAACGGAGGTGCCCACTTTGAGCAAGACGTGTAATGTTCTTTAATTGTTTTGTTCATTGATTCAATTCACATGAAGATGAATGAAGTATTATTTCTTGTACACAAATGTGAATGTTAGAAACATTTGTACCTTGTTGGATAGCAGATGACACAAGGAAGTAATTAAAGTAATTTGTACGCTTCGTGTCATACCATTTTTGTTATTAATACGTTGCCAAGTAAAGTAAGAGTGCATTTTTTTTATCATCACTTGTAAGTTTAGACCCACCCGGTACTTTCATGTGTTTGTTATTTGGGAAAAACTTTTTTTTAAACGAACCACTTATTTGTTAGCTATCAGAAAACGCTGAAATAAGTTCCATACGATGAGCAGTTTTTCTCAATTCATCTTTTTATGTGGAAAATTGTCATTTTTTAAAGAAACAATAGAAAATCGATTATCTCGAAAACTACTAATTTTCGGAAGGGGTATCATATGGTCAAATTTATTGCAAATTGTCTCTACTTTAACCCCTTTCAGGGAATACATCTAATTACCAGTCACCCTGTATATATATATAGTAATGTTGCTGTTATATTAATTTGTGTAAATGTATTCGCATTTACATGTTAGCATAAGAATCTTATTCTTAATGGATTATCCTTTCCGTCTGGTCGAAGTGGACCCTTCATTACAATCATATGTTAATTTAAAACAGGTCAACAGTTTGAGATTATGAGTTTTCAGTGCGAATTTAACTCATTAAATATTTTGGTCAGTTACTTAAAGCTTACAGACTCTGCTTGATTATATGCACAACTAATCAAAAAGTGTATCCTGAAGTAAATAATGTGATCACATACACACTAAAATATAAATGGCGTATAGTAACGCTTTCGCCTTGTATGTGTGGTCACAAGATGAGTGTGATAGATGGTGACGATTTGCGTGTAAATGAAATAAAATTAATGAAACTTTTTCTTTCCATATGATAGTCGAAAGCGATGACTTGTAGGCATCAGCATGCACCACATGAACTTTTTAAAGATCTATTTACAAACAGATCTTCCTTCCCAAGGCACTTTTTTTCCATCATCGCAGGTGTCGTTTAGAAACTCTCCACTTGCATTCTTTCCGAAATCTATTAGAATTTCAGCACAAAATGAAGTAAGGACAATGCACCTCTGAAATCAATAAACTTCATTTCCGCACCAATTAATCATGTATCATGACAAGTCACATGTCATTACAACAAGAAAGAGAAATATCTTTCTGTGGTCTTCTACGTTGCCAAGGTTCTTTTGTACAGACTCTACAGGTTGTCTGTCTTTTCTTTCTTTAACTGACGAAAGCACCTGTCATCGTTCAAAAGGGTGCTAAAGCGTGTGATGGAGAAACGATCGAAATCCTGCGAGGAACGGCACGAAAAAATTACGATTAGACCATGTTTGCTATCACTTTTCCACGCTAACATCAAGCGTCTTTGTCCGTTTCTCTGTCGGCCATATTATTTCCGTTCGAGACGTCAAGTTATTTTTGCCTCTTATACCAGGGTCCTTATTCCAATGAGTATGTGCGTAAACACCCAGGCTATATTAAAGTTGAAAATTATTATTGGCACAATTACTTGCACGGTATAACAGTGTGATTTGTCTTGTATTTATCATATTCTTACATATCTTCCTTTCTGTCTCTTTAAGCTAATCGTGACAATAATGATTAATGATGTTGATGAAAGACAGTAGCAAAGGAGCACGGTTTCCGCTTCAGGACTCGAACTTGGGACCTTCGGTGTTGATATCATGAGTTCAGCACTTAATGCGCTCGACCACCAAGGCTACTCAATTTATTGTCAAAGTTAAAACTTCGATTTATATTTAATAGAACAGTAAAATCAAAACAACTATAATCATGGACCTCTGCGATGGCATAGTGATATTGTCGTCGCCTTATAATAAAGGGGTCTAGGGTTCGATACCCGGCGGAGGCATATAGTGGTTCGGATCCCACTTTAAAATGTATGTCCAGTCCCGATTAGCCTATCTGTGTATAAAATGGATTTACAAAAACTCAAGTTAGATTCATTCTACATGAGATGATGTCGGGTATTATTCAGTTTCAGTTTTCCTTGGAAAGTTTGTCTTCTTTTGTGTTAGGTATCCGGGTGTAACGGTCATTCCCTTTTTACATTTTGCAGCAGCCTTAATTGCTCGTAGTAGCATATGATCTTATTACTGAACTGATTTAAAAATGGGTTGTTAAGTTGCACGTGAGTATTTTAAATGTTTTGAATTGTTGCTGTTTAATCAAGATATTTGAAGTACATTTTTCTTGCTCAATATGTGGTTCGTATGTACCTTATTCCATTTCGTTTGTGTAACTTTTGCATTTTATTTTCCCTACTTACATCATGTTTCGTCCTCAAGAGTTTTACTCAATATTATCTACTTTATTGAGATTGTAGCTTTAATCAGCATTATGAGCAAATTGCTAGTAAATATTGTTAAAAAGTAAAATGAGAATGAATGGTGCTAATAGAAATGAAATAAAACGTATCCACTTTCCTTACCTGAGATTCAAATCCAAGTTTTATGATCTACACTGTCACTCGTAAACATTAGCTCTGAAATGAAAAAGGTTTGCACCTTCTTAATGTCAGTTATTTATATCAATGACTTGTGTTGTGAAACATTCAACCTGCTAATTTCATCTTTAAGTAAGAATTTACGTGTGAATCGTGCGTGTATTTTTGATGGCATGCGGAACAATTTCTAGCCATTGTGTTGTTGTTTTTTTTAAGCCAGGTATTCTGAAACTTGTCGGAGTTATGAAAGAAATATAAATAAGTTAACGCAAAGTTCGTTACTTTTCACTTTGTCTTTTGCAATGGAGTGAAAAAATATTACATTTATGATGACATTACTTCCATCACCATAGATACGTGCACAGCAACTATCTTTGGAACTGGTTCATCAACTGAAAACTCTCCGTGACACCAAAGAATCACTCGCAAATTTCTGTTAATTTTTTACTAAATGTAGTGCCTTCCCAATTAATTTCTTTAAACTCGAGTGCATTATTTTCTAGTAGTAGAATTTATAATAAAGGAGTTTTGATAGAGCAACTTTATTACGGTGAGCTTTACAAGTATGCATTGAATTTTAGATTGTTTTATTCATTTAGTTCATTAAAACATTACCCTGAGTATTAATGTAATAAACTCGGGTAATTATATTTTTCATTAACTTGTATATATTTGTTAGTGGAAAGAAAGCTTTCTCTACAGATGTCGTAATAAATATTTATTTTTCCAGCAACGTATTTTTATTGCATTGTCTCAATAATTTAATAATTTCAGACTAAATTGCTTGAATTTCAACTTTACAAATATTACTACTCGTATCGCATGGACATTAATTATCAGATTATGCCTGTTTAATTTGTGATACTTGTACGAACTTGTTGGACGAATTTATAATCGCCAAATCGATTGATATGCTGATTCATATTCATCAAGATAAGAACTGTGTTTGCATGTTGAATTAATACAAAACAAATGGATTCATCTCAATTCATTTCGCATTCAATCATAGAGTTGTGGTTTCTGTGTAACGTTTTTCTGCTATAAAGCTCCAATTTCTTTTACATCAGCCGATAAAACGGAATTGTCTCTGTCTTTCAGTTCACAATGTAGAGCAAGCATATCTTATTCTCGTTTGTAGATTTCTATGAATTATCTTTCGTCTTTTCATGTGTGAGGCTCATTTTAGGTGATAAACTTGCAGTGATGTTTTCGTGATGGAATAAAGAAAACAGTGCAAAGAAGCGGCAGAAACAATACGTTTATCCTGAGTAAAACACTCAGATTGTTAAGCGAAGAACTTGTTCAACTTCCTAAAATGTCGATTGCGCATGCAATTGTTCAACACAAAGAGATAATTGGTTTACTAATTGTCAAGAATATAATGCACATGTCAGCTGGCCAGGGCATTTGCACACTTCATGTAATAGGGTAAAGGAGGGGAAGTTCGCCACCAAAATGCTTTACATTTTTTTCTTCTAAACGAATTGGGGGAGAAGGACAAAATTTATACGATACAAAAAGTAGTCATTGTGGATTATGAGGAATATAACATAAGCACTGTGTTACTTATACTTATGACGTAATATTAAAAATACTAAAATGAGAAAAAGTGGCGAAATTCCCGCCACATGCTGGGAAATTCGCCATATAAGTTATTACCTATCATTTAATCAGATTCTGAATCGGAAGCAAGTGCGTCACCATCATCACACATTGTGAACAAACCACACGCTTTTACTGAACCTTTGTCGCGGTCCTCATGAAACCATTGTTGGCAAATTGAGCATTGGTACCAATCCACTTTGTTACCTCTGTGATTCAAGTAATCATCGCCACAGTCACCACAAAATGTTGACTTGATTGCCACATTTTCTGTTACTCGGGCGAATTTACCAGCAAATGCATAGTCGAAAGAAAACAACTTATGTTTACTTGTACATGCAAATCTTTTCACGGCATTCTTACGGTTTGGGGTTACGATATCAATAATTAAAAGGAAGATAAATAATTCTTATGAAATGACAATTTCCAACGTAGTATTGAAATTTGGCACCTTTCTTTGTCTTCTGTGTAGACGCAACTTTGCATTCCAAACTGTACTGCTTGTTTGCTAGTTCGCTCACCATACTGCAGATGTCAGTGGAAACAAGGCACATGTTACTTGATTTTTTATAGGCATCACTGAGTGTTTCCAACCGATGGTTTTTATCTACGATTATAAAAACCACAAGTACGGCGAAATTCCCAGCATGGCGAACATCCCTTCTTTTACCCTATAAGAAAGGCCACATCTGAAAGGCTACGAGATAACAGTCATTCATTCATTTAAAGGCAACTGTAATTGAATTGAATTGGTGTTTTAAGTCCACTTTATGCACAGTAAGGCTAATTGGGACTGGACCTACAGTTTAAAGTGGGATCCGAACCACTTGTGTCTCCACCGGGTATCGAACCCGGGACCCCTTGATTACAAGGCGGCAACGCTACCACTGCGCCATAGGGGAGGCTCCCAAAGACAACTGTAAAAACGTAATAGTAAATTTAGCGTGAATCCAGTTTTCGGAATACTAACTACCAACTCTATAGCCTTGTTCAACCCGAAGGTTTTTGGCTGCAGCAACACAGGCCTTCCATCTGTCCCTATCCTGAGCAAGATCTATTCACTCTTTTCCACCCTCGTATTGCTGATTCTTGCCATATCTTTTTTACAGTGCAGAGTTGCCATCTCTACGCCAAGCCCCCAATATGAGTGGAGGACCACACCTGTCGTTGGTCAGCGGATCCCTCGGATCTAGCTGGGAGGGCCACAGAGTAGTCCACCAACCATACGCCACCTCTGCCAATTGTGGGACGCTCATAGAACCATGACAGGATAGCTCTATAAATCCCAACAGAACAAAATTTTGACCAGTTCACTCTGTTGGTTAACTAACTGCAGTGAACAAGCCACTGGACGATGGGGTCATCACATCCCTACGCCAACAGTTTTCGGGATACTATCAATAATGATCATGACAAGATGAGGAAGCATATAAATTGATTTTTTCAAAACAAATTCTTGTAAATTCAATAAAATTAAAGAAATATTATTCTGGCTGTTCTGACTCCAGAATATTATTCGATATTAGGTACGAGGTACATATACAGATGTATCGTACTTTGTTTTTCAGCAATGAACTGTGGGATGTTGCAGAAAGTAAATAAAATTTTAAGTATACATTCTTTGATCTAGAGATTAGACCAAACCTTCAATGTTTGTTCAGAACTGTAATTAGCAATCCCAGTCATAAATCCGCAAAAAAATGTTAATCTACTGTTGTTTTGAAATTATATTAAATACATAATTTTAGCAAGATTTTTTTTTATGCCAAGCAGAAATCAAGGTAACCCTGCTCTATACCCAGTGAAGGCACCTTGGCCAGTGATTAGAAATCCATTTAATAGTGTAGGTCCAATTCAGATTAGCCTATATGAGAATAAAGTGGACAAGCTTTGACAATGTCATACTAGTAAAATGGTTCTTATGAATGAGTATTTTTTTATCGTTATGTGGCACGTCAACCACAATACACATCCCAATATGGAACAGTTGAAAATAAATATTTTACATATACCGGGTGATCCGTTTGAGACGTCAGAAAAGTAAACCTTTATACACAAGAGGTTAATGTACGTATCTCCGAGCAGCATGTTGTAATATAAGCAGAAAGGATGTAAGTTTCGAATGAGTGGAGGTTTACACACTTCAGCCACATGGCGGCGCTAATGTGCATGGTAACAAAGGTGGCGATCACGTCACAATAGCGCACACAGTATGTCGTATGGAATGCAAAATTTTCGAGTAGTACATGCATGCTACTGCCGCCACGCAGCTGAAGTCAGTAAACCACCACTCATTCGAAACTTACATCTTTTCTGCTTATATTGCAACATGCTGCTCGGAGATACGTACATTAACCTCTTTATAAAGGTTTACTTTTCTGACATCTCAAACAGATCACCCGGTAGAATTAGAGAATACATGACATGACGTTTTATGGGTTTCCTTTTTATTTTCTATGACATTTTATCAATGAATATATATATATATAACACACACAGGTTAATACTCGTTATGCAATATAGATATAATTGTCTGCATGCTAAAGATATGTGCGTAAAAATAAGCGGGACGTTACAGATCTACTAAAATGCCGGCAACTGCGCCATGCCTCGTCGTCTGAAGTCACACGCTATCTCGGCCCCGAGCCAAAATGAACGCATTGTATGTATGTGTGTATATATATATATATATATAAATGAATATGTATTATATATATACATATTACATTCTTATATACATGCAAGGTATGTCATGTATCATTGTTAAAATAAGAGATTAAAAGATCTGTTTATTTCTAGTATGTTCTAATGCTTACGTTTCTCACTGTAATCTTTCTTCTGATTCCAGTGGCCTGCTCCACTGTTACGGTCACGAAATGCCAAGCAGCACTACGGACACTGCAGGCATTTCCTTTCTTCCGACCCACCTGCCTGTGCAGGGAACCACAATTGGACCCCGCTTGCAACTCCTTCCGGGACTTCCTCTTCGACCACCCCTGCATCTACGTTTCGAAGAAAGGTAAGTACTTTCAGTCCACGTGGCTTAACGAAACTTCTCTAGGAAGACATTTGTTTAGTCTTGATTACGAATGGTCGGAGTGATACGCTCAAGTTCTCACTGCCCGTCTCTCTCCGAGCATTACTACCACAGGAAGTTCTTGGTGCGTGCGACGCTTCAAACTTTGCTGAAATCTGCTTTGCATTTCGACCATAAAGAACAACACTTTAGTAGGATCGGAAAATATATCGTTCTGAAACTCAAAGAAACAATCTCAGAGGATTAAAGGTAATTTGTTCAACGTAATGAGTCTTTAAATGCGTGGACTGAAATTAAAATCAAATTCTCTCACTCCATGCAAATAGTATTCTTGGAAAGATTTAAGTCTATTTTTAGTGTATTACTGAATATATATATATATGTGTAACAATATAAGCCAGAGTTTCGCTGGGAAAATAAAAGCAATTTAATATCATGTACCGAGTCGAGGAATTAGATTTTAGACGGTGTCGAACTCCGAAGTTGAAATAATATGCAATTTTTGTCAGTTACTGGCTTCAGGTCCTTGTTTGGTGTAGTTTTGTTATACATTTCAACTCTGCGCTCGAAACTGAGACTGTGTGTATCAGAAACGTTCAACAGTGTTCTTGCATAATATAAAGCTTTAATTATATCATCAAAATACCAATTATCACCCAACCAGTTCAAAATACGATGTCTATTCATAAAGTATCCAAACTCATTCGTGCGCGTTCGTGATTATTTTCCCACCAGTACAGAGCGTCAGTACCTGACAGTCAGCATGTGAGTGTAGTGAACGCCCGTGGGATTTTCATTTAACGCCGTGAAGTGACAGAATGAATTGAGCAGCGGTATTGAATAAAATTTTGCCAAAAGCTTATTGACCCAAGTGGAAACCATTCGAAAGATTCAATAGGCTCTCGGCGACAATGCCATGGGCATCACACAAATTAAGAAGTAGTGTAACATCTTGAAAAATGACGCACGTCGGTGGAGAGCAAACCGCCTTCCGGTAGGCCTTCAACAATCCGTAATGACAAGGTGATTGAACAAGCGAGGACTTCGGTTATGCAAGACCGTCGTGTCACCGCCCGATAGCTTGCGGACGAGATTGAGATAAGCATTGGCTCGGTGCATTCAATTTTGAGACAGAATTTGTGCATGCGGAGTTCGTGCCGAAGTTGCTAACGACGGAGAAGAAGCAGCTCGCACCTGATTCAGGCTTTTTAGCCAGTACAGCGTTACTTTGGTTCGTCATGCTTCCTACTCTCCCGACATGGTTCCTTCTGATTTTTGCCTGTTCCATAAGCTGAAAATGCCGCTGAGGAGGACCCGATTTGAATGACAAGAAAACATGCGTAACTCGACGGCCCAGCGATACTTCATTCTCAAAGAAGCCTTCCAGAAATACCTCCAACAATGGAGGGACCGCTGGGAGAAATCTGTGCATTCCCAAGAAAGATGTATTTTAAAGGGGAGGAGGCTATTGTTTCAGACATCCATATGAGTAACCGTATTTTTCTCATCAGCTGATAGTGCCAAATGTAATGAGTTCAGTCTAAGGACGGGAGAAGAAGAAAATTTGATTTGATTTTCAATATTTTCTTTAACAAAATGACATGGATGATTTGGTTAGGCAATTCTTACTAATACGATGCTTGGCATGTGAATTTAATTAAGCTACGGTAACTGAAGTCAAAAAACATGAAACGAAAATAACACTGAGGATACGAGGACATGGTATGGTATAATACCAGCATAAACTACAAACGCAATCTACAGGGGAGACTGAAATCTGGCAAAATGTTCGTAAAAATTTACCACTGCATAACTAGCTCCGGTTACGTGAAATTATATTCGACCTCATACTCTTTATTATGTGGCAAAGAACACATGCATGCTTTTGCGACTGACGATAGTCAACCTTCGTGGTCTATCAGTTAGAACATTGCGCTTTGAAGCCAGGAGTTTTCGTTCGTACTCTGGGTAAGACATGGACATATTTCTGTCTGTGTTTTCATCAATTTTAACAGCTATGGAGAAATATGGTAGATTTTTACTATGGTATGTTGCACTTTGAATACAGAAATATGTATCTATGTGTGTGCGTACGTATGTGTGTGTGTGTGAGATAATACATGCGTTATGACAACAGTATATTATCTGTTTTCTTTCTCCATGTTTACGATAGAAATATCTTTACATTTTACTAAAGCTGTAGGTCTGTTTCAGAATTCTGAAAAACGTAAAATACTGAAGTATCTTTAAATGGGCTTTAATTGTGGTAGTTTTTTTCAACATGGTTTTTCATCCTGTTGGTGTAACAATCTACCTTCCTAGATCATTTGTGTCTATGAGAATGAGATAAGAGCCGGTGCTGTAAAATAGAGCAGTCACATAGAAGGAACATTCACATGCCTTACACGAAATTCGAGGGAATCTGCGTTAGGTTATTGTTTCTAAACCATTGCAAGTTCTAACAGAGAGAAGAGGATATAAATTGAATCGGCAGGTTTAAGAAGGGAATAAGTCTAAAAAGTAAATTTGTGGGAAATCAAGAAAAACTGTATAAGTAGGAGAGTGTGCGTCCAAGAAAAACAAAATTCGTACTGGAACGTGAGAACACTGCGTAGGTATAGAGGAGTACGTGAAAAACAATGTACATGTAACCAGAACTTGCATAAAATGTAAAAAAGGTGGTGGATTTATTTCCTTCTTACTAAAACGTATAAAGTTTTTGCTGGGGAAAGAACGGAAATAAAGTGTACAATGGAAAAGAAAATATATTATCGTGTAGTTTGCAACACGAAAGTGCACAATGGAATGAATAATACAAAATAATGCCCAAATTTTGAAACTTTGAAGGCAAGTCAAACAACAAACACTCATTCATCCACCGACTGATCTTCATCGTGGTGAGAAGTTGTAGGCCAAGTTACTATGACGTCGTAGAAAGATTTTTGTCGTCTGGAATGTAGGGGATTATTTTCCTAACATCATTCACTTTTTTTCGTTAATTGGTAATGTGGCATTGTAATAGGTCCGGGATTCATTTCCTTCTTACACCTTACGTTGATTTCAGGGTTCGATATCTTGCTCTAGGGACGGCTTTTTATATATTTCTTCACACTCACGTGCAGAGCGACGCTTTCCGATAATGTCGAGTACAAAAGGCCATTTTGCTATTTTTTTGTCTTCATTCCCTTCTTAAACCTGCCGATTCAATTAGAATGATCGAACAGGTTGCGAGTCATACTTGGAGCTCTGATTTTCGGTAGCATTAAGTTATAAAATATATATAAAAATAATGGTGGAGGATTTTACTTCGCTTCTGCCACTTTTGGCTAATCACGAAGGTGAGAATGAGTGATGATATGATGACATCATGAACGGACATTCACAAAGAAAACGCATGTCCAGGCCAGTTTTTTGAGTCGGGACTCCTGGCGTCGTAGCGCGATGTGTACATACATAAATACGTAGCCCAATATAATGAAATATGTAGTTAAATATTAACCTGGAGGAAATACGATCGCTCACAAAATTGAGCATACACCTACGTCTGCCTGGAAAAAACACAAAAAATACATGAAGTAAGTATGGAAGCTTTCCTGGCGGCGAATGATAAAATATTATCTCGGGCTATCGACCAGGTGAGTTGTGGAAATGATTCCAAGCTATCGAGAGCCATCGTCACTCTCATCTTCAGGGTAGAAGTCTCGAGTAGCTACTTGCGCAGAGAGACTTATTTTCGGTCACTGGTTGCCGGGATAGAGTGTAGTAGTGTAATATGCCTTAAAACTAACTTTTATTTTCTAAAACAGTGACATGTGAGAAATAATTAATACAAAAACCTGGAAATGATGCTCGCCCCATTCTGCTGAAACCACACACGCCGGATAGGAATAATGTTTCTTCGTAATTCAGGCACAAAGAAGTTGTTTATCATCTCGATGTAAAGCTGTGAGTTCACAGTAACAGCATTCCCATTACGGTCTTCAAAAAAGTAAGGACCAATGACTTGCATTTCCAATAGCACACCTAACTGTCACTTTTGGGCTTTGCAGCGGTGTTTCGTGCAGTTCTCTCGGATTTTCAAGAGCCCATTAACGACAATCCTGTTGATTCACCATACCATTGAGACAAAAATGAGCTTCATCACTCATTAACAAAATCAAGTTGTCATTTTCCTCAAAAAGTGCTTCCATCTGGCGTGCGAAGTTCAGCCGCTGTGCATAGTCCCCTGGTCTCAACTTTTGCACAACGACCAATTTGTAGGGGTGAAAATGCAGGTCTTCATGCAAAATACGCCGTACCGAACGATTGTCTATGCCAAGTTCAGAAGCATGCTCCCGAGCAGAGCGACTCTGACTGCGCAGCAAAGCTTGTCTGACGCGTTCCACATTTTCTGGGGTATGTACTGTTCGTGAGCCCCCACCGGTATTTTATTCATTAATGTACCGCGTGTACGAAGTGCATGAGTCTAACGTAAGATCGTGTTACGAGTAGAAACAGTCTGAATTCGATGGATGTTAAATCGGCGACGAAACTCAAGCTGAACTGTCGTGATCGACTCGTTATTCTTCAACAAACTGTCGTAGGCAAAAACGCGGTGCTCTATCGTCCACGGCGCCATGACTTCACCTGAAAAACAAAAAAATGCTTAGATCCCAAGAACCGAATGGTACCTGCCGGACATCTGTCCCTCTCCATGGGGCTGAGTACTAGCCATTCGAAAAACGTTCGTCCTCTCTCCCTCACCCTGTATGTAGTGCCAAAAAATTGCGCCCTAGCCATTTTCTTTCATCCTGAAGACGTTTAGATGTAATTCTTGCATGTTCGAGAAAATTCACTTGAGTCAAAAAAGGCAATTTTACGACGGGTAGTTTGTTATGTTTATTTATATTAATAGTAAACATTGTAGATGTGTTTACATGTTGGATCATCACTGTTAAGAATCTTTACATTTGCCCAATATAAAGTTATACTTTATACTATAAAGTTATAATATGCTCCTTAATTGATTCAGTGAGACTTAATAGAAAGCAGTTTGTGACTTATGTGCCTTTTCCCGAACACCCCATTCTCTGTCCCGCGTATCTCTGGAGCAAGCGAACGATTGATTGATTGATTTAGTTTATTTTACTTCGCGTTTTGTGCCTCTTGGCTAATTTGCGAAGATGGGAATGAGTGATGTAATGATGAAATTGATGAATGGACATTCACAAACAACCAAGCCCGACCGGGATTCGAACCCGGGACCCTTGGCGTCGCAGCGCGATGTGCTAACCACTCGGCCACAGGGTCGGGCGGCAAGCGAACGAAAGCAAGTCTCTGCGCAAGTAGTGACGCAAGACGGCTCCACCAATGAGCATGTGAGAGGGAATGGGATTGCGTGGTGAGATAGAAAGCGACTGCAGTTATCAGCTTGTTCAGCAGCGTGTACTGCTTCGCTCTGCCTACTCGATCCTCCCCTTCTCTGCAGCTACGAGCGGCCTTGCTCCAGAGATAGATGGGACAGAGTACAGAATTACCATTGTAGGTCTCAGTGGTTTAGTGATTAGCGTTGCGTAGACGGTTGTTGGTGTTGTTACCTTATCTATTTCATAAGGTCCATACATCATCGCCACGGTTAATCTAGAATGGTAAAATAGCGGTGTTAAAATAACTTAAATATATTTCAAGTCCAATTTCCCCGACCAAGTTATGGCAAAGCTCTGGGCTACCAAACTCTATGTGCCACAGTGACAGAATTGCGGACCTTTCTCCCTTCTTACCACGGATGAATTACAGCCTACTTAACCTGCATGCAGATAACTTGGCGTTCGTTGCAAGGTCATGCTACCATGTGCCGTTACGTATCACGGCTGGTTATAAGCACGCAAACTTCTTATCAAAGAAAGCAGTAAAAACAAAAAAGGCATACACACACGCGCGAATAGCGTGACATTATGAAGCCACTTGCGCATGCGACGTTCGCAGTTTGGCTGTGTTCGAAGATACCTTAGCCCGAAACCTGATTTGCACCTCTGGACTTTCAAGCTGTTGATTCTTTGACCTTTCGGTGCCCGTGCTAAGTGGTATTGGCTCTCGTGTAGCCCTTTCAAGTGGCGGCATCGATCGTGTCTCCTTTCGTACCGTTATGATTAACTAGAAGTACAGTCACCGGCAATATAAATGGGACATCTAGATCCTAAAATGCTCCCTTTCCTGCAGTGCGTTATGTGTGTTGCCTAACTCTACGGCGGTGGTAGAAGCTGGCATTGAAAAATTTGCTATTAAAATCCACTTATCGCCGTAGAGTTTGGCAACACACACATAACGCCTTGGAGGGAAGGAAGTATTTCAAGATTTTGATGTTCCATTTTTTATTGCCGGTGACTGTACGAGTTAAAAAGTGTGTTTTCTCGCTTTTTTCACTCATGTTTAAAGGAAAAATTTCAAGATGAAAGCGTTCTTTGAAAATTATATACTCGTGTATGTGTTTAGGTTAATGCCCACTTAATATTGTACCAGCCGCCTTGATGGCAGCGGATATTAAGTGGTCGACTTACGGTTTCGCCAACAAAGGGTTCGGGTTGGAGTCCTCACCTGGGCATGGGTGTTTCTTTGTGAGTGTCGTTTCAAAAATGTCATATATTCATAATTCATACCCATCGTTGCGAATAGCCAAAGTTGGCAGGAACGCGACTAGGAAAATATAAACAATTTGTACAGTGCCGTTGTCAGGGACTAAGTGGAAAAAAGTTGAAATTCCCACAATTTACACTTTATTCTGAAAAACAACTCCCATCATGCATTTCCTCTGGATTTTTACCCATTACCTGTTTTGTCTGCCGAAAAGGTATGTAAATTATAGGGTTCCATAACAACCATTATTTTCTCCGGATTGTACAGTCACGGACAGTTCTTGGTTGTAACTATCCCATTGAGAGTCAGTAGGATTGTTACAATCCAGAACTGTCCCAACAGTTACGATGCATTTCTTGTCTACCGTTTACCTGTAAAGTCATATCTTTCCTTCAAGCATATCCTGTCAAAGTCCAATTCAATGCAAACTATTTTTCATTTTTTTGTTTACATACAAAAAACTACTTTTCCTAGTTCGTCGCTAGTTGTGTATGAGAAGAAATTCAAACGAAAGCAAAAGTATTTTCCTTCTCTTTAAGGTATTTACTATTTAACATTTAGGAAAAAATTCAACACTGAATATTGGCACACTTTGTATACATAATACCACAAAGAATATGGAATATGCAGAGACCTGTCTTATTCTCTTTTGCATTTTCTCAGTTAGAATGTGCATTGAGATATGCATATTTGTAAAGACCTAACATAGTGATTGACAGAATAGAGTAAGGCTTTTGTATAGATCAAAAATGAAAGTATTTGTACTTACATTGAATCGAATGTCATGACAAATGTTTCCTAGGCTGCATCAAAGAAATAAAGTTTTGAATTTCTTCCTTCTCACCCTCCCATTTTTTGACAATATACATAAACATTATTTATTCAAAATTTCAGCTCAATCTAATAATATTTAGAGGTCGAGCAACACCATCGATTTTTTATTGCATATTAGCAGAATAGACAGATGATGGATAATGTATTACCTAATGTACAGTGCTGTTATAATAAATATCAGTAAAGGCAAAAGGGTATAATGTTAAAAGTTGTGAGCTGTGTTCTGTGTTTTTTGCTGTGTGTGTTTATCCGGTCTACACATTATGTCGAGCCGCGGTAGTCTAGCCGGTTGGGCTTCTGACGCGGGAGACGCGGGTTTGATTCCCGGGGTGAGTGATCCAAGGTCCGAATTTTTACGGCCTCGTCCCCCGCATATAGCGGCTCTCTCGGATTCACTCACCCTTAAATCAATTGGATTTCTGGGGGCAACCCTGGAGAGTAAAGGCGACCGGAGCGTGGTGCTGATCACAACAGCTTCGAAATGGCAGAGACAGAAAATCTGTGGGGTCCTACCCCTACATCCCCTAAATGTGCCTTCATGGCACGGTGCTATATGCATGGAGAACTTTACCTTTTTGCCTTTACATATTACGTTATGTTAGTGTTTTCAGACTGTGTTTGGAGATCACCGCTCCTTCACTCTATGTACCGACAAGAAGCAATACAATACAATTTACCTGTTAGGAACGGCATAAGAGAGTGAAATTAAAGGGAGTAAACTCCCATGTAATCGGCAAATTCTAAGTAATTTTTTTGCCACCTTAAAACACTGAATTAGACTATTCGAGAGAGTTCACGAGCTGTGGTAAGAGAAGTTGCGAAGCTGAAAAAGCTTTTTGGTACGTGGAGCCGACCAAAACACCAAAGAAAAGTAGGAAACCAACGAGTGAAACTCTGCGCTCTGATGAAACAGCATTCATGGATAAATTATGTGACTTCTTCGATATTGCTTATACTGATGGCATAAACATGATTAAAATGAACGAGGATAGAGAATTATTTATTGGACAATGAGAATAAGGTCGGCAGGGCTGTACGATGGAAGTAGACAGAAACTTTACTAAAAAAAGAACTCGGAGATGAAAAGAGGAAGACGGCATAAGTGCTCAGAATCGAACGAGAAGATCAGCGGACGTCCACTAGTGCTAATCAATATAAGTGACAGTAAAGAAACCTCGATTTGATTGTGTGTTTTTATATTTAGAGTCGTTTTTCTTCCACTTTTTTGGCTAATAGCGACGATGAGGATGAGTACTGATATGATGAAATTGATAAAGGGACAGGACATTCACAAAAGACACGCATGCCCAGGCCGGGAATCTAACCCGGAGCCCAGGCATAGTAAAAAAAGGGCCACCTTAGAAGATAGTGCTACATTGCAAAGTTTTGGTCGAAACGTGGAAAATTGTGCACTTAGTCACTCGTCCATAACAAGGTAAAGGAAAACTATCTAGTGACTAACATACAAAAAGCCTTTAGATCTAAGGCTAAGACTACCTTGGGGGGTGGAGGGGGCACTGGGATTGAAAACTGACTGATGCAGAATGTATTTGGAAAAGAAAAGGAAAATTGCCTGATAGTATCAGAACCAAACATTGATGATCAACTATTGGAAGAAGAGCAGAAACATTGTCTTCTTCAAATGGTTCCGGAACATCGAAAAGGTACCAAGGTTGTAATAAAAGTATCCTTAAGAAATCATTTCGGAACAGGAGTGAGGTGTTACATATTTTATGTACTTGATTTGTCTTTCATACTTTTGCTGTAATAAATATAAATATTTTGTTTTTATAGATATAAAAATATGTAAAGTAACTATTATTAATCACGCACCCTTGTCCATTAATTACGAAATTTCAATGCGTCTGCGCGACCTCTAAATATAAAACTATTTTGAAAAATTACACAAATAATCTATATATATATATATATATATATACATATATTTATATATTGGCACGAAATGAGAGGGCGAGATCAACAAAAATACAAAGTTTATATTTTTCCATATATTTGAAGCACCCTATTGTTTCCGATTTTTTTTTGTAGGGATATATTAGTCACAAGAAAGACATATTCTGTGATACCAAATCTAACACAATCTGACACATGACATGTACCTTTTTGGAAATAGTATGTGTTTCATTTATAAAAAAATTGGAAGGAATGTGCGTTTGATTTACCCATAATGATGGTTATTGCACCTAGTTGAAGTTGTATTCGTGTAGTTAAATGATAATAAAACGATGTTTCATCGCACCACGGAAACCGCCAATCGGAGAGGGCTACGTGGCGTGTTAGTTTTCCCAACAGTCAATGCACACTGGCTCTGTTCATATTAGTTATGGCTTCCGTGAGGAAAGGGCGCGTAAGCTAAGCTTTTATGACTTAAAAACCCACTCTAAGTAAAGTCAGTGTCTAACACTTTCAGAAGATATATGAACGAGACATTCATTATCCCTTAAATCAACCCTCTTGAAATACTACTATAGAGCACAAGAAATAACAAGCAAGGTTTCTGTATAAATAGAGAATAGTATACTTTTAAAGTGTTTCATTTTGGAGTTACAATATAGACTGTTGTAGGTCGGCACTTTGTAGATTGGCAATTCAATTTCTTTCACACAGTACAAACTGGCAACGTTCTTGGTAAAGTTCACTCACCCCTTCTCCCATACGAAAAAGATAACAATCAACATACCAGACTCAGTGGAGAGTGTTGTCATCAAATAACAAAAAAATAAATCATACAGGCGCACTGATAAATTGAAATTCATTCGTTTCTATTTGAGGAAATATTTAAGTTTCTCCAATCGCTCGTGTTCTCATTTCTTGTAGAATTCGTCTCGAGTAGGAGAAAAGGATCTATTTAAAATAAGGAAAAAAGAAATTCATTTCAGCTTTTATCGAACCAGATAACCCTTTTTGTGAAGCTGCCAATTTCCTCATTCCTGCGCAATTTCATAGGTTTTATTCCTTTCCTCTTGGCCGCTTCGTCACCTCTTTTTTTCTTCTCCCTCCCTCCCTCTCTATCTCCCTCTTCCTCTCCCTCTTTGCCCTTTTACGAAGTTTCAGCGAACATGTATTGTTTCCTTATGGGCCAATGCTTAGGGAACCGAGAAGAGAGGGGGGAGAAAGTAAGACAGAAGCCTATGAGACCCAATGCGATATGTCTGCCTGAAGAATTTAAGGAAAGGCATTTCTTACAGTCCAAATAATTTTATAATTGAAAGAGCGTTCCATTCGGGAATGGTTCTGGAAAATTGGGATCAACTGGTGTTGACTGGGAAAAAGGGTTAACGGGCGGAGGAGGGGACTTTCTTAAGGTATTTTTCCTGTCACTGCTCCTTGTACCGCTTTCACCTTCCTTCCTTTCTCGTATTCTGATCTGCGTGCTGCTGGAAACGCATCGAAAAAGACACATATAAAGCGTAAAGAAGAAAAGCAGATTTCTCACATCATCCCCCTCTCTTATTTTTTTCAATTCGACATCTTCCTAGAAACCGGTTCACGTCACTGGGCGCGGTTCAATTTATTCTTTTCTAGACGTCTGACGCCATTTTCTGTCAGAAATGAAGAATGGGAATCAGAGACATGGCTGTCAATCACCCCCTTGTTATGCATAATCAGTTGATTATATTTCTAACATTTTTGCTCGAAAGATGAAAGCGGAAAAGATGAGTAAAAGAATCAAATTTCTTTATTATTTTTTTTCAAAATTAGCAAATAACTTGCAGTATATGAAGACAAGTCATGAAACAGACAATTTGATATCCATATACTAGTTCAACACTCTTAATCCATGTGGTATCACGTATTATCGAATATTCATTGCTTTTTCCGAATTTAATTAGAGGCAAATTTAATAGCATTTGTCTTGGTTTATATTTTCACGCATCATGGCAATATTCATTTGTCAAATGCACTTCAAATCTCAATGATATAAAATTATGCATTTGGTCGTGATGAGCAGCGACAAAGGAGCTTCCACGACGTCCTCGAAATTAAAACTCAGAAAGCCCCTGGTTTTGAAGCGCGTTGTGTAGCAAATGAAATCCCAATGGACCGAAGAAAAATTACAGGAAATGTTAGTCACGGAACACGCTTGTTTCTGTAGTATGGATAACGGTATACTCGGGAAAGTACTGGAAACCTAGTTAGTAATGGATTCATCAGTAGAGAACGATGAAAATAACTTTTATGTACATAATATTTGTCAGATAATGGTGTCAGCATGGACACGCCCCTCCCCTGGAAAATGAAGCCAACCAAAAATTATATAATCCAGACATATAATTTCATTTCAGGGACAGTAGTACATGTTAATTATTGCGAGGGCGTTCCAGGAACATGATAACTTCAAACTGAAGCAGAGTTTTTTGAGGGGACAACATTATTATGAGGAGAATGTGCCTAGTTTGTCCCCTCCCTGGGAAAAAAATCCTTTCTTGACCTTCCCTGAAAGATATCCTGCGGACGTCCATGGGTGTCAGTAACATAAAACCTTTGAACTACTAGAGAAAATAATAATGCGAGAACAAAGAAGTTGGTTGAATCCGTTGATGCACCGTAGAAAGTACTGATTTTCAAGACGTAAAAACATTCTGTTGTAGAATATCTAAGAATTGATGTAGAGACGAACCTTTAACCTTTAAGTAGGTAGGTGGCCAAATTGTACACAAGTGGGTAGTAGGGTGCTTACGACACCCCACAGAAAAAATATACTTATAGTTATATTCTAACAATCATAATTGTAGTATGTGTAATTTTACATTATTTGTACGGTTGTAAGATTGCGAATAATGAAAATAACTAAATTTGAAACTTTTTAAGGACATTGTTATAATTTTCCTTCTATTTTTAGGGACAATTCCTTATTTTATTATATTTTTTTTACTTTTCCTTCCAAACAGAATACACAATAGTTACTGAAAAGTAGCATATCTATTAAAAAAAAGGAACGAGGATTTATATTTAATCATTACTAATTAAATGGTAACACATGAACATGAATTTGAGGCTACAAAAAATATACAAAACAGATACAGGCCTATAATTTTTGAATATCACTACAGTTTACCTAAAGAAAACTTGTCAGATAAGGATCTCCAAGAGCATTTACACTACTAACTACGTCCAATAACTCTAATAGCTTTTTGACACGTTCCTGTTCTTTCTTGTATTCCATTTCCAAGAAAAGAAAAGCCACAAGTATTGCAACACTCGAGCAAAATAAAGTTTGAAACAATACGCAAGTAGGTAGGTGGGGTGCTGATAACACCCCAGAATGCGGAGTTCTTTTGTTATTGTGGACCAGCGCACAACAATCAGGCGACTAAAAGACCTACCCCTCAAGGAGTAAACAACATGAAGGTAACGGAAAGATGAACAGTGTTGCCAATTTATAAGACTATTTTTTTTAACAAGTTTTAGACCTGGAGTGTTGTGGTCACCCCACATACCCACTTAAAGGTTAACATCACTTGGCCTGATATCTGGTAATATGTCTTCAAATGACACTAATTTCATCCAGATCAACCACCACAAAAATATATATCCTACTTTTGTAATCGAAAATTAAACCGATAGAGTGTTTTGGGGATAGTCCGACACTTTTAAGCTTCCGGCGCTGTAACTCAGTTGAGAAACACGAACGAAGCACAACGTCAGTTGGAGTTGAATGATTAAAGTTTGAACAATGTCCAAACAGCAGGGCCTTTATATGTTGCGTATGTTTGCATAGATATGCATGCATAAGCCAGGTAAGTTGTCTAGTAACACATTGAAAACATAGCCATATGTAAAATCAGGATTGTAATTGCTAAGCTTTAAATTCAGAGAAATACGAAGGGAACCATTGCATCTGCTTTATACCTTGTCCAGCTACAACATGATAAAATAAACTTTTGCTTGTAGTGTTTCCAAACAAAGGATTTAATTAATAACTATGCCCATGTCGTTTCGAGGCACTTCCGACATTCAATTTGGGGCGATTTCGACACTTTTCTTATTTGTTTCCATTTGTCAGTTTTACTTAATACTGACGAATATTATACTTGTCAACAAGCTCAGAACTGTCTTATTTATTACATTTTATTTAAATAGTCTGAAATTACAGAAAAATCAAATACAGTTGGCTGCCGGAAAATATGAAGTTTGCGGTTGAAGATGTAAGAAATTAAATGGAATGGCTCTCACAACTGCAACTCGAATGTTTCATTTGCTGAAGAACACCTAGGATGTCCTACGTTCTCCGATGAAAAAGAAAGCAACTCGAGGAAAGGATTATACAATTATTAGATGATGCTCGATTTGGTCTCACCAGAATCGACTTACGACTCTTAGCGTTTTCACAATAAGCAGCCATTGAATATTATTTTCCCCAACAACTCCAGCAATTTTACAATGAAGAATGTCGGCTATGGTTGCGGTCTAACTCCACCTGGACCACCACAAAGTACACCTTTGGAAACCATTTTGAAAAAAATCTTGATCATAGCTGCGACTGTTGCCACTGCATCACAATGCATGTACTCTCCTATCTAAATACAGTTATAAAACATAAAGTACTATGCTTCGTTACGACCCTTCGTTTATCAGCACCGCATGCAATCGAATTTATTACTTGTAGTACTTGCATTCAGTGTTGTAGAAGAGATTTATGTACTTTTAATTGTTAAATACATAGGATGTCGAAACTCCCCATATAATGTGTCGTGATTCCCCACCAAATTGGGGCAATTCCGACATCTCGTAGACTTTGGTTTCGAGCCTTTTCTCTTTCACTCTAATTATAACTCTTGTCTGGTCTTACGGCTGGCGGCCTACATGCTGGCAAGGGAAGTGGGGAGCGGGAAAGCTACCAATCCAGCCCGGTGAGAAACACAGCAGCCTGTAGAACGAGGTGCGCGCAGCACCTCCTCCCGCGACGTCGTAACTCTCGGCGCCACCGCTGTTGTCTGGTTAGTCTGCGGCGTATTCCCCGCTTCCCACTTTCTTTTCCAGCATGTAGGCCGCCAGCCGTAAGACCAGACAAGAGCTATAGCTTAGAGATACGAGTATACAACACGGAGGAGAAATGTCCAATGCTTTCTACTGCTTAGATTCCTTTCATTAGCTTTGCATATAAGCGCACCAGATACTGCTATTTGTTTAGCATGTCGGGACCACCCGAAACCACCCTACATGAGTTTTCACAAAACATGTGTAAAGAAGTAAGTCTTGAAGCTTTCCTGGCGACGAACACATATACACCGGGTTGACGCTCAAGACTGCACTTCTATTCTGAAGATGAGAGGGACGTTAGCTCGTGAAGACTTGGAATCCTTTCCACAACACACCTGGTCGATAGCCCGAGAGAATCTTTTCATGTGTAAAGAAGTTCGTAGATGTAAAATTTGATAAATATCTATATACTAACTGTAAATTAAGGAATTTAAAAAGTGTGGATAATTGGGGAAGAAAGAATTTAAATTTATATTGTGAAAAGCAGATTTTTTCTAAAGTAGGGTTACCATTCTTAGAAGCCTGATCACGTATTCCAAATAACCCATTCATAACACAGAGTGAACATAAATTGTGTACCCAATTTTAAATATTTATATGTTGAAATATGCTTTATGTAATATTATTGTAAGTTTTGAACTAAATATCGTCCTAAGAAGATAATACATTGGCCATAATATATTGTTAATTAAGACAGCAATTTTACTTACACATAATCTTGTCGATAAGTCAGAACATGCATTTAAAACAAGCGTGTTCCGTGACTAACATTTCCTGTAATTTTTCTTCGGTCCATTGGGATTTCATTTGCTACACGCATCCTGTCTGTACATAATTCGCCTTCATCTATCCAAATGATTCCTTTGCGGATAGATAATGCGGAAACAGTTCGTACCTCGTGGGATTTTGCTACAGCAGTAATTTTATGCTTTCATCTCAATAGTCAGCAGGTATCATATTATTTTAGTACAAGAAAGAAAAACTCTGATAGCGTTGATGTAGGTATAAAGGGAACTGTAGGAGAGATATGCAATGTAACGAGACAGACTAGCAGGTAACGTAGACCTTGAGGGCTTTTCCGCGTGATTTATTGGTTCGGTGATCTGCACTACATTGGTTGGAGAGCAAGGGTGATTTCCACAGGGTGTGTCCAATATTCATCATATAACCGTAAAACGCCTCTCACGTTGAAAATTTGAATACGGTCAACATGCGTGGTTCATACCATTGAATCAATTCCAGTTTTCAAATTAGCCATAAATATTGTTGGGGCTTAATTCCAATGTTAACAGAAAAAAATCTCTAATGTATAATTAAGTTCAATAACTTTCCATTATCATTCTTCGAATTTATTTATTTACTTAAGTTTCAGATTGTAATACCCAGAAAACAACAACAACAAAGCAAAAACAATACAAGATGGCACAGAATTTTTTTAAAAAATCGTAAAAAGATTGTTTCTCCTTACTTGTGCCCAAATTTATTCCTACATAGTATCACTTTTTAAAAATTTAATAACTAGTGTCCGCACGGGGATAATTCGTAAAGGGCGGAATACATAAAAATATTAAGGAAATTTAAATAAAATGAACAATACAGATAGTAGAAACTAACTATACAATCGTATAAATTATCAATATGAATTATCAAATAAAAACCAAAACATCAGCCTCGATCAGACGCTGTGGTTAGTGTGACGCTTGGAAGTGAAGTGTTCCAAGTTTGAGTTTCGGGTAAGTCAAACTAAAGCAAGATTAAAAACAATCAAACGTAAGAATAAATTAAATTAAGCTAGGTAGATATGAAGGTCATTATTCCATAAAGTAATCACTGCTTGTGTTAATATTTTAAATCCGTTCCTAGTGCTAAAATTATATATAAACTGGCGTTGTTTCATATTATGCATTCATTAATCTTTTTGGTCAAGAAATTTTCTTCTAATCTCACGAATTCCATTTTCCTATTTTGCTTACAATTGCGCTTGTGGTCCATTGTCTACAGTTATTTGTCCATTTTCAGCCAATTTGATACCTGGATTTGCTTTCCATTTCCTACATATTTGCTTCTACTAATCGAAAGTGCATTTCCACCATTTTCGCAATTTCATATCAATTGCATGTAATTACAGTGTTAATAATGTGTGGTTTTAATGAAGTGTGGTTGCCCAATAATTAAGCATACTCCCCGCTAAATACCAGTCCATTTGCACACACTTCTCGTCTTTTGTTCGCCGTTATTCGTATTCATTCGTGATTACCAATGAATAGCGTTAACGCCGCTAGATGGGTAATATTTAAGGACCATTGAGAGGCTTGTAAACTTTTGATGTACTTGAAAAGAACCCGTCTTTCCCAGATGGTGACACAAAAACGACCACTTGCATAGCTTTAAAAAAAAACAGCAGAAGAGGAAGGAGGAAGTTTTCAGACTCCTGGATTTATACCTAACATACTTAACACTTGACATGATACGGAATTGAGATATTTCATGGTTTGACTAGAAAGAGTGAGAAAGAAACTTTCGTTTGGATTGGCGGAACGGAGATATTAGACCTTCTTTTGAAAGAGAAGCCGAAAGTTTACGAAAAGGACTAGCTCTCTCTCAACAGCAAGTTTTTTTCCACCACAAAGGCATAAGTTTGGAGTTCTAAGCTATACCTCCGCTGCACGTGTTAGGGATTTCAACAAACCTTTAGTGGCCAAGTTTTCTTGCGAGCAACTTCAAGGAAGATATTGAGAAGCATTTTCACCTCTAAAACGAACGAAGAATAACTTTTATGATGAACAGACACATGTTTACCAAAGTGGCAGCCACGTTTCTTGTCTCTTGTTTAAAAGATTATTGATAATGTATTTTGAAGTTAACACTCGATTGTAATTTATATTGCACGTGTCAAGAGAGTTTTTCTTCTGTGATATTCAGTGGTTATTAGGTGTAGAAACTTATTACAAAATAATAGATTCATGAAAAATTAAGTTCAAATTACCATTGATACATTTTCCCTAATTAATATATTTCTCCTGGAATTCTTTGTACATGGTTCAAAAAATGTTTGAATGATCTTAATATTTGTCAACAAAATATAATAGTGATCTCTGTATCCTTTTTTGACATTGTTTAATTTGTATTTTAGTTCTTTACGTCTCATTTCTACTTCTCTTGGTTAATGATGAAGTTGTAGATGACTCATGACTCATGAACTGGTATGCTTTCCTACTTCGTAAACTTTAAAAATGCTGACTTACACCTCATCAAATTCAGATCAGATGGTACTTCATGATGTTCGTTTTAGTGCTTGTTCGAAGTGTCAATAAATTATTGATAATATTTGGCCACATGATATTCACATCTAAGCTAATAGTTCCATTGTATTATGAAACTCATAATATTAATCTACGTACCTTCAGAGTAAGTTAGTAAAAATAAAATAAGCTTTAAGTTATTCCAGGCAGCCTTCATTCTTTCAAAATCTGATTCACCATGCATTTAAGTGGCAAGGAGAGACTCCGATTTCCTCCTCAGCTCCTGATTACCTGATTAAGCCAGTTCATGTGGACAACAGTAAACACGTGTTCTATTTAGTTCATTAGTTTACTCTCACACTAGCAATTCAGCTCTTGCAATTATGCGTGCTAATGTGTTTCTCATGGTGTTTCGTGCGCGGGTGTTAATCACAGAGAATGGACACAATCTGAGCACAAACATATATATACAAACATATTTATCATAATTAAGGAATGAGTAAATAGTCGATGGAGCATGCGGCACTTGAATTCTTACTAGTACACATAATTAAGGGATGTAATGTTTTGAGCTGTGAAATCTACAAAATTCATACTAAAATGCAAAATGAGTAGTATATATATATATACACACATTAATCAGATACCAGGAAACCGTTTTCAAAAGGGTACCCATAATGTGTTTTAATTTTTATTGGCATATTCCTACAATAATATTCTATTAAGTTTCTCAGTTAGAACAGAAGAACGGATAGCTTAAAATCGGTTCTTATCAAGAAATAATCACTTAACACATTTGGCAACGATTCTGATCTATTTTAAACACAATAAGACATATCGAATGTGTAGTATTGATATATTTTTTTGGTTTCCTCATTCCAGTAATATATAGTACGTACCGCACACTTTCTGATCCAGTAACTGTTCAATACTGAAATATGTCTTCTTGGTGGAGTTGCCAGTGTAAGTGCAACAAATCCAGATTCTGTAACTGTATGTTCTGTAACTTTGTTGTCCTTTGGTTATATCATATATATAAGTACATATAACTTCGACATGAAAAGATAGAAGATAGCTAAGCGCTCGCTTATTGCAGACTATATTATAATAATGCACATAATGGATGGTTAAGAAATATATTGCTTACTTTTCAAGAGCCGTGTATATTATTATCAAATGTATGTAATACCCTACATAGTTTTAAAATGGGCTTTTCTCAGGTGAATGTTTCGGGGATTCATCAAGCTTAATAAAAATAGAACTGAATATGTGTATATATATATATATATATATATATATATATATATATATATATATTATATATATATATATATATATATATATATCTGCACATATATATGTAGTTTAAACTGTGAAATCTGCATTTAACACACAAAGAAACGTAAAATATAACTGAAAATAGCCACTTTTTAAATACGAAAAGATTCTCTCATATTTTGCCCTCTAAATAAATTTTACTGTTCTATTTTCGTGTCAGATTGTCTTTGTATTCTTTCCTCTCCCTCCCCTCACCCTTCACTATCTCTCTCTCTGGTTTTCGTGTATTTTCTTTTTCCCTCTTGATTTTCAGCTTGTTATCTTGAGCTGTATGTGTCTCGTTTTCCCTCCCATTTCGTGATGCTTAGCTGAAAACTCTTTAGTTTTTGCCGAACTCATCTCGGAGCCTTGTTCGCCTCTCATATTCCCTTACGTATAAGAGGTTATTGCGAAGAGATACAACCAGGGTTCGTATTTTCCCTGGAGACCATATTTCAGTTGGTGATTATCTCCTTCTTAGGCTCAAGGCAGGATAGGTGAATCTACTCTTTTGCCAGTCAACCGTTTTTGTTGCATCCACGCCTCGAAAGATTGCATTATCAAACAAAATCCATCCGTAGTAAAGATGAGGCATAAAATGTCGACATCAACACACTTCGAACTGAGAGAGAGGGGAATAAATTGCTGGTTCTAAGCCATTTTATGAACAAATATGTTTTATGTTAACCAGGAATTCGTCGTTAATTTATGTACTCATTTCTCGTATTTTTCTTCTTTAACTTTATTATTAGGAAGATTGTATTTACTAAGCTAGTACTAATGCTTGTACTAAATTGTTCTAGCTAACATTATCCAGAAAGTTCCAGAGTTATTAAGTTAATCAATTCAAATGGTTTCCAAGCCTATCATGTCAGTTATCGGTTACATGTTTTTCTTGACAGCTTTAAGATTATCTGATATAATTCTAGAAATTAAACCTAGCTCTTAAATCTTTAAATAGCGTCACTATTATTTTACGTGATATTTTATTTATTGGTAGGATGATTCGTTAATGTAATAGATGATTCGAACCCGTGACCCCTGGCGATTAGCGCGCTGTGCTAACCATTCCGCCACGGAGGTCGGCTTATGTATATATTGTAAGTACTATGTGCACGTGTATGTATATGTGGGGACCTATGTGAAATTTTAACCGATACCAATAACGTACCAAATAAAATTTACCGATATTCTTTTATCCTATATGAAATTGTATGTTTCATGACGAACCTTATTACTTTATTAACCTTCTTAATTATATCACGAGGTGAAGGTAATTAGTATTGCATTGAATAATAAATGATGTATTAACATATTTATTATACAAAACCAGGGTGTATGAATTATAGTTTATAATCATAGAGCTACAACCAAACTGCAGAATTTCAAACAAAGTTGCAGGCCATTTATAAAGACACCAGATGGATAAAGTTATCGGTGCCCGCGCACATGACTCCTGGCTTAAGCAAAGCTACACTCTGTCACTAAAATTGGAGTATTATACCATGCCATTTAGACCCACAAATTGGTCCTTTACAATCTATTGCAAATGCTATGTGATCATTAGAATTATGACTTGGAAGGACCAGTTACGTAGCGTTGATCGCAACGATGGTGAGATAGTAACACTCTGCCATTCATTTCGCAGTACTTTGCGCATTTACATGCTTAAATCTGTTGAATGCCCATTTATAGTCTCTATATTTTTTGTTATTATACATTGATTGACTTAATCACGACAATGAGTATGATTAAGGAACTAACGAAATAGGTGAGGAGACAAACAGAAACTAACATCCATGGTTTATCAAGGATTCAAATCTAATCTCACCGTCTTCACGTTAACCAATCCACCGGAGTGCGCCAGCATATGTTTCCTGGGTATAATTTTAAGATCTTGTATTTGTATTTGCTGGCCTTCTTGGCGGAGTGGTAAACGCAGCGCGCTACAACGCCAGTGGTCCCAAGCTTAAATCCCTGCCAGGTCATGAGTGTTCTTTGTCAGTGTCCCTTCATCAATTTCATCACATCATCACTCATCCTCATCTTCACGATTGGCCAAACGTGGTAGAAAAGCGAAGTAAAATGAACCAAATCAATTGTATTTGTATTTTCGTTGCTTTTCTACTACCTTTGTATAATCGCGCCGATGAGGATGAGTGGTGATCATTAAAAAAATGAAAGAACGTTCACAATGAACACGCATTCCCAGACCGGGATTCAAACCCGGGAGCTTTGGGGGCGAGTTCGAAAGTGACTATGTAACACGCTCAACGCCAGGCCGACAGTTCAAGGATTTGTTTTTAAAGTAGTCGTACAAGTAACGATTTGTCTCAACACTAGCATGACCAAAAAACGTTAGAAATGTTTAAGAGCGGTGTCTGTGACGTAGTGGTTCATTTAACACACTAGGAATTCAGAAATACCAGCTTAGAAACCTGAGTTTGTGTCGTATCATTCATGCCCATCATCACGGTTAACTTATAGAGGTAGAAAAGGTATACGTACGCAGAGCAGAAATAGAAATATAATTATTAAGGTCTAATTTACCTACTTTGTGATGGGTGTAAATATCCAAAGTGCCGTCAAGATCACGCAATTGTTAAAGAAACATTAATAATAGCAAAGTTATTTTATTCGTAACTTGAATTATTCCACGCGGACATTTGTGTATATTCAAATGTTAAATGAGATTTCTATACAAAACGAACGTATTTAGAAGAAAATAGGTGTCATTGTTCATCAAATTTATATTTTGAATTTAAAAACTCAACGAGTAAATAAATTACTTGTGAACAATCAAACAACAGTGGTTATTAAAACGTCCAATAACTTTTCCCAATTTTATAATTTATATTTTTTCAGTTTCAATTTATAGCAATACGTGCAGTGATGTGGAAACCACTTGCATACAAGAAAACATCATTTGGCAAAGAGATATTTACTCCGACAATCTGCATAAAAAAATCAGTATATCCTTTGTTCGAATGTAATCGGATAATTACCTGGAAAATTAAACTCTGAGTGTTACTAATTGTAATACTATACAAGGGAAGGAATTTCCGAGATAGGATGTCTATTTTATAGCCTTTCGCTCATTAAATATATGCCTGAAAATTATCTGATGAATAAAGATTTGTATTGTCCTCAATTTTCTCCCTTGGCTCGTTTAAGTACTTAGTAGTGTCATTGCAGGGATTAAATCTTTCCTTGGGAATATAAAGGGGCTCCTTTTCTGTCTCAGAACGCAAGCCTTATTTGAAATTTAAATGCTCCCGAAAGAAGAATTAACCCTTTAAAAGCACACAGAATATAGTAAAAATTGAACGTTTTTAACATTTGCTCGAAATATTGAATGCTTTGATCATTAGCAAAATTTTCTCACACGAGGTATATATCTAAAAGAATGATGATTTTATTTAATATTATAAATTAAACACGCTCATAATTAACTTTCGGACTGCGTCATATTAACTTGAAAATTATATATCTAACTATGCACAGTTTTATGAAACTATAGTTTCACGAAATCTTCTCGAGGCCGAGGACATGAGTTAGATCACAATAGCGGCTGTAGTCATTATTTTGAAAATATTGTTGTTATTATTACATAATTATATTCAAAATATTAATCATTACAGTTTTCTTTCTCAGTGGTGTAACATCTTAACTTTTGAATTTTGAGTTTGAATTGATGTTCTAAGTCCACTTTATTCACTGGACCTACAGTTTAAAGTAGGATCCGAACCACTGTGTATTGTGCCAGCACGAGGTCTCGAACCCGGGGCCCCTTAATTACAAGGTGATGACGTTACCACTACGGCATCGGGGAGGCCCTGAGGTGTTTAATCAGAAATGATGTCAAAAGATATATTTTTGTACAACTTTCTCTCCCAATTCACTATCTGTTATTTTCCTCCACACACACACACAAATAAACATACTGGTTAGAAAAAAATCTGATTCTATTCTGGATGGTAATACATTTCTTCAGTAGCCAATCACTGCACAGATTTGCCTCTGAATAGAAACTTTGACCAATAAATAGTGAATGATATATTTTGATCTTATCTTGCTTTTAATTAAGCAATATTAAAATCGTATATTTAAAAGAAACGAAGCGAGAGAATGCTGTGTTAGATATGATTTTTTTGTTGTTTTCATTTGTCAATTATTTTCATAATACTAATTTTAATAATAATAATACGATTTTCTTATCGTTTAACCAGAATAATAACATAGTCATAGTTTTCATAACAGAACTTCCCTAGTTGTGTGACTGTCAATGTTTCTTACCCAGGTTCAGTTAACTGTAGGATATGGATCGGATTACAATTCAAATTGTAGGTACAGTCACAGACACGTCTGAGTTCTAAGAATCCCATTGGAAGTCAGTGTCCAGAAGTTTCCGTGACTGAAATCCCAGAAGCACACAATTTATATGAAACAAACTAAGCTGGAGGCACATTGCACGGTGGTTCCGATCCCACGTTATATTGTAGGTACAGTCCCGATTAACCTATCTATGCATAAAGTGGACTTAAAACAAAAAATCGAAGAAATTTAAATAAACGTATCCAAAATTTACTCGGTTTTACGTGTGCGCATTATCAAACTGAGACTAAACATTTCAGAAATATCGCATAAAAATTGTTATAGGCTATTCTTGGTTACGAAATCAACATTCCACACAAATACATTAAATTTTTCAGGTACCTATCGTTTTTCTTTTTTCCTTTCATGTTTTCGTGCAAAGAGAAGGAAACCTCATCCATTTGGTTGACTCCATGGCGAAAAGATAGAGTCGCTCGGCGAAACTCCCGTAAACTGTGGAGAACGTTGAGACAGGTGCAATAAAAACTTGAAAACCCCTCGTGTGGTTTGCCAATGCGCCACAATTACACTAACAATGTAATCGTGTGGCTACCCAACTTGAAACTTCCTGTGCAGTTTGCTATGTGTTTTCCATTTTCTCTAGAGAGTGAGAGAGAGCTAAAACTAACGCGTCTGCTGCTTCTAACCAAGCAACTCTTTCCGTTATTTTTTTGCGATTTTTGTCCCGCAATATTATATCTGGTTACGTTCGAACTACAGGTACAATAATTATTCGCTGTGTAAATAAAGATCTGTTATTTCATTCCCAAATGAGAACAAGTGTGACGGTTTCTCCTCGAAATCGCTCTGCCTAATCTAAAACGTTAGCACTGTGTACACAAATGAAATCATTCTTGAGGTAATACTATTTTTGTGCATACTTGTTAACGTGTGGTAAATGTGCGAAACGCTTTGGTCATTTACTTCGGACATGTTCGCCTTGTAATCAAGGGGTCCCGGGTTCGATACCCGGTGGAAGCTCATAGTGGTTCGGATCCAACTTTAAACTGTAGGTCCAGTCCCGATTAACCTTACTGTGCATAAAGTGAACTTAAAACACCAAATCAACCAAGCAACCAACTTCGGACATTTTGCGTACATACATTGGTAATGATTTAATATTAGGGACGTTACTACCAGTAGAAATTCAGTTGCTCATAAATTGAAGGGGATTTTGATGGTGTATCTTTCCTAATAATAATAATGGTTCATTCCCTTGCTATGTAATAATATGGCAAATCGTTTTATCTTTAAGCTAATATTAGCCATTTGAATGGATATCATTGAAATATTCAAATGATTAGGGAGATGAAACGTTTATGAAACGTTATACGAAAATTAAATTTGTAATTTCCTGGCTAATGGATTTCCTTCGTAAATCTTTGTGATTCGATTTGCTATAAAATACCGTGAAAGGAAATACCTTTGTTACCTTATGGTATATATTGCACGTTTCTCTGAACTAAGGATTATAATTTTCTAATGGAGCATACAGTTTCTGTACTCTTTCTATACAAATGTCTGAGTTCATTTTCTCTAACCTCTGGAGGTTAATCTCAAACGATGAGGACGAATGATGTTCAGATATCACAGAACGAACACAATGAAACACAAATGACCAGGTTACGATTATAACTCAGAATATTTGATGGATCTCTTGTTTATTTCATTGAACAGAAACGCAAATCAACCACGGAGGTACATCAGATACATTTTCCTTGTTGCTGTTGATCTAGAAATGTAAACTGGTTAAAAGAAGTAACATAACTCGGCGATTGTTTGTTAACTTAATAATATAAAATAGAATGTATTTTCTGTAATAACACTGTGATACTAAATAACCTTATGTATAACACAGATGAAAATTGCATTTTATATATATATATATATATATATATATATATATATATGTTGTATACGCTGTTCTTTACCACACTGTAAATGTATAAAATATTCAACTTGAACACACACTCACCTGACTAGCAATAAACTGAAGTTGCAAGCCATGCCGTAGCTTCTAACCTTATTTTGTGCAACTAATCGGAAAAGGTGAAAAAAAGTATTTTTATTCAACTATCAGTATCTGGGATTCTACTACAACTATAAAAACAAAATTCGATGAATACATTTAACTATTAATAGTAGCTAAAAGCACCATAAATTAGCTCAATCTGACCGTCTGGCCGACTGTGACGTGTAACAATCCATCTCATGTGATATAGGTTATCACAGTGATAACTTATCACTGTCGCAGAAACTGTTCAGGGAACATAAATAAACTTTAGCGACTCTAAGCTATGGAAATACTAGCATCTTTTCCAGCACGTACGTACGTCTTACTCTTTTTTTCTTTTTTATCTACTATTCCATCATTACCTGTTTCGAAGCCTTTTCGGAACTTTCCCTACCCCCAGCCTTCCTCTAATACTGTAACCAATAGCCTATTAACACCGGTAGACCGATTTATTCCAGGTTCAGGTCTTCCCAGCTCACGAACTATGGAAATTCCAATGAAAACAGTGTCATTTCAGGAAGTGGTCTATATCAGTTGGATAATTATGTGAAACGTCTTCCCAACTCAGGACGTGCTACGAATTGCCTCGGGGGAGGATGAATTGACGTTTGAGATAGTTGACATTACACACACCTGCGTAAATGCTAACCTAACCTAAACTCTCCTACAAGCAAATGATCTGCAATGTACTCAAATACTAAAATAAACAACCTGTCTTCTCTCGGCACTTTTTACAAATATTTCGTTTCACCGAAACTGTTCTCCGATCTGGTCCATGGCATGCCCCTCAAAATTAGATAGACTAAATTCTGTTCTAAATTTCTTCCTGGCCATTGTTCGCCACTGAATTCCATCTATAAAACACTTACATAAGCCCATCCTTCTGAAAATGCTAAATATCCATACCCCTCACGATAGACACAAACTTGCAGACATTATTTTCCTCCATGTTATAACCAATGGGAATATAAGAAGCGATCGCCTTCTTCAAGAAATTCACTTTCGAATGCCCTCTCGCACACAGCTTTTCACATATCAGAAACCAAAATTAAGCCTAATACAGCGTTCTCTCTTCCTCAGACTACTCGGCCAATGCAACAATTTACCAAACCGAGTAGACATTTTTGAAAACCAGGCAGGTTTTAAAAGGCTATTGTGTAACAACATGTAACTCACTTTATCTCATATATGAATTATGTTATTATTCTTTATTGTTACTTCCATTGTTAATTTTGCTGTTATTTCCATTCTTACTACATTCCAATGTAAAATTGCCAACGCTGTATTTAGAATTATGTGGTACATAAGAATAAATAAAATAAAATAAATAAATTAATAAATATGTTAGAGGAAATAAGAAACTCCTCCTAAAGCAAAGTACATTTACTTTTTTCTGCAAATGGATACATATATACGTATTATTTCAGAGTAGCGTGCAGCAACTACAAGAAACTCTCAAAAACGTGCGGTAGTGGTTAATATTATACCATTGTAATAAAGAAACACCGGGTCTGATTCCCGGCAGAGCCGTCAGGATCTTGCTTCAAACTAGAATTTTGGAAAAATGTCTAAGATTTTCGCAGGCGAACTTTTATTTGGCCACAATCGAAATAGTGTACCTAAGATTTTCATAAGTTGTGGACGTGAATAATCCACGTTTCTTTTATATTTGCGATGTACATACATACATCATATATATATATATATATATATATATATATATATATATATATATATATATAATCAACCAACTCCTTGGGCATGGCAATACTTCTTGTTTACTACGTACAGTTACGGATTTGATCCTTCAAATAAAAAGTAGAGGTATAAAATTTCATTTTTTTTTATCCGTCAACCTCCAGTGCCGGATTTGTACTTGATATATGAGGAAAATCATTTCCTCGATTTCTCCTGTGTTTTGATGAATCGAGAACGAAGTTACTCAGCGACGTGCTTTCCCCGCGTTCAACTGCAGAACAACGTAATGAGTCTACCAGGAAGCCAATTCTGAGCGTTAATTATACACATTACAGCGGTAGAGCACGCCAAACAACGCTCTCAGAGAAGTTAACTTAATTTTCAAAGCAATTCCTAATCGCCAAGATTGCAGTGTATTGAGCTGCTGTCAATCATGCCCGGTTCTTACACGCGAGAACGGTAGCACCGCGGCGTTTCTTTACTTTTCTTCTATTAATCGTTATTTCTCGCCATGTAAATATATTTCAGTGCTGTTTGGATAAATCTGTTAATATATACACCATTAAAGCCTAATCGTTCAACGACATTATAGCATGACATGTATATCCTACTTGCACAGAAAAGTCTGCCAATCAAACAAACTTTTATTTAACTCGGGTATTTATTTTCTCGCACAGCATTATCCCATTAATCACTCCCATCCCTACCAATTGAACAGTAAGGGGCAAAGGTATGTCGTAGTACAGAGGGAAGACAATACATAAATTGAATTTTCAATTTGCATCAACCACGCAATCCGAAACACACAATGAACTAGAACATTGCACAGCACACAAGACAAGTGGTTTCACTTCAGTATCTGTGTTTTGATGCAGGTAATAAGATCGAGGAGGGATAACCTCATTTCTGTAATATTGTCGCGTATGGTTAGTGCAAGTATCCAGAGTCCTTTGTCCCATGAATCGAAACTCAGATCTTTGCATTTTATGCATTGCGTCAGTTCATTCTTGCATTGAGTTTCGTGAAAGTAAATGTTTCAATCCAAGATCTTTGTTTGATCACATTTCTTTTTGTAACTGTAAATTCTGTTTTATGTATCTATTTGTAGTATACTGGAGGTATTCTCCGATGTACGAACAATAATACTATTAATCAGAAACATGAAAAGTCTGTTATCCCCTCATTTAATAGATTGATTGATTGATTGACTAGCTTTATTTTACTTCGCTTTTTGTGCCACTTTCGGCTAATTTGCGAAGATGGGGATGAATGATGAAATTATGAAATTGATGAATGGGCACTCACAAACATCCATGCCCAGGCCAGGATTCGAACCCGGGACTCCTGGCTGGCGTCGTAGCTTGATGTGATAACCACATTTAACAGACTGAGAGCAGGGTTATGCCTGTATAATAAATTCACACAATAGACATCTCGTTTCCAACCAAACTTCTGCTCTCATTTTAACACTTGATTTAACACTTTGATATATTTAACAGTCTTTTTGAATAATAATCTTTAAAAATACGAACAAATTTCCGATAACCATGGATTTAAGTTAAATATCGTTCCGCGCTAGTAGTACAACAAACGCAATATAATACCGTACTTAAAAAGTATGGAAAGAATTAGGAAGAAACATTTGTGTAATTTGTATTCTATTCTTGTTGTCTCTGTGCGTTGAGTGCTGGATTCATGATATCACCAGGTGAATGTCATAGTTTATTTCTCCACAAGTTGTATTGTCTGGGAAAATCGCATGAACTACGACCTCGTTACGAATGTTCGTAAGAAACAATTAGCTCAATTTTTTTGCGACAATCTTTCACAGTTCGTGGCCTCCACTCACGTTTCTCGTCTGCATCTTTCCTTACTGTTTATAATATTTTTATATTAGAAGTTTTCATGAGCTGATGAAGAGAACCAAAATCAAAATTGTACCGAAAGAAAGACTTCAATGTAAAGATCAGAAACAGTATCGTCATTATACGTATATCCTACACAATATTTAGAGTTGTAGATGTGACAGCAAGAGTACCAAGAAAATAAATCACGTCGGCAAGAAATTGCTTTAAATACCACTCAGAATGTTCAAGTTTAGAAACTCTCAGTTTAATTTGTAACGTAAATTTTTGTGTGTGTTTCTGGATTCCATGATTGGCGGGCTTGAGTTTTGATGTCAGAGATGATTACTGGACATATATATCGTATGTTTCTATGTAATATAGCCTATTGCTCTAAATTAGCTCACATTTATATGGGTATTGTAACTTTTGGTTGATATGATGCTAAATATAGATATTATTTACGTAGAAGAGAACTACAATTTGGTCTTCATTGTTGTTAATACGATTCCAAATGTACAGTCAGAATCAAATTTGATTTGTGCTGACAAAATGAAATTTAACCTCTCGTGTGATGTGAGCGAGCTTACCTGATTATTCAGATTCTTAAAATTCAAGACGGAAGGATTTATTTCTCTCTCTGTCTCTCTCTCTCTCTCTCTCTCTCTCTCTCTTCTCTCTCTCTGTCTGTCTCTCTGCCTCTCTCTCTTACACACACACACATATTATCCTCCTCTCTCTCCCCTCTCTCTCTATAAGTAATATCACATAATATCATTTTCTTATGGAAAATTACAACGAACTTTGTTTGTTATTGTACATGTTTTCACCTTTCAAATTTCCACAGTTTTTATGTACTTTTACCTTTGGTACTATAAAAAAATCACACACATAGAAAATAATACCGCATCCATGACTCTCTGGCACCAGCATTGCACAGGGTAATATAATACCGTAGGGATAATATTTGAGTCGGATTTCAACAGATGCAGGCTTCTTGGCTGTGCACATATAAATATTAACTGTCTTCCTGTTCCCTGCTTCTGCACTTTCCCTTTCGTCTGTTCCAATCCAGCGTGAGGTTTCCCTGCAAAATTGCTCACTGGTGTAATTTAAACAAAGTTCACGCAACATTACACCGGGTTACTGGCCGCCTTGTCAAATTGAGCTGCTGTTTAGAATGGCTGTGGCAGGAAAAGCTAACCCAATGAAACTCGCAGCAAGCTTTCAATCACGATTCCAATGACAACAGGCGCGGTCATGCACTGAGCTGCAGGGAGAACATGGGAAAAAAATAATCGATAACAAATACATGTCATACGAAAGAAATATTACAATGTCCTACAATTCATCGTAAGAAAGCATGTAATTATTACGTTCACAATTGTCAACAAATGCATATTCACATGGAGACACTTCACGAGAGAAGAAACCAATGACAAGAATTTTCTTTCTTATTCAGGAATTTTTGCACATTACCAAATGTTCGGCATCAACGCCATAATCCGTTTATACAACACTTTCAGCATAAGCGCGCACACACACACATATGAATTAGTACGAACAAACTAATTTGTAAATTAATTTCAGTTTAGAGAAATCAATTTTATGTAATCAATAACTCGGAATTTAGCAAAAACTTCGATACTATTGTCATTAATAATAATAATAATATTTCAGTTACTCGCTTACTTGTAGAAAATATCAATGATTTATATTTATTTGTTTATTCCAAGTTTCACATACATCACTTGTAAGGCCATTTTACACTGAAAACTCTAATAAATCAACAAGAACAAGTCAAGTCGGTTTTAGGTAAAAATAAAAAAGGATACACATAAACAAGATATGACATAAACAAGGAAACAAGCAAAATATTTCGTTCTTAGAGAAGATCGGAAAATACTTTCAGGGGCAAAAATGTCGATGTTTGTGGGTAGTTTATTATAGAACAGGGGCAACCTGCGGAACAGAGAGCGCTGTATGAGGGAAAGCCTAACGGTAGAGTTGTGGAACAATTGAGTGTTTCGAGTCGAACGAGAGGGAACTCTGAAATTGAATTCTGTAAGTATATATTCAGATCTTAGTTTTCCATTGATGATTTTATAGAGGAACGTTGATCGTATTCTTTAGTCCTTGTAGTTTTTTAACATCCCTCATAGACTGTAGCTCTCCTACCTGAAATTTGAAATGGCTTTTGTTAGTATTTGCTTTCTAGTGTTATAAATATAAGTGTTAATAGTACTCCGCCGAATCTTTTCGCTGATTCTTACTAAACTCTAAATATTATATTCGAGATTCTACTTGGAAATTAAGGTCCAGTTGGTAGGTCGTCTGGCTGCGGTGCGGTATACACGGATTCAATTCTCGGTGTGTTATCTCCAATGGGATTTTCTCCGTTAATGGTCTTGCATAAACTGCTCTGGAACTGACTCAATCTCTCATTAAAGGATGGCCGGAGTGTGGTGCTGATCACATCTCCGCTATTATGGCTAAAAATAAAAATATTTCAAGACCGATTTCTACATTCTCTACGTGCCTTCATATCACCAAGTAATGAAACCTTTTTTACGTTAAGAAATTCGTCAAGGTATTAGTAACGTGTTTTCATAAATGTAATGTGAATAGTAGGAAGCTTTCAGACCTAAGCGACAGGCGACAAGTAGAATTCACACCGAAGTGGCAATCGACAAGCAACACCCTTCAGTCTCAAGCAAAACATTCACTGAGCATGGGTGAACAATAGACCGAGGCGACGACATACTCTAAGCGCCCGGGTTGATACCTTCACCCCGTGCTCAGTATGACATTTTTTAACATTCAACTTGATCCGCCCCCCGACCCTCTCTCTACACACACATATATATATGAACATAGTGCAACAGACAAGCCACACTTTTGGCGAAAATATTTTTTTCGGCTCAGGTGGTGTGTTGCTACCGTATTCAACTATTTCAGGTGATATTTCCATATATGTCTAAGAGATAGTTGCACCATGAAGACTGTCATGTTGTTGCCCAAATAATTTGTACTCTCTTTTTTGAGAAGAACATGATAATTCACTGTGTAAGATGAAGTCATGCAGTCACGTGCTTCTCAATCCCAGGAGAAAATTGTTTAATTTTTGCACTTCGTTGCCTTATTATGGCGATGATTCCAGTTCCTTTATATAGCTGCGATAGCGATGAGGACATTGACTATCAACCATCAGGTGATAATTCGTCGCCTTCAAGTCAAGTAATTAAGCAATAAAATAATTTGTGGTTTGTCATGCTATTGTGCCTGTAATTTCTAGAACTTCCTGGGGTCGAAATATTTGGTACAAAATTATTTACGACATCAAATAGATGAGGTTTAAATCTGAAAGTTCATCGGATCTCTTCATAAAGTAACAACAACTATCAGGAGCAGATGGCATCTATAAAGAGTTGAATGTTGTAAAAGTTATTCAAGTTATTTAGAGAATGCGGCTTATCATGTTGTTGCCGCGAGACCTTCAGTTGGTTTATTATGCGAGGGCAAGAACATGACAAGCCGAAAATTGTGTGTATTATTTATTTTAGAAAATAATTAAATTTGAGTAAAGTAATGCTTCAAACAGGTTTTTGTTTGAGTCAGAGAAGAGATACAATCTCTGTTTCAAAAATTATGAAGCCTGACGAACATTAATTGAAAAACAAAACTTATACAATATATCAAGTTAAAATTTGCTCTACTGAAAACTTTACCGATTGTCATGTTGTTCAACCAATGTGTGTATATGTGTGTGTAATTATTCGTCAATTTTATTTTCTCCTTTGATCCTACCTATTAATAGTAAATGGTGTTTAGGTGGTGAGGTCATTAACGTTATGCGCTATTTCTTGTTAATGTTCTTAACATTTATTTCCTTTCATCAAGTAGGCTCTTTTTTATAAAAATGAACCAACAAACAACTAACAGGTGATAATTTTATCCCATAATGGAGAGTAATATTGGACTGCGATATAATTTCTGAACACTTTGTTATAATAAACTTGATTTAAATAAGAATTAGGTTCCTGACATAGAGATTATCAACAACAAACTTTTCCCACTATTCCAGTTCCAGACGTCATTTTGATGAATCTGAACCATTACCTACTTTTTAAAGGTAAACCTGCAAACTGGTTACATGTATGTACATCCCTCACTTTCTTTCTTTCTTTTTTCCATAGCAAGTTGAGGTAAAACTTATTTGAACTACTTTGCAATAAATGTGCAAAACATTTCTTCACTTAAACCAACGTTACACTTACTAACTACAGCTCCTAAAAGTATTTTGATTGTGATAGTAACTTTGTTTTTCAAGGGACTAATTTTTGGTCATTCTGCACACTTCTTAAAAACATCACTTCACCCCCAGATTGAAAATTATGGATAAATTCCTCCTTTCAAAGACTCTTCTTTGATTTTGATTTGATTTGATTTTCTTCATTTTACTTCGCTTTTTGTGCCACTTTTGGCTAATTTGCGAGGATGGGGATGAGTAATGATATGATGAAATTGATAAATGAACACTCACAAGCATCCATGCCCAGGTCAGGGTTCGAACTCGGGACCCCTGGCGTCGTAGCGCGATGTGCTAACCACTCCACCCGCAACGGGGGCTGGCACTCTTCTTCTTTGCTTTGAACATGATTTTTCACAAGAAATCAAACAAAGAATGGTGTTTGCATTGCTTTTGTTGTTGTTGTTGGACTTTAATACACGTAACAGTTATAGGGGTCACTGATATTAGATCTCCCAAAGGTGCTGAGGGATTTTTCTTCCAATTTTCAAGCTTTCAAGCCGTGGTGCTTAAGACAGAACAAACGACTTATGTTTTCTTTCAGAGGTCATTATTTTAATATAACACTAAACTTTCAAAGGTATTAAATCGGAAAGAAAATTTCTCCAGGGTTCTCAAGGAAAGCACCTTCTTTATCCTTCTCTCTCTAGGAGATTAAAGCTCTTAAGTTTCCTTACGGTGCATTTCCTCAACATCACGTTGTGTTGCACATGTCTTCCGTTGAAAGTAGAGTGTCTTTTCACGCCACGGTTGGGAAGGAGTGAAACGTAAGAAGTCTGCTCTGTGGAGAGGATTCAATGCGACATTCCGCACTTGGGAGTGCTCCATTGTTTTCCCTCGCTTTTTATTTATTTCTTCAGCACGAGGGAAACTATATCTGAGCCTGTTGTTTCCCTTTTGTGCCGCGAAAAACAAGGGAACTTCTCCCTGAAGCCGGGGTGGCGGAAGAAGTGAATGGGGTGGGAGAGAGGTTGAGAGGCTATAGGCTGTTGCTGCTGAACCATTTCACACCTGTCTTGGTTTCCACGCCGACTAAAGAATCTGCGAGTGATAAATACGACGAGACGATGATGTCTACCCGGATCCAGTACCAGCGTTCTCTGTCTCTTCTAACTTCCCGACCTGGAGTATTGTCCCGCTATGGAGCACATTTTTCCCATACTGTTCCCCGTTCTTCCGGACCAAAAGAGTGTTTGTCAAACTTGGTTGTTAGTGCTTCAAACTTTTAGATGGCTCTTTGGAAGGGCGGGAGGAGTAGAGTGGGTCATGACAAAGTAAAAGAGGGAGGAAAAAGAATCACTCTCCCAGGCCAAGATGGATGTTCCTAACGGGTGAGTGTTTTAAAGCGGACAAGTGTAAAGATTTCTTTCTTGCACAGACTCCGACACAAACTGAACATGAACTTCCATAGATCTTACATTGAAAAGATCAATCAAATAGTGTCTTAAGTTTTACCTTTTATTCGTCATAAAGTAAAGCAAGGATGAAATATAGCATCTGATTATCCACGTACCTTGGTCATGAATTGGACCCACCATATTCAAATCTACCATTTGCATTAATGATTGATATGTTATTATACTTCGCTTTCCTACCACTTTTGGTTAATAACGAAGATGGGGATGAGTGATTATATGATGAAATTGATGAATAGACACTCACAAATACCCATGCCCAGGCCAGGACTCGAATCCGGGACCCCTGGCGTCATAGGGCGATGTGCAAAGCTCTCCGCCACGGGAGCCGGCTATTAAATTATTGTACGTGTAAATAAATCAAAACTACAGACCTTTGTCATGCAGCGCAAGATTCACTCATCCCATTCCTCAGATCGAAAGAAACGTTTCTACATTTACGTGAAAATATAGAGATTTGATAGTTTATATTTTGCGTGAAATTCACCAGTTACATAATTTTTTTACGAAAATATCTTTATCATATATCGAAATTGTAAAGAGATCTATATGGGGATGTTCGCACACGTAAACATTCAGAAAATGATTCTCTTTTGTCGTGGTAGACGAATTAATATAATCGCAAATATAAGTGATAATAGGTCATCCACGATCCGAACTGTCGACTTCATATGTTGGACACACGTGCAGTTTTATGTTTCGCACAGTAACCCCATCACCACATTATGTAATTGAATTTTTGTGTTCCGGACCTAATTCCAATTACAGAATAATCAAATAAGTGCTCGGGACAACAGAATACAGCAGCAGCCAGCGTAACTACATAAAATGTCCAATGAGAGAAATGTTTAAATTGTGTTAGTATTCTGACCACAAACCGCAGGCTGTTGTAATCTTTTAGCATTGATATTCCGTTTCTTTATACTTCTAAGGTTGTTCAGGTATCTCTCATCCTCTTCTGCTAATAGTAATATATATATTTATAACATCCTCTCAGACAACTTTTTCCACATAATTACTTTCAATATTTTCTGTACAAGTCAACATAAAAATGAATAATGATATACACGTGGTAGTACAAAATGGAAAACATTGGATGATGACTCGGCCGTCCAATACATCTTTACTTAACTTTCATTTCTGTCTGTTCTATCGTACTTAGTGGGTCTTTGATAATATTTTTATCTTTTGTATTATATTTTTATTATTTTGCCTTTCGTTTTTTAGCCTCTTCATGCAGAGCGCTCTCGGATACCGAGATGGCTGATAATATTTTATCGGTACAACGGAATGCTCAAATTATAGTTAATTTCACCCAATAAATGTCTTGCATCAAGTATAACTATCATAGATAAAATATATTATGCCATTTGAGGGTTAGCTATGCTCTTTGATGTCCATAATAATGACATCTCTCCTAAGTCGATTTCATGTAAACATGAACGAGATGTTTCTTATTACTGGCGTTAATAAACCTTTTCATATTTATTAATTACGTATATTTAAATTAATAGAAGGAGAGACATTTAATTAATATTGTATAGTTCTAGTAAGAAACTAGCAGAATAATTTATTATTATCAATATTTGCTGTTTCAAACAAAAATCATGCCGGGGAGGTGTGATAAGGAAAACAACAAGCGAAATACAATAGCATTTGGCTTTTTGCGATTTCATCCGGCACACTAATCAATTGAATCAATTAATCAATACATCATTGTCATTTTCTTTATTTGAGAAGGATGCACAAATCGATATGTTTTACGCATATAATCGTTGCACGACATGTACAGAATTATCAAATACATTACATTATTTCTCTGCATTGCTGTAACTTCTCATAAAGGATGTGTTATATCAAATTATGTCGCCATCCTTGTACTGGAAGAAATAAAGTATAGGGAAACAACGCATTTAAGTATCAAGATTTTTCATGTGCTGCAAGGAAGTGAAAAGGCATATATTGAGCACCACACTTTACCGAAATTCGACAAAAGTATGCTTTCCCTATACCCTACCACGTATATGGTAAAGAAAGATAATTTGGTGGCATTGGATATCTGCTGATAATTCTTCTAACGTATGAAACAGCATAACTTATGCATTAGTTGAGATGGCTCGCGGTGCCCATCATGATGATGCATAAGTTATGCTGTGGCATACGTTAGAATAATTATCATCAAATAAACTATGCCACCATAGTCCCTTACTTTATCTTACATAAACGTTTTCATATTCCATGTAAACATATTTAAATTAATGGGCTTTCATTTAATACATAGATATAATATAATTCTGGTTTCACACACACACACGCACACAAATAAATAAATAAATTATATAATATATATATATACACACACACACATATATATATATATGTAGGTAGGTAGGTAGGAATGTGTGTGTGTATGTGTGGTATTTGTGTGTAACACACTGTGACAATTACAAGAGATGTCATTCCTTTCAACGCGACGCTAACATAAATCTTGGAGGAGAGAATTTGGTTAAGGTCTGCTCCAAATCCTCTCTTAGCCTGGGAAGGGAACCTTTTCTCATCTGCCACCCAAGATCCAGGCAAAAGAAAATTTTTGCGGACAGCTCGCCTTCTCTTTGTGGTACACCCACTTCAATGCCACGCAGAGGAGCACAAATTGCACTACGCAATTCATTCTCCCATTCTCCCTTGGTCTTTTCTTTTCACCCGCACCAACCTTCCTGTGTAAGAAGCTTGCTTCTCTCGAGTTTCTCTGTGTAGACCGTTCTCTGTGGAAATGATTTACAGGTTTTGTTCTGCTTTTGCTTCGTGAATAATTAAGCATTTATTCAACAGATTGTGTCCTTAATGTCTGTTGACACTCCCTGCGACTAGTGTTTCTTTCCTAAAGATATTTGTTTAGTGTATTTTTCCTAGGATACACATAAATTATTAACAGTTATACTAATTAAATGTATCACCATTCAGAATGTTTTTTCTTCGGTTTCTTTTTAATACACCGTCTCCGGTTCTTGTTTATCTCAGAGAAAATGCAAAAAAATGTATCTCTGTCCTTCATTAACTTAGAGGTTAAATTAAAGCATTGTTGCAATTTTTAATTTATAAAATATTCACATGTACATATCTAGCCATGGTTGCTGTGACCTTTCTTTAGGATCGGTCTACATTTAAATTCAAACAGTCAATCAAAGAAATTCGTTACTATTTATAATTGGTCTGAGAATTTAACCTGTTAAACTGCCGGAGAATAGTGTTATAAAATTGTGTACTTGTGTGTTGTCCTTGCATAATTAATATCTTATTATTAGTTTATACTTTTCTCTGGTTGATTAGTTATTTAATATCGTAATTGAGTATGATTACGATCTTAAGTAACACACAATAACACAACAGGTCAATTGTGATAAAAGAGCAGAAGGAACACAAACATGCGTTAGAAGTAAAAACTTTATCAATGAAAGAAGGATACCTCTCAATATAGAGAGATAACCCAGCCTACACTGCAAATGAAGTGTATTGCATAATGTCTAAGAAGAAAATTTAATGTAGATGCGAAACATTGGTCAGAGAGGTAAATGTGATACCTAATATCTGTTGCTGAGCTAAAGCAACTTCTTACACCGATGAAACATGTCAATCTGGACAGTCTCAAATATATTGATTGATTTATTGATTTGGTTTATTTTACTTCGTTTTTCTGCCACTTTTAGCTGATCGCAAAGATCTGGATGAGTAATGATATGATGAAATTGATGAAGGGACACTCACATAGAACACCCATGACCGTGATTCGAAACCGGAACCCCTGGCATTGTAGCGCGATCACTCCGCCACGGAGGTCGGTATTCTCAGGTAGAGTCGCAGTTTGTCCGTAATGCATTTTGCGTGCAATAAACTAGGGAAGTGTGCTCATCTTGCTGACTATACTCGGTCCCGGGAATCTCTGGAGCAAGCGAACGTAAACATGTCTCTGCGAAAGTAAGTAGTGCTCCACCAATGAACAAGTGAAATGGAATGGGATTGCGTGGATTGAGGGAAAACGACTGTAATTACTAGAGCCCGGATTTCCATGCACAAACAAACAGCAAAATATGCATGCAAATATGGACGAAAAATATCAAAAATATGCACTAAGATATGCATGAACAATATACAATTAATTTTGTTTTTCAAACATCTTACCTTAAAAAAATATCAAAAATATGCACTAAGATATGCATGAACAATATACAATTATTTTTTTTCCAAACATCTTACCTTAATGACCTCTGTTGCAATGAACTTTGAACGTCTTCCTTAGGTTTTCTTCTGTAAACCCTCTGCGTTTATCAGTGAGAAACGTTTTGTAGATCGAGAAGTTCCTTTTTATATCAGCAGAAGTCACTGGTGCATGTGAGAAACAAACTTCCTCCTGTGTTAGGTCCTCTTCCAAGTCCACATTTTCATCATTCAGTCATTTGCAATGTCGCAGATTGTTCTGTACCCGGGATTTTTGTCTAATACTTGGGGAAGTTTATCTGACGCTATTTTGGCAACACCGTGAGTTTCACTGGACAAAGTTTGCGATACTTCGCCCACCAAGGACAGTGAATGCTGCAAAGGATTATTACGGGACTCTAACTGTGCAATAATTGCAGGTATACTCGAGAAGTGGTTGTGTATGTACTTAATTTCGTTCTCAATGTCACTTCTAGAGAAGCATTTCTGTGACACACAAAGAGCGGCTGCATCTTCTGGTTTTAGTGAGTCTATGACTGCCTTCACTTCATTGAAATTTTCTGCATAATACGACACAGCTTCTAGCCACGAGTCCCATCATGTTAATACCGGTTGCGTAGCTAACGGAACATTTTTCGCCACTTCGTGAGAGAGACGTACTCGCGAAGGAGCTTTCACAAATACTTTATTTACATTTGATACAAGTGCGTCTACTTCCGGGTATTGGTATCTGATTATTTCTGCTACGCGATGAAGACAGTGTGCAAGACAAGTCAGATGGACTAATTTAGGATACAACACTTTCAAACCAGCTGCTGCTCTGACAATGTACGGGGCTGCGTCAGTAACAAACAGTAACACATTGTCAACTGGATGTGATCTGGCCACAACAAAGTTAACGAATCGTTAAAGAATTTGGCAATTGTGGAATGATTCACTTTCTCAAACACCTCGATATTCAGTAAGTAGGGTTTACCAGTCGCCTTCATTGCACCAACAACAGCATTGTGAACACAACGTCCTGCCGCGTCAATAGTCTCATCGATAGACACCCATATTTTCTCGTGCTTCAACGCTTCAAGAATTTCTCCCATGACCTCATTAAAACAAACAGACACATAGTTTTTACGTAGCGTTGATTCATCTGGCACCTTCTTTCCCGTATACTTTTCAAGGAAACCTCGTAGATGGGCATTGCTCAGTTTCCACAAAGGAATATTAGCCCTCACAAAGGCAGGACACAGATCTACATATAATGTATCGCTTACTGTGCATTCAGATGTTGAATTAGTGGACGCGATAGTAAGCAGTTGTTGTTTACTGCGCGATCTTCTCTGAAGGGCTTCCCTGTGTCTTGCTGTATTTACATGTTGAGTAACTTGAAATTTCTTCTCCGCTGAAACGTTTTTTTCGCACACCACACAGAACAAAACTGACCCATCTTCTGTAAATACACTACTTCCAAATTCTTGTACGTATTTACGCAACAATACAGCCTTACTTGATTTTTCAGGTGGAATGTTTAACAGAACACAACGTTCTTGAACTCCTTTGATACTGACAGCAGAAATCCTTTCCACATAGTTACCAAGTCGCGAGAATTGACAGTTGTAAAAGCATCAGAAGGCGCTAGATCGCTGTTGTTTAAAAAGCGGTACATAACATCCCGAAAAAAACTTTAAAAATTATAGTGTATATTGTACATGGTATGTTCGCCATTCGGTTATCGCCGTGCAGTCGAAAGTGAATTTACCAACGATTGTGGCGACAAAATCAACGCTATGTTCTCTTGATAGACTATGAAATATGCTAGTATGTAGCAATAAAATTCGAAATATGCCTTATACTGCAAAGTTTAAGAAATATGCATGCACAACAAAATTCACTCAAAATATGCACTTATATGCGCTATCAAATGTGTCTCAAAAGACTCTTTACAAGTTCGTCGGAAAGAAAAAAATATTTTCCATAAGTTTTTGCATGTTACATGAAACATGCATTTCGCATATAAATCCGGGCTCTAGTAATTACCAACCTTCTCAGCATCGTGTACTGCTTCGCTCTGTCCACCCGATATCCTCCCTTGTGTGCCGCTATTCGCGGCCTTGCTCCAGAGATAAAAAGGACAGAGATAGTATTGTTTCATTATCTCACCTTAAGTAAGGTGACTTCAACTATACTGAGGGATATGAAAATGCGAAACTCTCGTTCACACGTTGTCAGGGCGCTGTCGCTATGTTGGGCTGACGCTCTCTCTCTCTCGGATTACAATATTTTATACCTTTACGTTATTAGGAATTGTAGCTTTCCTAGCGACCTGATTCGAACAAGTACAACATACCCTGATGATGAGAGCAATGTATGCGCTCGAAACATTGGACGCTAACATCGACTTAACCTGGCTGATAACCCGAGAACACTTGTTCGTTTTACGTTATTATTTTATCCTTTTCTTCAAATGAATCAAATTACAGAAAAGAACAACAGAAACTCTCACAATACTGAGCACAATATTAAACACAAACACACCGACGCAATTTAAGTATCTCACTTGTCGGAACCATCACATTCATAACAGGAATGAAGCTCGTGCACAAGCAATATATCATCTTTCCATCAAGAACTTTCGTTCGACGATGCATTTCCCATATATAAACCCACACTCGTAGAATTCTTTACACGGATTTTTTTGAACCCTGAAAGTTTGTTTTTTTATATAAAACAAATCTCGCCTTTTCAGCAGTTGGATATTATGCACGGTGATAAAAACTAGAAAACAGACCTACGCACTATTTGCTTATGAAACTCATCTAATCCTGTTATATTCTTCTCTCTTTTGAAGTGTTTCCGTGGCGTTTGAAAGTAGGCTTTATTTCCTTCAGCATTATCTTTGGCCCTTTTGAACTGCTGTTCTGCCCACGCCATGTGCGTATCCAGTCGGCTTTTGAACCTGCTTGAAATTAATAGTATTTTTCATTTTTTGATTATCGACTAAGTTTTGAAAAAGCTTTACGCATTTTCAATAATACTTTTACTTTGTTTATTGAGGTCTTGCCTGCCGAATAGTTTCCCTCTTTGCTGTGGCGTACAAAGGATATTTTCATTGTCATGAGCACTATTAGAGTCACTATTGGTAACAGTAACAGCCAACTTTACTGAACCACTGACATTAAAAAACTGTACCCGTTTGTGTCTTGACAAATGCGACAACGCCGCCGTGCGAGGGGCTAGGAGGGAAGAGGTGAGACGGTTGACCTTGAAGCTCGCATTTTCGTGTCCCGCAGTATAGCTCCTTCTAACCTTGTGGGTGGTACAAATCAAAACGCTGAAAGCAAGTCCTGGGTTGGGAAGTGGGAAGATATAGTTAGCCACACAACTGAAAGAATTAATATATCCTTTTATATTTGCATTAGTTTTATTTTAGTCGGTTTTTTACAATTTCTGGCTAACCGGGACGATGATGATGAATGTGATCAGATGGAATTGAGTTGTATGTCGGACCATCAAGTTGATATAGTGATAACGCTTACGCCTTGTAATCAGAGGGTTCAGGGTTAGATCCCCGGTGTAGGTACATTTCATGTTGGTTCCGATTCAACGTTGAACTGTAAGTCCAGTTCCGATTAGCTTATCTGTGCATAAAAATTGATGGTAATGCACAGGAAGCGACTAGAACCTAGGGCCTTTGGCGATGAGATAGCGAATCGACCGTTCATTGCACTCGGTCACCGAGGCGGTGAGGTGGTCGTTTGGGTTTGGTAATTTATTTATATTAAGTCACTCCTACACGTAAGTTGATCGCAATATTGAATAATTATCAGGAACTACCTCTCAATAGAGACTAGATATAACCTTTCGTGTTTCGTCAATATTTCACGTGGAAATAGCCACTATTATTTATAGCGACACCGCAAAGCAGCCTATTTCTGGACCTAAATCCAGGTACATTCATTTTATATAGATGTCTGTCCAAACAAGTAATCTTATAGTTTCCTTGAATTTCTATATAGAGTATGAAAGTACATAAGGTTAGTTTGCGCCAAATTGAAATAGTTTTTATTTTAAATGCACCTCGTTATATCAGAATTAGTTTTCACAATGGTTCAATATCATTAAAAATATGGAGTGTGTATTGTGCAAAACTGCATACATGTGTAGATGTGTGTTAGCTTAACTGGCATCATATTACAACAAATATAAATCAAACATCAGTTTGGTGTCTATTGAGATATATCTTCAAATATTTATTTGGTGCTTTTATGTACATTACGTTTATCATTGTGATAAATAGGCAAATAAGATATGCTTCTTAAATTATAGCCTTATCCTACATTTTTTCCCCTAATAATGGATTATATTCCTTCTATTCTCATAAAAAGCAACAGAAATAAGTAATTTCAACTTCGTTTAATACAATGTTAGAGTTAATTGACAGATTCTTAAGCAAAAATTTCTATCGTTTCGATCAAAGCACCATATGTCCGTATTCCCTTCATGTAGGTAAGAATCATCTCCTTTAAGTAGTGAAAGCTTTCGTGCAACATGAATTACTTGATATTAACTAGTAATTCTTTACGAAAAGCTTACTTCTTCCGTCATTACGTCAATCCCTTCACGCCCAGCACTTATTATGAGCTCCCTAACAAAGCAAAGAGAATTCCTAGGTAAGGTAATTACTTGTACAATACCAGAGGGACATTAAGATTACATGCAATGTGAGGAACCCATCACGCAAAGACCATGGGCTTTAAGTGAACTCCCGTCTCCGCTTTTCTTTCAGTTTACATGGAAACTGGTACATTCTGATGAGGTCTGTCTCCCAGCAAATTGCTCCAAACTGCATCAAGTGAATTCATGGATAATCACAGGATGTGTTGGCTAATTGCAAAGACATATCTTAATGAGTACTCTAGAGATACACAAAGCTCAGATATCTATTAACAATTTGCTTGCAAAAGCTTGAAACTATCTGATTGGTCTTAATATTACGTTATTGTCTTTAGAATTAGTTAAATTACTTCAGCTGGCGCACTTGAATCGTAAAAGAAAAAAAATTCATTTAAATTTCAATAAATGTCACTGCATGAATTTTCTTGCAAAATTAGCCATACATATTTTTCATTAAAGTCTTGCCATTTGACTGCAGAAACATTTCTATGAACAACATTGTAAAATTTGTAAGAATACCAAATTTTTGCTATGTAAAAGAACTTCGGTATTACTTCATACCTACTTAGCACTGCTTCGTGCCTTATTGTTCTTGCATCAGAATTAATCATTTCCCTAACCTTGCAATATTGGACTTCATTCTCTAAATATACGTTATCATGTGTTTCTCTAAATGCATTACCATGTATATTTATAACCCACAAACATGTAATACCCGTATATTACAATTCTTCTGCTTCTCTTCGGAATATATACACTCATGCTCATAAATTAAGGATAATAGAGGTTTTGGTGCCCTACGATACAGCACTGAAACAAACTAGTTCTGGTAGCACAGACACATGTTGAACACATGAGAAAGACATCCACATACCCTGTTTTACCCTGTTTATTGCATAAAACGTGAGAAAAACCAAAGAGCGTACATATGGTACAAACCAAGGGAGATGGTAAATTGTTGTTCCACATTTCTTTGATCATGTGTAAAGGTTTTAGTATAGAATGTGATGCCCATGAACATTGACACATGCTGTATAACGGTTTGTCATATTCTGGAGGATGTTGTCGAGCAGCTGTTAGGGTATGGCCTCCCATTCTTGCACCAATGCCTGTCGGAGCTCCTGAAGAGTCCGGGGAGGTGGAAGACGTGCGGCGACACGTCGGCCTAGAGCATCCCAAGCATGTTCGATTGAGTTGAGGTCGGGGGAATAGTCAGGCCACTCCATTCGTATGATGTCTTCTGTTTGAAGGTACTCCTCCACAATAGCAGCTAGGTGTGGCCTGGCATTGTCATCCATCAGGAGGAACGTAGGACCGACTGCACCTCTGAAAAGACGAACATAGTCTTGCAGAATAACATCTCGGTACACCCGACCTGTTACAATACCTCTGTCGAAGATATGCAAGGGTGTACTTGAACCCAGGATAATGCCACCCCACACCATGACACCACCACCTCCATACTGGTCCCTTTCGACGATGTTACCGGGTCGGTATCTGGTTCCTTGTTCACGCCAGATGGCTACACGACGAGAATCATTGTTGAGACTATACCTGGACTCGTCAGTGAAGAGTACCTGAGACCATTCTTCCATTGTCCATGTCCTGTGTTCTCTACACCAGTTGTTACGGGCTACTCTGTGACCATGTGACAGTGGAATGCAAATTGCAGGCCTCCGGGCGAATAAGCCGTGCCTGTTGAGTCGTCTGTACACAGTGTGTCTGGAAACAACTGTTCCAGTGGCAGCTGCAAGGTCTCGAGCAAGGGCCGCGGCAGTACTCCATCTGTCTCTCCGGGCGCTTACGGTCAGATACCTGTCTTCCCGTGATGTTGTACACTGTGGACGTCCACTGCTGTAGCGCCGAGACACGTTTCCAGTCTGTTGGAATCGTTGCTATAATCGTGAGATGACACTTTGTGGCACATGGAACACCTGTGACACGACCCGCTGTCTCTGGCCCGCCCCTATCTGCCCAAGTATCCTTCACTTCATTACATCATCAATATGTGTTTCTTTAGCCATTTTACACACGCACTCACCATTAGCACAACCGAACACAACTGCAAACTTCCTATAGCCACTGTATTCTGGTCAGCAGTTTTGCTCCTGTGAGTCATTGGTCTGCTTACAGCGCCACCACACACTGGATTAACGTCATAGTCAACACAGGTTCTTTGGTACAGAACCCGGACATCATTTCAAGCTGCAACGTGCACATCAAATATTTCTTTGTACAAGATTGAGCATTATCCTTAATTTATGGGCATGAGTGTACTATTGCATTCTCCCCATGGTGAAATCTAAACCAGTCTTGAGATAAAATATTCGAAATGCCCTGAGATATATAAATTCACACATTTATCCCTCATTTCATTTTCCATGTTTCCAAACTCTGCTTGGATTGCATTTATTTTTGAAACGAAACTCATTCAGGACCACTTGAATACAATTGATAACAAACAATTTAAATATAGCGAGTGATTTATGAAGAAACTGAAATGTTACTAATTTAGTAAGAGAAATGTTTGATCGAATGAATATAAATTTTTACATCTTCAAATACTCTACTTTATACACATAAGTAAATCAGTAATAGACTTCCAATTTAAATTTCAATTCTAACCGCTCAGGTATGCTGTTAACGGTATTGGAAAATACATTCGTTCACAATATATTCACAATATTGTATACTTACTTAATCCTTTTACTACGCGTCTCCAGCAAACCTCTACCTTTATATTTGGGTTGACGATTTTCTTAGTACATGTAAAATAATACAAACTGCTTCGACATTCTTTTTAAATGCTAATAAAAGGCTAGTAATATATTGCGCTGTGTAGTTCATAATTGCATATCTGATTTCCCTCACTATTGTTTCCTCTTGACAGATATGTATGTGTGTTTGACCTATATCTTAGCACGGTACAGTAAAATTATCATGCGGCATTAGTGTTAATGGATTTTTTTTCTTGTTTATATGGAGACTTCTCTGAATATGCATGTGTTTTTTTGTATTTATGACAAAGTCCTCTCTTGTTAATTCCTGTGGAATAATCGGTAGCCTGACCAGTCAAATGAAACTCGATCAACTTCGTAAGGCCTGTGAACTGAAACGAGAAACTGGTCATCGAATTTACATAGCGAATGGACGATATCCTACTCTGGAAAAGTAATACGTTTTGCAGGTGTAGCACAAGTGTCTGAAGAACAGAAAGGCATTGACTTCTAAGTACGTTCAAGTCGTAGTCAGAGACATTTCAGAAATTAGCATGCTCTGCATTTGCACAAACAATTCATCGACAAATTTTTGTTACATTTTCGAGAGTAATAATTGACTTTTGTTCCATCGTCTCTTCTAACTGGAGATACATCTCAAGTTTTGATGGACAAATGCAATAATAATAAATTTCGAAATAGTAACCTTTAATTTAGAAGACACCGTTTCATGTTGAAGCATGGTTCAAGAATTGCTACTTGCATTGAAAATCATCTTTGAAATAATTCAGGTCTTCTTACCTAATATATCTTTCTCTACGTAATTTCGTATCATCAGCATTTTTAAAATGTCAAGAATTTTGACCAGCCCTCACAATCAATATTTCCCACTATTTTTGGCAGAGCTTCATTTGGGCGCAGACCAAAATACATTACGTAAATATCATTCAAATTGGACACCATGATGGCCTACTACTTCCACCTCAATTGAGAAAGAATTACTCAGTTTTTATGATAAAATATAATTAGTGTAGCTTGCAGAAAAGAAAGAAGAATTTTATATTTAAAAAAAGGGGGATGGCAATTTTGCTTGAATCGTTCAATAACCGTATCCAATCAAATTTTAGGAGGCACAGTTTGGAGTTCACTTTCAATCAAGGCGATTTGTAAGTGGATCCGAATTAAACGTAATGAAATTTGGAAATAAAGTCGTGTCGTAGGGACAGTTCTGTAATTTAACCTGTACGCTAAGACGCAGAATCAACTTCGACTTTCAAGAGCACATTATTTGTTTGGTCGCTCTATTATCTGATACAGCCAAGGGATGTTTATTTTAAGCCCTTTGACGTCTAAGACTTGGTTTGGTCTGCTTCCGTCACGACCATGAATTTCCATTTACCAAAATTAGCTCTGAAGCTCTCTTCTGTTGCAGCAACTTGAGCAAGTACTTGCTTCGCATGAAACGGCCTCAAACATGAATTCCTCCTAGGAAGTAAAATATGTTTTTTCACATGATACGTGGAACTAAAATTACTTACAGGTTCGAGTACTAAGTGAAAAATGTTTACATAATTTCAGTGTGGTTGTAAGAAAATTTAAAGTTATACAATTATGTATACATAATTTAAAATACTTGAGTTCTATTATTAATATGTTAATATATTCTCTTTTTACAAAAAGGTGGTAATATTTTATAATTGAAACGTGAAATAAAACCATACATATTATTTGCTTTTAAAAAATACAAGATGGTCACACTCTTGATATCTTGAGCACGCCATATGTTAATTTTTGTGCTCGCCTCATGGTTTTCTGTCAAAAGAGAACATCTAGATCAATTTCTTCACCATGTATTTATGTGTGGGTGCGTAATGTATACAAATCCGTTTTAGAATTCCAGTGCATAGGCCTATAATAGAAAATTAACGATGGCGCAATATTAACGTTATCGTCTTGTAATGAAGGGGTCATGGGTTTGATACCCAGTGGAGGCACATTGCACAGTGGTGCGGATCCAACTTTAAAACTGTTGGTCCAGTCCCGATTAGTCTATCTGTGCATCAAATGGACTTTAAACAACAATTCAATAGAAAATTAAATAATACTGACCAAAGCAATTAAACATAAAGATTTAACGGGAACAGGAAATTTGAAGGAATGTTTATGTTGTATTTCATTCTGAATTTCCTTTTTTTTATTCGTTTTATGGTTTTGGTTATTTATATTTAGTTATTTATTTAATCGGGACGGGAGAGTGAATGAAGATTAAAATGTATACTTTTGATATTCGATTAAATACATACTTTTTTTTGGTAGTCATGTGGGGGAAAATGTATATTTCTAAGAAACTAAAGTGCTAGCTAAGCTGAAAATATTACATGCTGTTACTACAATATCATAGCAATGTGACAGTCCGTAGCTCAATACGAAGAGGCTATCACGTAGTTCTCCAAACGGCCGAGGGAAAGGGAACAGACGGAATGGAACCAAACGAGGTGCCACGGTTGCCAAGTGACTTGGTCTCACGCTTGAAAACAGCCAGCTTTACTAACGGGTAATTTATTTCTCTCTGTTGGCCTCCACTTCATTGGCAACTGAGAGAGCTTTTCCCCAGGGTTAGAAATCAATGGCACGAACGGGCTGTGGACTGATGAGCTATCTCCGGAGGAAACACAACAAATCCGGAGCACCAGGTACAGGTACAGTCAGCCAACAACGAAACAGAAGAAGTTGAGCACCGCGTTCTAAATGTTCTTCCTACTTCTCCATTGTTACATAAATCTAAGAGACAAACTGTTGCCTGGACTCTTCCACTTCACAGTTATTCCATTCTCGTACACATACGAACCTGAAATAGCAGTTTGTGTAGAGCAGCTGTGAGTTTTAAGATAGTGTGTTAGTGCGAACGTTACATATTCGATGACTTCGCATGTGATGCCTTAACCCGTAACTACTATGAACGTTGATAATCGCACAACCATTATGTAGGGGTCTGTCAGACAGCTGTTTTGATTTTGAACTGTGAACTTGCTCTTTTGCTATTTTGAATTTCTGACGCGTTTCACATGACTTAACATGGTTATAGAAGGATATTGTAAAGCAGTCTTCAATTATAATTCTTTAGTTAAAGAAACATAACGTAATTTATGCAAAGAGGAAGAAAATCAGTCAAAAAATGCAACGATGGATCCTTTATTCTTTTAAATTCCAAAGTGTTAAAATTTCTAGAAGTTTATGTTGTTAGAAGAGCAGGAGTTCAAAGTAATATGTAGGCCTATATTTTGCTGAAATTGAAAATGAGTTATGAGCCATTTGAAATGCAATACATGAGTGTAACAAAAAACACACTTATCTACGTACTATGGTATAAGACCTGTAGACCTTGACAACGTGTAGCCAGTAGCCAGTACCTCAACTAAAAATGCATGGAGCAAGAAATAAAGTATAAGATAAATTGATCGCGGTCTGAGAGACGGTCTACAGTAGTTAAGGTTAAAAAGCAATATCAGCAGCTACCTGGCTAATATATTGTGGTCGGAAAAAATCATTATATTTGGAATTATGAATATTCTAATTATTGAAAACAAACTAGTCCTTTTATACTGTCGTCCTATAGTTGGAGGTATAAGTGAATAAGCAAACTGGACCTTTATTTTCACAAAAAATCTCGTGTAGACAAAGGAAACAATAATCACAAGTCTCATTCATAGTTTGTTTTTAATTTCATGAACAGTTCTAAAGTTCACTAGCTCTGTCAAGATTGAAATAAGTAGGAGTTTAATGAAAACTGTTATATATTTTCGTCATATACAGATTCATTGTATTTATTTTACATAAAACACATCAAAAAATGATGTAATTAATTACAATCAGAGATATCACTTCGGTTTCGTTTATAATATTTTGATTCTGAAATTAACAAATGTTCAGCAAAAGTTTCAAAACAATACTAGGTTTCGTGATATTGTTTCGAAAGATGTTTCCTAGATGTTTCAAAAGCATACGTTGCACTCAGTTATAGATATTTGTGTTTTGTGTTTCATTTTCAAATCTTCACTAACGTGTGAAAAAATATGGGTAAACTAAATATTAATTTTTACATTATAATTATATAATATATTAGTAGAGTTTGGAATACCTAAGAAGCTTGTTAGTATGATAAAAATATGCACCAGTGAAACAGAAAGTAAAATTCGTGTGGGTATTAATATGTCTGACAAATTTACAATTCATGATGGGTTAAAACAAGGAGATGCATTATCTCCATTGCTCTTTAATTTTGCCTTAGAATATGCTGTTAGGAAGGTAAAAGAAACTAAAGAAGGACTAAAATTAAATGGTGTGACTCAGTTGTTAGCATATGCAGATGATGTAGACTTACTGGGGGATGATGTGAATACAATTAAGAATAATGCTAAAATATTTTTCAAAACTGCTAAAGAGATAGGTTTGGAAGTTAACAAAGAGAAAACTAAATATATGCTTACAGGCCGAAACCAAGTGTTAGGTAATAATAAAAATCTAATTATTGATGACAACTCGTTTGAACCAGTTTCCAAATTCAAATACTTAGGAGTAATATTAACAAATGAAAATTATATTAAAGAGGAAATAAAAATTAGGCTTAATTCAGGAAATGCATGTTACTTCTCTCTTCATAAACTTTTGTCTTCTCGTTTACTATCTAAGAAACTAAATGTTAAAATATACAAAACAGTAATATTGCCTGTAGTATTATATGGATGTGAAACTTGGTCCCTTACATTGAAAGAGGAACATAAATTGAGAGTATTTGAAAATAAGATCCTTAGGAAAATCTTTGGACCTAAAAGGGGTGAGGAGACAGGTGAGTGGAGAAGGTTACATAATTTAGAACTACATAATTTGTATTCATATCCAGATATTATTAGAATAACTAAATCAAGAATAGACTTAGGTGCGCAGGCCATGTGGTACGAATGGGAGAGGAAAGAGGAGTTTACAGGATTCTTGTTGGGAAACCTGATGGTAAGAGACCTGTAGGAAGGCCAAGACGAAGATGGAGGGACAACGTTGAGATTTACCTAAGGGAAATCGGTAGGGATGGAAAAGAGTATATAGAACTTGCTCAAGATAGGGAAAGATGGAAGGCCTGTGTTGCTGTAGCCATGAACCTTCGGGTTTAAGAAGGCTAGGGATTTAGTTAGTTAGTTATTATAATTGAGTCTGCATCTTAGAAGTGAATGTACTCGCCGCAGGAAAGGCTTACAAAGTGGTGCTAAATATCATAACATGTATCTCCTGGGAGATACTCATTTTGCTGACTATGTAACAATCCATCAGTCGTCGATCTGTAATGTCCAGAATCAAACCAAGGATTTCCTTTGTTGTTGGAATAATAGGTTTTTCTGATTGTGTTGATTTTTCTTTGCCATGTTTGGTCTGAGCAGGCGACTTCATCTCCTTCTTGCAATCAAGAGGTCCTGTGTCCGATTCCGGATGAAGGCACTGGTTCTGGTGCCACTTTGAACTGCAGATCCACTTACGATGTTGCTTCCAATAGTTCCGGTCTTTGAAAGGGTTTTTCAAAATTTTCGCTTAATCACTATTTATTCTCGTCGCAGCGATTAGCCAAAAGTAGCAGAAATGTAACGTGTCATGTTAGGTTTAATTGCATATAATATGGAAACCAGTGGCGTTAGTACGCTTTCATTTTCTGTATACTCATTCCAAAGGTTGAGATCCGTGACGTATGTTCATTCTCATCGTCAATCAAAATCGAAGATCGAATTCATAATAGCCTCTGCAAGTAAAATAATAATTTACGTTGGAAGACCTTAAATTGTTTATTCTGCATAATGCACATAATTTCTTCTCTTGCATTCCGGAGCTTGTTTAAAGTATTTTCTCTTTAGTATAATATCTTCGTTGCAGCAGGAAATGAGTAAGACATCAATCAATGGAAGAGTAAGGAATTGCTCTGTGTCTTTTCCATATGACCAACAGCACATACTTTCCCGACATTTAACATTAAACTCTGCTAACTAATAAATACGTATTAATAAGTTTGATGTTTAAAATGCAGTTATTCGAGTCACACTTCATCACAGAAATTATTTTCCAAAAAACATTTTGCAATATGGTTGCATTCTGAACTAACTGCTTCTTGCCTATGTTATTATCCTCAATAAGCAATTCTATATAATACATTATTATAAGAATGACAGTGCATTTGTTATTTTATCTTAGACGGTGCAAAACAAACATAGGTTTTGTGATGCCAATCGAAGATGTTTGTGTGTGTGTGTTTGTAGCAATGTTCTCTGAGACATTTACTTGAGTGTCGGAGTATTCTGTATAACAGGGATACAACCGATGTTTACCTATGATGAATTTATTAATTTGCAAGTCGTGAAATTACAATAGGCTAGCCTTTACTTAGAGTAGAATTATGGCAACCTTCTAAATTTGAAGCATGTGATCTGACCTATAAACATATAGGTTGCCAAATTATATCCGGATTTGGTAACTCGCAATTCGTTTTAGTATAATACACTGTAATAAGCTTCTTAAACGAGGCAGAAGAATATAATTGAAAACGTCGTAGGTTTGCCGAATCTCATTGCAATAAAAGTAATACTAGAAACTTAATTGAAATAATTTTAAATAATTAAAGAAAACTTCTTCACCGCGCATAAGTGAATGAGCTGACCTTTATCTCCACAAAGAAATCTTGAGTTCCTCCACAATTATGGCCATTATCAAAGTTAATCCATCCATGTCATAGAGAAAGGAAACAGAAATCTCGGCTTTCCTCTGTTCCAATTTTGCATACGAATGTTCTTCTTTGTCTCCCCACAGCACTTGGTGGACTCTTGGTATATGAGAGAAAAGAAGTAATATTCCGTCTCTACCTTCTGGCAAGGGACTGTGTTATGAATTTTAACACTTGGGGGTTGGAAACAGAAGCATCCTTTCTTTCTTCGATCGCTTCTCATTTCTCATGCCATCTTCGTCGTCGCTTCTACTGATTAATTAAGCAAGTTTTGGGGGCCGGAGAATTCCACAGCAAGTCGTGCTGTGTGAAGACGATGAGAGTGGCTTGGGAGCCAATGTGTCAGTTACAGAGGCGTTCTCCTGGGACGGTAGACTCACGGTCTATCAGTTTGAAAACACGAGGGTCCCAATGCTTATGCACCGATAAAGCACGATTTAAACAAACACTGATAGATCCAGAATTGACTGATAATGTTTCTTAAGGCATCTTGTAGCATCTTAAATCTCCCAGTGGAAGCTGACGAGAGATGATGTGAGGTTCGAACGATAGCGTTGCAGAAAAGGGAGAAAAGAAATTTCAAGATACTGGAAAGGAAATCGTTTCTTCACTTCTCTCTCCTTCTCTTTCTTTTTGCGCAAAGAAATTGAAACTTCCGGTAGCAGTTTTTCCTTCACTCGGAAATTCTTAAGACATTTTAAAGTTCAGCCACTGCAAATGGTTTTCGCTTAAGCAGGAAATGACGTTCGGGAAATTCTGTAGTTTGCTTTCTAGGAAAGCAATGCATATTAGCACAGAAACCAAGATACAGAGCTTGTAAATAAATTAAATTTTCAATACACGGAAAGAGAAAATTTAATTGTAAATAGAATATTGATACTTTATTCTAAGATGGGCATGGAGCTGACAGCTTGATTGCATAGAACATGAGCATTGAAAGTGTTGCTGGATCAATTAAATACTTTTAAACTCTCAATGGTTGCATTGTAAGAGATAGAGTGGATTTGGAAAGAACTAGAGAAAAGATAAGGAGGCTCTCTTCTACAGTTGTGATGAGGAACTCTTTAGGTACAGGGTTTATAGTTTAAAAAAACAACAGAACGATTTGATCATATCATTGAAAGCTACAGGGCCAAGATTATAAGTTCTTAGAATGAAAGAAATTCTTAAGCTGTAGCATTCTGAATGGGCATGCGACTACAGACGTAACTTACGATGAGTGCCCAAAGAATGATATTAAAATGGTGAATGGCTTTAACTCCCAGTTAGGCAAAGGATATCTAATTACCATTCATCCTCATCTTCACGATTAGCCAAAAGTGGCAGAAAACGGAAGTAAAATAAATAAAATCAATCACTCGGAATCAACATGGGTATACAAGTCACACTCTTGGAAATCACGTAAATAAAATATATGTTTTGAAACTTTCGATTGAGATACTTTTATTAACAGGCGTAGGTACGTACAAGCAAATAACTGCCTTTCAGCGGCACCAATTTATCAGAATTCGTGCAAGCCACAAGTATTTTCCTGCGAAAATTTGCAGCAAGTTATCACACTTTCGAAACGTTCTTGATACAGCCGTGAGCAAAGGGATAAGAAGTTAAGTATGGTTCAAATTCTAGATCTTCCGCACTAGTGTAAGAATTGTACACAACCGCACGGAGATCAATGTGATTTTTTTTTGTCAAAACGAGGGTACTTTTCACATTGATTTAGGGGTAATGGAATCACTGTAAGCGTTGAATTCACTCTTCCGCGCTGGAAAATTCATGCTTTGACTCTCAGCAAGAAACCAAGCCGTGAATAATTCTGATGAATCAAGGGCCATTACCGCATACTTCGTATATATCACAGGGCTTGTGTGCCCGGCCGGCTGGCTGTCAGTTGCGAGTGACATGGTCCCCGCTGTTCGAGTCCATGAGTTGAAAGTCGCTAACACTCCCTCCATATTAAAGGGCATGGATTCAGGAAAAAAATTAAAATATTGCGAAAGAGCAAGCTCTAAATTTGGATTTGTAATAGCCGGGTTCAAACCTATTCGCAAGAACCTATAGATAGTTTTATTTTTTCATCTAACTGAATTTCCTTTTTGTGATTTGCGTGTTTTGTTTTTAAAGTTAACAAGTTAACCAGCTGAAGAAATGCGTTGTAATAATAGTATTTACCTCATTCACAAGTCACTAAGGTTTCTTCTCAGATGTCTCTAATGACGTAATTCAATTATTACTCTTCTATTGTGTATGAACATAAGATCATTAAGAATATCCGTAATAGTACCACGTATTTCCTTTACAATTATGCATAATTTTCTACATATACTTTTTCTCACGTTTTAGTTACTTGAACCATGTATCCTAATCTACTGAGTACACACAGAACCAGTAAGCCATTTCTTACTCCAGACTAATTTAATTAAAACTAAATAAAATCTAGCTTTTTGGTGAGTCAGATACAAACTTATGCTAATCAGATTTCGCATTTATCTGTTCAAAATAATTATTATTTCATTAAACAATATTTATGTTCATTGCGCCTACTTCAATGTTGACATACAATATTACTGAGAGTAAATGGAAAACTTCGACTGGATTATACCTTGTCGTTAGTTGCTCTCTGTTTCTTACAGAAATGGTATCTGATACTGCAATAAGCAACTCCCTTTATAAGCTGTCTTCTTGGAATTTCGTTGATCGTAATTCTACGGCAGTATACAACACCACGTTTCAAATATTAGCCTGAATACTAATCAGAATACGTCATAATATTGTTTTGTGCATGACATGTTTACTCGCGGTGGAACCCAGATAGAGGAAAGCGCACAATACAGTTTTAATCTCATCGACTTAGTTATATATTAAAAGCTGTATAATTGTTATATATAGAGCTCGCTCGAACATATCGTGTCTGTCAACGGTTTTTATGATGATGCACTTGAATTCTTATATTTTGCTTCATTTTTACATAAGAAAGGTGTACATAAAATGTAGATGTAAACCAACTCCATTCACCACAATTAACACTGTGTAAATATTAAAAGGTAAATATAACGGAAGGAAATTCTTGATTAATATGTGTACTTATTTTCGAAAAGAGAAAGAGATAAACATCATCTTTAATGTTTGTAACTAAAATCTTACCTTTTCCTTTGTTTGTTCATTTGTAAAGAAATGAAGTGTTGCATGATTTATTGATTTCCTTTTCTTCCACTTTTCGCAAATTCCGAATATGAGGATGAGCGGTCATCAGATGAAATGGACGTAGGGACAATCACAGACATAACACAAGCCCCACAGAGACTGGCTGTGAGTCTAGACGCCAAAGCCTCCCTAGTCTGCAAAATGCAGTCCAGGATGGAAGAGATGTTCACATTTGGGTGTCTTAACAAAAGGTCCCACCTTACACCCCGAAAAGAAGTGTTGTATAAGATGTTATATTCATAATATTTAGTTATGCACAAATATCTAAAATTCATATTTTCACTTTACCTTTTTATAGAGCTCCAGGGTTATATAATTCTATAATCTCATACTACTACAACGTCTGTAGCAAAATATTTTCGTTTGCAATTTAAAAATATTATTGTAGAGTAAATAATACTATTTGAATATTTGAATTTATTGATGGCCGTTATTTTGTTTCATTTATTTTTCAGATAATGTGCCTTTCTTATTTCCATTGGTCATTGCCTCAGGATGGAAATAAAAATAGGATAACATGAAATTATGAATGAAACCAAAGTACAGTATAAGCATTCGTCTATAGCTGACACCTACGTGAAGAATTGGAACTGAAATTTTTTGAGTAAAAGCAAACAAGAAGGCTGGTGACGTCAGAAAGCACATTGGAAGTAAATTCAGCATGGCCTGTCCCAGCCAATTAGCTACTTTCAACTGCTGTTCCGTCGTGATTATATTCCTTGGTGGCGTTTCATGTGCTGAATGGCACTATGTAATGGGAAAATATATTTTGTTGTTTGTTTATGCCTACTTTATGCTCACATTGTTTAATTGGGACTGGACCTACAGTTAATTTTGACTGTGTAATATACCTCAATCTGAAATCTAATCCTGGATCACTTGATACACTATCGGTGAAGTCAGAGGCACAACCACGATTTTTTGTCTGGGGAAACAAGTACCAGGATAAACGTACCAATAATAATAATAATAATGACATTATTATTATATATAATAATCTAATATTAATATATAATAACGATAATAATAATACTACTACTACTAATAACAATTATAATGACATTATTATTATTATTATTATTATTATTACTAGTGGTAGTAGTAGTAGTAGTAGTAGTATGAAAGACGTGATTATCCTCATAAATTACGCAAAATGTGGGTAGAAGTCGGTGCTAAAACATTTGTTTGGAACAAACGATTTGAAATATTTTTTAAACACGTTCATTTTCACATTAACTAATAATGGAAAACAAGCACAAAAACTGTATTTTTTAATGCCAGAAAATGAATGATAAATGCATTCCGAAGATAATTCATTTTGTATATAACACGTATAACTTTCACGTTCAAGATATGTTTTACACATATGCAACATGGAGTGACATAAAATAAGAAAATACATATGCAACATGCTAACACTAAATTGTGTACGTATTCGAAGTTTATTCAGTACATACCTAGGTATATACAACACATATTATTGAAATATATTACAGAAAACAAGCATACTGAGCGAAGCAAGCAAGAAAATTTTTAGATCCAATTTTTGCAACTGACAACAATATTAATTTAATAGGGCCCAAATAATTTCACGGGGCGCCATGGCATTCTCTCTTTTACATTTTTTTTTTCATTTAGATCGCTCGGCGTCCATGGCCGACTCCCGCCGCCCCGCTCCGAACTTGACGAGACTGAGAAAAAATGAGAAATGTATTTTCATTTGCATAAAATTTGAAATCAAGGGGTAATTGCTCCTATGTGCCCCACCTGCAGGTGCCCTTGACTGTCAAAGTTTGCCCCCCCCCCCCAGAATTGACTTCCGTCAAAGGTTGGACGAGGGGCAATGCCGCCCCTGTGGTTGCCCCTCTGGGGTGAAGTTAAGGTTCGAATTGGCGTAGTTCACATGCAGTATATAACCATGTTGCTTACGTAAACAAGTAAGAGATAACACACAGTGCTCACGAGAATCCTCGGGGCCTCCCAATTAGCCTTTCTGTGCATAAAATGGAGTTAGAAACAAAACTCAATGAAAACTCAAACGAGAGTCCGGCGTCTGTTGATAGAACTAGAACATCCTAGCAGGGATATTGGGTGGGGGCACATGAGCTATGTTCTATCCGTGGAATCTCTGGAGCATGGTCCCGCATAACGGCAAAGAAGGGGAGAAAGAGAGTTAGCGGAACGAAGCAGAACACGCTCCTGCAAACTGCTGATAACTGCAGTCGTTTACCCCTCCACGAAATCCCGTTCCCTCGCACGTGTTCATTGGCCGAGCCCTCTCGAGTCACTACTTGCGCAGAGACTTGTTTTCATTCGCTCGCTCTAGAGGTTCTCGAGACAGAGTATAAGTAACCACATAACCCGTTAACCTAGTACCCTAATAAAATATTTTCGAGTGTGTTCTTCTGTTTCAGTTTGTAAGTCCACATTATGCACAATGGGGCTAACCGGGATGGGATATACAGTTTTAAGTGGGATCAGAACCACTATGTGCCTCCACCGAGTCTCGAACCCGGGCCATCAAGGACGTTCTGAATATGCATTTAGCTATGGAACCACTTTAACTCCAAAACGGCAAATCGGAGACGAACTTCATTGTAACGGTGTGTATTAAAGCCTACCTTAGCTGCATCGGCGGTTAATACGGTGTGAAAAGATGCGAGTTTTGCAGGATGGGAACGAAGTGTCAGATGAAGGGGAGAGTGTGGAAGGGTGAAGAGCTCTTCGCGGCGTCATGAGCGATGTTCCTGCCCCTGCACTCGGACGTAAGTAATCGATCCCTTTGGAATCCGGAGTGAGCTTCTCTCATTGCCTCCTTTTTTCTAACATGGTCCCTTGGTGACCCTGGCCTTCTGTCTTCCAAGCTGGAATCTATGGGAAGAGTAATAGCTCTGTCGAGAAGCTTATGTCAGCCCTTGGTATCCTGAAGCACATCCCTTCTCCGTGGCTGTAGCGGTTCGGGGGAAAATGTGTCAAATGTGACGCCCTTCCCAGTAATTCGCTCTCCATTGTGCTTCTGGTAACTTCAATTCTTCTTTAATTCTTGCCATACTGGACTTTTATACGGATTATGAGCAAGACATGTCTTTGGCTCTTGGTGTTCGGAAAGTTCTTCACCAAACAATACGCAGCAATAATTGAAGCTTTGCCTACTCCACGCGCCAATATCGTAATATTATAAAAAGTGCTTACCTTCGTACCCTGTCTCGGGAATCTGTTGAGCAAGGCCGCACATAACGGTAGAGAAAAGGAGAAATCGAGTGCGCGGAGCAAAGCAGTGCGCGCTGCTGCAAACGGCTGGTAGCTACAGCAAAGTTTCTCTCTCTCAAGCGTTCATTGGTCGAGCCCTCTCGAGCCACTACTTGCGCAGAGACTTATTTTCGTTCGCTTTCTCCAGATATTCCCAAGGTAGGGTGTATTTATCCTAAATTTCGCCAATTTCCCTTAGTTTCTCCAGTGATGTATATTTATACAGGAACAGCTACATATTGCAGACTGTGGAGTTAAAAGTATAAAGTAGGTTTCAACAGGAAGGTTCAAATTGTTGTAGTATTCCATAAAAACGCCAACCACTGAAACTGCGTATGGATACTTACTTGTATACTTTTAACGTTACAATTTCAACATGTAAGTGTTCGTGTTCACACGCGCAGTATTCAAACAATTCATTTCGTAGCAACAACTTTTGTTGCATTTTTATATTGTGTTTACAAAGAACATTGGCAAACACTATCTACTATCGTATTTTTAAATGGCTTACATTACGAATTTTAATTGTTATGTTAATTCAATCATTATATTCAAACATAACTATCGTCGCGTTGTAATCGAGGGATCCCGGGTTCGATACCAGGTGAAGGCACATGTCACAGTGGTTCGCATCCCACTTTAAACTGTATGTCCATTCCCGATTAGCCTTTCTGTCCATAAAGTGGACTACTACAATTAAATGAAACGTAACTGTAAATCAGATTCATATAAATTCTGATTATTTTATTACAATTTTGTAAAGCCTGTATTTATCAATTTAAGTCAATCAGCATGGTTGCGATTAATCAACAATGGCATATAAGCGTATTTTTTTTTAATTACTGTACATGCGAACAAAATTGAAATTCAGACGAACTCTCTCCCGCTCAGTTCTTCCGATTCTTGTGTGAATGCAGATTGAGGTAATGACGAATCATTCTCCTGTTCTTTCGTTTTTCCCCTCCAACTTTTCCTGTCTCAAAGAAAAAGTAACAACTGAGGAAAAGGAGAAAGATACAGACGATTGAGATTAGCTTCCGCGAACACGGCTTTTTCACCGAGCCTGCCGTTAGAAACTAGTAAACACAATTTACAAAGAAAAGAAAACTTGTTTGAAAATTCACTTCTTGAAATATTCGTCAGCAGTCAACGATTAAAAATTCCCCGCTCGTTTTAGGTTCGTTGTTGGGAAAAGGTGGAGGAGGGGGAGGACGGGTGCGCCTTTCCCCCCTCCCCTCCTCCCATCCCGTCTTTCCTTTTCTCCGGTCTGTACTTTCCTCCACTTGAGGTGCCCACACCACAAAGTTCCCTCCTGAGTAAAGCACACCTCCCTGGTATGGTTTTAGATTCAGTTAATAGCGCTCATGAAACTTTTATACCGTAGAAGATGCTTTGGTATGCATAATGCAAATGCGATGCAATGCATTGGGTTTGAAAAGAAAAAGGACCCCGGTCCTTCCTCCATCCCTCTTCCTGTCCCAGTCTATTGCCGCAGACGCATTTTATCGTCAGAAACGGGACGATATTTAGGTGCTAGAAGGGAACGCGAAGGAGAAGGGGTGAGGGGGGGGGGGCGAAATAAAAGGACAGAGAGAACGGTATATGATGCGGTTTGCCTCGATGTGTGGTAGGTAATAGTGGCACGAGGTGGCATCCTTTCTTTCTGTCTGAAAGTTCCAGGATTTAGGCTTTGAGTTTGCCTTTATTCTGCTCACATCCATTCCCTTTTACCCTTCTAGCTCTTGTTCATCAAAGGATTCCGTCCCCGGCGAGCTCCTTCAGGGAGAGTTTTAACAAGGTTCCCATCTGTAGTAGTCAAACTGAGCAGAAATGGTTGTCAGTAAAAGTGAAACGACTGGACGTACGCACAGAAGAAAGTGAAGCAAGTACGATGTGGAAGAATCAAACATGAATCACGCGCTTTACATGTGCTTTTGATTGCCGTTCTTATCACAAGAGTGATTGATATGTTAATAGAACCGTACTAACGTACGTAATCGATGTTGCTCTTTGGAGTTCAAGCACTTTACCTGACAGCGATGGTATTGGTGTTTTAACATTTTGGCTTCCGCCAGTCTTCAACCTGAACGCTGGCTAGATTGCATCTTGAAGTTTTAAGCTAAACTCTGTCCCTGCGATCTCTGGAGCAAGGCCACGCATAGCGGCAGAAAATGGGGAGAAATAGAGTGGCAGAGCGAAGAAGTACACGCTGTGAAGGCTGGTAACTACAGTTGCTTTCCCCCATTCACACAATCCCGTTACCTCTCACGTGTTCATTGTTGGAGCCGTTTCGCGTCACTGCTTGCGCAGAGACTTGTTTTCGTTCGCTTGCTCTAGAGATGACCGGGACACTGCACTGGAAAATAAAGTATATTTCCATTTTTTCACCATCAGTATCTAAGCATGGAAATAGCGACACCATAAAAACTCTAATAAAGCAGGCAGGCATAGTATTCTATATTTCAAACTCCAAATCAATTATGTTCAAAGTAGTACATTTCAATTATTTTAATTTTCTTTGTTTTACGTTTCTTGTATACCTCATGGGTGAAACTTGATTATGATGATTAATGATTAACTGATGAAGTATATTAAAAAACGTCTCTGTGTCTTATCAGGAATTGAACATACTTTTCGATTCCTTCTGCAAGCCAGTAATAAAATCTGGAGGCTCCAGAAAGCCCTGTGACTAAACTGTACCGGGGGCTTTAATGTTACCTAGCTTTAAGATAAAATTGTTGCAAAGTAATTCATGCAGCAAGTGTCCAATATTGTAAGAGGATCTCCCCGATGGCGCATAGGTATCGTCGTCGCCTTGTAATCAAGGGGTCCCGGGTTCGATACCCGGTTGAGGCTAGTGGTTCAAACTTCACTTTACATTGTAGGTCCAGTCCTGATTATCCTTACTGTGCATAAAGTGGACTTAAAACACCAAATCAACCAACCAATCCAATTTTCTAAGAACACGAATAGGCAATAGAGACAAATAAGATTTAGAACCATGCTAATTTTAGCTTAATAGTACCAACGGCAAACTTGTCAATCGCTGTTTTCATTCTTTCCTATTATACACCCGTTGTTGTATTAAAGAATGGAATTCTGTTGATGCGAAGCAGATGTTGTCCTCTGCTTATTGACGTTTTTATTTCAATTCATGATCAAAATATTGTGGAAAAACTGGAGGAAATTAATGATTTACAATTCGTATACCATTTATTTTGCCGTTGGGTGTACCAGCGTGGATCGAGAAACCGAGCTTTAAAGTAGATCACATTTGAAGGACATCTTGCTTGAAGCGTAGGAATTCATCTTCAAGTGGCAGAGTTTTCTTGGGTCTTTTACGTTGATAACTCCTATAAATTACATAGCACAATGCATATTTCACATTGGAACATATCACTGACATACATGTCTTGCAAGTTTCCTTTTCATTCTGCATGTGTATTATTGGAAAACGTTATACATCTCACAAATATGCTTCCTCTGATTAATCATTTCTCATTTCCGCCGAATACCTTAGAGATTTACTAGAGCAAAGAAATAAACAATAAAATGGGGGGAAGAGCTGGGAGGTTTTGTGTTGCGAAGGTTCGTGTTTCGAATCCTGGCCTGATCTTTCTAAGTGAGTGTCCCTTCATCAGTTTCGTTTAATAACAACCCTTCCTTATTGTCGCATTAGACTAAACTAAACTAAATTCCATGGCGCAACAGCCCTCTAAGAACCAAGGCCTTCCAAACGGCATTTCGTTGGATGATGCGTGGTCAGGGCATCAAGTCCCATCGCCGCTGTTTTTTTTTCGTCGGCTTTAGTGACCAGATCCCGCTACTTACTCTTCCAAGTAACTTTCCAATTGTCATCATGAAACTGGGTTAACATCTGAATTTTCTGGGCTTCCATCGGGAATCGAATCCAGGACCGCTCGCACCAAAGGTGAGAGCGCTAACCATTTGGACAAAGAGAGACGTAAAATTGAAAAATCACAATTTGCTTAATTTTGAGTGTCAAAATTGTTAATGTCTAGCGGTGGTTTCGATAAGGTTGAAACCGTCAATACCTCATATTAATTTCACTTTTTTCTAAAAAATAATTTTGAAATTTTCAATGTCAGTAGGAAATGATATAAACTACACGCACACAGCCAGATAAAAGATGCATTATATTCCGAAATCATTTCTATAGTATTATGCTGCATCGCCAAGTGAAATATAGCAGAGAGTGCGGACTTGTTAAATGGGTCACCTACCTCCTCGCAGATCTCGTGTGCAGAACCGTATTATCCACGTGGGGAAATAAACAAAGCATCCAGGCGTACGTAAGCTATGCTGGTGTCATATGTTCCCATACATCTTGGCGGCATGTGTTTGGTACACGCTTCGTGCATTTTATTCTCTTCAACAGTCAGGGGCACCAACGCTTTAGATTCCCACTGTTGTCCGCCCCTTTTCTATTTATTTGCTGGAAAGGGAAGCTAGGCGATGAAAAATACGATAACTGTCCACTTGGTTTCCACAACACTTAAAGTAGCTCTACACTTCTTTCACAATTTTCAATTTTCAGTAACGAGTACAGAAATATAGAAAATGTTTTACATTATTTGTATTATTTAGAATACCCTTGACTTGACTTAGAAGTAACACGATAAAAAAATTTATACCGGATGGCCCAAAAAGATAATCGAAAGTATTAGTTTGAGGGGGCACTCTATATCTATATCTGTCCAGTCCATATCCAACTCTCTCTCTCTCTCTCTCTCTCTCTCTCTCTCTTTCTTTTTCTGTGTGTGTATTAAAATTGAAATGTATTTTTCTAAGTGTTGTGAACAGATTTACAACTTCATACAATTGATTGATTGATTTTATTTTACTTCGCGTTTTGTGCCTCTTGGCTAATTTGCGAAGATGGGGATGAGTGATGAAATGATGAAATTGATGAATGGACATTCACAAACAACAGTGCTCGGGCGGGATTCGAACCCGGGACCCCTGGCGTCACAGCGCAATGTGCTAACCACTCAGCCACAGGGTCCACACCTTCATACAACACCGTGTATTTAACATACATGCATAAAACTATTTTACAGAGTAAGGTTAGCTACACACACACATACACCCCCCCCGCACACACACACACACACACACACACACACACACACACACATATATATATATATATATACGTGTAGTGTGTTATATATATATATATATATATACGTGTAGTGTGTTTGTGTATGTGTGCGTGTGTGTGTGTGTGTGTACATATGTCTTACTTAATAATTATTAATCAGTGATGTATTTTTTAATGTTTTCATAAATGTAATGTTATTTTCTTTTCTGAGGGGGGAGCTGGACCAAAATGAGGGGGTTACGATCCACTCTCCTCCTTGAACATGCCATTGAATATAGACCATGTTCATGTTTGTGCATGAGATCACGTTTTAAAGGTGATATGCAGGGACCATGCTCGTTCAGTAATATCATGAATATTTATAGGGTTTATAATAACTACAATCTTCATAACACAAGGATAACTTGAAAACACGTTTGCAAATCATGGCTCATTAATTTTAGCAACTAAGTACCATTCTTTGCTATAATTACAACATATATCCTGTGAAACGAAGACATCTTTATTAGACAAACATTGACAATTTCGTTAATTATCTGAATTCGCGGGACTTGACGATGCGAAGCCATTTTAAATACCGTGAAAGGAACCGTGTTTCATTTTATTCTCTTGTCCTTGTCATGAGATCATCATTTATTCTATTTGTCATAATTATCGCCACAGGTAGTACCACAAACTTTCAATTGCTAAAGTGCAAATATTTCTTATGAACATTCGAGTAGCCATACACATGATTTAATCAACTATATTGCCACTTTGTTGTTGAACAAGTACAACTACAATATGATCAAACGTATAATAATTACGAGTATTCTGTTTTTAAATTGAGAGACAGGTACACGTCGACTAGGTTATAAGCAAACATTGTTTGAATAAGTGCGTTCAAACATTTGTTCAATCGTATGATAGAATTTAGTGAACAGTCTGCAGCAGTCGGCTAAGACATTCTGAAGGTATTAAGGCTGATTTTCAAGTGTCAAGTTTGAAGTCGGGCCTAAGGCTAAAAGTCAATATATTCCGGATGTGCCGCAGTTCTTAATGAGTGAAGTTCGCTGTGTGAGGTCTGGCGTTATCGTGCAGCTAAAAACGCCTTGACGCAGTACATTCACGGACCGACAACGAAATTCGGCGAGTGATGTGACCTTTGCATGCAGAAATCAGATAATGGCACGTAACTCTGTATATGTGAGCAAGTCCAATCACCTTTACGAGTGATGATACCGTAAGGGTTTTGGTATGGGAGCTACAATCTCAGCTGGTCTGTATTGCAAACTATGTTTTATTCTCCTTTTCTAGACCGATTATTACTTTTGCATAAACTTAATTGTATGTGTTGTTAATTTATTTAACGGTCCGTTCTCGTACGATATGCTATGATTATTATCGATTTTTGTCACATGCACGTAGAGACAAACCTACAGAAGCACAATAGTGCCATCCAGATGATGATATTCTCTATATGTTCTCTCTCTCTCTCTCTCTCTCTCTCTCTCTCTCTCTCTCTCTCTCTCTCTCTCGCTCGCTATCTCGCTCATTCCCTGACACTCTTCACTCTATCACACACGCGCATGCGGACAAACATATATATTTAACTCAACAGCTACTTGGTTCTAAGTCGGCCCCCGTGGCGGAGTGGTTAACACATCGTGCTACGACGCCAGGGGTCCCGGGTTCGAATCCTGGCCGGGGCATGGATGTTTGTGAGTGTCCATTCATTCTTTCATCATATCACCACTCATCCCCATCTTCGCAAATTAGCCAAAAGTGGCACAAAAGGTGAAGTAAGATAAATCAAATCAAAATCAAAAACTTGCTTCTAAAAACGGGAAAATGAAACAAATGCAATATCTTTGATACCCCAGGATATATAAAAATAGTTTGAAAATAATAATTGAGAGATATGAGTTTGAATTTATGGCTCATAGGGAAATGAAAGTGTGTGTATCTTTTAAAATATAATTCCACCTTTACATAAGTAGAAAGTGCCTGAATTATTATTAATGAAAAATATCATTTATTTACTTCATTCCTTCCCATTTCTTAAGCGTTTATCATACTAGTTGTGCATTTTTCTGCCTTTTGGGTGATTCATGTCGCTTCTAAACGAACCAATCAAAGACAGCCTTTAAAACCGGAGAGACGTAACACAATTCTTATATTTACATTTTATTGATTCCTTTTAAAATTACAAATGTCGATTGCAATTTTTCACTTCGGCCTTAGAGACTCCTTGAAAATATAAAAAATTGAATTTTTCTTTATGGTTCATAGTTCATCTTGTATTTTCATGTCAAATATATCTGTTATGTTAGATTCTTTTTGAATATGTATAAAGAAAATTCACATGTTGGTAATTTGGTTGGTTTGAAATGGATAAATGGGTGATATTAAAAGTGGTGCTAACGTGGTATTCAGGTGTTCTGTGGGTAATTCAGCGGTAAACAGATTCCTGGAATATTGCAAATTCTTATACGTTTGATGGAGTTTCTCCGATACTTTTTACAACAGCGAACATATCAACATCGTTGCTTTTATGGCATTGAAATTCCACATCGTTCCATATATATCATGATTGGTGTGGTACGAAAGAGTAAGCAGCTTGTTTGTGGAATTGAAAATAGAATATTCCTTTCCTGGATCATGCGTTCCCCCAAGTCACTAATTTCCAACGTTTCGCAAAGAAAAGATAGCTGTGTGTTTGTTCGCTTACTCAACTTATTGATTTGAGTGACATTGCTTTTCATAATTTAAAATTAAACCGAACTGTATCAATATATATATATATATATATATATATATATATATATACAGGGTGTCCAACTTAGAGCTATGCAAAAAGAAACAGTCCCAAAATCTGTTTGACCAAGAATTTATTGGGAATGAAGGTCTATCCTGATGCACAATACCTTGACATTACACTTCACAAAATGAGAGACACTGGCTCCCAGTATATACGTATCATACGTATGTCTAATATACGTTTATATTTGGTAGCATATGTACATTATGTACTAATCATATGTTGCCCCTTCCCAATATTGAGAAGAAAGGACAGATATGTCTGTAAGCAAGTCCATATAGCCTGTAAGCAAAACTATCAATTTACAAGCTGTATCAGCAATTATGAAGTTTTGCAGTAACTCGTCTTCTGAATACTTAATTTGAAATAACCGTAGTGCATCAGTTCACTCACGAAAAATAAATGATGTTCAAATTAATATTATTTTAAGGTTTATTAATAGATTAATCATTGTGCGAATTGAAAGCTTTGTTAGTCAACCAGAATTCAACACACAGAAACATACACACAATGGTTATATTATGAATACTAGTTTTTTTTTTCAAATTTCCTGGTTTTCTTTCTCTCCCTATGCTCTTGAGTGAATATGTGAAAGTTAATTACGGTCTGCAGGATGGTGTAGTGGTAACGTGGTCGTCTTGTAATCAAGGTGTTACGAGTTCGATACCTGGTGGAAGTACATAGTGATTCATATACCACTTTAAACTTTACATCCAATCCGGATTATTTTATCTGGGCATAAGCTGGACTTAAAATAAGTCATGCTATTTGGCGTCGCTGTTCTGCCTCTTTTGGCTAATTGCGACGATGAGGATGATTGATGATATGATGAAATTCATGAAGGGACACTAAGAAAAGAGCATCCATGCCCAGGCTTGGATTCGAACCCGGAATTCCTGGCGTGTAAGCGCGCTCTGCACAAACTTTCTCAATATAGTCACCAAAGTAATTACATAAAGATACGAGATATCATCCAAGAAATTATTCCGATAGTACTCTCATATTTTGCGTTTTCTGTAATTCTACGTTGCTTTTCTACCTCATTAGGTTAACCACAGCAATGAGGATGAATTACTAATTGATTATTTTGGCTGAACTAAGCATCCATGCCTTAGTCAGAATATGAACTTAGGACTTCTTGTTGCCACGGAGGTTGGTTTATGTTTCCTGCTAATACAGAATAGAATGAAGTGGAGGCAAGACGCTAATGCAACAGCGAAAGAAAAATTGGCCTAATTTCACCCTGATAAAATAAATATTAGTCCATATATTCTGTAATATAATATAATTTATGCAGCGTAAAACGCACAGAAAATCAAGTTGTAGAACTTTGTTCGCCAACTGCTCTGTCAGAAATAAACCTATGTATTTGGATCTCTGAGGCTCCGACGAGTTTGTCTCGTTTCTCCCCCTAAACTGACCATGTGCACTCTGGCTGAATGTGACAGCGACAGGCTAAGTTAAAGTTAGCGCGACATTTCTGTCTCCGAGACAGGAGAGATGAAGCAGGGTCGTACGTCAACTAGGCTGGACTAAATAACTTGCCCTGCGATTTCCTCCAAGCCTAGGGCTAATTTTGTTGCGTGCGTGTGGAAATCCCTGCGGGGCCATTTTTATAAATGCATTCCACTTAGTGCAAAAATTTGTCAACATTTAGACTCAGCTCCTTTGTTATGGAAAAAGTTTTGCTCTTGACTATGGACACGCGTAACTGTTGTTTGGCTTAAGTATGGCGAGGGTTATCCGTCCGTTCTATGTGTACGGATAATAACATTTTAGTACGTTGTGTCATTTCTTCGCTAACTCACTATTTTTTTCTATTAGTCTGGTTGATTTGAAGTATCTCACTACCTACAAACCACAACTTTCTCTGTATATTACACATTGAATTAAAGACAATGCCTTTTTGGCTTCCAAGTTCTATATTGATTATTGTGTGGTAATAGGATTGAACACTCAACATATACATAACATATTGAGTACTTAAAAACCTTGAATATGTCTTGTTTGAAGACTGTATAAGAATGTAAATTCACAAAATGGAAAATTAAAAAAGGTGGTTAACTTGGAAATGACTGAGCCATTTCTTTAAAATGACGTACACTTTACTCCTTTAGTGGTATTTTCTGGGTGTTTAACATGTGTTTCACATTATAATATGGAATACACGCTCAACAGTTGTAATTTTTACATTGAATTTATCACTTGATATATTTATTCTACACACCGTCCGGATAATAAGATTTTATTTTTAAATGACTGAAAATATCATAAATTTAATTAATTCACAAAGATTAAAGTGGTTTGGGCACGTAAATAGAATGACTGATGATTAGTGAAATACATTTATAAATGGAAACCACTCTGAACACTAGCCTTAGGTAGGCCAAAGAAACGGGTGGGAAGATGAAATAATGAAAGATTTGAAGAACATGAAAGTAAAAGAAATGGATGAAGCGCATCCAGGAGAGGGAAAAAATGGAGATATATTGTTGAGAAGACCAAAACATTTGATAGATGAAGTTGTAATGCTTCAAGAATAAGAAGAAGATCCACAAGAAGATCAGCTGAAGAAGGAAAAACACTTAGGTAGATAAAACTGTTTACATAAACCTATTTTCCAAATAGTGGAAAGACAAAATGTGTGTTAACCTTTGGCATCTTGACTAAATGTGTAGTGAATAGTACTGCTACTCTACTATTATATACAAGTATGTGTTAGAATGCAAGATATGAGTAATGCGTCAAAATCGCACCAAACGTTTCTATCCGAGTGTTAACCTTTGGATTTCAGAATCCATCTTCACAAACTGTTATCTTCAGCACACAGGACAACACTGGTTAACATGTACACTACCGTGTGAATGATTCTCGATGTTTTCGATGTTCGACCATTATAAGAATCAGATGGCAAAAATAATATATTTGACTTACGATTGTGTACACGCTGAAACATTAAATTCTACAACATTTAGTTGAAAGTATTATCTCCTTGCAATGAAACCTTAACGTGCATTTTTATTTGTATCCATTACTTTATTTTTTTAATTTTTTTTATTGTTTAATTGTTTGTTTCTTTCTTCCCCACAGAAAAAGATCCATACCCTGTGGATGCTTTACCTACGTGTAACCACGCGCTTTCCGTCTGCCAAGGGGAGAAAAAGTGCATCAAACTTTACGAGGATTTTAAAACAAACTGCAAAGTCCGAGACGGGTCATGCCGCATGGAAAACAGGTAGGAATGTTAAACTAAGTAATGTTTAAAAGTAGGATTGATATTGGTAATCAATAGACATGAACTAATTCACAACAAAGGCTTCTGGAATGTTAGAACATTCTGCTATACTGTCTATCTATTTGGCGAAATGTAACGAATTTGAAAGTGGTGATTATACGTTCAGAAAACACACATTGAAATACACAGAAATATATAAGAATCATTAGATATTACCATTTCTCAAAACTGTTATTATTATTTCACTTTATAGATATTCCATCTGTATCACTGGTCATCTAAATTGGCCACTTGCTTTTGCAAGAATGTTGTAAGATAAATTTGTAAATGACCATTTAATATAATTAAGTTACTTTGCCCTTTTTCTATTACAAACATTCGACTCACTAAATGTAGTTAATGGTATTAAATCAGGAGATCGTGCAATCCAAACACGATAATTTCTATTTCTGATTGGGACTGAGAGCCAAATAGATAGTAGCTTTGATATATGATCTCTATGTGTCTATGTGTGTGCGTAATATGAGTCAGACTCTGAATGACCATGAATGCCAAGTGATGTGTCTGGATCTCAACAGTTGGGAGATTCGTTTTTAAAATAAATGATTTAAAAATTAAGAAATGCCACAAACGTGAAAAACAGTGTACTATAAAATAGTTATTTTGCATCGATTTTCTTGTCAATAGGTATCTACATAAAATAAAAAATAATAAATAACTCGTGGCTCGACAGCCCTTGAAGGGCCTAGGCAGATCTCCCGACTGCCAGTCTCCCTCCCACAATCCTAGCTAGAGGTGTGGAGATCTTCAACCGGTATTGGGGTGACTTGGGGGACAGCACGTCGAACCCTCATCCGTTATAGGAGATTTCCCAGACCGGGTTACACTACTCATTCGGAGCTCCCCAATTTCCTCAAGATGGTGGGTTGCCACCAGTCCTATACACAGACCGAGAACCCAGAGACTGGACGCAGGCGGACTCGAGCCTATGCCGTCCCGCAGTCGGAGTCCAAAGCACAGCGCCTTAGACCGCACGGCCACGGAGGAGGACATAGGTATGTTAATTCCACTTGTTTCAGCTTTAAAATGGCGCTATATGGAGTATTTTCCACCAGAAATCATAACGTTGGAGTGGAATCTGTTTTTAGGACCTTATTCGTAAGCAGGGCACTAAATTCTATGCGAACGGCTTTTCCAAACAAGTGTAGGGGTACCATAAGTGTCTCATTGTTGGAGGATTCTATGTGGAAAAGTAGAATAGATCTGTATTACAGATAATGAATTTTTTAATGCATTGAATGAAAACTCTGGGAATAAAAGACTCGCGAATCTTATTTTCGGAATATACAGGGTGAGCGGAAAGTAACTCCCTATTTTTAATTTTGTATTTCTATTGAAATTATGTACATATTGCAATTAAAGTTATCTTGTTTTATAGACTAAAGTATGCCATTTGTTGCATATTTTTTTTCACATCCTCTGAAGCCTTTGAAGTTCCTTTGAAGTGCCCTTGAAGATAGAGATGGCACTACGAATGAGCATTGAAGAGAGAGCCAAAATTGCATCAAGATTTGATAATTCGTTAATCGTCATAATAGCCATTATTGGTCAGAAATTGATCCCAAAGAGACAGTTGAAAAAATGCAGGGCAAGCCGAAAGTGACGGTGTGGCGTGGATTAACTTCTTCTCGCATTATTGGACCCTATCTGTTGAGATACACCATGAACGCTGAAAGATAACCTGGAAATGTTAGATAATTTTGTATGGCCTACAATTTCTGAATGGGACGAGGCACATGAACTGTTATTTATGCAAGATGGAGCTCCCTCCACCCCCATTACGCCTTGACTATTAGACAATGGCTTAATGAGCGCTTCGCAGGAAGCTGGATAGGTTGCCGTCGCCGAGGTCCCACAGAATGGCCGGGGCGAAGTCCAGACCTCACCCCATGTGATTTTTTTTTATGGGGGTGGGCTAATGAAGACGTGTATCGCAGCAAACCTCAAACTCTCGGTGAACTTGGGAATAAGATCCATGAGGTCATAAGTGGTGTTCCTGCTGAGTTCTTGTGGAAGGTCGTAGCAAACGTACCTGTTCATTTAAGACAGTGTTTAGAAAATACTGGAGCACAAATTGACTTGTAACTTGAGGGAAGATAATGGTATACAATAAACTACATGTGTACAAAAAAGTAAGTTTCTTCCTTCAATATCTTAGGAGGAAAAAAAATAGGGAGTTACTTTCCGCCCACCCTGTATTTTATGTTCCTTCATTGATAAACAATTAGCATTACTCTTAATTACGTTTCACAGTTAAGCCTTTTACTGCTTTTGTGCACTCAACTGATTAAGTACTTAAAGTGATAAAACATGCCGACATCCGTGGCGCAGTGGTTAGCACAGCGCGCTACGACGCCAGGGGCACAGGGCTCGAATACCGGCCTAGGCATGGATGGATGTACTTTGAGAATGTCTCTTCATCAATTTCATCACATCACCTTTCATCCTCATCGTCGCGATTAGCCAAAAGTGGCAGAAAGGCGACACTAAATGACAAAAGTCAAATTAAAAAATTAAATGATAAAACGTAATATAACACCGTAACACTCACGTTCCGGCTAAATACATTATTGATGAGTTTGATATCTGAAGATACAACATGTGAAGTTGAATAAATCTGAATTAATATATTATATTGTGTGTATGTGTGCGTGAAACATCGTTAAAAACCATATATTCTCGACTTCACTTCCACTTGAAAAAAGAAGTTCAAGATGTCTCAAAACGTTCAGAATTAGTTCAAAACTGGTGCCGCTAGTTTTCTTAACAACTCCTGCCACCAGAGTAAACAGGCACAGCAAACAAAAAGCGACCTTCGTTCGGATGACTTGCTTTGCGTTTCCCTTCAAAGCAAACGAGATGCTGTCTTCTCTTCCTGTCGCAGCCAACGTCTGCCGTCTTGTGACATGACAGAAGCCGTAACATCGTGTAAGCCAACATGAATCGATCTCATGAATCTACTCAGGTGGTGCAAGATAATTCTAAGAGGAATTGGAAGCAGCATCTCTGTGGATTTATTGTGTTAACCAATAGTCTGATAGAAAAGTAAAGAGTAATTAGTTATTCTAGTGCTTATCAGTATTTCGCAAACATAAGATGTTCAAATTATCAGACATAACACATAGCATACTACTATTTCATTACTACTACAGGTGTCGAATTTTTGTGAACCCGACTGCATCCTTCAAAATGTTTACGAATCGTTAGTACAGAGGTATATCAATGCAGATATTTAACCGAGTTGACACTGCATAATATTTTACAACAATTCGTAGCTTTATTTTTTAGAAGAAATTTCTAAAATCGTATTGGATCACGCTCTTCCTTTCTGTTCCGGTTATTTACATTCCTTTTCTAATTCTAAGATTATTCGCGGCAATGAAGATGAATGATGAACTGGACGATGGGTCAAACAATGCATGCCTTGACCAGGGTTCGAGCCCGCGACGTCTGGTTTCATAGCACGCTAATCTAACCACTCCTCCACGGAGGCCGGCACGCACACACACACATATATCAATATTTGGATTGGATTGATTTGGTTTTTTACGTCCACTTTATGCACAGTAAGGCTAATCGGGACTGGAACTACAGTTTAAAGTGGGATCCGAACCACTATGTGCCTCCACCTGGAATCGAACCCGGGACCCCTTGATTACAAGGCGAAGACGACATATATCAATATGTACACGTGTATACATATATATATGGTTTTTGTGTGTGTGCCTCCCCGATGACGCTGCCGTCCCGTCGTCGCCTTATAATCAAGGAGTTCCGAGTTATAAACCCGGTGGAGGCACGCGATGGTTTGTATCCCACTTTACACATGGGTGTCTTACCATATCTTCCATTAGGTCGCCAATCATCCTCATCGTCTAGATTAATATGGAGCGGTAGAAAAGAGAAGAGAAGTAACAAATATATAAGCGTAAGTAGTGTGTTAGCTTACAACGTAACAGAACTTGGATAGAACATTCCCTCCAAAATTTCTGTAGTATCAGAAAATTGAATGAACACATAGCTATCAATATACCAGACAAAGAGGAATTCTACATTCCTCAATATTAATCTTTTGCACAATTTTTTTTCAAATTGATTGAGTGACAGTAACTTCATTATATGTAATAAATATATTTTAAAAAAATCCTTTGAACACCTGTACCTCTGAATGTCCATACATGTATCTGGAAAGAATACACGAATTTATGTAAAAGGCTGCAATCAAGAAACAAGTAATCGAAATTTAATATTTTTGGCCACAAAACAAAATACAGTATCAGATAGAGAAATCATCAGTGTCACAATGTAACTCACTTAATAATTTTATTACTGTTTAACTAATTATGTTTATAATAGCATTAAAGAACTTGAAACTAGAATTGAAGACTAAAATTGGTAAACGCTGTAAGTGCCACAATAATTCAAACACCGTTTTCCACGTTAAACTGTGAAATGTGCCATGCTTTATAATGTGGTAAACGTGAAATGTAGCTGGTAGCCCTCTAAGTAGTTCAAAGGGCGTGTAAGGAGGTCACTAGTGTGAACGTTCTTACGGGCTGATGAGCTGAACTATGCGATTTCCCAACACTTTCGCTTTTGGCACTTACAACGTTTACCACTTTTAGTCCTCAATTAGTAACACAGATGTTCGACATTGCAACGGATTAATCTGTTTGGAGTAAAGACCGATGATTTCCATTCACTGCTAGAATAAAAATGGAGCCGTTGACCCATTGTACCCCCCCGAAAATTATGTTGAATTTATTTTTAATCTATAGATTTCGGTGTTTTACGTAATATAGAATTGGTTTCAGCACGCGGAAAACACAAATAACGGAAATATTTGATCTCAAAGTATGGCCGACGTAAGTTAAAACCTGCAATTTCTGAGTACTTTCGTCACTTTTGTTAGTAAAAACTGTTTGTATGCGCACTAAAATAGCGAAAGAACACGTATAAAATAACTGTCAGTACAAAACCTAGCAATCCTAACCTAACTATGAAAAATTATATCTGCTGTTGTGGAAAGTCGTTTTGGGTGCTATATTCACTTGCGCGAAACCTTCGGGCTCTTCTGCTTCACAGTAAAGTTCCATGCTAACAGACGTACTTTACTTCACAAAAACACATTTCGACGAGCTAAAATCAACTGAAAACGTTTATAAACAACAAAATCTTCATGAAGCATGAAAATATTTCACTTTCTCAAGGGGGTACAAAGGGTCAAGGGTACCGAAAAAATATGCAACTACATAGTTTTTTATGAACAGAATACTACACATTAGTCAATACGTTAATGTTTTGCTATTTTTTTTTCATTTTTTTATTTTCAGTGTATGAATTCATTTTCAATGAAGTACTGACAAAGTGCATGCGCTTTACTTTCTTCATAGTACTTCTTATCGTCGTGCTTCACGAGTGTGAAATTTTCATTTTAACGACACTGATGATGTTTGAACTTCCCAGAAACGATATTTTAAACAAACTCCGAAATTTATGTTCACAACTTTACCAATACAAACAACAAATTCAGAACCATTTTTATAGCCGGTGAAGTAATTTGCAAAACTTTAGAAGAAAGTACTGATGCAGTAGAATTATGGTTAGCATTTCACGCACTAACTTAAAGAGTGGATATGCTCATCTCTCAAGGACGGCTTCCAGATATATTCGCGTGCATCATATTCTGGATTAATAACATTAGTCAGTTGCCTTAGAGCCTTCTAGGGGTGAGACTGTGAACCATCACGCACATCAAAGGAAGCAGTAAAACCTGGCATGGTTTATAAAAGTACGCGTAATTCAGCATCATCCAATATTTTCAAGCATTCGTTGTAGTGAAACTAACGTGGAAGTTATGAAAAGAAATTGCATAAACATATCACGAATTTATGACCAAGTGACCACACCTGAAACGCCAATTTTTACAAAACTTCAATCGCTAAATCAAAATTTCCCAATAGCGCATTAACCCGGTTATTGCCTTGCAATGAAGCTAACTATTAGAGCTCTATTTAAGTGTTTCAGATCAGCTAATATATGCGACAAAAGTGGACTTAAATCAAACTTTTGTAACTCGAAAACTTCACAGTCATTTTTTTTTTTTTTAAAAAAAAGTGATGGATACCTCATTTTATGGCCACTCATGCCGCAAAAGAAGGGAGAGATGTGAATTATTCACTTCTTCTCGACGTGACAAAGATTCACTCGGTCTGATGAGAGGCCGTGAACGAGATCGACCTCTTTTGCCCCTCTGATTGACCATGACTGGTCACCTCAGTCGACGGTAGGTCATCAATCGACTGCAGGACCGCGAGATATTGCGATAATTTGTAACTTCCTCAAAAGACACACGCACATGCGCGCACGCGCACACCCGCACACACTTAAATTGTGGTGGGGATGTAACAAATGACTCCCTTAAAAATATCCCGGGTGATTCAGCCACCACGTTCTTCCCTTTCTACTATGTTCAGTTCATTTCAAAGGTTGGGATCACGTAGTTGCAATTTCTCTCCCCGACGTGATGCCGAGCAACCCGCACTGACAAACCTCTAGGAAAACTTGCGCCGAAGAGAGGTTGAATCCTTGAAACTTTTCCTCGAAAATGTTTGCCTACAGTTCTAGCTTTATATTAGCATTGAAGAACTGGAAAGATAACTTTTTATTCGAGGGTTTCGCACGTAAATGATATTGAAAAAAAGATAATACCGAATATTTGCGCAACGGAATGAAGAAATCATATAAACTAGGATAGTCTGTGGCATGAACCCATTGAGCAAACTCATAGAAATAGTTGTGAAACAGCATAAGCCTACTTATTTCTGAGAATACTGTAGTGTTTAATTTAAACAGTTTTGTGGTCGGCTTCCGTGACGCAGTGTCTGTGGCGATGTGGTTAGGGATCCCGGATTCGAATCCCGACATGGGTGTTTCTTGTCATCATTCATCTTCATCGCCGCGATTGTCGAGAAGTGGCAATAAAGCGACGCTAAATAACAAGAATCAAATCAAATAGCAGGACGCTCTTTGAAAGTCCCGCAATGTCTCACAATGGGAATCAACAGAATTACAAAGATCACAAATTATTTCATGTATTATTTGTGAGCATCCTTATTCAAAAAGTTGATCCAATTCACTAATTTTGGCCGGTTTTGTGTCATAAACATTGTCGTGGATGTGTCTCCATAGAAAGTTCAGTGGTGTTCGATTTGGTAAACGCAGGGCCAATTCAGTACTACCTCTTCACCCAATTGATATAGTGAGCAGATTTTCATCGCATTGACCCATCACGTAGTTGGGAAGTGGAGATAAAACTCATCACCAAACTGCTCTCAGATTGATTCTCGAACCCGAGATCCCTTGATTGCATGGTGACGACGTTACCATTACAACATCGGGGAGGCCCTATCTCTAACTCGATCACGTTTGAGGCCTCCCCGATGGCGCAGTGGTAGCGTCCTCGCCTTGTAATCAAGGGGTCCTGGGTTCGATACCCGGTGGAGGCACATGGTAGTTCGGATTCCACTTTAAACTGTAAGTCCAGTCCCGATTAGCCTAACTGTGCATAAAGTGGACTTAAAACACAAAATCAATCCAATCGATCACGTTTCAAAATCCCTTCTAATATCTCTTTACATTATAGCACCTCTAGTAACACTTTAAAAATAGTTTCAGTTATTAGCTGAAATCAATAATACCTCAAATGAATTAAAATGTAATGAGTTACTGGCTATAAAATGTGTATATATTATATTGGGACACCCTGCATAGATTTAAGTACAGTTGTTTGAATTTCCTTTGAGAAAGTTATGAAAACCGGCCCTGAGATATCTTTGTAAAACCATTGAAATATAAAGTGTGATACATATATTGTATATGACCACAAAGAAGGGGGACTGCCGACCCTCACAATCGGAATTTTCATTATTCCACTTAGTGTTGGCTTTGTAGAATCAGAAATATCTGCAAATAATATACTCTCTGAAAAAAATGATATAATGCTTTCACTATACTTATTTATGCATATAATAAGGAAAATATACTGAATTATGCTTAAGACAGAATATGAAAATTAATAATTTATATATTTGTAATGGGTATACCAGTAGTATTAGGAGAAACATAATGGATGTTAAAGTTATAAGAGGTGCTGAACTGGGTACAGACCATAGATTATTAATAGTGGACACACGCTTCACGAGACCACCAAAGCCCAGAATGAAAAAATACCAAACAATTAAGATAAATGAGTTACAGAAAAAAGAGAAGAAGGAAGAGTATAAAGAACAGGTAACAGCCAGACTGACAGAAGGACCAGATGTAGAACAACTAGAGATAGAAGAAATATGGAAGAGAATTAAAAAGGCACTCATAAAATCTGCAGAAGAAATATGCGGAAAGAAAATAGTAGATACAAGAAAAAAGAAAACATCTTGGTGGAATGAAGAAGTGAAACAAAAAGTAAAAAACAAAAAGGAAGCATGGAAAAAATATATTATGTCTCAGACAGAAGAACATAGAAGGAAATACATTGAAAAAAGAAATGAAGTCAAGGAAATAGTGAAGGAAGCTAAAATAACATCCTGGGAAAAATTTGGAAATATGGTTGAAGAAAAAGCTAGAGAAAAGAATACAAGGCAATTTTGGAAAGTTGTAAAGAACTTGAGAGGAAAATATGGAAAATCAATAAGAACCATTAAAAATGGAGATAAATTGATCACAGAAAAAAAGGATGTGTTGGATGTATGGCGGAAACACTATGGTGAAAAATTCCAGAAAGAAGAAAATAACCCAGAGGAGGTAGAGGTGATATATGGACCATACATGGAGGTACAAGACTCAGATATAGAAGGGGAAATAAAGGAAGATGAAGTACAAATAGCAATAGAACTGATGAATACAGGAAAAGCAGCAGGATCAGATGGAATAAATCCAGAATTAATAAAATATGGAGGTATGGAAGTAGTTAAGAATTTAACCAAGATGTTTCAAAGAATATGGAAGGAAAACAAAATACCAAATGAATGGAGGAAAAATATCATTATCCCACTACATAAGAAGGGCAGTAGCTATGACTGTAATAACTACAGAGCAATATGCCTCTCATCAGTCGCTTATAAATTATACACAAGGATACTAGAAAGACGTCTCAGAAAAGTGGTGGAGGAAGATATGGAGGAGGAGTAGGCAGCATTCCGCCCTAAAAGGCAAACACAAGATCATATATATACTATAAGAACGATTATGGAAAAAAGAATTGCCAAGAACAAGGACACATATCTAGCTTTTATAGACCTAAAAGCTGCTTTTGATTCAGTCCCTAGGCAATATGTATGGGAAGCATTGGAGGCAAAGAAAGTACCAGTAAGATTATTGAATGCAATAAAAATTGTATATAATAATCCTGTAGGAATAATTAGAGTAGATGGCGAATACTCAGGTGAATTTGACATTGAGAAAGGCATAAAACAAGGAGATAGCCTCAGTCCAATCCTATTTAACGTCTTTTTAGACGAAATTGCTAAAATATGCAAACGACGAACACACAGAACGAAGATAGGTATGTGTATGTGAAGATTAAGGCCAGTATATATCCAAGCACTATTATATGCCGATGATATCGTACTGATATCAGATACACCTGAGAGACTTCAGCAAGCAGTGGAAGAATGGTATGAAGAACTTAAAAGGAAAGGCATGAAGATTAATATAGAAAAGAGTAAGATCATGCGGGTGACTAAAGAGGACAAGGAAAATGAAGCCCTGAATATAATATGCGAAGGGAAACAACTAGAGAAAGTAGAAACATATGAATACTTAGGAACTATCATAAGTAACAGTGGGAAAATTGATTAAGAGATAATGAATAGGACAAAGAAGGCAGCATCAGCATATTATCAAATGAGTAATACTTTGGTGGGAAAAAGAGAGATCAGTATAAAAACAAAAATGCAACTCTACAACTCAATTCTAGTTCCCATCATGGGCTATGGCACAGAAAGCTTAGCACTCCAAGACAAACATCTAAGTAAATTTCAAGCAATAGAGATGAAATATCTTAGAAGAACAGTGGGGAAAACTCGAAGAGACAGAATAAGAAATGAAAGAATAAGAGAAGAGGTAAAACAAAAGAAGACAATGACTGACGTAGTAGAGGAACGCCAGCTGAAGTGGTATGGACATGTAAATAGAATGAATGAAGATAGGAAAGCCAAGCAAGTGATGGAGATGAGGGTTGAGGGTAGAGTAGGAAGAGGCAGACCAAGAAATACATGGGAAGATAGAATAGAAAAGATAGGATTAAAATATGGAAAAACTAAGAACGAAATGAGAAGAATGAGTCGAGACCGGACGGAGTGGATGAGATGGACAGAACGAGGTACCCGACGCTTAACGGCATAAGGGAATGGAAGAGAAGAAGAAGAAGAAGAAGAAGAAGTAATGGGTTGGTATAGTTGTAAAAATCCCTCAGTAACATATCTTGTGATAATTGAAAAAAGGAGATTAAATTTAAAAAAATCTTGCCAAGAATGCCCTGAAAAGCGTACTGCAATGAAAATATTTACATCCTGTGAATTTGTGGAAGTGAGGATATGTGAAATCATTGTTTTTTTTTTATCACACTTGGTATGTGTGTGGCGTCCGTTTGTGATGCAAGTCTGAATGCTCAAACTTTACTCTCCTTCTAGACTACTTGATAGTGATTCTGCATCCTGTGACTGATAGCTCAATACTGACCAATGACCTCTATCGTCCCAGATATTTATTGTGATGGATTTTACTAAGTAATGCAGAGTCGGTCAGTCACCTGTGGCCTCTTCCTGGGTTTCACCTCTTTACATGTTTACGCCGTTGGTGACCAGAAAGAGCTTAGGTAATGTCTGACACTGCATTCCTGATTGTCAAGTTCCTGTCTGGAAATTGACAGCTACTATCTGGGATTTGGAGGTTCTTTTATATTCATGTATTTCCATTATTTGTGGATTATTACGAATTACCTCAAAATTGCAAAGAATAAACGCAATTCATATGGTCTGTTTTTGTTAAATGGCGATAATCTGCAAAGCAAAACGAATTTTCAACATCGGGGAATCCCCTCAATAAACTGCAGGAACTGTCACTTACTGCTACAATGTTTCACCATAATTGTGCAGAAAAATATTTGGACGACCACATCCATAGATTTAGCAGAACTCGACAGAGATATAGTTAGTTGTTCGATTTTGAAAGTTGAGCACTTAAACAATTTCATAAAATACTTTTCAGGATTTCAAAAGTTTGTCTGATTTTCTGCTATCTACCTCTTACATGAGCTCATAACGAACTGTCTCAATTTACTCATCCCGAAGTCAATTTTGGTATCTGAAGCTTCTTGTTCAAAAATCGCAGTTTTAAAGATTTGCCGCGGGCAGATTGGCAACTAAAGCATAATATTATAATATTTTTATAAAGCCGACAACATAATCGTTAATTGCGATTTATTAGCACAAAAAACATATGGCAAAACTCAAGTATACATTTCTGTGATTTTTTAAGGATCACGCAATATTGGTAATGGTAAAATTCTCCGTGCATATAACACCGTGCGATGAAGACACATTTAAGGGATGTGGGGATAGGGCCCCACACATTTTCGATCTCGACCATTTTGGAGGTGATATGATGAGTAAAACTCTCCGGCCGCCTTTACCTCCCAGGGTTGCCCGTAGGTACACATTGGTTTGAGGCTGGGTGAGCCCCAAAGCCGCTTTATGCGGGGACAAGGCCTCAAAAATTCCGACCTTAGATCACTCATACCGGGAATCGAACCACGGTCTCCCGCGTGACAGTCAGACGCCATACCGGCTAGCAGTAGACTTACACGGATCACGCAATAATCGATAAAATTAATATTATTAAATTTATTTTAGAACTGACCATTTTCTCATTAATACGTTTCTTGATGAACATAACGCATCGAAAACCTTGCAACAAAGCTACATAACTATGTTTGACAGTGCATGGAACTGAAATTAATGAATGTGAAACTAAAGGTCTTGGATACGAATCTAGGCTAGGACTTTTTATCGTTGTTTTTACTGAATTTCATGAAGCATGAATTAAGCTAGCGAAAAAATTCAAATGTCCAATCAAAAATATCGACCAGATAGATTCAAATAGACGCCAAATATAAAATTGCCGTCGCATTTTGCTGCTTGCGAGTGCAAATGTCGTGCATTGCCTTAGAGTTTGTGTAAAATATATATTGTAGAAATATTTATATTCTGTAATTTTAATTCAAAATATTCGAATGTGAAGGTTAATAGCACATACATCTAAAACAGATTTATATCTTACCTTCTAGATATAGGCCTATGTACACCCCCCTCCCCCGCCACTCACAAAGTAACATTAGCTTGCAGCTTAACTTCCTTGAATTATACTTTTATCTAATCCCATTGTTTTGCTCATATTTTAAACAGTTTTCAAATAGCTCACATCATGTGAGCTAACTAGTACCACAATAAGTTTAGGGTGGTTTGAATTCATTTCTATGGAAGATAACATACACAAAAGAAACTTTCTGTCAATAGCTATTCAGATTATTTTAAAGGAAATATCTTGTACCTGTCAAATTATTTGAGGAGGGTACAAAGCACACAATTTAGATTGAAGTATTTAGGGTATTGTACGTACCTGCTTCTCAAACTTAGAAGGGCCTTCCCTATGGCGCAGTGGTAGCGTCGTCGCCTTGTAATCAAGGGGTACCGGATTCGATACCCGATGAAGGCACATAGTGGTTCGGATCCCATTTTCAACTGTAGCTCCAGTCCCGATTAGCCTTACTGTGCATAAAGTGGACTTAAAACACCAGATCAATCAATCAAACTTAGGAGATAATTTTGGTTGAATTATTTAAAAATGAAGCGACTTTCGACAGATTTAACATTTAAATTCAAATTTACAAGTTACTTGTTACAACCGATATCGAGAATAAAAGAACAACCTGCAAATTTGTAGTTTTTCTCAAGGCTCCTGCAGCATAACCGTTTGTACAAACCGACTCGGTAGCAGAAACTTTAAACGGTTTCTTTTCAATCTTGCCACAGATTTTCCCGAGTTCGAGTTCCGGACTGGGCGAATGTGTTCTTTGTGAGTATCCCTTCATCAATTCCATCTAATCACCACTCATCCTTATCGTCGCGATCAGCCAAAAGTTCCAGAAAAGCGACGCTAAAACCAAAACAATCATATACAACTATAAAAGGGAAAATTTATGAAATTAAATGTTTTTTGCACTTAGCTTGTTGGGTAACAACATATATGTAATACTATTAGATGTTGCAATATTATAAAATTGGGATGAAAAAATGGTTCCTTGAAATTACTTTAAACATCAAAATATCATTTATATCTGCTACATTAAATATTTAGTCATGCACATATGGAAGTAATAGTGACGCGTATAAATATATAAGTTCTTTAACATGGAAATTAATAAGCGTTTCATTGTGGATTCGCATGTTGAAGTGACGGCAGCAAAAAAATGAATGCGGAGGAAGTGAAGGGCGGAAATGTTTATTGAGGGTGCAACTGCTATAGACCATGCAAAAATTGAATATTTTTATGAAAGACAATTTCTTTATCTAGATTTTCTAAGTTGCTCGGAGGGAAATAGGTGTTGGCGAAATGTACGAGCGGGCAGGGAGCGCTGTCACTGGCATGTTGCCTTTGATGTAGTTGGTATTCATACAGAAGAAATCCACAGTAAATGGAGAATTTTGATTTGCACATTTTCTGAGAAGTCAACATTCACGTAGGTAGTAAGCGGAAGAGAATTATTTGGAGCAGTCTAAATCTGAGCCGATAATGATTAGAGAATGCCTAACCCACAAATTTATCAGATAGTAATATTCATTTGAATTTGAATTCATTAAAGTCTGTGAAAGACTATGACAGAATAAATTTAATTAAAATCTAATTCCTATGAGATGCACACAAAGTTAAAATACATGCAAATATAAAGAGAAGTAACCACTCTCATATTGTAGGTTGTTAAAAGATAAAGTTAACTATAGATCTTTTCCACTCTTACGGCGGCCGGTCCTAGTTCTGGCAAGGGCAGTGGAGGGCAGGGATTACGCCGCAGACCAACCAGACAACAGCAGTGGCACCGAGAGACACGATACGGCGGGAAGAAGTACTACGTGAACATCGTTCTACTGGCTGCTGCGTTTCTTATCGTGCTGGATTGGTCGCTTCCCCGCTCCCCACTTCCCTTGGCAGCATTAGAATCAGCCGCCATAACAGTAGAAAAGACCTTTAGTGAGAAACAGGACAAAGCCGGTTAAAGATGATATTATATGAATATCATTTTCATTATCTAGAAACTCAATATTTGTTTCGTTATTGTATACATATTTTATTGAAAATAGTACACCGTTATTTTTTCACTTCGTAACTGGCACCTAGTATCCAAAGTACCAATAGGCTATTTGTTCAAGGGTAGCTCACTGATCTCTGCAGTTTGAATAGTGAAATTTACCCAATCATTCGCACATCGAAGGGTTCAATTTAGTGGCTTATAAAATCTACTTAAGTAAATACAGGATGATTCAAAATCCTCTTAACATTTTAATCGAAAAGCATTTTATTGACAAAGTTGACATTACTGCTGAAATGTACTCTGGAACAGAAGACACACTCAGTACATTTCAAAGTTTGTGGCTCTGAATATCTAGGCGTAGCATCCACCTCTCTTGCGTAGACCGGAACACATGCTCCAACATAGCTGGCGTGATCTCCTCTATTGCTGCAGAAATTATCTGTGCCAGTTGCTCAGTGGTGTTGATCTTTACTTCGTACACTCTAGACTTAATGAAAACCCATACAAAAAAGTCTAGGGGAGTCAGGTCTGGAGAATGAGCCGCCCAAAGTCTTGGTGAGCCACGACCGATCCGATCCACTTATTGGAGAAGGTGTCAGTGAGGTAGCCCCGAACGATTCTGGCGAAATAGGGTGGTGTGCATCATCTTGCTGGAAAACAACAGTGTATTTTTTCCATCCTGAAAACCATTCATTAACGATGTAAAGAAATTGTGAAGATGGTTTTGAATCACCCTGTATAGAAAGAAACAAGGGATCCAAAAGGTAATTCATATGGTTATTTGAAGTGAAGTTAGGATGACTGGACAGCATGTACCACATACGCACGCGCACAGTATACATATAATTTCTTATTTTATGTCTCTTTTTGCCACCTTTGTCTAATCGCGACGAAGATGAACGATGATTAGATGAAATTGAGGAAGGGGCATTGAAAAAGGAACATCGGTGCCTGAGGCCGGGACTCGAAAACGGACATTTCTGTGGCGATACCATGATGCGGCATTTGCATCCATATGCTTTCTGAACCCTTGTGGCTGGCACTGATAGATAGGCAGACAGACAGATGCCATTTTGTGTCCCATTTTATGTTCCCTAAGGTTAACTTTGAGAGCAGAAAAGGCAGTATATACGTAGTTAGATGCCCTCCTAGATTCATCGGGAAATAAATAACAGAATTAACGTAATGAAGATTAACTCTAGTCAAACCATTAAGAACACTACACTTTGTGCGGCTTCCACAATTTATGGAAAGTACAACGCATGTATTCGTTGATAAGGGAGGAGAGCCGTCGAGTATAAAGTGAGTAAAATTATACATTTCTAAGAGCTGCATTCAGCGACTTTAGTGCTTCGCTTTCCACCAAGTTGAAATCCTGTTCTACGACTAAGAGAGACATTCGTTTTTCTAATTCATGGTTTAGGCCCCACATAAAACTCCCATTAGCGCAATTGGTGCAAAACCAAGAAGCCAATAAGTAAGTCTATTAAACTCCGCCCCAGAAACGAAAACGAGAGAAAGAGACGTATAGAGCGAATCGAGAGCCAATTTTATAGCTTACAAAGGCCGTGTTCTTAGGGTCTCTGTGTTGATAGCAAGGAGCCTGCGGACATAACCACGTCCTCTCCCACTGGGAAAACCTGTTGCTTTAAATTCGGCTTCATTTCAGTGTTGAAATTTTTATGTGTAATATAATCTCACCGATAGATTTAAATATATTTTATAAAATAATATTGCTCGACTAACTAACTAACTAACTAACTCCCTAGCCTTCTTAAACCCGAAGGTTCATGGCTGCAGCAACACAGGCCTTCCATCTTTCCCTATCTTGAGCAAGTTCTATATACTCTTTTCCATCCCTACCGATTTCCCTTAGGTCCATCTCAACGTTGTCCCTCCATCTTCGTCTTGGCCTTCCTACAGGTCTCTTACCATCAGGTTTCCCAACAAGAATCCTGTAAACTCCTCTTTCCTCTCCCATTCGTGCCACATGGCCTGCCCACCTAAGTCTTCTTGATTTAATAATTCTAATAATATCTGGACATGAATACAAATTATGTAGTTCTAAATTATGTAACCTTCTCCACTCACCTTTCTCCTCATCCCTTTTAGGTCCAAAGATTTTCCTAAGGATCTTATTTTCAAATACTCTCAATTTATGTTCCTCTTTCAATGTAAGAAACCAAGTTTCACATCCATATAATACTACAGTCAAAATTACTGTTTTGTATATTTTAACTTTTAGTTTCATAGATATTAAACGAGAAGACAAAAGTAACTCGACTGACTAAGAGTTATATTTCGTTATGTTTCTGACTACAGTATTCTAAGATAAAGATACGTATTACCTTGTTTGTATATGCAAAATTATGTGTTGAAATCACGTTCGAACTCAAATACAAAAACGTTAGAAACATTTCTTGAGAGACCACTTTTTTCACAAATTGGCAAATCGAAGCTCTATGTACAGTTTAAAATTGAAAACAATCCCACTATTCCCGTCGGGATTCGCAGAGAAAACACGGACCTTAAATTGATAGACGAGAGTGTTAACCCTACCTTACCCGAGGGGGGAAGGGGGGCTGGCTATCCTGCCCAAGACCTCTATTTTTTCGATTTTTCAACTGTTAAATTTTTTATAGAAAAATGATAATAAATGACGTTATTCCCTATAGTGTTCCCAAAATTTCTATATTACTTTTGTTCATAAAAACAACTGTAATGTAAATAGAAGGCAAATGCACTAGTTGGCATATCAGGCGCCATCTTTGAATGCGTGTTGATCGAGGCACTCATACCAGTGAGAGTACACAATTGCTTGGTAATGATGGTAATTTTTGTATTTATTATTAATTATTGAACAACAACGTATCTATAAACAAAAAAACATTTATGAAAAATGATTATGTTTTTGTGAGTTTTAATGAATGGTAAAATATGTGTGTGACACTCATGCAATAATTGGTTATTTTTTCTTATTAATTATGATATTTTTATAATTATTTTAGTTAATAAATAACTTCACATGTATAATCAACAAAGGAAACAGTGATTCAATAACAAATGATCTATGGAATTTTAATGATAAAAACGTGTGGACCTGTGAGCTTTAAAATTATAAGGAAAACCCAAATCCTTTCTTATAACTGCGTTTCGTAAGTTAGACATGTTTGTTTCACTTGTTCGTCTAACTAGTTAACTTATACATCGCCAGGAAAGTTTCAATGTTTGTCATGAAACACATACTTCCTTTGTACACAACAACAATGACGGTTAAAGTAAAACCAGTTCGCCGACCCCCATGACGGAGTGGTTAGCACATAGCGCTATGACACCAGGGGTCCCGGGTTCGAATCCCGGCGTAGGCATGTATGTTTGTGAGTGTCCATTCATAAATTTCATCATATCATCACTCATCCTCATTTTCGCAAATTAGCCAAAAGAGTGGCACAAAAAGCGAAGTAAAATAAAGCAAATTAAAAAATACCAGTAAAGCCAGTTCACCCTAACGTAAAATATAAATATAGATCCAGCTGTTTAAGGCATTTCAGGAAATGCTTTTATTTTAATTTGGTTGTACGTTTGAAGATATTTCTTGGAATTACCACATATCATTGTGCTGTTTTTTTTACGCATATGATGACACAAGCGCGAGTCTAACGTTTCATGCTCGGCGAAGAGAACAGTCATTGATAATGACGTATTACCTACAAGCTTGTTGTTAAGAAACTCTCTAACGACGATACTATCTTAATTGAACTCTTACGTGCCTAATAAAATCTGTCCTACAGCTTAACTCCCTCTTTTTTATACTTTCTTTTTTTACTTTCTTCCGGATTTCCCAGGTGGTCCTTCCCTCTTACGCTGCACGCCAAGACGTGGTTGACATCGATTGCCTGCAAATGGATGCTGAGCATGTTTCACATTCAGCATTGTTACTTTCTCCCGTGAATAATGCATTAATACGCATTTCCAATATAAAATGTTGTCCTCGAATCTTTTAAATCATTATGATAAATAAAGTTTGTGAGGGTCTGAGAATAAAGGGACATAGCCAAGTAAAATATCAAGAACTGGTTCAAGTTATATAATTACGCATACCAAGCGTGTACACACACATACATAGTATGTATACGTATGTATGTATGTATGAATCGTCGTTAGAGAGTTTCTCAACAGCAACCTTGTAGGTAGGTAATGCATTACATTATCAATAATAGTCTATGTACGAACAATGCGTTCGTTTTGTCTCTGGGCCGAGATAGCGCTTGAACAACTTTGAACAACTCTTATAACACAGGTTAGTGCTCGTTATGCAATATAAATATAATTGTATACATGCTAAAGATATGTGCGTAAATAAGCGAGACGTTAAGGACGAAAATTCCGGCATCTGCGCCATGTCACGCGCTATCTCGGCCTAGAGCGAAAAGGAACGCACTGTATATGTATATGTATGTGTGTGTATGTTATAATCCTCTGCCCTCAAAATGTACTGGTAACATTGAATGACGTCATGCCTGAATCTGATTGGCTGGTATGCTCGGAGTCGCTAGGATGAAACGATTACGCGGGGTCTTGGGGCATCCGTCACGAGGGAAAGAGCAGTGTAGCTCTGACTAACAACGTGTATGGTAAGTGTGGCGATATGATGGGGAATTTACGTAGATTGTGGTTCCTTTAAATTCTATAGTTCATTTGTTCATTTATTTGTCCTATATTAGGTTTTTGTTATTCTAACTTCTAATTAAATTAATATTAGTTTGGGTATTGAGGAACCTATTCTAAGAATTCTCGGTTGTATGGCCGCATTCACTATACAAGCATTGACTCCTAATTATTTATCAATTTAAGTTGCATGGCATACAGTTGTCTGATTAAGGATATATAAAGAAAGGGAAAATATTTACTTGTTGATTGTTAAAATTCTATACTCTTGCACTGTTAAAATATAAAGGAAAAGTTCTAAGTTTCTGGTTTTTTTATCTATACAATATTTGTTAATGTTCTCATGAATTCATACTTCGTTTTTGGCTCAAAATCATTATAATATAGTACTTATTAGCAATGTATAAAGTAATAAAATGTATTCTTATTAGGATAGATGTAATGTACAATCTCCATATTATTTAAACGATTGCTTTACTTAATACAATTAGCGTCTTTTCGCGTGATTAATGACGGCTGATGCTTGCACAGATTCCAAACTCAGAAAAACGGACATTTCTCGTACAAAAGCCCTCTGCAAAGAAATTTAACGGCTGGGGTTGGACAGTAGTGGGAAATTGTAGAATTCAAAGGAGAAAGCAAGTTTATATAAAATAAGATCATCATCAATTCGATTTAAATAATTGTGAATAAAAAATTATGAAATAAATTAACACAAGATCAAACTAATATTTTAAATTTAGTGTTTGGGGGTTGTGTGTGTGTGTGTGTGTGTGTGTGTGTGTGTGTATGATGCCTCACTCTGGAAACGTTAAAACAGATTGAAAAAAAACACCTAAGTCTAAAAATTGTACATAGCAAACTGCATAGCTCAATTGCTCTACGACTGGTACTGAAACTCAGTACTATATGTTCAACTTGACGAAAAATAATCCTTATATCGTCCTAATTCGTGAGTCCTAGAGTATAACTGGAACGTGTCTTGTATGGCTTTGCTATAGGCGATGCAAGGGAGTGCTTGCCTTGCGCACCCCTTGTATTCCAGTGAACACCCAGTTTCATCTCAATAGTAGCTATAATAAAAAATAATAAACTATGTGTACATATAATATATAATATGGAAGCAAGTATATTTTGTTACATATTGCAATAAAGTGATCTGCTCCAAAGATTTCGAGATTGCAGCACGCACAGGCATCCATTATGCGTGTGCGCAAATGGGCCACATCCCTGATTTTCGTAGCATACACCATACCTTTCAGATGTCCCCAGAGGTAAAAGTCCAATGGTGTCAGGTCAGGTGAGCGTGCTGGCCATTCCACAGCTCCTCGGCGACAAATCTAGTGGTGAAGGAATTGTTGATCCCAGGTACTGACGGATCATCATCCCATAGTGCGGTGGGGTACCATCTGGCTGGAACCATTCAGGATAGCTTTCATCCTGTGGCAGCAAGGATGGTAAGATCTCCTCCCGTAGCAGAAGCAAGTAGACCTCTGCATTTAAGTTGCCCTAAATTAAAAATGAACCAACAAGTCGGGAACCCCAAGTACCACACCACACCATTAGCAGGGCCTCCCCGATGGCGCAGTGGTAGCGTCGTCCCCTTGTAATCAAGGGGTCCCGCGTTCGATACCCGCTGGTGGCACATAGTGGTTCGGATCCCACTTTAAACTGTAGGTCCAGTCCCAATTAGCCTTACTGTGTATAAAGTGGACTTAAAAAACCAATTCAACAAACCAACCAACCACACCATTAACTTCCCACCTCCCGTCACCTTGCTGGGATCTGTCCAATGTGGATTCTCGGGTGACCAGTACTTATACAGTATACTTTGCTTATACACCTCCCCCGGCACACAAAAATTGGCCTTAGCACTGAACAGAATCTTGCTACCGAGGGCTGGGTCCTAGGGCCCACTCACAAAACTCCAAACCTCTCCTGAGGTTCTGCAGAATGTGGTAAGGGCATGGGAGAGACGTTTACACGTCGAGTCGAGGATATCGCACACAGAAAAAGAGAATCTTGTGCGTGAGTTTTAAGCACACTGCGCATGATTTTTTGTGTTTGTGCTAAAGTATTCAAATAAATATTAAATTGCATCACAACTCCAAATACTCAAGATTTTAAATGTATATACTCATAATATAACCTGTAATTAGAATTTAAATAATATTTAAATAATCTAGATAATATCTAAAGTATCCAACAATGTTCAAACATATGCTCGTATGTAATTAATATTCTGCCGAAATATGTTTTCAAAATCAGGTAACATACTCACATTTTATTCTGTACTTAGAAAAGACTATCATATAATATCATGCAGGTACGTTCCATAGCATTGCTCAAGTTCAAACTCCCGGTCTCTTGTCTTGAACACGTCTTCGCATCATCCACTCGTCGTTCATAGCAAATCTCCTGGTTTACAACTTTCCAAGTTAATTCCATCTCATCTCTGGGTTCCCTAGTGGCTCATTCTATCTTGAGTTCTTTCCCAGTGGTTTTTCCCTTAAGATGTGCAAGTGGAATTTCGTGTGGCGGATGTGTCACTTCTTGTAAGCATTCAACGTATTTTTTTTTCTTTCCGCTTTCTCTGTATTTTCATATCTTTATTTCCTCATCTTGTATCCTAAACATTGAAAATTCCTCTATTTTTAATATGGTATCGTGTGTGTATTTTCTCAATGACAGCTTAAATTTTAAGTTTTTACTTAGCTTCATTTATTTTCTGAACTGATTTTCTTTTATGTGAACTTTTTGTTGTTATTTAGCGTCGCTTTTCTACACTTTTGGCTAATTGCGACGACGATGATGAGTGGTGATTAGATGAATTTGAAGAAGGAACGTTTACAAAGAGCACGCTTGCCTAAGCTGGAAATTTCGTTGGCGAGATCGAAAGTCTACCACTTAACACACTCATCAAGGGGTCCCGGGTACGATACCCGGTGGAGGAACATAGTGGTTTGGATCCCACTTTGAACTGGAGGGCCAGTCCCGATTAGCGTTACTGTGCATTAAGTGGACTTAAAACACCATCTCAATAAATCTCAATGAAAAACTTAACACACTCGGCTGCCGAGCCAGTTGCCGCTGTGAACTTCTGAATTGAGGCATCCAGTGAGATAGGGAGTTGTGACATATGAACACGAAAGCGAGAAAACAGAGTTTTTAGAACAGTGCGTTTAGTCATTTCCGTATAATATAGACCACATTTTTCCGTAAGGAACTAATATGTACTAATAAATAGAGACCGGATTTTAAAGGGAAAATTTTTCCTCTAAAAAGGACAAACTGCCAAACTATAGTTTTTTTGCACTCTACTAAAAATACTATTTTAAATGAAAGTACAGTACAATATATACCATTCAGATATAAAAAGGAATGCATTAAATTTCGTATTAATCTATTCCTTTTTATGTGGAGTATATATATATTTATAGTGGAGAGCAAAAATAAACTATAGTCCTTTTTCATTTCCTCTTTTTGAAGGTAAAGTACAGTGAATAATCTTACTATCCGTTTCGATGAAATCTTTCTTGCAACAGCTTACCGCATTCCATAGCTTGCTGCCATTTGTATACCTGGCTTCGCCATTTCACTGACACTCAATTATGTCGTCACTGTCACAAAGTAAAGTTAAAACTATTCTAAAAAGATTCACAATAAATGCCTAAATCTAGCAGATAAGAGCACTTTCAACAATCGCTGCAACATACTCCCAACACTCATGGAGGGAAAGGAAGGTAGAAGGCGCTTGTTCTTTCTTTCCTCTAAACTGCACAAAATAGACAATTGTTGAATGTTTTGTTCATGGAAAAAACAGTCGTGCAAAATATTTGATATCTTGTCAATAAAGGGACCAAGGAAGATATTTCTTAAAGGGGGGGGGGAAGAATGTAGGCTGAAAAACTAGTCAATAAAGAAACCAGAAAGCTAAATGTTTTTACAAAAAGGTAAAATAGGAAATGTGGGCTAAGAAAGGGAAAAGAAGGGAATGTGGGCTTAAAAAGGGGGGAAAAGGGAAATAAAAACCATGTAATCTTGTTGGTGGAAGATAATTATCAACACTGTTGTTATTTATTCTATGATCCGTGTTGAAAAATAGAAAAGAACTTCCCTTTAATATCCGGTCTCTAGTAATAAACTTATGCACATGGGAAAAAGATATGAATTTACAGTTGTCATCACTTTCGACGTTAGAGAGAGTGTGTTAAAGTAGAGAAATTATATGTCTTGTATTTTTACAAAATAATGGTATTACCAAATAACGGGTAATGGGTACATATCATGTGATAGAATAGAAACAGTCTATATACTTCTGCAATGATTCTCTGTTAGAGATTTTGAGTTCATCTATAGAATCTACGAGATAAACATTATGAGTCTTGATATACAACCAAGGTGGATAAAAATCATGATTTTTATTCAAAAGTTCATTTTTAATGATTTTTTTATTTAAATCGTTTTTTTTATTAAAGTCGGATTTTTTATTTAACTCTATTTTTTTAAAAACACGCTTAAAATTGCTAGTATGTTTTCTGGCACCATACATATAGAGAGAGATACATGTTTTCTTTTATAGAATGCCTTTTTCTATTAAACGGCCCTGTTAAACGTTTGAACAGTTTGATTAAAGCAAATAAAAAATAACGTAAATATACATTTTTATGTTTCTGATACTGTATAGAATAAACCTACTATGGAAATGTTTGTTGAGTGTGTCAATAAAACTATAATAATTCCTGTAACTTTTCTTCCAGTGAAAATAAAATATAAAATATTCTGCATGTACTTACTTAGTATTTTGTATAATTTTCTACACAAAATGTTTGCTACTTTTATATTGAGTTTTAAATCAAGATAAATTTAAGTGTGTTTACACTTTACATATTACATTTTCTTTCGTATGAGTTTAACCCCATCAGTACACATATTTCGTTTCCTTTCTTTTCCTTTCTTAGAGCCTAATAAACTTCATTACATGATTACGAGATTAATGTACTTTAACTAAAAGTGATTCTCATATCTACAAAATCCTTATGTACATTATTCTATAAATTATTTATGTAAACTGATTTATATCAGTGATTTTTTTTTAAAAAAACTCATCTGATTTATATCAATCCACCTTGTATACAACTCACAATAATAGATCCAAAATAAGTTGTAGAATGAAACAAAATTGTAAGCAATATCAATATACAGTACATTACAGGATGATTCTTATATTCATATTTCATCTAGAATACTTTCTGTCAAATGTTGAAGTGGATTTAAGATTTTGATAAAAGAAAGAGGACTGTGGAGGATTATATGGCATTAACGTTGTGTTGATGTTGGTGTCCTTGCGGATAGAGTAGGGTATGTCCTTCAGCACTTTTGTCGGTTATGAATAGTCAGCCATCGGAGAACTCCTGTTTGTAGAGTGATAACTTGACAACTTGAAATCCTTCCCACACATGTGCAGATACTGATCTGCATATGTGTTTTTGAAGAATACGGAGTCAGGAGTTTGGTCAGCAGTTGGGTTCCTAATAGCAAAGGTAGGAGCATTCCTATTGTGGATTTTGTTGTTCAACTCCTGAACAACGCTCACTCACTCACTCACATGCTCTTCTCCACTATTCCGTTTCCTCTTCACAGCGGGTACGTTTTTACCACACTTTTGAGGACTGTTTGCTACACACAGATCCATGTTTCTCGCTATATCAGCTTCAAACAATGTTACCTGATATAGTTCACATATTCACGGGCAAAAGTACTATTCTCTCTTCCAACAGTGTTACCGCACACAATAACACCAAAAGTATTTATTCTCTATATTGTGCCGTCAATGTTGTTTTATTGCAATAGGCCTATCATCACGTTTAAGAAGCCATTGATGCATTGATATATCAGTACATACGACCTTTTCATGGTGCATATTTTAGTGCGTTGGACTCTCACAAAAAATAAAGCAGCCTTCAGTGGCATAGTTCCCTCCTTCACTGAACATGTACTCAATGGTGAAGTTCACATTTACAGAAAAAGTGTAACGACAGTGAGAGCTATGGCACATGCTTGTAACTCGCAGCATAGACAAGAGATGGCAGGAGGATATAGAAAATGGTAATGACTCATTTTTTCCCTTTTTTTTTTGGCATAGCTCCCTCTCTCACTGGATGCTTCAGTTCACTTTATGTGTTCGAAAAAAAATAGGACGGTGTGACATACGAAAATGTAAAAACACGGATGAATATATCGTTTGAATAAGAGATGAAGTTTCTGGTAGAATTTTCTGTGTTCAGCATATTTTATAGTAGAAGGATATTTGTAGGGAAATTTGAGCCTGAGTGTTTAAATCTAGCTTCAATATCCTTTAATGATCCTCTTATTTTTAATTAATAGTTAGGAAATTTATTTTTTTAGGAACAGAGGTATTTTGTTGTTTCGTGACTGCGTGGAAATATAAACAAGTAACTTTTGTCCTGTACAGCCAGAAGCAAAAGTGAAGTGTACATAAACTGGCATAGTTATACCTTGCAAATTATTGTATTTGAGAATTTTTTGAACAATCAATGAACAAAATATTTACTGTAGCATGTTAGGCGAGTAAAGAACGCTCAAGATCAAGCTTCTACCTCCCCATCCTGAACCAATTATTTCACTTCTTTGTATATCCCCTCCGAACATAGTGCTCTGGATGCAGTGTTCCAGTGGTATTGTTGTGATTCTCCCTAGATCCACCTTTCTGTATTCTGCCTATACTGTGTACACAATTAAATTACCACGGGAGAGCATGACCTTCATCCGTCTATTAAAATGTAACAAACTTTAGTGTGGGTGAGCTTGTCGGCATGCCAAAATATGAGATCAGACAAAATTTCCAATGGCTATTTGCTATTCAAAACTCACATTTCTTGTAAACGTAAGCATCAATAAAATAGCCGCCTTTTATTTTACAGTCTCGATTTCTGCTCAGCCTTGCTCAGTGACGTATAAGGAAGCATTTCTTTGATTACATTTTCGTTCAAATATAGTATAACTTAACAGCCGAGAGGGACAACTTATACTCAAATTCATTACATTACAAGAACCATTTCATTGATTTCCTCCCTACTTCATGCTTTTTTGTGCAAATTATCCCAATTTTATTCACCAGAATGTTGCTTACAGATGAGACATCATTCACAAGAGATGGTTCATTTAATTGCCACAACAGCCATATTTTTGCGGATCACAATTCCTACATTGCATTCGAACACCACTACCTCGGTGGAAGTATAGGAAGATATTATCAACGAACACGTGGATCGTACCTTACCTCGTGTCATCGTGTTCTTCCTGACGTTCATCGATCTTTACCGTCTCAGGATCACTTCCTACCCTATGGCTTCCTATTGTAAAATTGTTATATTATTTCTATTTTGTCTTCAGTTTGTGCTCATTTTGAATCATTTTCAGTCGTAGAAGAGAAATCGGGATGCACAACAAAACTTACATGTTCATCCACTTTGAAATTAAATTATAAAAGTTAAATGACAAATTATTAGTGGTAACTGTACTGGTTCATTTTTCTTCATCGATTTCTTTTAAAACAATAATCGTGTTTGATTAATGTTTGATATCAGTTCTGCTAGATTCTCAGCATTAGTGAATGGTAACAGTGGAACTTCAATCAAACACATCATATTCTAGAATACGTACTCACAAGGAACTCCTGTTATTTTTGCTGCAATTTACTGCTACTACCATTTATATCTAGCAATAATGTCAACTGGTACAGGAAAATTACAAATTATGATTATGTGATTGTTATTCTATGTTGGATTATTTACGAACGTAATTTTAAATTTATACGAGAGAATTTATCAGTCTTAATGCATTATTTCTAATTTGTCTTTCAGGGACATGTGTCATGAAGCCTGGACTAAATTACGTATGTCTCCAATGTTTGGATGCATCTGTCCTAATAATCATATGAAGAGAAAGTGTGACAGGATATTTAGTATAGTGAATCATAATCCATGTGTAGGTAAGCATAGAGAGAGAATTCCTTTCAGAGATGATATCAGCTAATTATGAGATTTTTCCATATGTGCGGATCGGTAATTTGATACAGCAGTAGATCTATAAAAGTGACCATCGCGGCTGTCAGTAATTTATCATTATTCTTTATTCTTTAGGCTTAACTTACTTGTAAAGAACAGAGAGGCAGCAAATTCAATTTTGATTAATTTTAAATTCGGGCCATTATCTCCAGTATTTGCATATTTAGATGCGTTTACCCCTGTTTATTAATCATTATTATGTTCATTTCCTGTTGTAAACCATTTCGTTGTATCTGTAATAGTTTATAAGATGTACACCTTCAAACATGCATTATTATTTGTTATTCTTAATTATGTCCTGTATCACAAGCCCATTTGGACTGGTAATAAGTATGTTAAATTTTCATATCTCGCCTCTCAAAGCTGCCAGTTTTTGACATATGAATCGTGCATGAAGTGCTGGGCGTAGGAAACCTCTGTCAGCTTTTGCATGCACCAACCTTGGCCCATTTTTATTTCACATGCATGTTGTCCTTATCAATATGTTTGCTTTTGTTTGGTATGCTCGATAAATTTGAACTTTATTTTCTATGCAACCTGTCTTGCTTGGATTGAGTAACAATGCCTTTAAATTTATTTCCGCTTTGTTCTCTCCTCATGCACTCACTTGTTGTTCCATCAGGCCTATTGAAAGAAATTCAAATAAAGGTGAAAAAAATATCAACACAAGCGAAAGATTATTTTTTTTAGTGTCAATTTGCAATGTGTGACAAGTAAAAAGCCCCAAATTTTGATAACCCTTTCTGGTAGATATGTATTTGTACCTAATATCCATACATTGTTTAGCTTTTCAAACAGTTTCTGTTTTTTAATTGTCTGTGTTCAAATACATTGAACCAAAAATTAAAATATTTCATTGAAATTAGCATTAAATGTATATATATATATATTATTTTTGAAGAGTTGCAATGCATCCATCATCTTGTAATATAAATTTTTTGACTGACCCAATTTTACATTTATAATTTTAATATATATGTGCTCTTCACTTATGTTTATCGCAATGGATTGAATTTGACTGGTAGAAATCAGTTTTGCCTATAGTTGAAAGTATACAAAACCCTTTAAACGCGATCACTTGTTCATGTATGTCCTGTGATGTTTTCAAACAGATTTTCTATTTCTTACTGTGTATATGTCTATGTATACTAGTTTATTTTTTTTAACAAAAGTATTAGTTAATACTCTTAAGTATCATAGTACCATAGATAATTTACTATCGGTTATGTTGGGATTAACTGTGGTTCAATATTCCTTTACATCTGTGGGAGGGTGTTTTTTAATTTCCGATTTGTATGAAATGAAATATTTTAATTATTTGTATCATTTACAGCAAGCACTCAAATTTTTCCCTTATTTTTGTTGAACACTCAAATAATTATCTCTTTAGAAATGTTTGAAACTAGCCTTATTTTATCCGTTTGCTTTTTAGAAAAGTATTATCTACCCTTCCTCATCCTCAGTTGGTTACTGATATTACGTTAGACATTTTGAAAACAGTATGTTCTTTCCTACATTGTTCGTATTCCCCAAAAGTAATATCAAAATGCAAGTTTAATGTCTCTTCTGTAAAATAATATTTATTGTTCTACCTAACTATTATTTATGAATTTAAATAATTATTGTTGATGTGAACTTTGAATTAATATTGGGATAGAAGACAAAAGAGAATTTTTTCTTAAATATATTTACAATGGTACAACATATTTTCAAATATATTTGTTAAGTTAGATAACTTCAAACCAAAAGACGAAAATTAGAGCAGTTTAACATGTTTTTCCCAATAATCACGTTCTTCTAGGTGTTGAAGGGTACATTAAGCCTTCTATTTTCGTGGCGTGCGTGAAGTAATTGGAATACATGCCTGCCTGTGGGTGCGTGTGTGTGTTGTGTGTGTGTGCGTACCTGCGTTTGCATAAATAACGTAGCAAACAAATGCTGAACGATGAAATCCAAGGTTTTATTTATTTATTGCTATTTTCTTCGGATGTAGTATTGAGAACAGAAAAACTATAATAATAAAATAAAATAAAATAAATATTATTAAGATGGCATTTGTTACGAACTACATAAAAGTCTAAAATGAAAGTCTTAAGTTGCAATGTTCTTTACTTGATAGAAGCGAACTTAAACTAAAATTATTTAAATATAAATTGCTCATTGATACGCACGTTAGAATATTTGTGTTTAAACTCTTGAACGTTATTGTTTAATTGCACAGTTACTTTGTGGTTTCTATTTAACACATTCTAAAAAAAAAAACATAGATTATTTTTCCGTGAAGAAAAGTTCAAATTGTTTCTGCCACACTTCTATATATTCCCAATATTTTTAATCTTGCAAAACAAACAGTCACACCCACACACACGCTAGAATGAGTAACACATTTACGTAGTTGTGAATTTTGTTAAGAAGGTATGTTTTTCTTCTAACGTTGAAAAACTATAATATCTGGAAAAGTGTAATGTATATATTATCTTATAGTTACTTATGTAGGATAAACGTGTGCAAAATATGACAATTGGGTTGGGGTAAGATCCACATTATGTATGTATCACAACTTTGTTCTATTTACTTAGCAAAATATCGTGCTAATACTTCTTCTTTAATTGAGTTCTTGAAAGGTATTAGCTGTCGTTTTCTGTTCCCCACATCATAGTTGGGTAAATCAAATATCGTATAAGACACTTGATTGTGTTTCTGTTGAGTGTTTGTATGAATTAATTCAATTTACATTCTATTTGACCTCCATATTTAATGAGTTACAGAATCTTCGTTTCCCTACTGCACGTAAATCATAATAAAGATCTTTAGGCGTACGCATAACATATCTAATTGATCTATTTGAAGAAATCAGTCAGTACTAATATACAAAACTTTTGATACTGTATTAGGCGATTACAAGAGCATTTCACTTGAATGTTTTTGTATTGGAATATCGTGTAATAGTAGAAAATATGTTATTTCCATTAGTTTTGGTACATTTTGTAGCCTTTCGTTCGACTGACCATGACGCTGAAGAGAAGGAGTTAGCATTCGCTTTAACAGTTGCTCAGTATCATTTTGTTCTGGATTATGAAAAGAGAAGAATAACTTTATTTTCCGTTGGAAAAGATTCAATATAACGCCAAAATGTGTCATTCAGCCATTTTAATTATTTACAGACTTGTGTTAAGAACTTTTATGCAGACTAGTGTAGGGTTTTTAAGTAACACAGTAAGATGCAAAGTGAACGGCAAATCGTTTGTATACTGAGGAATGAGAGATGCAAATTGAGATGCAGTCACGCTTACAAATCAAGCCCATTGGTGAGTAAACCATATATCTTGACTTAACTCCCATTCCATTTTGGATTAATTGAGTGAAAAATGCTCTAAATACATGGCTAGAATTTTTAATCATTTTGTTGCCCTTTCATTTGTCTTCCCCGTTTCAATTATTCCTCCAATTGTACAAGCAATTCGCCCTACAAATAGCAAACTGAATGGCGCAACACCTTTTTCAAGATCAGGGCCTGGTAAGTGTTTTACCATCGTCTTTGATGTACTTCATCCTCAACTAGAAACCTCTACTTCTCTTCAGGCAGTTCCCCAGTTGCCCTCATAATTTTGAGGAACAAACATTTTAAGGTCCCCACAAAGGTTTGAACCTGGAGGCCATAACACGGAAATCAAGAGCGCAAACCGGTAGACTATGTCGAATCTATCCTATCAAAATGTTTGTGATGTTTACAAGTACACAAATTTATGATATTTGTAGCCTGAGATTAGCAATTCTAAGACATTATAAACATTCTGAATTTAGTACATAAAATTGTCCACAATATGCGAATAACATTGCTGTGTTATTTTTTACTATAGGCTAGGAACTCATCGCATATTGTGGAATAAAGTTTTCTGTTTCAATTTTTAGTTGCGTTGGTGTTTTTAAGTTCACTTTATGCACAGTAAGGCTAATCGGGACTGGACCTACAGTTTAAAGTGGGATCCGAACCACTATGTGCCTCCACCAGGAATCGAAGCCGGGACCCCTTCAGTTTTCTGTTTTAATTTTTGTGCATACAAGTATGTCATGAAATTACACCTGCATTAAAACTATCTGCATAAATGTTGTTCTATGAGTTGTGTTAAACTGTATATACAATTGACAAGTTGTTGATAAATTTTGAAACAGCTAGAACGTTGTGTATGTGCGCAGCATTTGTATTTCCCTTTGTGTGCAGCACGTTAAACTACATTAAGAAATTATTATTGAATGCTTAACGTGTGAGTTAAGTCTCCAAAGTGTCTTTAAAGTGTCTCACAGAGATTTAAATAATTATGCGAATATGAATAAAAATACCGGCTGTCCGTTTCCGGCAGGTTAAATAGTACATACTATCTCAGACGTTACTTTGTTTAGAAATTGTTCTTGATGGAAGAATTTCAATGATATTTTAGTATTAAGCGTCTTAAACTTTGTAAATCAACGACTTAAGGGTGAAATATATTCTTCAATATTCTTAATATTGCTCTCCTAAAGATTTTTTCTTAAATTTCTATAACACACATGATGTTTAAATACAGTATTATATGTACTTGTGAAAAGTAATTGAAATATTTTGTGTTTGTTACTGGCGTACTTAATTCACGCATTGTACATGTATGTCTCTCTCTCTCTCTCTCTCTCTCTCTCTCTCTCTCTCTCTCTCTCTCTCTCTCTCTCTCTATATATATATATATATATATATATATATATATATATATAGGGCCTCCCCGATGATGGCGCAGTGTCAGCATCGTCGCCTTGTAATCAAGGGGTCCCGGGTTCGATACCCGGTGGAGGCACATAGTGGTTCGGATCCCACCTTAAACTGTAGGTCCAGTCCCGATTAGCCTTACTGTGCATAAAGTGGACTTAAAACACAAACTCATATATATATATAAACTTCAAATGTATGTATCCAAAGTACAAAAATGTATGTGTGACTCAAATTGAGGATTGTTACATGGCATCACTTTTTCGTTAATTTAATGATGAAATTCCTTTTAGTCAATAATAATGAAATGAAAATAATTGACCGCCTTTGCTGCATTGTGTATTAACCCATTATAGAAGCTGAATAGTTATTACAGTAATAAAAATACTTCTCGTCTTTATTGTAACTTATGAGTTAATGCTTTTAGTAACTTCGTTAACTCGAGAAAAGATTGTCTAAAGATTGCAGTAAATCCGATATTAACTAAAAATTTGTAATTCCTTCTGTAAGAAATTAACTTAAGTAAGGAATTTACATTGACGGAAAATAATTTTCAACAATAGTGATATAATGACTGCACTTGAAATCATAATTCAACTTTTTTATCAAATGATAAAGCTAGGTCTAGTAAAAATTAAAATTTAGTACTCAATACCCTCAAAACTCAGTTAAGCAGCAGCCCAGTATTAAGTTTAAAATGTTAAACAACTTCTTCATTCATTCCTAAAAAGTGTATTTTTAAAATTTTCAAAATTTAAAAAAAACTTGTGCAATTTTTCCGACATTATATATTTTTAAAAATAACTATACCACTTGTAATACACATTCATGCAGTGGGCCTCCCGATGGCGTAGTGGTAACGTCGTCGGCTTGTAGTCAAGGGGTCCCGGGTTTGATACCCGGTGGAGGCACATGGCACAGTGGTTCGGATCCCACTTTAAACTGTAGGTCCAGTCCCGATTAGCCTTCCTGTGCATAAAGTGGGCTTATAACAACAAGTCAACATTCATGCAGTAAAGGAAAAAATATAATACATGATTGCTTGATTGATTAAAATTAAAAGTTCAAACAGAGTTTAAACGAGTTGAACGCAGTAACATATCCTTCATGAGAATTTCTGTCATCAAATGGCGGTATTTTGAAAATTCGTGGTGCGTCGGGAGAGAGTTGTGGGGATTCTCGAAATTTTGGATATGAATTTCAAACAAACTTTACAGGAATATACCAACCATTATTCTGGATCCAAAAGAGAGATTTCCTTTGTATAGGGTGGCCCATAAAAGGTAACGGAAATATTGACTACTTAATATTTTGTTACCTTTCTTGGGCGACCCTGTACTTTCTAATCCCTATCATTGGTCTGAAGTATTTATATTATTTCCTTAGTTTTTACATACTTAATTTTTGGGGCACTTTGTTGAATGCAGGTGTCTATAATTACGAACCAGTGTATCATTCATTTCATTTGAAACAAGCTATGCTAATCAAGGCATGAATTCCTCTTTCCATTTAAAAATTTAAGGCGCCTTAAAGTACCCTCGTAGAGAGACAAATGTTAAAAATGCCATCTCTCATTATTTCATATCGTGCGTTTTTGTGATAATTTGTGCAATTTATTATTTCACTTCGAAACTAATATTTTGTTACAAAGTTACATACACCAGTATCGCTACTCTTTTAAATTTAATTTATTGTAATTTTTTAATGAAATATTTAGAAAAAAAATATCGTACTTGATATATTTCAAATCGTCCATTATTGCAAAACTTTGCAAAATATCACGTTAATTGTTCCTTATTCATTTTACCATCACCTTTTATCTATTTTATCATGTTATCTGTCATTTTCTTGGTGAATTCACAAACGCCGGCTGTAGTTTTAATCGCACCACAAAATGATAATTCCAGCCAGAAACTTCAACCACATTCTGTATTTGTAACACGCCGTGGTTGTTCTAGATTTCTGAGTGCTGAAATAAAACCTCAGAAAAGAGTTTTCACACGTTTGGTGGAAAACTCTCTACAGTCATGGAACCTGAACGTCCTTAAATGGATTTGAAATTAAAAGTAAAAAATAAACAAGGAATCCGCTGACTAAAGGATAGTGCTAGACTCTTTGCTCGATGAGATTAAGGAATGGATAAAATCCAATAATTGTAAATGCAGTGGTGCACTAATTCTGCCATTGTTCTAAAGATAATAAAGAATCGCATATTTTTCCTTTTTCTTTTTTGGATTCGGTAGTCGCACTAACTCGAAGTTAATAAATTTTCACGTTGGTACCTTAATCCACCTAGTGGCGATAATGGAAAATAATGTCCTCATATATCTAAATGTATTAGATTATCTGCTCTTTTCGCACCTAGAAATTTAATTATTTTCTTCCGGATTATTCTATAATTGCAGACGGACCTCGTGTGACGATGAAAATTTCGTAGTTGAAATTTAAGTTACTCTTGGCATTGACACACCAATACCTCTCATATTTCGTGTTGTTTCTAAGAATAATTTATCATTTTGCAATAAGAAAATGAGGTAGATTCTCATGTCATTAGAAATTTGTAGCAATAAAAACCCGGGAACACAAGCTGTATCAATGAAATAGACTACTCTCATATTTTATCAACGTTACATTTTACCATTATCACATATACTCTGGAAGAGATCCTACAGTAGTCAATCATTAAATTTATATAGGTTATTCACTATCTTGACATTGTCATCTGCAGTGATTCAACATAAATATGTTTACGAAAAGACAGGAAAGGACTGAATTGTCTTCTGAAATGAAAATATTGTTAAGAGATTATAATTTTCTGACAAAACGTCGCATATACAAATATCGTATTCCTTCTAAGAATATCATAAATCATTAATAGTGTCTAAAAGCATCGCTCCTGCGTCAAATTCTTTCTGTTTAAATAAGTTTTGACAAATTGTTACCAAAGCATATTTATGTATTTATTTCCACCTTCCTGTGTATTTCCTCTCATTCTCTTGTCTTTTGTTTGATTTGTTCTATTATTTGCATTCAATTAGAATTTTGTATATAATTAGTTTTTAACGTGAAGTTTCATATAATACAGATTTACCTTGTCGGGTGGAAGACAGGATCCTGATAATAAAATTTGCAGTAATCGTTAGTGATAAACATTACTAAGGACGCGAAGTTGATCTGGTAGGTGGTAGTCATGGAATAGCAATGTTCCCATGTATTACAATTAATCAAATAACTTCTACTTGCAACGTGCAAGCCTATATTTAATGGAAAACTTAATAAATGAAGCAGTAGATGTGATCGTAAACTGACAATAAAGCTTCCTTAATTTAATGTTTAAATTTGAACATCGGATAATATTAAACATAGAATTTATAATATACTTTATTCGGTCCTCTCCCGTTCGAAGTGAAAACCATTTCTTTTGTATAATTAGGTAACAATACGTAATACGATATACCAAACACAGACTAAATGCCGTGAAATTAAATTAATAAAATAACATGAGAGTAACATCACATGTGAAATTGTTAATAACGTGTCCAGATTTCTTAAAAGCATACGTAATGGATTATGACGGTGCCGTTAAGCTGAATATGTGTATCTCTTAATTTATCTTAGTTTAACGTGCCAGCTTCTCAATTATTATCCAGTTCGTAAATATTAGGAGTTGTACGTTATTCGACATAAATCGGATTTGTTTTAAACACATTGTAAATTTCTATTTTTTTTGTTATCGATTATTATCATCACCGTTAAGTGAACTTATTTCAAGTAATCATGCTAGGTTTGCTCTATACTAGGCTATTAGCCAGGTGACAGCTATATCCACATGAAGTTCATCACATTCATGTCATGAGCTCATCATTGAATGTTGTTATGAAAATATATTGGAGACTTCAGAATGTGCCTTAAATGATATCTGAAATACATTCTTGAAACAAGCTGCCAAGAATTGATCATTCTTTGTTGTAAGAATGTCAAAAAATCCTTCCTTAACACTGGATCATATATTCGAGCAATTCGTGTGCTGAATGGTTACTGAAAATACAGTATTTGACGTCGGCTCTTCGATGCCAGTTTCCATAAGATAAAACCAACACGTAATAGAGGCATGTATTTTGTTGTCGCACTGTTTAAACCACTTTGCTTGAGTATCAAATTGAAGGCTTCTTCCATTAGCGTGGCAGTATAGATATATATTTCCCTCTACCAGTTAATTTATTTTCATATAAGATATTACAGAAGGATAAGAATTTTGCAACTGTATTATTATTGGAGCAATTATTATCACATTGAAAATCCAATAAATAATACATTGATATATATATATATGTAAAAGCAATTACAGTTATTGATAAGGTAAAATTTAATAGAAGAAAATTCACATCCAAATGCCAAATTGTTATATATGTAAATGCAATTAAAGTTTTTGATAAGGTAAAATTTGATAAAATATAATTCATATTCCAAGGGCCAAAATATTTTTTCTGAAGGATATATATGTATATATAGTTTCAAGCAATGCATTTTAAGAGTATTGTGTCTTTATCCCCTATAATCCCCAGCTGTAATATTTACATGGGCACTTTTTTATTATTCGCCATGTTACGATCAAGCTCACATGTAATAATAATAATAATCTTCTCCTACCAACAACATTCTCGAAAGGCAGTATAGTCTGAATATATCTCGCCTTGGCTGACAACTCCAAATAGTAGAATTATATGTTTTCCAAGTATCTAAACAAATCTTAAAATATATTATTGATATGTAGGTAACATAATTAATAAATAAGAAGACTACTTGGGAGATAAACTTGCACAGGATTCCTTCCAAGGAACTTGTATTTTACACGGTTTTCAAGAAGAAACGCAACAATTTTAATTCTTTTACATACATATAGATCTCTGTCTGTGCGTTTTTGTGCTACGACATGACATACATGAATTATTTATTTTTATATGATTGCTTTCAAGTACCAATGTCCTCACGATGCTGGGTCAAATCCATTTGTCTTTACTCCTACCGGGTATCAAACCTAGTGCCGTTCTCACCAAAGCCGATAGCACTATAACCTGTCCCAGCTAACTGTGGAGCAAGGCCGCGCATACCGTCAGAGAAGCGAGGGATATCGAGTGGCCAGAGCGAAGCAGTAGACGCTGCTGGGAAGGCTGGTAACTGCAGTCGCTTTTCCCCACTCCACGTAATCCCGTTCCTCTCACGTGTTGATTGGTGGAGCCGCCTTGCGTCGCTACTTGCGCAGAGACTTGCTTTCGTTTGCCTGCTCCATAGTTATCTGTGACAGAGTATAATATTTCGATATGCATAATCTCTATCTGAGCATAAGTGGACATAAATAATAATAAAAAAGAAAACTTTGGATATCGTTCAAAGACCACTCACTCGTTGAGTGTTCATCGAAGAAATCGAAGACTTATTTGATATCTATGGGTGTGGTTCTAATTTGACGCAAAACATGCACTGTTCAGTTTTTCGCTTCCTTTTGAATGTTTTTCTATTACTGTCAAGATGAGAATCATTCATGTATGTCATTTAGTAGCATTTCGAAAGAGTATTAATTATACTGAATCAATAGTAGTAAATTGACAGAACATTTTTTTCGATAAACACTGCCTAACAAGTACGGAGAATATGTGTTCCTTCACTTAGACACAACTACATTAGAGGGTAAAGTTTAATATAGTTAGTGCGATTGGTTCTCTATTGAAGATCTAGTGTAGCTTTAAAGCAAACTTAATTCAATGTAAATTTACAGTGTTTCTAAATTCAACCAATATCAGTCTCCATTATTAAATTAGTCTTGTACTTTATTACCTTTTCCACAAATAATATGTTTATTGGATTGTGGGGTGTTTATTCGAACTGAATTTGTTTGGAGGACATAATCGTCAAAACGATTTGTAAAATCTCAACATTTTAGGAGAGTAGTATTGAATTAAGTGTAAAAAAAAACTGGTACTATAATTTGTGGTAGAATGCAATTTCTGAGGAAAACGGGAAGAAAAATTATTGATAAGATAGTAAATGTAAACAATTATGTCTCTACTGCGTATACACGTGGCAACTTAATTTTCAGTACAGTCCTTCATAAGAACCATATCTACTTGGTGTGTGTGAATTCTAGAAGTTGGATTCCACGGTAACGGCTTGGAAAAACTGAGATGTTGAGTAAGAAAATAAATAGTGCTGCCCCACCCATGTCCTAAAATTTTGCGCACGTTCTATGCTTGTTTCCCTAGTATTGTGTTGTATATATGTAATAGTAAACATGTAGTGAAGCACAATTCACATTGAGACCATCAATAGAAATTAGTTTCAAGTCCTTAACTGTGACCCTTCCCTTCATTTCATCCTCTTGCGATAAACATAGATGATAAGCACGGAATAGTTTGCAATTGTAACCTATTAGAAAAAAAAATACATTTCAATACCTAGGCCAAAAAAATGTTATTCTAAAAAAAAAATATGAATACAAATTGTATCAACTCTTACAAGGTCCAATCACGTCATTGTCTTTCTTAGAAACAGAGCCAGGCTTGAGTGACAATGGTAGTGATGGGCTGGTGCTTGCACTGCATGTTGTCACATGTTAGGTTGTTGTGCACTGATACCGTGATTGCTGCACTGACAGATTCTTTTCCTGCTGTTTTTATTTCAGACGTTCTACCAGCCTCCCTTGATTTAACAGGCACAGACTCTGCACTCTATCCGTATGACCCAGAACAAGGGAATTTTCGGGAATTTCCGTTCCCTCCAGCCAGCTTGTACCCTAACTTTCTCTTCCCTACTATGCGACCGCGCCCCTCGCACACGCCTCTACCACCCTACGCTACGCACACTGACAGGCAACTGTCTGTAGAAGAAACATTAATTACCCCTATAGTACACAGTGGTCAAGATGGAAAACTGACATCTTCCCATTCGGGGTCAATTTCAGTTCAGGTGATATCCTCGGAAAACACGTCGTTTGATGGCATTGAATCACAGGTAGAGAACCCTCTTGTTGACAGAGGCTCCAATCAAAAGGATTTAAACGTGCTAAGGTACGAAGTACCCAGCGTCACCGATGGTGTGAACGCATCCAAAATTGACGAAGAAGGAGACATGAGAGGATCTCGTATGACATACTCACCGGCTGTGAACGCTCAGGTGCCTCCAAGTATGTATCATAACTAATATATAGCTTTCTCTGTCCACTAAATCCTCTTTTTTTTATTTCCAGCACGCTTGTCTAAATTCTTTGGAAGTACAGTAAATTAGAATGATAAGTCATATTTTCCATAGGTTTCTCTATATCTGTCATTTGGAATATTTTCTATTTTTTTTTTTAGAGGAAGGTGCTTCTTTTCTATATCTTCTACCTTTTGTATGTCGATTTGTTGACATTGCTTATATGAAAATTTAATTAGTCCTGGTGTGTTCGAGTGATGGTTATGCGTGTTTTGTGTGTGAATGTGTTTCAGAATGTTCGTATTGGGACCTTTGCTGAAGCTATTTATTCTTACTTGCTACATTTTGTTGTATTTCTTTCTCTAAAATAGAATATTTATATATACCTAATACATATATATATTATCATATATTATTCATACCTTTGCAAAGTTTGTTTTCATTTGTTTACATTTGTTTTGGTAGCTCTTTAAGAGATTTTTTATACCATTGAATCAACTTTAAACATTTTTGTAGCCTGAATTTTCAATTAAGAACAGTTCCTTCTCAGCCAAAATTAAGTAGATTGTATCTTAAAAAGTAAGGTTTAGATTCACTAAAATAGCATTTAATTTCGATATATATAATAAAGTTTTATGTCTTTGTGAATTTGTGTGTGTGACCATGTGTGCGAAGTAATGTTAGGATTTAGTGGATCTGATGGAAGCCATTTTACAGTTTATGTATAAGTTGTGTTCTGCATTTAAATGAAAATTATTTTTTTAAACTTGTATACATATATATGCAGTTAGTATATATATGTACAAATATATATAAATATAGGATAGTGAATGTATATATATTTATATAAACAATAGTATGTGCTTCATACGATATGCACGTAAATACTCGATGAGCTCTTAAGCTTGTCGTGGTTTCCTAGGTTTACGAGCACAGAAGTCGTTTGTTCAATATTAGTTTTCTTCCCTTAAGTTACATAATGTTTTATACTGCACGCATTTCGTTTGCATGATTTCGTCCTGCTTTTTGTGGAGAATATAAAGATATGTCTTCCATGTCGGGTTATCAGCATTTTATACCTTGCAGCACGATTGATTGTCATGCAAAATGGCACGGCTTCATTGTATCCTGTCCCTCTCCTCCCCATCTTGTATTCGTTTCAAGAAGTTATAACGTTTGAGATATTGGTACCGTTTAACGGGCCTTAATATATGCAATCGAACGAACTCGTGTGGTGCCGTCAGAAAGTCAACCCTTATGGAACGTAGTACGCTACAGCTAAGAAAGAGTCTTTGAAGAAACATTTATGCCATTATCATGAACAATGTCTATCACCTCTTTGGGAAATTTTATTTAGATAATATTTTGCGCTACATAAACAGGCAATAGAAAAATAAATGCAAGAAATTAAATCCATAAAGGTCAGCTTACAAAATATTAACATTTTCTCTCCTATTTTTAAAAAAATAACAAAAATGTTTCATTTATGATCATTTAGAATATCTTAAAACGAATTTAAACATGGCATGCCATACTTTCTCACCTAAAGGTGTTCAGAACATTTTGAAGTAACTTATGACAACGATGTAGTAATTAAACATTATGTCCAGAACTATTTCGTTCACTTGGTGCCCTTAATAATTAATCAGGTTACTGTTTTAATAATACAGCCTCAGAAGCTACTAGATAGAAGAACTTACTTAATTTGGATGAAACAATAGACTTTTCTCCATGAGATACAATTTTTAAACATGATTTAATTTCAACAATGTTACTAATTTTGACATTGTTCAAATAATTTTTCATGTTGTTTGCTCCTAGTAACTTAGTTTTTTGGTTAACAATACTCTTAAAATGTATACGTTGAGTAAACATAGATCGTAATAATAGCTTAAGTTTCTACCTTTTGCTAATATTTTTTTTAAATATATTGATTAATTGCTTACATGTGTTTATAACATGTGTGTAAAAGTAATAATTAGTTAGCTTATATTAAAATATATATATATGCACGCACACTTTCCAACTGTAATTAAAAATTTGACTATCAGAAAAAAAGTATATTTTAAATAGAACCTTCTTGTCCTAATGTAAATTTAGTCTACCAAATTTTACCTTTAATTGAATATGACATGAGCTTCAAAGTTCTGAGCACCACACTGAACTAAAGTTATCATTGAAATGTAAATGTCTGATATTTATAATGTTTTACATTTGTTGTATCAGATGTAATGATGACGTATAGTGCATCTTACCTAAATTAATTTTATCATTGTGCTACAGTTAATTGAAATACGTTTTTCTGTCTCGAGAATGTTTAGGTGAATTTTGTTGAATAATATTCCACTGCATGTAATATAAAAAATAACGCTTTTCCGTACCTTAAAATATACTGAAATATATTCTTAAATCGTGAATATAGTTTACTTGTCTATGCATTTAATTAAGCTATATAACAAATATATAAAATATCAAATGGGCAAGAAACTTGTTTTCCAATACTTTCTTTAAAAACGTAATAGCTTGTATAGTGTGTAAGTAGGAATATCATCGCATATCATGTCACGTTTCTGATAATTATACAACATTTTGTATTCTTGAATATCCATATTTTTCCTGTGTTGAGATTTTTTGAAAGCAAATCTCGCATAATGAGGTAACTTTAACTAACGTGCATGTTAAATGTTTTGAATACCGTCTATTTCATAAAACGCTATCTTTAGCATAGCTGTAATGCTAGCATTTTAACACTGTTCATATTACTTGAATAATAATTGCAATATGACACCTAATTCTTAAAGAAGATGAAAAATGATTTCCGGTCTGTCAGTTTTTTTTAATACGATTTCATTCTGCTTCTTTGAACTAAGTCCATGAATGTCCATATTACCTCTAAGTAATGCTGCAGTAAAATGCGATGAATTTGCAATATCATTGAATTTTAAATTTTCTTGAAAAACTTATTTCTCGGCGTATGCTTGAATTTACTAACCCTGATTGTTTGTTAGGCAAATTGCCTAATAGTTTTTGTTAACGACACACCACACATAGAACGTTGTTTGCAAAGAACGAGATTTTGCAGAACTTTCGACACTCAGAATATTATCACTTTATAAAGTCATATATTACATAAAAGGATACGGCGTTTACCTCTGGAAAATCCATGCAGAAATTGTTTGAAGAAGTTATCTGCCTGGGGCCTTATATTGTTGGACAATAGCTTTTAAAATGGGATCATAATTACTGTTAATATACGTTTAAAGTTATCTTGCTACAGCATGTGCACTCGGTTTTGATTGATTGATTTAGTTTATTTTACTTCGCGTTTTGTGCCTCTTGGCTAATTTGCCAAGATGGGGATGAGTGATGAAATGATGAAATGGATGAATGGACATTCACAAACAACCAAGCCCGAGCGGGATTCGAACCCGGGACCCTTGGCGTCGCAGGGTCCGGCATGTGCACTCGGTGTAGGGCTATTTCGTAACTTTACTGAATGGAAAAACCAGCATAAGTCCGTGTTCATTAGTTGATATAGCCTATGACAAGGAATAACACATATCAGAACAAACAAACGGAAATGTAGTGCGTTATTGAACTTTAGGCTGTATTTTTGTGACGTACACGTGTATAGTGTACATTTTAATATCTACAAATCAACAGTAACTTTCTGAAGTGACTTTTCAATTTAACGTAAATTAACGATTACTTTAATATAATTATTAAAATTATTATGAACAATAATAAGCCATTTGCAGTCAGGAGAAAATTGTTGTTGGTAGAGACTTTTCGAAAAACATGCTGTATCTATAAGAAATTAGGAATGTACGTTGCACCTGAAGAATTTTCATTGCTTGTCTACCTGTGTGAATTACATTGTCGAGAAGGTGGTAAAGATGAATGAATTTTATCACCGGTATCGTGCAGGATGACAGTGCGTTATTAACTGAATACTTCTCACATATTCTGCAATTCAAATAGAGCTATTACTGTTTATCTTCGAATGATTTTTATTAGACCTATTGACAACGTTCTTATTAGCAAATCATGTGCTAATTTGACCACATAGAAGAATGCCATTGTCACTGTAGAAAAGTGATTTAATGAAGGACAATTATTGCACTTTTTATAAATATTGATTCAAGTATTTAAAAATCAACAGCGTTTCTGATTATTTAAACGTTCTAAATTAACATTCGTTTCCTTTAACGTAACATTAAAAAAATCTAATATTGAAAATATTATATGAAAATATTAGTAAAGGATAACTGCACCTTAATATTCTTTTATTACTTACGATTCACATCATATTATCTATGGCATACCACAACGGTGTGGTTAATAAGCATAAATAATGTATTACTACGCAAGGCTATAATTAGCAATAATAATAAACTACGTAAAGCAACAGATTTAAATTTATTGATGTTAATTAATATTTCTTAAAATGTAACTTTTATTGAAATTTCCCCCTTTGTGAAATCATATCTCCCAATAGTGTAATTTAGTTACATTATAATGATTACATCCGAAAGAAATAGTTCTGAAATATTAGTAGATTCAATTTATCAAAATAAACAGAAAATGGCATAATAGGAATTTCGGTTGGTTTGCAATGTCATGATATGTTCATTGTTTAATTTGATAAGTGTTTTATGTATAAATATTTATAACGTGTGCTTTACTCTTCGTCCGCTTCATTCATACCTAACTAGCTAGCCGAAAATCGGACACGAAACGTTCCCATCCTCCACGTTTTACTTGAAGATCACGCAATCCTCGTATTAATTTAAGAGCATCTTGCAAAACAAGGCACCAACCTTTTTAAAGCAGAAATATACTTTCTGTGTAACATACTCCACATTTAATTCACAGGGAACACGAACACAAACAGTGCATCAAGTTTGATATCAAATTAAAACTAAAGTATCTGTAGATATGTATGAGGTACACAACATGAGGCACTCGCCCTGCATCTTCCACAGTTGTACAAATTCTTGTTCATATTTCCGAAATGTCCAATACTAGTATGTAAAATTTTCTGAATGTTGCCGATGAATACCAGACTGAATATTATTGCAAATACATCAAACTATTCAGATAAAATCCAACACTTTTTCCCCCAATACAAAGATTGGGAACAATTTTTAACTTGTCGAGTACACAACTAGCAGATGTTTTACTGTTTTATCACGTGCAAAGATATTCTATTTACCTTAGATCTTATCTTGTACATTTAAAGAAATCGAACTATAGGTAGCCTTGATGCTCGATGTTTTTTATTGCAAATAAGTAAATATGTTTTAACTAAACGTATTACACAGGAAGGGTGTAAATTGTTTATCACGTAACCAGAAGATGGAATTGAAAATAATGTCGCGGACTCTACTTGTAGGCAGAATGATCAATGTAGCGTGCAGCGAGTCCAGGCTCCCTGGTTTGAATCCTGGGTGAAACTAAATGTTCTGTTGGTTCTTTCATCTTTGATCACCTCTCCATACAGCCCGGTTGAAAAGCGATGAAAAATAGAAAAAAACTATATTGGATACCTTTCCTGACGGATGCTCGTCGAGCACCGTATGTATGATTATTGTCCGTGAGGAGGGGGAGAGAATCTCTGCGTACGTGTTTCCGCCTGTATATACAGTAAAGTTTATTTCCTTAGTTGGTTCCTAGACTACAGCGCCTTGAATACCTAGCGTGGCACTCAGCAAAGGCAGCTGCATATCGTGCCAGTTTCAATTCGCGATGAAATCTGAAGTGACGCTGACGTCAGGTGTGCTAAGATTTCATCTGCTTGCAAGAGTGATGAAGGGAAATTTTGTTTCAATATCCGATTATTTCCTTTGTAACATTTCATGAATACGAAAAATAATATGATGTTTGGTGCAATGGTATCTAGAATATCAAAAAATATTTTGAACTATTGAACGCTTCCAGTATTTGTGATGTTGATAAATAATACATGAGAGAATGTACATACAAAATATTACCGCCGGAATGGAGGCCGCGTGCATTATCGCGTAAGTAGGTTCATTATTATTTTTATAAACATTAACATTTTAAGAAATACACACTGCGAAGCCTCATTGCCTTTCATTTAGTCTGTGCACATGTTGTCTAACTGCATGCTCCATAACAAGCTACAACCTTGAAATAGGATATTTTCATTTCTTGCTTAGAGAAATCTTAAATAACGCGTTGGCCGAGTGCAAGGCTTTTCGACATTTTGCGACAAATATACACTGTGTCTGGATAGTATATAGGCTATTTACTATTCATGCGCAAGTAGGGATTCTCAATTGTCTGTTCCCAGATATAAAGATAAATTAGCGGAATAGTATCGAACAATTCCCAGAGCTTTGGAGAAACTCGATGACAAACGTGTTGGTTGTGAATTGAACTTTCGTGATCCGATACATCGTTCATTTTTATGTAACGATTTGAATTGACATAATAATAAGAATTGCAATCTATATGTTACGCTAGTTGAACTCTTCGCAATTTATAACTTAATTCTCTCAAATATGTTTCCTTCAGGAAGTTCAAATTATTCTTATTTACTACATGAACCTGTTATATTTTCTCCTTCAGTATAGTTTGTTCAATTAACATAGAAAATTAAACTTTCCGTTCATATCCCAACCCTTGTTTCTTTTCAAATTTATATTATTTTGCGACTGCGAATTAATTCAACAATACAACTACTTTTCGTCAGCTCATGTACTACGTTTCAATATAGAAAATTGAAAGTAACCCCCCCCCCCAAATAACTATGCTTTAAATTCTCTATTATCATCAAAGGAGAAGTAGCGCACGCGCACCTATTCATTGCACCACCGTTTAAGTCACCATTCATCTCTTGAAAAATCAGAACCATCACATTACGTATTCAAGGCACTGTACCTAAACTATGAGAGAAGGTATGTTACGTCAATTGATGATATTCGGGTGCAGTGTACATTGCACGATGGTGCCTCAGCGTAAATAAAAGTGTGAAATGGATATTGAAGTCTGTAGTAAAATCAGGGCAAAATGGAGGTGGTTTAACAGTTGAATAATGGAGAGAGGGACAGAAAGAGAATATTAAAAACACATTGAAACACAACTCCATATTTTCAACAGTTCACAAGTTGAGACAATTTCAGAACATGTTATTAACAACGAGTGTATCAGAATCGTGTAGAAGTAGTCGAATTTGTAACAATTCTAAGGAGAATCATGAAAAAATTAAGCACAGAAGAGAGCGTAAGTTTAAAAATCATAATGGCTTGGCGCATGGAAACTTCCACGTTGGGCAAAGCTGAATGGAAGGAAAATAAAGGTAAGATTAGTATGTATAGATGTGTAAATAGCTTCAATATTTGTACTCACCTAAATGTAAAGTATGTCGGTGTTATAACATATGATAGCAAATAGTCATGTATGATATTCCTCATTGTTAAGTATTTATTTGTTTTTAAAGTTCCAAGTTAATTATAGTGTAAGAAGCAAGTTAATCAATTTCAGTTGTTTCTGTATTAAAGTAAAATAAAACTGAATTGACTACAGTTCCTGATAACATCTGAAATAACCATCGTTATTTCTACCGCTATCTGAGAAGATCTAATGAACATACGTATAATGATATAGTAATAATGACACTAATTTGCACTGTAATACAATATGTGCAATTAATGTCACAAGATATGGAAATACTCTAACTGCAAATTTGCTACATGGTGGTTCTTTCAAAGTCTAGTTGGTAACTTCGTCGCCTTGTGATCACATTGTACAGTGCTCCGAATTCCACTTTGAACTGTAGGTCCAGTCCCGATTACCCTATCTGTGCATAAAGTGGACATAAAAACAACAATTCAATGCAACTCAATTCAAAGTCTAGTGTTTATATTTATTTTGCAGGTATAATTATCGTTACTTGTTTTCTGGCATTGAGGTTCAGGTAAATTCATGCGTGGTTATGTAACTATGCAAAGCTGAAATCACAAAAGCGCTAATCATAACGATTGTCATGCAGTATCACCACTTCGTTCATGTCGTGTAAACCATCTAAGAGAATTCAGAACATGCTGCTGTATGTGAAGTACCAAAAACGAAAAATTTACTAGTGGAGAATCATAATAGTTTCTCTAAACATTATTTTGTTGCACATATTTTTCAAAAAAAATAAAATATCTGAGTGATTCGCTAGTAAAACTTGATAGCATTGCGTCGACTTCTTCTGTAATAATAACTCTGGTGCGCCGAAAATTAAAATATAGCGACATGTAGCCTTGCAAAACGCGAAGAAAACAACGGAATGATGGGGGAATCGCTTAAAAAATAATATTTATAAAAAAATACCCTTTCAACATTACTGCTTAGCTGCTTTTCTAGGGAAAAACCTGCGCTTCATCGCCATCTAGAGGAAGAAGTGTGCGGAAACATCCATCGCTACACTTAAGCTTAACTCCCACTGACGGAAACGCTCCACCGCGAACCTCGGATTCCATGTTCGGATACAGCGGGGCTGAGCATGACGCTTGCCGGAGCTAAACGAAGAGACGCGGAATTAAACGAGAGGGCAATTGGAGACGCGGCCAACGGAAAATTTCCACCCTAGAAACCTGCAGACTTCTGGCACGGAAACTCCGCGCTTTGGTTCCGCGCGTTTCCCTGTAGTGGGCGTCACACCTTTCATATCAACAGAAGCAGACAACGGAAGTTTTGTTGCCACGTTTCTCTGCGTCTTAGTGGGCGATAAGCTTTACACTCCAGTGTTTCTAGCCTTCGAGACGGTTCCTCTCTTGAGCCCATTTTGAAATCCTCTGTCGTCAGGTCCTCGAGCATCTTCGAAAAATTATATTCGCAGCTATCGTATATTAAATTACGAAGAAAAGAATCCATCCTCATCTCTAATTCACCACTAGAGCCTCCGCGATGGCGTAGTGGTAACGTCGTCGCCTTGTAATCAAGGGGTTCCGGGTTCGATACCCGGTAGAGGCAGATAGTGGTTCGGATCCAACTTTAAACTGTAGGTCCAGTCCCGATTAGGCCATCTGTGCATAAAGTGGACTTAAAACAACAAACCAATCATCAATCTAATTCACTACGTCCTTCCGTTTCTTTATTTATCTATTCCAACTGGTTCTTCACCTCGACTAAAACTCAGTCGGCTGAATGGGATGATCTGGGCCCTCTCAGGTACGGGTGTAAGAAGAGAAATGCGCGTAATGTGAAACTCCAATTGTGCTAAAACTTTGACAATTATTTCCACATGCTGTGGGAAAGGAAGCAGACTAAACGAACATCTATTTCTGAAGAGAGTTGTTAACGGAAATTGTCTGTGTCTTCGCATTAACTCCAAATCAAAATAGATCATTAGTAAATTGATTGACACGACGGTTTGGGTTGAAGGTTTTTTCCGAAATATAAAGAAATAAAACTAGCAGCAAACCCTGAAGAAATTAGAGACATCGTCTGATCTCAGATATGAAATGGTGGCATGTCCACAGGGAAAGACGTAACCATGTCAAGATATCATTAACGAATAACTTCATAATCTACTAATAATTTCGAAAAATAGCTTAAAAAAGAAAGTAATCTAAATTTAAATATGATCTGAACATACTTATTCTTCCGTATAGTGACCATGGAACTTTCCAAAAAGTAAAGTTCAAATGAACTTATTCTTTCGTATGGTGATTTGGTAGCATGTCCACAGGGCTAAGCCTACCCATACAACAGAATAAATATGTCTCTAAATACTTTCAAATCGTCCCGTTTGGGAAGCTGTTTGAAGATGTTAATCCTGTGATGGAAACCGGACAGTTAAGTCCTGTGATGAAAATGGCCCTGCATTAGAGATTGAGGTTCTATTTATAACATCGCAAAAATGATGCGCGTGTCAAATTTTGTGTGATTCGCAGGCGGCTCTCGTGATAAAAGAAACATAAAGCTGCGTTATGCCGTTATGCATATACAAACTGCGGAGAAGAGCAATATTTTCTTTCTGAGATTCAAAATAAAGTGTTATATGTAACGTTGATTTTTTCTATTTGAAAAGCAACAATTGTGCCCTTTGTAGCTTCCTGTTATACTTTCTTACAAACTTGGCATGTTCGAAAATAAATTATTTTAAATGTCTATGAGGCTTATACTTCTAAAAGATTTTTTGGAATTTAACCCTTATTGATAAGAGCAATTATGATTTTAAAACCAAGAAGAAGACACATATGCATTTAAATATTGACAATAATGAAATAATTGGTTTCCATTTAATCTCACAGACATCATAAATTCGAAAATTAATTAGGCTACAAGTAGATAATTAGGTCAACCATAAGACAAACGCAACTTATCAGATGCACAATGCTGAAATTATAATATTGGTAAAACACCAAATATGGCACAATCATTGGTATGATTTCTAGAATCATATCAGCTCACACTACCTTTGAAATTAGATTCATCTACAGTATTCTCTTGCTGCACAATAGTGAACGAAGTTCATTCAGTAAACTATGATTTGAAGAAACACAGGACCCATCTGGGCAAACAATAAACCAGGACGCGTTACACACCTTTTTCCGACTCCGTACTTTTTTGGGTTATCAAGTTCTGCTCCAGAGCTGCGCAATTATAAGTTGAAAGAATATGCAAAAACTAATTGGTGAAAGCATGTAATATAAAGAATGATATCCGATATGCGGATCAACCCTTTTCAAAATCCAGGCCACTTCTACACCTAGAGCTTGTGATATGAATAAATCTGTCGTCACGACCGTTTGGATGTTTTTTGTTTTTTTCCCCACAAGGCTTGATCCTATTTTTTACAATGAGTAGAAAATATTGTTTTATTATTTGGAAACGTACGTATTCATTCTTAATAGGATCAAGAAGAAAACTTCGCTCTCAGCTCGGAGATATGTATACTACGAAAAGAAAATTTTCGCAAATTATGGAACTGTAGAAATTAGTTGGCATCAAGATATTGCCCGATGTAAACAACACATTCATGCTAGTGCTGTAGCGCTTTAAAAATCTGTACTTATTTAGGCAGCTTAAAAATTAATTCAAATTGTTTGTTTGCTCTAGCAACGTAACAATGTAGGACGTTTTTTTAAAAAAAAAAATGCCCTAAACGTTGCAACTACTTTTGTAGAATTCTGATCACTTGTGAGAAAATTTATTGTCTGCTGTGAATAACACAAATACGCTGTATGTATGAGAAAATATCGACAAATATGTTTAGTCACAATAGTTTGTAGCAAGTAATGTCGGACACCTGTGCAACTTCTTAAAGCTCACTGACGGGCAAGGACTTGATTGCAAAGCATTCGACCGACGCATCAGGAAATTTCCCGATACTCTCTTGTTTTCCGATGTGATCCACATTCTCTCTCTGTCTTGAGCCATCGATCTGATAGACTTTTTCTCGTAAGCTTTACTCGCCTTTGCTGGCCCACACAAAAACAGTGTCTTGCTCTAACATTTTCTTCCAAATCAGACTCAATTAATAAATCATTGTTTTGTAATAATATGTCGGCGTTGTTCCGAGTTTTGATTTTAATTCTTATTAGAGTTGTTTTTCTTACACTTTTGGATAATCGCGACTATGAGGACGAGGGATGATATGATGAAACTGATGAAGGAACACTAACAAAGAATACCCATGCTTATGCGGGGATTCGAATCCGATATCCCTGGCGTGGTATCGCGCTGTGCTAACGACTGTACCACGGAGGTCGGCGGGATTGCTCCAAGTTGTCCTTCTAAAGCACAGTGATTCATCATAAATATTATAAAGGAAACCTTCATGTGAAGGCAAAATGGAGAGCTGGGTGCCGGGTAAAGATTCATAGGTTGTACAAGTCTGTGTGTTCGGAGCGGATGAAACCCGCCTGTTGCAGACCTCTAGTCCCAATATATGTCTAAACGTCACTGTGAGTTTACTTCCGAACACTTAGAAAATGTTTTCTCGACAAAGCACAGCACCTCAGAGTGCACGTAACATAAGGAGAGTCGTTTCTCTTGTGCAATTTTGAAAATGTCCATCCGATTTTGCTTAAATGCAAGAACATTTCAGACATTGGCAATATCTAGCTCAGTGCGAATTTCATCTAAATCGCACTAAATGTATGGCATATCGGTTTTAAAACAATGATTTGGATCGATACATCCAGAAAACACGCCCAAGCGTGAGTCCAATATAGTACAGCATCCATAGGAATGTAGCAAAAACTTACGTTGAAACTGAAGAATTGAACCTTCGAATTCTTAAGTCAGCAGCAGTTAATCCTTTTGCGGTATATGGCTAAATTGTAGGATCCTGGAAAAAATAAAATTTAATATCAGTACATAAAAGAATGTTTGTGTTGAAAACTTGAAAATGTTTATATCGATCACATTTCACTAATCGTATGAACGTGCAGGATCAGAATGCTACACATTTCTTATGGAATACTGTAAACTAAGGTTCAGAATCGAGAAACGAGCACTTCGAAAACGCTACGGTCTCAAGATTTACTGTGCCCATGATATCTACTACTCTAAATACGTGCTATATTATGCATGTACACACTGGAAAAATAGCAACCTGGGTTATAAGCAAATAGTATGACGAATTGGTTTCCCGAAACTGTATAAACACGTTTATGTTACGTTACGGTGTTATTTACCTTCATCGAACATCATCTTTACAATTGTGTGGGATGTATTTATTATTCGCTACACGGCCAAATTTGATTAAAAGAAACACTACAATGAGTTTTGTCTGAATAACTTGCCGTACTAATGAAGTAAACTTAGGTTTATGAAACAACGATGTAATTTGGGATATACCAAATATACTAGTAAACAATATACTATTAAATAATAAACTAGGAAACAAATACAACCTTGGTGACAATGAAGTTCTACCAGAAAGGAATACGTGATTAAATGCACAGAGGCATAGGCGGTGGACTGGGTGACCCGCAGAAGTGACGCATCTGTGTAAGAGGAGGCGTGTGAGCAGGCAAGAATCGTGATCCCAGCATGTTGCACCCAAGGTCACGTAAAGAACGAAAACGGGGAACAATACGCGTGACATTGAACTTCGACCAGGCACCAGACCCATACGGTAAATTCCAGATAGTGGCGCATTCGACGGAAGCATGACGTCACGGACACGATAAGGGAGTCCGCCGTATATAAGCGCGTGCTGTGCACCGAGGAACCGCAGTGCATCATCACCATGGCCAGGAGCAAACCTATTGACAACACCGTGAGGAGAAGAGTGGTGGAGTTGCAACGGGATGGACTCAGTGAACGGGAAATAGGGCGCCAACTGAACTTACCCAAGTCAAGTGTCCACTGCATCATCAAACACCACCAAAATACGGGTACTACAGAGCCAGCTAAGGCCCCTGGTCGAAAACGCCTGCTGAGCATGCGTGACCTACGGATATTTAGGCGCTATATCCAGACCAACAATCATGTTTCTGTGGCCGAATTACGACTGTGGACTCGAGAACGCTTTCACATTGAAGTGTCAACCAGAACCATTCGCCATTACCTACAGCGATGCGGTTACCGAGTGTACAAGGCGAAACGTAAACCCTTCCTTTCCATGTTGAACAAAGGCAATCGACTACGGTGGGCACGAATGTACCGGGGATGGACATTTCGGCAGTGGAACAGGGTTTTGTGGACGGACGAATCCATTTTCAATGTTGTGTACGGGAAAATACGGAAAACAGTCATTTGTCGGAAGGAGGAACAGAATGAAGCAAAATGTTATGCACGTCGGGTACAGAATCCTACGTCAGTGATGGTATGGGGATGCATGACGGCATCTGGGGTTGGCCCACTACACGTCTGTGAGGGCATCGTGAATGCACACGCCTATACACGCATACTGGAGCGGCATCTTCCCACAGTGCGAAGGCACATGTTCCACAGGCGGCGTCTCATCTTTCAACACGACAATGCCAGGCCTCATACAGCGCGGCTGACAAGAGAATGGTTGACTCGCCATCACGTGCGAACTCTGCCATGGCCACCATCGAGTCCCGACCTCTCGCCCATTGAGAGTGTGTGGCGTGTTCTTAAGCGACGTGTGCAACAGAGGGGACCCACGAAAGTGGCTGCTCTTATCGCCTGCCTGCAGGATGAATGGCACCGCATCGATGTGGAATACCTTGAACGACTCGTCAGCAGCATGCCCCGACGCATTGCCACAGTTATTCGCCGACGGGGCGGCGTCACACCATGGTAAACAGGATCCCCTCTAACAGTGGTCGAACTTCAATGTCACGTGTAGATGGACGAAAATGTTTTATTTTGTGTGGACACCATACATTGCTGCGTTGCAGCGAAAATTTATGTTTTCCTTTGTTCCATGTAGCCTGCTGAATAAAATATGTTCAGCATATGCATGTGTTCTCCTTCTTTCACAACGCACTCCTATATTTGTGACTGGTCGAACTTCATTGTCACTAAGGTTGTATCAACAATTGTAACAATGCAGTAAATACATGTTTTTTATCCTGTTTTTACAACATAGATTTTACTTCACTTGATCGTAAACAAAGCTGATTTTAGGACACTCTAATGTTTATAATCCAACGGTTTGAAATAATGAAAAAGTATGAAATAGTGACGTATTGTTGAAGGGATGAATTGAATATATTAACAGCAAATAAGAAAATGGGCATTAATTGGTAAAACTAAAGATAAATAACCTCCCATCTCAAAGTATGGGAGAGTAATAGTTCAGTAATACAACCCATTGTAAATCACTGTGTTTCGACGAACTGCTTTATCGTATATGGAAATAAAAGCAATGGAAGTTCTAATAAGTTTTGCATTAAAGTGAGATGCATGGCAATAAGGCCAGCAGCTAAGGTGCTGCGTGATGTCCTTATGAAGTGTTTTATGATTGGGTTTACTCTGACTTTCTATTCTGGTTATTTTACGTCCCTTTCCAACCTCTCTAGGCTAATCGTGACGATGAGGATAGTGATTAAGTGGCAGAGGAACAAACACAATGAAATTGCGTGTTTCGTCATAATATACCATAGCCGTGGTGGAGTGGTTAGCACGGCGCGCTACGACACCAAGGGCCCCTTGGCTGGGTATGGGTGTTTCCTTCTCAATTTCATCATATAATAATTCATCCTCATCATGGTGATTAGTCAAAAGTGGCAGAAAAGCGACGCTAAATAACTTTAATCAAATAAAATAAAATATCATAGAGAGTACATTTAATTCTCTATAAACCGAACCGAAAATAATTTAAATAGCATACGTATTAAAATATAATCATAATTCCATCAAATTATATGAAGGGGGTTCGAAAAAATAGGGACCACCATCCAACTACGTCATCTTGACGGATTCAAGATCGCATTTGGCCACCAGCGAACTACACCTATTTTTTTAAAAAATCATCTTACTGCTAAATAATGGTAGTTTACTGTAGTGTGCTTACAGTTTCCACAAACACAATTAACACGTTAACTCACCATGATTTTCACAAGATTGAAATCACACATAGTTTAGCAACGCTTCGTGCACGCTGAACACAACCCATCTGAAAAAAAAATGCCTCTCAAATCACAGTAGAATGTAGTTAGCCATTCATACGCCAGACTTCACAACTAGTTTACTTAGATTTTAATCTCCCCGTTTTATCCTACCTCCCATTTTGTCCAACTTTTCCCTACTAGAGAACGGAGTGAAAGAAAATAGTAAAATGTATTTTTTAAATAAATTCTATAGTACGTATATAAAAGTTGTTTGATCCAACCCCATATCCATAGAAAAGAATCCTCGGTTCAAAACACGTGTAAAGCAGACAATAATGATTTTCTTTAACCAATCCATACAATTAAATATGAATTATTTTGAAGGAAATTACAGAACTGTTTCACTTAATGATCTGATCAAATAGTGTACTGGCCATCTTCCACAGAGATGTTGGTCTTCATAATGATTCATGTGAAGAGAAAGTATGACGTTCCTATTCATGTTAAACAGAGTTTGTGTCAAGAAGCAGGTAACCCAAAAGCACTGTTTTCAATTTTACAAATAGCTTACATTCTTTAATACGGCGTGTTCCATGATCTCGCAAAACCTCAAATTGGGTATAGGTCTCAAATAGCGAACAAGAAGATAAATACCACAACTGCAATAGCCATGTCTTTTTAAGTTTCTTTACGTGGAATTTATGTTGTAACTACAGAAAAAATATCATTATCGTAAATGAACTCTGAATCGCAATTGAACATCACATTTTACTTCAAGACGGGAAACAATATATGTGAGAAACTTTACATATCCATAAATGTTTTATAATAAAGCTGGAGAAACAAAAAACAGGCAGATTTGCTTTAAGACTTGTTCAGATTGATCAGAAGAATGTCAGAAGTTACACAATGTGCTGTATTTGGAACAACTAGGGGATAAGTATAAAGACACCTGGGCTGTATGTATGATGGGTGATTTGAAATGAACATATCAATGTGCAAGAAAATACTGCACGCTTTTACATAAGGATCACTTTCCTTCTCCACAAGTTATTGAGCCAGTGAAAGAGACAGATGAGGAGAGCGAGAGAGAGAGAGCGCAATTTCCTGCCCAAGGTAGTGTTTTATTTCAGTTGCATGTCGTGAACAGTCAAGTAATCAGCAAGTTCAGACACTCGTTTGGGATCAAATTGGACTGAAACGTGCGTCGAATGCAATACAAGCACTCCCGTGTTCCCTGAGTGTTGAAAATGCGAGTCGATGCACAACAGCTTCAAAATCTACATCAGTAACTTCGTTTGGTAAGAAACGTGTCTATCGAAACTCGACATCCTATCTAAAGGCTATTACGTATTGAATGAACACAGAGATTTTCCAAAAATTCCATATGACAATAGATATAGAGAACAAGTCCAAAATCATCTAAATTGACGAAAATCCGAAATGTTGCTGAATTCAGTTTATCTGGAGCGATGCTGTATAATAATTATCAATTCAAAGACAAAATATACAATAACTATATTTTACTTCCACTTAACGCTTAATTTTGCATAATTCTGCATCTTCTGTTAGACCAGCATCATGAAGGCAGACAGATTTAACTGGTAAATAATTTGATAGAGAAGAACTAGATACACTTCATGCACGAGGTTTGTGTTGTAATAGTGCTGTTAACCATTTGAAAAATACCTGTCAGTGTTTTGTTCTCGAGAAATGAATCAATGACCTGGTGAGTACATACTTAACTGAAAATGTATAAGATCAAGGGTTATGCGATTTTGGTACATCAATGGACACAGCTGAGCAAACGTGTAATTTTTGTTTACTTGAAATTATCATGTCTAATCTCGATTGATGCATTTTAGTGCCTCGCATAGAAAATCAGATGATAAAGATATCCCTTGATGTATTTATGTGTGCATTTTGATGTACCGAAAGTGCATCATTAGCAGTTTGCAATTTAATGTGTTACTAGAGTGAACATGTTTGCGTTAGTTGACACAACTTGCGTTCTGCGTGTATATGCTTGCAACTTCAATCTCTGCGTTATGCAAGCAGAAGAAACGCTATGGTGTTCGTTGTAGCACCCTGAGCAATATTCATTGGTCAAGAACAGCAGAAGGAGGAGGACCACCACACGCGTAAGTAAGTTTCACAACGGAAATATGTTGTCAAATTCACAATTCAATCCCCATCCGTGTACCTAAACTCCAATATTAGTTTTCTTTGGTCATTTTTCAGCCCAAGATAGAAATAATCACACAAGTAAATAACATCAATAATCAACAAAAGCATTATTCTAAATGGTAAAGTGTCAGTCGTATCATCCCTTCCTCTCCTCTCTCTCTCTCTCTCTCTCTCTCTCTCTCTCTCTCTCTCTCTCTCTCTCTCTCTCTGAGTGTGTGTGTATGTGTATGTGTGTACGCGTGGAGAGGGCAATACAGTAACCTTCATAACATCCACATGGTGGTTGATAAGGAGAGAATTGTGTTATAATTCTAGAAATCTAGAAAAACCTGATATTTGGCCGCAGAAAGTTTCAAATCTGACGCAAAATAAAATATGTATTTATGGTCACAATTTTCAACGTATAAAAAAATATGCCAAATAAATGTGCTTCTATTTACTTATATTTTTGCCGAAACGCATAAGAACAAATATATTTTTAACTCTGCATTTTCAATAAAAATTTACAGTCAACAGTCATGTTCAGTTGCCTAATAATGGCGAAGAACTCTTCATTGGAAATAAGTAATCAATCGAGGTTGAAGGAAATTATGCATTGCCTACATCGATGCTGAACCACAATGGGTCATTCCATTCCATAAAGTCTTCAACCTTATATTTTTCCGTTCGTTTGAAATTTGGCATACTGGAAAGACCATCTGAGGTAGGAACCTATGCTATCTTCGTCTTAAGCGGGCAAGAAACTTGACGTTCGTGTAATTTTTGAAGCAAAAGTTTCTTAAGTAATGCATATTTTGATAGAGAAGTTTCTATCATTCAAAAGTAAAAGTCTAACAGAAATGAAAAGTACATAAAAGCAGAATATTGCCTCAATTAACGTACATGAAACAGATATTTACATTCTCAGTTCTTAGAAATACAGGGTGATTCAAAAGTCTGGTCCCATAGAAAACTCTGTTAAGAGTGCACATAGCGAGAAATGGAAAAAGAGGAAAGCAGGGTTGTTTAAAGGTCCAGGAACCCATAAATTCTAATGGGTTCTATTGGGTTCCGCTACAGGACCGGAAACTTTTATCTCGCACAATTTAGATTCGGTCCAAGTTGCATATTGTTACATTGAAAAAAGGTTCCTGGACCGTATTTAAATTGATGCGGAAAAAAGGTTCCTGGACCGAATTGAAACGATTTAAATATGAAAAGGTTGTACACTGTCTAGAACTCATTTACGTTTACTGATTTTTCTCTCCCAGTCCTTGATTGAATTTATTTACAATTACAGACCAGGCTTGACCGATTAAAATTGGATTGGATTGATTTGGTGTTTTAAGTCCACTTTATGCACAGTAAGGCTAATCAGGAGTGGACCTACATTTTAAAATAGGATCCGAACCACTATGTGCCTCCACCGGGAATCGAACCCGGGACCCCTTGATTACAAGGCGATGACGCTACCACTGAGCCATCGGGGAGGCCTTGACCGATTAAAAGTTGCCTTCTAAAAATCTCCGCGAGAACGTTTTACATTTGAATGTCACACTGCGGTTGAAGAAAACGCTGTTGTTCTCTCGTGGGCCAGATTCAAAAACTCCCTTGTCGAAGAGTTACTGTACATAACGCAATGGACTATATGGCGTCACATTGAGTTCAAACAAACCCGTCACGTGTTGCTCCGCCATCCGATCCAGGAACCGCAGCCAATAGGAGACGTCGATGAGGTAACGTGAGGCTGCTGTGTTCCCAGCAGATATTACAACAGGGAACGGCAGTGCTGCTACAACCAAGTGAAGGAAAGCGCTCGAGAAAATGAGGCTATATGGAGAGTGGTAACGTGGCTGCAGCGTTTGCGTTACGCCCATTTCTACCTTGTACGTACCTTTGATTCTTGAGACAGCCAGCACCTGGATTAGTCTTTCATGCGCACAAGTGGATAATTGTTTATCGTCAGGTCCGTATTCGATCCAAGTTGCGTAATGTTTCATTTCAATACGGAACTTGGACCCTATTTAAATTGATTCGGAAAAAAAGGTTCCTGGACCGTATTTAAATTGATCCTGGAATAAAGGATCTTGGACTACTTATATTTAAATTGATCTGAAAAAAAGGTTCCTGGACAGAATTGAAATACTTTACACATAAAAAGGTTCTTTACGGTCCAGAACTCATTTACGCTTGCTGATTTTCTCTCCTGGACCGGAATTGAATTTATTTAAAATTCCTGGACCTTTAACAACCCTGGAGGAAAGTTGTTGAAAATACGTAGATGAGTTTCAATCTAAAATGCTTCAATTTTCAACGTTCAGGCTGTACACTGGTAGGAACTTCAGTGGTAGTTGCCATATTGACACATGCTTCAATCGAAATAACGTACGCCATCGTAATACTAGGAAATCAAGAACTGATTACGATAATTACAGGCAAACGTTCTCCTCTTTCTATTTTTCACCATGTGCACTAATAACGGAGTTCCCTATGGGCCCAGACTTTTATATCGCCCTGCATTTCTAAGAACTGGGAATGTAAGTATCGGCTTGTACGTTAATTCAAGCAATATTGTGTTTGTAAATACCTTTCATTTCTGTTAGACTTATACTTTTGAATTATAGGAATTTATCTATCAAGATATGTTATCATTCATTAACTAACCTAAACTAAATGTAACTCAGGATCCCATTGGCATCCCATTTTCAAATTCTGTACACTTATTGCGTATTAGTGTATGTATGGCATATACGTTCTTGAAAAAAATTAAAATATCTGTTTTTGAGAAAATGGCTACTCAAATTTCGATTACACCACCCTCAAAACATTTTCGCTTGATATAGGCATGTAATATCTCAATTCCAACAGCATCTGAATCACTTCTATAGGTGCCGAAATAGTGCAATGTCAAATTAACAAGATTGTGAAATAATTGGTTAAAATCGCGCATTCTGCACCAATGTAATTTCGGAAATTGAAACGATGTGGATCCGCAAATTCAATCTTTCTAACCTAACCTAAATCTAACATCACTCCGGATCTTGGCATTTTATTTTCTAATTTTATACAGTTATTGCGTAATAATGTATATATGGCATATATGTTTTTGAAAAAATTAAAAGACCCGTTTTTGATAAAATGGCTACCCAGATTTTGATTACACCACCCTCAAAAAAATGTCCCCTTGACAAACGTATGTAATATCTTGGGTGAAAGATATCTTCAAGACCTTCTTAAACCTGTAAGATGCCATGACTAATTAAGGAATATGAAATATTCAGAAAATGTTTGATTAACATAAAATTCAAACTTTAACTTGAATTTGAGGTAGTTTCGAAACTTTATTTTTCACACGTCTTTGGCAAATTTGCTTCTGAACAATAGTCCATAAATTGATGTAATTCTTCTGCTATTATTTCTGATTTAACTTTCTAAATGAAATGGAATATTGTTTACATTTCTTAGATTTTACTATCCCTCCAGTAGTGTCTTCAATCTCTACAAAAATCGTAGCGCATTCTGACAGATACATCTGACTCACACTTAACACCGTTTTGCAGTTAAGCTCGAGTTAAATTACTGCCGTACTAAGTGGATGCAGCTGTTGAAATTTGTCTTCTGCGACACAAAATCGAAAGGAAATTCTCCATTACATATTACGTCCTGCTGACCTTTTAGTAAGTTGCATTAAAAGTTTTGCAAAGCCTATTTTATGGAGACATAGGTTTATCGGGACCAGGCCAACTGTTCACCACGAGATTCAAATCACAGAAGTATACCCACCAAGAAAAATTATGAGTACATTATTGGAAGGGAGTGTAGAGATAATGGAGATTTTAGGGTTCAAGCTACCCCTGAAATACCTTCGAACTAATAATACGGTACTAATAAATAAGCACTAATCAGTAAAGCACGTCTCAGAGCAGATATAAATTATTTCGGAACTGTGTGACAGATGTCCTAAAAAGCATTGAATTTTTTGCAGTGCGTACATCTATCGTATGTAATCTCCCCGGCAAAAAAAAAAAAAACACAAATTCAGTAGTTCATTCTGCAGTTTTTCTGGCACAACATATGGCGTCCTGATGTTAATATGAGGTGACGACGAGCAGCAACCTCGGCCAGAAGTCTTGTGCAATCACGGACAATTCTGGGTTGTAACATTCCCATTTAAAGCTAATGGTATTGTTACCACCCAGAAGTGTCAGTGACCGTACAGTTACCTGGAAAAGTAGCATGCTTCAGTTTGGAGAAAGCAACTTACCAAATTGGTCGTTATGCTGATGTGACGGAGCGGCAAAAAGGGCCCGTCGTGTTTGGACGTGCCTATGGACGTAAAGTAAATGAATTGATCCAGTTTCTAAGTGTGTCACGTGGACTGTCCAGAGGATGTTGCCCCTCGCCCGCAACCTAGCATCGACGTCGTGATAGGGGACGGGAAAAGATGCACACTAACAGGGACGGTGCTGCAAGACTGGTAGCTGCAAAACGGTTTCAAACCCGGCAGGAATTGCTCCAGACAGTTATTGCAAGTCCACTCTAACCAGTTTCGGAAAGGTGAAGATGGACATCTGGAATAGAGTACCATGGGGGACCCTTACTAACAGTGGTTTATGAAGCAGCACGTTTGACATTGACTCAATGGCACCAAAACTTCACTATGGAGGACTGGAAGCCTGTAATATGATCCGATGAATCTCGAGTTTGTTTTGACTCCAATGATGGGAGGCGACGAAAGTTCCATAGGTTCGATGAAGCCTTTCATTCTAAATGTGTTTCAGGTGTTGTTCAAGCTGAAAGGAGTTTCTGTCATATTCTGGGTACCATAAACTGTGTGACTGAGAGCTTGAACCAGCATGGAATGAGCAAGAGTTGCTGTCTAGTCAAATATTCCTGATGTACATCACATGAGTGGTCCTATCTTTCAGGACAATTGCTACGTACACCGGCCCCCCACCGTATCTACGTGGCGTGACTAGCATTCCACAACTCTCGTTTTGAATGGCCCGCTAATTCCCCAGGTTTGAACAACGGGTAAAACAGACGAAGGGTTTATCCACGTAATCTGACGGAAGTGCGAGACCTCCTGACGCACTGGTGTTTGTACCGATCTGCACTGGTGTAGGGTTCCTCCACAACCGTTTAGCATACCTTTTATTTTACTTCGCGTTTTGTGCCTCTTGGCTAATTTGCGAGGATGGGGATGAGTGATGAAATGATGAAGTTGATGAATGGACATTCACAAACAACCCGGGACACTTGGCGTCGCAGTGTCCAGGATAGTAAAAGTGTAATCCCTTATTAAGTGAGAGTACCAGAATTCCCCACCTAAAAAGCAAAATCCTGTCAAAAACCTGCCCCAAAAATATTTTCTTGGCATCCCCTTGCATTATTGCATCACCATCTTTGGGCCTTGCAGTGTGAAGACGCTGACGGTGTTACCGCCACTGACAAAATTGTATAATCACACTTCTAACAATGAAACATGTTTATTCATGTCTCTAAAGAAAACATATGTGTTGTGAAGAAAAGGTGATGCATTTAACACGGCGAACCTGTTCTACAATAAAAAGTACTTAATTCGACGAGTCTAAAACTGAAAGAGTAAATCAACTTGGTAGTTTCTATTGACTCAATAGTAACAGCCATAATAAATTAGACTGGTCTCTCTGGTAAATGTTTAGTGTTACATGTGACGAAAGGTTCTTATTGTAGTTTTGTTATTTTACGTCCCATTTCTACCACTTTTGGCTAATCGTGACGATGAGAACACTCACAAAGAACACCCACGCTCCGCTCAGGCTGGGACTCAAATCCGGGAACTTGGGTGACGATTCAGTGTTCGGAAAGTTACTTTTTAAAAGTAAATGAGTTACAGTTACTTTCTGCTAGAAATGTTCTTGTAATAAAAGCAAACATAATTTATGATCATTAATTGCGGTAAAATAGATATATGAAGACTTACATGTGTTTTTTATATATATATATATATATATATATATATATATATATATATATATATTACAACAAATAAAAATAATGGAACAAAACCCTGAAGTTATCGAGTGCAATTAGAAATGACAAATTGCAATAAAGCTTGGATGTTCTAAATTTAGCATGCAACGAAGCCTACCTTCCTTGACTTAGTCGATTCCACTAAAATAATTTCACCTTAGCTTCCAGAGAAGACACATAGTTAGAAACAGTGTTGCCAAATTTAGCTATTCTCCCACGTTACAAATTTCCAATTAGCAATTTAAGTGTCGTAAAGTAACTGTTGTTAACGTTACTTTGTTACAGTTACTTCCTTTTAAAAGTAGCTTGTTATAATTTGAATTCCTCTGAAAAAACAACTGTTACTTGTAACTGAGTTGCAAGTAGCAAGTCATTTCAAAACACTAGCGAGATTGAAAAGTTCCACTTAACGCGCTCATCCACAGAACAGCTACCCTGGGCCCCAGTCGGGAATCCGATTTAAAGTATTGAAGTTTCATTGTGTTTGTCTCATAATGTGTCATTAGTTCATTATTCATCTTCACCGTTGAGATTAAACCAAAAGATACAAAATGGACATGAAATATCCGAAATGAAAATACAAAATGCATAATTATTTAGAAAATCTATTCATGGAAGTGCCCACCACTGCTCTTTATATTTTCAAACTGGAAGGCATCATTAAGAATGCTTACGTTTTTCATGAAAAAAATTCATAAAGCTAATTGTTCTCATTTAATTCAATTATGCAAATATCCCAATTATGCATTAGAGACCTTCCTAATTAATGTTATAAAGTAAAGCAGTGTACAGTGAGAAGAAAGTGGTAACAATTATAACGAAATGAATATAATTAAATCTGTACACTGACTGTGTAAAGTTACTTCCAACGATGGAAGGCTAGCTATATGTAGCATAAAAGGAGCGTGCAAAAGGAATTTGAAATTCAAAACAGAGCAATACTCTTAGAAATGCGAACAGAAGAGAACGAAGTGAAAGTAAGAAAATCCAAACCATTACTAGCTGGAGAAGGTTTCTCGGTTAATAGAAAATCAATACCAAGAGAAAGGAAATTCTTCTCTTACCTGTGGTTTTCAAATCTCTAAGAGGAAGACAAAGTCCAGACTTGGGCAAAATGAACAAAAAGTAATGGAATGAAGGCTGCTTTGCTACCCATATCTGCAGTCACATTTCACAGTGATATAATAGCCACCCATTTATTAATTAAGGACAAGTTACCAAAAATATCCAAGTCACGCACGAAATATAATAAACACGCAGGTTAATAACGTAAAATTATTTATCAGTTGTAGATAACTGTATTATTAAATGAATACCAATAAATTTAACGCCAGGGGTCCGAGGTTCGAATCCCGGTCTGGACATGGGTGTTCTTAATCAATTTCATCAAATCATCACTCATCCTCATCTTTGCAATTAGCCAAAAATGGAAGAAGTAAAATACACTAATTCAATCAATCAATCAAATCAATAAATTTAGTGTATGGAAATATTTCTGTCGGTCATTACAAATTGAAATAAATGCATTTTCATTAGAATTGCTTAATCCAGGAAAGCGTGTAAATGTGTTTAAAATTTATTGCAACAAAAGCTCAATATTGTACTTTGCATAGTTATTCTCCAAATATCATTGAGATGAAAATAAATTATGACAAAACAACGATGGACAGAAACACTTTATGGGATAAGCAGTGTTCCTGAAATGTACATGGCTTACGGCTATTTACGCAGCTCTTAGCATTGATGTTCATCGAGTTGGCGTCAAAAAGAAAATAATAACAATTAAAAGTTAATAAAAGTGCAGTATGTTATCAGTGATAAGGACTAAGCAACAACATTGACAGATTGGTTTTCAATCTAAGACTTCACTAGAAAGAGGACATTATAAAAGTTTCAAAGCGAAAAATACCAATCAGTATACTCAATTCTGTTGTCTGTTAAACATTAACAATATCAACTGTGTTTTATTCCATGGTTAAACTTCAAAATGGCAATTATTCATAGCGGAAATTTCAAGAACATCTGTGAATGAAATGGAATCTAGATGGAAATGGAGACTTTAAATCTGATTAGAATATTCATGTTTGGTTATTTGAAATCGCTTTTGTACCTTTTAACTTATAATCGCTGTGAAGACTGATGCGTTATTGAAGCGTGACCAATTATAATTAGCAAACCATAAACATGAATCAAAATTTACACACTGCTTTGTTGAGTAGGTGAATGTTTTATTGCAACTGAATAGGAAGATGAATTTGGAGTAAATAGAAAACAAACATTTTTTCATATTCCTTTTGTTGAAATGAGAATTTCATAAGGAAAGAAAGTCCTTATTTTAAGAACTTGCATAATTTCCAAAATGAGTTTGGTTTATTTTTCTCTTTTAAAAATATAACAGACTTTTATGAAGTTGGTTTTTGTTATTTGTAAATATTATCCACACAAAGACGCAATCTCAATACATTTTCATGAGCTGATATTCTATATTAGGAGTTAGGCCCTACAGTCACGTAAATCATAAATCGTGTATGTTTTAAAATAACAACAGTTATTCTAGTTATAAACTAATTCAGTAGCAGTAAATTATAAGACTAATCAAGAGTATTCAAGTGATTCGGATTTTCCTCTATTGATTGTTGTCAGCGTAACATCCATGGTGCAATGGATGAAAGAACGTGTATGAACTACCATGCTTTACCCTTGATTCAAAACGACCACTCCTAGCTTTCAGCGGGCTCTCCACGATTCGCTGTCTGTTGTCCCAGGCTTTTCGTTACTTGCACGGCAAACAAACAGTTGCCCCTGTTATTAATGAATTATTGTCGCCTCTTCTTAATAGCATCGTGAGCTACGATGTTATTTGGGATCCGAAACACCCGTACATCGTTCGGGAGGAAATTGAATCCATGACCCTGTTCTAGCAAGTTAACGACCGTAGTCAGTCCGTTGTCATAGGTAAAGGGTTCTACCGATGGAGAGAGTGAAATGTTGTGTGCGAACGCGTCGTATATAGCACTACAACAGAAATTTCACGTTGGATATTATCTTCTTTCGAACCACTCGACTATTCTGGTCCCTGAGTGACATTTGTTCGCAGATGAAGGTTTCCACCTTTTTCATGTTGCAAAACCAAACGCTCAGTATTCAAGGGAACGTCAGCCTCTGTCCTATACAAATAAGGTAAATAGTATTAACTTTGGTTTATTGTATTTGTTGCTCTGGTAAAGTTTAAAGTTAAATAGTTAATGAGAACCTACTTCACAAGTACAACTGTCACTTTATAAATTAGTGGTTGTGATATCATTTTGAAAACACAAATTGATTGTTCTGCATTCAATAGAGAAATGCATGAAAGAATAATTAATTAAATAAATTGCAATATATATTTTTCATTACTTGTAATCATGTTTAAGTATTTATTCATACAATATACAGACCATTCCCTGACATTCGCTACGAGACTCGGCGGCAAGCGGCCCGGCATCAGAGCTTGTCTTTCCCGGTGAACGGGTCCGCGACAATCGCTTACATTAAACCTCGTAAACACGTTTAGAGTAACAGGCTCAGTTCTGAATGAAAGTGGAAAGAAAAATGGGGAAATAAAGTATACAAAGACAATCCGCACACCATCCGTGAGTTAAAAGAGAGTATTGTACGAAAAATCGGGAGAATTACAGTAGACGAACTTGCACGTGTAAATGCCAATTTCCTTCAGAGATGCCAGGAAAGTGTTGCAGCAGAGGGACATCATTTTCAACACCTTCTGTATTCAAGGTTAGTACACAATATGAAAACTGTAATTTTAATAGCCGACTCTAGCGACTGTCGCTGACCCGTTCACCGGGAAAGACAAGCGCTGATGTCGGGCAGCTTGCCGCCGAGTCTCGTAGCGAAAGTCAGGGAATGCTCTGTACTTATCAGAATCATTTTTAACGTAACGCTGATTCCAAGAGAGCATGGATATCTTACGGTTATATCCTCACCTGTATTATTTTCTAGTCGCGATTAACCTCTTGTGAAAAAACGACGTAAATTAACGAAAGTACGTACATATGCATTTGGATATTAAATGTGTTCAATATAAGCTCTAATATATTTTAAATAATATATTAGCAGATTAGTTATTTTCTATGATCAATGAAATTACCTATTACTCTAAATGAACAGGTATCATGTGCGATGTGTAAGAAGAATGCTAATGATTAAGATATGATTGTTTTATTTGGTTTATTTTACTTTGCTTATCTGACACTTTCGCTAATAATTAAAAGTAATATTTGTTAACAATGTTATTTTTAGGGCTATATTTGTTACAAAAGTTGAGTAACGGCAAAAAAAAAAGTGTTCCGTTTCAAATTTAATGCAACATGAAATGTTTTTCATGACTGAAAGAAACCGTAATCTGTTCCATCAAATACCAATTACAGTGCCATTGAAAATAATCCTCTAAAAAAATTAACCTGTTCGTTAGAACAGGTCTTTGATAAATTTTCTCAGTATGATATGAAAATTCTGTTAGGTGACTGTAATGCACAGATTGGCAAAGAAGAGACATTTAAACCCACGATTGGTAAAGAAAGTCTTCATGAATTAAGTAATGATAATGGTATAAGATTGATTACTTTTGCAACCTCAAATAATTTAATTGTGAAAAGTACCACTTTTAAACATAAAGATATCCATAAATATACATGGTCTTCTCCAGATGGTAAAACTCATAATCAGATAGATCATATTCTCATTGATAAGAGAAGGCATACTAGTATAATTGACGTTCGTACACATAGAGGTGCTGACTGTGCCAGTGACCATTATTTAGTAATTGCTAAATTAAGAGAAAGACTCTCAGTGATAAATCATAAGCAACAAAATCTAAAAGTTCTAAAATTTGATACAGGAAAGTTTACTGATGAAATAATTAAGAAAGATTACCAAATTAAACTGTCAAATAGATTTGATGTTTTGCAGGATTTAAATGATGATGAAAATATAAATGAAACAGACGTAAATAAGAATTGGGAGCACATACGTAATGCAATAGAATCAGAAGCTGAAGAAAGTATAGGATACCATAAACCGAGAAAAAGTAAGCCATGGTTTGATAATGAATGTCATAATCTAGTAGAAATAAGAAATCAGGCTAGACTTAGGTGGTTAAATAACTCTGATGATACAAATCTAATCAATTATAATAGAATAAAGCGAGAAGTTAACCGCACGTTTAGAAGTAAAAAAAGAGATTACTTGAAAAGCAAAATTAACGAAATTGAAACAAACAGCAAAAATAAAAATATCAGAGATTTATATAAAGGTGTAAATGAGTTTAGAAAGGGGTGGCATCCTAAAGTAAACTTGATAAAAGATAAAGACGGTGATTTTCTAGCTGACCCAAGCGATATTCTAAATAGATGGAAGAACTACTTTAATGACCTTTTAAATGTCCATGTAGGAGATAAATCAGAAGTAAATGAAGTCCACACAGCAGAACCTTTAGTTCCAGAACCTAACTTGACTGAAGTTAAAGATGCTATTAAAAGGCTAAAGAATAACAAAGCACCTGGCATTGATTTAATACCAGCTGAGTTAATTAAATATGGTGGAAATTCATTAATATGTCAAATTCATAAATTAATTTGTTTAATATGGAATAAAGAAGAAATCCCTCAACAGTGGAAATAATCCATAATTGTTCCTGTGTTTAAAAAAGGTGATAAAATGAACTGCAATAATTACAGAGGAATTTCTCTACTCTCAACAACATATAAAATATTATCTAACATTCTTTTAACAAAACTAACCCCATATGCTAATGAAATTATAGGTGATTATCAATGTGGATTTAAACGTAACAGATCAACTACAGATCAAATTTTTCACATCAGACAGACACTTGAAAAAAGTGGGAATATAATCAAAATGTCCATCAGCTATTCATTGATTTCAAAAAAGCATATGATTCGGTCAAAAGAGATAAATTATATAATATATTAGTGGAGTTTGGAATACCTAAGAAGCTTGTTAGTATGATAAAAATATGCACCAGTGAAACAGAAAGTAAAATTCGTGTGGGTATTAATATGTCTGACAAATTTACAATTCATGATGGGTTAAAACAAGGAGATGCATTATCTCCATTGCTCTTTAATTTTGCCTTAGAATATGCTGTTAGGAAGGTAAAAGAAACTAAAGAATTGCTGAAATTAAATGGTGTGACTCAGTTGTTAGCATATGCAGATGATGTAGACTTACTGGGGGATTTTGTGAATACAATTAAGAATAATGCTAAAATATTTTTCAAAACTGCTAAAGAGATAGGTTTGGAAGTTAACAAAGAGAAAACTAAATATATGCTTACAGGCCGAAACCAAGTGCTAGGTAATAATCAAAATCTAATTATTGATAACAACTCGTTTGAAGCAGTTTCCAAATTCAAATACTTAGGAGTAATATTAACAAATGAAAATTATATTAAAGAGGAAATAAAAAGTAGGCTTAATTCAGGAAATGCATGTTACTTCTCTCTTCATAAACTTTTGTCTTCTCGTTTGATATCTAAGAAACTAAAAGTTAAAATATACAAAACAGTAATTTTGCCTGTAGTATTATATGGGTGTGAAACTTGGTCCCTTACATTGAAAGAGGAACATAAATTGAGAGTATTTTAAAATAAGATCCTTAGGAAAATCTTTGGACCTAAAAGGGATGAGGAGACAGGTGAGTGAAGAAGGTTACATAATTTAGAACTACATAATTTGTATTCGTGTCCAGATATTATTAGAATAATTAAATCAAGAAGACTTAGGTGGGCAGGCCATGTGGCACGAATGGGAGAGGAAAGAGGAGTTTACAGGATTCTTGTTGGGAAACCTGATGGTAAGAGACCTGTAGGAAGGCCAAGACGAAGATGGAGGGACAACGTTGAGATGGACCTAAGGGAAATCGGTAGGGATGGAAAAGAGTATATAGAACTTGCTGAAGATAGGGACAGATGGAAGGCCTGTGTTGCTGCAGCCATGAACCTTCGGGTTTAAGAAGGCTAGGGAGTTAGTTAGTTAGTTAGTTAAGAAAATTAAATCTATGATCTGTTCGACGAACGCAAACTTGCCTTTGCCGCACTGCAACAACTTACACGTTCGAACTGATCTGCACATTGTCAAGCCTGCAAGCGCACAACAAGCATTCGAGCAGATTAATGAAGTATCCAGGGGAAATATAATGTAACGTGCAGCAGCTCATTATCAGAGTCTGTGTTCTGGTCCACTGCGGGAGGCCTACAAGGGAAATCTTTGAAGATGCTCGAAGTTAAACCAAGATTACGGAGTGGTTGCTAAAGTTAGAGAAAGCGCAGAAACTGTTGGTCAGCGAGGATAGTATGCATTATTGATTGCTCCCCTGGCTGTCATCACGGAAGCTGGCTGGTCCCCCTGGTAAGTGGCCACTAATTAGCCTTGGTCCCCGGAGCTCTCCACTCAAGTAAAGTACCGTGTCCATTACGCAAGCCTGCTTCGAAGGAAAGCAATATACCTTTCTGGAGAAAAAAAAGTTTGAAGTGGTTTTTCAAGTCAACCTGGAAGTATATCCTACAAATACGTTTCAGATAGGAAGGCAGATGGTGAAACATCAAAAGCGCTGACGTTTGCTCTTCCTCAGCGATGTGTACGTTTCCATCTTATTCCTTACTGTGACTCTTCTTGTTTCCGTGTATCGTCATTAGAACTTATAATCCTAAATCACCAACTTGAACATTTTTATTTGAAAGACAAATTTCTTTTGGGCAACTCAAAATAAAATAAATTCATTTACGCTTATCTATCTCTCTCTCTCCATTGCTCTCTCCGTGTTTGCGTTTGTTATGTACGTATGCATACGTGGGCACTCAGTGCCATATATGTGTGTGTGTATAAGTTATGAATTCTCCATCTCAAGACATTGAATATATTTGGTATAGCTCTGTGTGACTCGTCACATATTTCATTTGAATTCAGGAAAGATCAATGTTGACAATTCTTACTATTGCTCTAGAAGTAACTTATACCGGCTCCGTGGTCAAGCGCTTTAAGCGGTCGACTTTCGATCTCGCCACCGAAGTTCTCGGGTTCGAGTCACGGCCTGGGCATGGGTGTTCGTTGTGAGCGTCCCTTCATCAGTATAATCTAATCGCCACTCACCCTCGTCGTCGCGATTAGCCAAAAGTGGCGGAAAAGGGGACGTAAAATAACAAGAAACACAAATCCAAAAATGCTCTAGAAGTAATTTGAGGCTCCTGGAAAATTTAGTGATTTGCACCTTCTATTTGTAATTATGGAGTTTTAAGTTTGACGTTCGAATCCAAATTTAAATTATATGTCTAGTCAAAAAGGTCCAAATTAAACACTAGAAAAAATTTAGTCACGTTAGTTATGGAAATAATTTATCTATTTCAGAAGTAATAGAACTACAGTTGTACTATGTAGTGCCGTTTTCGAAGTAGCTTCGCGGTATTAAAGTTCTTACTACGAAATTTCCGAATGTAACTATTTAGATTTGAAATAACTTGACGTAAGTGTTGACAACCTCTGCTCATTGCTGTTGGGTGTAAATAAGACAGTCATTTGCAGACAGGTGTTTGAAGCTTCATCTTAGAGGTGAATTTGTGGAATTGCCTGTTAGGTCTAAGTAACTTCCTCGCATATATTGACTTACATGTGGATGTTTCCCCATACATTTGAACACTGAAATGTGCAGGCTACTAGTCCGAGTGGAATAGCCAATGACGTATACAGCAAGGTCCTGCCTTAGAGGAAAAACATCATGTCATACAAAATGTGCAAAAAGATGCATACAGAGACATATCGTAAACCCAAACAATAAAAAGCATAACCACAATGAGTAAAGTTTCTTGTTCAATACATACAACTGCAACCCACCAATCATCCAACTTTACGATCCCTACTCCGATTCAGAAATAAAGAACCTCACTTGACAATCTTATGTATGGAGACACGAGATTTTCACCTAGCTAATTACTAAATTGAAATTTATGTACAAACAAATTATTGTTTACCTCACTAATTCACTAATATGTTACGAGTATTTGGGTTTATTTCCAAGATAGTATTGAAATAACCCTCAGATTAAACATCGACGTAGGGATGTTCCACCCATGACACGACTACAAGTTACTGCCCCGACCCTTCTTCTTAATACGTCTCGGTTGTCTTTCATCTGGAAAATCAATTCTGTGGTCCAGAGCGATATGTGACCAATTTGCAGTTTCGCAATACGCATACGAAATTAGGAGAAGGTTAATTTACAATAGCGTGTTAGATGTCAGACAGAGTAGAGTATGAAGATATAATCGTCACAATTTCCTCGTTGGCACCTTGTACCCCCAATAAACTTATGATCGGAATAGCCAAACATGGAAGCGTAGAGTTCCTTCTTGTCTCGTTTTGAAGTGTTGGACAACGTGTCAAGCTATCATGCTTGATTGATTTGTTGTTTTAAGTCTTCTTTATGCACAGGTAGGCTAATCGAGACTAGACCTACTCAAAAGAGATTAAAAGAAATGTATGTTTGTAACTTTGATAGTCATCTCACTTGTCAGCAAGGTGGAGTGATTTAAATCAGGTTGATTTAAATCGCAATTTAAATCAAGATTTGAATCAGGTGATTTTTTAAAAAATAATCACTGATTTAAATCACTTTAAATAAATAATTTATAGAATAATGTACATAAGGATTTAGTAGATATCATAATTACTTTTGGTTAAAGTGCATTAATGTCATAATCATTTAATGGTGTTTATTAGGCTCTAAGAATGGAAAAGAAAGGAAACAAAATTGGGTGATGCTCATACGAAAGGAAATGTAATATGTAAACTATACACATACTTAAATTTATTTTGATTTAAAATTCAAGAATTTTTATAGGCAAGAATAGCAAACATTTTGCTTAGAAAAATACACAAAATACTAATCATGTTAAACCGTAAGTAATGTCATTATCATTAAACTGTAAATAAACATGCCAGCTGATATTTTGCAAACTATCATTTAAATAATTGCCAAAATTTCGCTACAAAGACTATAAAAAATATTTTAAGTTAAAATTATAGAATACAATCAGAATATTTAATTTTCGCTGGAAGAAAAGTTACTGAGATTTTTATAGTTTCATAACGCACTCAAGAAACATTTCTATTGTAGGTTCATGTATACAGTATCAGAAACAAAAATGTATATTTATATATATTCTTTATTTACTTTAATCAAATTATTCAAATATTTTACAGGACTGTTTACTAAAAGAACATATCTATATGTATGGTATCAGAAACTACACAAGCAATGTTAAGCATGTTTTCTCAAAAAAATAAAAAATCGATTTAAATTTTTTTTAAAAATCATTCCCATACCATTCAACCACAGAACCAATATACTCTTCAAATATCAAATGCACTCATGTAACATGATTGCCATATGATAGATTTTCTTGATCATTACCATTTCATTTCTTTTTTCAAGTAATTGATGTTTAATGTTAAAAGATGTTGATGAATCGAAGTAAAATTTGTTTTTAGAGGGGAAAAAGGAAGTTACCATTATTTCCACCATCGATGTAATCGGGTTCCAGTTCCATTCTCTTTGGGAAAAGGGCTTTCGGTGGTACCCGGCAGTGATAACCAAGGGACCCGGGTCTCTACGGTGAAGGGGAAGCACAACCATGGGAGTCGATACCTGACCACACGTCGCTCAGTTCAATGCCGTCTGGCGCGTGGGATGCAGATGGAAGTATTTTAAGATAAAGTAAATGTATTGCAAAAGTCATTAGCACTGAAATCAAAAACTAATTTGATCAGTACATAATGAAATGAAATCCAAATGAAGCATTATTTTATTCATCATGGGTACTGAATTATATGAAAATAAGCAGAATTACATAATTCCTCTTCAATTAGATCAATAAAATACGAGTTTTATGGTTTTGAATGTGACGATATTTAATTCAGGAACTTCCCACACAAATTTTGAGTTTCGATCACCGCTGTCAAAGTACACATGTTAGCAACTACGGCCCGAAAATAAACCTGAAATCTTTGAATAATCCCATACTCGCCATTGACTCTATTGACAATTATGTAATTATTGATATTACTAATATTGTTATTTTATGAATTGCCTTTAAAATATTGTGGGACGTTGGCTGCAACCTTTGGGTCACTATTCTTTATTTTCTTTGTGACTGTTGTAAAATGCATCTATAATAGTAATAGTAATCCCTGTAATAGAATCTGTAATATCGTGCATATAGCAGTAATCGGCAATGAAAGGTGTGATTAAAATTCGAAATTAAGTAAGTAAAAATACAAACAACAATGTCGTATTCCTTATTGGAATGCTCATTACCTTGTTCGCTTACAGTATTATACGAATTAAATACACTGTGAACTAGAAACAAGCCAGTGAGTCCAGATGGAAACCCTACATAACTGAACGAAGCTATGCAAATGCTGGTAATGGAGGAGAAAGTGAACCCTTACCCTGAGATAGCTGATAACTGTTTCAGCAAGTTTAGCCGGCTTTGCAGGACCAAAAGCTTTTGAGCAAAATGCGCTTGCAGGCAGAGTGAGGAAGAAAATTGGGAATGTCCTCAACTCGTAGACAAAGTGCTACTAAATAAATCGAGTCGATGTTGATATTGATCAATTACCTGCGTAAGGAGACTAAAACATTTTCAAGCAAAGTTGTCTTCATCGCAGTTGTTTGGGACGAAGGTTTATGTTCAAGTTAATTTCGCCCCTTTTTCCTTCGTTGTTACATTACTTACGCAGCATGGAATTGATTGGTTCCTCTCTTTTTGCGACTGAGTAGTGTGAAACACTCGCTAAACTTTAAGGCAGTTGATTTTTAATCGTTTTTAATTCCATTGCTGATAATGACCTTCACACCAACTGATATTTTGCAACGAAGGGAGACTAAAACTGTTGCAAAATTGATGACGAGCATTGTATTCAGATTGACATGCGATCAGTAGGCACGAAGTTCCTTAATTGGATATCTGAAATTTACATGGCGTCCGTGTATGTGGCTTGATACATGACGAGTCTTCGGCTCTATGCCTATTGTATCACTTTTCCCTCTTGTATTGTTTTATTCTTCAATTCTTTACTTGCTCTTCTTATGTTTTTGCAAGAGGCGCGCAACCTGTTCTGTTCATAAAAAGATTGTTGTTGCATTCAACTTACCTGTTGGTTAGGTAAATGTAAATATGTTATTAAAATTACCTTGCAAGTTTTATTACTGCTAATCAAAATATTGATTCTTTGAAAATTAATTTACAAGCTATTTCTATGAAGATGTTTAATACTATATTTCTGGAAATTGTTTATATAATCATGTTTTTGCTTTCATGTAAATGGCAATACTAGAATTAAACTTCAGTAATCGACCCCTTTTCGTTATTAATAAATGTCAAACGATATGTGATAACGCCGAACTAAACAAGCATTTTTTTACAATATCATACATTGTCAATTACATAACTAAGTAATGCTGATGGAGCAATTTTTTGAACAGAAAAAGATGTAGCAATTACGTAAAAAATTAAAAGAAAAATCCAGGCTTGACCAGGACTTGAACCCAGGTCTCCTGATATACACCTGATATTTCAATCTCTCTGTCAGTGCTACCGCAACGGGATCTGTTGCCTCCGAAACACTGATGACGTCGACGGTTCCTACTTTCTCCCAACATTTAGCTGTTACCTCATCTGATTTGGTACACACAGGACATGAACTACGTATAAATTTAAGTGAGTATTTGAGATTCGACCAGGACTCGAACCCAGGTGTCTGGCAATTTACATCCTTCAAGTTCTGGCTCTACGGGTGTGCACACCCGTTTTGCGTACATGATGATGCTAAATGTATTGGCAACCCAAGTTATGACCACCTTTCACTGATAATGATACTATGACAGAGTCGTATTTCACGAAACATTTTTAAAATGTGAATTTTTTACAAATTTGAAATATGTCGGTGATTTTTCCGTCGATCACGAAAATAAGGATGTTTTTTTGCTGTAGATAATTCAGCATTCATTAATCTTACAAAATCACTCAAAACATAGGAATACCTATATGCAATATCAGTAGTATTGTGGATTTGTAAAATTTTTAGTAAAAACGTCCTTCCTCGCTCCGCTGATAATAGTGAACAAGGAGAATAATATAATTTGCATACATCAAATAAGGTAGCCGATCCGACTACCACATGCAGAAAATCAACTGTAATCTATCTAGCAGTTGTTTATTTCTAAATGCCGATTAACGGAGCCAACAAAATCAAGAGAATAATAAATATTTAAAAAATAACAGTTCTCACTCAGTCCACACATCAGAATTTGTATTTCCTTTTCGCTGTATCCGTATTATTATTGCAGTTACTGAACGCTTTGTAGCTAACTTCTCTCCCTTTCTTCCTTGTAAAACAATTAACAACGTTAAATATTAATTCTGTACTTTACCTGTGTACAGTTTTCCGTTTTATGATGAAATCAACACTTGGCACTGAAACAGCAACGAGCTTTTGACAATGCTACACAATTTGGCAACGCAGGAACGTGCGAACAATGGAAACAGCTGATTGTCAAGTCACGTTCCCTCTGCTTCGATGACAGCGTCACAGGGGCATTTTCATCTCATTTTTACAATGCAAGATATTGTTTCCGTTTCGCTTTCAGTTCTCCCCCCTCCCCCATCTCCTTTCTTTCTTGCCTCTGCCATGCTCGGAACAAGGTGATATGGTGAAGATACCATCGAAATTCTTCCCTTTAAAAAAAAAATCCCTCGATTTGTAATAATGTATGGGTTGCCTCGATTTCGTCATAGGTTTGCAACACTACATTCTGCGCGGCGCATGGCTCGTGGTGATAACACACGAGTTGTTTTGCGAATGAAGTCCGTAACGATGCAAGCCAGAAGAGCTGATTCGTTTTCTATCCTCTATGCTGCAAACAGCCTCAGAGGTAACAAAAATTTGAATTGTGCTAGCGGGCCACGGTCGCCTTGGTCAGACCAGGCAGACGCAGGTGAAGCGAAGCAAATGGCAGGTGAACTCTGGCGTGGGATATTTTGAAGGAGATTGTGTTCAATGAATAAGTATGATAATAATGGTTGGCATTACATATTTATTTTGGTGTGCACGTGCGTGTGGACGAATAAGCATAACCTCTACTGCCTTCAAGGATTTAAAGTTAGAAACGTGCAAAGGAATGGAGATCTTGGTGGAAGGCAGGAACAAATTTAAAACAACATTAAACTAGGGAATATTGTAATACCAATCTATTTCACATAAATATAAAGGCACTGGGAATATTTTTTAACAAAACTAGATGCAAAATTAAAATGTGAGCAAGAAAATAATTACGAATATAAACCTTTCAGAGGGGAGAGTTTTAGAGCAGCTTTATCAAACCAACTTCAGAATTTAGTACTTCATATGAAAACACAGGGTCCAAAATTAAATTTGATATTTTCCCTTTCGTTATTAATATTAATGCACAAACTTCGACTTGGAAATAGATGAATAAATAAACTAGAGTGTAACTGTCGCTTCGGTAGCCAAGTACGTTGAGGGATTGGCTCACGATCTCGCGGCTGAAGGTTCTTGGTTCGGCTCCAGAACGGAACATGGGCGTTCATGTGTGATAGCCCCTTCATAAATTTCATCTAATCGTCGTCCATCTACATTTTCTCGGTTGGCCAACAGCGACTCAAAATAACAAGAAAATGGAGTACGTAAATAGGTGACTGTATAAAATTTCCTGTTAAGTGAATTCATTTCACAGATAGACTAATCGGGACCTGCAACTACAAGTTAGACGTGTCCATTTTAAAAACTAAACCGGTCGATTACAAGATTTGATCGATAGCACTATTAAAGAGGCAAGGAAGAATTGCCACACACATTAGTGTTCTATTTTGGAAAGCAATTCAAAAATCCTTGCTTCACAGACATGGACGTGGCCATGGTTTTTTGGGAACAGTAGTCTCCAAACATTTCTCAGATCACCAGTCAACTGCAGCATATACAATTATGCTTCAATGTAGCAATTTCTCCATTCATCACCAAAGCTTCCCCAAACCGCATCCTTTCTAGATGGCTTTTGTAAATACTAATCACATAGAGAGCTTAAAACACAAGTATACACTGGCTTCTTCACGCATATTCCACACACGTATGAGACTAGTCACTATGTACAATATAGAAATATTTTATAGTGTGATTAAATAATAGAAAATGGTCGTAGACATGCGTCTGCCTCCGTCTTACTTTCCAGTGGTTGCGTTGTTCAACATGGAACTAGTGCATTTTGCTGGATACATTGGCATATATGTATTACTGTCATTTTCTCAAAATGACAAATGGCTGTACTGTATTTAGGTGCTAGTTCCTATATTACCTTCAAATGACTTTATCAGCTTCAAAATAATCACCAGAGGAGGCAATACACTTTGAGCAGCGTTTGTACAGGTCTTGGAAACACTGTTGATAGTCATTGACAGTAAGTGTTCGCAAAATACGCGTAACATTTAATTTAATGTCCGCGACGTCGTCAAATCTTCGCCCTTTCATAGCTGTCTTAAGCTTGAGAAAAATTAAAAAAATCAACAGGAGATAAGTCCGGAGAATATGGAAGGTGATTTATCACTGTCACTGAATGCTTAGCAAGGTATTGTTGTACAAACAATGTGGTATGAGGCCAGAACAGAAACCATTGGCCAGAATCACAGAGGTCCTTCCTAACCCGCTTCATCCTGTTTCCGAGTCGACCAAGCACTTCCTTGGAATACCACTGATTGATTGTTTGGTTTTCAGGGACAAATTCATGGTCTATCACCTCTCACCAGTGCACGAACTTTCTCCACATTGTCGTCATTCCTTGACGTTGAAGGGCGTCCTGATCTTGGTTCATCCTCGACATTTCACGTCCACCTTTGAAGCGATTGTACCAGTCATAAACCTGGATTATTGATAATGCTGCATCACCATACACTGCCCGTATCATATGTAACGTTTCGGTAGACGATTTACCCAATTTGTAACAAAACTTTATGCTGTAACGTTGTTCCATCTCGGTGTGCGTGTTTTGTACGCCTCCTGCACACGACCTGCATCTGACGCACGCTTGCCCCGATACCGACTGCCTGTAACAGGTTGAAGCATGCACTGACGAGAAGTTTAGATATAGCTGTTTGCAGTGTTGCCAGAATACGGTACCTTTTGGTTTGGTTTGGTTCTTTTCTTTTGACAGTTCTGTTTCTTTATAGGCGGACCTTGTTTAAAGATTAGGAGTTACAATTCACTCGTAAATTATATTTTATTTTTTCTCGTGTTGTGATTTATTTTCTTATTCGGTATGATCATCTTTTTTGTATAGGAAATACCATCAGTGTTTTACTCGAAGGCTAACTCAGAAATCTGAACAAACCAAATTCCCTGCACAAAAACCATCTGTACAGTCACGGACACTTTTGGGTTGTAACGATTCTGTTGAATGTCAATTTTATCGTGAAAACACAGATCTGCCCGTGACTATACCATAATTACAATTGAGACCAGGTCGTTGTTCAGAACTGAGAAGTATGTAAAATTATTGAAAACATTGTTGTCAGTTGTTTGCTTAGACTACACTGAGAAAATCTGTCCTGAGGGTCAGCTGGATTATTGGCCGACGCCAGCAGAGCCGTTTTCGAATTTTCATCCTTCAGAAAACCGCTATCATGTTCCAAATTCTGAAAAATTACATCTTCTAGGACAAACACGCGAATCTTCGTGTGGTTTGCTTTCACTGTTGTCTACGTATTTGCACGTGGCTACTGAAGAATTAAGAACAGCAAATGCTTTGTCATTTCCTTTCACAAGGGCGTGTATTTTATGTCGACCACACACGCTTATTATATATAGGTAGATAAATAGAGGCGGCCCTCTGGTAATATTTTGTGGGGGAGAAGCAGCATTTGTAGATACGGCACTGCACACTCATCATAACGATTAATCACAATTAACAGAAAAGCGACGTAGAATAACATATACACAAATATAAACCAAAACCCTTCCAGAAAGGAGTTTCATTTCGTTCAAGAAAAGAGAGTTTCAAAATCACTGAATGGTCTGAATGTATAGTACGTACGTAGTGATGTTGCTAAAAAATAAAGACTAGCTTAAATAACTCAAAAAGTATCTCCTTGCACTATATTAGGAACTTACCTGTTAACTTATTCAGATAGCTGCGAATCTTCCAGTGGTGTACCAACATTCAAAGGCAGTCATGTTCCTTTGCTATATCTACATGCTGGCATGGGAAGTGGGGAAGTGGGGAGCTGGGAAGCGACCAATCCAGCGCGATAAGAAACACAGCAGCCTGTAGAACGAGGTACGTGAAGCACCTCTTCCCGCTGCGTCGTAACTCTCGGCGTCACCGCCGTTGACTGGTTGGTCTGCGGCGTATTCCTCGCTCCCCACTTCCCTTGTCAGAATGTAGGTCGCTCGCCGTAATACTAAACAAGACCTATATACGAAACGGATAAGTTGCCTCTCTTTGCAGAGCGACAGCTAGACGTAGAAAGAAACACTCGCTTCCATCATATGATGCACTTTTGCAAATCATAAACAAAAATGCATCAAACTCTAAACACTTTAGTGCCTCAATTGATGCATTTCTTGTGCATCAAGCAGATTTGATTATTTATTTTTCCTTGTGGCTTAGAAATCCTTTGGACTGCTTCAGATCTTACTATTTTCTTAAGTAATTCTTTCTTAAGAAAATTCATGTGTCATTTTTTCAAAGCATGCAATTTCTATTTACATTATATGAAGGAAAAGTTTTAATTTATTTGGGATCTCTTCTTATACCCCTGATTAAACGAAGGACACTATTCGAATTTGAATTCCTGTTCTCGCTATTTAAACTTAAAACTTTGAACTTAAAAGTTAATTTCAAAGATGGGTGATAAAATAAAATTAGCTCACTTTTCACTCAATAAAAGCATAATGGTTTCACAGAAAGAAACTTAAACAACCACCTGGCAATATAACTAACTCTTCTACTTGTGTCAAGTGAAGGAAATTAAGTACTAAATTAAGTCTTAGAAAATAGCCTTCTCATCAGATGTGCTATTTGTGGCATGAAGGAAGTAAATGGGACATTAAAAGTGTGTTGGAAGCTTTCTTGCTGAACCAAAAGTGGGCGAGTAGTGCCTCTATGGACAGGAAGACGTCGCTTTCTGACGCTGTCATTTCTTCTGCTCGCCAAGAAACAAAAGATCTATCGAAAAATAGCAATAGATATACAGATAATTTGTAATTCCTTCCGAGCACCAGTGACGCAATTATGGCGTCTACAGGTGAACAGAAAGCATTTTGTGCGTTGGAATTTACCAAATACCAGTCAATAGTGTCGGTGCAATAAAGTTGTCGTGCAACGTACCACATAGAGGCACCTACAGACAAAGGAATCCGTGAGTGTACAGGATATTCTCTTAGACCCGTCGACTGCGTGCCGCTAAACTACCAGGCTGATCGGGTCTCTCGCATGAGAGTAAGCTTTGTGAGGACCCCGTCGGCATACAAGGCGAGCAAGCGAGTAGCTAGCGTAGACGTCTTCGTGTGCAACCACACCGGCTACATAATCCGCAGGCGTTGAGTTGTCAGGATCATGATGGTCGTTTCAGTTTCTGTGTTGAACTTCTGCAGCGCTTGGAGCCTCGACGGGTTTTCCGAGAAGCTGGTTTCTAGCTTCTCGTGTGTGCGGTAAGGTGAACTGTCGCGACACTCGCTTTTGGGCACAGAAAACAACCATAGAACGGTGTAACACGTCTGTGATTCACCAAACGTTAATGTGTGTTACGCCATTTTCACCAGTAAAGTCTACGGACTGTTTTTTCTTCAAGGAGCCTACCTAGACATGCCACAACAATGCAACAGTCTCAAGATTTCAACTATCAAACAACGGAGCGCCCTCTTCATGCTGATTTTCCAGTCTGATGTATTGAACGTTCTTCTAAAAATGGCACTGATCTTTTTTTTCCTGTCCATCAAGGTCACCCAACCTCATCCCATGTGATTTCTTTGTATAGGATTGCATCGAGGGTCTCACGTAAATACCCCCAAGCCAACAAGTGGCTTGCCAAAAGTTCGCCCCCCCAAAAAAAAAAACAAAAAAAAAAAAACGAATGCATTTACTACAGTTAACCAACAGATGTTACAAAACATATGGAAGATTAGTTTACAGGATTAATATCTGCAAATGAGGACATATCGAACACCTGAAAAGTTCTACGGCAGTGTTCTGCCATTTGCCAGTTAATGTTTGGATATGACCCCTGGCAAATTGGTACCACAGCACGTCACACACAGCATCGGACACCATCCATTGCTCGTTCTAGCATGTTTGTCCGGATACTGGTAACGACATCCCTGATGCGATCCTTCAGTTCCAAGATGGTGGCAGAGAGCGCTTGGAATACTTCTTCCTTATAAAATCTCCATAAGAAGAAGTCCGAAGAGGACAAATCCGGAGACTGAGCTGGCCACCTTAACTGGAATCACTTCCTGTGGAAAGATATGTCGCAAGAAATCCACCACACTGCACATAGTAGCAACAAACATCAACTGAAGCAAAATCTACTGCAAATAACCGCACACTGTTGCCAGTATCGTCGTCATTTCGAACTCAAATTACTCTATGCACAGTCATGGAAAAAAATACTTCCCCCTCCCAGAGCCTTAATACTAGTAGTCTTATGGGGGAAGTATTTCTTTCCACGACTGTACGCTACCGAACACTGTATTTATGTGTAGGGACATAATAATATGACTTTAGCACTTGTATTTGTTTCGATTGAATCTTCCATTCAGGTTTCAATAGTCTTACGTTGAAACAGTGGTATAGCCCAAAATTTTTGTTGCAAAACATACTATTAGGGTATTAAAAGTGTAGAAACTTTCGAATGCACTCGTCAAATTGTTATTGGTGTGCATCTGAAACAAAAATCACTTCGACTGTGAACTCGTGAATAACGACATGCTGCTAACTTTGTCTTACATTCACTCGTGTCTAGAAAAGAGGGTTATACCCGCTCTTGAAGTGGAAAATGTTAACTGTGGGGATTTTTGGTTGAGGCTTGGAGGTAGCTGTGGTGATGCTCCTATGGTTTAACATGGTGGCAATAACACAACTGGAAGGGATGCCCTTACTACAAGCACTGGTTATACCACGTTTACACTGAGTTCGAGTTTTGTATTCCTTTTAGACCTTGATCATTTTCGCGTTTATTCAGTATCGGTTGTTCGCTTCTCTTGTGTTTTGTCCTTATGATCTTTTGCTTTAATTCCTTTGTAATTATTCGGAATAGTTTAATTTGTTTTTGCGGATATTTGCTTTAGAATTTACTAAACAGCAGTTGTACTCTTCGGTCTTCACTCCAGATCATACGAGGATTTTGCTCTAATTTCGATTTCCTCACTCACAAGATATCCATTTCGCCTTTCTCTTATCCTACTCCTATATTTCTTATATTGGCAGTGTTTTAGTTCGTTCTGATACTAGAACATAGAAATAAATATTATGGTTAAAAAAAATATACGGTTTCCCGTGCTCATTGCACCGTGGCATGGTTACTCATAGAAGTATATGGAGGTAGGGCTCAACACATTGACGATATCAGCCATTTGTGGAGATGATGTGATCAGCATCAAGCTCCGGCCGCCTCTACATCCTTTCGGTATTCAACTTATAAGAGGATGTGAGAAGTCCAGAGCCGCTTTATACAGGGAGGAGATGTTCCGACCTTAGATCACACTGGGAATGGAACTCAGGTCTACCGCGTGGCAGTCGGACGCCTTATAGACTGAACCACAGAGGCACTCAAATATCATGGACAATTGATTTTAAAAAAATAACATAATTAATGTGCCTACCGAGGTTTTTAATTAGATTCATAGATTTTTTTACTCTTCATTTTGCACTTGTTTACTTTTATTTATATTCATTGTTACGTATAGAGTGCATAGATACTTGCGAATTATTATAGGACGTCAAGATGGTGGCAAAACGCAAGCTCTGCCCATAAAGTTAATTGCTAGTTTTACATCTGGGGATTCAGCCTCCCTGGTGGCGCAGTGGTAGCGTCCTCGCTTTCTAATGAAGGGGTCATGGGTTCGATACCCGGTGGAGGCACATAGTGGTTTGGATCCCACTTTAAACTGTAGGTCCAGTCCCGATTAGCCTTACTGTGCATAAAGTAGACTTAAAACACCAAATCAACCAACCAACATCTGGAGATTCAAGCAAGTGACGAAACGTCGGAAAATTATGTATACAAATATATTCGTGATGCAAAGTTTTTATTTACAGCACAATATTTTACGTTGCTACGATATTGCTTCCAGGTGACCACACATCTTGAGTGAACATTTTGTACCAAGACAGTTTCACTGCACAACGCGTGGAAACGGATTTCTAGAGCCCTGCATGATAGTTTTCTATTGAAATTTTACTTTTATATTTCCTCCCTATCACATGTCTAATTTCGGTAAAGCTGGCCCATTTAGAATATATCGTCCCGCGGGAAAAGTTTCGGTGCGAACTGCGGCAAAGATCGTTTTGTTGGTTCCACAAGGAAATTCAAGAAACAATGAAAGGTTCTATTTTGTTTTTCACTTCTTTTTTTTTAGCTCTTTCTCCTCTCTCTCTCTCTTGTTGCTTGAGAACACAGTGAGAGAAATGTTAACAGAAAGGAAACGAAATTCCATAGGGGAAAGAAAGGGGAAAGGGTGCAAGCCAAGATGCAGATAGAGACTTCTTTAGATTGGGTCATTGTGCTAGGCTTTAGCTAAATGGTGATGGATAGCCATCTGTCATAGCAAACGAGGTCATTGTGAGAAAGAAAGGATTTGAAAACGAGTAACAAACTTGGATTGGGCCACCCTCCGGAGAATAGCTGAGGAAGGTGGAAGCGAAACTTTCAAATAAGGTTCTTTTGTTCTCTTCCCCCTTCCAGCCCTTGTCCCGGAGGAGTTTGCCTGCACAACTACACGAGCGAAAGTTGAAAATTAGGCCTATTACAGGCCCACTTTTAAATATTCCTCCGCCACCGTTCTCCATATACTAGGCGAACATACTTGATAAAATAAAAAAAATGTATTTTTCTATTTTCACTATTCACTCTTTTTCCGGTATGTTCATTTATTGTAATTCGAAACATTCACGTGGTGAATGTTCATTTTTATGTTTGTTACTACCTATTATCGTTGCTGAATTTAATCTAGTGTATGCATCTACATGTTTCCTAGATAACTGTCTCCATACTGATCTAAGATAGAACTGCTAGTAATTCAAATAGGTCTATTTCCACTTGACAAAAATGTTCTCACATGGGGCAACGCTTAGTCTAGGCTGCTAGCTTTACAAAGTACAAAAGAAATTGCCCACATGTTCACAATCTAAGCCAGTTGTGGAGGTGGTGTGATCAGCACCACGCTCCAGCCGGCTTCCCCTCTCACAGATACCAATTTATTAGAGGCTGGTTGAGCTCTAGAGCCGCTCCATGCATGGATATTACTGGAAAAATTTCCGCATGAAATCACCAAGCCTGAGAATTGAATCCGAGCCACCCACGTGGCTGTCAGACGTACTACTGACGGGAACCACCATAGCGCTCTCTCTCTCTCTCTCTCTCTCTCTCATGTAATAAATTCCAATCACACTTAAAAAATTGTATAATAATAATAACAATAATACATTAAAAGCATACGGGTAAATATATTGCCAAATCTTCTAGAAGAATAGGCCTTTTGATTCCTGCTTTCACATTATTGAGAAATATTCATACTGTTTAACATTTATTATAATTGCATGTTCAAGAAAAATTTTGGCAGAGTGCCGAGACTAGATATTTGTTGTTTAAGTGTAGGATGTAGAATGCTTAATATTTTAGAGCCAATAGCGTCATTGTTCACGTAACATGCTTACAACACCGTAGATTAAAATCTGGATCTAATGCGTGTGTCGCAAGAGCAGCGCGTGACTAACAAAAGCATGGAGTTCACTATCGGCGTTTTACATCCTTTCTCCGAAGAAGGAGAGAGATATATGACATCAGGAAACGGACTCGCCCCGAAACTGTGATCAACAGGTCAAACGCAAGCTGCCTCTATATACGCACAGAACACGCAGGAGCTTGTCACTGATTTCGTAACATTTAAAAGATCACGGCTCCTAACGCTTAATATCGAGGAGTTTGACACGATCAACCTCTACGCACGCCAACAACTCCACAGGAGTAAGAGCAGAAAATGTTAACATCAACCGCGAGCTAAACAAACATTGAAGGCGTCCACATATTCGTTCAACGACTATAAATTTCAAGTCTCAACCCTCTGGATGAGGAGTTTTGATTATTAGCAATTAGAATCCACCCAATGCTAATACTTTACACAGAAGATGTGGGAATTACACTTAAAGGCAACATCGGAATATTTGAACAACTACAAAATCCAGTATAAGTTCCAATATCTCAGAGTGGATTCCACTTTAAACTGTAGGTCCACTCACAATTAGCCTTATTAATGGAGTTTGTTCCTTGGAGTTTGTTAATGTCCGTTTTCTACAACTCCGTCAGATTTTATTAAGGAATTGTTTATTGGAAATGTCATTCTTCAATTGTAATACAAAGCATTCTTAAAGTCGCCATCTTATTCAATGAAGAAAAACAGTAATTGTATAAAGATAACATCTATTTCCGACCTTTGTGGCGGAGTGGTTACACGGGGAGCTACGAAACTAGGGGTCCCGGGTTCGAATTCCGACCGGGGTATGGGTGTTCTTTGTGAGTGTCCTTTCATTAATTTCATCACCATCACTCATCCTCATCGTCGCGATTATCCAAAAGTGGAAGAAAAGCGGCGTTAAATAACAAAAATCAAATCAGAACATTTATTGTATAATTCGACATACCTACACCCATGTATCCATGAATGAATGCAAAGGCACCAACTGCCGTCCAACGTAACTGTGTCCGTGTGAAAACGTGTTCAGTGGTAGCGCAAAATGTAGACTGGGGTCTGCTGCTGACCTGATACGATCACGTAAATTCATTAGATAATTGTCGTTACATTCATAGACCATGGGTTTGATGAATCCCCAAGCGATGAAGTGTTAGGTAGGATGATAGGAGTTCCTCGTTCTTGGTGACTCCTATCTATCCATCTTCCGGAAAAAGTGTTGTTCTCGTATATACGAACGAAGAATTAAGTATGTACCAACTGTTTTATTGAAGCAGATACGGTGTGGTTCTACTTTTTTGTAGTCTAGTTAATGAAAGTCTTCGAGAAAGGGAGATTATTCTGACAATATTGTCGGTTGTATTGCTCACTTAAACGAAGTTCGAGCACTCTAACGTTTTGTGCTTTGCGAATGAAATATTTGTACGTTAGACCGAAGCTATTTTGGTAAAATTAAGGAAAGTGTGATTTGCGTATTTCTTCTGTATACTACTGGTGGGGGAAAGGCTTATTTGTAATTAATAAGCTTCTAAAACTAGATAGAGTAGTGCAATTTCTCTGGCAATTGTTTACACGTAGAGCAGAGCCTGGTCTAGGCCTATTGGTTGCACCTCCACCATGGCTCGGATATGGTTCTTTGAGCCATGGGGGAGGGAGCAACTAACAGGCCTAGACCAGGCTCTGCTCTACGTGTAAACAATGGTAAAAAAAATCCCAAAAATAACGGGCTAAAGTTAAACTAAAAATTGAAGTCTCTAGTTATGCATCGGAAGTAGAAATTAACTTGCTATCCACTCCAATTGCTTCACTAAGTTTCTTAGATTTTCTAAGTGAGAAAATGTTGGGCAAGTTTGAAGTTGGTTGTGCGAATCCATTTGTCACAAAGGCAAATAAATAGGTTCTAAACAAGTAGGAGATTACTTCGTGTAGTTAAAAATGATCCAATTGTTTACGGCATTAAATATTCCCCTTTAGATTATGGATCACTGAACCAATAACAATACACGGCTTGTGGATTCAATGTGAATATACAGAAACTTTAATACTGTAACAAGTTAGCGAAGTTTGCCTGAAGTCCATTTTGTGCTGAGATGTGCTAATCGGGACCGAATAAACAATTTAAAATAGGAGTTGAACTATTGTACAATGTGCCCAATCGGAAATTGAATCCGGGATCCGAACATCTCCGATAGTGTAGAGGTAACGCTGTCTACTTGTAATCACAGGTTCGATTCCCGATGGTACTGCTCAGTGGTTTGTATCCTACTTAAAATTGTATACCCGTCCCGGTTATCCTATCTGACCCTAAGCTTCACTTAAATTTTAACGAATCCGGGACCCTTTATTACAAAGCGACAACGTTATTCACAATGTTCTCTGGGAGGCCCTCTTAAATGTGTTTACTAGATCAGTGTTCATCCGTGAGGATGTATTGTAGCAATTCTACAATTGTTGTGTGCGCCATTGTTTGCGCTCTACTTTGTAGAACAATACTTCAGAATTCACTGAAATGCTTATCTGTTCATTGTATGTTTGTAACGATTTGATTATTTGATTTAATTTTTTTGTTATTTGGCGTCGCTTTTCTTCCGCTTTTGGCTAATCGCGACGGTGAGGATGAGTTATGATATGGTGAAACTGATGAAGGCACACTCACAAAGAATACCCATGCCTAGGCCGGGATTCAAACCCGGGATTTCTGGCGTCGTAGCGCGCCTCTCCGACATGGGGGTCGGCATTGTTGTTGTTTTTCGTGTTTCTGGATATGTTTTCTTTAATTTGAACTTATTTAACTTTCATATTTATCAACATGTTTAAAATCAACAAATCTATTAAAAAACTTGAACTTTCACCTAAACTTACGTTGGACTTACCAAAGTTATTGTGACATACATAAGAAATGGCCTTACCCAGTATACGACGTCATGCGTAGTATTTTTCCGGAACCAGAAAATCGAACGTAATTCCCCACAGTGAATCGCTGTGACATTTTGATAAGTACAGGTCACACATTTTGTTCTTGCAAACATAGACTTGTCCGCCAAGACTCATTAATGGGGTTCTCATATAGTAGGAATTCACTCTCACGTTGACTTGTGTGTGGTTTCGAGCGTGAACTAACATGCCTTGAAAACTACACGTGGGTGCAAAAACACTAAATGACAACAAAAGAAGAAGAAAGAGGAAGGAAGCCGTCCATCCACAAATCAGTATATTCGAGTTTCTCGGGAGAGACCACATACGTAAATTCACAACATTTGCGTTATTCAGATGGCAACTTACACACCAACCTTCTCGACATGTAAAATCTCTTTTGCGTTTACACACAACAGACAAGGAATTTTGTCGAATATTTGTGCAAGTTTTGTTTTAATTTTGCAAATTTTATAAATATATATTTAAATATACTTGTAAAGTGAAGGAAGGTTGATTGCTGAAGCCACATACACACAAAAAATGTTCCTTTATAATGCATCGTAGTGTTCAATTTCCCCCTGCCTCTACATTTTTGAAACAGTTCTGTTGTCCTCATTTTCTTTATATTCAATAAATATTTGCAGCATTCGAACTTAATTTTAAGTAGGGAAAACGTGAATAATACTTTTAAAATGTCGTATGTCATATTGAAATGAAATTAATTTATGAGATAATGCAAAAAAAAAAACGGTTTTAAAACCAAACCTGTTTCGATGCTTCTGTCTTACTGACCATCTGTAAAAGATAACATACATTTAAATTGCTCAATACGAAGTTCGTATTTAATTTTGTTATTGCATTACAAAAATTACAATACATTACATTCACCGGTCATGACATACGTCCTTTTTATAATACGATTTAGTTGTGCTACTGGAATATCATATATTTTTGACAAAAAAGGAAATTGAAACCCTCAAAGTAAAATGTATGGTATTGTGGACTGTGGCTTTATTAATAAATATTCCCAAATTTTACACTTTGTTGCCAGTGTTTTGCAATGAAACATATTGAATTCCTTTAAATTATGCAGGTTTTATAATAATTAAAACAATATCGAAATATGAAAATGGAAATCTCAGAATTCCCCCCTTCCTCTACATTTTCCTTAATTCGAGCACGGATTGCCACTATAATTATGATAATGTTCCATTGTCGAATAGAGCAAGCATGTAGAAAGTATATTTGGGGTTTCCACGTTTAATGTGTAAACCTTAGAAGCTTAACCTGACATGTTTGAATAGTATGTACTCGGCTTCAAGCATTTGAAATGTATTACTTCCTACCCACTCCCAATTTCAAGAGAATTTCCGTGCTCCACATAAAATATGCCTGTTATGTTGATGTAAAAGTTCCTGCCGGAAATTTAGCGAAATTTAATGTCGCAAAAAGGCAAAAATGTTTTGCGTTTTCTTTTAAAAGGGATTAAGTAATGGTTCAAATAAATTTATATGATTGCAGCTAATATAGCTATTTATTGCGCTGCCATATGTGCGTGACATGTTTATGCATGTATGTTTTTGCATGTGTGGAATGTATTTTAGATTAAATGTCAAAATACTTTAATGTTGTGCATTTATTGTATAGTGCGCGTTGTAAAGTTCTTCTTCCCTTCTATATGAGCCTGTGTTGATTGTGCGCGTCATTAGAGCTCGAACTAAGCCACATTGAAGAACGAGCAAAAACATATACATATATTCTCCTCCGAATGCTTCATTGGGTGCTACATCTTTCACATATTCAGTGGTGAGTGAGTAATACGATTCAAATACGACATTGTAATACTTGAAACTGGAAATTTTAATCAAGATAATAGTGTTTTACTTTAACTTACAAAATAAACTTCCGGATAGATGAATTTGGCGTAATATTCACGCTATTCGTAGAAATATTTTAATTTGACGTGTAAGTGCACATGGTTTTGTTTACCTCCTTATATAAAGAAAGATCCACTTACATATTCCTCCATTATATAGCATTATTCTATTCTGCAATTTAGCTGAAGCAATTTTTTTCTGCAGCATTATCCATCGTTTATAATTAGAATTAGAAATATTCTTGTGTATAATTCTCTCCTTCCAGATACGAAACCAATTTTTTGAGTTAACCAAGAAAGGACTACAACCATAAAATAATATAGTTGAGTTTTTGTCACATTGTTTAGAATTACTATTGTAATTGAAATGAATATACTATACTTTACATTAGGAATTAATATATGTAGCTGTGTACAATCCTGTCGGTGACTACAGTCCTCTAGAAATATCTAAACGGATATTAAGGGTGCGGGACCATACTTGAGTGGGCATCACCTAATGGTTGTGATATTGCGGGATGGCCATCTTTTAAAAAAGCGGGAAAATGCCTTCTATTCACATTCTTATATGCCTTCCAAATGACCAAGATGCCTTCTAAATATTTGTCTCAGATTCGCATTTCAAAGAAAATATCTTTGGGAGCTAGAGCTAGAGGCGTATCGA